>NC_046184.1:1333977-2630643 GCF_011004875.1 Balearica regulorum gibbericeps | reverse complement strand
AATCGAATGTGTTTCGACGGGGTGCAGAGTATTCTCAGTGCTAAGTAGTACTTCAGAAATTAAGCTGGGGGTTCAGTGCTTTCCAGCCGGAGGCCCTGGAGTTGGGATTGCAGGTGAGTTGTCCTGATGTGCGGCTGTCGGCAGAGTCCGTGTCGGAGACTTGAACGACGCTATCTGTCAGGATCGCGGAAAAAGCAGAGCTCAGCTGGCATGGCTGTTTGTGTGCTCACAGCCCCCATGCCGTGTCCCAGCAAGGGTCTGTGGCACTTTCTGGGGTGCTACTCGCTGATCTAACTGGAGGGTCAGCTATGTGGGTGCCAGAGGGTGTTGGGGAAGAAACCGTAGTGTGATAGCGGCCTTTGCACATACTGATTTGAAGTTTGATGCTTTGTTAAAAACTGCTTTTGTTGAGCCAAGAGCCTTTTGGACTGGCTTTATAGGAAGGGTTTGTCTTTTCCTTCCCTGTTCCAGGTTTCATTCTGCTAATCAATTATCTTTTTTACCTGCCACCTATACAGGAGGAAAGACAGTATCTACCAGGGAATCGAAAGCCCCTTGTTTTCTCCCTGCCCATTCCTCATCCCTGCACAGGAATTAACTTCTTTGGACTTTAAAGAGATACAGTAGGAACAGAGTAAGAAATGTCTTCAAGGTCACAGTCCTCCTTGAAACTAATGATGGTGTTTTTCCTAATCCCATTACAAGGTCCCTAGTATCATTAGATGCAAGCGTTACTGTTTAGCTTCATTTGATAAGCTGATGAAAGGGGGAGGAAAAAGTCTCCCTGATGCAGAAAGTATCTAATGGAACATGTTCAGAAACCTTATAATCTGCTTAATGTTGGGATTTTGGTGGCCTGGTGCTGTACCTTTTGTAGAGCAGCATAAAAGGCAGTAGGGAGAGCAATCCTGACGGGTACTTTGAAAGACTGGAATGGCTCCTGCACAAGAGCTTTGAACAATTTGAAATTTTTATTGTTTTTTCCCCCAGGCCTGAAAATGGGAATCTTATCTATGCTGTGAGCTCCCCCCTCTGGCATCAGGATATTTGTAGTAACATCGAAGATCCTGACGTGTTACAGAAATATGTATTTCTGGAATAAGGTCAGGGGCACTTTTTCCTTGCTAAAGTGTGATATTAAGCCTCCAAACCCAGACTGCTGACAGCACTGCACTGCTACGCGCTTCCATCCATTTGGGAACGGGAGGAATATAAAACCATACTTATTGTAAGTTTGACAAAGCGGGTCTCTAGTTCTGATGTAATTTCAAAGATCTCAGTGGCCTTATAAGCTGGGCTTGAAATGGTGGCTGCTGGGTTGATGTCAAAGGGGAACGTGCCCTTTTATCAACATCTTGGAGTCACTAGGCTTGTTCCTACAGGAGCCTACGTTTGCTGCCCTCGTATTTAGCTGCTCTTTTGTATAAACCCTTCACGCAACTAATTTTATGGGCCGCTTCTCTCTGTTAGGTGCTTTGCCGCTGGGCCACTGTTGTAGATTTAGATGTGGTTGGATCTTCAAGGATTTGGTCAATTAGAAAATGCCAACATGTGTTTAAAGAGTCAAGGAACCATTTTTTGTTACTCTGGTGCTTGTTAAACAGGGCTGTTTGGTGCTGTCTTCTTATTAAGACAGTCTGAAAGGCATGAGATCTAGAAGTCTTCCAGTTAATTCTGATAAATGCAAGAGATTATATATGAATTTACAAAGTGTAGGCTTTTTAAAATGCGACATCATGGCCATTCCTGTGAGATCTCTTTAAAAGCCTTTTATATATAATGAAGGAACAATGCTGGGTTTAACTACAGTAGGCATCCTTTTTTTAATCCGCTTTTACTCCTTCGTGTGCCTGACACTAGTTGGTGAATCACTTTTGTGGGTAATGCTTCCTATTACAGCAGCGTATTACGAAGAGGTAGGTGGAAGTTTCCTTGCTCATTCTCTGTTTTTCAAGTCACTGCGATGAAGTTTTTAATTGATCGGAAAGAAGATGAAGCAACTGGTGGCTATACAGTTCAGTTACTCACTTTAATTAACTTTCATTGTTCCTTACACCATTTCTTTCCCGTTATTTGATACTGCTTGAAGGCAGAGTCTGTCTCTGTAGCTTCCACTGCTAAATTTCTTTCACACTCTAGGATGTAAGTATAACAGTCACCTCCACTGTACGCATTTTTTTCTTGCCTCATTTTTCTCTCCCATGCAACACTGCTGCAGTGGGCTAGCATTTACTATAGCTGCTATATAGCTTACTGGAAAAGTATATTCTCCTAGGATTGCAATTTGTCATTAAAAAAAAAAAAATCAGACTTAAAATCCAGTTTTAAATATTAATTTTGCAGCTTTGTATCTAGTTATACAGATATTCAGATCCTTCCAGTTGTTAAGAATCAACATGGATGACAGTATCAGAAGTTGTATGCTAATTTGTTTGCCGTATAGTCAAATTACCGTGTATGTAGAAGAGATGGATCAGTTTGTCTGGCAGCTGATCCCGGTGTCTGTATGACCCAAGGCAAAGGTCTCTGGTCCTGAAGTCCCTTATTCAGTCCCTAAGGCAATCCCGGGTGCAGTTGCTGTTCACTCAGATTAGGATTTGAACCCCAAGTTGCTTGAAATACTTCTTATTTTGTAATGTTTTGGCATAAAGTATCCTGTCATCGATCCCGCTTAGGTCCGTTTGTGACTGGTATACAACCGTCTATGCAAGTGCAAGAAAATTTGTATATCCCTGCAAATGAGTTGAAATTGGAGACTGGAATCCTAGTTAATTGGAATAAATCACAGTTTTCAAATGAGGCTTGGACTTTTGTCTGACTCATGTATTCATTTTTTTATATTTGTTGTAATGAGTCTGTAGGATATGAATATGAGAGTTAGATTAATTACCAGCAGCAGCATGAGAGAGGTTGAAGCACAGGGTTTGAACTGCTCAGTTGATGTGAATGTCCTCAGTAGCTCACGGTTCAAGTTCAGGAGCAGAAAGCAGCATGCCTGGATGCTCTCGAGTAGTATTTGGCACCAAAACACAAAATCATAGAATCATTTAGATTGGAAAAGACCTTTAAGATCATCAAGTCCAACTGTTAACCTAACACTGCCAAGTCCAACCACTAAACCATGTCCCTAAGCTCCACATCTACACGGCTTTGAATCACCTCCAGGGATGGTGACTCCACCACTTCCCTGGGCAGCCTGTTCCAATGCTTGACAAACCTTCCGGTGAAGAAGTTTTTCCCAATATCCAATTTAAACCTCCCCTGGCACAACTTGAGGCCATTTCCTCGTGTCCTGTTGCTTGTTACTTGGGAGGAGAGACCGACCCCACCTGGCTGCACCCTCCTTTCAGGGAGTTGTAGGGAGCAATCAGGTGTCCCCTCAGCCTCCTTTTCTCCAGGCTAAACACCCCCAGTTCCCTCAGCCGCTCCTCATCACACTTGTGCTCCAGACCTTTTACCAGCTTCATTGCCCTTCTCTGGACACGCTCCAGCACCTCAATGTCCTTCTTGTAGTGAGGGGCCGAAAACTGAACACAGTACATGAGGAGCAGCCTCACCAGTGCCGAGTCCAGGGGGACCATCACTGCCCTGGTCCTGCTGGCCACACCATTTCTGATACAAGCCAGGATGCTGTTGGCCTTCTTGACCACCTGGGCACACTGCTGGCTCATATTCAGCTGGCTGTTGACCAACACCCCCAGGTCCTTTTTGGCTGGGCAGCTTTCCAGCCACTCTGCCCCAAGCCTGTAGCGTTGCCTGGGGTTGTTGTGACCTGAGTGCAGGACCCAGCCCTGAGCCTTGTTGAACCTCATACAGTTGGCCTCGGCCCATTGATCCAGGCAGTCCGGATCCCTCTGTAGAGCCTTCCTACCCTCAAGCAGCTCAACACTCCCGCCCAGCTTGGTGTTGTCTGCCAACTTACTGAGGGTGCACTCGATCCCCTCATCCAGATCGTTGATAAAGATATTAAAGAGAACTGGCCCCACTACTGGGCCCTGGGAAGCACCACTCGTGACCAGCCGCCAACTGGATTTAACTCTATTCTCAACACTTTGGGCCCAGCCAGTTTTTGACCCAGCGAAGCGTACGCCCCTCCAAGCCATGGGCAGCCAGTTTCTCCAGGAGAATGCTGTGTGAAAGAGCGTCAAAGTTTCCTAAAGTCCAGGTAGACAACATCCACGAGCTGCTCAGAGCACACTGTACAGATGTACTAAATTTACTCCCGTTGAAGAAGTTTTTATACTTTTGACGGGTGATAATTGATGGGCTGTACCCTCAAGGGAAGTAAATCTCTGCGAGTCAGATTTATGAGGACCATTATGTTTATTGGGCAGCATGACGCTTGTTACAGGGGTAAACTGGACGAACAGGAGAAAAGCTGACGTGTTGAAAAATGTTGTATCCTGTTTCTCAACTGGAATCCTGCAGTTTTAGAGCTATAAAACTTTTCTTCTTCTTGTTCAGGACAAGTGGCTTGGAAAACTTGAATTTGTTGGGGAGCTGAGGATTGGGAGACGTACAGGTGTTTCCTCAGGAAAGAATCCCAAGGCATTTTTGTTCTTCTGTGCTGTAGGGATAGTGCACGTTTTTGTCAAGTGCCTGATTAAGTTTGACATTTGAAAATAGAACTTCACGCAGAAATAAGTACTGTACTTCTGAGTATTTAATTAAGATGTTTAGTTCCTGTCAAGGCTGGTAGTTTCTCTTTCCTGTTAAGGGCAATGCGTCTTCAACTGCTGAAATTTCAGAAACCTGTACTTAACCTTTAATCGTCATTCCATTTACATAGAAATCTGATTAACAACTTTTAAAGTTCAGGAGCTGCGAGTAAATGCAATTAAAGCCCTTTTGGAGTCTGTTATTAAGAGCTGGCATTTAATGAAGACTGAGGGCACACTACTGTTACCATCTACACTATAGCAGGATGTCTTAAGCAATTAGTTGAAGGCATGAAATACATGAAGTGTGCTGTATAATCCATGAGTTAACATGGTTGGTATTTAAACAGCATGCTGCCTTTTCCTCCCTTTGCTGCTGCTGTGTTGTATGTGCCAGTTTGAGTAGCAGAAGCTCAGATCAGTTGGGTTAAGTGCAGCACCGTTTCTCCTGTGCAGTAGAATTGCACATTTTTTTCCCCTGAGACAGAGGATGCCCTGAAAGGTGGGTGTATAAGCAAGCACTAAACGTGAGCAAATATATCCTCTTTCTTTGTGATTTAAAAATGTTTGGCTTAACTTCAGTTCTAAACATGTTTCTAACAGTATCCTCCCCACCTCCAAAATGCGCAGAACCAGTGAAGCTTAGCTAAATTATAATTGCAGAGCAGAAATCTGCACTCAATTACCTGTTCAACTCTTACACTCCTCCTTGACCTTTTTATATGCTACATGAACAAAAGAAAGTCCAAACTGAAAGTGTGTTTTAATCTTGCAGGAAAATACTGCATTTTGTGCTGTCTATGAAGCAGGTGGTAATTACACCTTTCTGATGAAATTCATTGCTTTTTGGTCCATTTTTAGAATGTCATTGGCTAGTTATCTATCCTATGGATCATACTGGGCCATATGTATTTTACAAGTTATCGTCAGTCATGGGCAGGGTGTCCCTGCCCATGGCAGGGGGTTGGATCTAGATAATCTTTAAGGTCCCTTCCAACCCAAACCAGTCTGTGATTCTGTTGATTGTATGAATCATATCAGACGCACCAGATATAAAGATACATGTAGGTGTGTATATGAATATAAATATGTAAAAAAATACACGCATGTATGTATACACACATGTATTTATACACATATACACACACATATGTTCATATATAGTCATCAAACAGTCCTAGCAATTACAAGTTACTGCCCAGAGGCCAATTGGGTTTACTTGTCAAAAATTGCAAAAAGGATGTATTATTTGTTCCGAAGCAGCGTGCAACATTCAACCAACCCCCTCCAAGCTGTGTAAATCTCACTGTTTCCAGTTGTCATCATGCAGATGAAATGCTTAACTATGGAAATACGCATCTGAACGTGGATTTTCTTTGCAGGAAATGAATAATCCCAACTGACTCGCCCTGCCGCCCACCTTCATTCAGGGTTTTTTTTGTGTTTTACTTTGGTGATAAGGGCCTTGAGAGAAAGCGGCCTTGTTGCTTGGATCATTTCTGCAAGCATAATCTGTATTTGCAGAACAGCTGACGTGCCTGGAGAAAATTAAATGCTGTCCGTTTGTTTTATGACCCAGTTCTTCAAGTTGACTAGTGGTAGCTTAAATAAATTTGTCGTCAGTATTTGTTCCTCTTTTATTAAAATAAATAAATAAAGCAGCAGAACTACTGGGAAGGTTAATCACAGAGTCATAGAATGGTTTGGGTTGGAAGGGACCTCACAGCCCATCTAGTTCCAACCCCCCTGCCACGGGCAGGGACACCCTCCACTAGCCCAGGTTGCCCAAAGCCCCATCCAACCTGGCCTTGAACACTGCCAGGGAGCCAGGGGCAGCCACAGCTTCTCTGGGCAGCCTCTGCCAGGGCCTCACCACCCTCACAGGGAAGGAGTTCTTCCTCAGATCTCATCTCAATCTCCCCTCTTTTAGTTTAAAGCCATTCCCCTTTGTCCTATCACTACAATCCCTAATAAACAGGCCCTCTCCAAGTTGGAAAAAAAAAAAAGACAGCCCAGCTTCAGTTCCAGCTTCAGTTCTCTTTCATGAAGGCCGGATGACTAAATTTCAGTGAAAATAATCTTGAAACTTTAGGCGTCACTAAACTGGAGATGGCCTTCATCATGTACCTTTGTATGAGCTGGTACAGGATTGTTGGTTATATGGATATTAAATGCACTAAAGTTAGAAAGCAAGTGCAAGGCCCCCCTTGCGGACGTGGAAAAGAGGCAGCGCTCTTTTTCATCATCACGTGTCCGCTCTCATCTTGCAGAAGGTAAAGTTACCTGCTGTAGTCCCTCAGCAGCTTCTTTTAGCTGCTTATTTTTTGAGCCACAGGTATAAGTTAAGATGAAACTTCTAATATTGATGCGGCACAGGGGAATGGGGTAAAGTTAGTGACGGTAAGAGGCCTTGTATCGTGTGTGTTCGTCGCGGTCAGACCCAATCTTGTGGCAGCTTGCGTAAGGAGTGGGAAAATGAAATGAGTGCTGGTGAGCGCTGGCTCATTCGAGGAACCCGCGACCTGATGTGGATGGCTGAGACATGCGTAACGGTTTCTCCTTTTGCTGCGCCGTTATATTTGTATATACGTCTCAAGTGACTTCAGCACATCCGTACACCAAGTGGAATCAGAGCCTGTGGTACTAAGGTTGTAAAGTCCACGCACGTGTTATCAAATGCTTGTGAAATAAAAAGGTTCTGGTTTTAATCTCTCTGAAGCAACCCAGCAGGTGTAGGATTTGTTGCCAAGTAAAACGGCTTTTAAGAAGTTGTGTTTTCAAAGTAGTTACGAGGTTTGTTCCCTCCTTCCCTTCCTCCCTGGAGGTAGATGCACATTCACAGGTCCACAGTAATAGTTACACTAATTGACAATTAGCATTGATAATGAGTGTAGTAGCAGTGGCAGTGATAGTATTATCTAAATAGTTCTGGGGTTATTTTTTACTTTTTCCCAAAAATGAAAAACAAAAGGAATTCTTGCTTCTTGTACAATAATGGAATTGGGTGATGCCTTGAGATAATTAATTCTGGAAAGGTTTTTATTATTATGTTTCAGTTAAATTAATTTCATGGGCAACAAGAGGATTAGATAAAGCAGGTTGTGCAGCATTAAACAGTATTCACGGTACCTAAAATTGTTTTTGTTCTTTCAGACTTACCTTATTGCTTTGTCCTTTGTCGTGCTTGCCATGTGTGTACTCGGCCCCTGCTCTCGACATGGTACAACTTACACAGAAAGCTCAGTGCTGTCAGAATTCAATTAACTGTTACTTTCTTTTTTTTTTTTTTTTTTGTTATATTCCACAATTACTGCAGCAATTTAATTATTAAGAATTTTGATACAGCAAATTACTGGGTAATTAGCTATAGACTACTGTCTCTCATAAAGTGCCGCTGCTTTTCTTGCCTTATTCTGGCACTTTGCTGGTAGTTACCTCCCATCTCCGGGGCTTCAAGAATGACGCCTCATTTCATGTGTTTATGAAGAAGTAAGTGCATGTCACAGTAGTGCATCCTACTTGAACTCCCAGCTTTTTTTTTTTCTTTTCTTTGTCCCCCAGGATTCATTAGCAGTTGCTTTCATTGCCCCTGAAATCATCTCTAGCTGGATCTCATGATCTCTAGCTGGATCTCATCATCTCTCAGAATGTTTTGCCTTTCGTTAATGTATGTGCCGTGGTTTGCTGTCTCTGGGCATCCCCGTTGAACTAGGGGATGTAGGATAATTTGGATCTGCTGTTCTGTTTTTAACCAACTTTCCTCATTGAAATCCCATTAGGAAATCTCTGTTCCGCTTTGTAGTCTCAGCTTCTGATTCCTCCTGCTAGGTCTAACTAAAATGTAACTCCTGAGCTTTCTCAGAGGCCAGTACAGCTCAGGAGGAGTCCGTAGTGCCTCAGTACAGCTGAAAGGCCAACGTTTCTGCAGCTGCCCAGTGTGTCAGAGCAATACACTGAAAATAAATCTTGTTTTCAATTGCCAGTACTGCATAGCAAAATACTAGAGACGTTCTCAGATGCCGAGGGTGTTATTTCTGGGGTTTTTTTAATTTGTGAAGTTTCCTCAAAGTTCAAGTCAGGTAGCCTTCCTTTGTAGTTTCATGCCCAGCAGTTGCCAAAGATGGGCCTGGGTGAGAAGATTCCACTAGACTAAACCCGTTCTTCAAACACAAACGTTACCAGCAGCTGTTTTTATTT
The DNA here is from genome assembly GCF_011004875.1 of Balearica regulorum gibbericeps. Lineage (NCBI taxonomy): Eukaryota > Metazoa > Chordata > Aves > Gruiformes > Gruidae > Balearica > Balearica regulorum. Next base: position 2,621,788 of record NC_046184.1, on the reverse strand, counting down.
CCTATATCAACTCAAAACGGTCACTAAAGGCGCTGTGTAGCGGTAGTACACTGAACACTAATGGTTCCTTCATGCAAGAGCCTGAGAGCTGGCACTGAGTGGTTTGGTGGCTTTATTAAGATCCCCAGATTATAAGGAGCTGTTGTCATTTTCTCGTCTGACCTCTGCGTAAAACAAGCCATGGTACTTTCTTGAATTAATTACAGTTTGAAAGAGGGCATATGCTTTAGAAAAGCATCCAGTCTTGACTGGGGAGGGAAAAAAAAATCAGTGACAGACAATACATTGTAACCTTTGATGTAAGTGGTTAATTATGCTCTGGAAATGAATGCCTACCCTTCGTCAAAGCCTGTCCAACTTCAACTTTCCATCCTTTGGATTTTTTTAAAAAATTCATTAGCGAAGATTTTTTTTTTTTTTTTTTCATCCGTTCTGTACCCTCTGTGTTCCACGCTTGCAGACTGATCCGGTAACCTCTTAGCCTTCTCTTCGCTAAGCTAACAAGACTGAGCTCACGGCTTCTCGGTGTTTTGCTGTAAGTCGTGCCTTCCAGCCTTTTAATAACTTCCAGGCTGCTTTTGTGCACCCTTCCTTCCACCCTCTTTTCCCCTATCTCTTTGTTTATGAGTGCCAGGGTTTCATTCAGCATTCCAGACGCGAGACCAATACAGGGCGATGCTGTAAACTTTTACTTCTGGCAAAGCTCTCTGTTTTATATAGATATTTCGAGTTAGCTAATACCCGTCGTCACAGTGGGACCTTCTCTGCTGTTGATTATCTTCAATATTCCCAAATTTGCTAGAGTCACAGCTTTACGCAATAATCCTGTAGATCATGACTTCCATTTTTTCCCCCTAGGTGTAGAGATTTAACTCTGCTGACATTGAAATTCTTGTAGTAGATTGATTATATTATGAATAATAATAATAATTACAAAGAAAATAATATTATTCTGTTAATGCTGTGTTCACTTTATTTTTTACCATTCCCCCCCCCCCGCCCCCAACAAAAAATTTATAATTTCCAAACTTTCTGTAGTCGTTATTTTCATAGGAATTTGAAATGGGTAAAGTTCTGGTCCATCCAGTCCAGAAAAGGCTTTCTGTAGCCACTATTGTATGTGCTTTCATTGTCTGATTAAGCTTCTTGTAATTACTATTGTTTTACAAATGAAGACAGCCAAACTTGGGTTGGAAATTAGAAAATATCTATCCAACAAAAGAGAAGCGTTCTGCAGTAGTCTTGTATTTCCTTTGGAATTCAGAGAACAAAAGGAAAAGAGAATGAACATTTCTGGGACCTTATAAAACCCAGTATCGGTGGTTTCCTCATTTCTAGTTATACGTTAAGGATCTTGTTGTGTGCCTGCCCGTTTTTCTTTCAGATACTGTGTTGACTTTTAGCATTTTGGCTTTTGTCAGTTCCTTGGTGGAAATATAACCATATCTCTCTCTTTATTTAAAGCAAAATTTGTCATCATCACAAGAATACTGGTTAGCCAAGATCTGTGTTCTGTAAATCCATGTTGCTGGACATGAATTCTATTATTCTCCCTTAATTCTTTTTTAATAGAGTCTTCTATCATCTGTTCTGTGATTTTGTCCCTGATCAATATGAGGTGGGGAGGCCAGTAATTACCTGGTCATCCCATTTACCCTTGCAGAATTCATGGGATGGTGTTAGTTTTCATTTGATTTTTCTGGACCCCCCAAATACATGAAGGCATGAAAATCAGTGTTGATAGCGTAGAGTTGCAACTGTCATGATTTTCTGATGGAGCAAACTGTTTACACTGCAGCATCCGTCTTAATTCAGAGTGTATGAGGATGTGAAATACCATTTACAGCTTTTAATTGATGGAGCAGAGCTTATTCAGAGCTCAGGCCTCGTATCTAAAACCTCACAAGAGGTACAAATAATGAATTAATTTAGCTGTCGCCCTGTGGCCAGGCATGTTTTATTGTCCATGCTGTGTTCAGAGGTCAATCTTGAGCACGATAAGCCATAACGACTTACACAACTTCTCGTGAGGCTCAGCCAAAGAATAAAAATGTGGATCTGGAGAGTCACAGCAAGTGCGAGCAGCAGTCAGACACAGAAGCAAATTTGTTCTTGCCCCGTTGCAGTTCAGAAAGGCAGCGTAGTGCGAGTGTTATCTGATCAACGTGATAGACAGGCTACACATACTGATACGACCTTTTGAAATTCCAGAATTTAATTAAGCCTCCAAATCCATAAATATAGCTTTTTTGATAGAACATTTTTATATTAATTTTCATTTCCAAAGAGCAGTAGGAGAAAGAATGCTTTGTTCTCTTGCTTTATGTACGGCTTTATTTGTTTGACGTTGATGTAAATATACTACATGGTTGGCAGAATTCAACCACTGAACAGAAAGTCAAAAGTCCTTATTATAGATGAATGGGATGTTGCAAACTTTACAGTCACTCATAAATCTTGCTGTACGTCCATGTGATTAACGTATAATAAGGTTTGTGATTGATGGCTTAGCAACTACTAATCAGGTGTTATGGGACCAAATCATGAAATCCCTTACTTGGTTGGTTAAGGCGAGCTCCTGTTCACTTAGATAGGCAGGAAAATGTCTGGTTTTTCTTTTCTTTTAAGTGGATTTTAATGTTCTAGCTTGCTGTGGCTTTTAATAAGTACGCGGCCAGGCCACAACTTCTAACATTGAAATATGATACTTATTAAAATCTTCTACTAGGACTATGAGAGCCGAACAACTGGGTAACTGGAACTGTCTAGACGTAGGGAATAAATCGAGACCGATGACGTTGAGCGAAGGCCGTGCATTTCACAACGCAATGAGAAACGAAAACTTCACGCTATTTTTTCAGGCAAATAGCTGGCAAGATTTTCAGACTGGCCCACATGTTAATGGTATTGCTTAAAAATTATAAGGGTTTTAATCTTCATGCTGCAGTTACAAGCCAAATGTACTGTGCGTTGAAGATCTCTCCTGTCTTAACTTCTCTCCCGCTTGGCTGTGTATTGTAACTGCTCAGCCATGCTTACGCTTAATTACTTTGTTCTGAAGAATTTGTGTAACTGTTGAATACAGGGCACTGGAGCAGAAAGAGCTTCGATCTGTCTAACACGCTTTCTGCTATGCCTGAATTTTATAACTTAAAGATGAACTTTGAGAATAGTTATCAAAACCGGCGATTTTTGCTGCTTTTACAGCTTCTGACTTTTTTCAGAGCCTTGCGTCTTAACTGTCCTGCACTGCCTATCTAGTAATACCATAAATTAACAATTTTCTCTTCTTTTTCCTAATCTGTGGCATTTTCAGAACTGTTCTGAATGTCTAACCACAAACTCATCTTTTATTTCTCTGTTTCACTTTTTAACCAGCAGAGCTAATTCATTATGTTCCTAGCTCAAACCTCTATTGACTTATTGTAATCTTGGAGCCAAGTACTGTATTACACGCATTACATTTCCTAGTCCTGGACATAAAGTGACACTAGAGTCGTGGAATCCATTATAAATAGGTTTCATCCATAATGGGAGAACAAATTGCTAAGTGTTTTTCTTTTTCTTTTTTTTTTTAAACTTGATTAAGTTTGAGGGTTTAATTACATTTTTGTGGCAATTTTAGGGTTGTTAAGTAGAGAAGATGAAATGCAAATACACGAATACAAACGGATTTGGTAAATTACTGTTAAAAATTAGTGCAGTGATTATTTTTACTCTTAACAATAAGCATGCGTTTTAAAAGCTTGCGCTCAGGTAAGGTTTTAATTGAGATGTTTTAGGAGTCGAAGTTTCTTTGTGTTTGTATTTTATTTTTTTTTCCCAAGCTGTCCTGAATTGTTTCTAATTAGGGGCATGATACCATTTGCCTAGATAGTTATTCATATGTAATTTGTTTAAACTTAGACAGCACAGCACTGATGTATTCCTTTCATTACAGACAACTCTCTTTGATGGGCTTTGACTAGCTAATTATTAAAATGGAACACATTACTAATAGCCTCCGAGTAGGTAGAGTTTTCTGAAAATAAATTGAGACTTTCTGAATACACTGACAAAAGTTAATTTTCAAGGGGTTTCTTTCCATCTTCAGACAGAAGGAAATGAAAAGCGAATGACTTGGAATCTCTTTCTGCTTGTGTAACGCGGAGTCGCTTAAATAGCATCAAATATTGGGGCACTGCTCAGGGCTGCAAGGGTTTCACAAAGGGGGACCATGGTCTTAAAAAGGGACTCCCCAATCCCTGACCGAGTGCACTGGGCTAGAGGAAAATCAATCCTAAACTACATTGGCAGAACTGGTGGCTGTGAGAATTTATATTTTTTAATGGTAAAAGAAGCATGTTTGGTTTGGGAGCTATTAAAGGGCAATTTTTTCAGCATTCTCAGGATTTTTTCCAACAGCATACGCGACCTGCAGCACATGCACCCGAACACACGCATGGATGTTTTCTATTTCTACATATAAATATGTAGAAAATATATAGGCATACATCTGTGTCTATAAAATCTGCTTTTGTAACTGAACAGATCAATATTGCTAACCTTCATGTTTCTAAGAGCTGTGGTATGTAATCAGTCTGAAAAGGCCAGCCAGCAACCGCCCACCATCTCCCTGTTGCCGATAGAATCGGGTTTGGGAGCAGTGGGGACTTGTTGCACGACACGTTTGGTACCATCAGGGTTTTGCAGCAGCTGAGTTGGTCAAGTAATATAAAATGAGCTTTTACCAAGTTAGTGATGGTGCCATACAAGTCACTTGGATCACATTTCTGAAAATAAAGCTAGGTTCCCGTTAATTAGAATTTTTGAGATTTTTATTAATTTTCCAATCCTGTAGAGTACCTAAAAATCCTAGACATTCACGTTACATTATAATGCTGTTTTTATTTTGAATGTTGAGTTCCCCTTCCTTCTGTTCGCAGATGCTGCTGACAGAGTATCTGGATATGAAGAACACCCGCACGGCCTCGGAGCCGTCCACCCAGCTTAGCTACGCCAGCTCTGGGAGAGAATTTGCAGCATTCTTCGCAAAGAAGAAACCACAAAGACCTAAAAACCCTTTGTTCAAGTAAGTGCTTGGACGATGTTAAAGCTGTGCCTAAGCCATCTCTGGTCCCTCAAGTACTGCACAGCACTGGCTGCTAATCGCAGTTTCACAGTGTGAGAGGACTATAAGTTTTGAGATGGAGATTTAATGCCCAAAGCTAAAGCCTCAGTAAGATCTCTGTTATGGATTCATCACTGGTTTTTAAAGTGTAGTTCTTTTCAGGGCTCATGTCGGGACTGGGATCCCATTATACAAGCTGCCGCAAAGCATGCAGCGAAACATTACGCTTGTCTTTGTCCATGGTAAATTCAGGACCTGTTAGAGAGAGAGATAAAGGGGACTGGACAAAGAGAATTACGATAACTATATAATTACTAGATAGACTAAGCGGTTAATCCTATCACTGCCTCCTTTGATTCAGAGTTCAGAGTGGAAAGAATTAAGTGGTTGAGAGGAGGGTGTAAGAGAGGGGATGAGAGGCTAGGTGGCCAAGGGAAGGATTTCATGTGCAAGAATAAGAAATGAGGAGGAGTGGTTGGTGAGCAGCACTGGTAGGAGAGGAGAGATGGTCTTATTACTACACCTGGGTTCAGGGGAGCTGTGCTGAATTTTCATCTCTTCCCATGACTACGTGTGCTGGTCGTTCTCTTTGGCCTCTTGAGGATTTTGGGGGATACCAAAACGTTCTGTTTTGGCAGTGGGTGCTCTGCCAAAGTTCAAAGATCACAGCTTCCTCAGCTCTGCCAGCATAACTGCGTGTGTGGCTGCTCCCTGGTTCAGTGCTGCCAAAATAATCTTTTGAATGATTTTTTTTTTTTTTTTTTTTTAATAATGAGATTGTTCAGAAACAGTTGGTGAAGGAACGAGCAAGTTTCATGGTAGATTGAAGGGAAGGGCAGAGTGGAGCTGCGGTGGGAGTACCAGCAGCTCGAGGCATTAACCTTTTAACCGTGCTCAGCTGCAGCAGGAGCAGTGTGTCTGATGGGTCCTCAGCACCCCTCTGCACTATCAGCTGGTGCAGGGCTTGGGCTGTCAGTCTTTCACTACCCGTCCGAGCGGAGCTTAGCCTCATGAGGGTTTGCTCTCCCGAGTTGAGAGGGTCCAAGGTTAAAAATATCTAGTGGAATATTCGCTGGGGAAGAAGCGATTGGAAGTGAGCTTGTGTTTTCACCCCTTATTTTGCTGGAGATGGGGATCCATGAAGTCTGGGTGTGTTTTTTTAATAAAGAACCCCTCATTTGTGATTGGAGATAGCTTGTTATATGGTGGGGAAATTATGCAGGAGCTTCAGTAATGGGAAAGGCTGAGAGTAATCAGCTGTTTCGGGTAACTGGGAGGGGATCTTTGTGTTCTGCATCTTCTTTACAGAGTGTTGGTTTGGGGTTTTTGTTTTGGGTTTTGGGTTTGGTTTTTTTTCAGCTAAAGCTTTTTCTGGATTATCCAGAACTCCCTGTGCTTTGCCCCGTGGGCATGTGTATCCGGTGGCTGTATTCTCGGAGTACCAAAGGCCCCAGTTAGAAACTGAAATCTTCTGCACTGACTTCTCTCCCTCTCGCAGGATGAGCTGTCTATGTAATCCTCTGTTATTAAAGGTTAACTGTTGCCTGGAGGATTTCAGAGGTGCCTCTTGTCCCTGTCAACCCACGGTTATTCCTCCCCCACCCTTTTTTTTAACATTCCCATGGCTCTTGGGCTTGAGAATTACAGTCTTTGAATTTACTCTGACTAGCAGATGAATGTTGGAGCAAAATGGGGCTGCTCACCTTTTCATATTGTGTCTGTTCTTGGGTGTACTTGAGCCATTTAAGTTTGAGGAATGAGGATGCTCTGTTTCACCTCCAGCAGTTTAAGGCTGTAAATTAGTTTGTCAGCAGAGAGTGAAGGTGGGTTTAATTGTTTAAAGCGAAAGTGCATAACCTCATAGGAGCAGCATGTCTCTTACCACTCATGGTCTTGTCACCAAGTCATTGCTGGCACCAGAGTGACAGCAGCACTTATTGGGATCTCTTATTTGGTTATCTGTCTTCTGTCAGCTGTCGCTATATCTATGGAAATCTCCATTGAAATGGAATTTCTCAGTCCACTGAGGAATGTACATGTTTGATGGAGTGTTATTCTTGTCTCCTCTCCCATCTTCAGTGCTTTTCGTGCCAGGCTGCAAGGCTCTTTTTCTTGCCTTTCCATTAGCTCCATCCGAATTAGAGGAGCCTTCCACTTGTCACCAGAATATCTACGTTTAATTCCGCACTTCAGGGGTCTCTTAGGACAGGGCTCCACCTCACGTTTTACTCGGAGATGGATGCAGGTGTTTGTACCGTAACCTGTGATAGCTTGCTGTAAGCTAATTTTATAAATACTAAGTATTTTTGCCAGTTGCATTTTCTAGCAATAGTGGGAAGAATGAGAACTCCTCAGTTGTGTCCTGCTGTCTGGAAATCAGTAGCTAGTATTTGGAAGAGACTTCGAATCAGTGTTTCCCTATCTTTAAAATGGGTTTAATTAAAAAAAAAAAAAAAAAAAAGTCTTGATGTATTTAGTTGTTTAATGTTGGCTTAAAAAAGAAAACTTCAGCTGAGGGGTAGTTTAGGAATTCAGATAGTTCATAAACCTGGCTTTCTTCTCTTCCCAAAGGTAGCCAAGTGCACATTCAGGTTGCCATCTCCCTGCAGATCAGATTTGCAAGATGGAAATTGGGCTTTGGTGGGAAAGGAGTGGATTGTACAAGCAGATGTTGAACACCCAAAACATTAGTCTCGGGCTTGGCTATAATTATGTGTAGTTCTATGTAAAACAAACATATTTTGAAAGCTTTGCTGTGGGAGGATCAGCGTGGGGAAAGGAGTTACAAGAGTAGAGGAGTTAAGTGGAAATAGGAATGTGGGAGAACAGCAGATGAAAGAAATGGCAGAGGAGGGGAAATAGAGGAATGTAACTGGATGGCTCTGGGAAAGAAGTGGGATCCTGCAGCAAAAGCCAGTGCAGGGCTCTGAGGAATAATCAGAGTTGCTGTCTCAAGGAGGACACTGAGCTTTATTGCTGTAGTTTGCCTTGACCTGGAACTTCTGGTTTTGATGCCTGGAGAAAACCTCTGGACCACAGCGATAATGTTATGCTTAATATCTCATTAGGGGCAAAAGGGAGCACATCATAAATACAGAGCCAAGAATTTACTGTTTGTTTAATTAAAGTCTTAAGCATTCGTTGTATTGTGATAGATTGTTGTTAGTTCTGTTGCAATAATACTAACACTCACAGTCCAAATTAGGGCAGAAAAGCCTCATTAATAGTAACAACCTTAACAGCGTTGCACAAAAAAGCTTACAAAAGCTTGTCCCTTTTCTCTGATGTGATGCTGGTGTTTCCAGTGTCCCTCTGGGCAGTGCTAAGGCTGGTTCAGTCTTCCTTAGCAGAAGGGTTGTTACAGCAAATCATCAACGTCTTGAGGTCTTCACCTCGAGGAGTTTGATGTTCGTGAAAGATGCTTTCCCTCCAAGTCTTGTGTTCGCTTTGGCTATTTGAAGATGCTTTGTCCCCATGCCATGCTCCCCTCTCCCTGGTCCCCAGCACCAGTGGCAGAGCTGCCCAGCTCCAGCCCGGGCACAGCAAGATCTGGTGTTTGCTGGGCAGTGCCTGCCCGGGGCGGCAGCCCTTGGCCATGCGGGGTGTCCCCAGCGCTGAGCTCAGGCAGGTCGGGCACGAGTCCTTGGCCATGGGACACTTGTGATCACAGGGACACCCAGCTCAGGGCACGGCAAAATCAGAGACGTCCTGAGACCCCACGGCGTTGGGTCAGTGCCCACTCTGTGGCCTTTTACTATCAATGGCAAAAATCTTGTTTATGGGGCTACAGTAGTTGGGAAATATTTGTCTCTGCCTCTCAGATTGGTCCTTGTCGAGTGTTAGAGCCGTATGATAAATGCTGAATAATTTATCGCTCCCTAGTTTCCAGGAGAATGTTAGTTTTAAATTTTCATGTACAGGTCAGCAATTGAGATGGTGCTAGCCTATGGCTTTGGTTTCGATTTTACGAGGTTTTGGGGCCATTCCTTCTTAAATGTCTGGGTGCTCCCAGCTGATAGCGCGGAGGAGCATCTCTGTGCTTTGCGGGCAGGTCTGTGTCACGGGCGGTTGCTGGTAGAGCTGTGTTGATCAGAAGTGGCAGAACGTGGTGCATCAGTGATGGAGTTTTATAGGAAAAATGTGCTTTTGTCTGCCTTGATAATTTTGCTCCAGCATGCAGAGAAGTCCTTTTAATTTAGAGCTGACTGGTGCTTACAAGAAGGATGTTTCTATGGATGGCTAACTGACTGGATTTATTATTTTTTTTAATTACAGGTTTGAGTCCTCCTCCCATGCTATTAGCATGAGTGCCTATTTGCGTGAGCAGAGAAGGGAACTTTACAGAAGTGGAGAACTTCAAGGTGGGGGAATTGATAATGTGCTAGTTTGGATAATTCTCTTTTGCAGGAGCTTGAATATCATGTCCATGCTACATCAGAGTATTAATACTTCTTTACTTTGGCACACAGGCTGTCTAAATGTCTCCGGTTTTTAAGCTCTGTTTATTTATTCTTACTACGTTGTGAAGCAGCAGGGTTTCTCTTTATTCCCACTGCATTTTCAGCTAGCAGGTCTTAGTCGTAAAAGATACTCACAAGACAATGGGTGACATGCAGACAGTCTCACCATGAGCACTGCTTTTGGATACTTGGAGCTCATGTCTCCTTCCTTATCTGCAGTTTATTTCCTTACATCATATGCTGAGTGTCATACTTACCCTGGATTGCTTTGGGAGCTAAGCTCAGTCAGCTCACGTTTGAAGTTGCAAGTGGTATGGACTAAAGTGACCAATTCTTTGTCTTTTGTACAAGACTTGAAGAGTTGCAGAGTGTTTGAAAATGGTGAATTTGAAGAGTTGGTCTACTCTTGCTGGTTTATATTGCTTGTGGCAAGTGCTGTATATACACAGAGAAGTGTTCTCTCCTCTGAGCATGGCATCATTTCATGGTTTTTTCCTGAATGATCTAATTCATAAAAGTGTTGGTTTTGGGAACGAAATCAAAGGAAGATCTTAAAGCTGTCATGATAGTGTATAGCAGGACTGAATTCTTTTGTGTCATCTAGTCTAGTTTCTTACTGGGCTAATTGTAACAAGCAATAATATGTACTGTTCAAATATTACAGTGATGGACAAGGGTAGAATTTCTTCTTGAAATCTTACCCATGATAATTTTCAGTTGGCTTTTAATTAAGGATGTTTTATAATTTACAAGCGAATTTTTGGATGACTTTGTGTTCCCTTCCTCCTTTTATAACTTAGTTGTCCTCAGTGACAAGTTAAACCCAGTGTGAGAAGAAGCCTTGAGGGACATACAGTGTTCTTGTGGACAGACTGCTTCACTTAGGTGACTCTACAAAGATGTTCTTAGTCTTGATGATTAAGGATGTAAGGATGCACTCTGTGGTTAACTTTAGATAGTTCTGGATGGACTGTGAACTAAAAATCTGAGATAAAGACGTACAGAAGTTGACAGTTGCCCACACTATGATCTGACAGCTTATAGGAATAAAATAAAATGGAGATACCTGTCTTTTAAATTGTAGCATCGCCATTTGTGCACACTTGGAAGGTATTTAGCTTACAGCTCTTCGCCTCTTGAGACTCAAGTTCTCACCTTAAAATCTGTCACATGTTCTTGTGCCCAGGATCAACTGAAAGAGGTTACCCACTTCAGTAGGGTGTTGAAAAGTGTAAGCTGTTGTATTGCACCATCATTTTCTTATACGAGCAGGCAGTATGTTTTGAGTAATTACTTCTCCACAGTTAATAGCTTTGTGCTACAAACCGCATGGCACAAGTGTGGGTTCAAAGCCAAGAATTCTGGAGCTGTTGAGAGCACTAAGTTTGGAGCAGTGATGGGGCCATCAGGGAGCCTGCAGCACTTGCCTCAAGATTTTCAGGTCTCTTTGGGATTAGTCTTGTTGCCTTCTGTCGTTCAAAGTTGCCTTCACGCCCTGACCTGACCAGTTGTCCATGTTGCTTTAAAAACACAGTAGAGAACAGTATTGACTCGCTCCACGTCCTCTCCCAGGTACCTTATGGCTGAGATCTGGGTATTTTTGTGGTTACTATTGCTGTTAGGCTGAACTGAGGATTTATTTTTAAATAGCTCCTTTCCTGGATTCAGAACTTGTTACTGATGGTCACAGCCAGATTTCATGAAAGAGTAACTCCTTATTGATATAAGACAAATCTGGAGGCAACATTTGTCTCGAGCGGGAGGTTGTGAGCATTTTCAAGAGAGGAGGGTGCAAAAGAGAGCTGTGCAGACTTCCAGCTGCCGAGCTAGCACGGGGTTGGAAAGAACAAAGCCTGCGAGCTGACAAAGAAGTAAAGGACAAAATATAGGAATTAGTGCGGATAGGAACAAGATTGTATTGCCCTTTCTGGATGAATTGGAAGAGCTTGAATGTGATGCAATAGGTGACAAAAAGTCAATGTAGGGAGTCAATAGGGACAATAGATGAGATGACTTTGCTGAGAAATCTTTGCAGTTTAACCATCAAGAAAAGTTTCCCTTTGAACTTTATGTTAAAAATGTACTGTCCTCTCTTTCTATTATAAGCTGCTGTTCCCTTTTAGGTAGCTCATTAATCTTCCTGAATCTCAGACCACAGCAAGATCTGCATTTTGATATTTTTTTTATACCCCTTTTAAAGAGAAATACAATTTAATTGTTCAATCAGGTTACTGGAAGGCGGGCATGTGACAGTCTCTTCTGTGAATGCCACACAGTTTCTCTTCCTGACAGCCTTATCCACAGGGATGATTTTTCAGTGGCAGCAGGGGGAGGGTGGCTTGTTAGGAAATCTTTTTCCTGAAAAGATCTTCAAAGAAACATATGCATTTAAAAAAAAAAAAAAAAAAAAAAAAGAACTTATAAAAGTTTGGCTCCTGCCAACTTTTTGAAATAAGAATTTAATTTAAATAGCCTTAAAATGTGTGAAGATCAGAGTAATGCTTTGTCATTAACCTCTTTCATTTGGACTGAAATAGTGCAGTGCATAAGGCACACATTATCCCTCAGTGGGAGAAGGGGACCTGCTGTAAGTGATTTAGAGATGGAAGGATTAATTCTTGTGTCTTATTCCACTGAAATTGGAGGAGGAAGACTTGGCCCTTGTATTTTTCCTATTTTTTTTTCCTTGAAGTTGGACACACTAGTTGTTTGACAATTATCATTAAAAAGGGAGGGGAGGAGGATAAATCAAGTACAGAACTGAAATATCTCCTTCTAGACTAACATAGATGTGGTGCCCCAGGTTGTTGTCAGAAGTACAATGTCAGAGGTGGTTTCTTCTGTACAAAACAAGTAACAATCATCATTAAGCTTCTTATTTCTTATTTTTTTCCCAAGAGCCTGCCGTTTTCCTTGTTGATGCCCTCCTACCATTTATCAAATATGACGTTCTTTGTATAGACTGTCTTAAGTAACGCGAGTATACTTTTAAAAAAATTTATTCCACGAGCAGCTGAATTACTGAAGCCTTGTCCATCTCAGATATGTCTCCTTTTCTCCCTTAACACCCTTCCTTCATTAGCCACCCATCTCACCATGTCTCTAAACCTGCTTCATCCCCCTCGTTTCTCTCTTCCCGGCACCCACCAGTGCCTGCCTATGTCCCCGAACCACCCGCTAAGCGAAAACCAGCATCTACCGTGGCTGGATCGAGCGAAGTACATACCGAGCAAGCAGCCGCGTGGAAGCAAACGTGCAGGTTGCTGCCTGGCTGGTAGGTCCCAACAGCACGAAGAGCTAACACGTCCTCACTGCGGCTTTTCCTTCCGTGGAGGCACACGTTTATTTTGCTTTTGTCCGCACGGCTGTCTGTTTTCACAAAACCGCTCAGAATTTACTGCTTTTAAGATCTATGCTTCTGCCACCTTTGGTAGAAATTGGCTCACCAGCTCAATTGTTGTGAGGATGGGACAGCCAGCTGGACAGATAGAAGATCAGATAACTCTTATTTTCATTGGAAACTAGGTTAAAACGTTGCTGTATTTCACCGCAGAGGTGGTTGCCTGTCGCTGACTGGTGGAATGAATCCCATGCGTGCACCTTATTTCACTCCACTGCTGTCTTCAATTACCAACGATTTCTTGGGAATAAAAGAAAAAACGTGGTTTCTTGCCATTGAGGAAGGTCAAGGACTGCAGGAGGGGACAGTGGATGGTAGGAGGGTGTCACTGGGGCTGCACAGTAAGGCAGGAGACAGTCTACAGGGGCCTTGAGGTTCTTTTCATCAACTTGAATGTAATTGGTATCTGGAAAACAAGGTTACAAGCAAAAATAAAGACCACTACTGTTCCTGGATAGTATCGATGCAGGTCTGGATTTCTGATTGCGTATTCTGGTAGTGCTTTTTAAAAGCACTAACTCAAGTTTTAATTTCGTTATACTGAGCTTGGTACATACGTGGTTTGTGCGTTGTGCGTGCAATTAGTTTTCACGTGATCCAGCAGCCTTCACCAGCACGGTTGCCTTGCACGAGCGCATTGAAGTCTGTCTTCCAGGGCTTTACGCGTCTACATCTTGTGGGGCTGAGGCAAAGTGACTGGAGCTGCATTCTGCAGGTACCAATCAATTAAAAAAATCATAAAAAATAAATAAATGCAAGCCAACAACAGAAGCAAAAGGAGCCAGAACTGAAAATGGAAAGCTCAGTGGACAATAATCTTTATTTCAAATGATGTCTAATCTGAGCTAGTGATCTTCCTTACTCGTGGATAGCCTCGTCAGCGCGGGATTCAGGGCTAGGGGAGCTCCGGGGACACGAGACGTCTCGCCAGCAGCCGTGCACCGTGCTGCTCGCTGTTGGCTGATAATTTCTAGCATGGTATTACTTTGTCAAAGGTGGTGTAGTTTATAGGCTGCTTCTAGATATATCGGGTATTGTTTCAGAGTCCTGTGGCCATAGGGAATTCATGTAGCTGTATACTGTGCTCACGGTAACCGTGGCCTCAGTTTAGTTTATCAGTAGAAATGGGAAAAGATGTTTTTATACGCTGTAAAAATCTGAAGAGCCTCGAGGGTGCTGATCAGCATGGAAAATAGCAGCCGGCTTCGCCGTTATCTGCGCGCGTGCAGGCCCTGGTCGTTCGTATGAAGGTCAGCTTTGCTGGTGGTGTGCGTCTGGGCCGTTTTTAAGAATGAAATGTGAAGTGCTCCCGAGCAGCTGCTGTTCCCATGGATGTTAACGGACTCCGCACCTGCTCAGCACCTCTTAAAATTTGGACTTGTTATTTCATTCACCCTAGAAGCTCAGCGCACTTCAGCATTAATTAAACTTCTCAATGTCTTTGCAGAGCAGGATTTTATTTGGATTGTAGCTGCACAAGCTGAGGTTATGTGATGCATCGTCCCAGGAGGGACGGTGGGAGCAGAATTAGAGTCAAAATCCCAGAGTCACCTTTCAGTCTTTTGTTAGATTGCACTGGTTTGGGTCTGAATAGTTATGGTATTAATGTATATTCATCTAAATGGTGCCTTGGGCACACTCGACACAGCCGTGCCTCGAATGAGGTGGCTCTACAGCCCTGTGGTTGCTGCTGTGCCCACGCATCTGCGTGCTGCCGTGCGTGGCCGTGGGAGCTCGGAGGATGCTGCCATGCAGTGCCCTTCGAGGAATCACTGCCTACCTTTTGTGCTGTGTAAGAGGATTGAAAATATGCTTGTGTTGTCATTGTGCCTTTAGGTTTCTTCTTTTCATTTGTTTTAGGGTTTGGGGTTTTCTTTGAGAAATTATGTCCTCCCTGATCCTCCTACTTGGGCAACTTGCGGATGAGTTTGTGCTCTTATTGTCACTGGAAGGTAGGGCAGGGCTGGTTGTGCAAGGCAGAAAAAAGTTAAGTGACTTCACAGAGGAAGCCCTTAATAGAACAAAGAATGAAGTTCATACCCCAAAGCAGTGTACCCCCACGTTTTGTGGGCTGAAGTGAAATTTCTGTATTTCTTTATGAAATTATTTAAGCAGTTTCAGTCCAGAACATCTCTGTGATGCAGTACACTTCTCTTTACTTTTTAAAAACACATATAAATTCCTTTTGCTCCATTTTTCTTAAGGTTTAGTTTCTCAGAGGTGATTTTAAATACCCAGCACTCTTGCAAAGTTACTTTTTTCTTGGTGGGAGTTTTAAACTCCACAATGAAAATCTAATGCAAGAGTCTCGATTCTAAATACACAACGCTCAGATACCTCAAATCTGATATCTTGGCCAGTAGTTCAGCTATATATATCTCATGTGTAAGATTTCCTTTTTGCTAGCTACCGTGTGCAATATTATCTTTCTTACCTGAATGTCTCTTCATCTTGGCCGTGTGTTTGTCTCCTGGGTTGCAGTGGGTGTCAGCAGAAGTTTGGACCTTGGCTGAATGGCTCAGGTATAACTGTTGGTGCTAAGAATTAACCGATTTCCGAAAGTTTAAAGGATCAAGCGTTGTCCCAGTGAGTCAGTAGGACTACAAAACTAAAGGTGTCTCATGTCCAGGTCTGGGAAAGGATGGCAAATCTGGCTGTGAAACAAAGGCCTATTGTAATAAGACTGTGGATACTGGATTTTATCTTTTTTAAACCTTATTTCTTATAAGTAGAACCTGTGAAGAATTTTTTCTTGTTGGCCAGGTGATAAATAGAAAGCACCAAACATCCCTATGATACAAATTTAATATTAGAGAGTGGGTTTGGGTTACTCACTGGTATGCTGTTCATCTATTCCCGGTCCAAGCCGGAAAATTTCTCGCCATAAGGTTTTAAGTAATTAAGGAAATCAAAGAGAAATTCTGCTAATTAAGATTTTGACGCCAAGAAATAGCAGCAGAGGCAAATGGTATCTGATATGACAAGGGCACAATGTAAGGCCAGGTCCAGGGAAAACGCAGTTATTTGTAGGTGCCTTGTTCCATTTGGATTCACCAGAGGGCTGCCGGAGGGAGCCAGCTGTGTTCGCTGTGTGACAAAAACGAATCTTGACATTTTGGATAATGAAAATTCGGTTCAGCACCTTTTAGAGATGTGTATGATAATATGTTGTCAGTCAGAGGCAATGAGGAGGAAGGGGGGAAGGCAATGTAATTCTTGTCTGGTTAAAGGCGACGTTGTGACAAGTGGACGGTCCCGGTTAAAAATACCTTTTAGAAAAGGATGGGGAATAACCAGCTGAAGAATCAGCAAGTTGGTTATGCTAAGGAGGGGGAAACGGTTTGATGTTATGAACCTCCTGTCACGCAGCTGCTTTTGTCTCCCCGTGATGCGCAGGATCACAGTTTGCTTTGAGCTTGGGGAGGGAGGAGAGGGGAGAGAATCGCTTTTTTGTGGTTTGACAGTATTAATGCAATCATCTAGTTCAGACCTTGTAAGCCCACTTATTATTTCCTCTGCGTGTGTTTTTTCTGGTTTAGCGGATTAGCAGCACTGTCTCTTCAAAGGCTATCCAATCAAGAAGGGGTTATTAAAACCGGGGCGCTTTATGACTGAGAATTAATTAGAGCAGCATTTTCATGCAAAACATCCAATTTTTTGATTAGCAATGGAGCAGGGCCGCAATTAACACTCTAGGAAGCTTAAATTTCCAGCATTTTGATTCTCAGGAAATGAGATTATCAAACTGGGGTCAGGCACTTGACAGCATAAGGAGGATTATGTGTAAGAAAATAATTTGTTTCTTGATTTTGCCTCCGAGATTGTTATTAAAGCTACGGCAAATTCAGAGGGAGGCAAAAAGAGGAGGGAGATACCTAAAAATGGAAGCAGGAGAGATCCTTTGCTTTGTTAGTGCCCTCCTCGCTGTGCAAAGAGCTTTCCTCGTCCCAGCATTAGCGCGAGCACGCTTTGCATTTGATTTACAGCAACAGGTTTTCATTGCTTTCGTGGGGTTAGTCCGCCCTTGCTGATCGATGCATTTTGAGACTCCTGCAGTGATTTTTTTAAATTTTTTTTTAAATATTCAAAATACTTATATCCAGGGGAAGAAGACAATGCAATCATCTTAATAGACGCATCGCTTTGTCTCAGTTCCTTTAAGCGAGTATGTGGCGCGCGTGTGTTTTAAACAATTTTTTTTGATCCGTTGCTGGTGTCTGAGGACGTGTGTTATTGCTTATTAAAGGCTGACCTTGGCCAGCCGTCGGGGTCTCTGACAAAGAAGCTGGTCATCTCTGTCACTTCTAAAGAAGACCGAAGGGTTTGGAGGGGGGAGGTTGTATCTCCCACGTAATTCTTCTCACTTCTCAGGGAGATGTAAGGTGTTGAAAGTCAGGCTTGGGCTGTGAAATCTCTTCTTTGGCTTGTGTCAGGGACTTTGAGCAGGCTAAGGCAGTATGAGTCATTTTTGATAGCCAATCGATATTTGCTGACTGCTGCGAGTTCAGAGAGTGCCAGTTAGCATCTCTGTAAGAGAGCGGGAAATCAGCTGTCATCCGCCTGCTTTTTAAAATGACCATACAATTTTTTTTTTATTACTACTTATTTTTGAGTGAAATTGTTCATGAAAGCAAGCACTGTGAAGGTAATTGTTGCTAGCAGCCGTGTTAGCTGCATTCTTGGTCCTGAGTCTTACCAGGCAGTGCCCGCAGCTATTGCATCCGTTTCTGCAGCAGTCACGTTGTTAAGGAATCACAGAATCCCAGACTGGTTTGAATTGGAAGGGACCTCAAAGCCCATCTAGTTCCAACCCCCCTGCCATGGGCAGGGACACCCTCCACTAGCCCAGGTTGCCCAAAGCCCCATCCAACCTGGCCTTGAACACTGCCAGGGAGCCAGGGGCAGCCACAGCTTCTCTGGGCAACCTGTGCCAGGGCCTCACCACCCTCACACTGAAGAATTTTTTCCTTATACCTAATCTAAATCTTCCCTCTTTTAGTTTAAAGCTCATTCTTAGCTCACTCTTTACTTGCACCTTCAATGTATCTTCACAGCTTGGACTTTGTGCTTTGCTCCCTAAGGTGGCCTTGGCAATGCATTCCAACTTTCAACCATGACAATCTTTGTTATTCAGTTTTGGAACTCTTTTCAGGGCTTCTGGTAAGTCCTCGGTCTTGACTTCAAGCTCCCTTGCTTTAGCCTTTAGCCCCACACACTTGAGAGCTAAAGGACCTCTAGTACTCTACTGTGCAGATTGTCAGATGCCACATGGTCCCTTTTTTAATATTAAAAAGTATCTTCTCCCAAGTAACAAGCAATAGGACAAGAGGAAACGGCCTCAAGTTGTGCCAAGGGAGGTTTAGATTGGATATTGGGAAAAATTTCTTCCCCCAAAGGGTTGTCAAGCACTGGAAGAGGCTGCCCAGGGAAGCGGTGGAGTCACCATCCCTGGAAGTATTTAAAAGATGTGTAGATGTGATGCTTAGGGACATGGTTTAGTGGTTGGACTTGGCAGTGCTGGGTTAACAGTTAGGCTTGATGGCTTTAATGTCTTTTGCAACCTGAATAATTCTGTGATTCTGTCAAGGTGTTGTATAAGTAGAGGAGCTTCTCAAATGAAGACTGAAAATGAAAGATGATGGAGTCAGTTATGAATTCCTTTATCAGCTTGGATTATCCATCTTCACGACTCTCCTACTAGTGCTAAGCTTCCCTTCCCTCTTGATATGAAGCAGCATACTGAAAAAAATACTCATTTTATAAAATACCCCCCCAGATGGATGCTTCAGTCTTATTAATGTTACTGGGAGGCTGCTCCAACCAGGTCTGGTTTGTGTTTTGTTGTTACGGTTCTGGGCAGGAAGACTCTCAGGTTTTCTGGGACTCGCTGTGTCACAGACCCTTGTTTGGAAAGCAATCATTGATTTTTTTCAAGGTACTTATTTACAGCTTCTTTTCGGCTTCGAGTTTTGGATTACTAAAGAATTTGAGGGCTTTATGGTGAATTTACAAAGACGTTGTGGAATTATCTCATATTACACAGATTAAAACAGAATAGGTAGGAAACTTTTATGCCTGTGAATTATAATATCCTGGTTTGTATCAATTCCCAGAGCTGCTTTTTTCAGGAGGACTAGGCTTTTGGAGGTACCCAGCCACCTCAGCTTGATTCAGTGAGATGTTCAAGTCCTGATATCCATTAAAATCGGTCTGTATGTTTTTATATGTTTAATTTCTAATTGGGTGTAACTTAACCTAAGTGAACATTAAGTGACCTGAATTCAGGGGCAAATAAAAGGAAACATCTCTCTGTAATGTGATGTATCTGACTTGGAGAGTATCTTCCCTCCTTTTTCCCTTGTGTCATGCACAGCTTTCTGGGACCGTGCTATGTCAGCGCGTAAGATGTGTCCCAGGCTGGAAGAGATAAATCACGTTTTGCTTTTCTGAACGACAGTGGAATCATTTCATCAGTACAGCCAGCAATAAAACAACTGTGATACAGTTGAACAGGTACTCTTCTTACTGTGATCTGAAATAATATGCTTTTCCTTTCTTTTTGTATGAGAGCTTCGCGCTCGCCTGGAATTTGTGGTTTTGTGTAAAGTTCAGTAGTAAACCATTTATTTAAAACCCTTCTGTCTTGCTGTTTAGGATCAGGATTCTCTCAGTTTGGTATGAGCAGGTCCAGTTTCTGATAATCTACTCTACTTTGAGGAATAGTCATTGCTGCACTGGTGGAAGTGGGCTGCAACAACCCCAAAGAATGCGAAAGGGTCCATAGGTTGGTGAGTGGATGGTACTGCGGTTGGCTCTTGTAAAATTTTAATCATCTGAAGCCAAAATCTCATTTTTGAGCCCTGGCTTTCCTTAGGACGATATTTACTCCAGAGCCATTTCCATGACTAGTTTAAGGAATGATTTTAGGTTCCTCCCGCGTTGGGTTTTTGTTTGCTAGCAGGGCATTGCAGTGCGCCTTTGGTACCCCCGGTTTAGGTTGCTACACTTCTCTTATTGCTAATGATAATAACTTAAAGCCATTTGAGTGGGGGGTTTGGCAATTGCTAAGTGCTAAGCAACACCATGGAGTTAGGCTGTAAAATGAAGAATAAAAATATCCAGTGGGAATGCGGATTAGCTTAATACATTTATCTAGGTCAGAATTCAACCCAGCGAAGGTTAGCCAGTTAATCTTATTCTTTTGGGATCTTCAGCGACCAGATTAGCCAAAACTGCAACAATTGCTATGATGGTATTGTGTGTATATGTATAAATATATATATTTATTTTTATTTTTAATCTGGCCTGTTAAATAGTGTAGAGTCCTAAGATGCTCTTAGGTGCTTATGTTTTATGTTGAAATCTTGCTGACATTTGGATTTTTCAGCAAGTTCTTACTTCCTTTTATATTGAAGTTTGTCCAGATCCATTTTTTATATGGGTCAAATTCTTGTTTGCTTGTCTATAATTTCTTTGTTTTCACCAACTTAATTAGCAAGACCGTAAATACGTTGCTGAAACATCGCTTTTATTTCTCCTCTTTGATAGAGTAGTTACTCCTAATTAAAAAAAAAAAACAAAAAAAACCCACCAAAAACCCCCAGAATTGTCTGTGGAGCCTGAACTGCCTTCTTGCCTCTTCTGCAAATTTGATACCCTTCAAGCTGAGACATCTCCAGAAAGCAGATAGATATCACAGGGTATGGCAAATTACAACACATACCTTAAGGGTGAGTGCGGAGGCCGTAGCTGTTGCTCTCGCCTTGTCTTGTACCTGTTCAGTGGGTAAAGAAGTGTTTAATCTCTGGCCCTGTCATTCTAATGCCTCTGATCTGTGTTTGAAGTCCCTTAAAAATGCGAATCCATTGTTTTTTGAGTAGCATAAAAAATGCACCAGGGATGGCTGTATTAGCATCTGGATTTTCTCCTTTGGCTTTGACGGATGGATATATACATTTTTTTTTACACTGAAGAGTTTTTTATCTTGATGATGTTGAAATGAAACTTTACAGTGACAGAGTAGTGGGCAGCTTTAGAAAGCCCTGCTTTGAAGTAGGGTTAAAGCCATTTAGGTGAGCATGAATTAACATTTCCCTTGTCTTGTAAAGGTCACCCTTTAATTGAGATTCACCACGTTCAGCCCAAAGCCTGGGTTCGAGGAGACCTCTCTTCGCAGAGAAGGCACAAATTGGCAGCATAATCTCATCAGAGGCTTAGGTTATATGGTAATAAATCATTCAATTCGAAGCTAACGAAACTGCCACGGAGCATAAAACACGCCAGATGCTTGAAAGACTTTCGTGGCTTAGAGTTTGAATAACAGTTGGAGGATCTGTAGATGTCTTGAGTTTTTCCTAATAAGGAAGAACTGTTGGGAAGAAAGTAATTCTTACCTAATTAAAGGATTAAAATATTACACATTGGGTTTTATGTTAGTTGCTATTCATTTTGTCCGACATATGACTTGAAGGTGTGATGTCGCTATCCTGTATATCTGTGTATGATATTTCAGAAATTATTGCAAAAAAAAAAAAAAAAGGCAACAGCTTTCATATATCCATTATACCCTGCCTTTTCTAGAGAGATAAGTTTGTGTTGAGATGATGATTCCATTCTGTAGAATAAAGATGTAACTTTAATCAATAAAGCGATGTGATTTAGAGTTCTGAAGGTACAAAGGCTAACAGTTTCTGCAGGGCTCTTTGGGCTAAGTGCATAAATTGTTGTTGAAGTTTTTTCTTAATGTATCATGTACGGTATTAGAATATTTTATTATCAGAAGACAGAAATACAGATATTTTTCAGGTGAGGAGAGTATCATGGAAGAAGGTTTTGCACCTAATAATAATGTGTGTAAATGGATAGGGAAAAGTGTATTTTTATGGGGGCTGGAGATGGAGAAGGGCAATGGCCATGAGAAGTTCCAGAGCTTTGATGCTCCCTGTCAATGGGCTTTAAAATCTCTAATCTCCTGGCTTTGTGGTGTTTTTGGAGCTTGAATGGAATTGTCCATTCAGGAGTGCGCGGCTGCCTGCGAGTATCGCAGCGGATGGTTTGGGATAGCAGGTTGACTGCTGCTTGTACGTTATAGTGCGGAGACCTGGCACCTAGAGCTCATGTAGAAATGTCCCTGTTCTGCTGGTGATGGATTCAAAATCTCGCCTCTGGTACTCTCCCCATTTCATTTCTTGTTGTTTGGACTTTTTCTTTTCATAGCAGTTCACCAGATCAAGGCCAGTATCACTTGTAAGCACCTGGCTGGGGCACCAAATGCAAATGAACCTCATATTGCTTTTGGATCAGAGCGGAGAAATTCTGCTTTCTGTCTTCCCTGTTGTGCCCATGTTCTTTGAAGTGACTAGAGAAATGAGATGGTGGCATTTCTGGAGTACAGGAGAGGAGCCTCATTGTTTTAATTCTATTACAAGGTCCATCAGATGAAGAAGTTGTAGAAGGACATGGGGTGCATGTTGGATACATCTTTAATAGGAGCTTGTTTTGGTGGTTAGTCCAATTTAACTGACCTGAAAGATCTGAACTTGGATGCAATAATGCAGAAATGATTGAATGGACAACCTACTGCTGAGGAAACTGTACCTTCCTCTCAAACTGTACCTGAATATCTCTCTGGCCGGATAATAATAGCTCCATGGGGTGACCCTTGTGTTCAGCTGTGCCAGCTCATTCTTTGGGACATGTCCTGGGCAAGGCCATTTTTTTCTACAGAGATGAAAGCTGGACTGTGGGTTCCCAGGCCACAGAGGTTACTTCAGAACCCTCTAAATTTGCTAGGGGCTTTGCCTGACCTTTCACTGGAGTTGTAAATATCTGAGTGATCTGAGCTTGCAAGCTGCTTCTGCAAGGATATGGGGTGGTTGAAGCAGGAAGAAAGGTGCTTCAGAAGGGTTTAAAGTCTCTTCTTTCCATGTGAATTGTCCCCAAACCAGAAGCTTTTAGGCAAAATGAGAGACATTTCTTTGCCTCACTTTTCCCTGGAGTGTTTGGAGTGTTAGGTCTTCTCAGGAGTCCCAGGACTGCTCTCTTGAGGTGGCTTCTCTTCTGTGGATGCTTCCTCTCTCCAGTTCCTACCCTGTCTCCTCCTAAAATTATGAGACCCCCTTTTTGCTTATGACAACTGGTCTCTTTTCATTAGGGGCTTCACAGTTTCAGCACGTGCCTCATACCGTCACAGGATCCTTGGGTTTTGCTTCTCCAGTGGTGCTCAAGATTAGATCAGCTGGCTCATCATGGGAGAGGAGTGCACATGTGAAGCTTTCTTCTCAAGAATTCATCTTTTGATTTTAAACCGAACAAAGATTAGTCACTCTGTAGTTACTAATACGCCATGTTTGTATCTAGTTTCATAAAGAAAAGGGACAGGGAAGGTAGCCAAGCTTCATGTTCAAAGCGGCATTTGCAGTTTCTCACATGTATGTACTTACTGGGGTCTGAATCGAAGTTCGTGCTCTCTGTATAGATTTCCCAAATTTTCATGCTTCCATTGCCAGTCTCATGAGCCACGTAGTCCCCACAAAGGGAGAAAAATCGTTGAAACCAGATTTGTCTATGTGTTTTCTCCATATGAAACTTCTGCAGCTGCTTGAAGGAGGTTGTTCCAAGTTTGCTGGAGAAACCCAGACGGATTCTTTTTCCTCTAAATATTGGGTACAGCAAATACTCGCTGAAGATCTCATTAGTGTTTTCATATTTCATTGTAATTACTTAATAGTGTAATAGCAAAGACTTGATGCTCAGTAGCTGGATTCTTTTACATAATATCAAAAATATTCTAAGTGATTGGGGGCTTAGAGTGCATCTGTGCTCCTCTTTGGGAATTTTAATTGCACTGATCGTGCGGTTGTGTTTGACTTAATTGTCATCAGTAGTTATTGGATGAGATCCCTTGCATAAGCACTGTGTTCACTGTACCTCAATGGCATCTAGAAATGTGTGAACAAATGTAACAAATGGCACTTTCTTTGTCTGCTTAATGAATATGTAAGTGATTTCAAATGGCCTCTTCCCTAGACTCTAACTATGTATTTCTTTCATAATGGGAGATATGTTGATATTATGTGGAAAAGCTATAATTCCAGTAATAATTGCTTTATAGTGCACTCAGTGCTTTTCCCTCAGTAAGGTAAGGTGCCAATTTGGCATGACCCCAGGTTAAATAACGAAGAAGCACGCGCCTAGTGTGTGGTTATCCGATATCATGATGTTTGGGGTCAGTTGCTCGCCATGGGAAATAAGTGTGGAAATGTGAGAATTTACCTATAGTTGGATAAAAGTTATTTTCATTCATAAGCAGGTGAAATCTAAAGTCTTTAAGAGTTCAGGAGTCACGATGTGAAATAGTTTTTGTGGTGCGCATACCCAGAAAGGCGTTACTACAGTTTAGAGATAATTACTTTGCAAAAAGCAATTGATACCCACTCTGTCTGGAAATGTCCCTGTTTTTAATGTGTGTTCAGTATTTCACCCCAAAAGACCGGGCAGCTTCTCAGTGACCTCACAGAATCCTACAGTAGAGACGTATTTGAGTAAAACTAGCATTTGTAAAATCCACACTGTTAAAATATTAGGCAAAGCTCAACGGGGAATTTTACAGCTAGAATTTTACAGCTAGTGTGCAGGATTGAGTTAGGAAAGAGAGTGCTCAGTCGTGTCATCCAAGTGTCCCAGCCAAGAAACATGCTGTGCCCTTGGGTCATTCGGGTCTCCCCCCGTTGGGCACGTGGTCCTGTTTAACACGGTAAAACTGGACGTAGCGTCTGCGGAAAGTACCTCTTCTGAAGCGTCTTCCAGAAGGCTTTAGATGTGCTGAATTTGTGCTTATAATAGAGCGTGTCTTGAGAAACTGAATCGGGAGTCTCTGTATTGAATATGAAATTGTGCCCCCAGCTTGGTTTTGATTGCTGTGTTCTTAATATTAAAGTACCTAAAGCAGGCTTTTTGGAGGATCAGGGTTTATATGCAAAAGAGAAATTTCTTAATTGTGAGATTTATTGGTATTGAGGAGAGAAGGGAAGAGGGAGGAAAAATTCTCCGACATCTAAATTAGTCTGCAACGTAAAGCTATTGCACGTCGTATAGGAAGCAACCTTCTGTTGCTGGAATATCATTCCATGCATTGTTTCTGTCTTTATTTTTCTTATCTTTTGAATTAATTTGTAAATGAAGCATTGTGGTACAGAAAGCAAAAATTAAATAATTCACCAACAGTGACTTCTTACGTTATTCCCTTCTGACTTAAATCAGCCATTAGATATTTTTAAATGCAACCTTCACTTGAGAACTGGATACCAATGTATTTCTTGCAACCTTTTGCTTTCTAATTAGTCCCCTGGAAGAGAAGTGCTTGGGACTCTATTAGTGGTAATAGCTGGTATATAAAGAGGAGACGATGTATTGCAAGATATGTTTCTACGTAAATATCTGACAATTTTGGTGGTGTTAATACACGTCCGTTACCCCTAATTGATGAGTTCGGTGCTGTGTTGGGTATTTCACATATCTGGGGGAAAAAAAAAAACCCCTCAGCAAAAGCCCTTTCCTTACCTTGTCAGCTTACTTGATAACTGAAAGAAGTCAAACGTTTATTCAGAGTGCGATAAGGAGGTGCGCTGTGCCTGAATACCCAGTTGCATTACTCTTCCAAACACAGATGTCAGGCTATAATTTTTAGCTTCAATAGACCAGTTTGGCATTATTACATTAACCATACCAGATTGAGCACTTATCTCTACTGTTATATTGTGTCTGTAATTATACAGTGCCTTACTACAGTATATTCTCTTAGAGACTGTTTGGAATATAGAACAGTGTATTAAAGATAAAAGCCAGGGGTGGTTTTTACTTAAAATATTTATAGCTTTTTTGTTGTTGTTGTTTTACGAACACATTTCATTTATAAAAGTTCATATAATTGCTTTAGGGCTTGGGTTGTGCTATAGTTAAATGCTCGGTATTCTTTCTTATTAATAATCATCAGTGACTCGATCCTTTTTTGGATCCTAGGTTTTTCATCCAGAAATAATGACCGGTTCATACATTTGCATGTTTGAACTATTGGGCTTCAGCGCAAGGGGCTTTGTGTTTGCACTGACACGTGGAGTTTGGGGCAGGGGTAACCTGGGATACTGCACTACGTGTCAATGGTGCTCTGTCATCTGTGCACCTTGGTTTCATTTGGTATCCTGCAGGTAAGAATCATTTGTGTAGCTAAAGGCTTTATTTTGAAGACCATTTTTGTACCTAGAGGATCCAATTTAAGAATTTAACAAAAAGTCGCCCACTGTAGCTTGGCCTTTACCTTTGTATGACAAAAGGTGCTTATCCTATTTCAGGTGCTACAGCTACAAAGAAAAAAAAGTGGAGAATAATTTTATTTTCTCCTGTCGAATGGGGATAGAGATCTGAAATACAGAGATACATCTGCTTGAAGCAGGAAAAAAATACAGCATCTCTTGTCTGGGAGCTAGAAGAGCAGATGCTCTCTTCTCAGTCAGAAGATGCTGCAAAAAGTAGGTGGAGGATTGCCAGATCTCTGAGCTGTGGCCTTCTCTAGCACTGCTTTTACCCCTTTGGAAAACTAGAGTCCTTGCACAGAAAACTCGGTGTTACGTTAAAAAATGATTTTAGGTAGCCTGAGCATCTAAGATGCGTTGCAGGGTAGGTACTACCTGCTAATATAGAGAGTTGTGGCATTGCTGGTGATCACCTGTTTGTCTGTTTAAAATTTTATATGCTGTCCTGGATAGCGTTTGGTCTGTATACGCAGCAAGGCCGTAAAGCGAAGACTTTGTAACGTATAGAGACAATCCTGCCTGCTCTGCTCGAGGAGACTGAAGCAGGTGGGGAGCGTGGTAGGTATGGCCTTTGGTGTCTTTCCCAAGGCACCATTTCTGATACCTCTTCATTTACTTCGTCACACAGTTTATACACACTCTTCTCAGGCAGAAGTGATAGAATGAATGTTAGTTTTAACATTATGCTTTCCTCATTTAATACTACACCTTCCGTTGCAGTTACTAGTCTTGGCATTCATGTAAGAACTCTTCCTTCACATCCAGCTTCCGTGTTGCTGTTCTTCAGACCAAACTCTCATAAATATCTGCTGCTTGGGCCTGGGTGCTACAGCAGCTCTTCTAGTACAGAGTTGTTTAGTTGTTATTTATCCTGCAGGTCTCTTTTTCCCTCTTACACATTTCCACTAAACGATGCTCTCCTTGAAGTAAGTACCTCTAAGACGTGTGCTGTTCCCATGATGTGCTGCCTTTCACACAAATGTATCTATTTTGGACCCTTTTTTGATGTAGTAATGGTTACCTACTTTCATGACAAAGCTTTATAATTTCATGATTAGAAGAGTTCAGAAAGCAGTGCTTTTACACGGTCCTGAAAAGCCTAGGAAATGATAAGAGAACTGCTATTTATTTTGTATTTCCCATGGAGTCTGGATTAACGGACACATTTAAAAAGAAAAAAACACAGCAAGATGTCGTTGTCAAATTGCTGCATGGACTCAGTCGAGTCTCAGGCTTGTATGGAAGTGAAAACTGCACGTGGCCAGTTGGGAACGCATCATAGAATCGTTTGGGTCGGAAAAGACCTTTAAGATCATCGAGTCCAACCGTTAACCTAGCGCTGCCAAGTCCGCCATCTTTAGTTACTTTGTACGCGTCATCTTTAGTGATGTTGTGCTGTTGCAGGAGGGGCTGTGCAGTACCGTGCTCACTTAGCCGTACTTCTGAGATGTGCTTTAATGTATGTAAGGCTTTTAACTCAACCCTTCCCAGCACTCGCTCGCTAACGGTACCCATGTGTGGCATCTCAGGATTTGAAGTGTCTGCTCGTGATGGCCATGGGTAACGTCATATCGAGGCAATTAGTAACTTCAGTGGACTTGGTCTGGCTATTGAATAAATAATTTTGAGTGCCAGCTAGTCTCTGCCAGAGGAGCAGGTGAAAGGACGGATGAGAAGCCCATGTTTAAGATTTATGTGACGTCTTAGGTGTACAGCTTGAGGGTGATCTTGATGTGATTCTAGAGATTTTAGGTTACTGTGGCGCAGATGTGGTTCTCTGTTGTCTTCTAAGTAGAGAAGCAGAGTGCAAAGCTGGAAAAACTCTAATTACACACCTTGCTTTGTTAAATATTTAGATTAACTAGAGGTATTCTGAGAGCACTGTGAATCCTCTAATTGGAGCCCAGAGAAAAGAGAAGCTGGAGATTTTAGTTGAAAATTTCTGTTAGGATTTTGCATTCCCTGATTGTAAGCTATAATATCACAATCCCTGTCACCTTAAAAGAGATGTTAAAGTTTAGTTGGTCTAATTTATCCAGGAGACACTTGGTTTACTGCCTTTTCATTACTAGAGAACAGTACCAGGCTTTCTTTGTTAGCTGGTTTGGTAATAGGAAGTTGATCTCTCAGGGCTACGCAGAACCAACTTTAGGTGAAAACCACAGATGGATTGTGGTGTTTGCTTTTGGGTTTTGGGTTTTTTTATGTTGACTGTTGACTCTAAATTTAATAGATCCAGGAAATCATATATTATAAAGTCATAGAAGGAGTGTGTAAATGAATTTCTCTCCTCACCCACTAACTGAAATCTGCATTAGTCTCAGCTGATTTCATTTTTTTTTTTTTTCACTATTCTGGTAGGTTACATTAGAAATGTTCTGAGCAAAGAGCTGTTGGATTAATGTGTTGGGTGATGCACCTGCCCGTTGTTTTTCAGATTGTAGGAAATCGGTTGTTTGTTGGAGGTACAACCGTAGATACCTTATTCACAGTACAGAAAATGCTTCAGTTTTTTGGGTTTTTTCAGTCCTTTTTCCCTTACTGGGTGTTGGAGTTTCTGAATTAGTCTAAAACAAGCATAAACCATGTCTTCGGCACTGAGAAGAGTCATTAAAACTAAGTAATGCCATACAATTGAATTAAATGTGGGGAAAGAAGATTGAAACCTCTCTCTCTGCATTTTAATAGGAAGTTGCTGCAAATGGCAGTGGATAAGCAAATTATAATACATTTTGATGAAAAAGTGGCAAGTTGGAGTGATAGGTTGGACTGTCTATATAGGAAGTTAATGATGCAGTTATGAAGCAGAACGAGGGGATGGATGTGGTGGATGTAATACCAGTGAAATTAAGCAGGTTAATTCCAGGCCTTGATGCAAGACTCCATTAGTCTGCACCCTGAGTGCAGATTATTACAGTTATCTAATATGTTTAACACACTTAATGCTTTCTGATTGTGCTTATGCAGAAAACCAAAGGATGGAAGTGTTTTAACTTCACTTTTTCCCTTTTCTTCTTAGAAACACGCAATTTTTTTAATTGGAAAATAGCCATATGTGGTGCACTCAGTGTCCAGTTGCTGACGTTCCCATGGAGAGCACGGCAGGGACTTAATCTGAAAGATTTACCTGGAGAAGATTGCTGTGCTTGACTTCCAAACTGGTTTCCAGTATGGTCTTGCTTATTATGTTTGTTACTAAGCTTTTCTTTTCTTTTCCTTTTTGTATTTTTCGAAGTAGTAATATTTTGGAGGAACATATATGAACATAATACAAAGTCAGCGGAAAGACTTCTGGTTTGCCTTGTAGATATTAGTCCTCCTTGGCTAGTACAAGCTGGATAACACCGAGTCTTCAGCATCCCGTGATGCGATTGTAAGAGAATGAGGCGGTGTTGATCCTGCTTGAACCTTCAATTAGTTGCTGACATGGTTTATTCAGCTGCAGGCGCTGCTATTGATACTGAAGCTATGCTGTAATTTTCTAGGGTGGCGCGTGACTTTGTATGAGCAGATTTTTTTAACATTTGTCATCCTGGTGCCGCTGGGGTAACAAGCAGGACCAGTCCTGTTAACCAAACCCCTGGAAGCCCGTTGCTTTCTGCTTACGCTGTCAGTGATACCTGCACAGCACCATGGCTTTTGGCAGATCTGCCCAGGTAAAACAGATTGGGAGCGAATAGGGCATTGGGTTGGTGTTCAGAAGGAATAGAAATAGTCTCATTTTCTCTTAGTTGAACTGATTCAGCATGGCTAAGTGATAAAACCAGAGGTGGCAGGTCCGTATTTGTAAGCAGCATCAGTAGGAATTGGAGTTTACCAAAGAACAGGACTGTTAAAGCTTTGCCAAGTTTTGCATAAATACTTCTCAGTGTAGACCTTGATATTGAAAATATTTTTCGCATTTCAAGTGCCATCAGTCATATTACATGGAGAGATGGCGTGTCAGAAAACAGCCAGTTCCTCTGGAGATTTGGGCAAATGAGACATCATCTTCTCATCATCTATTTTCCTCAGCTTATTTGGGAAGTTGACAGGATTAAATGCCAGTCCATTTGTGTGTTTTAAAAGATGCTTCTGTTATTTCTAACCTGAAGTAGCCTTAATATTAACCTTCTATTCAGTGGCCTCTTCATTTTATTTGTTTCCAAATTACTGCACCTCACTCACTAGATTCTGGTTTACTCTATTTCCTCACTTGTGTCACTAGCAAGATGCATTTCTGAATGTTCTTAAGAGCATCATCTCGGTGGTCACAGCTATCCATAATGTAAAGAAATAGCACTTGCAGATGCTATTTGTAATTTCTTAATTTTCTGAATATTGGTATAGACATTTTATTCCTTAATTTGTTAGTGCTGTTCCTCTTATTATGCAGTACCTCTTGGTGTCAACAGAAATACGGCAAGTGGATCTAGATCTATTGGTTTTAGGCCACTGATTGAAGACTAGTTCAAGAGTGACCGATAACTTCTAAGGAAACTTGGGCCACAGTTGAACAGCACTTAAGTGAAACTATAATGAATATATAGAAACTCTAATGCGTATAGAGCCTCTCCTATGGAGACAGGCTGAGAGAATTGGGCTTGTTCAGCCTGGAGAAGAGAAGGCTCCGGGGAGACCTTACTGCAGCCTTTCAATACTTAAAAGAGGCTGATAAGAAAGATGGGGACAGACTTTTTAGTAGGGCCTGTTGCAACAGGACAAGGGGCAATGGTTTTAAACTATAACTGAGTAGTTTCAGACTAGATAGAAGGAAGAAATTTTTTACAATGAGGGTGGTAAGACACTGGCACAGGTTGCCCAGAGAGGTGGTAGATGCCCCATCCCTGGAAATGCTCAAGGTCAGTTTGGAGAGGGCTCTGGGCAACCTGATCTAGTTGAAGATGTCCCTGCTCACTGCAGGGGGGGTTGGAACTAGATGATCTTTAAGGTCCCTTCCAACCCAAACCATTCTCTGATTCTGTGATAAACTTTGTAAACTCAAATTGTGGTGGGAACAAATGAAAAAATAACCAGCACTGAATGCAGACAGAGAACGTTAATTCTAGAAAGGCTTTCTTTTTCCTTTAATGCAAGTTAAATAAGCAGATGGGAATAAACCACAATTACGGTGCCATACAGACTAGACCTTTTTTAATGACTGCCTGTGAAGACGTTCCCTTGAAAGCTGTATAAATACCTATTTTAATAACAAGACAAGCTGCAGGGTGTCAAGGATTATAAATACCAAATAGCAATGTTTCCTTTAACTGGATGTAGAGTTATATTTTCCCCCTTACTCTGATGTCGGGTGGAGAAGTATCTTTGACAAAGGCTGTTGTCTAGAATATGAGTTGTGGTTTTGGGGAGTAGGGGGGTGGGACGCAGCCTCTCTGATGTTTAATTTAGCCCCTCGTGTTTTCGATTCACCTGATGCCAACAAGAAGTAGTGCTGGAGCCATGTGTTCCCATTATCACCGCTTAGCCCCAGTTAGCTCCTTGGCTGGGTGGCTTGTACCGTTGCTGTCTTTGGGAGAGCAGCCAGGAAAGTTGGTCTCTTGAGGTTGATCAGCAGAACAGATGGACAGACACGGGAGAAATGGAAAGCGATACAACAGATAGCATATTGAGAGCAAAGAAAAATGTCTTCAAAGAACATCGTGCATCAGGACAAAATGCAACTTTCCTTTAATAGTTATTCTGGCACAGAGATACTTTATTTTCTGTCACCTTTTTTTTTTTTTTCTTCTTTCTTTTTTGATCAGCCAGTCCCTGGTTGAGAACTTCTTTCCAAGGCTTTGAAAATTATCACTTGGAGAAAGCGAACGAGTCCTGAAAATTTGGATGTGTACTTTTTGTCTATTTTTTTAGAGTGGAGCCTGACTTTCAAAGTCACTTAACTGACCTTTTTAAATTGAAATACTTCCATTTTTCCTTAGTGTATCAGACACATAATAACACACCTCTTACGCTGTGATGTTTGTGTTCTGGTTAGGCTGAGCCCTCGGTTGCTTAGAAATGAGGGGAAAATAACTTTCCTCCAGTTGTGGTAAGGGGAATCTTTTAGGAAGTACAGGTACATCTCTGAATTTCACTGAGTGAATTCACCGAGTGGTAAGGCAAGAGTTGAATAATTTTCACCTGAATTTCTAATGTGTATACGTCAATTCAAATAAATGAGACTGAGGATTATAGAGGGGAAACAGGGTGTACTCTTCTAAGATGCTGAAGAGAAGTATCTTCCTAAGGGGTGTACAGGATGCAACCATGAGTTTTTGAGTTAACTGAAAGATGTGCGATGCTTTAACTGATGAAACTACTGCTCATCAGGATCATGGGAACACCAGCTTAGAGCAAAGGAATTCTGTTCTTAGCAGTGCTCAACAGAAAGAGAAGGCTTTGAGGAGATCTTAGAGCACCTTCCAGTCCCTGAAGGGGCTCCAGGAAAGCTGGAGAGGGACTGGTGACAAGGGCAGGAAGTGACAGGCCAAGGGGAATGGCCTGAAGCTGCAGGAGGGGAGATGGAGATGAGATCTGAGGCAGAACTTCTTCCCTATGAGGGTGGTGAGGCCCTGGCAGAGGTTGCCCAGAGAAGCTGTGGCTGCCCCTGGCTCCCTGGCAGTGTTGAAGGCCAGGTTGGATGGGGCTTTGGGCAACCTGGGCTAGTGGAGGGTGTCCCTGTCCGTGGCAGGGGGTTGGAACTAGGTGATCTTTAAGGTCCCTTCCAAACCATTCTGTGATTCTAAATACCCTGCCTTACCTCTTGGAAAGAAGGTTGATGAGTCAAGAGTTTTTCCTTTAGCTGTGATGTTCATCAGAGGTCTCTTGCCTTCCAGTCTTTTCTGAAACTTCCAACAACTTCATATTCTGGCGTTCTGTGCATCTCTGCTACATTTTTGGGGGCCTGAAAGTTGTTGGGGGGTACTGATAGGATTAGGAGACTGGGGTGCCTTGACAAACAGAATTGCATCAGCCTTGCTTTCTGTAGACGTTAGCTAAAAATGAAGGATAATGTTATGGCTCTTTCACTTAATTTACAAGTTTTATATAAAATACATAAATAGACATTTACTTAAGTTTTTGTCTGCACTCACAGAATAGAAGTGAAAACAAAAAAGAAATAGGTATTTTAGGGCAAGGGAAAAGAAGAGGTAGCTGCCGGGGCTGGGTTGTGGAATCAGGCTGTCTGCAGAGCTGGTTGGTCGTGAAGCACGAGTGCTGTGAAGCCTTTCACATCTTCTGGGTTCTGTCCCGCTCTTCTCAAAGAAGCAACCTTAGACACAGGCAGAACCAGATTTCTTCCAACAAGGTGGTTTCAAATTAAATTGAGTGGATATTGCTGTTAGGGATTAATTCAGGAAAACATGTCAGAGAAATATATATGTTCACACCAAACTAAGCCACAGGGCAAAGATGGTTTAGATAGCAGCGATGCAGGTCCAGCCTTTGTCTGTAATTATTTCAGCTAGTGCTGTGCTCTGAACAGAGCTGTCAGGAGCACCTTAACTGAAGCATTTAAAATAACCTCATCCATGTAGGTGGCGGGGAGGAAACTGCGTGTGTTTTGACCGCGCTGTTTTCTGCTCCCAGCAGATACCCCAGAACTGACACTTTGATTCCCTGGTTGACCATGATCTTTGCTTTTCTCCACACATCAAATTAACAGCCGTTTGGGTTTTGTAGGCTTTCTAACAGAACTTGCCTGCGAGACGATCGGTGCTGTGCTATTTCGGAGAAGTCCTTTGCTTTTTGAGCACAGCTGCTGCTGTTAGGTTAATGTTTTCACAGATCAAATCAGCTGTGGAAAATTATTTCCCTGGTGAGACCAAGACACCTCTGTGTTTTCAGCTCTGCTCGGAAATTTCAGGGTATTGGAGAGGAAAAAAGAAATATAAATCTGTTCTTTGACAGGACTCGCAAATGTTCCTGGTTTCTGAGAAGCAATAGCTGAATGTGTTTGCTTGGACCTTTTCTATTTGATGCCTGCATCTGACATTCTGGACATTTATGGATGTATTTGCTTTGTCTGGCTTTCTAAGGAGACAGCCATCTGGTACTGTCAGTGTTATTGGATCGTCCTTCCAAAAAGCAAAGAAGACTTTGTTTTTCATCTTCCATTTGAAATTACTCATTCATTAAAAAAAAATATATTGAGAAACATAATACATTAGACTGCGTGTGCAGTATAGGTTGGATCGTATAGGGGAGCGCATCATTTCTAACTGAAGAGCAAAACCCCCCCCGAACCTCTTAATCTTCTGTTTCTCAGACTTTCTTGATGAGTCATCTTACTCAGCTGATTGCCTTGGCAGCTCCTCATCCAGCTGATAAATGAGGATTGCATTGTTTTTACTATACTCCAGTATCTTGTCTACTCTGCTGTTAATGCTTAGTGGCAGGAGAAATTCCTGCTGTATCTAATGCAGGGAATCATTGTATTCAAGAGGCCCCAGAAGCAGACATGAGATATCTGATTTTCTCTGCTTGTTAACTTATATACAAAAGATAAAAATGAATCTTTTTGCTTCAGAAATTCTTGAGGTTAAAGCTGTGTATTCATTCTGACAGCTGGCAGAGAGGCTTTGCAAATCGTTAATAAAATTGTGAGCCAGGCTCCTCCAGCATCCCTCATCTTACACCTTCAGGGGCACTTACAGGGGAACTAAACATCAAAGTTGGCTCCTCTTGTCCTCGTCTGGGAAAACAACACTCCTTCAGACAGGAGGTGTTTTATACTCCCCTGCCAGTATTTAGACTGAGTGGTGGACATGGTTTCATGGCACAGCCCGAGCCATGTATTTCTCTACCGTTAGTGTTCTCGCTCCTTGAGGACCTGGGTGCTCAGCCCAGTTTGCATAAACTGGACCTTCTCATGGGTCGTCTTTACTTCTGCTTTTCATACTCCTATGAATTAGGGTAGATGATGATTTTCAGCAAAGTGCATCACAAAGATTTGCAAAGTCAAGGCGACATTATCCCTGTTTTACAGATGGAAAAAAAAGGGTGAGCGTAGTTAATTGGACTATTCTAGCAGTGCTAATATTCCTTAAATTACGGCGCTGGTAGTCATCAAGTGTTGCTAATAGAGAGCTTAGCACAGACTCATTTCAACTGTTTCCAGATGGGTTTTGCAGCCTGTGGAAGTTCTCTGCTTCGAGCTCGTCATCCACTGATGGTCAGTTGTTTCTAAATCACTACACTTGTTACTGCAGCAGTGTACGCATTGTTTTAAAACCAGCAAGTTTTTCAAGACCTAGAAAAGAACTGTGTACCTGTCATTTTGACTTCCAGTTCTTTATTACCCGTAAGTACTCTTTACCCTGCTTTAAAAAAAAAAGCAAATGCACAAATTCTGCTATGTTTTATCTCACGGTAAATTCAAAAGAATATTGACCTGTCCATTGGTAAAGTCCTGTCCCATCCACCTTTGAATATTTGCCTTTTAGTTTACCGTGCTCACCCCTACCTAATACTGATGGGGGTTGCAGGATATAACCGCTCGCAGATGCTGAACTTCCCGTGATGTTTTTCTCCACCTGCTTTGCTGTGTAAGTACCTGCTTCCATTTTATTCTTATGTCAATTGCTGTGACAAGTACAAAGATGTTACTTAGTTCCGCTTCAGCTCTTTTGTCAAAGAGGACTCGTGGAGTCCAGTGTTGGGAGTCAAATTGGTAATAAAAGACCTATTGTTTATATAGCTTGAAGCTTGTCAAAAGGCGTGTTTAACAGTATATGCTCTTCGGCAACGAATACGGGAGGGACCTTGCTGGGAAGCTCTGGTTTTTTGGGTTTGTTTTTTTTTTCCATTGACAGTATTCAGTGCAAAGAAACAACTCTGTTGTGTGTGGCCCAGATTGTAAACCAGACTCGTTTCTGTCCCAGGTATGTCGGATGAACTGGGACTGTAAATATCTGTATCACTAATTGCCACTTAGACTCTGCTCACCCCACATCCATTCTGGCCTGCTTTTAGTAATGGCTATTGCAAAAAAACCCAACCACTAGGGCTTAGGATCAGTGATTTATATCACCTGAAAGCAGCTGGGAAACCGTGTTTTCACATATTATAATGCATTAGCCTCTGACCCTACAGGTCTGTGATGTATTAGCTGTTAAAAGCATGCTAGAACTGACGTGTGTTAGGGAAGGAATGTAAGAAAGTAATCAGAGTGATAGAGCGATTGTATTTCATAGTTGGGGTGTCAGCTGATTTTCAAACAGCAAAGTTCAGCGGCTTATTGAGAGGTTTTCAAAGCTAATAATAGTAAAATAAAAAAAAATAGAAACAGGTAGGTGACACCCATGTTGATGTGGTGGTTTGTGTTCAGGTTACCGTGGCATTCTCCATTCTTTAAAGACTCAGAGAATGCAGGAGTCCCAAAAGCATAAAGACTTGTAAAAACATCAAAATCTGTAGAAAATTATCTTCTTTCTAAATAACACATCTACGTACCCAAAGATCTGAAAATGAAGCAAATGCAAAGCTTTTGTTGGGGTGGGAAAGTTGGTCGTTCAGCTAAAACATTGGACTTGGACTTGAGGATTGATTCTGTTTCCAGCTGATGCTGGTTTCCTCTTGGACTTCAGGATGAGTACTTCAGGGTAGGTAGGAGTAGCCGCCGTACCCCTTGTAAGTCTGACCACCTTCCAGTGTGGACAGTACTAGAGCTTGGAGCTTCACCGATCCCCAGGCAGGTAGACGCTCTCTTCGGTAGTTTTATTTAACAGGCTCCCGCGAGCTTAAGATCGAATTCTGAACCTGTAAAGGATATTTTAGCAAGGGAAGGCTGCAGTTGTCTTTCACTGCGGTGCAAAGCCTGGAAATGGCAATCCTGTACTGCAGCGTTTGTATTAATGCTGTAGTGAAAATAGATATTTAAAGGCTTGCCGACCATGCCAGCCATTCATGGAAGGAGAAGGTATTGGGATGTTAGAGGAGACTTTTACGTGTTGCAAAGTCTATGTTCTCTACTATAAATATAGGTTAAAATCTAGTTTACTACAAATGAATCTTGTCACCAACCTCTAGGAACATTTCTTCAGGCAGTGTGTTATGATATTTGGGATAACACAGTATAGCACAGACAAAATGTCAAAGGAGTGAGAAGACTTTGGACTCCGGTTGTGGAGAAACAAATTAAATGAGTTTCTTTGCTGCTATCAGTCCTGACTGGAGTAGAGTTTAAATTTCTGGTTTGCATTGTGCACTCAATATCTGAGTGTATATATACAAAAAATTAACCTATTTATTTGGTAAACAGTATTCGGGAGAAAAAAGCTGCTCCAATTACGTGTTCTATGTGCACTTGTCCTATATATTTGTATCTTTTGCATTATGTACTTCTGTGTTCTGGGACTGTGATTACACTGGGACTGCTGAAGAAGATCTCGAATGCAGTGAGCACAAGTCTAATTATTTTGTTCACTAGAGGCAATAATTGGCTTGTTCAGAAGTAATGAGATAATTCAGATGTAAATTCATTTTTGAGAGGGGAATTTTAATAATGGATAATCTAGGAAATTATATCATGAATGAAAGAATATTTTGTTTATAAAAGGAACAAGTAATGTAACTACAGAAGGTTAGGGCCATTTCAACTAATTCACAGCTGGAAACAAAATCTGGGAGATTGCTTTTGACTACTCTATAAATGCTATACGTCCTGAGATGTTAGCGCTGGGTTTTTAACAAGACTGCGATCCTCTGAATAAGGAGCTGCAGCATTCGCAGAACTTCGCTGTGGACAGGGTTGGTGTTTGTGGAGATGAACTTGACCATGAGAGTACATGAGTGGTTGTACTAAACTTAAACCTTATGGAAATGTTTTAGTGAACAGAATCCAGGCCTGAGCAGTTGTGTGTTTCGATATTTTGGGGCCTACAGGAAAGCTGGAGAGGGACGTTTGACAAGGGCAGGGAGTGACAGGACAAGGAGAATGGCCTGAAGCTGCAGGAGGGGAGATGGAGATGAGATCTGAGGCAGAACTTCTTCCCTGTGAGGGCGCTGAGGCCCTGGCACAGGTTGCCCAGAGAAGCTGTGGCTGCCTCTGGCTCCCTGGCAGTGTTCAAGGGCAGGTTGGATGGGGCTTTGGGCAACCTGGTCTAGTGGAGGGTGTCCCTACCCATGGCAGGGGGTTGGAACTAGATGGTCTGTGAGGTCCCTTCCAACCCAAACCAGTCTGGGATTCCTTAGACTTTTCTTTAGCATTGCTGTGAATGTCCTTCAGGCAGTTTTGGTGAGCGAGCAGGTGTTTCCCTTTAGGAACAGGGTTTACTATTAGAAGTCTGATTTTGAAGGGCTGGGATTGGCTTATTTAACTTCATAACTTTTCTAATTCTCAAGCAGAACTGCTCTGCCCTGTTTCCATATCTAGTGCTGGCTTACTTTGGAGCTTCTGATAAGTCTTCATGCCTTGTACTTTGAGTCTTTGGGTCTTAAAGTTTAAGTGTGGGTGCCCAGTGAAGTCCTTAGGAGCTATAACTGTGAGTACGAAGCAGTGTGTGTAGGTACTCACCTTCTGTCTTCCACGTTAACATTTTAACTCGGACTCTTTTGTCTGTCAGTTTAGGGATTTGCACAGAGACGTGTGTTAGGAGGTGAGAGACCTTCAGATGGACAGAAGGCGATACATCACTTAATGAAGATGTTATATGCCACCTAGGTGGCACACCAGCTCTGTGGAGTGTGGGCAGGAGAAGGGGTAGAGAGCAGAGGTGCAAGTAACATCTGGCAGGTGGGACCACGCTGGGGAGAATTTCCTTGCACTTCTGGGAAGCAGATATAAAGACAGAATATGTGGAATGGTTTAGGTTTTGCAGGAGCGCGCAAACAAATCAAAAATAGATGAATTGAGCAATGGGACGAAGGTTTGAGATGATGAGCCTTGTTGAAGGACTCTAGATTTAATCGGACAATATCCTTTGTTGACTTTCTTCAGCAGCTTTCCGCTGCTTTCCCCCACGCTGTCCTTTGCCTCACCCTCTTCTTTCTTTTTAATTCAGAAGTATCTGAGCTGCAAGTTGTATGTCAAGCCCTTCTGGTTTGTCCTGTGCTGAAGAGCTGTGGCTAATTTTAATCAAGCTTGAACTGTCATTCCGGTTCATCAATGTCACATTAGCGTCATTCCCGTTCATCAATGTCACATTAACGGTAAATCCGAACTCCCTGATTATTAAAGTGGATGGAAATCACAGCTCTGTGTGTGGCCAAATAGCTACGCATCAAGGGGGTTTTTGATGGGGCCTGATAGTTTAACGCAGGCCTTAATCAAGGGCTCATAACTGTTTTCTCTGCTGGTTTTTATCCTCACGCTATTGAATTGCATTAGCACGTGCATGTGTTCCCTATTTTTGTTTAACACCCACTCTGTCAGGACTGGAGCAGAAACCTGGTTTTAGGCTGAAGCATCGCTCATATTAATGGCTTAGGCCCTCGGTGTTAATGAGACAAAGCGTTTAAGAATTGGTATTTAAGACTGTGAAGATTGGGAAGGTGGGAAATCATTAAAGAGGGAGGGAACATGAACTGTGTTTAGCGCAGAGAACCATGTGTCAGAGCTCTGCCTGTTTTATCCCTGGGATAAATCTTTACTGCATCATTAAACTGGGTTTTACTTGATTATTGCCTCTATTTCTTCCCTTTTCCCTCGGGGCTCTACCTGCCTCTCTACC
This sequence comes from Balearica regulorum gibbericeps, assembly GCF_011004875.1. Lineage (NCBI taxonomy): Eukaryota > Metazoa > Chordata > Aves > Gruiformes > Gruidae > Balearica > Balearica regulorum. The sequence goes on along the minus strand of NC_046184.1, from coordinate 2,581,856 downwards.
TTACTCACTTTCTGCAAGTCTTGTACTAGTTTTGATCAAAATAAGCAGTCAGGTCATATTTACAAACTGTAGGTTACGTGTGAATTTGTTTCAGGGTGGTTAATACTTTGCTCTGAAGGTCCAAGGTAAAGCTTTTGGGTTTCTAGTCCAGCCTTCCCATCGTTACTTCTGTGGGCTCAGAGGACAGACAAGGGCTTCCACAATTCAGCGGAAAGGATGTTTTGCCAGGAGCAACGATGGGATGTGATTTCGGAAGCGCAAGTGATGCTCAGGTCGGTGCAGAACCCTGAGAGGTGGTGGGAGGACCCTGGCTCTAGAACCCAACGTTGATGCCTCCAACCATGCATGTGCCCGCAGAAACACAGCCTGTGCCTCGCGTTTGTTTGTCAAGAGCTTCATGTTACTCTGTGCACGTACAGATCAAATATCCCCCCATTCCTACAATAGCCAGTGAATGTCCTTGGACATAATATTGTGTTGAATAAAAAACTGAAAATGTTTTTTTGTGAATTACAAGCATAAGTGCAGAGTATGATCATAAAATCTTATGACTGCTGTTATTCATCAAATCTTTCGGTGCCCTATTGCATTCAGAGGAGTCACTTGCCTACCTGTGGGCCCACCACATCTCCTTTAAAGAATAATTTGCTTTTCCTCAATTGGCATTTTTATTTAACTATAACCACAAAAGGTTCCAGTCCGGTGCAAGGAGAATTCTGGTAATTTATTAGTAATTTGCTGAAATTGCAAGTTAACCAGCAGTGATGCCCAGTTAGCATAACAGGAGTCAGAAGTGTCAGAATGAAGCTAGCCAGGCACCAAAGTCAATGCCTATGTAACCCCCTAAATTTCTCCACACTGAGGAAAGTATATTTATGCTAGAATTATATACAAGGATGGATATATGTGCATGCGTTTAAGACTTGCTGATGGAATAAGCGTTGGGCAAAGGGGTTTGTAATGCTTTTTCTGCACTGAAGACCAGGCTTTTTCTAGCTGAAGCGAGTTGAGCAAGGCCTTGCTGAGTTGCAAAGGTGTATGTTCCCCAATACCTCCCTCAGCTTCTGCATACAATGCTTTCTCAAGAGTTTTTGCCCAACTTTCAGTGTTATAATTGAGTCAGTACTGCCATAGACTTCACTGGCATTAATCTTAATTAATGACAGACCATGCAAGCCTTGTTAAAGTGAACAAGAAAGACTGTCATGCGGTATTTGTCAGTGGCAGATCTGCTCTGTCGAGGAGAGTTACAGTTAACCTTTAACCAGTTATGAAGGCATCTAAAAGGTGCTTCCATCCTCTTTAGCTGTCATCAGACCTGGTTAAAGGTTAACATCTTGCTTCGGGCACCAGGGTCTTGCCAGGGCGCTGTTGTCTTCTAAAAAGTCCACCTGACGCATGGTCTGATTTCCTAGCTCAAAAGATAATGTGAAGATAAAAATGCTAAAAGAAAATGCAAGCTCCATCTTAACAAAAGCAACAAAGTATGAGAGCACGTGTTGGAAACAACTAATTCCTGCGTGCAGTCTTCATTAGGGAGTCCTGGACTTAATTGGAGTCCTTAAACCAAACTCTGGTGGCTTCTTTACCCTGGTGTCTTGCTTCCAGTGCCGACGTTGTCACTTGTCAAAAAAAACACTCTTTAGGAATAAGCTCAGTTCCTTGTTTCCTCTTGTGCTTTTCTCTTTTTTGGTCTGTTTGTAGGATGTATTCAAATAGTGTAGTACCTGGGATGGGATTTGTCAGGGTTCAGCATCTCCTGCCTCTGAATTCTTCCACCTGAAGAAGCAGATGAATTGAAGCTCTGGCTTGGCAGCATTGGGCAGCTGGAAAAAAATGAGAAGAAGGATGATGGATGTAGGGAGACCTTGTGCTTGAAAACTTGCGGTGCTTAACATAGAGATGGGCTAAATGGAATATGAAGTATGCAAGGGTGGCAGAGCCTGCTTCTCTGAAGTCTCTGGTGGCATGGAAAGCCTTTGGTCTCAAGATCCCCAGTGAAGGTGAATCGCAGATGCTACTTGCAAAACTGAATGGACTTTATAATTCAGGAGTATCTTCCAAATGGCCAGAGCAGTATCTTGCAGGTGAAAACTTCATACTGGACCTCAACAGATACAAAGGCAGGTTATAGCTACAAAGTTCATGTCTGGTTCTAAAATCAGCTTAGGTTTGGGTTTGTCAGCTGCTGACCAGCGGTTTTAAAGCTGTAGCGGAGTCTGGAAAGCATAAAACTGAGTGTAACTAACTCTGCCCGAGCACAGGGTTCACCCAAGGACAGAAGTGTAGTGGTTTCCTTTCTCAGCAGATATTTTATAGCTTTCATGTTGCGATGTGTTACGGGGTTGTAGTTGTGTGGAAATCACTGCTACCAAAGGAAGATCGTTCTTTGAGGATAAATAATGTGTTGGTACCTGTTTGTCTAAACCTTGGTGGAACCCAGAATCTGTATATAAGTTTTCTGCCTTCTAAGTCATAAAGAAATGGCATTCTGATAATGCTTCTTTATTTAAGATATATCATACCTATAGACAAAAACCTAAACAAAACCAGCATTTACCTTTTCCTGATGATATCCACCTATGGTGGAAAAAAATACCAGGTTTTGGGACATATTATTTGTCAATTAATTGCTACTGAGATTTACCTAGAACCGCCACGCAGGGGAAATGAACAATGACACAATTTACAAACAAGAGTAATTTCAGCTGTTTATACACAATTACATCTCTGCTCCCTAAGGAAACTCTTGAAGGAACATTGTAAGTTTAAGAACAGCTTTATTTTTACAAACACTTTTTTTAATTGCTGAGTCGAAGTTGTGTTTATTACCGAAAATTCCCAAGGCTTTTTGCAAACAGTACAATCTCCTTAACACAGGCCCGATTTAGTTATGTATTTTCGTCCTCCTGGTTATACTCTATTGTTCTCATCTCTCTTCTTAAACTCATTTAGTCTCCGAGTTCCCATATATTATGCTAACTATCCCTGTTTTCTCTCAACCATTTCCAGCCTTAACAAAACACTTTCCTCTTAAATACTGTCCTCATATAAAGGCTTTTGAAGTATTATAGAAATATTCCTAATTAGTCAGTGTAAGCCTTGTGTAAAGTGTCTTGATGTTAAGTCGATTTTACAGAACAATAAAGGAAGGAGCAGAGAGGGTTTTTCCTCATTTACGTGCACTGCCAAAGGCGGTATTGTACTGCCTGACTCTTGGGTATGTCCTAATCCACTTCATCCGAATGCCTTCTCCAAAATTCATGGTGGATCGTGCAATGCCCACAGCATCTCTGCACGGGTTAAACTGCTTCCATACTTTGTCAGGTACAAAACCCTTTGGGTTTTTTAGGGTCGATTGCTGTGCTGTTATGGACAGTTCCTGCTTCCTTTCTCTGACTTTTGTTCAACTTTTCTTTGTAAAGTTTCCTGCCTTCTGTGTCTTCTTTTGCAGGCTTTTTGCCTGAAGAGTGGAAGAGGATTGAACCTAAGGGAGACTTTGGGTTTTTTCTTTGTTCCACCTTCCAGCATTCCCCTCAACACTTTGCCACTCATCTAGGGTCTGAGGTTCCCAGGCAAGGATTAACCTGTACCCCAGGTTAGTAGCAGAGGGATGAGGAGGAGGATAGTCCAGTGCCACCTTGTAATGCAGCCTCCACTGCTGGAGGAAGATCTCCAGATACATCTGATCCGACAGGCAGTGAATGGATGCAAAAGAACAGGCTCCCCTGGCTTAGCACACAATTTCTTGAATTCCCTTTGAGACCTTTCCCAAAGGATTCCATGAGATTGTGACCTATTTTTGGTGTTAGTGTCTTGAAATAATCAAATTATACTCCCCATCTAGGAGCTATTTTATATATAACTACTAAAAGCAGCCATGTAGGAAAAGTCCGCAGCTCTGATACATTTTTCTTCATTTCTATTCTGTGGCCCCAAATACGGTTCCTGGGCAAGAGCTGAGTATAAACTGATGTCAGTGGTCAGGGAAGAATATAGGATGTTACCAACTATTCAGTTCATTTCAGGACCAGTGGCAATTTCTTAAATCTCGAGTGACCTGAAAAAACAGTGTCTTTTTGTTTTCTCTTCTTTCTCCCCAGTCTCTGTAATCCTTTCAACATGTGCATAAATGGATTTCTTGCAAAACGCTTTTTGGCACAATGACCTATCTTAGTGATTTCCGCCAAACACTCATTACCCCTTTGTGCGAAAGCCATTTCCCTAAATTCTCTGATTCCAACATCTTGATTTCCGAGTGCCTGTTTCATTTTTCTTTTTTTCTTTGCCATTAACAGGAATTTCTGAATACATCTCCTTGCAACAAATTAAATGAGGTTACAGCTCGGTGTCCCATCTGTACAAGAGCTTCAGCTCTGCTTTGTGTCTTGAATCTTTGAACTTTGGCTTTGTCCTTTTGGTTGTTGTTCTCTGAATGCTTTGGCACGAGGACAAAATTAAAAAGCACTTTAGCTATTGCTGAATGGTAGGTGATGTTGAACCCCGTTCTTGAAATGGAAATTAAAGCCCCGTCTTTTTTACGTTCCTTTTCTTAAGCAACAGGATATTGATCCGCTGGGTTGAAGTCTTTAAAAAAAATGCTGTTATCTTCCCAGTTTATTTTTCTGGAGGAGCATGTTTTAGTTATCTCTGCGTTTAGCGGTATGAAAGAACATGGAGATCAGATTTAGGTTATTAGGGGGATAAATCTTATGCTCCATTCTGTGCTTTCTTATTCTGCCTTGTACCAGTGATAAAAGCCAGGGGATCTGAAGCCAAGCTTTGTCTGAAAGTTTTTTAGCTCTGAAAAAGGTTCTTGTTAAATGCCTATTTGAGATTAAAGTGAGATGCATGAAAACCATTGATGTGCTAAGCCCAAGCAAGCGAGTTTAGTTCCTATTTTGAGTTTCAATGTGTTGTATTACAGTTAGGTGCAAATCTTTGTGCAGGATCATTGTACAAGCGCTACGCCAGCTCTGCCGCGTAGTCGCGTTCTGCTGTTAACCGACACGTAAGAGCGAGGTGGGAGCTTCCGAAGTTGGACCCGTTTCATGAGTTGTGGTGACTTTGTAGTGGCTGTTCATAGCAGCAAGCCCAAGGTCTGGGATCTGGGATCTCTGTAGTATTGTTGCAAAGGGACTGTGTAAGTGCTCGCTGCTAACGGAATATTAAAATCCTCCATGATTTGGCTCTGTCACTCTCTGCCCAACTCTGGAGCTTTCACATTAGCAAAAGAGAAAAAATTGGCTCCTCTACACTTGATGTCTCATGCAGTATTTTGAATGCCTTCTGCAGCATGAGATTAAAATTTAAATACTCGAGGTCAGTTGGAGAAAGAAGTAATGTGGCGTCCCTCGGTTGTTCTGCGATCTTATCGCAGTATTCTGTCACATGCTGATATAGTGCCAAAGCATATGGATCTCCATATGGTGACTCTTTCTGGTTGCCTACCACCTGTAGTCAAGCTGATTTTCAGTCACTGAATTTGCCGAAGAAATAAAGCAAAATAAGTACAGCAGTGAAATGAGATTGCAGTGGTAAAGGCTGAAGTTTTATGTGACTTGCTGTTGTTACAGTAATTACTAGAAGAAGAAAAAAAAATAAACAAATGGATTTAATGAGCATGTCAGTAATCCAGGAACAAGTGTTTCCAACACCTCGTTAGTGGGGGTGAGGTGGGCTCCAAACGCTTTCTTGTTTCCAAAAAGACAAACTAATTTTTGTTTTGATTCAGCTTCTGTGAGAAGATGGAATTAAAGCAGGTTGGATGTCTTCAAAAGTAATACTGCTAACTGGTTTAAATGCCTCTTCATGGCTCAGAAATAATGATGTGATTAATAACATTTACTATTTTGAATGATGAAAAAGAAAGAAAAATACATCCCATGAATGATTTGCTGTAAGGCTTTTCTGCTAAGGAGGGTTTCTTTAAAATAGAATACAGAAAATCATGTATGGATATATATATGTATATTTAACATCTTTTTTTTTTAATAAAATCTTATTTTCAAGCAGCTGTGTTACTGCTTTGGATGGTGTAAAGCCATGTAGTTGCATCACAGTTAATTGTAGGAATACTTAGCTCAATAGCAAGGTGATGGAGTAAGTATACACCCTCATTATGTTTTACTGGGCTTGGTCTGTCTCCCTGATACGCTAATTCTTACTGGCAGAGTGTTGAGGAAAGAGGGAGTAATGTTAAAACACTCCCGTTGCCGGTACATGCATCTCCAGATGTCAATAAGCAAATACACGAGATTAGTGCTGGTTCATCACGTCTTTGGAACAGTTTTGGCCAACCCAGCATCTGTAGTTAAAGAAAATGTTCTGCAACACCTGTAGGATGGATTCCTTCTAGGTGTGGGGCCTTCCTCACTGCTATGGGGTCAGATCTACCTTGTACATATGCTGCTCGGTGGTGTAAAAGGCAGATGCACAGGGTGTAGTTTTGGCTAGTGTGACCCCAAATCTTTGAAGGCCAGAGTCAAAGGGTACAATTTGGGGCTGCTTTTCTTCAATCAGAGATGTTTTCTAGTGCTCGTAGATCTGCTCTCGATAGGAAGACCTGTGTCCTCTTTTATTCTGTTACAAGCATGCTGCTTTGTCTCCTCCTGCTTTCCATAGGTTACTTTTCTCACACATATAGGTTGTTCTGGTGATGTGATGGGGATGGCATAGCTGTTTCATGCTTTTAGGACTGTCTTTTTAAATTCTTCCATTGATATCTGGTGATAAAGGTACCATCCAGCTTTGCAAAAATCCTTCCATGCTCATCACTCGTGTTTTAACTACGCCTCTACTCATTTGATGTTAGATCCTGCCCAAAATTTCTTGCGGTTTTACCCGTACCTTAGGGATAAGCAATGTGCTGCCTCGATGGAAAGGATTTGAAGTGGCTTTAGGTACTCTTGCCATATTTACCTTTCCACACTCGTATAGCCAGAAAGAATTTCATTGGTTTCTTTTAAAATAATTTTGCAGTTGGGTGATCTTGATTGTTTTGAGTGGTACTCCAAGGCTCTGTACAATAGGGAACAGGACTTTTTCAAGTTCTCACAGACAGCTGTGGTCACCATAAAGCTTTGGTTGACATTGTGGTAGGGATTTTTGATTGGGAACTTCCCTTGACCCATGCAGCTGAGGTCTCCTGTAGGCAAGAACAATTTACCCTATTCCGCAGGGTAGATATAAACCACTGCATTAACCAGCTGTAATTCTTATGTTTCCCTAGCATCTTTTTGTCTGGGCAGGAATTCTATCTTCCACACAGATAAGAGTTTGATGTGACTGAATTAAATGAATCTTGGTAGAACTTCCTGCCACTATAGCATGATGCCATCTTCTTTGCTTCTCACTTGTAGAGAGAGTATTTGGGTTCTGAAGTAAAGAGCCCATGGGTGCAAAACCTTGCATTTATACCCCAGTCGCTAGATTCAGCAACATGTTTAGGTGCTCTAGAGAAGAGATGGACCTTCTGAGTAGAATATAAGCTCTTTGCTTCATCTTTTCCCTCAGAGAATTCCTCCATCTTCATCATCCCGACTGTTTATGCTGGCAACTAAAAATCTCTTCTGGTGATCACCCATAGTCTCCTGTGGTGCTTCTTTTCTGTTATCTTTTTAAAATTTTAATTTCATGTCTTTCCTCAGTGCAGGCTATTTATTTTGTGAGTCAAGATTAAATGCAGAAACTGTGAGAAATGAAGTGTAATATGGAGAGATTAAAAAAAGAGCCAGGCATGTTCTGCCAATAGCTGTCATGGGTGAATACAGTTGAGATGCATTTATATATCGTCTGTTACTGAGATGAGTAGCACCAAACCTCAATTTTTTTGGATTCCAGTTCTTCTCCAGATCTGTTTTGTTTCTTTTCTCAATGGATTTTCCTTTGTGGAGCCAGGTTTAGAACTGGGATAGACAGGTTACCTTGACTAGAACAAGAGCCCACCCAAGTCCTCATCCTCGGACCCAAAGGAAGCTTGATCCAGAAGGTCTTTGAAACAAGCAGAGGTAAAACAGGCCAGTTTCTGCCAAATATATGTTGTTTGCAAACGCTAGCAGTCAGGTTCTCTGTGCAGGTGCTGTTACAACCCAGCGTTGCGGGTGTTGCACTGGTACGAGATGCAGGGAAATTTATCTATTTTTAAATATATATCCCATATCTTATTTTTAACTTTTTTTTAAAGTAACGTCATGCGTGATTTTGCAATAATCTGTAGTTTTGGCACTGTGTTATATTTCTCAGGTTTTGTTCTGGTGCAACGAAGGAGAGAGGTGTGCAATATTTTATAACCCAAGGGAAGAAGTGCTGGACATCCGAAGTTCTGGTTTCTGCTTTCCAGGACTGCTTGCGGCTGGCGTTTAAATCAAGCCACAGATGCTAACTGCATGCGGCAGATACTCATCTGTGTAAGACAGTTTTTATGTATATTGGATGGTGTTCAGGCTCTAAATGATGAAGGCAGTTTAAGGAGTTGAATGTAATAGGTAATGACTTCAGGACATATCAGAAGAGATTTGTTTTTGTTATGTCTATACAATTATTTTGCGAGGGCCATTTCTTCCCAAGTAACTGCATCTGGAATCGAAAAATTCAAACGTGTGCATTTACTTTCTTCCCTCTTACTTTATTTAAAAGCCCCAGCTTTTCTGTTCAGTTCCAGCTAGAAGAACAGTTTCAGCTGAAAATACCGTGTTTTCAGCTAATCGAAACATTCTTTATGACTGAGTGTACCCAAGGTCTTGGGGATCTGTATTTAATTTTCTGTCTGCTGGAAAAAAAAAAGAGAAGTCCCAGGAAATTAACTTTTTTTTGATTCTCTTTCCAACCAGCGTACCAAATATGTATTTGAGCCACCTTTTTACTGTCCCCCTCGTCCAGCAGTTCGGTGTCTTTACTGCGCATATAGAGGACAGCTTTTAATGCTCTGGCTTTCACACACCGGGACATGTAGCTCCACGGCAGAAAAGGACCAAATCGTTGAATTTCCCAGGAAGAATTTTGTGTACGTGTGTACGGCAGCACATAGTTAGGTCATTAAAATCCAGTCAGTTACCTGCACTCCTGAGCTTGCCACCAGATATGTCCTTAATGGATTGTTGTAGCTTTAATGAAATCCAGTCTCGCTGAATCACTAAACTCGCTTTCTCCGGGAAGGCTCTTTACAGGGACCTGACAGATCACCTCTCCAGTGCTTCCAGACGTCCTGGCTCTCTAATTCTTCTCCATAATGAGTTTTGTGCTGCACGATAAAATATTCATGTTAAAATAGGTTCTAAACTAATTATCTGCAGCCAGCAGTTGCCAGTGCAGTCATTTGCTGTTAGCTTGGCTCAAGTTAATGGCTTGTATTTCAGTACAAATAGTCCCTCCTGGCTGTTTCCTGTCACTGATTCTTATCCTAAATGGAATTTCCATATGTGTCTGGAGCTAATTCTTCTGACGTCCAAAGGAGCTTTCTCCTTCTACTTCTACACCCCGTTTCTAAAGAGGAGGATGTGTTATGTATTATGCAGTTGCTGCAACTGCTGTTTCCTTAGAAGCAATCGCCTAGTAGGTCTTTTTCTCTGCGCTCGGTGTCGTTATAATCTGAGCTTTCTTTTTACCGCGTGCATTTTTAGCAGCAGTAGAAAATAGATGTTCATACAGTGACCATTCTGTTTGGGTGTTGAAGTTACACAGGGGAAAAAGGGAAGAAAGTGATATATCGCGGGAAGATACACAGGTAAAATAAGCTCAACGTTTATCTGGAGGTATCACATTAAACTGGCATCATTAGAAAATCCTGCCTATGTTGGTTTTGAGCTTGAAAGTGCCCTTAAAGAGGAATATGATAGATGGAGGCTGAATAAAATGGCGCTGGGTTTCAAAAGGGCTAATGACTTTTTTTAATTTTCTGTATTAGCTGTGTGTGGTAATCAAAAGCTTCAGGGTTTTTCCTCCCTTTTTTCTCTCAGAGACAAGTTTGTATTAAAAATATTGACAGATTTTAATCTCTTAATATTGCCATATGTCCACAGACTGTAAAAATGTCACTAAGTGTATGAAAGTAATTTTTGCTAATCACATGTCCGTATGCCTAATTGTTGGGGGGATCAAGGCCTCTGAGTACTAACATGGAAATAATTTAAAAATATGGTTGGGTTTTTGGGGAGGGTTGCTTTTTTTTAAAAAAAAAAAAATCTTCATGTTTATAGTAAGTAATTTAAACAGCTTGCAGGGAGAAAAAATCTGCTCTAGTCTACACTAATTTTTTCCCACATTAGTCCTAATGGGACTCTTGTAATCTGACATGTCTAAGAAATTCATTTAGACATTTAAATTTACTATAGATTCACAAGTATGTATTACAGAAATGAAGACAAACTCTTGCTACAGCCGTCTAAAGCTATTTGATAGCTGAAAAGATTATTCCATTTTCAATTAAACTTCAACTGACGTACACAGACTTCACTCAATCCAGTGGATCTTCTTCAGCTCCCCGTGCACCCCGCATGGATGGACCCTTGGTGTGCTCTTTGGGAGCAGAGGGGGTTCACCCGACATCCATTGGAAAGGAAACTTCTGCAAAATCATTGACGTTGCAGCATGTGCAAAACCTTTCCGTGGTCTGCACAGGACACTCCACCTTGTGCGAGATCTGCTCATTTTCCTGTTACTTTGTGTTATTTGTTGTGGTATTTCACCATTAAACCAAGGTTATGAGCTTGGTGAGGCAAGGCACCGTCTTTAGCTTCATGCATCGTTAAGAGCCCCTCTGGGGTCTCTGATTTATGGAATTTCAGCTTTAGATGGACAGAAGTTTGCAGACAACACCAAGTTGGGTGGGAGTGTTGATCTGCTTGAGGGTAAGAAGGCTGGATTGATGGCCTGAGGCCAGCTGTATGAGGTTCAACAAGGCTCAGGGCTGGGTCCTGCACTCGGGTCACAACAACCCCAGGCAACGCTACAGGCTTGGGGCAGAGTGGCTGGAAAGCTGCCCAGCCGAAAAGGACCTGGGGGTGTTGGTCAACAGCCAGCTGAATATGAGCCAGCAGTGTGCCCAGGTGGTCAAGAAGGCCAACAGCATCCTGGCTTGTATCAGAAATGGTGTGGCCAGCAGGACCAGGGCAGTGATCGTCCCCCTGGACTCGGCACTGGTGAGGCTGCTCCTCACGTACTGTGTTCAGTTTTGGGCCCCTCACTACAAGAAGGACATTGAGGTGCTGGAGCGTGTCCAGAGAAGGGCAATGAAGCTGGTGAAGGGTCTGGAGCACAAGTGTGATGAGGAGCGGCTGAGGGAATTGGGGGTGTTTAGCCTGGAGAAAAGGAGGCTGAGGGGAGACCTGATTGCTCCCTACAACTCCCTGAAAGGAGGTTGTAGCCAGGTGGGGGTCGGTCTCTTCTCCCAAGTAACAAGCAATAGGACAAGAGGAAATGGCCTCAAGTTGCTCCAGGGGAGGTTTAGATTGGATATTGGGAAAAATTTCTTCACCAGAAGGGTTGTCAAGCATTGGAACAGGCTGCCCAGGGAAGTGGTGGAGTCACCATCCCTGGAGGTGATTCAAAGCCGTGTAGATGTGGAGCTTAGGGACATGGTTTAGTGGTGGACTTGGCAGTGCTAGGTTAATGGTTGGGCTCGATGATCTCAAAGGTCTTTTCCAATCAAAAAGATTCTATGATTCTATGAATAATGAGGAAGGAGGAAGAAATGGAGGAAACAAAAGCAGAACGAGTTAATACTTGAAGGAACTGAGAGACTTGATTTACAGGCAGTAACAGATGTTACTCTGAAATATTTTTAATGGATTTTTATCATTGTATGTATAAGCCTTTGTCATCAACAGAGACATCAAATGACAAAAGCCTCCCCCTCGCTCTCGTGGTGCCATGAAAGAGTTGGGGAAGGTCTATTGAGTTTTTATGGGTGGCTTATGCATCTGACATGAATCTTAAATCTCTAAGGATTTGGGAGGAAGTAAATAAAACTAATCGCATTGTTAGTTTATATGTTTTCCATGTTGTGCAGTGGTGCTTTGGTGCATACGCTTAGTTGGGCTCCAAAAAGAGGGGAGAAAATAGTCTTTTGTCTGTACATTATAAAGCTCTGAAAGTGTAATGAAGATTTACATTATGTAAAGTTTAGCATAAGAAATTTTTACCACTATCAATCTGTTTCATATTGATGCTGAATTTTGCACATCTTCAATATTTATGAAATTAAGAAGTAAAAGGAAACCCAGCAATGCAGATTAGTATGCGTGTGATTTGTTTCCTTTTCTCCTTGGCTCTATTTTCCAAATAATCCTTGTCTCTACAGAGTATGAATATCCAGAAAAGCATTAAGTGATGCGACTTGAATCTCTCGTGCAAGGAACCAGAGGAACGCTCCTTTATAGTAGGACTTGAGGGAATACAAGTTTCTTCCTTTATTATTTTGTATTCTGGAATGCCCTTGTTCATAAATACATAGTTTGCTGTATGCTTTTTCTGAAATGCTCATCCCTCTCAGAGTGTTGCTGAAGTGATGATTTTCTGATGATGAAAGATTATTGATAGAAGCTAGAAATTGATATCTTGATCGTGGCTGTGCTTTCAGGTATTTGATCACCGGTATATCAATGATAATTTCTTCAATATCCGCTTGATTTGGGAAAAAATAACCCTGTCTCTTTAGAAGTGAGTGGAATGAATGTTATCTTACCAAGAGATGAATGTAGATTTAAAATTCAGTTGATAGCAGCTATATTATGGTTTTAGCTTGATTTTCTAGGAAATGAGTCCTATCATAAAGGAAATGAGTCCTTTATGATTGTTCTGTCTGTCCCTCCCTGCTAACGTGATTGATATCAGCCAAATCTGAAAGAAGCAGAAGATGCAAAGACGTGCAGTTCCTGCGGGGAGTAGGAAAAATGAGTATCAGCAACGGCACAGAGGAGAAAAACAGCGAGGGAAAAGCAGGTAAAACTTGGCTGCTCTGGTTAGCAGAAGCCACTGGCCAGGGACGAGACACGGAGCTTCAAACCACCCGTGTTTGATGGTGTCTCCTGGGCAAATGTTGTAGGGAACGTATGGAGATTTATGGATATTGCAGTGTGCGAAGCTGAAGGGACAAAGGAAACACATCTGTTTCTCTAAGTGTTGATCCTTAAATGGTTTTTGCAACCGGAAGTGGAACTAGTATTTAGTTATTACAAGGCATTTCTATTATAGATTTGGGGTTGATTTTTCTTAATGTTCAACATCCTCCACTGTACTCAAAACCAACTCCGAGCAGTAGGAGTGTTCACCGTGCCTGATAACGGTGGAACTTCACTTTTCTCAAGTCAGAATTGAGTCCCTCACACACACTTCTTTCTCTCACCCCAGATCCGTGATTTCTTACTAGTCTGTATATGCGTATAAGAATATAAAAACCTCTTGCACGTAAAAACCCTCTTTGTTCTTGAGAATCAGGTATCTTGATTTCAAGAGACTTGCCATGAACACCCCTGAGGTTGCTGAGGCTGCACAGCACCCTGACGTTCTTTGGAGGACAGGAGCATCCTGAGGACTTCTACCACCACTGCGGTACCCTTAACTGTGCATCAGGGGAGTTTTTGGTCAACAACTGTGGGCTTATCTTTTAGCTTTGAGCAGAGCCTAACATGGAGTATGGACAAAAGTTGTGTGAATTAGCACAGTGTGGTACTGAGGTTAATTAGCTCTGGTGCGAGGCATTAAACTAGGTTTTGCGTCTTGCTGGCTGCGTAAATGTGAGTAGTGGGTTCTTGTTTAATATGGTTTAAGCGTGACCTAGGTCCTCCTAGGAGTTCTTCCACCTCCACGTTGTCTCTGTGTGTAGGAATTTAGCTCATCTGCCCCCATTCCGTTTGCAATCACTAAGAGGTCTGACAGAAATAGCTGTGCTGCGAGGCGAGAGCGTCGGTAGAGTGCTGCGTCAGACACTCACTGGTCCGATGTTTCTTCAGACTGGAGGAGGACGAGCCTTTTACAGATATCACGTGAATTTATAAGGGAAGCAAAAAGTTTTGGCTACGTGAAACATCAGGCAAGCAAAATCTGCAGTGGGGAGAATATTCTCAGGTTTAAGGAGCATCAGCTTTGCCTTGACACCCCTCATTAGACGGTATGACTTCAACCAAGTTGAATGTAGACTACTTTGGTATTTAAGTCCTAACGTTGTCCGCTGGAAAACGCGTGGGGTTGGCAGTTGCTGACCTTTCGCATCTGCCTTGTCTAACTGTCCTTTGAGAGAAACCGCTCAAGTATCCCGAGCCATAATTTCCTTATCTGTGGAAGAGAAATAATGACGCTAATGACTTGTAAGACCTCACTGATTGTGAAGACTGATTAGTTCATGCTTAGAAATCACTGAAAATGCTCTGTAGTGTAATATTTATTAATAATAGCACTCTCTCAGATGAACGAAAATGTTGGTCTCGCTTGTAGTATTTCTGTAAGTCTTAAGAGGGAGGAAAGAAAAAAAAATTAAAGCCAAATCATGGGTTAAACTGAGATAATCCTGGGTAAGTCAGTTAAAGCGGGAGAAATCCCTAGAAAAGAGTAGCTGTATTTATAATGAGTGGTTCAGATAGTGCAAATTGTGCTGTGTCTCCATTCCCATCCTGATCTAACTGCTTAAGGAGTCCAGGAAAAAAAAAAAGCAGCTTATCATGCTATTATTAATTGTTATGGCTCTTAATAGGGATTTTTAACTTGAATTCTTTGACTCATCCCTTTTTTGCTTTTTTTTCTCCCTTTTTTTTTTTTTTTTGCTTACTGGCCCCCCGTGGCCTAACCAAATACCTTCCTAATTAAATTTAATAATAGAAAGAATCATTAGTGAGGTGTGTTGTCTGCTGGGAGAGAGGATGGTTGAGACAGATGTGAACAGAAGAGAAATGATTTCTGGAGTTTCTGCTGAACTTCTCAAAACTCGGACCCGAAGCGGTGGAAGAGGAGTCACAGGGGTGCTGGCAGGGAAGGGTTAAACGTGAAGTTTGATCTTTTCTTTTCCAGGGAGTGTTTTGCTGGCATACATTAGAGCAAAAGGGGCTATAAACTTTATTTTGAGAGCCCTAAAGAAAAGTAAGCTTTGTGTACCAAGTCCCAAGAGTTTTTAAGAAAGTGGCTCAATTTAGTTAAATTGTGAATGAGTATTCTCCTGTGAACATCTGTAAACTGTTGAGTTTAATTGCCCTGCAGCTGGCTCGGATTGTAGCTTTGGGGGGATTTTTCTTTTTTCTTTTACTTGGTTTCCTGGTGTCATTTGTTTTTTGGTTTGGATTTTTTTTTTGCATGTTAAAAAGTAAATAATAACACATACACATCCCCTTCAAAGAGCCCTAAAGAGAAGTGGGCTTATCTGATAGAGCATCCTTTTGGAGGCACCTCTTACTGCCTGAGCAGCAATGGGTTCCAGCTGCTTGTGGGGGTGTGGAAGGTGTTTGGGAACTTGGCTGATTGGATTTGTTTGCTTTACATTGTGGTTTTTCCCATTTTTAGATTGTTTTCAGTCTTTTTTTTTTTTTTTTTGACCGCGTTAACAGGCAGGGTTGGATGGTTTATATAGTGGAACTCAGCTTTGAATAGTGAGAAGGGAAGGGACAAATGCTTTTCTTTTGTCCGGCGGCGATGTGAATGTAACGGTGGGTTTTTAGTACTACTACTACTATAGTCCCGTAGAAATAATATAAAGAATGAGTTTGGTTGTCATTATCTTATGGCCTCAATGTTGTGCATTGGCAGAGAGAACAGAATAGAACAGAATTAGATGACCACGTTATGGTACAAGGTGCGACCACGGCCTTAAATTGACCTGCCAAGATTCTTGATTTCAAAGTGCAAAACCCACTGAATGGCCTAACTTGTTTTTTTTTTTTTTTTAATTATTATTATTTTCTCCTCAGAGAAAATTTTTCCTGGCTACTAATTAACTCACTTTGTTTTTACCATTTGTTAAGCTTAGAACTTTAAAGCTGGCTCTGCAGATTTAGGTTTTTTTGCTGCTTTTCTTTTTTTTTTCCCCCCAAGGTAAAGATGCTCTTCATATCAGAAAAGAGCTAGATACATTAGCATGTATTAACAATGTTAAAATCATATTATCTGTCCTGGATTTTGCAAAACTGAATTAGAAAATTTAGCAAGAAGCACCTATAATTATGAGAAATAGTATTTTTAGAGAGAAAAAGCTGGGAGAAAAGCTATACAGAGAGCAAGCCAAATATATATTTACATATAATACTAAAAATATTTTTTAAAAGGCGCCTAAAAAACTTAATAACATTTGATGGAACATCTGGCAAAGTGTGTGGCATTCTTTTGCCAAAATATTTACTGTTAAAAAATGAAAACAAACTTCTGTGCATTTTAGGGGTTGGAATATAATTGCATGACAGAGTAGAATATATTATTATATAAAATAGAAATATTGTTAACTGGCTTCTCTCCTACAGATTGATATCTCCAATTAAGATTACAGGGTTTGGAGGGCTGCCTGCCTCACCGAATCCAGCTCCCGCACGTTTCTTAGGCAGCGAAATCTTTCAGTTCTGCTCATAAAACTTGTCAAACGCGGCGGCGGCGGCGGTGGCTGGGACGTTCGTCCTCCCTGTTCAATCGGAAGGGTAACGCGGATCCTTGCCGCTCCCGATGGGGAGAAGCAGTTTTCTAATTTCCAACTGAAACTTGTTAATGACCAGTTTTACTACCAGCTTGTTCTTCTGCCAGGAAGGATTAAGCTGTTTGTGGGAGGGATGAAGAACAGCTGGTGCTTTTTCTTTGGAACCGGCGGGTGATGATACAGGCTGGAGTAGATAAACCTAAATCGAGGGGAAGCTGGCGTTACTTCAGTGGAGGAAGCGGTTTGAAGGCATCGGATTAGTAAATCCAGCGTGCTGGAAGACCGCTGGTCTAAATGGTAGATGTTCACTGAGGTGGGACCCCTCTGGCAGCTGGGTCACTGTGGTCGCTGGTTACTGTGATCTCCTAAGAAATTCCCTCATGCGATGGAGGTACAGACTTAATTTCGGGGCGTTTGGGTTGGTCACAGCCTGTGTTGGTAGGAGGGCGACTGGCAAAGCATCTAATTAGGAGGCCAGAGTGGTCGGGCAGATATTTACATCTTTGAAGCACGGCAGACCACTTACTTAGATGAAAACAAAAGAAAATTTAAAAAAAAAAAAAAAGGAAAATGAAAGAAGTTGAGATTTGATTAATGTTTGACCTTTTTATGGACCATGAGTTTCTTTTAAGGGGAAAATAGAGCAAGGAGAAGTTAGTGTGAAAGGGCTGTTGCACAAGCAGTCAATGGTGAGGCTCAGGCTTGTGAAATAAATTTGAAAGGGAAGAGAGGAATGACTATGGGATGAAGTCAAGGGAATAAAAATGATGCAGAAGAGCAGCCTGGGGAAGAGAGGCTGTAAATGTGTTTTAATGTATACAGATGTTGTTCGAGCAGCACCTGTGAATGCTTCCAATATCAGGAGAAGATGAAGAGTTTGAAGAAAGAAGGTAAAATATCAATAAGAATGAGGTTTATATTTAGTAAATCATCATCCAAGTGATTTGGCTTAACATTATTAAAGGAAGGTGATGGAACAGATGTCAGAGAAAAAAAAAACAAAAACCTCTTATGGGAAGCAGAAGAACATACAGAAAAGGAAGGATGCACCAAAACAGGTGATCAGATGTTGCAGATTTCTGAAATCTGGCTAAACTCCGAAAGGACCAAATTGAGAAGTGTGAAGTGTGGGACGGGAGCTGAGCCAGCCTGGGGGAAACAGAATCCTGTTGTAATTAGATTTTCTTGGGTTTGATTTGGAACAATTGCCAAAGGAAAAATTGTGATTTTTGAATGCTCAAACACTGTGAGAAAGAAAAAAAAAAAATAATTAATGAATTATTTTTGCTGATTTATGTTTTGGTAGTATCTGCTTTTGCTGCGTATTATTTTAACATTTTTAAAAATACTGTTTGTTAGCTGCACAGTGTGGGAGTGCAGGAGCAAACCCATGTTAGGTGACTGCTGGTGTGGTGGATTCCTGTTCAGTGTTGTTCCTCAGTGGTGAACATCATTATCCATCTTCTGTAGCAAAACAAACATTAATCAAAATATCAGTTAAAATACTTTTTTTTTTTTTAAAGATATGGGGAAGCTTAAACTAAAATAAGGATGAATATTTGGAGTTTGTTAAAAACTGTGAAAATTATGTGGGAATATTTATGAGGAGCCATGGTGCTAGTGAGGAAGCAAAGCCATCTCAGAAGGCTTCGCATCAGTCAAAACACCCAGATTTGTTCAAGACTATTTAAATTCATAAAAAGGTGGATCATTCAGAATGAATCTTGCATTTGAAGCGAGTGGGGGCAGGAAAAAAGCATCAAGGTTTGGTAGAGGGCTTTTTTTTTTTATGATTACTTGTGGTTTAATACTAAGTGTTGTAGCGTCACTTCTGTGAAGACGTGCGAGGGCGGCATACGGTGTGAGCATGCAGAGCATCAGCTCCATGCTTTCTTGAATGGAGAGAAAATTTTAAAAAAAGACTGGAAATGGAAGACAGTGGCTTACAAATGGATCAAACTGGTTTGTTGTATAGTGTCATGGCTGACCAAAAAAAAAAGATTTTTTTCCATGAGAATAGACATGAAAGGAAATTCAAGGACGTGAACATGAGCCCCAAAGACATCCCAGGGGCTCTGCTCTGCCCTCTGGCACCCTGGTATTTATGGGGATACAGTCTGGGGGATCTTTTGATCTTCTTGTTTGTGTTGAAGTCCATTCCTGTCCTCTACATTTTCCTAAATTCAGCCTTACTGGCCATTAGGTCTAGGCTACATAATTTTCCCAACCCCAGCAGGGATACGGCTTTGTTAAGCTCTTGGACGCTACTGAAGGTTTGCAGGTTTTTTTTAAAGAACCTAAAACCACATCAGAGTATTTGGAGGTAGTTTGTCCCACAAATCACTTTATAACCATAGATCTTGTTTTCAGTGCTGAAAAAACAGCGAAAACATTGTCGCAACTCTCACAAACCTTTAAATTCATATGGAATTATGTGGATTTGTACGACTTGACCTTTCGTGTGTCACGTCTGCTCCATTGTGTTTCCTGTGGTTTACAGCACAGGTTTTACTGGAGTAAGCTGCGGAACTGAACATGAAATTGCACCAAAATTTTAGAGAGAAAAAGCCCCTAATGTTGAGCTCTTACCCCTTGCACCTTCAAGCGGTTGAGGATTCAGAATTTTGGAAAAGAGATCAGCTCGTGGCAATAAGCAAAAGACTGATGGGGAATGTACTGAGAGCACCAGTTTTCCAGCCAGGGAAGATTATAAGACTTTTTTTTTTTCTTTCTTTCTTACTTTTTTCTTTCTTTTTTTTTTTTTTTTTTTTCCATTTCTTTTTAAAAGAGGCAGAATGCGCTTGGACAGTTATTAGCTAACGTGTATCTGGTCTGTTGAGGGCAGCAGTAGCAGCAGCTAGCGTGTTTTGAAAAGAGCAACTAAACAAATGCTGGGTACTGGCAGGGATGGGAAATGTTGCAAATCACAGCTGTGTTAACTCAAAGGAGGAGACTGATTTCTTGATGAGCTGGCTTTTGTCCTAAACTTTTCTCTGTTCCAGTTGAATAAAACGATGATCCTCATAGTCCTAACGACCACAGCTTTCTGGAAATGTAAAATTACCAGATCTCATTAATGCTGGGCTATATCATTCATCAAAGCACTTCTTATGCCTCATGCTGGCTCCTTTTCTCTCCCCCTCTTAATCTTTCTCTCATTATAACGATGTGTCTGCCCTTTGGACCTATCTGCTTCCAAGGAGTTGACACCTGCAGAGATATTATTTGGTGAAGACTTGTTAACTCTTTAATAGTTGAAACGCCGAGCCTCTGGTAGGAGAAACACAAGCTGGTGGAAGCTGCTTTGCGGAATGAGCACGGCCGTAAATACCCTGGGACCGAAGACCAGGCAGATGATTGCACACCAGGGAGAGGAAATTATTTGTGTACCTGTGCAGCGCTTTCTTCTGATGAAATACTAGTCTCGTCGTTAACAGGGCCGTACAAATGCAGTTAATGGCATCGGTTTTTCCGTTGCAAAGATTTTTCTGTTGCTTTGGAGACTTGCTCCCAACCTAATGCGTTTTTCACGTGTGCCTTGTGTACCTGGATAACTCAGGAATAAAGATTTCAAAATAAGCCCAAGTGCCGTGAAATTAGACCTCGCTGGGGACAAATGCCTTTGACATGTACGTGGAAACTGGTTCTCCAGATGATACTAATAGTTCTGTGATGCCTTTTATCTAAAGAGCTAAAGCACTTTGCAAACACTCATATTACAGAAGTGCTGCACTGATCAGGTATTTTAGCCAAATAAATACTGTTTATAAAGGAATTTTCAAAAGAGCTTTCAGAAATACCTGTCACTGTTTCAGCATCTTTATTCAGTGACTGAAGCTCTTATCTCTCTCAGTAGGGGATGCCAATTTACTGCTGTACTTTTCAGTTAAAATCCAAGTTCCATAAGGCAGATTAGCAGTGAGAAAATGCAAGTCTCTTTGGAGGGAAAGAAAAAAAAAAAAAAAAAAGAGTTTGAAAGTTGTTTTAAAGTCGATTTTGTAATAGATGAGCCAATTTAGGAGATGTATCAGGTGCCGCAAAAAAAAATCATTGGAAATTGCTAGATCTGTGTTGTTCTGAGCCCCCCACCTATCGTGCTAAGCAGTTGAGAGTTACCATGTTCATCCTTTCTCCTCTGCATCCATCTGTTCTTGCCTTAAATTGTATTTCCTTTGTAAACTCTACGGGATCAGGCGCAGTTTTGTTGTTACGCAGTGACGAGCACGCTAATGTTCTGATCAACATCTAGACTCGTAGGTATTGATACTACAGTTTTTAATTACTTCATTAAAAAGCATTATTTCTCATTTAGTATTTGCCAAGCTCCTGACGATATTTTGATAGCTGATATTCGTATCATAATAGTTGTGAAAGAATTTTAGCTCGGGGGGGATGTAGCAAAGTTCTACAGGAATGAGGTTGAATAGAGAGCATTTAGGTTTTCCATTCCTCGTCTCTAAATACAAGGCAGGACTGGAGAGGCTCCTTGAGTTATCTCTAAATAACGTCTTCCTTTGTGTTTACTTCCCTGATCTTTTTATTTAATTAACCAAACTATCAGCTTTTTCTTGTAAGATGTGCTGATCGTTGTCTTGGCATCTGAAAAGGCTTTCTGTCTCTGTTCTGGTTTCTCCTCAATTTGAATTGGTGTTCCAGATGATGACTCACCAGTTCCTCAAATATTCACAGTATTCCCCTCCTGATCTTACTAGAAATAGTACACCTGCTCTGCCTTGGATCCTGTTTGCTTTTATGGCTGCAGCCTCTGGGTGGCCTCAGTCATTCCGTCATTGACTGATATACTTGAATTTATCTTCTAAAATTTCAAGCCGTGCGGTCTCTACCTCATGGCAAAAATAATTAGTGCCTGAATGCATTGAAATATGCAATATTGAATTACATTCCGTTCCTCCAGTGTTCGAGGCGTAGCGTATCCCATTCTTCTGTGTGTTGGTAATAACTTGTATCTCTGGTTTCATCAGCATCTCGGTTTTTACACATTAACTTTTGTGCAGTTGTGATTAAAGAATGAGTATCTTCTAAACTCATCCTTAAGGATTTTTATTGGTAACCTTTTTGCAGTCCAGAAGCTCTTCTTTCAGCATAAATAATTATTTCTTTTCTCCTTTAGTTTATTAGCCACCACACTTCATGTTACCAATTTCCACCTTCTCCACATTGGTGGTTTCCTTAATCAATGTATACTTTATTATGCCTATTAGGTCCATTGAATGTGGTTTTATAGAAACTTGATTTGAGTGTATGTTTTAAAAAAACTTGTCCACTGAGTTCTTTCAGTTTTGGATCCTTTGTTTCCCAAAACTTGATTTCAGAGACTTCACAGTAACATCAGCTTCTTACAGCGCATCCTCTGGCCCTTCATAGAAGTTCTGGTAGTAAGGGGAAAAAAAAAATCTAGAAAAAACAGGATCACAGAAGGGTAGGAGTTGGAAGGGACCTCTGGAGATCATCTAGTCCAACCCCCTGCTAGAGCAGGATCACCTTGAGCAGGTTGCACAGGATCGTGTCCAGGTAGATTTGGAATCTCTCCAGAGAAGGAGACTCCACAACCTCTCTGGGCAGCCTGTCCCAGTGCTCGGTCACCCTCAGAGGGAAGAAGTTTTTCCTCATGTTGAGATGGAACCTCCTGTGTTCCAGTTTGTGCCCGTTGCCCCTTGTCCTGTCACTGGGCACCACTGAGAAGAGTCTGGCCCCATCCTGCTGACCCCCACCCTTTAGATATTGATAAGTGTTGATCAGATCCCCTCTCAGCCTTCTCTTCTCCAGGCTAACCAGCCCCAGCTCTCTCAGCCTTTCCTCATACGAGAGACGCTCCAGTCCCCTCCTCATCCTTGCAGCCCTCGGCTGGACTCTCTCCAGTAGTTCCCTGTTTTTCTTCAACTGGGGAGCCCAGAACTGGACACAGAACTTCAATTCCAAATTCTTCAACAAAACCTAGGAGTGGATTCAAGTAATCACTGGGGAAAGCTTTTCTGGGCAGATGGATTTATGGCCTCAAGTTGCGCCAGGGGAGATTTAGATTAGAAATTAGGAAAAATTTCTTAACCAAAAGAGTGCTCAGGCATTGGAACAGGCTGCCCAGAGAGGTGGTGGAGTCACCATCCCTGGAGGCGTTCAAAAAACAGGTAGACCTGGCACTTCGGGACACGGTTTAGTAGACATGGTGATGTTGGGTCAACGGTTGGACTTGATGATCTTAGAGGTCTTTTCCAACCTTAAGATTCTATGATTCTGTAGTTTGTGCTAGCCTAACCTGCTAGGTTGTCTGGTAAGAGTTTTAGCCTGGTTTCTTGAGGAATCAGAACTTCTAGATAACTACCCAAGTATTAATAAGTGTACTTAGGCAATTTTCTATTTACTTCTGTGTCTTTGTAAAGCATAGAGTGGTTACTGATAAAAATTTGCTGTGGGTATTAAGTTTTACAGACTGGAAACTGGCTGCGCCATTGTGCAGAATGATCTGGCTCCTTTGCGAACTGTTGTCTCTTCCGACGTGGTTTTGTCCAACCGATAAAAAAATTTTACATGTGGAAGGACCGAGAGTAACTGACTCTTTCCTGAAAGCAGCAGCTCTGAAGAAGACTAAGTGGTGATGCTGATCCTATGAATGCTCCCTGCACGCTTTGAATAATGGTGAAAAACTGTACAGGTACAGAGGAGAGCTAATTACGGTTAAAGAATATAGAAAATACAGTCTCTCTACTGTCTCCAGGGAAAAAAAAATAATAGTGGAAAGAAGATGAAGTGCCCTCAAAGGAGGAAAAGAACTGAGTACAGAAAGACTGTTTCTTTGGTGCACAAAGATGTAAAAAAACCCAGTAGCTCGAAGCTAAAGTGAGATATATTCAAACTAGATGCAGTCTTAAATTTAAACATGAGCTGGCGTAGCACTACAACAAAGTTGTAAGGGGAGAGACAGGTTCTCTGTCTCTGGCTGAATCATCTCTAGATGCTACCTAGACATCTAGTTAAGAACAAGCCAGTGAGTAAAACTGAATGGACTCTTATTTATAAGAGGCCAGTCTAAATGATCTAATGATCCCTTCCAGCCCTAAGCTCCGTGAATACAGTTCACTTCATGAATTTCCATTAGGAAATGTTTGGGAGTTTTGTTCTGTAGGGGTTCAGGAGTTATTTAAAAGGGTTATTCTACAGTCTGCTGCAGTTTTTTCTCCTGTTATGCTGCAGCTCGGGCTGGTGAGACAAAAATGAAAAGCAATTAGAAATGTCAGCAGTGCTCATTCTTCTCATTAGAAGATTTGACAGTTCTCCACAGTTACAACACGTCCCTGACCGTATCAGTGTAGCTGTGCCGAAGGTGAGGAAGACGAGGGAGTCTATCTGGACATTATTCTGATATCTCATATTCTTGAAGTTCTTAAGGCAAGTTCAGGGCTAAATTTGTGAGTATCGAGCTGCTTTTGCTGCTCCTGGGTGACCCGCCAACACCTTTGTCAGCTCTGACCAAGTCCTTAGTGCCACCATCCTTAAAATGGCCTTTAGCTTTTGCCTTTTGATGCTGCCTGGTTTACTTATCCTCTCTCGCTCTGCGGAGCAGGGGATGGAGCACGAGACACCAGGATGTGTTAAAAAAAAAAAAAAAAAAAAAAAAGTGGTGCGCAACCTGATGAGCACCACGGGACTGTCACGCGAGACTTTTGGATGCCGGTTGCTTCCCAGGCACTGCTCACCTTCTCAGGTGGAGCGGTCTCATCTCCCATGAGGGCAATCTGCTTTCATAATCCTCAGCTTGATTTCTCTTGGCAGCCAAACTGGATGTGGTTGACAGATTATGTCTGAGAAGGGCTTCAGTAATTGCTCGTTCTGTTCGGTGACTATGTCAATGACAGATGGTCACACTGAATGTTTAAAATGTTCGGGACCCCTTGATGATCCCTAAGCTTATGAACAACAAACTTTGCCAACATTTCTGTTGTCTATTAGCAGAAGAATTTAAAATGTTTCCTTGAATTACTATTTTTTCCCTTTCATCTTAGGCATGTTTTGCTGGGTTTGTACTTTCCTGAAACATTCTCTTTTCTTATTTTTTTCTTCTTTTTTTTTTTTTTTCTTTTCCTATTAAAGAAAGTCTCAAGATGTTAGTACAGACTGGCATAAGTAAGTGCCAACTGCTCTCGCAGACTTGTTAACAAATTTATTTTTGCCTGGGAATGGCACATATGGCCCAGAATGGAAATATTAGGGTCTGTAGTCTTTGTGAGGGCTGGCAGATATTGTCTTTGAAGAAATAGCATTTGGGTCAGTCATAAATTTCATTTTTATTTTTATTGCCGGAAGAGCTTCTCAAATTTTTTTTTTTTCCCCAAAGTGATGGTCTTCAATCATTGAACAGCGACAGCTCTGGGGTTGCAAAAAAGAGGCAGTGGGAAAGTAGCCAATTTATTTATGGCATCCCTTTATTGCAGTTTAGTACCTGCAAACAAGTAAGTCGGCGTATGTGACCCATCTGAATTTCATGGACCACAAATTTCCTGCAAACCTTGGGTTTGGATGGGTTGGCTGACCGGCAGGATGTGAGTTTGATACTTTTTCTACTGCACACTGCATCATTTTTTTACAAGACTTGTAAAACCAACTTCTAAGGAAGACATACTTACTCTTCCACACTTCTAATTTTTCTCCTGCTTTGAAGCATTTTACATAGCTCGCTTTTCCAGGTAGCTTTTCGATCCCACAAACTCTGACAGCAAAATAGCGTATTCTTGAATTCTAGTGTCTTTCTGCAGATTCCTTCATCCCCCTCTTGTTCTGATGAGACAAATAATGTGATTTTATGGCAAACTTCTGCCCATTAAACTGGATTTTTGCACCATGCCTACATGTCAGTAATACGGTGCATTTTATGTTTGCGAAAAGCTTCTAATAGTCTTTCAAAAGACACCCAGGTTCTGCCATAGCGTCTGCTGCAAAAGGAGAGCATCGACCATCAGATCTGGTCCAGGATGGGCAAATCTTTTTCCTGCTCTCTCAGATTTATTTTTTTTTTTCTCGCTCTGTCGAGCATTGAGGTGAGTGCTGTAATAATCTCCAGGAATTTTATCACATTGGATCAGATTTGTGTATTCAGCTAGTGTATGCGGCAAACTGGCTTAAAAATTAGTTTCTTGCTGTTGCAAGCCATTCGGATGGATGTCTGGATAATTGTCCTATCTGCATATGCGAAAAGGAGAAGGAAGTGATTACATCCCCAGCCTTATTTAAAGGAATGAAGGTTGTTCTGAAGATCTAGAGGGAGGAGATTGACGCAGCTAGGATACATTTAAATCAAATCAGTAAATTAATCAACATCTTGTTATCGTTGCGTAGCGTGCTAGATTTAATTAGGGAAGAAAAAAAAAAAAGGAACTGGTGTGTATATATATATGTATGTATTTGGAGGAATAATTGAATGTGGCTGGACTATGGGATCGTCGGAGATACGTGAGGGAAAGAGGCCAGAGGATCGGTAAGTTTGCTGCCGTCTGCACCATCCTTCAGTGGGAGATGCAGATGGATTCAAAGCTCAAGGTGCTGCTGAGCAGAGCCACATCGGCAGCTCTCACTGCTTTCCTCTGGTTTGGTCTCTGTGTTTTGGGATTTTGCTGTTTTGAAAAGACCTATGGCTCCGTTTCTCTGTTTCTCACTCGATTTCATTGATGAATTCCTGGGTGCTGCTACTCCTCATCCTTGACTTGGTATTTTCAGTGCATTTATTTTCTTCATTTAGTGGGAAAATACTGGAGCAGGTGGCAGTAATCTTTGGGGCTTCTCTCAACTGCTTTTTTATTTTTCTTTGAAGTTATATTTTGGAAGTTATGGACTTAGATTTCAAAGTGGCTTCTGAGCAAGTGCCTCAGTCCAGGACTGGATACTTAGATCAGCAACAGTTACATCACCTGAAGGAAATCTTGCTAATGCCAGCCTGGAATTAAACACACTGAAATGTGTCCTTAGCTGGGAGATGGAGAATCTTTTTGTGTTTTCCTGGGGTTTCACAGCTTTTTTTGATCAGAACAGTTAAAAATATGACAGCTTTCCCATGTTAGGGAGTGAAGCGTGCCTGTGAGACACTCCTCGGTAGACCAGCACATTGGTGTGGCACAGCACAGCCGGGCAGAGGCAACCTTTCTTAGCTCGTGGGCAGATCTGGAGAATGGTCTGGACTGGATGTGACCATCCTGCTGCTTTCCGGCAGATCCAGCTTGCTCAATGACTTTTTGGGCATTTACTGACATGCTGTAACCCACTCTTGCACAAGCTCCTTTGCTAAAAGGCTGAGTAACTCGAAAGACTGTTTTCATCGCTTCCTTCGAGACTCGTATATGTGCTGGGATTATCAAAGATGATATTCACCTTCAAGGAAAGAAGTGATGTATAAAAATACTCATTTTGAAGAAACCCTGTGCAGGTGTTGAAATCGATGCTTGCTCGATACGCACCGGGAGGGATCTGTTACTGTGGTACCGATTAGGAAAGCCAACCCAGACTGGATGAAGCTCACCAGGAAACGTCTGAGTGTGCCAGCTTCAGCGACGATTGCAGGCATTGCCAAGACGGCACAAAGACGCGGCAGCTCTTGGCCCCTTTCCATGGTCTCCGTGTTAAGCATCTTTGTATTGGAGGAGACTTGAAAGCTTTCTGAACACTGCTGGGAAACCCTCTGTGGTTTGACTGCCTCAAGTGCTCGTGATGCTCTTTTCTTCCCCAGCGTAGCTGCTCCAGATTATTTGATCTGCTGTTTTGGATAGTCAGTCGTGGGATTGATGGCTCTGCAATAAAGTCAGACTTCCAGCAAAGACTGCTCTGTTTCAGCATGCCGTTCTTCATTTTCGAAGATAATTGGAGAGATTAATTACTTTCGAAAGTTACGTCTTTTCCCTTTCTATTGAAATGGACCAAATAAAGCCAAGGAGAGGGAAAGAACGTACCCATCTCGTTTACCTAGCAGGACATCAACATTGTCAAAGACTGCCATGCTCAGCCCATGTCAGGGAAGTCCAGTAACACCGGTCCAAAGTTGAAGTCGAGTGCTTCAGATGTGTAGAAACCGCCATGACTGTCACTTGCATCTCGGTGGCTAAGCGGTTTTACGTAGAAAATATTCCACGTAGGAAGGTCATGTTCAGGTAATATAAGGCTTTTAAGCATCTACTTTTCTCTGAGTGCAACTTGGAGCTACCTGCTGGGGTGGAGTAGATGCTCTTTTCACAGCAGTACTGGGTTTTACTGCAGGATTTGCTGTTACCAAACTTCCTTGATTTTAAAACCAGAGGTACTTTTCAATTGTTGCTTGGGTTTTTTTGCAGTGATAGTGTATTTTAGGGAATGATTTCCTTCTGCCAGCAGCTGCACGCTCCTGTCTGAGGTGCCAAATTGTCCTTCCCTTGTCGTCTTGTTTGGAGTGTCCGATTCCGTAAGAGATCGCGTTATGCAAAATTAGTAGAAGTTGTGTCAAACATTCTCAAATGATGTTAGTATTTAATTGGCAGTCGGTTACCTGGTGTCTTTCACTGGCCTCCGAGACTCTGCTTTCTCATTATGTTGGGTTTAGGAAATATTTTAATGACTTAGATTTCTTAAAGTGGTGGCCACTGTAGTGGCGATGATGAAATAATTTACAGAAGCTGGATGACCTTAGGAACCAGAGTAAAAGAAAGGGGATGAAATTCAGTAGCACTAAATGCAGGGTCACGCACCTGCAGATTGATAACAGAAATTCCAGCTCTAAACTAGGAGCTAATCAATCGGAAATGATGGAGGATAAGAAGTGGTACTAGTTGATTACGGAATGACTGCGAGCTGCCAAAGCGATGCTGCTCGGAAAAAGGCAAATGCGACCCAGGCAGGGTATTTCCAGCAGAGACTGGAAAGTAGTAATGTCACTGTACTAGTCTCTGATTAGAAGTCATCTGAAATATTGGATGCTGTTTCTGGCTGCTTACATTGGGGTAAAAAAAGCCTATTTCGTGCTGGAGTAAAGTTAGTCTGAAAGGTGATACAATTGCCTACGAAAGGTATCAGGCACCTTGAAGGGGTGGTAAAGAATTACTGGCTGAAAAATGGTGCTGCCACAGATAGGAATAAACTGGCCAAAAAAAGAAATTTAATCTGGAAATTGGAAAAAGGTTTCAAACAAGTAGAGAAATGAGGGCACCCAGTGAGGGTGAGAAACTTCGTTGGAGCTTGAGATGAAGGGGGAGATGCAGGAGGTTATATTCAGAGGAGCTGGAGGGAGAACTTAATGACCCTGGAAATCTTTTCCAGTTTTTTGTCCTCATTTGACATGCTTTAGTTTTTTGAGTTCAGTTTGTATTTAAAGGGGGGGGGGGGGGGGGTGGATTTCAAAGCAATTACAGGGGAGACTTGCTGGAATAATCCAGAGTTTTCTGTTGTTGTTTATAGCTGCAAATGAAAGAAATGCTGTATTTATTTTAGAAAGCACCTACCGTTGTTGTCTCTCGTAGAAACCAATACATTTTTGTTGTTACTGGAGCATTCTTGAAGTCTGAGAAATGATGAAATCTTTAATAACTTTGTGCTTTCCTGCATTCTCCTGGGCTTGTGGCAAATATCAGGTGTTGAAATTAGTTTGGAAACAGAAGATGTATCATACCAAAAAAGCCCCCAAATAAAAAAACCTCCCAAAGTGCCAAAGTCAAGAGAGGCAGGTGACTTTGAAATAGTCCATAATTACTGAGAAAGTGCTGTCTGCATTCAAGAGCTCCAGTTAGTCTGGAAGAAAAAAAAAAAAAAAAGCCGAAAGAACCAGAGTTACATAAATAATGAAAGAGCTAAAAATGCCTTGGTTTTGTAATGTAGATGAAGGCAAGGTGTCATGACAGGAACACATTTACATATTAGAATTATTTAATTATCGTATCTTGTCCTCTAAAGAAGCAAAATGATCATGAATATTCATGTCTTCAATTAAAATATTAATGGCAGACTGAGACTTTGGTTTTTAGGTCTCCAAACACCCATAAACAGTTTTATTTAAATGCAATGAAGAGTAGAGGTCAAAAAGGAATTGCCTTTTTGTTTTCAGGTTGCAGAGGGGCTGGGGTTCTCCTTGAAGAGAGAAGGATGTTTTTTGCTCCGTGCTAGTTTTTGAAAAGAGTCTTGTGGGTTCCTCTGGCCGTAGGTGCTTGCTGCTCCAACAGCATCCCGTAGCCTCGCTGAGGATCTGGGGCGATTGATTTACCCTTAAATGCAGACCTGAAACCACCAACAAACACACTGCGGTGATGTTTTGTTCCCATTTTCAGTCTGTAGGTGCAAGATACTGCATCTGCCCGTGGTATCTGTGCAGGACAGCTTTTTCTTGCAGCTCTTGGGTAGTTTTGATGATCTGTAGGATCTTCAACTGTACCCATTTCACGTCTCCAGTGGCATTACAATGAACGTGCTTGGCGTCGTCAAAACAATGAAATTAAACCCTCTTGCTGGCTTTAAATTCAGGATGTTGAAGGTTTCGTTGGTAACTAAATGTATCCGAGCGCAGGCAGCTAGTAAATATTTCCAGCTTCTAAATAGTTTTAAAGAAGAGAATGAAAATCTTAAAATAGTAACACGTAATGAAAGGTTGCTCTGAAAGGATTCAACTAACCCTTGGAACTGATTTTGCTAATAAAGAGCAATTCCTTAAGAATAACAAACGGAAGAGATCCAGCATTTCTTTCTTTATCAGCAGGGAGGAAGGCATACGTTTTATTTATAGGAACCAAAATAATTAAACTGTTCAGGGTGAACAATTAACTGAATGGATACAAGCCTCTTGGCTGTTACTTTGTGTGTAACTAAGCATACCGGAGAAATAACTGAAAACGTGCTCTTTTACGTTTAAGTTGGAGGCCGAGTTGCTCTCTCGGGTAAAAGCAGACATCTCAGGCGGTGGTTGGGAAGGTAGGCGTGAGGATCTCCTGGCCCCAGAGGCAATGGATTTGGGTCTGCTGCAGCATCCATAGAGGGTCAATTTGAAGTTATTTCCGAGACTCATTGGCGACCTTAATGTCTTAAAGGAATTTGTGACAGAGAAGATTGGACACGCCGCAGTGTGTGTTTGGGTTTTGAAATCCGTTGACCGGAGCAGCTTCTCTCCCTGTGTTGAATCCTCATCTTGCTCCCTCTTGCAAAAAACGGGATGCTACGAGGACTGGTGCACTAGCACTACAAATCTAATCAATCATATCTTCTTTCTTTAATAAGGGGAAACGAATTCTTAGATTCAGAATTTTATTTTTTTACTTTTTCTGTTCAATGCTTTTATTTGCAAAAGAACAACCTTAGTTCATTATTGCCTTACGCATTATCTGTTATATAGACATGTACCACTGACAAAGCTACTGAAATAAAAATTTTCCTATTTAAATTTGACTGAGTGTGCTAGTACTGCCAGGTAGAAGGTAAGCAAGCAAGATCCCTTGGCTAAGGGAATGAGATCAGTTTTCTCATTTCTCAAGTCATAAAGAGGGACATTGAGCTCCAAAAGCTTTATGGCCATTGCTCTGTACAGACCCAATTCAATATAAAAGTTCTAGATATCTTTCTAAAAAGGAGAGTTCTTACCTTTGTTAAAGCCCCTTTTCTCAAGAGTGTACGTGGAAGAGAGACATGTTTTTATGGATGCAAGTGGATGGTGTCTGCTCTAGCCAAGCTCTGAGCAGCTGGAGGCAACGTCAGCTCCGTGCTGGAGGTCACATTCCTGCCTAGCACACTTCTGTGCCTGAGCTAATAACCCTCTTCCTCCTGCAATATCTGTAGGAACTCATCCGTGTAGATATGCCCATAAAGAAATGCGTTTCAGTTGATTTGACACCAGCTTCTACAATATCTTGCCATTTATAAGGATTTCATTGCATGAGGTGACTGAAGACTGTAGCATTTTGTATAAATGATCCGGCTAGTGAGCAAATGTTTGCTGTTCTTAAAAGAGTTTTGACTTTTTGTGTCTTATGGTGTAGATCTGGAAGGTATGAAACACTGTGATATCAGAAGATTTTGTGCCTGAGAGCACTCGGGATGTCTCCTCTGTTTTATTCTTTTGGTGTGTGCCAGAGAGAGGCCAGGTCTATCTTGGTGAAAAATGCTGTTGTGTTACCTCTTGGCCATGCCACTGCAGAACAAGCCACGACTGCTTCAGCCACCTTGTATCCCAGCTGTGCTGAAGGCATCTGACAGTACTTGAAATGAAGATGATCTCCCACTCTTGGTATCTGGAGTACAGTGTTTCAAGGGATGGGAATCATAGAATCATTTAGCTTGGAAAAGACCTTTAACCCAGCACTGCCAAGCCCACCACTAAACCATGTCCCTAAGCTCCACATCTACACGGCTTTGAATCACCTCCAGGGATGGTGACTCCACCACTTGCCTGGGCAGCCTGTTCCAATGCTTGACAACCCCTTTAGCGAAGAAATTTTTCCCAATATCCGATCTAAACCTCCCCTGGAGCAACTTGAGGCCATTTCCTCGTGTCCTATTGCTTGTTATTTGGGAGGAGAGACCGACCCCACCTGGCTCCAACCTCCTTCCAGGTAGTTGTAGGGAGCAATCAGGTCTCCCCTCAGCCTCCTCTTCTCCAGGCTAAACACCCCCAGTTCCCTCAGCCGCTCCTCATCAGACTTGTGCTCCAGACCCTTCACCAGCTTCGTTGCCCTTCTCTGGATGCGCCGTCTGAAGTGTTTCAAGGGATGAGAAGCAACTACTGCCTACTTGGTTTACATCACCACCTCAGTGCCGCAGCTGTAAATCAGTGGCCAGTTGTCCTAGGGGTAAATAAACGTGGGGTTTATTATTTTAAAAAAAGCGAGCAGAAGCAGGAGCTGGCACTGCCAGGGCTACAAGTGACACCATCCTAAATGTTTGCACGGCAAAGGCTTTTGGAGGATTCAGGAGAGTCTTTTGATTTGCTAATCAAAAGCTTTCGAAGAGTGATTTAAAAGACAGAGGAAAGATTCCATAAGTGGTAAGCACCGAGGAGAACATTGAGATATTTTGAACTATTTCCATTCTGAGCCATTTTTCAGGTTTTGGCGGCAAGATTCAGAACTATTTGCTTGCAAAGAGTTAAATGCAGTTCTTGACAGCCAGGGCATGAATGCTGCATAGACATTCCTGCATTTGTTTTGAACTTTAAAAAAACAACAGTCTGATTAGTTGGAGCAGGTTTTCCCTGAGGGAAGACTATAGAGTGTAATTTCATTACAAAATATAGTGCTTGGAGATGAACTGGAGTTGGATTATTTTTTTTTTTTTTTCCCCACCCTGAGGGATTTGACATTTCTATTTCTTGACATTTCTCTCATTGTTAGACTAGCTTCTTTGTGCTGCTTTTTCTTTTCCTCCCCTGGTGTAACTGTAGCTGTCTCCTTGAAGCTTGGAGTGTCTTTTCTTGTAGGTAAAACTGGTAATAGTTTGAATTAGTTCAACAAGCAGATGGTTGGAAAAGGAGGCTACGCTATAGTGTGTAGCGGTGGGACATGTGGTCCATTGCCAAAATAAAAAAAAAGGAATGAAGCAATAGTCCCTCAAACATGGGTATGTTTTAAAACTGTCATTAGGAAAGGATGTTATATGGTAAAAAAAAAAAGTAAAAATAGTAATGGGTTACGCAGAGGTCTGGCTGAAGGTATGTTAAGTATGTCAAAAGTAGCACCTGAGACAATTTTGTTCCTGGAGCCTATTATTTTAAGAATAATGGATGTTTGTACGATGTTTTTTCTGATTTCAGCTGCTTCTCTTCACCGTTCTTTTCTGCAGGCTTTAAGTGGTAGCGTAACAAGCCAGCTCATCTAACGCGTTGGAAGGCTTTGTCATTTATTCGCAGGGGAACAGAGTAGATATTTTCCCACCTTCATCTGCCATGATCCTGTGAAAGACGTGTCACGTTGTGCTCCGGTAATGGGTAACAGTCTTCTGGCAGGGCTTACAGCGATGTCGGTTAGGGGTGTTGGGGAGTCTTATCCTCTCCAGCCAAAGTCCCCACTCTAATCACGGCGCTACGAGCAAAGCTATAGTTTTCATCAGTTATTGCGTGGCTTGTTTACAGACCAGAGCTTTAATGGTATAAAGCTGTTTTACATGAGACAGAGGTCATCGTCGGAGACAAGGTGGTTTCCAGCTTTATTTTGATTCCTCCTGATATTTCATCCGGTCAAGTATGATGGAATTATTTTTTTTTTTTTGCAAATGGGTCGGGGAAAAATCTTCACTCCAGCAGCTGGCTGGTGGTGAGAGGCATATAGTCATCTTCCAGGCCTAAATCCTTTGATTTTCACTGATTGGAAAAAAAAAAAAAAGCCTGGAAAACGGAGCCCAGCATCAGCCCTACTAAAAAAAAAAAAAAAAAAAAAATCCCATTATTAAGAAGAATATCAATTCCCCCTTAAGAAAGCACAAACAACTTTTTGCTGGTACTCTTACTGCTTTAATTCTTATCTAATCTCATAGGTGGTCATCGTGATTGCCAAGCACGTGTGTGTTGGGCTCCGTCGCTCGCCGGCGGCTGCTGGGGCGCAGCATCCCCTGCGGATCGGTGCCTGCCCCGCTGCTCAGCACCAGCCGATAACTTCTTTCTTGATGCCCCGCGACACAGCGCCTTGCCTTAGGAGTACGATACAGACCTCAAAATTCGGTGGGAGGCGGGAAACCCTTTAGATCTGTGGCTTCTCCTGTGTTGTGGGACCCTTTGAGTTACGGAGCGTCGCTCCGAATAACACAACTCTTTTCCTGTGTTATAGTTTGGCTGCTTTCCTCAGTTGTGAGTAGCCCTTGTAGGGGAAAAATGGGGAGCGGGGGGGGAGTGCTCTCTGAATACTCCCTCCATCAGATAAGGCTTCTTCTGCTTCTGATTTTTCTTGATGAACAGTAGTTTTCAAAGTAAGTTTTGTGGATGTTTGAAGCTGAAAGGTTAGGACCACAGCAGAGGGGGACCTCTGAACTCAGTACTCCTTTCAGATGCAGAATGGCTTACATCTATTTTTAAAGAGAGAACGATGGATTTGCAGACTGCGCTTACAGGTGGTACAACGCAGCTTGGAGATAGCGGTGTCCAGACTTTTCAGCGTTACTGCAAGAAGCAGCTTCCACGCTTAGGGAATGTACTCTGAGGGGTAGGAATAACTTTGCTTCGTGCCTGTTCCTCTGCCTCCTTTTAAAATACGCGCTTGATTCCAAGTTTAATTTTTGCTTTCGCCGTTTCCAGTTGGTCTGTACTGGTGTGTGCACTTCTGCTTCTTGTGGTTGAACAAAGGGCACGTATTTCTTTTAATTGTGAAACTATAATACAAAGCATTCCAAGATGTAGGCAAGACTCTACTGAGCTAGATGGCTACTGGGGATAGAACCTGTTTAATCAGCAGAAACTAGCAAATTCTTTTTTTTTTTTTTTTGTTTTCTTACGAAGTTGAAATATTCAAATCTCCTTTAGCCTATGACTTTTGAATGCTTTTAAATGAAATTTGTAAGAAGAAAATTGCTAGTGCTTGAATTCTTTTTTTCAACATGTACCTTTTGAGCTTTTCTTGATACCTGCACAACAGCAGCAGCAAGTAAAAAGAAAAAAAAAAAAAAAGAAATCTCTTAAGCAATTTCTGTAAAACAGAGCGTTCTTGGTCATTGCTTAGGAGAAATCTTAAGTTTCCCGTCTATAAAAATGTACAGAAACATACATGGAAAGGACTGGTCAGTCTTCTTTCTAGAGTTTGTTATATTAGATACAGCACGATTTTGACATATTGGCTCCTATGAAATTGTATTTTATTAAAGTCGCCAGGTTATTCTTGTGCTAGCAATGGCTTTGATTAAGCGCTGTATTAGGGTCATATCCTAGAATAACAGCGTTTCTAAATCCCTGGCTGCATTTGAAAGAATTGTGATTAAAGTTTTGGCTGTTTTCCTGCAATTGCTAATGTCTGCTGAGGGTTGAGTTACCCTCCTTCATATTGGCGCTCGAGTTCTGTTACAGCCCCTTGTGATTTCGTGCCAATATCAGTGACAGTCTCCGGGGGGAAGCGGTTTTGCATTAAAATGCAAGAAGTAAAAGCTGTTGCAAAATTACACAGGGGTCTAGAATATCCAGTGTGACTTAATAGCCGTGGTGTTGGGTTGTTTTCTAAAGTCTAATTCGTCTTTGATTGAATTTCAGGCAAAACAAAGCAAGGAAGATAAGGAGGTGGGGAAACCCATCTAAAAGAGATTATGGATGAACAGGTTGAAAAATGCTGCCTGACAGGTCGGACTCTGAGCAATCTGGTAATTTCTGCTGGCGCGGGGAGTGGTTTTGTGCATTTTTGTGCACTGGCATGGACAATCCATTGTGGTTCCCTTGGGGAAAACCCTTGTTATTAGTAGGGATCATTCTGCATATTGCTGGAAAATGAATTAATTCACACCAGTGTATGCACAGATGAGGAGTAAGGACATTCTTTTGTTGTTATAAATTTGTAGAGGCATCACAATGTTGAATAACCAAGTAGGATTTATTTTGCTTGGGTTTACATGCCAGATTTGTAACATTTTCAAGACTTGTCAAAAGATTGGCAAATTTATCTTCATTAGAACTGATGCATTCTTTAATACGTGGAAAACAAGTCTATGACAGCTTTCTTGGACAGCACAGTGGTTCCTGTAGTCCCAGCTGTGTACAGTTTCTAAATCCTGTTTCCTTCCTGCGTGCTCATGTTAAAAAACTTAATTTTTCTGTAGATGTATACTTCTTCTAGAAGACCGTACAACATTTTACCATTTATTTCATTATTTCTCGTACCAGGCCCATAAGAGGGGTTGTAGCAAACCTGTCTCATCTCAGGTGTGGGTGAGTGGAGATGCAGCCGTGTCTGATGTCATGCCGTGAGCGTACGGCCTCATCAGATGTACCTTGCTGTACCTACCCATTCCTTTGTTTAAAATGGCCGTGAGATTTTAAGTATTAAAAAGGAAGATGAAATGGGGGAAGTTTTAAACGTTTTATAAGAATATAAAACCATAAATGACTGTATGTCAAGAAATATCTTTGTCTTATTTCACTTTTTCTGTTTGCTTACTGGTTTGGCTTTTTTTCTTCTGACATTAAAACTGAATAGAAAACATGTCAGGAATATAAAAAATTCAGGTAGGAGCCATTTGCCACCACAGGAGATAAGATAAAGAAAGCAAGCTTTGAGAAGAAAATAGTTGAAAAGTGAATGCAGTGTGTAAGTAATCACAGTTCATTAGCTCTAGCATGTTTTCTGGCTTCGGATAAGGATTTATGCTGCAGCCATGCTTTGGAAGAGCTTACATCTGTAGGCAGTAGTTTTAGGAAAACCAACAAAATAGTAAATATGCAAGCTGACAAATACATTAATCAAAGTGCCTGCTGCTGAGTCGCGTGGCTTGGAAAAGAAAAAAAAAAGAAAAGAAAAGAAGAGAAAGAAAAGTATGCATTTTAAACAATTTCTGTAGCTGAAAGGAGACTTTACATATGTGGCTGACACGCTGATCAAATGATAAAGTAGAGGCAAATTGAACCTCAACCTTTTGTACAGCCTGCGAAAGTGAAGGCACGCCGCAGTTTTTCAAGGCAGATGGAGTGTGAGCAACTAATAAATCAGGTTTTGAAACATTAAAGAGCAACTTATTTAAATGCATATGGTGTTGGATCTCAGACAAGACAGTATAGGAGAGCGTAAAAGGATTGGGCATGGGAACATCAGCAGAACAATATGTCTGTGCACCAGCTATGTGACTGCATCCAAATCAGCTTCTCGTACTGAAGTCCTGCTATGTGGTAAGTGAAGGGTAATGACAGTTGGTGAAAAGCAAGCGGGAGAAGCTGTTTCAGGCAGGAATTTCAGGCAGGGATTGGAATAGGTGGTGCCATCAGTTTGGTGAGTTGGAGCTGTATTCTGTGTTGAATGGAAAGGTGAAGTCTTAAGATTGAATTTAAGAACAGTGAATTAAAACCTTTGTTCCTTTTTGTCTCCAGCATTTCTCAAAATAACTTTGC
Organism: Balearica regulorum gibbericeps; assembly: GCF_011004875.1. Classification (NCBI taxonomy): domain Eukaryota; kingdom Metazoa; phylum Chordata; class Aves; order Gruiformes; family Gruidae; genus Balearica; species Balearica regulorum. Next base: position 2,544,246 of record NC_046184.1, on the reverse strand, counting down.
CAGGGGAAGGTTGGAGTCACTACTTCAATTCCCCGTTTGGGAAACTGAAACGCAGAAACCTGATCAAGGTCAGAGAGGCCGTATGAGACCCATGACTTGAATCCAGATCTGCAGTCAAGCACTAGCAAAAACTTTTATATGAAGTCTGGGTTGCAGGAGCTGCTTCAGCTGCCTGTTGCTTTGTGGATTGGTTTTTAAGGTTTTGATAGCAATGTGTATTCTCGTGGCTGGGAGCTCCGTCCCCGCACAGAACAAAATGCCATACTGCTGTCATCGTGGTGCTCCTGCTCCCTTTGGGCACAGAGGCAATTTGTGGCAGTATCGCCTCTCCTGCTTTTGGAAATTACTTTTCCTTCAGCGTGGTTTGAAGCAGAATGTGTGCCCTACAAACTCTTAACACATGCTATAGCTCTCACCCTTTCTTTCCCAGTTTTATCCCTGGAAGGGATTTGTGATGGTCTAGCCATCAGACTTGACTTCAGCTGGCATTTTTAGATCATCATGGTGACCGACATGGTCCCAACCCCAAAGCAAACGGGGGTTGGTGCATATTTTGGAAGCTCGGAACTCCCGTGTCTGTACGAGTCCCCTGGCACAACAGGTCCATGAAGCAAACTGAGAACCAGCGAGGAGCCCTGCCTGAATTTCTGCAGAACATTTGTGCTTCTCCAGTGAAAGCTTTTTAGGTTGGAAAGCTGCTCTGCAGCCCGTGGAAGGGAGCATCACCCCAAACGCTGCTTCTGGGAGAATTGCTGAGATTTTTTTCACTTAAGAAAATACTACAGAAATGAAATGTGATGTACTATATAACCTTAAAGGTCAGCTTCCTTAGTTTTTTTCCCCTCACTTCACATCTTTTTTTTGTCTTAATTCCCACCCCACCTCTCTGTCAAAGAAGGAAAATATTTACAAACTTACTGAACAGATCTAAGCGTATAGTCCACGCAGATTTGGGGTGTACCTGTACTTGGCTACGACGGTGTTGGTATCTCCTGTGCAGAGTGCCAGGGACAAGTGATGGACAGACTGGAAGCTGGGAACAGTCTACTGCCCTTTGAGACAATTAATCATCTCTGAGCTCCCTTCCTACCACTGCAGAGCCCTCGCCCCAAGGACTGTCAGCCAGTATTTTACAAGCAGTTAGCCACCTAATTCCCATTGATTTTGGGTCTATTGTAGTGCCAATGTCATCATCTCTCTGATCTCTGTTGATTTTGGTAGAAGGTAGGGGTGCCGATGTGTTTTTAAACATCAGTCTCTTACTCCTGATCGTCTGATCTATAAATTCACAGCTGCCATGATTAAAAAAAAAAAAAAAAAAAAGAGTGCATGATTGAAAGAAGCAAACAAGAAATGCAATCTTTCCTCTGTCAGAAACCTTTGCTAAATTGCTTCTCCCCTCAAGCAAGGAAGTAATCAAGTATTGGCCGGAGCTTATTCTTGTCTATCTTGATAATGTGTGGATTTTTTTTTATTTTTATTTTTTTTTGTTTGGTGCATCTCACCTGTCTCCATCCTGTTGAGAGAGAGGGAATAGGAGCCCCACGTGTTGTGTCGGTGGGCAGGTAGGTCACTGCCAGAAACGGCAGCCATGTAGTGCTCTCGCTACGGCAGTTTGCGGGTGAGGAGGACAGGGGCAACGTCCTTGCTACGTAGGAGTAGGCAGAATAGTCTGCCTGAAGTAATCCACTAGATGCCACTAGAAGATGAGATCTCTCTTGTCTAGTCCGTGGAATCCTAAAGTGGTTGGTGTTTGAAGGGCTTTCTAGAAGAATTTTGTATCATTCACTTATAAATAACCTTTGCTTTACTGTATTGCTTGGAGCACTGAGTTTCAGTTCCAGTTGCATGGGCAGACCCATAACAGCTCCCGCACGTGGTTTGTAGGAGTCCAACAAGAAGGGCAGAGAATATGGCTCAAACAGAAAAGCATTAACCCAGAGTTGACCTACACCAGCAGGAAAGTGCAATGTTTCGAGGCTGTCCGCCAAACAGTATTCTTAATAAAAGTGTAAGTCTTCAAAGATGGTTTTTGTTCAAAAAGGAAGGGTCTGTGGATTTGGAAGTGTAAATGGTTATTTTCTGTGGAGCTGGCCTGCAAACACAGACTGGTTGAAACATGGGGCTGGACCCTTCTGGGGTTTCTATTCTATTTGTTCACTTGGATAAACCTACTCAGCTTCAGGGAAGACCTACCCAGGTTCTGTCGCGCTGCTTGTGCCCGCCTAAGGTCAAGGCACTTGAAGCTCTCGCAAAAGCTAATTTTAGGTGCAGGATGCTGAATTTCCTATGTACTTTGTTCCTTAGTGGAGACTGGTCTGGAGAGTGGACCAAATCCTTCCCCATGCCTTCCCTGCTGAGGTCTAAGGCTGGAGGAGAGCAAGCGCCGGGGCAGCTGGTTGCCGAGCCCTTCGTTCAAGCTGCACCACGTGGGCTCTACTAAAGCAGGTATCGGCCTGAATGCAGTTAAGTTAGATGATTCAAAACATGCAAAAGAATTTGAGAGAAGATAATTAGGTCTGTTTCCTTATAAAAAGAACTGCAATGTGCACGCCAATACGTGGAATCACTGCTGTGACTCAGTATAGTAGAAACAGGACTTGATGCTTGTCTTGCGTGTGCCTTTGTTTAAAGGGGTGCAGTTGTAAGACAGTAGAGCCCTAACGTACAGAAATACGAAAAAGCAGGAGACTTCCATTATGAACCCCCGTAGTTATTGTTCCGTAATGACACAGATCAATCGCTCTTTTCTGTTGAGCTCCGTTGTATAATAACCCGCTTCACTCTCTTTGGGCAGCTTTTGCTTTCTTCCATTTCACGCTAAATGAAAATTTGTATTTCCATACCTTGAAGACGGCGTACAGGTAATAACTGTTGTTGATCTCAACATAATCAAGAACTTTTCGGAAGGACTGTAACATCTAAACTGGTTCTTTTTCTCCTCTAAGTTTGCTCTGATGCTCAGAGTGGAGGAGGTGGCATTGATTTGCAAGCTGTGTTGATTGCTTGATTGTTGTGGCTTCAAAGCCTGTTTCTTTATTCTTTCTACGGTTGCATAGATTAATGTGAAGTGGCTCACTAGGAAAGGTGCTTTGATCCCAGAGAGGTGCCGAAGAATTGTTCCCTACGTGCCTGGAACCTGTTTAGCTGAAAAGTTTGCAGTCACGGAGATATTAATGAAGTTGTCCTGTGCTAACACAGGAGACAGGAGGGGAAGAGAGCAGAGGTTTGCCTACGGTCCTCGTGGGTTTTGGGTGCTTATAGTTTCTGTTGAGACCAGATTAATATTTCTTGGATGTTTTGGAAAGAGGTTTACTTATTAGCCAAATATCTTTGTGTATGTGAAAAAAAAATTGTGTCTGATAGGATTTCAAGTGTATCTGGGCCGAGGATGAAACTCATTAAGAGAGATACAGCTCCGAAACAATTGGGTAACGTGTTACGGTGCTCTGAAGTGACAGTGTAAGAAATCTCACCTTTTAAAAGTACTCTTGTTAGAGACAGAGAGAGCTTTCCTTATATTCCGGATTAAAAAAAAAATTAATAAATTATTACTTACTATGATTTTAAAAGGTGCAAGGAGCCTCTTATAAGATGCTGAGCTACCTCCTCTCTGATGTCTTCATGGCCTTCAAGGAACTGATGAAGAGAGGGAGTAGTACGTGATTCCTCTTCGAACATGGTGTTGAAGACTAAAAAGTTCCCTACAAATCTTGGACCCTTATGGAGAAAATGTTTTTAATAAAAAAAACAGAAAAAAACCCCACCCCAAAACCAAACAAAAAACCTTAGGAAAAGGAACTATAAACACCGTTATTGTCTCTGGTGTTTTGTGGGTTTGTTTGTGGGTTGGTTTTTTAATTTAATGGTAGAGAGGAGTTATCTCAGTAAATGAGGAAATCGCAAGAAGCCTCTCAGTCGGATCTTTTTTTACAAAGTAGGATCAAACTTTTTCCTAGACATAGCAGTCCGTGGTTATAGAAGGTAACCAGCATTACGTTAACTGCAAAATTATGGATCAGGAAACTCCCTCCAGTGTGTTCCAGGGTTTTGTCTTTAAATGAGGAGCCATGATTTGTGTGATGGGGTATATCTAACTTAAGGTTTGTTTTCGGTGCTGTTTCAGTACACAGAATAGGTATAGGAATACGGAGAAGTTTAATTCATTTGCAAAGCACCCTGAGACGCTTTCTGAAGCATGCTAATCCTTAGCATTTCCATCATGTGCTTCAGTATGCTTTCCAGACAGAGTAAATTAGCAAAGTCCAGGTATTCCTCAAATTGTGGTGGGCAACTTTGAACTTGAGTAATTTCATGGCAGAAGAAACTCCCAGTTTTTCTGGGAGGTCCCTTCTGGGACAAGAAATCTTGCCACCATCCTTCTGAGACCCGCTCTGTATGTAGATAGGAAGGTAGCGGTAAACCTGAGATATCCATTTTGAATGTTTCCCACAATTTTTAAAAAACTGGGTAGAAAGGAAAACTTGAAGCACTCTTAATGTTTGTTCAGACTTCAAATCCTTGCAAAGATTCTAGCTTTCTTGGTAATCTAATGCTTTTTCATATTGAAGCATGACATTTCAGATACATTCATCTGCGTTACTAATGGACCCGTCTCTGACTCCCACTCGCAGCGGCATTCAGGTGGGCACACTTCATTGCTAGCACAGCGTGAGGATATCATTAACTGTATGACAAATTTCACTTCATCTCAAAGTTTTTCTTCCCCCCTTTTTTTTTTTTTTTGTCTCGTAATTTATTACTAGACAGATTAAATCAGCAAGCTGGTACTCTTAAGAAGGAACTGCTACAATAACTTTGACAGCTGTGAAAGTTTGGGGTTTTTTCCTAGTGCCTATGAAATGTGGCTGTTATAATTTCTTGCTTTACACTAGAAAAAAAAAAAAAAAAAGACAAAAAACCCAACACACTGCAACCCAAATGAAAGAACTTTGTGGTGTCGCATTGCTGAAGCAACGACGTATTCTCAGTCCAGGTGGTTGTTGGAGTGCTGTGTACATGGCGATGTTGTACCTCAGTGAGCATGGATGGTTAGTCCTGTAGTCAGTGCTTATAGGGAGCTGTCATGGCCGTAAAGTTGAGCACTTCCATAGGGTTGAAAATCTTCAGCGTTCACTGGGAATTAGGCTTTACAGCTCCTTTTCCCTACTAAGGCGGATAGTTTTCTTCTCTTGGTGTCTGCTCACGTGTATGTGGCATGCGTTCAGGACAGCCCAGCAGTGTGGTATTTGCATGCTTAGCTCTTCTTTGAGGGACCATGCAAACCACCTCTCTGATAATCATCCTGATAAGGAGAAAAGAAACAGTGACGGGCATTTTTTTCACTCTTCCTTCATCTCCTACCCGTTTTCTGTGGAGCTGCCTGGGATTGGTTTCTTTGGATGAATGATCATTCACCTCCCTGCAAGAGATGGTCTTGGTAGGAATCAGTAAGGATGAAGGGATATTCATGGTGTATTTTTATGGACATGTTTGTTGGGTCTCCAGCACAGGCCACTGTCTGCAGTGGAGGTATCATGGTGGCTGGTCAGCATAAATGCACATTTCAGACCTTGATGTCTCCACTCGAGATTTCCCTTTGAATTTCCACTTGATTATCCAGGCAAAGGCATAGGAACCTAGAGTTATAGACTGGTTTGGGATGGAAGGGACCTCAAAGCCCATCTACTTCCAACCCCCCTGCCATGGGCAGGGACACCCTCCACTAGCCCAGGTTGCCCAAAGCCCCATCCAACCTGGCCTTGAACACTGCCAGGGAGCCAGGGGCAGCCACAGCTTCTCTGGGCAACCTCTGCCAGGGCCTCAGCACCCTCACAGGGAAGAAGTTCTTCCTCAGATCTCATCTCCATCTCCCCTCCTGCAGCTTCAGGCCATTCCCCTTGGCCTGTCACTCCCTGCCCTTGTCACCAGCCCCTCTCCAGCTTTCCTGGAGCCCCTTCAGGGACTGGAAGGGGCTCTAAGGTCTCCCTGCAGCCTTCTCTTCTCCAGGCTGAACAACCCCAACTCTCTCAGCCTGTCTCCATAGCAGAGGTGCTCCAGCCCTGGGATCATTTCCGTGGCCTCCAGTCTAGACTCGCTCCAACAGCTCCATGTCTCTCCTGTACTGGGGCCCCCAGAGCTGGATGCAGCACTGCAGGGGGGTCTCACCAGAGGGGAGTAGAGGGGCAGAATCCCCTCCCTCGACCTGCTGGTCACGCTGCATCATAAGCACTGTAAGTTCTCTCTTGCTCTGCTTTGGGCTGTTCTCCAGCGGCTATCGCAACAGAACTGCTGCGTTGTGAATTGTGGCAAATGGCAGCGTTTGCTTTTCCGTACTGTGGCCGTGCATGAACGGAGCTGTGCTGGTGTCGCGCTGTGGCAACTTAGTTCAGGGTCCGTAGAGGTACGATGGCAGCGTCGAGAGAGGTGAGGGCAAGAGGTTCAGTGCAGGCTGCTGGCGTTAGCCAGGACTGTTGCAATGCTGGGTTGTTATTGGTATGTACGGGGCATCGTCAGAAATAAGATTTACATTTCAAAATATTTTTCAAGGTAAAATATTTAAATACAAACAAATTCACTTTTCCTCGTAGCTTACACCTACATGCAGAGCATTCATTATTATTAATCGAAAGCTAAGAGCGGAGAAGATGTAAAAGCATATTTTTCTCTCAGTGCCGACGTTCTGTTCTTCTCTTCTCAAATCTCGCATAATATGGCCAAGCAGATAAGACAGATTGTTTTACTCCTTGCTATGGAGTTCATCCCAGTCAATAATATTGATTAGTGCAGGGTGACTTGATGTAACGAGAGTGACACCCCTTTCTTAATTTGAGCCTGTATTTCCTAGTTCATGCCTCAGTAGTTCATGCTTGGATGAATTCTTCAATAAGTCAGTTAAGATGCAGACCCCACTGGAAATTGTGAGGTCTGACATTAACAGGGAAATGAATAATTTTCTTTTCCTAGAAGTTGTGCCTCTTTTTTTCCACAATTAAACTGTGATATTGTGCAAGTTAATGTTTTAAAATGCCAAATGAATTTCCTGAACTTTTTTTTTTTTTAAGAGCTACCTCTTTCTAATTACATTTAGTAAAGTTTTATAAACTCTGTTCTCAGCTGCTTCTTTGTGGTTCTTGAGTCCTTATGTTAGCGTAGGATTTATCAAGAAGGTTCATGTCCTAACGCTGCATTTGGGGAGCTGAGTCAGCTTGTGGAAATACGACAACTGCAGATATCCAGAGTTTGCATGGATTTCCCACTCTACAGGGAATTTTAATATTGTCCCTTTTACCTGGGCACCAAACCAGCGTCTTTGAATCTACACCAGTGATGTGAATTCTGGTACAAAACACTCCTGACCTGGAGGGACCGTTTAGGATATGGAAGAACTGGTGTCAGGGACCATGTAGTGGCAGGGAGTGACAGGACAAGGGGGAATGGCCTGAAGCTTCAGGAGGGGAGATGGAGATGGGATCTGAGGCAGAACTCCTTCCCTGTGAGGGTGCTGAGGCCCTGGCAGAGGTTGCCCAGAGAAGCTGTGGCTGCCCCTGGCTCCCTGGCAGTGTTCAAGGCCAGGTTGGATGGGGCTTTGGGCAACCTGGGCTAGTGGAGGGTGTCCCTGCCTGTGGCAGGGGGTTGGAATTAGATGGGCTTTTAAGGTCCCTTCCCACCCAAACCGGTCTATGACTCTGTGACCTGCTTGATCTTTGGATGTTGCTGTGAGGTTGCTAACAAGAGGGTCAATTAATCAATCATCAAAGAGGGTTTTTTTTGTCGATTGGTTGCATCACTTTGAAAAGAAGATCGGTGTCACGTAGGCATTGGTTGTGTTCCTCCTCTCGCTTTTTCCAATGTGGAGACATTCTTCTAGTTTCGAGGTAAACAGATGTCAGGGTCAAAAAATTCAATAATCTGCTGGTGTTGTTTTGATTTCAAGTACTTTGTCATTTTCCTGCCTATAAACCTATCATAGTAATGTGATTAGGTTCTGTATTTATTATTATTCAATCATTAAGGAGAGTTCACATGCAAAATGAAAAGGACTTGATAACATTTGGGATATGCAGACTTTTCCCAAGTTCGTATTTGTGGTTATTTGAGGATTTTAGCCCAAAAACCCACTTATTAGGGTTACTTGTCAGATGATACCAGCAAGATGATGGTCTGTGCTTTGTGACAAGGGAGTATGACCAAAATACAGGGGATTATGTGCTAAATTGCTGGTAATTTCAGAATGCGGGTTTTTTCTGATGCTGTCATTTGCTTACGCGTGGTGCGTCTGGCCTGTTCTCCTAAAAATGTTTTCTTCTGGAAGGGCAACAAGTGAATTTTGGTGCTGTCAGGAAATGCCAGAGTTTCAGGACGTTGAGATTTGCCCGCACCACTTTTTTCTCTCTCAGTATCCTAATTTAAAGGATTTTAGTGTTAGGACCCGCCCATGGAAGTGACTTTGGTTCGGATGTAATGACATGCAGGGGGGTGTTTTCATGCCGCTTGAAGTCCTTCACTCTGGGCCTGAGGTTTATAAATTACACTCCCTGAGCTTGCGTTTTAGCACCAAGGAGCATGCCAAACTCAACACATTTATTTTTCACGTAGCTGAGAGTTTGTACGCAACTGGAACTCGAGCAAGAGACTTTTGCTAAAGAAATTACAAGGCTCTCTGTAGGACATGGACTCCGGAGAGACCCAGTAGTGTTAAATGTAATAAATAAGTTATAAATAAATAAATAGCAGTCAAAACCAAACTCCCTTCCAAAGGATTGAGTGGTGGCATCGTCAGTCAGAGGTGCAGGAACCTTCTCCGCAGCGATATGGAAGCTGCAAAATTCAGTGAAGCGCTGCTCTTAAAACCCTTTCCAAGCGCTGCGTGCTTCAAAATACGTCTTAACCACACGGACAAGACTTTGGGAGTTTATTACACAAGACGAAGGCCCTTGTGCTTTTGAGAAAGGATGCCTTAAGTGTGTGCTGTGTGTTTGGTTTTGGGCTGTTCCAATAGCTGCTGAAGTCACTGAAACTTCAGACTGGAGGTCCCCATCCGTCGGTGGGGTGGCACTTTGAAGAGCCATGAGGCTCAAGTCTCTTAACGGTATGTGGGCACCTCTCGTCTGTGTGATGGGTATCGTGTTAGCACCTCCAGTCCAGTACACTGAACTTCAGCCCAACTGATAAATTCGTCTGATGTGGCTGGAAAACTCTTCTGCAGTTGAAACGGGGTCCTGTGCCATAGGAGACCTGCACTTACCGGTCTTTCTGCAATACTGTCGCTAACTAGTGAAAGAGGAGCCTAAAGTCGTCTATAAATACTATCTGTATTGTTCCTGTCGTATTAGGAGTAGTTTCTCTGAGCAGAAAGGATAGGAAGATCGTATCTTCACGTTAATTACTGATCTTTCACCAGGAGTGAAGCATTTACAGACAGACCTAAATGTTTAATTATCACTTATTATCTGAAAATCAAGGGATGTTCAGATCTGTTAGACAACTTGTTTCATGTTGTTTTGCAGGAGGACCAGATGATAACTTAATTGAAGGTGGCGGATCCAAGTTTGTCTGCAAACCAGGAGCCAGGAACATTACTATCATCTTTCATCCCCTCCTCAGGTAAGTAAGGCTTTTCTACATACTTCTACAGCTGCAAAAAATTAGAATAAGTAGAATTAACCTGCTTTCTTCATGAGCACATTGCCACTTCTGAGATAACATCCCACGGCAACGGGCTTGCTGTAAAGTTGTTGATGGTCACACGTGTAAAATGTAATCACCAGTTGAGCTTGGTGCCGATGCTTTTTAATCTTTTTTCAAAATTAAGTAGCATACCGAGTGGGATTCTTGCCTGGGTGACCCCGTTTCATTGAACAGTGTAATTTAGTATTGACCCAAGCTGGGAACAGTTTAGTTGCAGCCTGCCACAAATTGTTTATCGCTGACTGTCCATTATGCTTATTAAAAAGTCAGAAGGATACTTTATGAACTGCAAGGTAAGTTCATTCTTTGATAAAACAAGTATGGTCTATGGACTGCAAATTAAATGCCTGATCTGAAGTGCCGTGCCAATTACTCAAATCTTAGAAATTCACAGCTCATCATGGACTGCTGGAACTTTAAAACAGAGCGAGTCTATAATGAGTCTCTTCTCACCAAGTCACTCACCTCTGGTACTTTGTGTTCTTTTTACTTTGCAATCTAACACTTCATCTTCTTAGTTTTGCCGGAATTAAATAATACGATGTTTCTGTCGTTTAATGTCAGTCTTTCACCTCTGATTTTTCCTTTATCATCAAACACATCCTTTCCTATTCAGTGCTAGCACCTTTAGAGAGCATTTCGCTCCTTGCCTGTGTTCGTATTACTCACTATCGTACGTCACTTAGGCGACAGGGTATGTCTCTCCCATGCTAAAACCAAGCAATAATAAAATAGTAGTAAAAAGTAATTAGAATCTGATCCCCAGAGGAAAGAATATCTTGACTGACGTCTCAGTAGCTGAGAACTGTGGTCATTTGTGACTTGTCAGGACTTAAAAATGCCGGCAGAAATTGCCTAAATTCCTCTAAATTTAAATTTCTGTTGTCGTGACACTGGATATTGGAATAATCTTGAGAATGGCACCTGTTGTGAGGACAAACTAAAATTTGTTAGGGTGTTTAACATCTTTCCTTGAAAAGGGTTGCGTACATTGTACGCTCTTCATTTATTGCTGGATGCCCATAATGAAATGGATAATTTCATAGGCGTATTTCATTTCAACCTCTGTCTCCTTTAAACAAAAGGAACGTGATAAAAATTACGTTTGCTGAAACATAATTTATAGTTTCTGACCATTTTATTATGAGAAAAGATGGACAAGGGTTAAGATGCAATATGCTATTCAAGATATGACCACTATGATATGGACTTCAGTCTCTTAGTCTTGAATGAATTTACAGGCTTTTTTCAAGCACAGAGGGGGGTGATGATGCTCTTATTTTTATTGATGAGATGCTTCGCATTGATTTAGAAACTGGTGAAAATACTTTCTTTATATTTGCCTTTCTGCTTAATTTTTCCCCCTTTTTTTGCCATCCGAGTCAAACACGAGTGGCTCTGCTTTAAGTAGCACTTCTCACAAACACTTCACTTTCATTACCAGCTTGCAAGATAGGCAGTAGAAATAATTTGCTTCATAAAAAATAATTGCATCAAGATTAAGGTATCTGCGTACAATATATTTTTCATGCCAACCATCTGCAACATCTTAACTTCCTTGCCTTGAGTAGTTCATCAATAACTGCATGAAGAGAAGGAAAACACTCCGTGACCCAGCTTACCCTTTTCTCACTGCAGAATGGGGTGAGTTTGGGTGTAGGTGAAGACTGTAGAAACTTTTTAAATGTGCTTTTACCTACTTTAATGATCGACAGAGTAAATGCATGAGTCCTTGCTATCTTAGATTTCACTCATGATCCTCAGCGTTGCCATGTGCGTGATGCGTGGGATGCAGTGTATCTGGGATGACCGTGGGACTGGATTTCTTTTGCTGATGATAATTCCCTACAGGGAATTCTGTTCCTGATGGGAGTCGATAGCAGTAACCCTTCCCACCCGCAACCTGCCTTACCCATTGACTGCTGCACGATGCCGGCTGCGGTTGTAAAACGCTGAATGTGGTGGATTTGCTAAAATATTGACGTTTGCAATAATTTCTAGCACATCATCTTATGTGCGCGTTCCTTGTTGATTAGGTCTTTGTCACCCTTTTCTAGACGTTATTGTATTGAGCGTCAAGCTCTGAAGGAGGTAATTGCTGCAGAGGTGTGAAGTTTTCACTTGCTTTATTTTCCATTTGTTGTCGAGGTTCTTTATTGGCCTGTCTCAATCATCTTTCATCGATGTCGCTTGTACGGGCTTAAAATTATTCTGTTTTGAATTCAAAATGGTCAATATTTTATTTAGGAGGGGTTTTTTTTCATTCTTTCTTTTTTTTATCAAGTTCACATAAATATATTGACAGAGAAGTTTTAGCACTGTATGGGCCAGCTTATTTTATTAGGAAGCTGAGTGCTTCTAAAAGTATTAAGCTAACTGGATCACTGAGCAGCCAGACGCTAGCGCGATGATTTAAAGCCTGAGCATCGCATTAAGTGATGGCTTTAAAATGTAATACGGCACGGTAATGTTAGGTGGAGAATCATAACCAGAGCGTTCATATTCATCAGTCTGAATTTCGCTCTTTTGTACTGCTGATATGAAAAGTGTCGCTGTCTATCACATCAGAGAGTTGCACAATCGCAGTGTTAAGTTTACTGGTTATAATAGCCTTTTTGTTTTGGTCTTTTTTAATTTACAAATTGAGACTAAGCTTGGATCCAGATCCTTTTGAAGAACACGGAGTCAGCAGGCTTTCAGGGAGCTGTGAATTAACCCCCCTATCTCCAGTAACCAAAGTTTCTTTAGAGAAACTCTTAACTTAAAACCACGGAGAGCGTAAGGGCAAATCTATACGAACAGTTTTCAAGTCTTCCCTTCCTGGAATTCATTTAGGGCAACGAGCCAGAGTTGGGAAGCGAGTAGTTGTGCCGTTTGGGATGTGGGTCCCTAATTTCCACTAGGACAACTGAGACGCACCAAGCCCCAGATTAATTACCGGGACTTAATGACACCACCACACACGTAACAAATGAATAGTGAATTTTTGGAAGACAAGTGGGTATTCTAGCAGAGATGATTCCTGGGAATAGATTTTACTAACTGCATATGAAAACTAATTGCACTTACAAATTGAAGAGGAATACACATCTGATTTTCCTTAATTACATATTGCGGGAGGTGTCGAAGTATAAAAGTTACCAAAAGAGTCCAGTTGCTTTCTTCATCCTCCGCTGCTAACCAGCATCTGCTTGGATCGTGAAAGCACTGGTGTTACTGGTCTGCGGACTGACGGCTCGCGTTGGAGGAAGGAAACGTGCGGGACCAATACTGAAGCCCTTACGTTGAGGAATATTGAACAGCCTGAGTGATGTCTGTTGTAACATTTGTTTGGTGGGGATTTTGTTGTTGTTGTTGTTGTTGTTTATTTGTTTCAGCTGGCATTTGAAAGGCACTTGGCTCTTCAGGGTAATAATCATTTTACATATGCTTTATAGAGTATGTTTATTACCAGACAATTGAAGAACAGATGTCTGCAGTCTTGAGGCGTAAGGGGGAGGGACAGGAGGGACCGGAGATGGAGGGGATGGTGGCGTTTGGAATCGTGGAAGCACCGCTGATGCTAACTCAGTTGAACGTTGTTTGGATATTGGGTATTAAGGCCGCAAGGGTATCCATTTATTAGTATCAGCCACACTTCATTAAGATCAAGCAGCAATTAAAAGGGTTGTAGGATGGAAGAGAAAACAAAATGTTCATTGATTTGGAAGAAGCAGTCGCTTCTAAGCAGGATTGTGTCCTCACGAAGACATGGGCTAGAGGGGCTAAATTGCCTTGGCAGCCTATCGAACGGGCAGTGTCTGTCTTAGGGGATCTCCCCCTCTGCCAGCTGGGCAGAACTGCAACGTGTGGGTGATGTTCTAATCACTGCCTTTCGTTTCAAAGTCTGGAGACTAAGGAAGTGAAGAACAAAGTGTCGATGTATTAGAGTACTGAAAAAGAAAAAGAAGAAGGAAAGGCAAAATTACTGATTTGACTCTGCTGATGTCGGTTGGGATGCAAAGACTAAAGTTTAACGCTCCGGTGTGTGCGTGGTCCAAGGCGCTGCAAAGTTTGCTCGTTCTTGGTATTTTGGATTGATCAGTGGGGGGGGGGGGGGAAGAGCAGGCAATAATTCCACATTTTAATTTAACAATTAAATTATTATGTTAATTTATACTGGTCTCCATCATTTAAAACAGTAGCTTTTTACTCGATCGCATTTTTTGGAATTTCCTGTTTCTTCCAGTTATATTAACGCTAATAAAAGAGTGATTGCTCTTTTAATAAATAAAATAAATGCTTCAGGGAATAATCAAGGAGGACAGTAATTTACTTTTGCTGTCCGTTGATATCGGCATATTCCTCACCAACCGGTGGCAATCAGCTCTGAACTGTTGAAAGTCAAATTTCAGACTCCACTGGCAACCTGTCTTTGGGAGGGAGGTGCACAACGTACAGAATACGTACATACACGCAGGTACATGTGTATTAGCGGCGATGTTTTAGCTTTCCGTGCTTGGGGAATAATCGTGTCGAGCTTCTCTTTAATTCAGGATATGTCAAGATAAAAGGTACTGTATGTAGAATTTAAATCCTCTTGTTTATTTTTAAAATGTTGGGAGGGGATGGCAAAGTTGTCGTCGGTTTCTATGGGGCGTCTAAGTCCTTTGGTCTTTGTGAGCATCAACTGCAGCTGAGCGATGTTCGTAACTACAGAACTGTAACTGATACAAAACTGCGTATGTAACGAAGAACCCGTGTGTACCTCGCTGATAATCCCTTTTATTGGAATATCTGTACAGCTATAATAATAAACAGCTAATTTGATTTTCAAATGTGCTGTAATATCTTGTAGTTGGTGTGTTATAAAATTAATATTTGATAATATGTGGAATGTGTTCTTTGGGAAGCAAAAGGAGTGTGAAAATTAGTTTGTTAGTTACATTTAGTATGTTTAGACTATGTTAAATGATACCAAGTATTTTAAGAAAAATATGTGGCATTTTATCAGTCTAAGGGGTATATACTATTATTAAAGTAGATGGAAAAATGTCAATCTTAGTGCACAGATAGTGCTAGATAACGAGAGCTGATCTCTTTAGCTTTTTGAAATCAAAACTAAAATACTTGAGTTTAGAGAAATCTATAAATGCAACTCAAGCTGGGAGGGGGAACTTATAATATTGACTGCTTAAAGTTTGTATTTCAGATTGAATAATACTCAGAGGATAAAGGCTGAGATGCTGTTATGTACGCAGAAAAACATTATTTGGAAACTTTTAAAGTCAGTGACTCCTTAAAAATATAACCATCCAGATTTCATTAATTCTGGTTTTTAAGTCTTACATTCAGACACAGCCCTTATCTTCAAAGAGAGGGGGGAAAATACCACTGAGTTAATCTAAATCTTGCTTCCGCAAGGTAGGCAATATCTTCCCTTTAGAGAGGGGGGCTCCCCCGGCAGGGAGATGGTGCCTCTCCGCAGGCTGCGGCGAGACAAATGGGGCTCAAATCAGGAGATCGCGACTCCTGCTTCTCCTTACGGTACCGGTAGTCACCGCGATGCTTAATATTCCCATCTTTATTTTGGAATCGTTAAGACTCGTCCTCGAGTGTGACAGATGCTTGATACAACTTTTCATACACTCGCTGTTTACTTCAATTGACCTGAATCGAAATCTTAAGGGAGCAATTTGACACCCACCTACTGAATTTTTTTTCTCCCCCTGGTTTAATGAGTGTTTAGAAGACATTCAGTTGACGAGTCCCTTGCTGTTGACATTTAGTACTTTATATCTGTCAACAGCGGGAATGAATGTTTCTTGCGGGCGAATCCTAACTCTTTTCTCTTTGACAAGCTCTCATAAAGTCTGCGTCGCTGAATTATAAAGACACATTTCAGAAAAGCTTGTTGTTGTGACACCGCTAAGAAAAGGTTTAGTTCTGACTGAGGCCATCGCAGAAATGGGACACGTGCGCGGGAAAGGGATGGGGAACAGCTTCACTTTTTGTGCTTTTTTCCCCCCGCCCCCCCCCCCCCCCGATGCTTTATGAGAACTGACAGTCTTACTGTGTGTGTCTGATTAAAGATGACAGTTTATAAAAACCTTAAGGTAAGGCTGTTCATTTTCAATGACAGAAAATAAAGCAATCCCCCCCCAACCTCCCACACAAACAAAAACTCTTACACGCCAAAAAAACTCTTAATATGTGATGCATTGATTTTATATTGTCTGTCAGAGAATGTGCTTCAGCAGATCAGTCAAGTTTTGAGTTTTCAAACATGCTTCATCCATACGGGAAATCAACAGCCTGTCAGAAATTTCACATGTCTCCAGCTCCTCCTTCCTTTCGGATGAGATACAACCTAAAGGAACATAAAAATTTTGACATTTGCAAGAACTTATGCTGAATAGCTGAGAACGTTAATTCAATTCCATGACAATGAATTACTTCTAACCCGTATTATGTTCATCAAGCCAACAAAGTAGTTTTAGCTCATTTCTTAATGGCAGCCCTGCTTAAGTGTCGTTCTAGTATTTAATTCATGTTCTCATGGAGCTTGATTAAAATTCCCCAGATTGCAGAACACTTTTATAAGAGTGTAAGCAGAGATTTATGATGTTATGTGAGTTTTCAGTGACTTATTTATTCCTTTTGAATGCTGCGTCGCAAGACCCGAGTTGTGTCTTAGAATACACGATTTCAGTTGGAAGGGACCTACAATGATCATCTTGTCCAACTCCCTGACCACTTCAGGGCTGACCAAGACTTAAAGCCTGTTGCTAAGGGCATTGTCCAAATGCCTCTTAAACACTCACAGGCTTGGGGCATCGACCACCTCTCGAGGAAGCCTGTTCCAGTGTTTGACCACCCTCAGTGAAGAAATGCTTCCTAATGTCCAGTCTAAACCTCCCCTGGTGCAGCTTTGAACCATTCCCACACGTTCTATCACTGGATCCCAGGGAGAAGAGCTCTGCACCTCCATCTCCGCTCCCCCTCCTCAGGAAGCTGTAGGGAGCAATGAGGTGGGCCCTCAGCCTCCTCTTCTCCAAACTAGACAGGCCCAAAGTCCTCAGCCGCTCCTCACGGGACATTTCTTCCAGCCCCTCCACCAGCTTTGTTGCCCTCCTTTATACACATTCAAGGACCGTCGCATCCTTCTTAAATGGAGAGGCCCAGAACTGCAAACACTACTCAAGGCGAGGCCACACTAAATGCTAAGTACAGCGGGAATGACAGCAAGTCTTGAGATACACCAGCAAACCCTGTGTAGATCTTCTCATCTGTTTCTTTCCCAAAGAGATGGTGGGCATGGCTGGAGGATGTGGGTTGGCAAAAAGTGATGATTTCATACTGTGCAAAGAATAATCACGGGCGTTCATGCAATTAAAGTAATTGATGTTGGACTGGAAGAGGGTTATTTTTGACTTTTCAAGCTTGTTGTAGTGTTAAAGTTTTAACATGGACAAAAGCCAGCACGTCTTGTATATGGACATGTGAATTTATTGTTAATCCAACTGGTGTTTTACTAATTAATCAATATAGAACAATTAGTCGTAGTACACTTATGGTAAAATCAATCGAGTTATAAAAATCTTGATTTATAGACCAGATTATCAAATTATTACTAATTCTTTTTAATATTTTAATTAAAAATTGAAATTGTTGAGTCTGTTCTGCCCATGGCGGTAGTTGGAAAGTGATCTCCGTGTCTTTTTCTCAACCCACAAGCTTTTCCATCTTATTTTCTCCCTCCTGTCCTGTTGAAGAAAGGAAGCGAGAGAATGGCTGCGTGGGGGTCTGCCAGTTGGCCAAGGTCGACCCACCACAAGAAGCTACTCTGGTCTTCCCAGGGTCTTACAGCTGCCAGCAAATCTTTGGAGCTTTTTGAAGAGGATAAATTTGATGAAATTCATTTAGCGGCTTTTCTCTGATACCTGGTGTAGTCTGGGGAATTCCTCTTACATTTCTCACATCACATCACTGGACCAAATAATTTTACGTTAGAGTGTTTCCATTCCCAGCTGAAAGGCTTCTGAAAGTCAGCTCCACTAGCACGTTTTCCAGGCCTAAACACTTTTTTTTTCTTTAAATATAAATGTGTGGTTTTCCTCAAGAGAATCTGATTACCTGAAATTGTTTGGCTTTCTTTTCGCTCTGTTTCCATGTAAGGCTGTGGATATTAGCTAACATCTAGCTAATTCTACAATTTTACAAGGGTGTGCTCAGTTAAGGTATCTTCTGTAATTACTCATATGATGACTGCAAATTTGTTTGGCAGAATTAACAAAGAATCTCAGGAAAAAAGAGGATTTTTTTTCCATTAATCCACACCTCTCCAACACAAACTTGGAGTTTGCTGCCCGTGCTTTACCCAGGCAGGCAGATGAATTGGTTCAGGTTATTGTAGCAGGGACCGGCAAGGTGAGACAGGGCTTGTAAAATGCCTAGCTTGTTCTCAAGAGAAACTTGAACCTTGTGTGAACTCAAACTGGCTGTAAATTATCGTCACCTGATGGCACCTTGTTAGCAGGATAGGTGCAAGAAGTTGATTAGAGATGGTGAGGAACCTTCGTTACTAGAAGTTCATCTTTTCAGATTGCAATTGAGGCTGAAGGAAAGGAGCTGCTGTAGTAGAAGCATGGACCAAAAAATCACACTTCCTTTATTATTTAGTTAGTTAGCTTACTAGTTCCATGCTAATCTGTTATATGGAACATTCTGCAAATGTTTGTAGGCGTTATATTCATGAAATGAGATTAAATATGATTGAAATGGGTCTTACGTGCATTGAACTTCAAAGATTTTCTTTCCTGTTTCTTTTCCTTTTCCTGTTCTGATGTGTTTTGGTGGGTTTTTTTTCCTCCCACCAGAAGCACGCATATTGTGGTACTTAAAAACCTGTTGGTCAGAAAAGCGTCTAGCAAAGCTGGTAGGGAAGAATGGATCCATTTATTTAATTTAACCATCTGAAGTATGAAATGGCTTAATCTTCAAATGCTTCAAGGAGCCTGAGATACACACTGGGATCCACATTTAATGCTTTGGTTTAGCAGACGCTATAAATCTCTTCAGTCACAAGGTGAGATTCTGCCATGCAGGAGCTGGTGCCTTTCTAGCAGCTCAGTTGGCATTGGGGAATGAACTTCCACAGCAGCTAAAATGTGTTTTAATAGGACCAGCTTTAATTTCAAATATAGCAAGTACTACTTTGATGCTGAAAAAAAAAAAAAAATCTGCAAAGTGATGGGAAAACTCACAAGGGAAAAATAGAAAAGCATCCTTCATTTTTGGTGTGGAAGAAAAGGGGAAAAGACTTGAGAAATTCTAAGTTTGTAATCTGTTTGTGGAAGCTGTTCAGAAAATACATCAGTGAGGGCTTTCCCTGCCTCTATTAGGGGAAATCCAAGGATGAAAAGCTTGTGTGGCTTAAGTCCAAGTTACAGTATTATAGCCAGAAAAAAAATTGGAGAGCGCATGTGGTTACTCTATTAAAGCTTTATGAATTTTTGATTGAAATACAAAGAGAGCTGTTGTTTGATGAGAGCAAAAAAAAGGTGATTCCTATATTTTGTGTTTGCTCTTAAAAGCAAAGATATGGCAGTGCTTTTTGGACTCCGTTTCCCCATCTGAAAGGAAAAGTGTTTTGTATTATTGTTATTATTATTTTATAAATGTCATCTCATTTAAGCTAAGGGATATTCTGGGTGGATCCTTTGGTAATGAACTGGAGTTCCCTCAGCGATGGACCACTCATGTCGGAGCTCTCTACTTTGTGTTTTAGCTAGATTATTCTTGCTGGGTTTTTGCAAAGCTATTTTAAACCTTGTGTAATTTAAAATTTTGTAATTTGGGGAAACTATAGCTGTTATCCCAGTTAGAGCATGGAGGTGAATTTCAGTCACCTCCAGGGATACTAAAAGGGGGAAAAAAAAGAGATTTTCAAAGTATTTCATTTTCATCTATGATTTCACAGAGTGAATCCTGAAATGTTTGTTTCAACTATTACCCTCTTTTCAGGTTCCTGAACAGAGCTAAAAATAATGATTTTAAAGTTTCTTCACCAGTAAGCTGCATTTCTCCATTCTGCTTAACTCTCTCATGGACATTGCAGTGCGGGACCCTTATTTATTCCTGGTTTATAGACCAGGTTCTTTGGTCTGGACACGTCAGATCTGGCTGCACAACCACTTGCAAGGTTTTCATGCTGCCCCAAACGTGAGTCCTGGTGGCACCGTAGGAGATGCCTTTAGACGCTAGGTCATACACAGAATTGGGTTTTGGTGGAATATTCCTGAGGAGTTTAATTTTAAGTTCTGCTCATTTTTAGAAATCTTCAGAATAGCCATAAATAAATTTTTCTGGAGAGAAACTGGCCTTTACTCTGATCGTTTTGGGTCCCAGGCATCTTGAATACCGGATGGATTAGCAGTAATTGCACATTGTGTAGTACCACTGCTAAGCACTTCTGTAGCTCCTTTCGTCTAACTTCCAAGCTTTTCAGAGACATCAATTCATTAACACCTCAGCGTGAAATTGCTCTGGAAATCCTGGTTATGCGACTGCCAGGGATGAAACCGTTGTGGATGAAGCATCAAGTTGAACGGTCATAAATTCTGTGCAGATTTGAAATAGGCAGAACATACCGAAAGTCATAAATTCCCATTGTTATTAATCAAGGTCCAGATTTTCCATTTAATTGTAACTTTGTCTCGCTGGGTTGTATTTTTACACATGAATTTGCTCTGGGGGGGTGTGCAACAGGTCTATGACAGCTTGGTTTAGCTCTGAGAGTCCTTCTGTAGCCTGATAGCAATGGCTCTGCTGCCTCCTCATATTTGGGTCACTTAGTCACCTCTTACCTGGGTGACTTAGTCAACTCTGAGGACTACATCTAGCACAAGGTGGTATGAAAGCCTTTGGCAAGCTTCAAGCAGCTTTCTTCTCATCATTGCATTCCTTAAAGTCGGATTCTTCTGGTGACTTTGAAAATGGGAATATTCTTTCTGGAGACGGTGTTCTAAATCTAGATGAAATGCTGGGAGGGTTAGCGTGGGGTTGGTGACCTCACTCCAGTGTGGTAGCAGCAAGGCCGAGTAGAATTGGTCTCAGACCACGTGTCTGATGCCATTTAATCACTTCTGCCTCTTCTCTGTAATGGGAGATGACTCTTATTCCATGCACAAGTTCAGTAGGTTGTCATCTGTAGATGAACAGCGTTATCAGACAGCTGACTGGTGTCTGTTCTGTAGTCTGGGGTCTTGTGGATGGTTAAATGCTTCTGCGCTCGGAGACAGCAGGAAGAGGGGAGTACGAAGCTGCGTTTCTGTCAAGGTGGACTCCAGTGAATAACAGCTTGTCTCAGTGATATGGATGTTTGTTGAGTATATGGACACCAGTGAAGAGTTTTGTTGCTGGAGAAAAACCAGACAGTGTCATATCACCTGGAATTTAATTTTTTAAATGGACTTATAGATGCAATTACTGCTCATGATAGTGGCAACTTGAGATTTCAGGAGCCCAGTAAGACCAGTTAAGGCCATCACCCTAGTTCTTTACCTTCAGATCAGCTGGTTTCTGGTTGTTTGGTTTTGTTTTTTTTTTCTCCTGTGGAATACTAAAACAAATGTTACAAAATAGCAGAAGCTATTTGAACACAAAAGCACTTATAGAATCTAGAATTGTTGTGGTTGGAAAAGACCTTTAAGATCATCAAGTCCAACTGTTAACCCAGCACTGCCAAGTCCACCACTAAACCATGTCCCTACTTCTTTTTATTCAGGCTTTATTTTGGCTGCCCCGACTGATTTATCATAGGATAAAAGGACTACAGAGAAGGCAGCATACTAACGGTGCTGTGTGTATTTTAAAATGTAACGATGATCAGGTTCTGACTGAAGCTCTCAGTGGCTTTAGTAATTTTTGGTGGCTCTTTTCAATATACTCTTTGCAGTAACAGTAAGAGAGTGAGTGTTTCCAAAGTAAAAAAAAAAAAAAAAAATTTCAATTTTTACACCCTGCAACATCAAATAATATTGCTAAATAACTGTAGATCCCTCACAAATTAATTGTTCCTTGGTTTTGGGATACCCAAGTTGATAATTTTTAGTCCTGAGCCAGGTGGCTAATTCAGTGGACACGAGATGTTATTGTTCTGCATACAAAGAAAAAGAAATAGCACTAAATACAACAAGAAGGCAGAAATATTGGGAAGTACCAGATTTGGTGCCCTTCTAATAGGTCTCCAAAGTTCTCAGAAAAAATTCACCATTCTACTGCTTTTGGAGGAGGATGAGTGACAGCCATGGGGAACTGTGGTCTGGTGGGTGGCCAGAGGTCACAGCACAGAAAGTCAAAAGTGCTACACAGAGTAAGAAAATTGAAATTCTCTCAAGTTTTATAATACTACAGGGCGGAAATAAAACCATCATCTTTTTCTACATCTTTGCAAAAGGTGGAGACAAGTCTTCAGTCTAGAATCGTTCTTCATTTTATTTTACAGTGCTGTGCAGTTTATCACCGCAATCCATTCCTCATTGTGAAAGTCATCCCTTTTGATACGTACCGTATAATTGATTTTAATGAAAATGGGTCTTGCGATTCACTCTGAAAATCAGACTGGGCCTGCACCACGTGTAAATCGTTAATCTGAACTGAAAGCAAATTGTTGTTAAAGAGTAATAAAAGTTAATTAATTTCAAGGAAACTCTAGACTGCTGGTTGCTATCTTTTCTTAACATTGGCATTTCTCTCTCTCTCCACTGCTAAATTATTGCTTCATCTCCTTCCCAGGCAGCGTTCTTCCTACTTCTTCATGACACTGAGTATTTGGGAGTGTTTTCTGCTTCCCATTTATCCAGCTCAATCTTTCCTCTATATAAGAGGTGCCAAACTTGTTGCTATATGATCTGCCGAGGAAACAATTCACCCAACCTCTTCTCATCTGCGTTTTTCCCCAAAGTCCCCACCACTGGCATGGGTCTGGTCACACAAGAGCTTCATCCGTTCCAGCCATGTGAAATGCCCATTTTTCACTCTCTGATGGGACGAGATTTGCCATGTGCATCCCTCGTGAGCCTCCTAAAGAAAATGTTTGGCACCTCTTCCATATTAAAAAAACAAATAGAAGTTGTCAAGGACGGAGAACTATTGTTCGAGTAAGCAGAATGGGTACTTATTATCAGTTTTAGATACGCCCAGGCCAATAGTTAAGTGGTTTTTTCTGGTTAGTTTGATGAAAGGCAGTAATGGGTTTAATTGCTGGTTGTCATTTGTAATGTAGTATATGCAGTATTAGAGTTATTCTGATAATGTGTTGTAATTACCTACCATCAAGCGTTTTACAACGTTAAAAATATGATCTTTGAAGTAACGTAGCTAAGTTCTTTGAATTGAAGGCAATAGCTATTGAGAGCACAATATCATTTAAAAATGTCAATCAAGTCAGTTAGATAAACAAAATGAAGGTGGTGGGTGTTTTTTTTTTCCACAGAGTCTTCCTGTGCCCTTAAACCTTCCCCAAAGCTTGGCAGAATAAGCCACATGCCTGGAGGGCTGATAAATAAAAGCTATTTCAGAGTTCCCTGCACAGGCGCCCTGTTTGAAAAGTATTGTACGTCTTGCATGAAGCGCTATCCAAAAAGCTTCTTTTGTGTTCAGCCCCAAAGGGATTACTATTCATTTAGGCTTCGCTATAGTAGGAGAGAAAAACTCTCGTAGGTAGCGTCGTCCCTAATTCTGCGTGAGAAATGATCGTGCTAAATGGTAGACGGGACAAATTTTTTTTCAAAAGGCAGAGGTTTCAATTTGCATTGACCTTATCTACACGTACAAATGAATCAACAGACGCAAATGAAGCAGGGGAGGCTGAGCTACCAGATTTGTATGCTTAGTTGCTTCGGTCCCGTGCCTAGTCTGGCAAAGAAAGGGGGAGGGAGAGAAAAAAAAAGTCTGAAATCTATTGAATAGAAGTGTGGCTCCCAATGACCTTTACCTACTGTTAGAATTTTGATGTAAACCATCCAAATTCCTGAAGATGTTTAATCGGCAAATTGGAATTTTGATGAAACCATGTGCCACAGTCCCATTACTGCTGCAGAAATTAATTGTAATTCATAGCAATACTCTTGATTCATAAGGATTAACACGAGTGAACTGTCACCTTTTCACATTCTTTCCATCCTTGGTGTCGCAAAGCCTAATGTAAGATAGAAGTATCCCACATTGATAAGTCAAAATCCACACCCATTCATATATGAAATTTATTTGGGTAACAAAGCATCAAATGAAACATGAATTAAAACATCACGTATATATTCTGTATTTTTAGCCTAGATTTTTGATTAAGACGTTTAAATTGATTACTTTTTTTTTTTCTGCAAGGAATCACATGTACATGTGTAGTCTCATGATGGGACTCATACCATTGCAAGCCCTCTAAAGTCACAAACCAGAATTTCCCCTAGCCCATTGTACTTAAGAAATTATTTTTCCTCTAATTTATCATATGTTGCCAAAAAAGAAAGATGAAAAGATGATAGTGTGACAATAGTGACATTTTTTTTCTTCCAAAAAGAAGATTAAATAAAATCTTTCTTATAATTCTTTCAAATTCCTGAAGCTCAGGTAGATCCTGTCAGAGACATGTCTTGCATTCAGGTGGCATGTTGAATTTTAAAGGCAATTTAAAATATGTTGTTTTCCTCTCCTTTTCATACAAAATCAAACTGGGATAACTGAGTCTGACAGTAGATTTTTGCAGAGCTTAATAGGCATAAATCTCTCTCTGGATGGAATTGGCATCAGGGATGAAGAGCCAGGCTCGGGGAGAAGACGATGTCAGCGTCGCTAACGGGCATTTTCTAAGACTTCCCTGTGTTTGGTGGCAAGTCCCAGCAGCTCAACACAGAAAAAAGTCAAATTGTCAAAAGTCATTAGTGGTTGTCACTTCATAGACCTTCAAACTGGAGTTCCCCCTTTGGAATTTCAGTGGAATGATTTTTTTTATTTTATTTTTTTTTTATTTTTCTTCAAGTAAGTAGGACAATCAGATGTTGTACAAAACTGCTGGGATTTAACCCATGCATAGCTTTTCAGTTATGGCTGCAAAAAAATGGTGAATTTAGGAGTTTGAGGTTGGGTTCCATGCTCTGCCAGAACCTTTGCTGCTTCTAGCAGGTCTTTTTATACCCAAATCTCCAAGAATACATTTTGAAGCTCGATTTCATCAGAGACGCGGGCCTTTGGGGTGCGGGTAGATAAGCTTTGCTGAAACTTGTTGATTTAGGACGTACCAACTTCAGTACATCAGACCATTTGATTCATTGCATTTCTGCGTTGTTTCACCTCTGGGTTTTTTTTTATTTCAGGTAGCCTCCAAACACTGTTATTTTAGTGAAAGGAATTGCCGAAGGAAGGTCTGTAGTCGCCCTGTTTCCATTGTTCTTTGTAAGACGAGACAAGTCAGTGCTAAGTGACGCTCTTTGCCTCTGTTTATAAATGAGCCCCCTTTCCACGGATTTATTCCTTGGTTTCTAATTAGGAACTTCTTGATTGCTAATTGAGGCAGTTTGACAAAGGAAAGAGGAGACTGATTAAGTAGGAGGTAAAAAAGCTAATATCTTGTAGTCTAGGGTTTGTCATGAGGTCTCTCAACCAGCACCATCCAGGTAGGAATCCTCTATCACTCGGCGTCTCCTAGAACATGAGAATTTGGTCTAGCCTTAAAGGCTTCTTCTGCATAGCTATGTCAACGCGTGCATTTTCCTTACCCCTCCAATTTAGCCATTCTAGCTAAAACGCTTCAAAACCATGGTCCTGGCTGCTTCTGCTCAAGGTCCGTGTTAAAACTACTTTGCAATGACGCTCTAATTCTGTCTCCGCCAGATTATTTGCTACTCCAACGTAGTCGCTGAAGTAGAAGTCTGAGAGGGGGAATTTTGAAAATATACTCCTTTTCTCTTCCTTTCTCTATGAGAGGTGGATTTTGGGAGCCTTATTTAGATGCTTTTTCCCAGATTCTCAGATACAAAGCGGTGCCGCTACCCAAGGGTGTTGAAACTGTGGTTCGTAGGGAGTTATTTTTGTAGATGATTTTTTTTTGCACATAGTCATACAGAAATAGAAAGGTTTTGGTTTAGTTTGTATGCTTTGAATTCCCAAATTTTTAAGGATATATTAGTAATGCTTTAGTGTCCTAATTAAATAGCTAATTATATTTAACACTTTTACAGTTTTTGCCAGTTTCTGATGGCTTTTACTGTACCGATCTTTGCTGTTTGTGACATTTAAAGCATATGTTTGAATTCTCCCGTCTCCTGTGTCTTGATATTTGCTGCTCTTTTTTAGAACCGATATGTAACTTTTGCAAAATAATTGCACAATAAGAGCAACAGTCTAATTTTTGAAAGACACAGAACCAGTAGGTATACCCTCAAGAAAAAGAAATAGAGAACCACAGTGCAGCTGCAGATGTGCTGAAAACAAGGAACCAGCTGGTTTTGTGAGTAGCAGAGTGGTTGGGGGCATGTAAGAATCCTTTCCTTGCAGCTTTGGTTTATAATTGTGTGTGCAGTATTCCCCTTTAGAGGCAAAATATATTGGGGAGGTGGGGGGAAAGCAAAACAAGAACGTGGAAATCACCTTAAACTTGTCCTGGAGGGGTCTTTTACAGTAAATCTTTTGACGTTTTTGATATCCGTGTCATTACAAAGTTGAAGGAAAAATTCCCACCTTGTATGACAAGCCACCCCAGAGAGAGCAGTTGTGTCACAGGCCATTAATGTTCATCATTGCAAAGCGTAATGTGGCTTTTTCCTTTTTTTAGCTCCATCGATATTTATCTCGGAGGTGTATAGAGGTGGCCAAGGGATGTAGCAAGAAGTGAAGTTTCAAGCTCAATGGTTGTCTCTCTCGTGTAGCATCACGAAAACACTATTTGCCCAGAAGGCTCTTGTACCAAATTGTTGGCAAGGGGTGCGTGACTTCAGTGTCACTTTGGTTTTAATAGGGAATGTTGGTTTATGGAGATAGATGAAGCCTGTGTGCTTCAAGGGAACCTTCTGGGGCGGGAGTGAGGGTTGGCTCATGCTGGAGTGCACCCGGCGCACATGGGGACGGATATGTTGAGATGGTGTCCTCGGGCCTTTGCATTATCGCAGCTTCCCTGCGGTGCCAGCAGAGATGGTCAGCGTTCCTCAGCTGGAAAATCACTGCCTTTCACAATTCACTGTACTTCTACTTCCCTGCTTAGTTTTATTTCCCCCCCCCGCTTTGTTTAGCTATTTGCTGTGTAACAAATAGCACAGCAACATAGAGACTGAAAAGGTAACCCCTCTTTTCACATGTTACGGTCCCTTTTTTTATGTATTTCTGTAGGAAAATTTCTCAATTGTGCTAAGGACGCTGTTAAGTCTTTGAAACACAACATAAGAACTATCATATTCTTTTTTACTATAAGACAAGTTACTGCAGTAACTAAGTGCCGATACCGTCTGTCTGGTCTATTTTTAGGAAATTCAGAGCAGAATGAATTAAAAAGACATATGTTCATGGGTTTCTAGGAGGTGCTGAGCTTTGTTAGTGTGAGATTCAAACCCACCTTTTCCTAGAGTCCTCAAACAGCGATACTCCGATGCACGCATTGCAAAAGGTCCCTTTGGCTGCATCGTCAGTCCTCAAGGAATACTTGAAGTAGAAGACGGCGATGATTTCAGTGAGAGCATCACCCAACAGATGCAGAGCACTGAGGTTCTCCTCCAGTCAATTGCTGCTGCAGAACTGTAGCAGAAAACCAGCTCAACAAGGGTGACCGGGAGAAGTTAGGTCTGAAGGTACGAATGGGAGCGAGATGCCCTGGAGCAGCTCTGCTGTTAGATCTGCCCAAGGTTAGATCTGAGGGTTGGTTCTCTTCTCTCTGTTCCCCTTGTTACCAATGTTCTTAACATTACAGATTACAAAGTAAGACACGCAGCTTAAATTCCTGTCGTATTTGTAGCCTCTTAAGACCTGATCATTGATGCTTTGGGAGTTTGTTTCCCAATCCCCATCAATTTTCAGTACCGTGGAGCCTTGCCTGCTAACTCCATGTCACATTAGCAGGAAAAACCTCATTGGTATGTGGTGTTTCTTAAGACGATAGACGAACTTTCGGTTTAGGTTCTGGGCAAGGGCAATTTTGTTGAAATATCCACAAAATAAGCCTTGTTCACCCTAAAGAAGCAGGTGACTAAAACTTTGCAACACTGCTTTAATTGAGGAGGTTTTTTAGCCAACAACTTCTTTCTTATTGAACTTGCCACCACACCCTGTTCTTTCTCCTCCTGTCTCATAGATGAGGGTTTAGAATCTGAAGTAAACCAAAAGTAGTCAGGAGCACATACATGTCTGTGTAGGTATGAGCGTTAGCGAGGGCTTCTCAGGCCATTTTCTGGACAGTTTGCATCCTCATCTCACACACAAGGACAAAGCTCAACTGATAATGAAATCTGCATCTTCTCCTTTAGGATATTTATAACCATGGTGAGAAATTTGCTCTTCCTTTGCATGTCAAATAGGTGGGAATATCTATTCCCACAGTTAAATTCCATCCATGGGTAAGTACACTATGAATATACTTTTTCACCTGCTGAATTACATATAAAAGAGAGAGCACGATCTGATTCTGTGCTTACTAAAATAAATGTCAGAAAGGACATGACCTAATTATCTTGCTTCCCGTTTTCCGTCTACATGAAGTCTTTCAGCTTTGTGGGTGTTTTTTAAAACCACTGATTTTTGTCATTGATCCTAGAATTTCCATAATTTCAGTATTCACCGAAGAGGGTGATGAAGCATGTGTGTATTATAATTATGTGATGGCACACAAATAGTATCTCCTGGGTAAAGAATCAAAGATTCTGATATCAATAAACTTTAAAAAACCCCTTTGTTTAAGCTCAGACTATATCAGTCCCAGGGTTTAAAATCCCAAGTGAAACATTAATAAATATATAGCATTTACCTCAAACTTCTTAATCCCATTTCTCGTTCCGTCACTTCCTTTGTTGCCTCAACTCCAAGTTGATGCTTGTAGCTCAAGGGCAAAAAATAAAGCATTTTGATGAGCTAGTCTGCGAAGGGCTGGACGTTATGAACCGAAATGTTAATTGTAGGCAAAGGAGCTTTGAAAATGTATAGGAATTTGGAGGAGGCTTGGAATTTAATGACTCCAATAACATTTATGCTGTCTTGAGACTGCGCGCATTGTATTTACATGTGTTCCTTTGAATCAGGGGTTTATGTTGTTTATATAGATCTGACACTTTCCCTGGACTATGAATTGCTGTTTATAAGCTCATCAAAGGAATAGTGCAGTAGACGTCATGAAAGGAGATGGGCTCTTGTCATGAATTTTATTACATCGTAGAATTTTCAATTCAAAACAGAAGCATTTTTTGGGGTTGTTTGGTTTTGCCATGGCATGGTGTTGTATGCCTAGTTTTAATGGAAGCTACTGTCTTCTTTCGAGACTGCATTGAAGACTTTTACATTCAGTGCCAATTACTTTTTTCATAAGGCGTTTAGATACACTGAAATGTGTGTGTCTGTGGAGGAGAGGGGACAGAAGTACATAGAAGGAAAACTAAAAATCTCCATTAAAATTTGTATCTCTAAAGGCAGAAGAACTGACAATGCTCATGTTGAGTTTCCAACTATTCCTTAGACTTGTCTAGTCAAAGTATTAAAGTATCCAAAACCTATTTATTAGAATTGTTAGGATAATTTATTATTAGAGTAATTATTCTCTTTATTTTTATGCTTAAATAAATATGTTTTAAGTTGCATATTACGGTGAGGGTGGACCATTTTTATTTCTTTTGGCTGCATTTCACAACAAGGAATTAAAACGAGGCTGCTTCTGTCCTTCCCTGTAGGGTTGAGACACCAGCAACTCTTACATTAATCTAAGTCTGGATGAAATGCAGCCTCGTGTTGCTGTTTCCCCTCCATTTGAATCTTCCACTGGAAATCTTCTAAGAGAAGATGGGGAGGGCAAAGGATTTTAGGTTTGAGATCAAATTGTGTGTAGCTATTAAAGGCTGGTAGGACATTTGCTTTGAAGAGATTAACCTATTGTCAAGATCAGCTAAAACGACAGCACCAGGTCTGTTTCTCCCCCTCCCCTAATGAATTTGAGTGTTTCAAGCCTTTGAGGTGTCAGTTGAGATCTGCACCATCTTTTTTTTTTTTTTTTTTTCCTTCCGTACAAACTCTGATCCTCAGGTTTAACCAATTGGACACCCTCCGTTGACAGTACATGTCATCTTCACCCTGTGACAATCACTGAGTGATCAACAAAAATAACTCCCTCGCTGAAGATGAATCAAAGCCATTGAAGGGTGAACGTCGCAATCACAGCCTTTCAGCCTGTGATGTGTGCGCGCGGCGACAAATCTCGAAATCCCTGCTACTTGTCCTTTCTTTTATAGCCGAGCTTCAAAGAGCAGGGCAGTCTGATCCTTGACTTTAAACGTGCTTTAATAAGAAGTCCTTTCCTTCGCTGCCTTCTCTGCCATTTTTCTGCCGCCTTCTGTGCATCATGCATAAATCACTGAAATTTCACACCATTTTTGGCTTACTCATCTTTTTTTAAGACCTGTTCAGCTTTTCTGACCGTTTCAGTCCATGTCAGCGTCACGATTATACTGAGAATTCATTTCTCTAAACTTTCTATTACTTTACTGTCACATCAGAGTGACCAGAGCAAAAGGGAGGGGGAAGCAAACCCGATTTCAGTGACTAATTCACTTCTAGAAGAGTCGCAGTTCCTCCTCCCTTTAATGTCAGCGCTGTCCCGTGGTGACCTGATGCCAAGATGTATTTGGTTCCCTCCGACACGTTACAGAAAATACTGACCTGACCTTTAAAAAAATTTATTAACATTTATAAATCTTATTTTAGTGTGTCTTGTTGAGAGAAATCGTTCCAGCTGGACAGGAGGAATGCTTCTACAATGGCATTGCTTCACTCATTTGTGTAACAACGTATTACAGACACCTCCCTTTTCGGTCCTAAGCTGACTATCCTCCTCTCATCTACTCTTTCACGTTTCTTTTGTCTGTACTTGCTGGTCTTTGCCAGTTAGCTTTAATAAACTGTCTTTTATGATATTATCTACTTTTTGTGAGCATCACCTAACACAGATTACGGGTAAACCTTCTGTAGGCTGTGGTTGATTTTTGATGTGTTGGGGAAGAAGGAGAAGTTTTCTTGATCATTTTGAATCCCTGGGTTTTTCTGGAGAGGCCAACTTCTGATGGAGGTAGCTGGCGAGGTTTAGGATGATCCTGCCCATCTGGGAGCGAGACAAGGCATCGCGGGAACATCCCGGCTGTATTGAGTCCTCTTCCACAAGAGAAATGCGGAGTAGGAACCCCCTCTGTACACGCCTGGCTCAGTAGCAGCAAATTCACTAAATTTCCTTTCTTTAAATTAGGAAGCAAAACTCAGTCTGAAGGGGGAGATGTGATTGCTGTCTGTAAATATATCACATGAAGAAGTGTGAAAAAAGGGCAAATAGCAATTTGGCCAGTGTTGGCTGAGAACTAAAAGGATATGACCTTTCCTTTCCATCACCTCATAAGACACCATTACTTTTTTCCTCACTTGCTTATTCAGATATCTGCTGGTAACACTCTTGACACTTGTGTATTAAGTTGTTTGGTTTCAAAATCGTTTTAATAATACAAATTAATAAAAATGGCACAGGAGACAAAGCAACATCATGCTAGCTCTGAAGGACAGCTCTTAAATACTGCTGTGGGATGACTATTTGTGTGGAGTGACCTGTTCTGGTCATTGGCTTGAGCACTTAACTTTTAGAGGTCAAAAATAAGATCAGAATGAATAATGAAATGTCAGTCGTATGGTCTAAATATGGTATATTCCCCAGAGTGGATGGGGAAGAGAAATAGGCATCCCAGTGCCTAATTCTTGGAAGACCAACATTTGTTGAAGTAATACTTGCTTTAAAGGAGAATAACATGTGTAATGTCTTCATGCACAGTACATAGAGCTTTAAATAGTCCTTTCCAGGTATAAATGTTACCCTGGTGACTTGTATAATTTAAGAGTATTTAAAGGAGACCTCGATTTTGCTTTGCAGTAAGTCTAACGCAACAGAAGGACCAAGTTGTTACTCCCTCTGCATTATTGCTTTGGATCCGTTTGGAGAAACTGAGTTTATTTTTAATTCATAAGAAGAAATTTTAAATAAGGCACACTTGGTGTCAATCACTTGCTTTAATCAAAAAAAAAATGGGATCCCGCTTCTCCCAGGTTTTAATGACAGATCTCCGACTTCAGCATGAAACTGCTTTGCTGCCTCTGCTTTGTTGCTCTGCCCCGGGAAGATGGTGTCGCGTCTTACCTGCTTCTGCTGTGGTTCCCCAGCGACTAATTGCGTAATGATTGCAAAATGGTTTGAGATGGAAATGGTTGTATCACTGCCTGGTTGTCACCAAGCTTGTATTTCCTCCCAGTGTGTAGGATTTTCTGAGCCCGTCTCTCAAGCAGCCAAGCAATCGTTGCTTAATATGCATTCCTTAATAATGACTGAAATTAATTTCTTAGAAATGACACCAAAATAATTAATACAGCCCCCGTGGGCAGCATGTGATGGAAGTGATCTGAGGAAGTGGAGATATTAAAGTGTCACTGTCCTTCTCCACACATGTGAAATGTTATCGTCAGTTCATACAATCTTGCTTCATTACGGCCGTATTAAAATGAATGTTTTGCACATCTTCATACAGTGTCTATTAACAGCATTTCCTTGATTTAAGAAATGGCTCCAGTACGTGAATGCAACCCATTTCGATGAATAAATTTAGCACTTTAATGCTATTTATTTACTCCACACTGTAAAAGGTAATAAGATAAATAATGGGTCCCACAGGGGCGTGGGGTAAGTTTGGTGATCATCCTCTCAGCAGGCAGATGAACACAGCTCGAGTAAAGAAATAATGATCAAAATTCACAGTGCTCCCTGGGATGCCATTTATATACCTGAATCTAATAAAGAAAGAATTACAATGCTTAACAACGTGCTTAGCGCTGCGATCTGAATGTAATGAGACCGGCAGTGAGGAATGTACAGCCATATAAGCTAAAGCTGAAGCGTCACGTTGGAGGTGCGGATGACGAGAGCTGCAAGCGATCTGCTGCCCCACCAGTGTGGGATTTGCCGGCTCTCGGCATACTCGCTCTTTGTCCTTTACTGGCTAGCAAAATCCAGTCCTGGGCAAGCTTTGTGCTCTGTATCTAAATTATTCTGCCGAATGCTCTGTATCTAAATTATTCTGCCGAAGGCTAGTTTGGGGTTTGGATTTTAAACCTCTTGAAAGGTGTTTGGATTTTCTATCCCAACATAGTGCAGGATTGTGGCAGTTAGGAGTGTACATGAACTGGTCAAGACTTAAATGACAAAATTGTACAAGGCTGGCAAATGATTTATTGATTGATTTATTTATTTTCAAGAAACTTGATTGATTCTATCCCTGTGATTATCCAGGTCTTGAAACATAGTTGGAATTTTAGGGAGGTGCGTGTGCAAAAGATGGCTGAGTTAGAAAGCCTGGTCCCAATTCTAGTGTAAAAGTTGGGAGCATGGATCGTGGTGTGCGTGGAGAATCGCGCCGATTGCCGGCTGCCGCTGCAGCACCCGCACCTCTTCTGCTTTTGCACCTGCTTCTCGGAAGAGATTTCTACTCAACGGGAACTATTGAAAGAGTTTTACATTCAATTTAGGTCGTACACCCAGGAATTCTTAAGAAAAAAACACACATGTAAAAGACTTTGCAAGTAATTTTTCAAAATCGCAATTCAGATGCTATTGGTGTAGTCTAAGCAGTCATACTTCGGGCATAAAAATAGTAACAACCTGTCCGGAGACTCTTCTCCCTATTTCTTGATCAAGCATTTGAAAAGTACAAACATGGATAACAGAATAAAATCATAAAATGATAATGCAGTGATTTGTACTTCAATTTTTATGTGCTTTTTAAGCTGTCAATAATCCAGCGCATCTCATTTTGAAAAAATAATTTGTTTAATTTTGTCCTTTTTTTTGTAATGACGGGTCTTGCAAATTAACTCTTTCTGGAGGTTGTTGCTTTTCATCCCCTCCACGAACAAGTGATTCTGTCCCCCAGATGTTGCTGTTTTGATAACTTTGGTCTCTCTATTAGCCTCTCAGCAATTACTTTCAGCCTAGTCCGAGTCGGCGGGTATATTCAGTCGGGAAGAATAATCCTGGGCTGGAACAACAAGAGAAAATAGAGCTTGGCTTTGTCTTTTGGTGATTTTGACTCTTTCAGGCTAGAGGACACGATAAAGAGTCCAGACATGTTCCAGATGTTGTCGGTGGTGTTGGTAAGATGCTAAAACTTTTTGCCTTGTGGCTAAGCCACCATGGAGCATCGTAGGAGGATGTGCTGGGACCAGTGACCAGATCTCGTCACATCATGGAAGACGTAGGGTGTTTCGAGACGCACCAGAGAATTAGAAGTAGTAAAAAACCAGGCGTGTTGACTGCATTTCCAGTTGGTTGAAATGTTCCTGTTTTCAGGTGTGTGCACTTGTTTTCAGCAAAACATCAGCTCTTCATGGAGAAAATGGATTCTTCTAATGAAAACAAAAACACTTAGAAGAAAATCAATTCCAAAGAAAAATGTGAAAGATGATTTGTGACCAACCCTTAGTCATCAAATCTAGTTGACTACACACGCACGCACACAGAGCAGATGCGCTGAACGAGAAAGGGGCTGTTTTCGACTCGGCCCTCTTCCAACAAGGCCCACGTATTAAAAACGAATATAATTTACATATCACTCAGACGGTTGGAATTCCCAGTTGTATAGGGGGATATGTATCTTCTGTTCAGTTTCTTTTTCATTCTAGTTAAATAAGTCCTTTCCCGTGCAGGAGAATAAAGCTTTCCGTATGTTTCGGTATGCAGGAGCTATTTCACATAAGCTATTCATGCAGCGCATGAAAGGCGTCTTGCAGGAATAGCCTCAATCGGTTATTTTTAGGAGGGGGAGGACGGCATCAGCAAAACCACTAGAGAGATCTCTTTTGCACTGTGTACGCATCTCTGAATAAAAGAAGCCGGTTGCTGCCTAATGAAAAGAGAAATTGGGAACCCCGCGCAGACTGATTACGGTCACACAGATGCTTTTGCCAACATTTCCACTTTCCTGGGCAAAATTTGTTCTGTTTTTCGCTGCAGAAAACCTCTGCTACGAGAATTGTTTGGGGGGGGGGGGCAATCAACTGCCGGACTAAGTAAATTAGTTCAGGGACATTGCAGGCTTCCCTAATGGCGTATTTATGGATGCTGGATGTTTTGGGAGGTACAGGAGTGAGCAAACTCTAATTGCTCCTTGGGAGCGAGGCTGATTTCTGTGTGTCTGCCTCTGCCTCGTTCTCACTTATGGAATCGCATAACTCTCTGCAGCTTTGTTGTCTTCTAGGTAGGAGAACGGGACACAAAGAGTGTGAATCCATTAAAGATGACCTATTTGCAGTGGTATCGCCTAGACACCAAAAGCCAGATGTGAAGTCAGTTGAAGGAAATGCTCATATTTCCAGCAAACTTGGCTTTGGATGAGGTTTCTTACTGGTTTTTTGTTTGAGAAGCAGAAGGTTGGGGGAGGGAAGATGATTATTTGCAGTCACGGGTGGGGTTGCAGATCTGGAAATGAGAGTGGAAGATGATGATTCTGCAAATGGATGGGTGAATGTGGGACGCTGCTGTAAATGGTCCATTCTTGGGTGTCTGAGAAGTCTTGAGTGCAGGCTCTTTCTTAGGTGGCCATGCATCGTTGCAGGCAACAAAGAAGGTTCTTTGTGCTGAACCAGTCCTGGGTTTGTTTATTCTTTTAGAGAGAAAGGGTGAATCTTGTGGGGCAAAAGGACCCTTTTTCCAGTCCTTCTCCTTTCATTCCATTGTTAGGTATCTCTGATAGTCTTCTAGTCTTCCATATCATTTGTGTTTCTCTTGAATCCCAATTAAAACCAAAAAACCTCAGAGGTTTTATTGTACCTATTTGCAATCGCACACTAAAGGAAAGGCTGTCTGGTTGGGTGTTTGTATCACTTTAGGATTAGCTCCATGTTTAGCTCTTGCTACTTTAATTGGAGCCGCAAGCAAGAAGTGTGTGTGGAGTGTGCTCTGCAGACTTCAAAAAAATAGAGAGCAGCAAGAGCTGTGCTACTCTCATGGAGGAGAAATCGGTTTAATTTCCTAGCTTTTCCTGCTCAGATCTACACAAGCTGCAAATACATTGAAGGTCAAAGATGGATGTCAGAAAAAGGGGAAGCAATTTTGGCCTTTATGCGATTTTCTGCTTTCACTTGCTCCTGAAAGTTAGTTTCTCTTTTCTTTAATAATGCTGTTTATTACTGGAGATGGGTTGTAGACCTCCTAGAAATAAGACTACGAAGCAAATGAAAGCTTTCCTTTTAACAACTTGGCTGAATTGCACCTTTTTGGCTCTGCTTTGGTCAAGAAACCCATTGGAAAAATCTGACTGTGACCAGTGAACCATGATGGGAAAACTGAGGCTTTGCTGCTCGGTTTCCGAAATATTATCTGGTGTCTTTCCATGCGCAACAAACATCTCATTGTCTTGGAGAACTGGGGTTTGTATGTAGATAAATGTGTCTGCAGATACATTTGCTGATGCTCTTGGAATGATTCAAGGAGAATATTTAGGAATTTGACCTAACACCTGTCCAAATCTACAAATAGTTTTCAATTTCATCCCTTGAGCCTGGAGTCCTCCATACAGAGTGAGCTCTTCTCAGCGGTGGTGTATGTAGCACAGGCGTGATTCATAGTCATCCAGTTTAATAATCTACACATTTTCTAGGACAAAGTCATTGGTTTTAATGCATACTCTTCAGAAGAACGAGATGCATTCAGGACTTTGCTGGGATCACCTTTACACTAAGCATTTCTCTAGAATTATGGGGGAAACATCCCATCAATCTCTCTGTGAACATCACAAGAGGTGGGGGGGGATGTAATGTGCTATTGTAGAAAACAAAGTTCTTGGGGGAAAATATGGACTGTAGACTTTGAAGCATTAGATCAGAAGTATTTGGTCTGGGAATTATGTCGCCTTATACAATTATTTTAGGCAAAAATTGTATAGACTTTGAATAGATTTTTGATGAGTGTTTCTGTCGGTGGAACAGAGAATCCTTAAAACCGTTTGGTATTTCCTATAAAGTCCTTCTAATTTCCCCATCAATCAGACATCTGAACATTTTACCTTTGTACATGCGTTAAAACATGTACAGATTACCACGTTTAATATCTTTTTTGCTACAGATCAAGGGCCGTGAGCTCTGTACAAACCATATGTTGTAGGTGAGGAGGGAAAGCAGGGTATGGCAGGTCGCAGAAAGGAGCACTTGAATTGATCAGGCCCCTTGGTATGAAGACATCTGCTCCTCTTCAGTTATGCAAATTTTCTCTAAGTCACCCATTACTGGGCCTTCTGATGTCTTCATAAATTAAATGTTTTCATGCTTTTTACCCCCGTGCTTAAGTTTAAATTTGAATCGTTCCAGGGCTGATGCCTTCTTGGTTAATGTTTATAATATGCTATGGGATCTATGAGTACTTTCCAGTTTTGAAATCAGTCTCTGAGTTCTTGCGTGCATCTTGCTTACACCTTCACCCCCGTGATGATTGATGTTAACTAAATAAGCTGCCATCTACAAAAAAATCACTGTATGCTATTGATTTTATATAACTTTATTTTCTGAAATATTTCACTTGGTTGGAGAAATTGTAATTTCAAAACCCATTTCTTTTGGCCTGATATAAAACTCTTCCCAGCCTGTGGGTGTACAGAGGAGCTGGATCAAATCCTTCAATGCTGATGGGTACATATAGGTGTAGCTACCAGCAGCAGTTCCCAGTGTGCTTAAGAGGATCTGATTTTAACTACTCTTAGCTGGTGATAACGGCCCTTGCTTCAGTTTTGTTTTCTCCCAAGCTTTAATTTGTGTACTTCAGCGTGGGTGTGATGAGAATGGAGTGAAACTGCGATGATACGGTGTGAATCAGCCCCATTAGTATGAGTCAATGAAGATGCTTTACCAACACAAGACATTTCAATGTTGATGCTGGGGGAGTGTAACTGCTCTGACTCAAGTAGCTTTGAGGTTCCGTTTGCTTGTAGATGTTTTCCTCCCCTTTTGATTTGCTGTAATACTCCATGAAAGAAAAGAAAATGAGTTCTTTTGTTGAAACATGCCAAACACAATCCAAAATGAAGAGCTGAGCCTTGAAACCTTCCCTATAGGTAAATAAAAGTGGTTCTGATGCATAAAGAGCGGGATGAGATCTACATTAAGACCTTGCTATGAATCGTACACTGGCATCAGCTTCCTCCTTCGTAATTTTGGAAACTAACCCATGAACTGCCTTTGCTGACTGCTCCGAGAGACAAATACTCTTTGTGGTAGTAGGGCTTCAGCTGTGGCTGCCGAGGCATAATTTCTGAAGTGAAGGCTCTACAAAGCAGAACTCCAAATAGTCATGATGATAAAATCTTTGGGGATGTGCTGACTTGGGAAGGGAGCATAGCCTCACTTTACCAAAACACTCAAAAAACAGAAGAAGGGTATAGGAGGAATAACGAAGAGAAAAATGCAAGCCTGAACTGCAGGCGTGCAGGCCATGCTTGGAAGAAATTGCAGTTTCAGGTCCGGTAGGAAAATAGGTGGCTTGGTTTTTACTATTCTAACTGATTTAACCAGTGTTACTCTTTAGCCTGGGAAATCAAGATCTTCCCTCTATGTGTTTGCATCCCTAGATGGGAGCGCTGCCTGACACACCAGAAACACAAGCCAAGCCATCTTTGGTGGCACTGTCCACGTGATGCTAAAGATCCCTTAATGCTGGTAATTAACCCAGGGCCATTTCTTCCTAATTTAAAACAAGTTTTGATGTCCAGAGTTGCCTTTGGCTACTGTTTGAATGAATTAGGATTTCAATATTGCCTCATATTTACTAACTCACAGTAGAATGAACTTGGAGTCAGATCCTCATTTAGTTAAAATAAATGTACTTCCATGGTATTAAACAAATTTAAACCAACTGACGATTTGGCCTGGGGGAGTATAAGAGGCTGCATGTTGGATCAGGTTCTGAGTTGCATTATAATGAGTAAGAAATATGTAATGTGGTTGAGTTCAAGAGAAGAGGTTTATACCAGGCTGGCTTTGTACCTCAGGCCTAGTTTTCCTAATGCAGAACAGAATGGAAACAAATTAATATGCCACCAGATTGGAGGCTCGCAGGAGAAGAAACAGTTGATACAACTTTCAAATGCACGTTCCTTCATTTTCAGTGGGTAGATGCAGCTGATCCTTGAGGTAGTTGGTGTTTGGGCCTTGTGAAGAAAACATTTCAATGAAGAAAAATAGATCAAGGGATGTTTTCAAAGTCAGCACTTCCACCAAAACCTTTCAATCTCCTGGTTCATTTTCTGTACACCGTGACCCTCTTGAATGTCATCTGCTCTTTTCCGATTGTAACGCCTTTCTTTCTCCGCTCCTTTCCCTTGTGGATCTCCTCTCTTCTGAGCTCTCCTTTCTTCCTTTGTGAGCCTTCCCTCCTCCTCCTCCTCCTCCTCCAGCTGCCTCATTCGGGCTGACACCTTTTGTTAGCGTTATCAGACAGATTAGAGGACTAAGATTCCTGGGGGAACTGGTGCAAATTCTTCTGGGTCAACAGGTTTATTCCCGATGATGATGCTCTTTGATTGCTCAGTACGGGTGAGATTGATCAATATCAACTTTGCAGCTAAGCCTGAGTTTGAATTTGTGTGGGTTTAACTAGCTGCGTACTGATTTTGAAGGAAATGGGGATTTGGAAGAAAGGAGAGAGAGGAGTTGGTGGTTGGGGTTTTTCCCCAAACTTTGCATCTCTTGGGGTTTTAATAGATGATCTTTTTGGGCAAAATGGGGTAAGAAAGTCATTAGAATAGTCGAGGCAGATATTTGAAATTTTGGCAGGGGAGCTTCATCAGCACCAGCTTAGCCTGTGATTCTTTCTAACTCTTCCAAGTAATTCTGCCATCATGGATCCGTCCTCACGGCTGGGAGATGCCACTGGATTGTTTCCACCGTGTTATTTTGCACACTTACTGCATTTCCCTCTTTTGACACTCGCCAGTGGTTGTCCAAGTATCTGTACTCCAGGTCTTCGAGTGAACATCCCTTGACCTTACATTGAAGGCCAAGAACTCGCCTTTAGATCTTTAAATTAAATAGAACTTTTTTGAGTGAAACTTTTTGATCTAAGTTGAAACCAGCTCTGCTCTTCATCTCTAGTAAAATAAACATCATAAAATGTGTGTGCCTAATGTTTTAGTGTAAAACAAAGACATTACAGCTAAGGTCTTGCCTGTTCAAAGCAAGATAATCTGTGCTCTGGGTATCTCTATTTACGTGTTGTTACTGAAACCCTGCTTATTAGCAAAAAAGAAGAATCAGATCTTGGGGGTTTTATCACTTTATTTTGTGCAGCTTAAAAAAAAAGTAAGTTTGTTGCAGAATGTCATTCATTTTGCTGTATTAGCAAGTGTTTGTGGACAGTATGAACTGGATAAAACCGTTCACACTCTAGTCACACTTTCATGGCTTGGAATTCAATCTGTGAATCAAGTCATATAATACAATAGCGGCGTCTTCAGGCAACTGTGCAATTTAATAATAGCCCTCAACAAAGTAGGCTTGCGTTAGGTCTGCGCCGTGGTTAACCTTCACAAGAGGTTTTGCAGAGAAATCAGGCTATGTTTATCTGTCTGCCTCATTCGTTTCATGTTTCGGTGTTGGTGGGCTTAATAATGTCTCAGAGACTCCGCGAGAGAGAGAGAGATGGATTTTGAAAAGGGAAGGAAAAAAGGGTGGGCAACAGCAAAACAATCTCCCTGTGTGTTTTACTTGGAGTCCCAGTGGATTAGCGATAGTAGTTTGCATTAGCAATGACAGTACGGAGATGATTACTCTTCCCTAGAGACTGGCAGGCACAGAAATGGTGCTCCATTATGTTGCTCATTATTATTCTCCGTGCTAAGCGGCACAGTGACTGGGGAGCCAAAGGGCAGAGTTGAGCAGTGGTTTTAAGCTAATAAAGTTGTACGAAGCAGGAGATGGGATTGTTATAAAGAAAGCTTTGTTCTAAGGTGTCTGAAAGTACCTTTTTATTTTTTACTAAGCCAAAAATGTGTATTGGCTGTGTTGGCTTTACTCAGTTTGATGGAAAAGTGTTTACTTTCCCTTCTGTTAGTGAAATTTTATATAAAAAACCCTCTAATTGCATTGTGCTAGAGGATGTTTTCCTCCCCGATTCAGATTTCTGGTCTTGTTGTTTGCCTTTTATATAAATTGAAGTGATGGAGAAATGGCCAGTTTTGAGGATGGACTTCTTTAAGAAACCTCATAATAATTCTCTTTCCTTAAGCAGAGCGGCATGACCTTCTTCCCACCTTGGAGAAATAGTTCCTGAAGACTTCTCGGTTCTTTCTGTTTAGTCTTTTCATGGAAAGCGAATTTCATGGTCTTAATTCTATCGTTCTCCTCCCCATTGTACAAATGTGTTGCTTGATTATCCTCTTCATGGTTTATAAATTATTAGTAATTTAATTCATCTCAGATGTTGCAAAACTTTACAACTATCAATAAATAACATCTCACTGGCTTTATTTTTTTTTTTTCTAAGTAGATCATGTTGTGGATAAGGAAAGTGAGACAAAAAGACTAAGTCATAAGATCAGATGACGAAAGAGGAGCAAAGTTGGTGAACTATGAATTTTTGCCTGTCAGTAGGACATAGCATCTCTGAAAGGGCAGGTAACCTGAATATCTGTTGATATGTGAAATATTATCTAAGAGAGGAGTCCATTAAAATAAATTTCTTATTTATGTGTTTGTATTTATCTAGAAGTGTATTAGTTCACATTGTGGTAAATTGAGAGTGAAAAAAAAGGCTCAGCATCTCACTGATTTTATAATATGTATCTCCATTTAAAGCAGAAAGTTTTGTTACAATTTGCATAAAAACAGTTACCTGTCACAAGGAAAGGTTGACGTCCAGGACCAGGGTTGAACTGCAGTGTAGCATATAGCTTCAGGCATGCCTGCATACATCAGAATGTAATTTTTGCCAAGATGTCGCTGCCATTAGATCTACAAAGTCATTGGTGATTTATTTTGATACAGCTCCATGAATGTGGTTGTTATTATCTTAACATGTTGCGTGAAGACTGGGAAATCCCTCAACTGTTTCAAAAAGGGCACCTGCTGATGCCTTACTGAAGGGTACCAAGAGACTGTCCAGTTTTGTAGCTTGGTAAAGCTGTTGTATATTTGCAGTAGAGCAATATAGTCTGCCAGACACCAAAAGTTTTATGTTCCAAGAAAGGAGACCTGGAGCCATAGTTCATCCTAGGGATCTATGATGCTGTAAGGTGGAGAAAGCACATATATATAGGACCCCACTGGATTTTAATAATACATTCCCAATAATAATAATAATAGTAATAATAATTCACAGTAATTTGTGGTTTATTTAAGCCACTGCATTCCAAGCTCTAGCCAAAAAAAGCTCTCCTAACCAGGATTTCACGTGGTTGGGGTTGTGGTGATCAGTTGACTAAATATGCTTGCTACGTTCTTTCTAGTGAGGTAAGAATAATCCCCATACAGAACATTTGAGACATGCCCCACTGAGTACATCCCTTCCTTGTGGTAGATTCTCGCCTTCATTCTTGATTGAAGCATCATCTTTTTTTAATGCATCTGCTTTTCTCGCTGGATCTTCAGGTTGCATCCCTTCTCCTCTCTCTCCCTCCCTTTTAGCAGGATTTTCAGTCCAGCTGCATGGCCTTACTTCCAAAATTTGCCTGTTGGGAGGAACGCTGGTGTTATGCGGTGAGTCCGGAGATGAGGACAGGATGTGCTGAGCACCAGTGCTCCTCTACCAGCTGTTTGGTGGGTGCAGTTGGCCCCCCATGCTAGTCATCTGCCTCCCAGAAAGCAACACGTGTGTGTTGACCTCTTTAAAGCCAGAGCAGATCTCCTAGTGCTGGTCACTCCTGGGCCATAGTGAGCATTTCTTCAAAACTGTAAGAGTTAAATCCTTTTTGTTTTAATTAGGTAGGAGGTAAAATTCCGATACCATCAGAGCACCAGACTCTCAACTTGAGGTATGAAACTATGATGTTTGCAATTTATACTTGCACTGTACTTGCTGGCGGAAAAAAAAAAAAAAAAGAGAGAAAGAGAGTTGCTCTTACTGGCACATTCTTAAGGATTGTCTCAGATAATTTATGAACTGATTTTAAAATGACTTTATTTTGTCGCCATTCTGTAAAATGCTCCCCTACTCTCTGAATTTTGAAGGTAACATTGAGCTCTCTGGTCCCTCTGAACTGGAAGGAAATTGTTGAAGTTCTGCACTTCAAAATCTGTGAATATTTGCTGAATATTTGCTGTTGAGTCAAAGAGTATTTAGGGCAAGGGAGCTCTGTTGTTCTTTGCAAAAGCTCTCTACCTCCTCGCTTATGTGATCTATCATCAACTGCAAAGTCTGTGGCCATATTCCCAATCGTATCAGCGAAGCCTAACGAAGGGGCTGAATTTGATTGTTTTTCTAGGTCTCCTTGGGTTGATGGCATTAGCCGTCAATCAAAAAGCTGTGAAGGAGCCT
Organism: Balearica regulorum gibbericeps; assembly: GCF_011004875.1. NCBI lineage: Eukaryota > Metazoa > Chordata > Aves > Gruiformes > Gruidae > Balearica > Balearica regulorum. The sequence continues at coordinate 2,500,796 of NC_046184.1, read as the reverse complement.
GTCGAAGCTGCGCCAGCTCCTTTTGCCCCAAACGGCAGGGCGAGCTGCCAACAGCTTGCGGGGACCTGCCAGGCGTGCCCAGCTGGGTAAAAAGGCAGAGGTGAAGATGATGTCATTGAGAGCACTCTGGGTAAGCTGGAGAGGGACTGTTTACGGGGGCAGTTAGTGATAGGACAAGGGGTAATGGCTTTAAACTAAAAGAGGGTCGATTGAGATGAGATCTTAGGAAGAACTTCTTCCCTGTGAGGGTGGTGAGGCCCTGGCACAGGTTGCCCAGAGAAGCTGTGGCTGCCCCTGGCTCCCTGGCAGTGTTCAAGGCCAGGTTGGATGGGGCTTTGGGCAACCTGGGCTAGTGGAGGGTGTCCCTGCCCATGGCAGGGGGTGGGACTGGATGGTCTTTAAGGTCCCTTCCAGCCCAAACCAGTCTGGGGTTCTGCGATTCTGTGCTTGGGCAGATCTGGGCAATGCCCATGCTTGAAGTGCAGATTGCTGTTTTCATCATGAATTTTTTTTTTTTCTTTAAGACCTTATCTGTGGATTATAAGACCTCACCAAGTGGATAGGGTCACTTTAAAAACCCTGGAGCAGGGATATTTATTTCATAAGAATAAATTGGGGCTCACATATATAAAGAAACCCCAACCTAGACATGTGTGTTTGTAGAGACCTAAGTAATGCCATTTTTCAAATACACTTCAGTCCTGTCTTTTTTTTAGTAGTGTCACCGGGGTTGGCACCCTGGGAGGCAGCCTGTCTTTGTTTACAAACTTTGGTAGAGTTGAGAAGTTTGTATTAAAAGATACAATGGGTAAAGCTTGCAGATTCTATCCGACACCTTTCTAAAACTATTTCTAAAATAATATTCTGCAGCATATAAAAATATGAAAGTGAAATGTATTCTCAATTTGTATTAGACAGTGACTGAGGTTAGAATGAGCACTCTATATTTTGTTTTCTGTTCTAGCATGTACTTAAAGGGAATTATTACTATATTAAATCTTTTAACTCTTAAAGTTTATTCTTTGCTTGCTGCAGGTAACAGAATATATTGTTGCAGTTAAAATCTTTCTCTTGGTTTTTATAATGTACTATATGCCAAACTACCTCACAAAGGAATAAACACTTTTGATCTAACTCTTATCTGTGGCTCAGCTTACATGGTAAAAAGTCTGTTGCGGTGTTAAATGCTCTCATCTTTATTCATGTCCTGGGTTGATTCAGCCTACACCATGTGAATTACTGGATCAGGAGTGCTTTCAAAACCTCTGCTAGCTTACGGTGGTGTCTAGAATCAACGGAGGTTTTGGATAAGGTCCATATGATATGATCGTACTCGTTCACTAGGCTTGAGCTGAGCACTGGTGCAATTTGGTTGCTATTGGCTTTAATAACCAGCGGTGAATGCGGTGTTGGGAAGGAACTACAACGTTTTGGATCTCTCAGATGGATACTGTTTGTTGAGAGAAGCACTCAGATACGTAACTAGCTACCAGGCCGGGACCGTTAATGTGAATTCCCTATCTGGAATCCTTAAATCCTAGCTAAAACCAGAACTGGGTGAGATTAGCAGCTCCCTCTGAATGTTGGTAATAGCAAGAGGGCCAGTAACTCACCTTCTTCTGAGCTGTGCTAACAGTAATTACTGCATTAAGTTCCTTCTGTTTGTTCATTCTCACTGTAAATTAAGAAGTGAAGATTTGGGACTCGTCTAACATGTAACTTGATGAGGTTTGCAAATAGAGATGTGTCTTCAAAGAGTCATTTAGAGCAATTATTTTAGAGCAGTTCTTTGCTGATGGAGACAAAATACGTTATTAAAAGTAAAAAAGACCAGTGCGGCAGTTATTTTCCTAATGGACTCCAGTTTATGGCTTTTTAGTCTAGAATCACAGAAATCCCCAGTTTCTTCTGTTTTTCTACATTAGCAGTGATTTTGAATTGCTGTGCCCGTTGCTCAGCTTCCCAGAAACCTTATAGCTGAGGGCTGGGAGGTGATATCAGTCTATATTTAGCTTGATTTTGCTGCAGTGGGCTGACTTGAGATCTTCATTTTAATATCTCAGCATGTATTTTTATTCTTAGAAAGGTAGCCCTTTGCCTTTTTTTTTTTAAGGAAACTGTGTTTCCGCAAGGCAAACTTGGAACGTGGCTGCAGCCGCTATGTGTGAAAAGCAGCTGCAGTGGGACATATGGATCCTTCTGCCGCGCTTTGATCACAGGCTGGTGTCTTACTACGGGCAGATTGCGCTAGGAGACATTCAAGACCTAACACGTTGTAAGGCCAAAACTAATGTGATCCCCCAGAAAGCGAGAATGAATCGCAGTGAATCTTTGCGGAGAGACAATAGCAATTTATTTTCACGTCAACTGAGGGAGATAGAAATATAAATTTTTTTTTATTTGCTTACCTTATTAGGGAGGTCTTCTGGTCGTCTTTTTACTTCAGTTTGGATGTATCCCCAAAGGTCAATGCCTTTCAGACTCTGAAAACAACCCTCTGCCACCCCATGGCTAAGAAGTCATCGCTCCTTGAGGTTTGCACAAAACCACAACGTATCCCTGAGCTTCCAGGAATCTCCGAGCTGCTCTCTGCAAACAGTTCAAACACATTTTGTGATGACTTATTGCCCTCCAAAGGAGACATTAAATCCTTTCTGTAGAGCCACAACTAGCTGTAGCTTTCTGTGAGAGGTTGTTAGCTATGTCTTCCATGGTTTTATCTAGTCCAGCCATGGTGGAAACCCACATTCTGGCTTAGCCATGGCAGTTTTTCTCATTCACTGGCTGAATCGGTGCCAATGTGCTTAAATTTCCCATTCTAACCTCCATTCCCTTTTCCAGCCCATCCTCATTCTTGTTCATACCAACTCCGCATTCATGTCCCTCCTGATGATTTATATGTGGCAATAGCGTAATATTAAGCCAGTTTTCCACCTTGTGTGTCTGTCGTTCCTCTCCTGTTAGAAACTGGGGTTTGATCTGTTTTCAGAGACACGCGAGGAGCGGCTCTGTGTGATCACATCTTCTCTGAGTTAAACAAGTCCTGTTGTCTGGAGCCATCCATGCACCATCCCAAGGTTCCAAGTCTTGCAAAGTGACGGAAGAAATCTTGGAGGATAAGGTCAAGAGGGAACTAAGGACTCTGCGCCTTTGACGATCATTCCGTTGTCTTAACTTTATCTTGATTGTGTGTTAAATACTTTAGGATACCTTTGGGCAGATGAATCTCAGTTCTTCTTTCTTATCACCATGCAAAGATGAAGCACTGCCCGGAGTGCACATCACCTGGCCATTGTACTGCAGCGTTCCCACCAGGCTTCTTAGTCCTGCTGCCATCAGCCTCGTGCTGAGATGGAGAAGAAAACAAAAATGGGTATTTTTGAATGCAGAACCAGAGAAAAATATTTGCTTTCCTAGGGAATAGTGTGAAAATCCTAGGAGAAAAGGAACTGATTGTTCCAAATGACTTTATAGGTAATGGAGGTGGACGCTTCTGGCCCACTGGGGGGTGTCTAGGAGTTAGCAGGAGACATCTAATTTTCCCAGACATGTTTTTTAAACAATAAAAGGCACACATTTGCACTTTTTTCACAGGGGACCGAAAAAGTGACAAAAGACTTGAGCTGCTCAACTTTTGTCTTTCTGCATTTACAATGGGAAGGGGAGGTGAGCCCTGAACTTCTCTCCTCACTGCCGTCTCTCGAAAGGCAGCCAGGAAAAGCAACAAAAGCCTTTGGGTGCACAAGAGGTTTCTTGCTTCATGCGCTGTAGCTTGTATTTCTAATAAGGAACAATCTGAGATACTGCAGATCTCATCCCGTCCTTGAATCCCTCTATCCAACTGGTTCTCATTTAATCCTTGCAGTGGTTAGTCCTGGACCTGTGGTATCTGCACATCACAGGAGTGGGACAGTAGATGGAGATGTCTAGAGATGTTGGATGTCCATAGCAGGTGTGAGGAACGGGCAGGAGAAGGTTATTTCTGCTTGTGTAAAAGATCCAGTGTTTGGATCTGAAAACTTTCCTCCCAAAAGCATCATTGTTGTGATGGGGTTTTTTTCCTCAATAAAAATGCCGTGTTACTCCAAGATCCGTGCATCATGGTGGTGGGATTCTGGAAAGCTGCTTGTCTTGTACATGTGCCACCAAGCAGACGATGGCTTTTTCTTTCAGCCCAGGCACAGTAACATGCCAAGAGCTCAAAAGGGGCTTTAGACACAAGTTTGGGGGGAAACTTTGCGTGGCACTCTTCCTTCTGGGGAGAAGCCTGTGACCAAAAGTTTCATTTGATGCTAAAGGGCTTAATGGAGATGCCCAGAACTGGGAGGCTTTTTGCAGCGAACTGACTTCTGCTGCGGCACGCAGTCCCGGCACCTCTTCTCTGTGGCTTTCAACCTGTTGTTTTTCCAGGTAGTTTGTTCTTTTCCTTTTTCCTTTCATCGAATGAAAATTGTAACCTGGCAGTACCCCGTTGCTCCGGTTCAGCGTTCGTGGTGACGTGTGTTCACTTGGTCCAAACTAACGAGACGCCCTTCACTGCAGAAGAACCCAGATCACCTTCCTCCCAATCCCACCATGTTCTGCAGTGTCCCACATGATCTCACATTACGTTTTGTCCTTAATTAAAACAGAATTTTGACATTATGATCGTCGCTTTTGTTCCTTGACACCCTCCACCTTCCCCTAGTAGTTTTGTGTGCCAGTTTGCATGTTGGGAAGTGTATATTGATAGTAGTGCTGCTCCTACCCCATTTTGTAGATATTTTGCAGACGTGGATTAAAGTCCTGTTGGAGAGCATGTGTGCAAGGCCACGATAACAGTGGTGTAGGACACCAGGAGGGATTTGAATCCGTGGCTACAAAAACAAAGCCTTACGCAGGTAAGCCACTGTGACAGGAGCTTAGACGTCGGAGCACGTCCTGTAGCTAAGGATAGTGATTTGGAAGCAGCTTTGTTGCCCCAGCCGATGTCTGTAGCCTTCACACGAGCGCCGTAGCGTTGTGTTTTTCTTTACAAAAACAGGCTTGAGTTGAACACCACGTCGTGTTACAGGACGTTATTGACGACTTTTAAAGATGTACGCAGTTGGAGGAGTCATCAGTCTAACGACATGATATCAGAAAAGGGGATGAGAAAAAAAATATTAGCTATGTTGTTGATGAAACAATGGGAGATATGGTATACAGCAATGTATCTTTTGAACAAAAGCAATCGAAAATGAACTGTATTATTTCTCACTCACTTGTTCTGTCAGTGATTGAGGCATTTCAGAGCACAACCAGGAAAATAATACGTTGCTTTCACAATGGTAGAAGTTTAATAAATACTCAATCATTCATTCGATATCACTGCTGTCGTCGGTGAGAGCTTTAGCGTGCGCTATTGATGCCTTGCTTCATTCTTATTGCCGCTTGCTTTTCAGATTCAATCTCCCCGCAATGGAGGACTGAACATTTCAATTTGCTACCTGTTGAGTCATATTGAAATTCTCGGGCTAAAATGGAGGGATGATTTTGGGTGAGGCTGAAAGCAGAGGCTTTGTGGAAGGCATTACGCACACAAGTCCTCTGACAAGACCTGCATTTACTATCACGTGTCCCCTAACCGTACATGACACAAAGTGAGCGGATGGTGTTTTTAAGTAGAATATTCTCAGTGGGTATTGATAAGCACTTTTGCATTGTGTGGATGTCTAAATTCATGTTAACCTGACGTTCCCTTTCAATTGTAAAGTTTGATTTCACAGTCTCTGTGCTTGGCAGAACTTTATTTTTGGACTTGGTATGCCTGAAAGAGCTTGGCGTAAGCTGTTCATTCAGTGTCTGTTACTCATATTCACTTGGTTCCTCCTAAAGCCTGAAACGCCGTGGATGTCCTCTTAATCACTTGCTGCTAATTCTGAGCATTTGCATCTCAGCTGGTTTGTCTGCTGGCATTTAAAAGGGGTCAACCTCTTTCTAAGGTGGCTTCTGAAGACTGTGAAAGATCTGGCAAGTTGCCTATTTGGAAGGATTCGTTGTCCCTTTTTTTTATTTTTGTGGATGGAAAAGCAGAGGTGTAGGAGAAGCGCTGTATAACCAGGCACAGCGAGAAGTAAAACTCTCGTCTCCTGGTACCTGCTCCCTCCATCTGACCTTTGTAGACCTTCTCCATTGCTGTTTATCTGAAGGTTTCTCAAGCCTTCAAAAACAACTACAGCAATAAGAGAAATAATTTGTTAGTTTATAGAGTGCGTATGAGGGAATGCAGTCCATTAGCCTGTTCTTTGTCCAAGAGGTGACCTTTATATTTACCCTTGAATGTAAAGCCGTTAACAGAAACTTTCTCTGCATTATGTCCTCTGGGCTCTGCCTCTTAATTCGTCGTGTGCTTGTAGGAACGCAGAAGCAAGTTTTCTTTCGAAATGTGAGTATTTAACATGGAGAATGGGATGAATTGGAAACCACTTTGGCTGCTGTCCATGCGATGCTGCGGTAGGTCTTGGAGGCAGTTCGTTGCTCTAAGGGCAGCGGCAACAGCTGAGAGGCAAAGAAATGGGGCTAAGGAGAGGTGAGTGAGGATAGCCTTGATATCATCTTTCCCCAAACTGTTGGAACGTTACTTTTTCACTTGCTTCTGCTCTGATCATCATGCAGAAGCTCTGACTGCCTTCAGAAAAGCATCTTTGAAGCAGAAATCTGTCTCAGTAGAGCAAAAGCACTGGTAGTGCAATGGTCCCAGATATTGCAGAGGTGCATGGCCAGATTTTAGCCCAGCCCATCCTAAAATGGGCTAAAAATAACTAAAGGTGACCAGCTAACGCTGGTCGTATAACAGACCCCATTAGCTGCCTAATACTTTCACATACCTTCAATTTGGATCCAGTCCAGGGTCGTAGAGATTAAAGGCTTGGTGCCTTAAAAGCCCATTCATTATCAAGCGGAGACACAGCCAGTCCTCAGAGGCTTGAGTCTTAATCACCAGCAGTGTAATTTGGCCCATTAGAAACAGTAAATATTCGAACTAGCATGTGTGGCCCTCTTCAGGGTTCGTTTCTGGTTAGAAATTTTGTCAATTAGTTAAAAAAAAAAAAACCTAGTCTTGCTTGCATTTGCCTGAAAGTAAGAGCATAACATTCCCTCTTTGAACAGAACTTTCTTCTACCTTGATCGCTGTGAACGCCTGAGAGGAATATATGAAATTGTTAGAAACATTTTCTCTTCTTTTTTTTTTTTTTCTCATTCTCATTTATTTTGTATTCCTGCGGCTCACTGTGTACAAATCAATATAATAGCCCTTTGGTTCTGATTTAAATTTTTTAGCTTTGAATGCAGGCATTAGGTTATCTCAGAGAAGCTGTTTCGGTCTCGGTAATTTGGAGGCTTGTTGCTAATATTTAGCAGGTGCAATTTGTACTTTAATACTTTGCACTTAGTTGCTTTATCCTCTTCCACTGCTCTTGCTGTGTCTCTCCCTGTGTATTTGTGCGCCTCAGCAATGCAGTGTAGAGGCTCTCTCCCAGGATTTTCACTCATCCAGTAGCCTCTGAGCATTTGCCCGGTTCTGGATGGGGCCTTTGGGGGCTTTTCTGGGGTTTTCTCTTCCCATGAATCATTGGCAGCAGAGATTTCGTAGGAAGGTTTGTGCTCCCTTCTGCAGAAAATGGGCGTTGGGGCTTGCTTCTCTTTCTTTGCCCTCTGGCTCTGGACAGCATCCTCAGAAATGGTGTCAGAGCTTTGCACCCAGAGTCCACCATGCAGCCAAGGGCAGGAGCTGTGCTGTCAAGAGGACCTCTACCATTCCTCTTCAGCTAATTGATTTTTATGCTTACCCTAAAATCACGCTCATTAATTCCTCATTCTTCTAGCTGAAGAAGGGTGATCTCTGTGAAGACCCCATCTCCTATGAGTAAGGCAGCACGCCACAGATGCCTGGGTGTAAAGGTGATAGCTCAGGTTTTAGGTAGATTGATGGGTGTGAACAGAGTCCCTCCACTCCCAAGGCTGTCTATAGGTCTCGAAGGAATAATCCTCAGCCATCAAAGTTAGGGCCCAAGCCTCGTGGTTTAGCCCCAGCCAGCAACTAAGCAGTGGGATGGGGAGGAGAATCGGAAGAAAAAGGTAAAACTCATGGGTTGAGGTAAGGACAGTTAATTAGGACAGCAAAGGGGGAGGACAATAACAACAACAATACTAGTAAAAGTATACAAAGCGGGTGATACACAATGCAACGTGCTCACCACCTGGAACCCAATGCCCAGCCCGTCCCCAAGCAGCGATCCCTCCTCCCAGCTCCTCCCCTTATATCCTGAGTATGACGTCATATGGTATGGAATGTCCCTTTGGTCAGTTTGGGTCAGCTCTCCTGGCTGTGTCCCCTCCCAGTTTCTTGTGAAAATTAACTGTATCCCAGGCAAAAAACAGGGCCCTGAGTTAGGCAGATGGGAGCCAAGGTTGCTCCTTCGCGGCACGCTCAGCTAATTGCCCAGAGAGGTTGCCCAGAGAAGCTGTGGAGGCCCCATCCCTGGCAGTGTTCAAGGCCAGGTTGGATGGGGCTTCGGGCAACCTGGGCTAGTGGAGGGTGTCCCTGCCCATGGCAAGGGGGGGCGGAACTAGGTGATCTTTGAGGTCCCTTCCAACCCAAAACCATTCCGTGATTCTGTGATTCTATGATTCTGTGAATTTGGGGAAGCAGAGACACAGTAGTTGCATGGAAAGGCGCTTGACAAAAGCAAGCTGTCATCTGAACAGCAGCAACAAAAAATGTGATAACCTTTTGTTTCCTATCCCGTCAAATACAGTGCAGTAGAATAATCTCTTCAGTTGAAGGAGAAGAATTACGGACTTTCCTCTGATATATTATCTGTAGATTGCTTGCCTCATTTGTTATGAGCCAATATTTTGCCCACTTGCTGTGGAAGCCTTGCAGAACGTGGACATTCAATTCTGAAGCAGTTTCCATTGGCATTTCTTTAATAAACTCTCATAATTTATAGACTGTGTTTTACATCGTCTCCTCATGCCCCCAGAGTTTGTTCTAGCTGGCTATGGAGAAATGAGATATTGAGTTGTTACTCTTCTTGATTAAGTCAATAAAATCCATTTGTCTTGTTAAGTGAGTAGCTCCATTTGGCGTGTTGCGCAATCCCAGATTCCACATTTTGGGGTGAAAAACAATATCCAAGACAATGATTTATTATCTGAAAATCAGAACTGACCAGCCAGGACCTCAAATCAGCCATGCTTGCTCATAGTTGTGCCTGTACTGTATTGCTAACGCAGCACAGTGCAGTCAACACGACAACTTTAGCTGCAATTTCAAGGTGATGATCTGTAATTATTAGACGATGATTGCTCGGAACACTGAAGAACATTCTGTTATTTTTAGATGACAGAACTTACCTGTTTGGGTTTTTTTTTAAAAAAAAAGCATAGCATCACTGTGAAAGATAGGAGATGGAAAAAGAAACCTGTTAAATGAAGGAGTGGTTGTCTTTTGGTTCATATAGTGTCCTTCATAAAAAGCGGCCTGAGTTCTGCTTCTTCATATCAAGTGGTAGCATTCGTGTATTAGGAAGACCCTGTCTCTTTTCTTCTAATTAAAAGCATTTGAATTTTGGTGAGAGCTTGGTTTGGAAGTGATGGAGATGACTGAGCTGTCCTTGAAGCACTTGGGGATCCCGTTCTGCACTTTACCCAACCATTCCCATGAGGACAGTGGAGAGAGAAATCTATCCAAGTTATAAAATCCGATTGTGAATAGATACTCTATTTCTGAAATCATCGCATCCTTTTATCGTATTAGCTTATCATTGGAGTTTTTTCTGCATAACTACTTTAACTTCAATCAAAAAGACACCTGCAGAAGTAGCAACTCTTCCAAACTCAACAGTAGCAACCAGTGAGTCCTTTCAGGTGGATTTTTGGAGTACAAGCTGCTCTTTGCTGCTTTCATTATTTAGATCAGGATCTATACCTCAGGTTTTCTGAATGTCAGCTGGTTATGATAAAAATAAATGTTGCATTCACAGTTTAGTTCCTTCTAAACTGTCATCCCCAAGGAAGTACGGAGCTGTTCTTCCAGCTCGCCCTGTGGAGCAGGTCCATGTTGTCTCACACTCCAAACTGGGAAAATACAGGGTAAGGAGTTTTCACAAGAATTTGAGTGGTAGCCGTGCAGGTCAGTCATGTCATGGAAAACCATGCGTTAGGATTTTTGAAGTTTGCAAGCCTTCTTCCGTCCTAAAAATTTAATCAGTTAAAAGAACAAAGGCAAAATTCAAGGTAGTATTGGAAATTGCAGATAATGGGCAATGCTGTATGTCTGAAAGGACTGAAAGAGAGGATCTGATCAGGATTTGGCCCATATCCACTCCCTGTCCTGTTCCACAACATTTTGTGGTGGTTTGGGCTGATTTTGAATGAGCGTGAAACCCACGCTTCCTCTCTGACAGTCAGCGTTTATTTTAAATACGGTGAACAGAAGAAGAGGATGAGTTTAGAGCGACTTGGGGGAAATCAGGGTACTCCTCTCATTTTGGGACCCCCTGTTGAGTGAGCCATCCTACCTGCCTGGCATGTGGAGATTTTTAAACTCAGACAAAAACGTTCTGAGTTATGAGTTTCCCTGTGCTAGAGTGGATTTGGTAAATGAGGAACAGAAAGATCCATAACAAATAAGGAGCACCCGCTATTTTCAAGGTAAATAAACCATCAAAAAAGCAAACCAGATCGAAGCTCAGAACATCTCGCTGCCGCTTCTTCCCATGCTTTCTGCAGGCTTTGTCTTGCAAGTGGCTCTAATTAAAGGGAAAACGGAGGATGTAGAGGACGAATAATGCATGAAACCCATTCTCCCCATCACAGAATTAATGGTGTAGCCCTTCGACGGGGTGCGGGCAGGTTGCACAGAGCCTGACTCTCTTCTTGCATCCTGATGGAGAGAGGCATCCTCACTTTGTGCCTTTATCATCTGCTGTGTCACCTTGTAATTTGCTGTTTCCCTCAGTTCACGGGAGCTTATTATAACGCAGCTTTACAATATAACTGAGGCCAGGCTTTTTATTTTTATTTTTATTTTCACCTGCTGTGATTCTGAAATTACACCTTAAAGGGCTACTTGTCAAGGGTGGTGATTCCAAATTTAATCTAGTTTAATAATAGTGTTTGTCTATTAACTTTCTTCCTCATCGTGCAAAGCTGTTAGGCTCCCTCAGGAGAGGAATGGAATAGTATTAAAATCCAGCCTCTCCTAAGATCCCTATCACTGCCAGTTCCTGCTCCAGGTCTGTGGTTTGGGCTTGTTTGAAATCGGTAACTCCCAGAGGTTCACTCGGAGTTATCTGTGTTTTGGGGTCATCATCAACAGCCATTGCTAAATAATTCAAGCAGCAACAGGAGCCTCCAACTTCTAACCTCAAGCGAAGGGAAGAATCTCATCCTGGTTGCACAGTCTGTCTCAATGCAATTTGGTAGAAACACTCTTCTTCATTAGCTCAACTGTTCTGTCTTCTCTTGAGCCTTCCTTTCAAGCTGTTCTTCCTAACTAATTGCATTATTCAATAATAGTAATGTTTTCAGTTCCCTCCTGTAAGAACAAGGTGTTCCTGTTCCTGCATGGACCAGACTTGATGTAGCCCCTTCCCACAAGCAAAGCATCGCTTCTGCTGTCCGTCCAGAGCTCAGCTGAACCCGTCAGGGCAAGTGCCGGATTCTGCACCTGGGAAGGGGCAACCCTGGCTATACATACAGTCTGGGCGATGAGACGCTGGAGACCAGCCATGCTGAAAGGGACTTGGGGGTCTTGGTCGACAGCAAGTTGAATGTGAGTCAACAGTGTGCCCAGGCTGCCAGGAAGGCCAACTGTACCCTGGGGTGCATCAAGCACGGCGTTGCTAGCCAGTCTAGGGAAGGGATTGTCCCACTCTACACTGTGCTGGTGTGGCCTTACCTCGAGTACTGCATGCAGTTTTGGGTGCCACAGTACAAAAAGGACATGAAACTATTGGAGATTGTCCAAAGGAGGGCCACAAAGATGGTGAAGGGTCTAGAGGGGAAGACATATGAGGAGAGGCTGAAGTCACTTGGTTTATTCAGCCTAGAGAAGAGGAGACTGAGGGGAGACCTCATCACGGCCTACAGCTTTCTCACGAGGGGGAGCGAGGGGGCAGGTGCTGATCTCCTCCCTCAGGTGACCAGCGATAGAACCCGTGGGAACGGAATGAAGCTGTGACGGGGGAGGTTTAGGTTGGATATTAGGAAAAGGTTCTTCACCGAGAGGGTGGTCAGGTACTGGAACAGGCTCCCCAGGGCAGTGGTCACAGCACTGAGCTTGACTGAGTTCAAGAAGCGTCTGGACAACGCTCTCAGTCATGTGCTCTGATTCGGCTGGGCCTGTGTGGAGCCAGGAGCTGGACTCAATGATCCTTATGGGTCCCTTCCAACTCAGGGCATTCTATGATTCTATTATTAGTCGAACTAATTTAAGGCTGCCTTCTCCATCGTTACATCATGATTTTAAGACATGATGTCATACACACATGCTTAATGCTTTTCTGTTGATACGTCCCTCTATGCAAACTTCGAATGAGTTTTATATTAATTGCCAGCTTTGGCCTCATTTCTCGTTTCCGGTTCCTGCCTGCGGCCGAGGTTTGACACAGGGGTGTCTTTGCGTCTCTCCTGACTTACACAGCTGAAGATCTTATCTGCGTACAGCTCGATAGATATAGCCCATATGGGTACCCTTCTGCTGGCTCTAATGGCTTTTTAATATTCCCTAATTCTGTGTCTGTTGGAGGCTCGGTGGTAGCTGTGCAAGGGGAACAGCCTTCAGCTGGAGCAGCAGCAAAGAGGATGTGGAAGGATTGGAGAGATTTGTATTTATTGGTCTGTAACAGCAGATTCCTTGAAGTCTTGGGGAGACACGCTAAGGGAACAGTGCCCCAACTTTACTCAATAGTTTTTATCCAGTTTTGATCACTGCCAAAGCCATCGCACAGGTTTGCCAGGAGCAGCAAGGATCTACCTCCTCTGGAGTTACTGCTAGATCTGTTCTGTGCACCGCGTGGTGGTGCAACGCTTGCAGAAAAACAGCCTGGGGAGACCTGCTCTCGGCTGCATCGCGGCAGTAAAAAGCAGAATTTTGGCTCTTCCAGGTGATTATTTGACATGAAGCAGCACTGGCACTTCAAAAGGGGAAGAGTTTTTGAAGACAAAAGTCCTCGAAAACTTCTTTTAACTTTGGAACGTCTCTTTCAGTGCTTTACAGGGTAAACTCCCAAATCCCTTCTGGCTTATAGTTGCTTCAGAGCTGTCATATTTTGGGTTGGCGTTGTTTTGCACTGCATTTGCAATTGCTGATTCACAGAGCAATAAACCCCCAGGACTTCGATTTTAATCTCTGAAAACAAAGTAGCATATGAGAAATGGATTTCACCTTGCAATGATTAGCTCTCAGCAAGCGCGTGCTGTCTTTCCGGAGACGTTTAGAGTCAAACGGCATCCGTAGAGGCAATTCATCTTTCTTACAATTGAAACTGCAGTGCTGAAATTCCATTGTAAATCAAGAAAAAAGTTAGTCTTTTTGCTTTAGTTGGAAATTTTACATCACATTGCATTTTTAGAGCTGTATTGGAATAGCCTCTAGTCTTGTCTACTTATTGCACAGTCACTGTCGTATTTAGCCAGTTTAACCAGTGGTAGGTGGCAGAGCAACATCTGTTAAATTGAGATAATTCCGTGCTTTCTCTCATTAGGGAAACTACAAAAGCCAGAGGTGAAGAAAGCGTGTTAGATTATCCAACTGGCGCAATATTGCTGTTTGTTACGTGCCTTACGGTAATAAATCGGTCCTTCAGCCTCAGCCGGGGACCCAGCAGCGCATCGATGGAATAAAAGAGGGCATAATGTAACTAAACAGGGCAAACAAGGGACGAGAGGAGAGAAGGATGATTACTCCCATTTTACAGATGGGGAATGAAGATCCTGGAATATTAAGGGATTGATCATGTAGTGCTCTGCACTCCTCTGGCCTTGACCTAGCAAATAGAATGAGCATCTGCTGATCTTTAATTCAGGAGTAGCCCTGGTGCTTTATGGATGGAAGCAGGAGCTGAACCAAAGTTTCCCAACTCCCTGTTCGGTGCTTTAAGTACAATTCCATCCGCTGACGCAAGAAATAGTTTTTCCTCCCATGTACTCTGCTGTTTTGTATAGCTTTGGTAATGTGTTTGGAGGCAGCAATCAAATATATTTTGGGGGGAAAAAAAAAGGATGCTTATTTCAAAAGGGAGAAAGCACTGTTGTTCAAGCTGCATTTAAGTAGTTACGCGTTCTTATTGCTAGTCTGCCTTTTAAGAAGGCTCTTCAATTCGACTTTTATTGATAATAAACCCAGTGCAGTAAGCAGAGGTGATAGCTGCTGGACTGTTTAACGCATTTGGGGATTCTGGAGTCAAAGAGAAAGGGGAAAATCTATGACCTATAAAAATGTTGCTGGCTTTTTATTTCAAGATCAATGTAGGATCTCTCAGCACAGCACAATGCAAAATGGCGCATAATATCACAGGCCTAAATTGTCCAAAATTATTGCATTTTTAAGCCAAGCTAGCTTTGTTTAAATAATGGCTTTGCCACGGAGACTGTCTCATTGATTGGATTACATCTGTGTGTCATAGCAAGAAAAATGAATTTCTGTCAGGCTGAATTACAGGTTTACATATATTATTTAAGCATTGCTCTTTGCCTCTCCCTCTGTCAGTCATCATCTATCTCCTTGCAGATTGCTCTATTTTTAATATTTCTCAGTGTCGAAGGTTACTTTCTTCTCAAGCAGCAGCTTTAAACCAAATGGGTTTTTTAGCAATGATGTTAATAGTGATTAATAATTAGTTCATGAATGCATGTGTTACCATTCTCCCCCTCTACTCTACTCTTGTGAGAATACCTGGAGTACGGCATCCAGCTCGGGGGTCCCCAGGACAAGAAGGACATGGAGCTGTTGGAGTGAGTCCAGAGGAGGTGACGGAAATGATCCCAGGGCTGGAGCACCTCTGCTGTGGAGACGGGCTGAGAGAGTTGGGGTTGTTCAGCCTGGAGAAGAGAAGGCTCCAGGGAGACCTTAGAGCCCCTTTCAGTCCCTAAAGGGGCTCCAGGAAAGCTGGAGAGAGGCTGGTGACAAGGGCAGGGAGTGACAGGACAGGGGAGATTGGATTTAAACTGAGAGAGGGAAGGTTTAGATTGGACATATGGAAGAACTGTTTTACGATGAGGGTGGTGAGATGCTGGAACAGGTTGCCCAGAGAAGCTGTGGTTGCCCCAATATTGAAAGGTCAGGTTGGATGGGGCTTTGGGCAATCTGGTCTAGTGGAGGGTGTCCTTGCCCATGGAACTAGATGATCTTCAAAGGTCCCTTCCAATTCAAACCATTCTATGATTCTATGATTTTGTTGCATGAAAGATGTCCAGTGTGCACTGAGGGATCCAAGAGCTTCAGGCAGCCTGCTTTGGTGGGTTATAGGGAACAAGTTGTTTCTTTTCTTTATGTTTACTAATCAACTGGTTTTCTGTCACAAAACCACTGTACTTCTTCAGTCGACTGTGCCCCTTGCTGTAGGATTGCAAAAAAAAAAAACAGGAAAGAGCAGCACGCAAATGCAACTGGAACTGGAAATAGAGAGTTGGAAGTAGCAGAGCTGGAAATCAAGGCTCCTACCAGCTGTCCTCCACTGCACCTTAGACTGGTCATTGAGATCTTCTACCGTTTCTCTTTTCCATGGTTTTGGGAGGTCCCCGAATAGCTTGTTCTGAAGTACTCTCAAAAACCACATTTCTTGTTCATCAGCAAAACAATGCTGAGTAGGAATGAGCCGGAGCAAAAGTCAATACTTATAACTTTTTCATCAAACCCTTAAACGTTACATTAAAAATGTATTGTTTGAGATTCAGGAAGAGGGGCGCAGCAGAGAGGGCAAAGCTTCAGTAAATCTTTAGATAACAGTTTGCAGACCTTACTGCAAGGAGAAGCAATTCATTCCTTTTTGCCCAAAAATCATCAGCCCCAGGTTTGTTCCAGCAGGGATACAGTACGTGTGCTCACATGCAGGCAGATTTGGGTATACAAGCAGAAGAGATTCGTTTCCTTTGTCTTTATCTTTTGTCTAGTTTCAAAGATTTCTTCCAAATTAATTTCAAGAACCAAGGGGACGTGGGAAGACCTGTCATGCTCTTATTGTGGAATTTGCGTTGTAGGTTTTGGAAAAGGGAGGATGTACAGGACAAGCTGCATTTTTATTCTGTAGCTGTTATTTAACAGTCATTTATTTAATTTAATATCACCTGAGGAAAATAAATTCAGTATGGGAGAGTAAGAATTTGGTACCATGCAACTGGGCAAGCACTCTGGTGCACAAATAGGCCCATTCACTAGATGTGTTAAATAGCTGTATAACATTTCTGAGGCTTAATTTAGAACTTGGAAATCTGGTATGGAAACTCCAGTCAGTCAACCTCTGCCTGTGCTGCAATCCTTTTATCATTACCATTATTCTCGTTATTTTGTATTTCATAGTGAAGTCCCACAACTGGGGCATATGGAGCATCTTCAGAAATTTTAACAACAAAGTCATAGAATCATAGAATCATTTAGGTTGGAGAAGACCTTCATCGAGTCTGACCGCAAACCTCAACCATGTCCCTAAGCACCACATCTACAGGGCTTTGAATCACCTCCAGGGATGGTGACTCAGCCACTGCCTTGGGCAGCTTGTTCTAGTGCTTGATAACCCTTTCGGTGAAGAAATTTTTCCTAATATCCAATCTGTTTCACTTCCTTTAAGACCATTTATAAAAAAAGTAAATCCAAGTCTAGCTGCATTGGCTGTAGGATTGTGGAGTTCTGAAAACCAGACCAATACAGCGAAACAAAACCACCATTAAGATGAAGATGGTCTTTGCATTCCTGATACCTAAACCTTCCTTCCAGGGACAGAAGCCCAAGACCAGCATACGATGGCAGCTACTTCTCTTGCCGCAAGCAAGTGATTTGCTAGGGAGAGTTAAAGACAGAAGGTTTCTAAAAGGAGCCCTCAAGGATAACATAAATAATCCTTCAACGTTAGACCGAGCAAGGGAATATCTGTAGCTCTCCTGGCTAAAAACCCATCCCACAACGGTATTTTTGTCGGAAAGGCAGTATGGAGAAATAAAAACATTTTCCTAGCCTGATGTGCTTCAGCAAAACGTCTCTCTCCATCCCATGCACCACTGGCTGCTTCTCTTAAGGATGCCAGCGGGGGAGAACTGGGTCTACTCATCACTTGGGATTGAAGATGGCTTAAAAATGTATCTGGTATGATGCAAATGGCAAATCATTCCCTCTGAACCAATGCTAATTGGTTATCTCTGTTTAGCATTTGGAAATACTTGGATATTAGTGATTCTGTCTTTCCAATTAGAAATGCTGGCAAAATTCACTTTTTTGAACTAAAATGCCCCTTATACTTTCAGCAAGAGCAATGTATGAAAATGCTGCCTGAGTTCCAGTATCGACATGCTCTTTACTTTAGCTGTGCCTGTAGTTTCGATGGCGTGCAGCTGTGTTTGCTCAGCTAACACAAATTCTCATCTTTGTGGCGGATTGTGAAACAACCATAGTACTTCATTTTACAACATATTTGCAGAGGGTGAAATTGTTTGTATTGAGCTTGTGTGTAAGTGCTGGGGATTTTTTGCAGACAGAAAGTCTTAAATTGACTGTCCACTTTCCTTGTCCAGTTTCACCAAAAAAAAAAAAAAAATAAAAGTTAATACTTGAGTTAAATTTAATTTGAGTTTGGTTTTATAACCAGAAGGAGCAGGTCAATATTTTGTGAAACAGAGGGGAAAATCTTCTTGGAGGAATTTTTTTTCATCGTAGAAGTGTGTTTTATTGTGAAGCTATATTACTTAGAGCTGAATTTAGTGAAGTTATAAGTGCTGACAACCCATCCCATCCCATCCCATCCCATCCCATCCCATCCCATCCCATGCATTTAATATCTCCGAATAATCCTGGATAGCCCATTGCACCTGTTAATTACCCCTACATACATTATTTAAATATCTCACTACACCTGCTGATTTCTCCCCCTGAAAAAAACAGTTGGGAATAATGTATTAAAAGCATCTTAATACTGTTTTGTTTGTTGTCTATATCTCATTAACATTTGTTCATCTGGAAAAGTGAAGTAGTTTATTTGACCCGTACCATCCCCACCGTGTACCTGCCCTCCCGTGCTGCGTCCCCATCCCTGAACGCTGAACTGGGGGAAAAGGCTGATTTAGTCTGTAACACAAAACACTATATTTTCTTGAATAACTCTGGAGGAGGTGTTGATAGTATGTGGAAACTTGATGTTACCACTTATGCTTTGGATGAGAGGATTAGGTGTTGTAGGAATGGTAATTATAAATGAGGATCTTTGCTTCGTTAATAGGCACTCAGAGTCTCGGGCAATACGTGGTGGTGGTGGTTGGGACCTAAGACGACCTGAAGTGGTTGGATTCATTGTCCTTTTCTGACCTGGTTTAACAACCCAACAGTGAGCGCATAGCTCTTTGGGCCAGGACAGATGTTGTTTCTCATTATTCTGTGTGTTTTGGGTTTTTTTATATTAAAAAAAAAAGAATAGAAAAGCAGTAGAATAAGTCTGGGAAAGTATTACATTCAGTGGCATTTAACTGGTGGCCACCATGGGAGTTTTTCACTGCTGTTTTCATACCCAGACTGTTCTCTGCCATTAATGGTCCGATGGACAAGTCTCATTGCTTAAAATGAGAAGGCTCAGTTAAAATCAGCCCTTAATTATTCAAAATTATGCACTTTTTTTTTTCCTTCAGTGATGTAACAGCATTTTCGAGTGCTTTTGCCCCATGGCAGAAGAAAGAGAATTCTATTATTTGAAAGAGAAGAAACTAATGTGGAAGTGGAGTAAATTTCTGTTTTCATGAAGAGTGGCTGCAGTGCAGATGCATGTATGTAATAGAGGAACCTGGATGTATGAGTGTGTGTATTTTTGGTAGTTCAGCATCGTTATTTTAAAGTAAAGGCAGGCAGACCCCCAGGTGGCTCCCTGTCTTGCTGTATTGAGGGTTTTCCCTCCTTCCACCAAGGTGGTTTTGCGTTCATTCACTAAATACGGCACTAAGAGGCTGGAATGAGATATTGAAATGCAGTTCCATCTGATCTTGGAAATTGCCAAAGTTAACAACTTTCGAAACCTAAAAATAAGAAAGGGCTATTTTGCAAACCCCATAATAGATATTCTGTCAGAGCTCACATTTTATTTCATTTCTTGGAATTCAATATATGGATTTTTATCCAAAGCATTTACCAGGTGCTGGTGACTCTCTCCCTTGGGCTGATTGAAGATGAGCATGTGGGGAGGGAGGTGGAAGAAGGACAGTATTTTTATTTATTCACTTTTTTATTAGGTGAACTGTGGTTCCAGGACAAGTCCCATCAGCTGCTCAGACAGTCCTTGAAACCCTTTCCCAATTCTCCATCCATCCTTACAGCTCACTTGCAGGTTTGCAATGAAAGAAAAGACTGAACCGACTTTCATCTTCTGTGGTCATTATTGTGTTAGGTGAGAGGAGGGCATTTTATAGATTGAATCTTCCGGTAGGATTAATCAACAACCGGCACCTCTTAAATGAGGTCTTTGGATGGACTCTACTTGGTAATAATTTACTGGCCTTTCTGCCTATGTGTGCAATTGATACGCTCCATGCACAGTTCTGGCTTTAACTTCTGGCTTTATCCAAGGGTGCAGGTATCTCCAGTTCATTTTGACTGCAGGGGTAAAAAGATGGGACACTAAGTTAATGAAGGGTGATTTTTTTTTTTTTTCCCCTCTCTCTTTTTCATTGGTCATACCCCAGAACTGATTAGCAGAATCCTAGCCCAGAATGAAAGCATGAAAGTCTTCCTTGAAGCACACTGGGAACTCTCTTTAATTGGCTTGAAGTCTTTCTTGAGTGGTGGGAACCTTACCTATATCTCATTTCTTTAACATTGCCAAGATCGTTCCTTGGCCTGCATCAGTCTTTGGGGTCTGCTTAGTACCCGGATCCATCCACCAGCGGTCTGCTCGGCGGCAGTGTGCAGTTTCTGTCCCATGGAAATGAAATTGTTGAATCTCCATTGTTTTTCGTCATTCGCTGACCAGAGTCGCATTGATGAACGTTTTCATTTTGCTGGTTGTTGATGTCATGCTTAGGCTGCCAGAAAAAGAGAGAGAAATAAGAGAACCTTCAAATATGAACTCAGTTTATGTGGGGATGTCAATGAGTTGTTCATAATAGTATTTTATATGGCTGCAATCAAAATTAATTGTAGAGAACTATTGTTTTGCTTGTAACAGTACTTTATAAATTAATAGAATTCACATTAACTGAAGGGCTTAGAAAATATGAAAATCTCATCTTTTTCTTTGACCTGCTGCCAAGACTATTTTTGAATAATGTGTAGTCAAGGAGCCACATGGTTTAGAAGCCAAAGTAGCTCTATTGGTGGTCTGAGTTTGAAACATAACATTAGTTTTAAATGCTAAGAATTCATGTATGGTTTATTTGCTTTAAAAAAATCATTCCTATCAGGAATGGAAGAGTGATGAAGAGAGCAGTATCTGCTAACTCAGTAGTTCTTCTCCACTACTTATGCTTATCATATCCGAAAAAAACGAAGAAATCAATTCCTGCAATCCCTAGCCACGTCAAAACAGCGCTTATCAATGTAAGCCTAATGGAAGTTGCCTTGTCTGTTTGAAAGCATATGAATCTCGGGGGTCAGGATATAATTTCTTTTTTCTGTTATACTTGCAGATGCTGCTATGGAATAAAGAGGTTTTTTCCACTGAATGAGGGTGATAAAAATTACTCACTAAATTGTTCCAATAGCAGCAGCTTTTTAAAAAATTACTTGGTGGTAAGGGCAGAACTCAACTAGATGGACATTCAACATCTGAAAATAAGAATGAGTTTCATTTTGGTTTAGTGGTTGAGGTGAAGTCGAGCAGGTCAAAGAACTAGGTAGATCCAGGGGGTGGAAAAAAGCAACAAAACAAACAGACAAAAAAAAAACCCTCCATAAAAATTCATTTGGCCACAACATATTTTGGATGGATCTGGGTTAATATGGGAATCCATAGTGCCAAGAAGGCCAACGAAGAAATTAAACAGCGCAACGAATAGGAACGTGTTACAATGCATGTGATGTATTGCACGTAGAGGAAACTGCTGAGTTCTGAGCTGTGGTTTTGCAAGATAACTGGTTGGGGATTTTGTTTGTGGTTTAAGTTGGTTGGCTGGCTTCTAAGGACTCTGTGGAGCAAGGTATTGTGGTGGTCGGCCTTTCAAGGCCGACTTTGCTAGGTGTGGAAGTGGGAGATGGCCAGTCCCCCCATCTGAAGGTCATTGAAGCTAGTAGGTCATCCAGACTTGGGCTTTGGGTCAAGCCCTGGCAATATGGAATTAAATACAACCGTGTTGGCGATGTAGGAAATAAAACACTTTCTCCTGACAAGGACATTGCTCCCAAGCACAGAGAGCAAGTCTGTGGCAGACTGTGGGAGACACAAATGTGTGTGTTTTCCAGGCTTTATTTTTCCTTTTTTCTTTCTTTCTTTTTTTCTAATCCCAAATGTTCAGCAGGATATTGGGTCACCTAATTGCATTTTGTTTTCCACTGACTGCTGTTCTTATCACAGCAGCGCAAGACTCTGCAAGTTCAGTCAATACTTGTGTATTCACAGGAGGCAATCAATAAAAAAAATTAAAAAGGAGTCATGGTAATTAGGCTAAAGCTGCTGCTTATGAGTTTTCAATAATTACTTTTGCTTCCTCCTTTTCTAGCGTCTCAAGAAAATGGTGTCTGATTGAAGGAGGGGATCTTGCTTGACTGAGGACATGTCAAAATTCAACAAAGCCAAGCGGGAAGTCAAATTAGTGCTTTTTGTTTCAGCGCATGAAGGGGGCTTCACAGGGAGACAGGGAAAAAATAGTCTTGATTTTCAGATGGTGCCAGCTAGCAGCTGTGCCGTTCTCTCTTACCTGTTTGTCCTCATTTTCATGCCCTGTAACATTCGCTCCCCTGGCAGTAACCCAGGGGCTTGCATTTCTCAGAAGAGCTCTGGGGAGATGTCCCATCTGGAAGAAGACAAAAAGTTTTGAGGCACGTGTTGCTCTCTTCTGCTTGGCTTTGTCACAGCCATATATTTCTGAGGACACTTCCTACGGTCATACTCTGATATCCAGAAGTGAAGGGGGGGGACTTATGGCTTGTCCACAACAGAGTTTCTGGTGATAGCGCTGCTGTTTGGGCTGTGGATGGAAGGAAATAAATACATAAACCCATGTGCTTCAGCACGGAATAATCAGCCATCTCTTCATTAAAATTGTGCCACGGCTTTTTCTGTCATTGGCTGATAACTCCCTTTGCTCAAGCAGGCTTGAATCCATCGTGATGGAGAAGGGCCTGAGATCTCTGTCGCTGCATCAGCAGAGGTTTTCTGAGATGGCAGAGAGCAGGGCTGGGGTCAGACCACAGCAAGGGTGCCCTGTGCAAGGAGAAAAAACCTCAAATGCAACCTTTCGCACCCAGATCCTGCATCGCATGAGAGAGAGCACTGAGCTTATAAGGCGGAAGACTCTGGATGGCTTGAAGACCATGCCATGGTCATGTTGAACTGATTATTAAAGGGGGGAAAAAGTCCCCCAAGCCCTGCTGTGGCTGTATTTAGACCTGATGATTACTTACAGTAAAAATAGCACGAAGACATGTGTCGTGTATGTACCAATGTGTGTACCCAAGGGAAAGCCCTTTTGTGCAAGTAAAAGATGTCTCAGAGCATCACGCTGATCTCTCCTGAAAAGGATCTGTTTCATCTTTGGTGAAGCGTTGGAGAGTCTTTGTACCCATACTGGCTTCACTGTGCAGTAGGTAGTCAAATAATGTTTTAACGTGGTGTGAAACCTGGGATCCCCCTGTCTGCCGGGCGTTTTCTCCATCCTCTGTCTAGAGACCACATCGTTGCTTCTGGCTTCAGTGCGTGAAAGGCACTTAGAGCTCCTTCCCTGGTGAGACTGCTAAGGCTTTCTACCTTAAACACACACCTTTGTAGTCATGGAGAGAAAAAAAACCTATATTTCATTATCCTGAACTCTCTTCACTTCTACATAAATTGACTTGTTACTCCAGAGTTCAAGAAACAGTTTCGTGTCCCATGAATCTCATTTTCCAAACAAGCTGCGTTGTAAGAGCAACGTCATGCTGGAGAGGAGCAGACTGATACCTGAACTCTTTTAAAAGGGACGCTGAACCCTTTTCATCCTTTCCCTGCATCATCTCAAAGCCATGGAAATGGAGCCTGTGTCTCTTCTGTATTATTCCTGCATCCAGAGGGACTGGCATGGGTCCCACACAATTCTGGTTTGGCCCTAAGCAGCACGTTCTTATCCACCAGCAAGCTTACCACAGCCATTACAAAAAGGAGAAAGGAGCAGGATTTTTTTTTTTTTTCTAATAGCTGAATCTATCACACTTTCTTTTACCCCTGTTTCCAAAAGTTCTGTTTTTTGTGTGGGAAGTGTTGGAATTAATTTGAAAGTGTTAGTGAGGAGTACTGGTAGACACAGCTGTAAAAGCACTAGGACCTGCAAAAGCCCCCAAAGAGCTGTCAGAGCTTGGCTCTTTGTGGAGAAATCTAAGTTGTTGGGGTTTTTGGGTTTTTTTTCTTTTTCCAAATGTACAGAAGCTTTTTGTCATTTCTCAAGATTCAAGGCAGCTTTTTAAAATCTCAATTTTCCACATTCTGGTGGTCTGTTCTTGCTGTGCTGCCATATGGTGGTGACCCAGGCTTCCCTGCTTACTGTCAGTCTTGTTACTCTGCGGATTCATGGGAAAGGAGGTGAAATCACTGAATTGTAATGACTTCATCCAAGGAGTAGCCCCCTTTCACCCTCCTGCTACACTAGCCAAGGCATAGACCATTAACAGACTGAACGCTTCAAAGGTGGCATTCAAGATGTTAGAGTTGCTCAATGTGATTTGTAAGATTTTCACATAATTGCATCCCTCAATTTTCTCATTTTAATTTACGCTGGAATCTAGAAGCCTTAATAATCAGTCAAGCCTCGGTGTGTGTAGATGCTTTCTAACGAAGGGAAAAAGATGGTCCCCTCTCCCTAACCTTATAGTTTAATATATACATTTTAAGACAAAAGTTGACAAATACTTGGGTATTGATGACCTAGATGAGCCATACAAAGAAATATTTTTTAGTATTATATTTTAGGTCAATATATTATTATTATATTATTATACTATTATATTTTTAGGTCAATATTTTTTAGTATTATGGCTACTGATCTCAGGATCCGAAAAGTTTCTCCCAATTCCCTTTAAGATCTTTATTTGCTGTTGACCATGCGGCGTGAGTTCAAAGGTCATTGTCTGGAAAAGTCACTTGTTGCCCAATGCTGTTGCCAAGACCAGTTGGGATCGGTCCATTTTAGAACCGAAATAAAAGGCAACATCAGATTTTGTCCTAAGAAAAGAAAGTTTGTCTGAATTTGCTTCGTGAGAGACAGGCTTTCAGGTAGGACACTTGAAGGTGCAAGAGGTTTGAGATACAGAAACTACTCAGAAAACATTTTCCCTAGTAATTGAGTGAATACCTGTAGATCTGCCAGATCTACCTGAATGAATATCTGGTTTAAATACAGAGTTTATAAATATTATAAATAGTTGTATTATAAATAGCTGGGACTAGATTTACCAGCCTTGGAGGATCCCTTCTACTCCTGGTAGGATTCAGTAGTGTTCTGGGAACAATGTGCTTCCACATGGTTACTTTCTGGCATCTCTGGCAGTCTTGCAGATAATGACAACCTTGATGAACTTAACCAGGTTAGATATATTGGACATGTAAGCTTCAGGCCATTCCCCCTTGTCCTGTCACTCCCTGCCCTTGTCACCAGCCCCTCTCCAGCTTTCCTGTAGCCTCTTCAGGGACTGGAAAGGTCTCTAAGGTCTCCCTGGAGCCTTCTCTTCTCCAGGCTGAACAACCCCAACTCTCCCAGCCTGTCTCCATAGCAGAGGTGCTCCAGCCCTCGGATCATCTTCGTGACTTCCTCTGGCCTCCCTCCAACAGCTCCATGTCTGTCTTGTCCTGGGGACCCCAGAGCTGGACACAGTACTGAAGGGGGGTCTCACCAGAGAGGAGTAGAGGGAGAGAATCATCTCCTTTGACCTGCTGGTCATGGTTGTTGTTATGCAGCCCAGGATACAGTTGGATTTCTGGGTTGTGAGTGCGCATGGTCGGGTCATGTTGAGTTACATTAGTTATAGCTATCTTTTAACAAGGTAAGCTTAATTCAACTTCTAGGAAAATATTGTGGTCTGAGTACATGGGAGGTCAGGATAGATGGTAGTAGTGGTCACTAAGGGCCTCAGTCTGTGAATTTGTTTAAAGGGATGTGCATTTATGAAAAAAAACTTCAGTTTTGTCTTTGGAGATGGACCGCAGTGAAGGAAGACTTACCCTGGCTTCCTCATGGTGGGTGAGCACTGCTAGTTTTAAGATGATAAAACAGGTCAACCATCATTTCCAATGATCAGTCTAGGTCATAGTATTTTTTTAGTTATCTTGCCTTTGATAGAATTATCATATGTTAGAGACTTGTAAAGTATTTCAGTTGGCGATGATGATGATTTGCAGGTATGGAGACCTGATGAGGCATGTCTTCCCTACTTGTTTTGGAAGCTACTTTGGATCTCTCCAAGCAAAGTTCCTTCCAGGCACCTGAATGTTTCTTTACAACCCCTTAAGGTGATTAATGCTGCTCATTAGGAAATTGTCTGCTTTCTGAAGTTAGTTTTAAACGCTTGATGTCCTTAAGGGGTTTTCTTCTGTGTTGCTGTGCCTGGAGTCATTGCTTCTAGATGCAGAGGAGTGCTATAGTTTTGTCTTATCTCTATATGTTTTTGAGAACACACATGATAGAAACCCAATGAAATGACACAAGTTTATCTCACTAAGATAAAAGATGAATCAGAACTTAGATTGCAGATGGCACACTCCTTCCTCTGGGAAACACCATATTGTTCTCCCAGTCCTAGCAGGTATACGTCCCCATGGACCAGCAGACGTGATGTATGACCTACAGAAGACCTGTGTCAGTCTAGAGTGGGATCTGGAGGCCAAAGCTAAGATATCTGAGGGCATCTCAAATACGACTAGTTGCCCAGGTCTTGGCAACTGAGCAGACCTTCTAGCTCATGTGTAGACACATAAATAAAGGTGTCTGAATCTGGAGGTAAATCTTACTTCAGGTAAAGGTTTGGAGTTCCTGGGCTAAGTCCTCAATTACGCAGTCACAGAAGGAGAAAATGAAATGATCACATTCTTAGCCATCGTTAAAGATCTTCAAGGCAGAACTCATTAATTCCTTTTGCTTTTCTGAGTGAGACTATCCATCTCGATTCCCACAAGGAATTAAGATTAATTTGGATAGATCTGTAGACTAAAGCATTTGGTGCTAAGGCCCCTGCTGCTATACTGCATGTGGTTTGAGAGCTTTGTTCTGGACTATTTAACCTGGTCTCATACGTTAAACTTTCCTACCTCATAGTTTTGCTTTGTGGATGTCTGAAGGACCAAGCAGCGATTCAGTCCCTGATGTTCTCATTAGCTGCCTGAGTTTGTTTGGTGCGAATCTTACAGGTTGGTTTCTACCAAAAGGAATCTTGTTTGTGCACACCCAAATAGATCTGCGAGCGGGACCCACGCAGGGGAAGGGCACGATGGGGGATTCGCTTCAAAATGGCGTAATGCTAATGTAGACGCTTTGTCTTTATTACAGCCTTTCAACATTTTCCTCCCTTTGGAGTGGCTATTTGATGCAAATCAGGTTTCAAAGCCCATCTCAAGATCCTGCAGTTTCCCTCTTTATTTAGTGGACATACTCAACCGCAGCTTTCTTGTGCTCTTTGTGTTAGTGAGGACATAGATGAAGCCCTTTTCAGCTCGTCTCCGGTGTTTCCCCTTTGATGTGTAAAGAGGTTTGTGCAAGTGTTGTTCCCTTGTCATGTTTACCTTTCCGGCTCAAGGAAGCCAACTGAATCGCATCTATAAGTTTGTATTAGACCATTTTGCAAATCACACACAATGAAGGCATTTACTGGAGTCGTACACGGCAATAACAAAACTTGGGATTTCAGAATGTATTTATCGAGGGTGAACTTCTCCCCCCTGCACGCATACTTTGTCACATTTACCGGAGGAGACGCACCTTTTCCCCATGGAGGCGAAGGAGGAATGATGCCATCAGAAAAGCTAAAGGAGATCCTGTGCATCGGCTTTTCAAGGCGCAGAGAATATTGTGATTAAATGCCAGCCCAATCCTTTGTATAATACACCCTACGGTAAATGCTGTAATACATTTTATAGATTGCTCTCCCGCTGAAGGTTCTGTAAGTGCTTTGGAAATAAATGTCCAAAACCAGACAATGTCTGAAAAGTTGTAGGTAGGTAGGCTGGAATGTCATTTCTTCCAGGCGGCATCTTCTCCCTGTTCAGACCATCATCCAAACCATCCAGGGCGAGTGTTGGAGCCTGTCGTACTGCCTTGGAATAGCAAGGGAAATACTCATCACACAAACCGCGGTTAACTCAGATTTTGTGCAGGATACAGCTTATTGCTGCTTCTCTGTAAAAGCATCACAGCATCTGTAACGCCTCAGGTTTTATTCCTGCTGGAGCCGTAGAAATGTGGTGGGAACACAGAGTAACGGAAGGTACCGGATTTATGTGGGATGGGGATCGCTCTGCTCTGAGATGCTGCCGATATTTCAGTGGGAGTAACTGAAGGGGAATTAAAGGATGGATTGGACCTGAACAAGAGCAGAGTCAGGCTTCAGGAGGCCAGAGGGCTTCACAGTCATTTGCAAAATCTGCCCTTGGTGCTTGCAGGAAATACCGAGTTCCTCCAACGTCTTACATTTCAAAGGGGCCTGCCTCTATCTGAAGCTGTTAAAAATGTGCTGAACCTGATGCTGCTGTGCAGCGATGATTTATTTGTGCTCATTTGTTTGCATTTTTCCCCACACATGATCGTCTTCTTGCAACTTTGCCATGAGATATGCTTTTTCTCCCCCCAACAATTGTTCAACGGACCTTTGCTTCATCTGCAAATGAAACCATCAAAATGTTTTGAAGGCCAGCTCATTTTCCTTCTTACAAAAACCCCTTTAATTGCTCCCGTGAAGTATTTTCTTGCTTCTCTCCATCCCAACAAAGTGGCATTTATTAGCATTTGTATGGTCGTTATTTGTAATTTCACTGCTGTTCCTGATGCTTGCATGTTATAATTAAATCATTTCAGATTGTAGTTACAATATGAAACAGCTGCACCAAATTACAGTTGAAAACATATGCTGGAAATATGCAGCTCCAATTAGCTAAGTATCTGGGATGCAGCGAGGGTGAAAGACCCAAGCAAACAAGAGACCTCGAATAGGCTGCAGCTTTCCTGCCTCAGATCCGCCTGGATGCCATTTGCCATCCTCATAAATTGCACGATGAGGGAAATGTCCTGATTCTTTGCGTTGCGCTTTATAAAGCAGATGTCTATGATCTTTTCGGTCTTGGCTGTTAACTCTTCCATCGCCCCATGCAGAAGGGGTGGGTGTCTGGCATGGGCAGAGTACGCCATGGACATCTGGGTTGCCCTTTTCTTGACCGCCTGTATAGGAACAGTGGGCGGGGAAATGCTTTTTGGCTGATAACACTGGAAATAGTCATGTCTAGGTCTACAGCGCTGGGATGAGGCCAATGCAGAGGTTGGATTCAGTGGCCAAGTGTTGGCCACATCATTCTGGCATGATTTTCCGTGTGCGCCTTGAGATGACCATGGTTGTTACCTGATTGTAAAGCCTGACTTCTTCCCTCTCTCCCCTCCTGACATCGATAGGTAGAACGGAGTTTAAATGCTTTTTATTAACTTGAAAGCATGGCATGGGTAGGGTGGTGGAAGAGGAGGGTTGACACAGCGCCGGCACTTCCAAGACGCTACGTGACTTTGGGGATGACCCCTTCCCTTCAGCCTGCCTCTTCTTTCTTAGCAAGGCACTCAGCTTGGGACCATGTCTTCTAAAAATCTATCAATGTTTCAGAGCTGTCTGTTGAAAATGGGTCACCCAAAGCCTGCAGGGTGGTTTGCTGCTTTCTAAAGAGAACATAAAAAGAAACTGCCTTCTGGCGCTATATAATACACTTGCTGTTCTTTAACATGCTTTACGATCGTGGTTAATGGCTCTGTGCAGTGCGGTACTGCACTCCATTGCACCTTGCAAAGACACCGGGTGATAATTTCCTCGAAATGAAGAGGAGATGCAGGAGAGATTGCAAATGGACTCTCTGTCCCACCCAGGTAAGGATTTGGGTCACTGAAAATAGGTACTGGTGTAATTGCGTGCATTAGGATAGCTTTTTAGATGTCACCATGCTTGTTAAGCAAAATTTCCTGCAAATTTCCATTGTGCTTATGATATCCTAGTCAGATCTTATTTAGCAAGACTATTAATAGTGAAATGCTACAAAAGTTAAGGCATTTCTCTTTTATCCATCACACCACTATTTCATTTACTTGATAATGTTTCTCTCCATGCCTCTGTTAAAAACTGTTGTGCAAGTTGAATAGTAAACTGCATTGCTGTGTGTTTATAATGCATTAGGGTTTTTACTAATCTATTACACGAAACCTTTCACACCGGTGTAGCTGGTTTTCCTCTGATCACGTGGATTGCATCACTCCAGAAACCGTGCTTTATCCGGAGGAAAAAGCCACTTTTCCCATTCTGTGGTCGTCTGTTTACTTACAATAGGTAAAACAAAAGGCTAAATCCTTTCCCAGAAATCTTTTGTGCATTTCCCTGAACATACCTGTGTTAAATTGCCTATCAGAGATTTCTCCCGCTGTGAGCAAGAGGATAAGCAAGCGTTAACGTCATGGTTTAGTGCGGCTGAGGTTGGTCTTTCATCCAATATATCGTGCTTTCCCAGGAAAGGTGGTGGATCCTGGCATCAGAATTAGATTGTTTCAGAGAAAAGATTTGATTCTGCTGTAAGTTATTGAACGTAATAACATTTTATTGCTCTGCTTAAGCAGTTCAAAATTTCTTGCGGTGGCTTTGAAGGAAGGAAAAGCGAGAAGAAAAGGGTGTTATGAAAGATGCGACTGAGGGCTTGCCAGGTGGAAACCACGGAGGAGGAGGAAGATGTGGCGTGTGTCAGAGAAGGTGACACTGAGCTGCCAGCGTGGTATAGCTGTGAGAAGGCAAATGTCATCTCGGAAACATTTTCATTAGGAGATTAATGAAGTATTAATTAGAAGTGTTAATACTGATAACATTAGACGCACTTGAAACTTTCCCTGTGATAACTGTGACCGATTCCAATTACCTGTCTTTAAAAAAGGTGCGAAGGAGCAGCTATTAACAGGAGCGGAAACCTCTTCTACAGGAGCACAGTCAAAAAAAAAAGGTCCGCTGGCTTCTGTTAGCAAAACCAAGGCTGGTGTGGAGGGGATGGATCTCTGCAAGCAGCAGTCTTCAGCCAGAACCTGGAGAGGACAACTCCAGGCCAAGAACTGGATAGAGAAACCCCTCTCCGCACACAGGTTGCCATTACTGTTTGTAGTGCCCCAAACGTGCAAAATGCTCTCCAGCGCTGGGGTATGTGTCAGAATTTTTCAACACAGTCAACAAAATTGAAGTTAGGGTCCGTCTGAACCTTTGCCCGAGCCAAACTCTTTTTATTTTGAATATCGATTCAGTATGTGTTCTTGAATAAATCTTGTTCTGTGTAACGATCTTAAGTTCTGCTTAGCCTTGTAAGCTCTACAGGATAGGATTAAGGTGGGGGAAAGAAAACCCTTCCAAAGGTTATATTTCCATCAGATTGGATAGAGGTTGAATCTTGGTCTAATGTTAATGCTAAATAGCCTACTTGGACTTTCTAATATCATATCTGGTGGAGCTGAAAAAGGATAAAAAAGTTTTATATTGGATTTCTGCCGCTATTTTACTTTAACTGGAGAAGTTTCCCTATCAGAGAGCATTGATTAAAAAGCTGCACCTGCATTTATATTGTCAAACCATTTTCTGCTATTGAGAAGGTCTGCATACACCATAAAATCAAACCTCTCTCTATTTTTTAGTACCTCGTTTCTTTAGGGGGTTTATTTGCGAGACTTCCTTTATTCCCCCAGACTAAATTCCTTTAAACTTTCCTTCATCAGAAACTCTCTGTCACAGCTCAGCCCTTTTTGGTTTTGGTTTTGTTTTGTTGTTTGGGTTTTTTTTTTCTTTTGAAATATGCTTCACTATCAAATTCTGAGCATTAAAAGACGACCGTGACTTGAGTATGTGGGTTATGAGATACCCATATTCAGTGACTGGGTCTAGTTGTAAAGATACAAGAGCATCACATGGAAAGGATGGTCTTGTTATGAGATGGGACTTTGGAGATCTAGATTGAGGGGTTTCTTTATTTGTTTGGAGTTTTTTTCTATTGTAGGTTTCTTTTACCAACTTTAATCCAGCAAAAGACATGGAGCTGTTGGAGCAGGGCCAGAGGAGGGCCAGAGAAATGGTCAGAGGGCTGGAGCACCTCTCCTGTGAACACAGGCTGAGAGAGTTGAGATTGTTCAGCCTGGAGAAGAGAAGGCTCCAGGGAGACCTTAGAGCACCTTCCAGTCCCTACAAGCCTTCCAGGGGCCTACAGGAAAGCTGGAGAGGGACTGTTGACACGGGCATAGAGTGATAGGACAAGGGGGAATGGCTTTAAACTAAAAGAGGGTGGATTCAGACTAGATATAAGGAAGAAACTTTTTGTGACAAGGGTGGTGAGACACTAGCACAGGTTGCCCAGAGAGGTTGTGGATGCCCCATCTATGGAAACACTCTGGGCCAGGCTGGACAGGGCTGTGAGCAATTGACGTAGCTGAAGATATCCCTGCCCATGGCAGGGGGTTGGACTAGATGACCTTTAAAGGTCCCTTCCAACCCAAACCATTCCATGATTCTATGAAATTCTACTATTTCTCTTTTCCCCTAGCTGTATGAGCGTGGGCTGCTTAGTATAGTGGAGTACGAACTTGGAATATATGAGCTCATCTGCTTGTACTCCTTGATAAGTGTGTGGCAGCTGACCTCATTGCCACAGAGAATTAAGTTTGCATGGCTCTAAATATACGTTGCCAATGACCAAGCAGTAGGTGATGCTGTGAATTCATACCTCAACACGCCTCGCAGTAACGTTTCTGTATTTTAGCACCTTAAGACCAGAGTCCTTAGGAGCAGCATTGTTTCCCGGTGATGAAGCGTGTTAAGACCCAGCCTTATTGGGACTCCGTAGACATAACACACAACACAACTAAAGCAGCAATTTCCAGAGTCTTTGGCTTTCAGATAAGTGTGTCTATCTCTTGCTTCAGTTCTCTGGTGTGTTGTAACTCAGCACGCTTATAGTCATGTACAGTAGCCCTTAATGTCAGCAGCTTTTTACATTTCATTAAATTGCCTACAGATTCGCCGCTTCCTTTAATTGCAAAAATAGATGCTGACATGATAGGTGTGGCAATCAAAATATGAACAACAAGTTAAAAAGTAAGTAGCAGCAGTTTTCTTGCTGCAGATGTCAATATCTTTGACAAGCAAGTGCTTACGTTGTGACACATGGTAATAGAAAACATCCTGTCGTGGTAAAACTCCACTAGCACCTTGAGAAAAACCTGGTGCCTGCAATACCAAATCTCACGCCAAGTTTCCAGGGTCCTTGTTCAGTGAATTTTATGCCAATAGGAAGCCTGATCTTTCAGTTTATGATCAAGGAAAAAAAAAAAAAAAAGAAAAAAACACCACTAAATCAGTGTACTTCAAAGCCTCCAGGCACTAGAGTAATACAAATAATAAATTAAGAAATAATAAAGTGCAGAATAGTGGCGTTCAGCTTTAGGCTGAGAATGGGGTTGATAAGCAGAGAGTTTACCATTAAGAAAAATTCCTCTGGGGCTTCAGCCTCCCCTGACCGTAGAGTGTCAGGAAAGAAATCAGCGGTTTTGTTGTTGTTGTTTACCTCAGAAATTTAGGAAGAGACAGCAAGTGAGCAAAAGATGCTCCAAGGAGCCCTTCTGGAAAAAGTCCAACCATTGCAAAGTTACACAGATGAATTGATTTAATTAGGCTGTATAATACCACTTCTGCTGCAGCTTTTGGAACAGGCTCATAAAAGATATTAACTGATGCAGTCTGGGTATTGCATATTTGTTTCAAAGATGCCCATGACTCTTTCCTACTTCCTAGGTCATAAAGAGCTCTGCAAAGCGTATAGTTTCCTCGTATTCTTTTTCCCCTCAATTTTCTGTTGTTACTGATTAAAAATGGCTGTGCTGTGGCTGGAAATACTTAAGGGGGACAGAGGCAAAAATCCTCTTTCTTCTGATGTAGCTTGGAGAAATAATTTAGGAGAAAAATGAAAACCCTGTATCTCTGTACCATACTTTAAAAAATTGAGAGTGAAACTGGTGTGGAGAAAATGGGATTTTACTACCCAAGGATTTTTTCTCCTTTGTGGAGGAGCTGTGCCTGTGTTGATGGCCAAGGTGTCCACCCAAATAGAAGTGAATGTTTGGAGTGGAAAGTATCTTTCTTCAGACTCGTGGTGACCTCACTGAAGTTCATTCCATGGGCAGAACTTTGTTTCAGACTATGCTGATCAATTTTGACCATCATCTTGCTCTTCACAAAAGGCAATGGTGGTTACACTGAAAACCCTGGTCTGGATGGGAGTGGAGAACGAGCTGGGTAGTAGGGTAGGAGTAGGCACTTGCCAACTTTGATCTAAAGGATACTGAGGTCATTGAAAAACCTGTTCTTGACTCCAAGGATTTGTGAATATTTAATCTAGCAAAATTAGAGGTAGCTTTTCAAAGAAATTCTGTTATTTCTTGGGGAACAAACCACTTCCAGTGGATCGTGATCGTTTGTGGGGGAACTGTGGGGTAATCAAAGGGTTGTGGGATGGTTCAAGAGACATGTAGGTAGAGCACTAATAGTACCTTGGAAAGAGCATCACGGCAGCCACACAGTGTTGGAAGAAGGATTGCAGAATCCTTTTTCATGCAAACTTTTCAGGCTTACTTGAGGGAAAACGCTGGGAAAATCCAAGTTGCTCCAAGCATGGTGCTATAGTCTTTGTACCAGCAGACCTGAAAGTATCGGTGAATTGAAGTACAGGACATTCCACGTCAACATAAGGAAAGTTTTTTTTACTGTGAGGGTGTCAAACACTGGAGCAGGTTGCCCAGGGAGGTTGTGAAGTCTCCATCCTTGGAGATATCCAAAACCCAACTGGACATGGTCTTGGGCAACCTGCTCTGGCTGTCCCTGTTTGGGCAGGGGTTGAACTGGATGATCCTCCAGTGTCAGCTGTTCTCTAGCTCTGTGTCTTGATACCACTTAACATTTTCCAGGCTGTCAGAAGAAGATACCAGCGATGGCAAGTTTGGCTGTTGTGTTTTGTTGATTTAGGGAAGCGGGAATTCTCCTTTGTAATCCTGAAAGCCAGCACCGTTAAAAGTTTTCATGTACGTCTCTTCCAGGTCATAGAAAATAGGCATGGTGATGGAGTGACACAGGGAATTCAGCAGATGGTGCAATAATTTCTGACATTCAATGCATTTCAGCGGGGCTGCGTAGAGCCTGGTTTGCTGCTCTTGTGTACCCAGTTGTTCAAAATTGCTTTATAATCACCGTGTAAAAACTTTGAAATAGTAAAGACTACGTTGGCAAGACATAGTACAATTACTTTGTTATGCATCTTGTTATATTGGCATATTTGTTTAATTAAATTCCTTGCTAATTAGAGCTGTATGTACTTGCATTAATTATTATTTGCTTAACACAATCAACAGTGTAATTCTTTTCAGAGAAGCCGCACACTTTCTAGTTAAATTAAATTACTGATTTTGTGTGCTTTCTGAAAGAATAGTTGCTCCATTTCTGTCAAATGATAGGTTGCATTCTTTAATGTGAATGAAATTCAATTTAGACTAACTAAAACTTAACATAATATATTATATTTTTAATTGGTGATTAAGCAAAGAAAGGAAAAGCTGGTTTGATTTGTACTTCAGCAGAAAGATGTATATTTTTTCTTACTGGATTACAAAATTGGATGGGTCTGCTATTTATCACCCACCAAGACCTTTTTCCATCTGACAAAGAAAAAGTATATTTGTCTTCTTTGTCGTGAGGCTTTGGAAGGAAACTACTTTCTCATGCCAGAAAAATGTAACCCAGTGTAACTTCTGACCTTTTACCAAGCACTTAATTACTTTTTCAAATGTAGAGTACTATAAACATATTATACAGCCAGGGACCTATCTGTTTTTTAATACTAAGCCCATTAGCTCTAATTTTGATCTGTGGATTTATATTTAGTCCCTAAAATTGAAAGGAAAGTGAGAACATAAATATCTTTAATCATGTTCAATGAGGAAGCTAATAACCAAGTATCTAATTGTTTCTGTGACTAGCTGTCTAGATGCTGCACAACATGGGTAGAGTTTGTGTATGTACATACACCCACACCCATATGTATCGTCTCTCTGTATATCTGGCAAATTTACTGCTCTATCTTTACACCATTGACTTCTGTAGGTTGTTTCTCATTTGAGCAGTGAGCTGCTGATCAATACTGCAAAATGTGTTTAGTGTTGGGGGATCACTGAACCACAGTATATTAATGTATTTAAGTTGAGAACCTCAGGAAAGCGGTAGGAGAGAAGCAACTCAATAGACTAATGCGGTAGGAGCAGATGGAAGAAATAATTCTTCTAAAGCAAAATACAAACATGGCCAGGATTAGGTAGCAAGATAGAGAGGATTTATTCACATCCCGAGAAGGGTTAGGAGTGTTTCTTTGCATTTTTCAAGAGAAAATGTGCCGTTGAATGAGAACTTTATCAGTAGAGGAGCAGAATATTAATGAGTGTGGTGAGCCTACAAGGCTCTTCGATGTCTTCGTAGTCACTGAAATGAAAGTGGGCAGATAATACAAACACTCCTGAGGTCTTCCCGCAGATTACACAGGAGCCGTGTCTGTTCTTCTTCAATATTAGCTAATTGTAGTTAGTCAGTTTTAACTATGCTACAAAATCAACAGAAAGATTTATTTTTTTTTAAAAAAACACAAGTGCAGAACTTGGCTCACGGTTATGTCCATCCCATTGTAGCATTTTTAATCTTTCATTTGAATGCTGGCCTGTGACTGAGATACCTTGGGAATAGAGTAGTAAAACCAGTAAGAATTACAAAGTGTTTCCATGCCGTGTGCTTAAATGCATTGTTGAACAGCGATAC
Source organism: Balearica regulorum gibbericeps (assembly GCF_011004875.1). Lineage (NCBI taxonomy): Eukaryota > Metazoa > Chordata > Aves > Gruiformes > Gruidae > Balearica > Balearica regulorum. Next base: position 2,464,351 of record NC_046184.1, on the reverse strand, counting down.
ATTTTTTCCAAATTTGTTAAAGTGCATCTATTCTGTTTAATAATCACCATTGTTAATCTAGTGGGAAATAAGCATTTTAAAGAAATAAGTGATTTACTCCTCCATACAGAAGGAAGGACACAAGTCCACTCTTAGATACTGTAATTGAAAAATCATGGGGAAAAAACTATGGAAATTGAAGAATCGCAGGAGAAAAAATAGCGAAGTGGAAGAATCAATCGTGACATTAATGAGAACTGCTGGAAATGCCTGTTAATGGCTCTGGGCATCACTGTTTTGGGAATCATTTCCAATCGTAAAGCAGTACCGTTGCCTTTCCACACAAGGAGCATCTCAGAGATGTGAACCTGGTTCCCCAAGAGCGACGTGATTCATTAGAGGATGCTGCTTTACAGCTCTACGTTTTCTCACGCAGGTTGTGTGAAAAACATCAGATCGCCCACTCAGTCTGTTTGCGCTTCTGTTGTCCACCTGGAAAAGGCAATGAGAATATTTCACTATTTCAGCATGAAGGAAAAGATAAATAAAGATGACAAAGATTTCTTTGGTGGAGACTTGCTAATGTCACCCCATGAGGCAGCGGCTGCAAACAAGTCCCAGAGCAGGTAGTAATCAGGTCAAAACTTCTCATGCCCATCGAAAGCCCGTACACCAGTTGACTGAATTGCTAAAGTAGACGTCCCACCTACCCGTGGCGCTTCACAAAGCTCTCAAGAGGGTTGAAATTTTCTTTCTTTTCCAAGTCAGGTTAAAAATCACAGCTACTAGTGGCACTACACATGAGTAAAACTGGGGTGAAGACCAGATTTTATAGTCTTAAGTCTTCCTTCCACTGGAGTCCATTGCAAAACCCCAATCGGCTTTGGTGGGTCCTCGGCTTTTGGGTGGAGTCTTTGATTTGCACTGAGGAGAGTTCAGCTCTGATGGCTTGTACTTGGCAAAGGAGTGGAAATGGTTTAGACTCAGAGATTTTTGCTGATTAAGTAACAGCAGACAAGACAGAGGAAGAAAGTGAAATATGTGAGTGAATATAAATAAATAATAAGAGTCAAACAGAAAGTGAAATATATGAGTGAAGCAACACAAGACAGGCTTTGTGAAGTGGAAGCACAGAGATATGTTTCCTTTCAGAGAACACAAACTAAAAAGGCAGATATTATCTGATAGTTTCCAGAAATTAAAAAAATCCCAAGGAGACTGTAAATTCTTTTACCTCTTCTTGGGACTAAACCTCCTGGTTATATTTTCCAAGCCTAAAACCTTCTTCCAGGAGTAGTATTTTTATAGATGTCTTTTTACTTTTCACGCTTTGTCTAAATATTACTATCCTTCCTTTCGTTGACATGGCATAAACATTTTATCATGGAAACAACTCAACTTTTAAAGAGAGGCTCCTTAACATTGAAGGCTTTAGGCACACTACCCTATGTAAAGCACTTGTAGCACCTTCACTTGCTCTACTCTTGGCCTTATTCTACATATAGACATCTAAATTAAAAGTCTTGCCTACCAGCATCTGTGTAGATGAGATACTTTAACCTCGGTCACTGACGTCTTGGGTTGATCCCATAACAATGAGACCATCCTTTATGCATCATCTTCAAGCAAGCCGAAGGAAACGGAGATACATTTAAATCACAGCTCTGGAAGCTGTAAAATATCTCTGGGCTTCTGGCTCGAGAACAGGGAATTGAGTTTGCAAGGCTCTTTTGCAAGATGAGATGCAAAGGGATAGTGTCTGTCGTCATACTGTTTGGAGCAAGTGCTAAACTTGAGAGATTGCTGGTATGTTGGATCTAGGAAATCAAGCTCTTCGGTATCGGCCCTTGGGGCACTATAGCTGCTTTTTATATCGAGCTTTAACTATAGCAAGGTACTATATTTACAAACACCAAACAGAGATGTGGAGCAAGGGAACTTCACGCTTTAATGATTAATGGAGTCTCTGATATCCCCTGAGTTGGTATTTTTCATAGATCGGATCTTCCTTTTTCTGCCTGGAGGCTGTGTCTGATTTTTCATTCCGTTTCTGAAATCGAGCTGCAAACACCTGAAGTGCACTGCTGTGCTAAGGCACATCACACCATCCTGTGGATCGGGGAAAGTATTGAACATTTCTGTAAAGAAAGCATGTTTGGAATGGATTCCACGCATTTCCATAAGGTAAAGCCTCCGTTTTTCCTCGAGGGAAAGGCACGATGTTAAAACGGCTAGTTTGTGGGTTTGTTATCCCATTTTGTCCTAGGTGATGTGTGTTACAGCCACTTCAGCAGAGTTAGAGAAAATCTAGTTATTTGAGGCGGTGATCACGTAGACCCTTTAGATTAGGACAATAAGACTTTAATAGTAGGAGCTATTTTCTGCGTACTTTTTGTTGCGTTATCCTAACGTCCTCTAATAACACTCTTCTCATTTGTCAATTTTTACCTCTGGGAAAGAGAAGGAAAGCTAAATTGAGAAATATTCATGGATTATGGGTTTGGAGCTTCTCATTCCAAAATTGGACTGCCCTTACAGTGAAGGTCATTTCCTAGCCTTTTAGGTATGGCTACTGGGAATAATCAGCTCTTCGTTTTCTTCTGGTGGCTGTAATCTATGAGTGGAAAAGGAAGGTGTACACTGTACAGCCTTCAGAGAAAATGAGTGATTTCTCTAAAAAATTATGTAGATAGAATACCATTCCAGAATATGTAATTTGTCTGGGATTCTGGGAGTAATATCCCATATGCTCCAGAAATACCCGTGTTTCTGCAAGCAGGTTGTGCTGTTAACACTAAGTTGAGCTCCAACATCAAAATACACTTCTCAGCTGAATCAAGAAATGCTACTTGTAAATAGGTTTATGGGAAAAAAGCTTCCAAATTAAGTTTGTCCAGAGAAGCTGTGGCTGCCCCTGGCTCCCTGGAAGTGTTCAAAGCCACGTTGGATGGGGCATTGGGCAACCTGGGCTAGTGGAGGGTGTCCCTGCCCATGGCAGGGGGTTGGAACTAGATGGTCTTTAAGGTCCCTTCCAACCCAAACCAGTCTGTGATTCTGTGACTCTAAGTCTGACTGCTCTTAAAGCATGAGATTTCATTAGGTCACATACTCCAGTGTTTTCTCACTAGGGACATTGCGTTCTTGGCGTTTTCTCCAAAACTGGGTAGGGATAGCAGGTTGCTCGCATGTCAGTCCACCATAAACTGCTTGTATCAAGTTGTGCTAAAAGAGGGATTAAAATTCCCTTAGGTGGCCTGTGTCCCTTCCCTTTTACTCCATTTTATTCCATTCAATTCGCCTGCCTCCATGCTAACAGTCGTTGGGTAACTTTGTGCAGCAAAGGAGTAGATGTTACCAGGGATTTCATGAAGAGGTTTCCATCCAGCTCCTCCACTGTGCTTCTCCATGCACGTAATGCTTACAGAAATAGAGATGGATTAATTTATGCTTGCTCTAATAAATTAAAAAAAAAAGAGAACTAAGGTCTGACTGTGCAGTGCACTACAGAACAAATAAGCTCCACAAGTAATTGTCGTGGTTATTTAGATATAATTGTTTCATTAGTCATCTAATAGTTCTGCAGACAGCTTCCACTTTCATGTCATATTTGTGTTCTAATCCTTCTCTTTAAGGCTGACTATGGTAAGGAGGAAGAAAAGAAACAGTTTTAATCCATCATTTATTCCAAATACTGAGTACCCAAGAGGAAGGAGGCTTTAGGAATGGGGGGGTAGGGAATGTTTAATAAGACAACAAAATTCATTCACCAGCTTGTTTCAAGGGGATTTTTAGTATTCTGGAGCTAAATTAGACAGCGGATCCAGCATAGGCCCCGGGCTTTGACATGTGTTTTATAATGACAGTTAATTAGATGCTGTCTGCAGCAATCATAGGCTGTCATTCCTAATACATGTCTAGTAACGTGAAGGACAGAAGAACTTCCTCCCCCCTCCTTGCCCTAATTGAAATCGGTTGCCAGAATTAACTCTGAATATATGAGACGGGAGCTTGACAGTTAACGTAGCCTTTCCACGCATGCCATGAAGCAGGACTGTAACTCCTTCTGTGCTCTACGTGTTGGGTGTGGGTGTGGGTACTGCAGCAAAGTGAAAGGGATGGGATTTCCTGGTAGTACAGAGGAACGTTTCCCAGTGCCTCCCATCTCCAGCCTTTCTCAAAAATTACTTGTTGGGGAGCCTTCTAACATTCAAGAGATGTCTAATCGTGCCCGTCTCTTCCAGTGGTGCTCCTCTGCTCCTCCACCATTGGGTAGTCATTATCTTAGAAGATGTGGGTCAAGCTCTTAGAAGGAGGTGATTCAGTTGTCACTCATGCAAGCTTTTATATAATTCAGAGCACCCTGATTCTCAGCAATTTCTTGTGCTCACTGTGATGCTTCAGGAAAATTGGCTTCAGAGTAGCTGTAACGTAAAACCAAGCTCTCTCCTTCCCACCTCTTTCTCTCTCTGTGTTCCTTTCTCCAATCTTTCTGCTCATGCACGTGTCCTTTGATTCCTGGTATGTAAAGTAAGGGTGTAGGATGGTAACAGCGTGGTTTGAGGATAAATATTGTGGATATTTAGACACTGTTAGAACTCACAGGTAAAGAACAGAAACCAGCTCACTGATCTGGTAGGATTCATGGAGGTAGCTAAGTGTAGTTCTCCTTTTACTGGTGGAGAACCAGATGCAAATCAGTTAAGTTATTGCAACGCTGGAGGAGAAGTATTTTCATCTGAGTTAGATAGAGCTCCTGATCGTTGGGATTATACATGGACATTTGGATTACTTCATGGTCTCAGAGCTGATATTCCTATGTAGCACAACATTTTGGACAAACCTCACTTGTCCTGTCTAGAGTGCAAAGACGGTTGATATCAATATTCAGGAGCTATAAGGCATCCATATTGTCATTCAGGATCTTAGAAAGCATCTTAATAAAACTTCATGCATCCATCCTCTTTGCCTGTCATGTATCTCTGGCCTTTGCCAGTAGAGCAGGAGGCACCATGTGCCACCATGTGATTATGGAAGCCACGTTGCTGAGCCACTATTCTGCCCATCAGCTGGGCAGGCAAGATCAATGACCTGTGTATCAGAACAGCTCAAGCAAAAGCATCCTGGAATCTGAAGATCATCATCATGGTTTCTAGATTGGTCCCTTAATTATTGATGTATCGGCCCATTGCTCAGTTACCCACTGTATTTGGAAGTCCTGGCTTTAAAATTAAGTCTGTTGTTGCAAGGCCATCATTTACGATGTGTCCTTGGGTTTAGGTTATGTATTTTTTTTTCCTTCTTGTCTTACTTGAGCTGAGGGCTACAAGTTCTTTGTTTGGTAACATTGATAATAAAGGTTTGGCGGGATAAAAGTTATCTTCAGTTGATGTTCGGAAGGCACCAGCATGGCCTTCAGACAGTTCTTGCAGTGAAGCTCAGATTGACTCTTCACCCTCAGTTGCTTTGCACAGCACAAGCAGAGGAACCCTAGAGTGGGGATGGATTTGTTGGTTTGTTTAGAGTTTTTTTGCAATCATTACTGAAAAAACTTTTTTCCTGTAAAGCCAGTTCCACAATTTGGTTTTTCCAAGAGAGAGCAGTCCTCTCTGCTGTCCTGTCTGACTTTCCCCTTGCCAAGGTCACAGCAGACACTTGATGAGCTCTTTTATTACTGTAGAACTTAGCTCCAAAGTGTTTTCTCCTCCTGGCTGTTTTGCCAACCCTTCTTTCCCAGCAGTGATGTGGAAATCCTATCTGGATCTGTAAGATGCTGAACTGGAAAGTCCCTGCTAGGAATTTTTGGGCTTAGGGCAGGATAATTCACCTGGTTGGATTTCGAAACTTGAGACACTCTCTTAAAAACCACAACTGTTGGCAGGTGTCATGCTACTCAAGAAAATTGGGAATTGTGGCTTCAAAGCAGTGATGTCGACAAGGCTTGTGTCTTTTTTGCATCATTGGGGGAAAAAAATAAACCTTTGCTGTAATTGCTTCATCTAATCCCTTATTAGCCTGTAATATGGTTCCTGTCATGTCAGACTTTTTTTAATTTAATTTAAATAAAATGCTAACAATATTTTGCTTCTAATTTATCCCCATCCTGGCTGCTTCAGAGACTTATAAGTAGATTGTTATGGCATTAATTATGATTACATGGTCAGGCCCTGTTCCTCACTAGAAGTGATACAATTTTGCCCCCACTGTGTCTTCAAACAAGGAATCTACAAACAGCCCTATGATGTCTCCCACTGCTTTAGAAGATTTGATATAATGGAGGGATGATAAAGCAATCAAACAAATCCTATTTACGCATCCCTGAGAGTATAATTCATGCATCAGTGAGCACTGTCAATGGAAAATTACCTTTGGAGTTTAAATTTCCATTCCAAAGTTGCATTATAATTTTGTTTTTATAGGCTACAAGCTTCTGCTTTTTCAAGACCATGAAATTTATATCCAGTTGCCATTTTTACTGTACGAGCAAAAAGCTTAAATACAAAATATTTAATGTCCCTCTCTATAAATTGATAATTTTTAATAGTTTACTCAATGCTGCTGACTTTTACGTTTTGTCTCTGGTTTCTCAGTAGCTCAAACTTACAATTCTGTACACGTGGAGGTTTTTTCTTAAATCTAAGTAACGAAAACAGCAGCTGGAAATTGATTTTCTGGGGACTGTTCAACATCCTCTCATCCTTGTATACTCTTTCATCACCATCCACTTGGGGCTTTATTTGAGAAAAAAAAAAAAAGTGTGAAATAGTGCAAGAGATTTTAGCCCTATTTTTTGCTGCTAAGAACTAGTATGAAAATGAGTACTGTTGCGTGCACATCAGGGGTCGTGTGTCATCTGGCCTCGTGTGAAAGCGCGCCTAGATTTCATTTCCAAAATCAAAGGGAGTTTTTAGCCCAGCGACCTAGGGGTCTGCGTAGTGAGGATGTCATTCTTGTCCATCCGCTAACTCTGGCTTGAGTTTGCCATCAATTGTATTGTCATTGTAGGAATTTGCTAATTATCTGGCTTTGAAGCTGCACTTTTTTTTGCACAGGCATGCAACGTGCTGAAGGTGAGTGTGCTCAATCACAGATGTAGACTCCAGAAGATGAAGGTTTGGGAGAAGGATGAGGTTCATGCATTTCTAAGGAACCAAGACTTCCACTGCTAGTGAGGTGCCTGTCATTGGACAAGTGCCGTGTTATAAGGGGAGGTGCTGGGTCTTCCATACTTCTGTCTTTGTTTTGGGTTTTTTTTATTATTTTGGGCAGTGCTTAGCATCTCTGCTGTGTAGGATCATTCTCTGGGTTTCATACGTTCATTAGTTTTTCTAATAGTCATTCATTCATAAGATGTTTTGGAGAACAGCCACGTTTTACAAACAGGGAAACCCACTCAACAATTCGTGCAAGTCACGTAGTACCATGCTGAAGGTCAGGAATAGGTTCAAGGATCTCAGTTTTTCCTTCCGCTTTGTTGAATGCATGATGGTTTGGTGGAGCGGTGAGTACTGTAGTCATGTTTAGCATGTACTCCTTTTAGCTCATTACCATATTTAGGGCTGTCAACTTTAATATTCATTTCACGGATAATGAAGCAAAGAGTCTCACTCCGGGCACCGTGGCCTTCAAAATTCTGCGTAGAAACTGTCTGTTTATTCCGCATTCTCCAGCCAAAACAGGGCCATCTTGCCGCCGTAAGGCTCCCTCCTTCGGCTGCTGCTCATACCAACCTTGCGGATCTCCATCCACAATGTTTGTATAAGAGATAAGCAGACACCGGTGGTCTTAACCTCTTCTGTGTAGTTCCCACAGTCAGTTCTCATCGGCAAGGAAGAATTACTCATATCGCTTTTTGTTCAGAGGATGGAATAATGGAATAAACAGCTTTTTTTTTTTTCTGAGCATGCCTTTTCTTGTATAACTTCAATCGTTCTTTTTTCTCATTAACTTAATTTTTGGGTCCTCAGTTCTTTAAGGTCATAGGAAAAGAAGGAGGTGAAAGAGGAGAGCAGTGAGAGGGATAAAATACGAGGGACATTATTATTTTTTAATTAACTTTTCTTAACTCCATTCAGACACTACTCTGCTGTCAACACAAGGCTTTGTAAATAGAAAGAGTCATGAGGATTTTTTTGGATTGAGCTCAAGTGTCAGTGCCTCTTTAATGTTGAACGCATCTCCTGTTGAGCTATAAATCCATTACCTTTCAATATACCATACTGTGATCCTAAGGTAGAGATTAATGAAATGGGTAAAGAAACACAGAAAGTTTTCTTTTCTATTGCTTTAATCCAAAACTCAACCCAAATCCAAATTATTTTCTTAGGGAACTGAGAGGTCCACCACAGCTCCAGAATTCACAGTTTAGGCTGATTTCCTTAGCTGGGTCTTAAACTTTTGCAGCTCTTTTTTTATCAGAGCATCCTCGTGCTATGTATGTCTTCAGTTTTCAGCTAGTTTTACTAAATACGGATAGATGCTTTTGGAGGGGGTAGGAGAACTTGAGAATCTGCTTCTCACAGCTTTGTTATTGCTTTGACATAGTCTGTATTTTGTATTCTGTCTCCTCAGTTCCCTTCTCACAGGTCCAGCATCGTGTCCCTTTAATATCGCCATTGGTTTAATACCCACGGGGCTGGAGGACTGTATTTTGTGCTCACTGCTGGATGGAGGCGTTCGATGATTAATAGGTTGTTTCTTTCTCCCATTCATATTATTGTACAGCGGTGCCTAGGGACAAATTCAGGGATACCTCTCTCAGGTGATGGATCTATTGGGAAATACAAAGGCACTGAATACCCACATCTCTTCACCAAGCCTCTTCTCTCTCCTCTCTTGTTTTTTTCTCCGTAGTCACCACCAGCAAGTTAATGTTATATTCATTCTGTTCTTTCTCCTTTTTCATCACTTTGTGTCCTGTTTTTTTTCCACTTTTGCTTCTATTTAATGCTCTTACTGGAAGCGACGTGTCTCCAGAATCATACGCTTGGCTTTTAAAGATAAGCTGATCTGTAGCTACTTAGGTGGAGCCTATCTCAAATAATGTGCATTTGCGATACAAAAATACATATATATAAATCAGTGAATGCATAGAATTGGCAGAATCTTGCATTATTTAAAGTTTTACGTAGGCCTGTCTGCTGCTGCGTGTATACTTCTGCTTTGCTATCTGTGCAATTATGATTATATTGATAAGTGTATGTGTGTGTAAATAGAGAGAGGAACTGAGAAGAGACTAATCTTAAGCTATTATTTCATCAGGGGCTGAATGCTGCATACTAACATTAAAGGGGGGAAAAAAAGCCCAAGGAGAAGTGAGGTATTGGATTCTTCTTTCCAGTCCCCCCCTTTCCCCTCGTCGGAGTTTCTGTCTGAGCAATATGGCATAGTTTGTGACTCCATCTGGAGAGCTGACAGCGCAGGCTGGTTATAATAAAGCTTTCAGCCTTCTTCCCTAAGTCTGTAATTAAATGACATCACGGAATCTTAAATGCATCTGCTGGAAAAGTCAGAAGGCTAAAACATCCCATTAAAGGGAGGAGAATGTTTCCCAGTGTTAGAGAAGCTCAAGTGTGGAACTGCTCCAGGAAAGCTGTTTTAAACCTGCTTGAGCATGGTTCACTGTAGGAAGAGTTGTAGGCTGGTAAGTGTGTTATTGGTTCAAGTTCTTGCGACCCAAAATGTAGTTTTAAAAGAAGCCTGTTGTGCTCAGGGAGATGCAGCTGTGTCTATATGTGTGTATGTACATGTGTGTGTGTGTCTGCTATCTCCGCATGCTTATTTGAAGCGGTGTGTATGGGGGTTTTAAGTATTCTGTATATATTGTTTGGGCAGCGGTCCAAAGAGAGTAGTTGTTTACGCGTGAGTGCCGAAGGGGGGAACTGCAGAGGAATAAAAGTTGAAATTAATAGATGTATTTTCTTTACAGACCCTGAGAAACTGAAATAAGCACTATGAAGTGATGATAAGTAATTAGATATTTTCTGTCTTTCTCTGTCTTCTCTTGAGTCGTTTTTGTTGACTAAGGAAACAAAAGGAAATGTATGTTAAAAGTAGATTGCTTTCAATGTGACCATGCCTCCTAGACAGATAAATGAAAAAAAATATCTGCAAAAAACCCTACAACATGGGCTATCAAATTCATTGAAAGGATTGGAAGGATTCCTTATCAAAGTACCCTAATTTCCATGTAAAAAGTTGGGGGGTTTCTAACTTCTGGTGCTTCAAAACTACCTGAGACATCTGAGAAGGAATTTTTTGTTCATTCTTTCCCTCTCTAACTTTTTAACCATTAGGAATATTGATTTTTCAGTTGTAATTTCTAAGCTACTCTAAGTGGAAGATGCCTTCGACATTTTCTAGCCGTCTTGCACCTGGGCAGATAGAGATGAAAGTTTCTTTTCAAAGATCGAGCAGGTTTATGGGACTCGTAAGATAAAGATGAGATTTAGTCAGTAGGAGGGGGCTGCTTTGTCGTGCAGGAGGATTTCTGGCTGTAACTGCACTTCAAGTTTGAAGCGCTCAAGGCTTTACCTTAACCTGAGTTGGCATTTTTGAACCCATTTTCTTTGGTGTCCATTTTACCTGGGGTTCTAGAGACACACCACTGTAGGAAACAGATGATAAGCAGATCAAAAATACGTTCAACAGCCAGTTACACAGCTATACTGTTCTCAAGTATTTAATCATACACTCTTTCTCTGCAGTTACTCGCTTCCCAAGCTGCTTCTCTTGCTAGACTGTTTTTCTTCTTCTGCTTGATTCATCGGAGGCTGCCACAGTCCAGGATTTTGTGCCCATGCCCTCCACGTGCGTGTTGTGATGATAGGATGCACCACTCTGTCCAGCTGCAGGAAGAGTGACGTTGGGCAGAACGACTGCAGTTTAGGTGCAGAGAAGCAATGGTGACCAGCAGTTGTGGGAAAGGAGATTGCAAATCAGAAGATATCTTAATTTGCTTCTTCCAGTGTTAAGTAAAGATTTAAGTTACGCTTTAATGTGTACCGCATCTCTTTTATGCCCGAAATTAGATCAGATGCTCTGCGTGGATTCATTGGGGAAATTATCCCTTATAACTCTAATTTGAAAAAAAGAAGAAGGAAAAAAAAAAAAAAACAACCCAAAAGCCAACAAAAAACACCTTGAATCCAAAAGCTAAGAAACCCCAGGAGCTGCAAAGATACAAACAGATAAGGTTGTCCCTATTTTCAGCAAAAACGAGTACTCAGCTCATGAAGCGTGAGTACAGGCTCTCTTGTATTCTGGCTGTCTGGGCATCATGAACGTTTGTGGCAAAGACACGCTCATTTAAATATATATGGTCTGAGAAAACTTTGGGGAAAAGAGGGCTGACTGTCACTCAGAGCTTAGGTTCCTTGAATCAGGCAGTACCAATCCAGGAGGGACTGCGTGTGTTGAAGCGCAGGCTTTGAACAGAAAAAATCTTCCCAAATTGGAAGTAATGATGAAAAAAACCCCAGGACGTTACTCAAAAGCAGCAAACAGAAGGTACGGAGCAGCGGTTGTGCGTACACCGTGCCCTTTCCAAAAGAGGGCAAGTCAAAGTCCCGCTGGGATGTGCTTGTGTTGACATGGACCTCCAAGGCACGAGGCAGTTCTTCCCCTTCTTCAGCAATACGAGCCAGGTGATGTCTTCTGCTCCCAGGTGTTGTGGTATGGATTTGCCTTCACACCACCAACTCATCATCTAGGAATTTGGGAGGGAGAGAGGGATGGTTTGTGTCTTCATTGTTTCCTAGTCTCGGTGCCTGTGGAAGTCAGCTTGAAACTGTGACTGAGATGAACCCTCCAGGCTCATAAATAGGAAAGCAAATGAAAAAGAAAGAAGCCTATTTTTTAATTCTTGCAATTTTTAGATTGATTTCATTTGAGTCTGGCTCACTCTTTCATGTTTATGAGAGGCCATATTGTACGTCTGTAGAGTTGTCAGGTCCAGCAATGGTGCTGTGTACATAAACCTAATAGCAACATTTATTTCAGGATAAATATTAAAGGAACAAATCATGATATAGAGCTTTTTTTTTTTCTTATTCATGCCTGATCCAAAACAACATCTCTTCTTCTTTTTAATGGCTGGAGGAAATAAATGGGATTATTTTTTGTATGGCTTCTGCTCCAGTCATTAGTTTTGAATGTCCAAGGGAGAACCTGTAGATGTGGCAGACTGCAGAATTGTGGTCTCCCACTTGTTTGTTTGTTTGTTTGGCCTATGAAAATAATAGGGTTGCTATCAGTAGATCTTGTTATAGATGCTGCAGCCGTTGTTCTCTACTAGCGGACTTCAGTTTGGGCCAATGCCTTCATGTCTTTTTTGGGTCTGTGCTACTTTGCCCAGACCAAACATCACCCAGTTGTTTAGCTTTGGAGACATCATTCTGATTTTTAAAAGTTAAAAAAAAAACCCAAACTCATTTAGTGCATGGATACATCCCCTTCCCAGAACTGAAGTGGTTCCACTAATCTGAAATGAAATGGTGCATCTCAAGAACTGATCCTTCCACAATCCTTGGTCTGGATTAACTCATGTCAGTGACGTGAAAAAAAGGCATTTTTGAGCTTTTTCTCTGCATAAATTCCTCTGTATTCATAAGGAACAGAGTCCTGAAAAACTGAAAGCCCCTCTCCAATCAGCATTTTATGTCAGTGCCGTTCTAGGTCCAAGATGACTGAGAAGCAAGTTGTGGGGAGCTAGGCTGTGCTTTGAAACTATGGCTTTAGCAACGGGGTGGGAGGACAGGAGGCAATGAAGCGTCTGTGATCCCCGGTGATGTGGCAGGAGAAGAGCTAGATGTCACCTTGACCTTCTGAGATATCTGGAGTCTCACTAGCACAGGGACAGCGCTTCTCTGATGTCCCGACGCACAGCAGAAGGGTTGGAAGTAGATGGTCTTTAAAGATCCCTTCCAGCCCAAACCATTCAATGATTCTATCATCTCTTTTTCTGTGTTTACATGAATGCTTAAGTGTTAATGCTTCAGTGTAGCATACAGCCAACACAAGTTCCTGTCCTTTACTTCATTCCCTCCTGCTGCTTCTTTGCTGTCTCTCCACATGCTGAAGAACCAGCACCACCAGCCCCTGGCAGACCGTAACACCCCATTTGTGTTAAATCGGTGCTGACACTGAGCATCCTGGAAGACTTTGCATGTTACAAGGCATTTTGGCCAACTGCCTAAATAATGAGCGTTTTGCTAACGCAGCTCTTCCGTCTGATCTTGCTCTGCCATAGTCAGAGAGTCCTACCTTGGCCGCTGTGTTGTGCTAAATCAAGCAACTTCAGCCGTGCGTGCTTGGTTATTACTGCAGGGTGGAAAGCAAGACATCCACGCAGAAGAAGTATGTCTTCCAGTATGGACATAAGTAATCAAGTCATGGCAGCATTGGAGAAACACAAAGGAAAGGCTTGGGTGAAGGCATCTCTGAGGTTACAACCCCCAGTTGAGAGTTTTAGCAAGGAGGTCCATGATCTAAATATTCCTGGAGACTGCAATACATGTTCACCCAAAAGGTGTCCTCTTCAGGTCACAGGTGATGTGTGCTGGCACAGGAATGTATGGAAAGTTTCTCATCTTTCCAGCTGTACTGGGATAAAGAGGAACCTAATTGTCAGTGATGATAATCTGGCTCTTTGGGGTACAAGAATAAATTCCTGGATATTTTTGCAGTAGGATAAGACTTAATGGCTGCAGAGGATGAAGCGCAAATGCCGTCTTTTTGAAAACAGCTTTCTATATCAGGATTTCACCATCAGTGTGCTTTAACATACATCTTTTCAAATGCGAATGGTGATTTGGGGCGTTCTACTTGATGATGTTTTGCCCAGAAAGCTTCATTCTCAAAAAACAAGTATTAGGTACTTTCTGAAGCAGGGCTCCTTTAAGTTCTCTTGTACATGACACCTAGAATGGATATATTCTGAAGATGTATTTCTTTACAAGAATGAATGTGGCATAATAATAAATTTGGAATAATTATAAATTATTCACAGCATTCAAGCACCATTCACATTATTAGTTAGAGGAAAAAAGATGAAATGCAGAGGACTAAAATGATTCACACAGGCTGGCTGAGTTAGGACAAGTATTAGGATCCTGATTCCTGGTGCAGTTTTTACAATGCAAGAAAATAAAATTCCTGGAAAAAATCCAAAATAAAATTGCTGCAACATCCATCCTGTCCATGAAGTTGCAGAATCTGCATTGCTACGTTTCCCATAGTTGTGCTCACGTTTTAACCTATTTTTGATAATTAAAAAAATATGTGAGAGTTGCAAGAGTGAAGAAACTGAGCACAATTTGCAAGGCAGGTAGCCGCAAAGGTAGGATTTTATGTCAGAAAAAGAGAGTCGTATTTTGTAAGATTGCTGCTGAATGACATCTTCATGGTTCTCACTATTTATTTTGTCTTCCTGTGTTGGTTTTGCGTGGCAAGGTTTTGGTAGCGGGGGGGCTACAGGGGTGGCTTCTGTGAGAAGCTGCTAGAAGCTTCCCCTGTGTCTGACAGAGCCAATGCCAGCCGGCTCCAAGACGGACCCGCTGCTGGCCAAGGCCAAGCCCATCAGCGCCTCTGTAATAACATATTTAAGAAAGAGAAAAACAGTTAGAGAGCGCTTTTGCAGCCAGAGAGAGGAGTGAGAAGATGTAAGAACATCTGCAGACACCAAGGTCAGTGAAGAAGGAGGGGGAGGAGGTGCTCCAGGCGCCGGAGCAAGATTCCCCTGCAGCCCGTGGTGAAGACCATGGTGAAGCAGGCTGTCCCCCTGCAGCCCATGGAGGGAGGATGAGGGGGTGTAGAGATTCCACCTGCAGCCCGTGGAGGACCCCACGCTGGAGCAGGTGGAGGCACCTGAAGGAGGCTGTGGCCCCGTGGGAAGCCCACGCTGGAGCAAGCTCCTGGCAGGACCTGTGGCCCTGTGGAGAGAGGAGCCCACGCCAGAGCAGGTTTGCTGACAGGACTTGTGACCCCGTGGGGGACCCACGCTGGAGCAGTTTGCTCCTGAAGGTCTGCACCCTGTGGAGGAGACTCATGTTGGAGAAGGCCGTGAAGGACTGTCTCCTGTGAGAGGGACCCCACGCTGGAGCGGGGGAACAATGAGTCCTCCCCCTGAGGATGAAGAAGCGGCAGAAACACCGTGTGATGAACTGACCGTAACCCCCACTCCCCGTCCCCCTGTGCCGCTGGGGGGGGCGGAGGTTGAAGCCGGGAGTGAAGTTGAGCCTGGGAAGATGGGAGGGGTGAGGGCAGGTGTTTTTAAGATTTGGTTTTATTTCTCATTCCTCTACTCTGTTTTGCTTAGTAATAAATAAGATGAATTCCCTCTCTAAGTTCGGTCTGTTTTGCTCGTGATGATAATTAGAGAATGATCTCTCCCTGTCCTTATCTCGACCCGTAAGTTTTCTTTCATTGTACCTTTTCTCCCCTGTCTAATGAAAGAGGGGAGTGATAGAGCGGCTCTGGTGGGCACCTGGCCCTCAGCCAGGGTCAACCCACCACACTTCCCTAGCTCACAGGACTTGCTCTGAGGTTTGTCATGCCTTGGAGGAATATAAACACAAACATGAGGCTTTATTTACAAGGGTGAGTTTTGAATTCAGACTGGGAGAACGCCTGCCCCCATCGCTGTAAGAAACATCCTCGTAGCTCAATAAATGAGGGGGTTTTGCCATCCCCAGCCAAAGGCCACTAGCTTTGTGTTGACCCTGTGTTAGTGTTATCGTAACTGGACTAATAAGAACTGTAGTTTGATAGGTAGTTAAGAGTTAATTAGACTAACAGCTTCCTGGCTCTGTGCGTGTGGTGTGTCCTTTTTGCAAATAATAAGATTATGAGTGTAACGCCGCAACCCATCGCAGTACGCTTTCTAACTGGGAAGATGGGCTACCGGAAAGCTGCCATCCCGTTTCAACTGGAGTGGTGCTGGCTGGCAGGCAGGGTGGGATCACCGTAGATGAAAGCCCGTTATATCAGCCCATCTGTTACGTATCCTTAATTAGTGTAATTCCCATGCAGTCATAAGCGGGAGTTTCCCCATCCTTGCTGTAATTTTATGCGTGTTTCAGAGGAGAGTTCCTCTTCCAATGCATAACATCGCAGGAGATCTCGTAGATGTAGGGATACACAATTCACTTCACCTTAGGCCGTCGAAAATTACTTAACCCGTGCGTTCGCAAGCATTGGTTTATTGGATGACGACGAAGTCATCCGTAGAGTCACCAGGCAGTTTGCATCCCACATTGAGGGATGAAAAGGTTCTGCAACCTCAGAAACATCTTACTGGCCTCTTCCAGCCCTGATTCGTGAGCTTGGTAAGGAGTGTGTCTAGTCGATACGCTGCATTCAGTTCTCCAGTTCTGCGTCTGTGTCTAAAGATAATTTTGTCTCACTCTAAAACGTGGGTCCTTTAATCTGAGAGTCTGTAGCCGAGAGTCCTCGTGTGCCTTAGACTGTTCTTACGGCCCCATCTTATACAAGTATATGTTTACAGAACGGAATGCTGCTCCTAATGTACTACATATCATCTGTGCAAAGTAATTATAGGGTAATAAAACTGACACACATATGAACATAAAATGACGTGTACCAGGGTCAGAAAATAATTTTCCCAATGGCGATACAGCCCTTATATATTTGTGCTGTGTTTTACAGCAACTTCACTCACTTGATTAGGCTAATGAATTATTTATGTTTTATAAGGATCACTCTGTGGCCAAAAACCAGCTGTCTGGGCAGAAGACATCATCTGTCAGTAACTCCTCATTTCAATTTTTAAGATCAGGAGTTGAAAAAAAAATGTCGTACACAAATGGAACTGCACAGGAATGAGTTTAATTTGGAAGAATGTAACTCCTGATTTTGGAAATTGTTGAGGATATTGAAGCAAATACCCTCACTCTTTTGAGAAGAGAAATGAGAACTTTAATGGAGGTCCAGCATCCAATTTGTCCAAATTTGCTGCCTCCAGTGGCACAGCATTGTTGCTCAGCTCCATTCTGATGCAAATCCTTTTTTCCTCTTAAGCATCAGTTATTAGCTTTGGCCAAACCCTGGCTGCTGAAAGAGGTGGGTGGTCGGAGGTAATTCAGATACCTGCTTTTCATCCGTATTCACTTTGGAAGCTGTTTCTCTTTTCCACAAACATGTTCTGCAAGCATCTCTCCCTGTAAAACGAGCCCACTGAGCCTCATCTCAACCCTTCAGAGAAATAGCGGTGGCTACTGAAATTGTGGTGTAATTTCCCTGCCGTAAATATCATCAAGATCATATGGTAAACTTGCGGTCGTTTCTTTTTCTGCAGCTCTGGCTCTGTAGACAAGGTGTGCACGTATTAATGGCTAGAGCCTGGAGCACAGCTGGCTCTTTGATCACTTTTTCTTGCCTTCCTAAATAGCAATATTAGTGTGCCCCAATTGAGTTAAGTTTTTCTGCCAACTTACTAATGAATGTGATTAGATTGAAACTGCGTGTAGCTTAACGTTGCCTGGCTTGATTTGTAATCTCGATCTCAAAAGTGCAGTATCTTTACTCTGGCAGCTATTTATATACAGGTTCATTGCCTTCCTGTGCAAATCACTGTTACTTGGTAGCATGGACAGAGCTGCGTTGGGTGCCAGATCCGTGGTGTGAGAGCTGCCAAGCTTTCCCGTGTGATGTTGCATGCCAGAGGTCAGTGAGAAGGTAAAATAATTGTGCCCAGATTGCACTCTTAATACGCGTGTGCTTGCTTACCTGGGTGTCTTGGAGTGGTTTGTATTGTGCATACTCTTGTCTCATAATTTCCACATGACTGGGTATGGTTAAAACCCAACCCAGCTCAACAGCATCTCAGGTCAACTCTTTGCTCAGCATGACAATCAGTAGGGATTCCGTTCTGGTTCCTGTAGGTTACTTGCGCACATGGCGAAAAAATATCATTGATTTGCATTATTAGATCCCTTAATTGACAAATGTCAGGAGCGGAGTTCGCTGTAGTAACTGAAATCTCCTCGGAGGTTCCTCTGGGTCAGATGGAGGAGTACCAGAGGCACGAGCACATCTTTTTATTGGAAGTCAATATATTAATTCTCTCCCTGGGGCTCTCAAACCAACATATTTCCCCACTTCTCAATTCCCTTTACAGAGCAACAGGTATTCATTACAACAGGCTGATAAGGAACAAGAATCTTCAAAGGAGGCTTCGTATTTATTTACTCTTTGCTCCTAATTTTGATGTGGCCCTAGGCTTATCGTGTTTGTCCTTAGAAGAGGGAAAGAATAGGCAGAGCTGGGCTTAACTGCAGAATATAGTTACTCCCTCATCAGTAAAGGAACAGAATCATTTAGAAAAGGTGATGATGTACTTAATGACCATGTATTTTTCCTCAAACCAAGACCATAAAATTCTTATCCTCATTAAAGAGCTCCAAAGTTGCCTGCTTAAAGTGGCTCAGCACATTAATGCTTCCCTCCTTCTAGTGCAATCACCTCCCTGTTCACTCCAGCCATGCCTTTTTGGGTCCTGGTACCCTCTGGGCATTGCTGTTCATACCAGGATGGCCGGGAGTCTCAAGAACCTACCAAACTAAGTCGTAATCCTCGGTGATGAGGAGGGCAGAAGAGGAACCCAAGTCATTGCAACACGGATCTGGCTGATTCCCTCATTAATAGATCTGACTGTTGGGCACTCTCCATGCCCATGGCTTGGCTACGGAGACGCTGTGACCTTAGGAAGGCTTTTGTGTTCTTGTTTCTACGCCTGTGGCACACCTACCCGTTGTTCCTGGGTGTTCAGCAATGGCTACTCTTTGCCTCAGTTTCCTTCCTTATAAAATTCACCACTTTTATTTACACTAATATTCTGTGGTCTGTGAGTAGACTTTCACCACTGCTGAATTTGGCTCTTACTGAAACACAGAGCAGCTTTCTTGATTAGCCAGATGTTGTCCCATCCACATTCTCAAGTCAGGCAATAAGGTGTGTGGAAATGACCTAGGACCTATGTTCTACTCCATCTACTCCATCAGGGCCGTATCTTTGACAGCTTTGGGTAAAATGTGAAAAGGAAGGTTAAGGGATGACCTTGACGTTGACAGGAATAGAGGGACTTAATGATCTGCCACAGGGTGATGGTGTCTTATTTCCTACTGTAAAATGGAAGTGGTCTGGGCACGTGGAAGGAGCCATCCATGGAACTGTGTTTCCCAAGTCCTTGCAAGGACACAGGGCTGTGGGATGTTACCATCCTCCAGCTGACGGTTGAACTGGGCCTCTGGGCTGTTTCTCCACATTGGCTAAAAGGAAAGCCAACTGCTGCAGAGAGGACAGCCAGAATCACTCATCAGCCCTTCAGTGTTGCGATACCTAAGTTGGGTGTCTATAGCAGGACATCTACACTTGGCCCTACATGCTCCTGGAGGCAGTGGCTCCGTCAAGCCCCAATACTCCAGGACGTCCCCAGGTGGACCCTGGAGTTACAATCTCTCAGTCTGGGCTTTTCATTTCCCCCAATGTGTTTTTTGGAGTAACCCCTGATTTAACTGATTGGCCGTCCCCCCGTCCGCACACCGGAGGCTGATCAGTCAGTTGGATGATAATGAAAGATCGCGCCATCTGTGTGCTTATTTAATGGAGTGTCAGCACATAGCAAATAGGAGGTAATTGGATTGACAGACACGGAGCCAGTTATTCGGCTGTTTGCTATCTGATGGGGAAAAGCAGAGGAGCAGAGAGGTGTAGCAAAGCTAATCGGATCGTGTCTGTTGTTGTAAGCGCGCACAATCTGCCACACCAAATTCACGGGCTTTGAAACCGCTGGCCGGTTGGAGCCGTTCCTCGCTGCCGTCCGTTCCAAAGCCATCCTTGCATTCGTATTACAAATCATTATAATGCAATCTAATAAAAAACAGTTTGCATAAAGATGGTGCCCATTTATAAAGCTGTCACCGCAGCTACTCTATTAATAGAGCCATTTTAAAGATTTATAGTCAGCATATGTTACTTTTTGCAGGGGCCAGATTGAGAGCTCTGGGGTTTGAGCACGAAGAATGTGCCATCAGATCAGATTTAAAAATAATATGAATAATAAGTTAATTTTTACAAAGCTGTTGTGATCAGGAGAGAATGTGAAGTTGGGGGGAGGGTATCATTACATTTCAGTGGTGGTCAACAAACTAAATGTAATATGGCACTAAAGGAAATAGGATTTAATAATACGAAAAGCTAAACTTAGTGAACTTCATCTTTCAGCTCACTTTGCGTGATAGGATGACATTATACGATGGTTCTGTTAACATCTTTATCGATGCATGATGCTAAAGTGTTTTATATGCATTTAATGAAACGCCACAATATTTCGATGCGATAGGCGGGCATTCATTTAGGATTGACTGCCAAGATTGTTTAAAATTTTCATGCTTTTTAAGCAAGGCTGTATGTATTTTCTACCTTGCATAGTCCTGAACACATCAGTAGTAGTGAAATAGTGTTACCTGCTGTAGTTTCATGGGAAGTAAAGCGTAGCCCTTACTTTTATAGTAAGTTAGAAACAGAAGAAGGGGCGGGATCCTACAGGTTTGACTTCATCTCACGGGCAGAAAGTGCCTCTACATGTACACATGCCCTGGGTTCACATAAAATATATACATCGCAGGACTTCTATAGAAAGAGAGATTGATGGACCATGGTTAGTACATTTATCTTCTGGCTTCTGCAGGATTGGATTTAAATTACAAATGGATCGACAGTGGGTAATTTAGTTCAGTGGTCATTTTGGATTATCATCTCCATCACGAAGCAATCTTGTAACTTTGAGGCAACTGGCAGGCTTTGCTCAACGTCGGTCTAGTGTTGGGCTGGACGGTTACGGTTTCAGGGACTGGAGCGGAAAGACTTGGTGGTGCAGCTTCGGAAGAGCAAAGAGGTGGCTGATCATAGGAGCTCAGTTCCGTATAAACTTAAACAACATAAATTAATATTTATTTATTTTTGCAGTGACAAATGATAAGCAGTAGCTCATCCAAGCTGCGTTTCAGGCTGAAGGTGAAGGCTGCTGAGCTGCACATCACAGCAGCATTTTACATTTTCCTCTTACCTGGACGTGCACAGTTGGGGTTTGTTGCCATCTTAATGATACCGTACCCCTCTGCAGTTTTGAGGATCTCTTGCTTTGCAAACGTTCATTGCTCGTTGCAGCAATGGGGAAACTGAGGCTCGTTACACCCAAACAACCCCAAGAAGTTCCTCAATAAATTAGGAAGAGACAAAAACATTTGACCACAGGTTTCTTGCTTCCAGGTTCCCATTGTAAAGAACCTGCACCTGCCTAAAAGCATTCAAAGGAGGTTCACGGTATATAGGGAGTAAAGCTATTTTATGTTTGTTCCCAAAATGAACTCAGAGGCCTCGTAGTGTAGGTAGGAGTCTGGGGGGGGTGAGCAGAATAAAAGTGGAAGTAGGTCTCTGAAGCATCCGTGGAGGTTGGACTGATAAGGGACTGCATTACACTCTGGTGTGTGTAGCTACGCACGGACACGCACGCAGCTCTGCCGAAACACAGCCGCGTGGAGGGGAGCAAACGTAACCCGGTGCTCACCGGTGACACCTTGAAGAGGTTTTTGTCTCGGTGCTGATGGGTGAAAACCCGTCTCGTAACAAATACGCTGCGGAGGGTCTTTAGGACCTGAACAAAGCTCTAGTTTTTCAGGTTTGATCTAAAAAGACCTCTTTTAGAGGTCCACAAAGATGTGGAGCAAACTGAATTCGTCTGCCATAGGGGGATGAAAAGCCAACACCAAGGGATGGCTCTTGCATGGAGCCACGGCCAGGACGTTGCTTTAACGTCCCATACCGTGCTATATGGACTGAAGCCACCGTTCTCCGCTTTACACCGAGGTGCTCTCAGGGAGAAGCTGTGAGTTTATAGATTTCTCTGGTGACATGTACACCTTGTCAGATAAATAGATTGCTCCAAAGCCCCAGATGCCACCAGTATTTCGATGGGCTGGGAGTTCAGAAGGAAATGAAGAAGCCAAACAGCAGCTGCATTTTGGTGGTAGAAGACAGGCGAGTCTTCACTCGGTGTTTGTTAGTAAGCATTGCCTCCTCACGCTTGTTAAATGCTTCTCGTGCTTAAAATGTGCTTTTTGGGGTGTGGTTTAGGTTGGTGCTGGGAATCACATCAGAGGGACATGTTCAGCCATGTCCCAGCCATGTTTTCACCCAGAGTTAGGATTCTTGCTTGCTGTTTATTGTGAATAATCAAAATGTCAAGCAGGAATTCGGCCTCAGCAATAAAAAACGATGCAGTGCAAAGCAAGCTAGAGCAGTGTTACTGATCGCTTTTTAAGGCTCATCGCAGAGAGAGGCAGCGGTGGGGGGGGAAATGGTATGGAAAGTGGATCAAGGACCATCAGCATCAGGACAGGGTGAGGTGAGGACCCACAGTGACTCCCATATCTGGGTGTACATTTGCAACAACCAAGTGACAATGACAACAACCAAGTGACGATGACTTAGTACCTACCAAGCACATGTTCCTGCCCTTTCTGGATGTCAAGGAAGCCACAGGTCATGCTTTACTTCCAGGTCATAACAAAGATAAGGGCACATCTAATTACTTACCGGGGCTCGGCTGATAAGCCATAACTCAACCTTGGAGATCACCTTTCCATACCACGTAGAGATGTCACCTCGGTCTAAAGCAAATCATGATGCTCCTTGGGAGCTCCCCAAAACCTCCACCAGCGACTGATGCCGCAGCTCCAACTTGTGTTGCTTTCCCTGTAAGCGCTCATGATTCATTTTTCGGGTGCGTCCTCATTAACAGAACGAGCTGATGTGATTCATGCTTGAGTTGCTCTTCCTTTGCCTGCCTTCAAAGAGAAGCAGCTGTACCGCATCTGCTCGCAGAGGGAGCTGCTTGTGGGTCTTCCAGACGTGTAAGTGCTCTATGCAGATTTGTGGCGCTGGTAATTGCTCTGTTTCATCTGCAGAAAGGGAAATAACATCTTTGCAAGAACAGCGTCTAGAGATAGAAGAGGAATAAAGTTAGATTTTTGCTGCTGTACATTCGCAGGCCAATGGATTGGTTTTTAACTCTGCAGACAAATGCCTTTATAAATTTACAACTAGGCTCAAAATCTACCCAGTTTCTATTTCTTAAGTAACATAGCCCCATTCCAGCGGTCTGTACAGTATATTTTCCCATGTTTTACCCCGGACTGTGATGTTGATACGCATTTCATAGCCATCATTTCACAGTAACGACTCCAAGTTAGGCCGTTTTGTTCCTTTTGAAACTCAATTTCTCCGGGAGGGTCACAGAACTCCGGGCTGCTCCTCGCTCAGATTTACTACTTTTGGAAAAATCACACCTAGCTATCAGCTGAAGTTTGGCAGCAGATAGAAATGGAGCCGCATCCTTAAGCTCGCTCGTACCCTCGCAGGACGTGAGAGGATAGAGACCACGAGATGAGAGCATCAGTCCAACCACCACATCAGAAACCTTCCCTCTGGTGGGCTCTTTTTAATGTTTGTGATGCATGAATTACCTCGTGCCAGCTTCGTCAAGGAAATCATTACTCCTGTAGATGAGATTTACCTCTGACAAGATGAAAATGAAAAGCAAGGAAGAGGCCTTGTGGCAACGCACCCACATCACCTCTACTCAGCCGGATTGGCGAAGGATGTTTTCATTCATGCCTGTCCTGGTGGGTATTAATGAAGATGTTCAGCTACAACAGCAACCTCAAAAGCAAATAGAAGTGATTTTGAGGCCATGAGGAGGGGAATGGAAATATGGGGTGCAGTGGGAGAGGTTGTAATTAGCACATCAGAATTTGCCTCCAAGGTTTGACCGCCCCAACAAAAATCCACTGTGGTTCTGCTGATGCCGTTCATGGTTCTGGCTCAGTGAGAAGCGTCTGAACCGTAGGGTACAAGATACACTTTTCTATACATTATGAAGCTTTAGATCTAATTAGTTCCGACTCTACGTCTTGTGGTCCAGATACTAGCCAATATTCCCCTCTGAGAGACATCAGAAAAAAAGTGTACCTGGTCTGTCTTAAGATAGTTGCACTAAGTCAGAAAGTTGTGTTCTTCAGGTGATAGGTGAGCACTAAATAAGCAATATTTTTAGCACAAGATGATAGTTAAATTATAATTTTAATTTTTTTTTTGAGTGTGTGTAGTGTTTGTAGCACCTCAAAGGCAACAAGATACTTATTTTTATATTACACTTGCATTGGAAGGAGATATTTTTTACCTCAGTCTCATGGATGAACATGGAAATAAATTCTTTAAAGCTCGTATTTTTAGCTACTGTAAAAGAAAGAAGTTCTGGACTCTTTCATCTTCCAGCGCTAAAGCTGTCAGATCTGTGGGGACATACTCAGAAGCCTTTACACTAACCAAAAGAGCTATATCAAGTAGTCGAGCTTTTCTTGATTGGGGATTTCTGTTTGTATAAGGACTGAAGTGATGGGAACTGACAGTATCATCTGGCCGTTTGCCCGAAACAGCCCATCAAACTCAGCTTGGTGTTGCAGTCACCGGTCTGACTGGTACCGCCAGTAACTCGTGTTTAGCTGAAACCTTAATATTTTACTGAAAAATGCCCCAAACTTGGTGTTTTCTCTTAACAGTAGTCATTCTCCATTTTTGTTACCTTCCTGGATGTTTTCTATGCTATATAATATTTCAAAACAGGAGAGAATTAATGCTTTTTGTCTGGTATTTGCTGTGGTTTTGTCTGGTTTTGCTAAGATTTTAAATGCACTTAGTGTAGCTAAATCTCCATTGGGTGTCCCAGAGCTGTTTACACTTTTTTTTGGTGATAATTATAATTTTAATCACATTTTGGGTCACCTAGAGAAGAGCTTAAACCTTTATTCCTGCAGTTGTCCCCTGCGTACAGCTCCCTTTGGACTTATTTTGTACAGAAGCAGGTCTATTATCTTGCATATAGCCACAATATTTATCAGCAGTGTGCTCCGCAGTGAAGTATCAATCCCGAGGTAACTGATAATGTAGCCAAAATAATTCTCTGTAGTCAAGTTTTTATGCAAAATAATGTGTTTTCTGTTACTTTAGTACCTATTTTATTGGTCTTCAGTAACAAATGGTCTCTGGTCTATGTGCTGCAGTGAATGTTTTAATTTTATTTATTGTATTCGGTATGTGTGTCATGGTTAATACGTTTTGGTACGGGAGCATCAGTAGGTCTCACTTTGGCAGAGAAGAAAGGAGTCAGAGGATGGACTGGACTGGGATGGGTGAGAAGTAGGTTTTATTCCGATTAGATCATTACGTGACCTGAATATACTGAAATATATACCAGTTTGGTTGCACGTAGTTGTGGAAGTAGCCTTTTTGCCTGGCCACGTTATCACAAGGGTGGTAAATTAGGAATCAGAGCTGTGCCTTGTTGGTTATCAAAGAGCTTGGCAGGAGACCATCATCTTTGGCTGTCCCTTCTGTTGACCGTCTCCCAAAACACCCGCTGTTGGGGTGGGCAGGCTTTCTGGATGGGGAGGGAACAACCTGGGGTCTTCCAGGTGTCTCTCTTAGTTTGCATGTGTCTTCAAACCTTCAAGAACCTGTAGTCTTGGATATTTTATCTCCAATTACGTGGAGTCTGAACAACCAGTTTGGGATTTGCTGTTCTGTCAGTAACTGATATCCAGTTCAAAGGATTTCTGGTGTTTCATCAGTATTTCCTTACTTTGTGTAAGCTCACAAAAAGGTTCATTCCAGGTGCTTGGACATTTTCTGACTAAGGTAGAGGGAAAAGAACAGGTTAGGATCATATAAAAATGAAACAAGCTGAAATGTAAATTCAGACTGAATGTCTGTAAAAATTTTCTTAATAAGATTTTGGAACTTTTTTTTTTTTTCTTCTGTCAATTCATTTTTTTGAGGAGGGAATTTCAGATAATATTATCGTCATCATTAAAAAAAGGAGCAGTTGATGTTATGCACTTTCGATGACATGTCTTCGGTTCCTTTTAATGATGTTTTAGAAGACATCTGATAACAAGAAGACAGAAGAAGGCCTAGGGAAGGTGAGAGTTGTAGGTTTCTAAATCAATCAGTATAGCTTTTTTAGGTTTTATGCTTTTTATTACATGCTTTCAGCCTAGGTAAGACAGTCCTCATAGCCAATTAAGTTGTGAGGTAGAATGAATTAAATTTTCTGAAATGGTTTGCCTTTTTTTTTTCTTTTTTAATCCAAATGACTGTCATTTACAAAAAGATACTTCATTTTACCGAAAGTGCTTTTCTGTCTAAGGGGAATGCTTAATTGCAGCCACAAATCACCTCAGATGCTTTCATAGGAGGATAAAACAAGTTAAAAATTGTGCATCATTTTGAAAATGCAGGTTCTGAATTCAGGATAAGATGCAGATTTCTTTTTTTTTTTTTCCCCACATCTGCTCTCTTCAAGAACTCCATCCTGGCCAGACATCTCATAAAAGCATTCTTCGGAGCAGTGACATCCCTACGAGCCTTTTTAGGATTTCAGGCAATTCCCAGGGCTATCAACAGTGACCATTACCCAAAATCTGGTGACACACCTCGCTCTGCATTTTTATTCAGAGAAAGCATTTTTGCGTTTTACAGGTCTGACACATACGGCGGTTATGTTAAATAAGTGTAATTGCTCAGCGTTAGAGGAGTTTTCTATCCCAAATGCGCCGCGTGGCTCATTCTCTCACATTTAGAGAGTACAGCCCACGGCGCGTTAACCTTTATAGGTTTTCCTTCAGTTTTTGTGTGCCGGTGAGAGATGATTTTAAATGCGGTTGTTGATACTGTTTCAGAAACCATACTAAATTACAACTGAATGGTTCTTTTTCCAATAGAATTATCGGAGCAAATGGAAAGTGAATCAAAGCTGTTCCTCCCAGGCCTTCTTTATGGCCCCTTTTTACAGTGAGCTATATCTCAAATTTCACTCTTTGGAGAGTAAAACGAAAATAGTAGGGTATAAAAGAGCTCAGTGGCACAGCCTTTTACCATCACAATGGTTTTTAATTGCAGGGTTTTTTAGGTCATTTGGATTTACACACATGCGGGTATGTCCAAAACCGATTTAAAGAATCATGTCCGGACTTTCCCTGGTGCTCCGCTTTCTTCAAATGCGAAAAAGTTTTCTCCATTTTGATTTTTACACATTTTATATAAGCGTGTCATTGACCAAAATGTGATTTCTTGTCATGTACGCCAGTTCACACACAGACATAAATGTTGATCTCTGGGATAGCCATAGGTCAAATTGCTTTTCTGACATCTTAATGGTTGTGTGGATGGCTCGGATAAGTAACACGGGGACATTTTTGGAAAATACTCTCAGAATATTTTTTTTTTTTTAGATGGTCTTAAACATGTTGTTCTATATAAAGACTGAATTATGTTTGAACAAGTTAACCGGCAGTATTTGAAATTTAAATAAATAAATAGCACAGTGAGTGACTGTGAATATGTGCGTGTGTGTCTGCCAAGCAGAAAATAGAGAATATCTGTTAGGTCTTTAATGCCACCCAATACTTCCCAGTTTGAAAACTTCATTTTCAGTTTCTTGTAGTTTGGCTAGTCTTTAATTGCCAACTGGGGCTAGATACTTTTTTTAGAAAAATGCATCTAAAATACTTGTTCTTTCTGAGAATGAGAAGAAGGAATACTTCGTACATGTTGGCAAGTTCTGGTGACCTTTTCTTTGGCTGGCAATTTGTATCTCTGCATTTCTCAGTAAGAACTGTTGTGTAAAGGGTGCACCTTTTGCCATTCCCCTGAAAATACACCGAAATTTGGCTTAGTTATGCACCTTTGAAGAAGTGTAGTGCTCACAGTCTCGTAAGAGGCTGCCAGTTTGTACTAGTTGAAGTTCCAGATGGGCACAATTCTGCTTGTAGCTAACCAGAACCCTGCTAAAGGCAAGGACCTTGGAAAGGTGCTGGTCCCTGAGCCAAGGACTTCCTCCCCTCACAGGGGTTTTTGGGCTCCTGTACCTACTGGGTTCCAGCAGCCTGGAGGAGGATGCTTCCTGATATAAGTGCCAAGAAGAGAGGAGAAACGTAGGATGAACAAGTGAGATTGGGAACCAAGGAAAATAAGAGAACTGGTGGCCAAATTCCCACAAACAGGAGTCGTATGAAGAAATGAGAAGGCAGGAAGAGTGAATCTTGGAAGCGGTGCATCTTTGTGGCAGAAGTGTCTCACTTGGTGTCACAATGATTCACGCCGATGAGAGTTGGCTGCTGGTGTGTGTTACTCCAGTCATGCAACAGAGAGTTGCAAAGTCCCAACACTGTGACATCGCCTGTCCGAACACTGACCATCCTGTTCCTGGGACCAGACAAGGATCTGCTGATAAGAGCAATACTGTGCTATGGTGTAATTAAAAATTATACCATGATGTCATGCACAGCAGGCCAAAGTAAGGTGACATGAGCAACTCCAATCCTGCTTTTCCAAACTTGTCAGTGTTTGATTTTGCACCATTAATTCTCTTAAGAAATACATAAAATTAATGTTTGCCATTCGATTAATCTGTTCTTAATGACGTTCCGAATAATCCTCCCAATACAGAACACGTAGAGCGCATCGCTGTTACAATGCAATGTGCTAGAAGGATTCTTGGTACAAATCTGCTGTACATCTGTACCTGGAGCCTTGTGATGCTTGCTTGGGCGCCCTGGTCGTGTGCTCAGTGGGGTTTTCCTCTTGGTGGGATGAAGGTTGGCACTGCACAGTGGCTGCCATGGGTGCTCCTTTGCAGAGCAGAAGTGGGACTTACCCTGACCAGTGAAGACATGGTGCGGTCATCCTTGAACCTTAGTAGATCATAGTAAATTGGATCCCAGTTGTCCTTCTTTTAAGCTGTACTAAGTGGCAATGTAATTGTACCATTGGAGTATCAAATTTCTGAACTCTTAGGGCTGTTCCCTACCGTGAGAGTCGCTCTGACATCCATACAACATGCTGCTTTACCTTTTCTCTACTTCCATTTCCTTTGGTAGAGATCTTTTGATTAATGAAGACTTCAGAAATTGTCTATTTTTCATTACCATTATCATTTAATCAAACTATCCCTGCACATTCAAACTTAAGGTCCCTCATCCATATCCTCTAGTCCTCCATGCTGTGCACAGTTTCATTCTTAATAACTTTTTCCTGATACCGGGTTTAAATCTGCTTTCCTAAGCTCTTGACCATTTGTTCTTTATCACAAGTGTTGCTGAGCACTCATAAAATCCCCTCTTGCAGAGTCATCGCTATCTAGCAGCTTTCTCGTAATCTGTGATTACGTTATGGTTTGTATCAAGTAATATAGGGATATATTTTTGATCCTTACCAGTATTAAGCGCAGCACTGTTGTCTTGTTTATACCGAGAAATTAAAGCCTATTAGAACACGTCAACCACCAGGACTCAGTTCTCTAATCAAGATAAAGTTTGCTGGAGATTAAGGCACAGGTCTTTAGGAGAGATCTGAAATGGTGATTAATGCCAGGTACTGGGAATCAAAAATTCGTGATTACACCTTTCTCTAGCACTGACCTTTCCTCTGGCCTCGCACAAGCAATTTAGTCTCTGCTATAGGAAACACTTAGAAGCACCATCAAGCTGTTGCGGGATAAGGAGTTGCCATGGGTCAGCACAACTGAGCTCTGATAGTTTGCTGGTAGTTTGTATGTGGCTGTTGTCCCTCTAAAAGTTTTCTTCCACTTCTGTTGGCTTAGCCAGTTTGAAGCATGCGCTGGATTTTAAAAGTTGTTCCCTTCACTTCACTGAAAGTTGCTCGTTTTAAATTTAAGCTGCTCTGCCTCTCCTTTCCCACCTGAAAGAGGTACAATGGTATTTGGCTGCATGGTGCGGGTACTGTAAGAGTTAATTCACATTTTTTTTTGGTGAGTTCTATGCATCAAGAGCACTGTGTAAATAAGCCTATAAGGAAAGAGTGGCAAATTTATTGGCAGACACTAAAAGATACAGTAAATTAGTTTAATATGGTCCCATCAACCTTGACAATGTTCCCTTAAGGACATCAGTGGTTGTGACTCAAAGCTGGTGACATTAGGTCTATTATTTCAGAGATAAGCTCGTTGGAGGTCTCTCTGCTCTCTTCCCGGATGACTCTGCTGTTTCCCTGTTTGATAAAGCCGATTCACATTATTGATCCGTGAAAGCCAGGGAATAAAACTACCATCCTTTGCACTTCTCTCCATGCAGCATCTCTCTTTGGAGAGGCAATCTTCAAACTTAATTGCGAACGGAATCCCCCACGGAAGCAATAGCCGCATCAGCCCAAATGTGTCACTCTAGACTGATGGAGTCAACACTGCAGAGGCTTCAGGGAGCAAATTGTTCAGGTTTGAAAGAAATCATGCTACCAAAATTGACAGGAGCTCCTCAGTCAGTCCTCTGAAGGAAAGCTGTCTCCTCTGGAGTGCTGAACGTAGAAGTAGAAAATTACGGACAATTAAGCAGACCTTGTTGAAGTGTGTGGGAAAATGGTTAGTGGTAAGGCATCTCTAATAAATGCTAACCATGCTGGAACAGTTAGAGATGTCTCATGCAAAAAAAAAGACTTTCCTAGTGAAGAAGAGGTGGCTTTCAGGGTGCAGAGGGTGTTGCTACGTATATATCTTGGGAGATCCAAGGTCAAACACTTGCTTCTGCTGCTGTGTAAAACAAAGATAAAAACAATCCTAGCCCGTCCAGGAGTGAGATTAAAATATAAAAGATTGTGAGTCACTTGCATGCATCGATGGACAGCATCCATCCACATTTCTCCCTTTTGGAAAACATATCTCAATCCATTATAACTCCTGATACTCAATTCCTAATTATTTTGATACATACCATTTTGAAAGGAAGACTAATTTCATTGCCTCGGCTGTAAGCTAAAGAAATGACGAGGTAATTTCTAGAAGAAACTCCTATGTGTTAAACAGATGGCATCACTGAGATAAAGAAATTTTGCAGGAGGAGATGGCAAACATTTTGTGTTAAAATATTCCCAGATTCGGCATGCTGTTCTGCGTGTGCAGGAATGGGATCCTAGGATGAATCAATAAAAATATAGTATAATACAGACATACATAATGCGGTATGATATCAGCATAGTACATGTGCATTTTTCAGTGATATCTCTGGACTTCGAGCTGGAATATACTGCTGTTCAGTTTAGAGACGGGGAACCCACCCGTGGGAATCAAGTGACCAACACCAATAGGAAGTTTGCCTTTTCAGAGGGATTTCTGGCAGCCTGAATTTTTTATGGGGGTTTTATTTTTAAAAAGAGGTCTCCTCAGGATGTCTCAAATAGAGCAGTCAGTGATTTTTGGACAAATAAACATGAATTGTGCCCGGGTTGTGGATCTTCACCAATTCCCCATTTTGTCTGTTCTTCTCCAGTCGTTGATTCTTTGTCTCACCAGCTGTTGACATTTTGGGGGGGGGGGGGGGGATTATCCTTTTTTGACCTGTTTTTTTAGACCTTTTCTGCTCTTCATGCCTTATGTTGTCGCAGTCTATAGTTATTCCCTCACAGCTGGTGCTTGGCTCTGGGATGTACGAATGGCAAAGGCAACACTAACACATTTAGAGTAACTACATGGTTCAACTACATTGCATTCTTCCCCTTCTGTTTTCCAGATTTATCCAAGAGATAGAGCACGCCATGGAGCTTGGCCCAACCAAGCAGTGTCCGCTCCGCGAGTTCCTCACCATGTACATCAAGAACATCTTCCTCAATCAGGTCCTGGCTGAGATCAATAAAGAGATTGAAGGCGTCACGAAGGCATCTGATCCCCTGAAAATATTGGCTAATGCAGACACCATGAAGATCCTAGGTGTGCAGCGGCCTCTTCTGCAGGTAGGAGCTGAGTGAACTGCCAGTATGTCCCTTACTGTCCATGTCTAGCCATAACCTGGCTGTATATCCAATGAGGAAAGACACGGACCTCCTCAAGCGTGTCCAGGGGTCTGGAGCACCTCCCCTATGGGGACAGGCTGAGGGAGTTGGGGTTGTTCAGCCTGGAGAAGAGAAGGCTCCAGGGAGACCTTAGAGCCGCCTTCCATTACTAAAGGGGCCTACAGGAAAGATGAGGAAGGACTCTTTACCAGGGAATGTAGTGATAGGATGAGAGGTCATGGTTTTAAACTAAAAGAGGGTAGATTTAGATGAGATCTTAGGAAGAAATTCTTCTCTATGAGGGTGCTGAGGCCCTGGCAGAGGTTGCCCAGAGAAGCTGTGGCTGCCCCTGGCTCCCTGGCAGTGTTCAAGGGCAGGTTGGATGGGGCTTTGGGCAACCTGGGCTAGTGGAGGGTGTCCCTGCCCATGGCAGGGGATTGGAACTGGATGGGCTTAAAGGTCCCTTCCAACCTAAACCAGTCTGGGATTCTAGGATTCCATGACCCACAAAATCTGTCTCAACCCTGAGTGTAGAGATCTATTCCAGTGTCACTGCTAGTATACTCTTTCCTCTTCTGATCTCTGTATGTGGGTATATAGGTATACACATGCTCTTATGTTTTGGTTGTGCAAGAGGGTACGTCTCTCTTGCTACGTATGTCAAGCTAACAGCATCTCTGCGTCTTGCTGAGCATATGCCATTATTAAAGCACCTTGTAGCCATTGTGACGACTTGTTACCAGATTTCTTAAACCCTTACCATAGAAGTTGATTTTCAAGATTTTCAATAATGTCTGCCTCCCTTGGAAGTTCTGGGGACACTTGCAAATCATAGAGCCGTGTGATCGGACTAAATACATGTACCAAACTACCAGGAGGAGCAAAGATGAGGTCTGCTGCCTCCCAAGTGCAGCGTGTTTGTAATTGATGTGATGCTGTTGCAGCGAGGCAGCTGTATTGCTTCCTCAGCCAGATAAGAGAGATTTCAGAGATTTGGCTTTGAAGTTTGAGTATTTATATGAGAAGTCTCTTCTGAAACAGCTTTTTTGAGCTCTAATGTGGAGTAGTGATAATGGCAACAAGCGCCGTTCTCATCCCAACTACATGGGTATCAGGACAGTAGGGAAGCCTCAAAAAAAGTTCTGAATTATACGTGTTGCATGGGACTGAAAGGAATCGACTGACTGTCAGCTCTGACCCTTACTGTGATTTGCGTCAAGCTCTTTTAATCCTTTTAAATTATTCCCTCTTATCTGTAAAATCACCTCCTCAGGGTTGAATAATATTTGCGAAGTTCTTGGGAAGTAATACGCACCTCCCAAGGTTTATATGGCCGCTTTCTATCTTAGTTTATGACTATAAAACGTGTGCATTATAATGATACATAATAATAGTAATAACTATTATTATTGTTATTATTTGAGGGAAATTGCTAGGATTTTTGCATGTATTAATGGTCACTAAAGCTATGCCTGTCTGAGTGCCGCAGGTATGGGATGGTTCTTTCAGAGGCAAAGCAAAATTAGATTCCAGTGGAGAGTTTCAGGAGTCTTTAGAGGGGAACAGCTTTCTTAGAAGGGTGGAGGAAAGTTTCTTTACCTGGTTTAGAAAATCTCCATGAGTTAAAATGATGTTTTGGAGCGGCACAGCATCCGTGAACTGTTCCCTTCCCAAGGTACAGCTTTACCAACCTTCTCAGAAACTTGGTTACCAAAACCGAAATGTGGAGGAATACAACCCATTGTAAATAATTACCAACGTCAAAATTGTTTCAGTCTCAATGTCCACGGAGCACACACGACATAAGATGAGAACAAGGCATTGCCACAGGAGCAGTTTATGTCTGGGTATCTCATGTGGAGCCCTCTCGTAAGCTGAAGGTGGATCTGATGGTTTGGTTGTTTTGTTTTTTTCCCTTGGTGCTGCGAAAGTAGTACTGATCAGGTATAAGGTGTAGTAGTAAAAATGCAGCAGGAACGGTCATGAAACAAGAGCACAGTGTTGAAAACAACTTTCAGGAGAGCAGAAGGGGGTCTTGGAGATCAAGAATTCGAATGCGTTGGCTGAGTGGGGATGGCAGGAGCACAGCAGAGCGGGGATGCGTGGGGGAAGGAATTACAAAGTACACCCTCATTTTGCAGTTATCTGCAATGCCGGTAATTCCTCACCCTTGCAAATGCCTAGCAAAAAGAAATAGGCCAAATCTGTGACACACGGAGAAGTCTTCCAAGACTTGATTTTCAGAATAGGGTAGAAAAAAAACCCCAAATTTTAGGGCAGTTCTGGCTTCCGCAACAGGAAAAGTATCTATGGATTGAAACTATGAGTTACAATAGAAAGCAAAATTCTACTTACTCATAGTCTGAGGAGTCCATTGAAGATGTTATTTGAAGATATAAATAGGTGTAGTCTGTGGTCCGTTTTGTATTATTTGCCTTTCTTTTGTTCTCTCTTACGAGAATTAAACTGAGTGAGAACCCAAACTCAGCCCGCGCAGGCGTCTGACCTTATTGAGAGCTGCAAATATTTCACGGTAATATTAACACGCAAGCTTTGGAGCAGGACCATGGAGGCTGTTAACCTTACAAATTTGTTTTGGGTTCTTAATGCAATAATGTATTTTTGTGGATTGTGGCTTCATTTGTAGCCATGAAAACACATTCTATAATATCAATATATTTTCTTAAAGTTCATTTGGGGTTGAAGAGTCAGAATGGCTTGGAATTTTCTTGTCCGGTTCCTATAATTTGTTTCTCATGATTGATGGAAATCATTTTGAACTGAAATTATTCTTGGTCAAAATGTACATGGTCAGAAGGTCTGCCTGTTCCCGACATTATAGAAGGGTAATTTTGTGAAAGAGAAGAAAAATTGCTGCCTCTTTGAACCAAGTCATCCAAATAGCTCCCTAAAATAATTTTATTGATTTTACATTAAAAGAAAAAAAAGGCTATTTCTGCATTGACAGTGCTGGAGCCTGAAATTTTTGCCCTCATCACCTCATGGGTACGATGAAAATACAACGTGTAGCGTGAATGAGCCTCGCACCTCTCTCCCAGCGCTGTGTTACTTTTCCCTGCCTTGTGTCAGTCACGGAGGGGTTCATGGTTCAACCATCCCACTCCTTTCTATCCTGAAGATCTTTCTGAAGCTTCTGCGGCAGGAGCCGGCGCTGTGATTTGAACACGACTCAAGGATTTATCTGTTCCCACTGCATAGGTTGATAATAGCTGCTTTTTGATAACTATCAGCACATGTTTGAACTGAATTAGCTTATAGATAAGAGGTTTTCTAGCATCCTATGCTATCATGTCCTTGCAGATGAATCATCCGTTTCTGTAAAGATAATGCTTTAAAAAAAATAAAATATATATATATAGCTGCCCTTTGTAAATACTACATCTGACTAGGAGCATGGTCTTATTTTCCATTCTTCTGTCCTTAAATGTAAAATATTGTAAATCCCTTTCCTCTTAAGAGTGACCGAATAACCGTGAAACTAATTTGTCTCAAAATTATTCTGCATTAAACTTTGGGCTGTAATTGTTTAAATCAATACTAAATTAGGCTACAAGCAGCTCGACAGCTTCTTATAGCTGTCTGTTCTAGTACGGTTCATGTCAAGGTGATAAATCTTTCCAGCTAGGTGGTCACTACTAATACTGGCCTTAAAAACGTGTTGCCCTGTCTCCGTCCAACAAAAAAAGTGCAAGTTGCTTTGATCTTTCCACTCTACAACAGCAGAGTAGGATTTTTCCTTTAAACCATCAGTGCGACCTCGTTTCTGACAGCAGTATTGTGTAGATGATGGGCATGATAGTTTTCTGGCCAAGCTCCAGTGACTGAAAATCCAGTGAAAAACTCCTTAAAAAGTCAGAGTGTGCAGCTGTTTGCCGGTTGATGACTTGCTGGGGCTAATTACCCTGTCGCCCCGCACTGCTTATCCCACGCACTAAGTCACTCACTTGTGACTTTCCAAGGAGACATCACTGGTAGCTTTGGCATGTTTTCTACCCATCGAATTACCGGTTATTAAGAAGAAGAATGGTCACAGCAAGTGGCGTTTAAATGGCTCACCAGTAGTGATGGGTGCACGCTTTGATAGCCGGTAGATGTTATTATTTATTAGTGTAAACAAATTAGTTGTCTTTTCAGGCTGGCTTCCAACGATCAAAGTCCATTAAGGAGCAGGCATGGCCGATCAACTGAGTTTTTCCCATTCAAGGACACTTGTGATTTTAAGGAAGCACCTGTGGTTCTGGTCTTATTGGGGGGAGGGCATTGGTTGGTTTTTTTTTTCAGTGACATGGTGTCTGAAAGAATATGAAGTGCTTTGCAATGTTTTCATCTCGTGTGTGGTATATCTGTTTCCATTGCACAGCCGAAATGTCAAGAGGTTAAGACCCACCGACTGAGTCCATGGCAGAATTTCCAGTTGAATCTTCTTTTTCAGTTTGAAATGAGAGACAAAATTATCTCTCCGTGGGAGTCTGAATCTCCCTATTAGTTTCAATATTTCTTTTGATAATTTTTCCTCTGGGGGGAACTTTTAGTGTGGTTACTGCCTTTTCTGGAAGCTTTTACAAGGCTCCCGTGTAAGTCATCTACAGATGTGTAAGTTCTCCACTGAGGCTGATAGTGGAGCTCTAAGTTACATAAAAGCAATTGCTAGCTTTAGGCAAACTGTTATGGCAGTGCTTCAATTTATTTTAAAAATCAAGTTTAACTTTCACATTCAGTAAAACTTAGGTAGGAGACAGCTTTAAGTTGCATATGGACATATCGAAGCAGCGTACCTTGCAGGCAGAATTATCTTCTTCCACTCCAGAACTGGAAAGGCAAAGTCAAGTCACACAAACCATCCCGTGGATGTGACTCATGTTTGACCCAAAGGAAAAAGGCATTTGAGGTCTCTGTAGGCTAATAATCCCTGCAGTCGCTGGATATCTCTTCCATATGTAGGTGCAATCTTGTGTTGGAGTCAGCCAGAATCCGTATAACCTTCGTCTGTTCAGTGCTGAATCCCAGGTTAATAGTCCCTGATGACCTGAAGCTCAACACCAAGCTGGTCTTGGCCACGTGGTTTCCATCTAGAACATGTGAGAACTACTGTCACATGTAAACAAGCATTTTGAAAGCTGGTAAAGTCACAGCTGTTCTAACTGGAACATGCTCTATTAGAAAATAACACCACAGAGAAAAGTAAAAGTCTAAGTCTTGATTGAAAGCAGTGAGAGTTGGGTGCAAAATGTCTTTGATCATGGTCCTACCTGAGACCAACTTGTTTTGTTCACCTCAGCAGGTATGTGTCATGTGACAGCAAATTTTGGCCCATATGAACCCAGATTAGATTTGAACTTCATAAATGAGGGGTTACTGTTGTTTCCAGATCTTTAATAACCTTTTTTTTTGTATTTGTATATGCAGTATCATAGGATTGTAATGATGTTAGTTGGAAGGCACCTCTGGAAGTCGGTCTAATCTGCCTGAACCTCTGGCCCAGAACCAAAGTCTGGTGAACACCAGATCGGGTCAGTCATGGCTTTGTCTCAGTGAGTCCTGAAAACTTCCAGAGATGGAGATCCTCTGGGCAACGGTTCTGCATTACTCTCCTACTGGAAAGCTTTTTCCTAGCCAGAATTTTTGGCCGCTGTCCCTTGTTATGTCACATGTGTGATGCATAGAACAGACCAGGAGTCTTTATTTAAGTCACATATCATTTTTTATTTGTGGAAATGTGAAGCCTACACACAGTGCAGCTCTTGTATCTCTGTAAGACACATTAGGTGCAAAGCTGAATAACTAAACCAGTGACCACGTTATGGCCTTCACGCTTCTGCCTGTGGTTGTATCTTATTACGGCCGATCTCTGGTTTAAATTACTCCGGTATTGTTACAATATACCTCCCCGTTTTGTGCCGAGGGGGTCAGTCTAGCCACAATGGCCTTGACAGTACTAGAGATGAAAGTCTGTATGGAGGGGTTGTGTCAATGAGTCTAATCAAAAAATGTCTGTTTTGTGGGCAAAACAGACCAGTTAATAAAAAGAGATCACCCAGTCTTGTATCTCTTAGCGATTACATTGTGCTTTTGATTAGTAAATCTTAAATGTTTTTTCAAGCATTCAATTTAATTGGTAAAACTTGCTATTCAAAGACTGCCTTCCTAACACAACTTTGTGTCTTTGTAGTGCATCAGCCAACATCATTCCTAGGGTCCAAGAGCTAATACTTCAGGGTAGATCCATGCCATTTGCTTTGCTTGCTCAGGGTTGTGTCTGCCAGGTTATTTGAGAAGATGACCTGAGCTGGGAAAGCTGTATTTCCAACCTTAAACTCTAGGTTTGGGCTGAAGCGATGACCGTTGTTCTGAATGTCCTTGGGAACCAGAAGCTTCTGGTGGAAAAGCACAACCTCCTGAGCTACTGGTGCTGAGAAACCTGGCTGGAACAGGGTCAAACCTTGTGTTTTCAGCGGGGGTTGGAGGGTGCAGACCAGCTGCTGTCTCTTTTGATCTTTCTGCGGCAAGATTTTTTGGGTAGACAAGCTGGAGAGAAGTGATGGTTTCTGACACATCTGCTGACAGAGACTGAACTGCATTAGCACTCTGTCAATCCCATCTTCTAAGAGCTGCCTTTTTTGAGACCTGTTTGACTTGACCGGCTATCAAAGACATCCTCAGTTTTTGGCCTGCATGGGAAGAGCAGCAGGCACTCAAGGGAGAGGAGGACAGCTGCATGGCCAACGCGAATCCGCAGGGATCAGCTGCTCTGAGGGAGCAGAAGGGGCATTAAACCCCCAGGTCACCCTGGGAGCGGGAATGAATGCGAGGAGAGGTTGGCTTTGCCTCTGTGCATTTTCCGTCTCTGGTTTTTCTGGTCATTAGTCTGATAAGTGGGACTCAATCCAAAGTGGAAAGAGAAACATACTCCAATTCTCCCATGCTGGAGATGGCTGGTTAAAAAAAAAAAAAAAAGAAGAGAAAAAGAAAAAAGAGAGAAATAAAAAATAGCTGTCACTGTCTCCTTGGCCTTGAAGATTGACGTCTCAGTAGCAGGTCCTGTCCGTGTCATTGCAATTCCCTGTACAGCTCCTGGATTAATCCTGTCTCCATAGATGCAGTATCTGTTCAGCTGGTAGGGCTTTTATCCCTTTTCTTTTGCTCCTGAATTAATATGGGATTTTAGGGTGATGGGAGAAACCACATGCATAGTCCACTTCATTCTTTCCCATTCTTTTTGATAGGATTTTATTTTAAAATCCTGCAATCATCATGCACGCAACGATTTCTGGCTTGGCCAGAAGGCAACAATTCACGTAGGGAGGCTGTGGGAGATGCACCAGCGTGGTGCTGGGAATGTCCCCGGGGTGCTGAGCCCGTCAGCTCCCGCTGCTGTTTGTGAGATGCAGAGGAGCATCCATACCTTCCAGGATTAATCCCTCTAAGGTAAATGCTGTCGTGGCATTTACAGTGTTCACCCTCACCCTGCACTGTGCGGCTTTTTTTTTTTTTAGGAGCAGTTCATCAAGTAATTGCTAGACCGGTAAAACCACTAAAACTTCCCTGTAAGTTATTTTATTTTTAATTTTTTCTTCTCGCAGTCATTTTTTTTTTTTTTCCCCAGAAGTTGGGCGTAAACCACATGGATCTGCCCCAGCCGCGGTCACAGGCCTTGATTGATTATTTTAATTACCAAACCAGGCCAGACAGGCTCCTCCAGCAGTAATATTGCTCTCATAAATCCTCATTTTGCCTCACATGGCTGAGCCCACATGGCTGGTGTCAGAAACAGCCCCTCTTATCTTTCTGTCCAGAGGAGAAGCCATTTAACTTGGCCACCCTCCTGTTTGTTTAAAGCTTAAGCTGCACATTTCTCATTTGCAATCTCGTTAAGCGTACAGCATCCGTGGCAGGAGAGCACGTCCCTGGGATGCGGAGGCAGAGCTGGCCTTCTCGTTAATCCAGGGGTGCTTCTGAAAAGTAAGTGTGACGTCTCAGATGCAGCCACCGCAGAAGCGACACTTCACCCAGCTTTCCTTCTTTCCCTCCAGCTGCCTTTTTTTCCTAGGCGTTTCTTCAATTTTAAACCGGTGTTTTGACTTCGCTCGGGTTGTTTCGGTGATGGATGACCAGATCTGCAGTGTCCGGGAGGCTCTTAGCATCCGCTCGTGAGTACGTACCAAGGCGAAGTCTGATGAACTGCGCTTAAAGGAGATCCGTATCACTCCAGCACCAACAGCCCTCCAGGACTTTCTTTCATATCTATCTTTTCACCGGGAAAGTTGAATTACTTGCTTTGTCGAAACACAGCAGTGGTAGAGTTTGGGGTCTTGGTTGGGCTTTTTTTTGGCTCTCTGTGCACCCATTAGCTGAAGGTTGGGTCTCTCTATCACAACAGTGCAGATTTTTTTCCCTTCCCTCTGCTTGGTTTGATTCATGAATCTCAAATCCAGCCTGTAACGCAATCTCATGCAACATACTTTAGAGATGGCTTCAAGAGAAGAAACTTCCCTGTGTTCTTGCCAGGCTCATTGAAAGTCACATTCTTTTTTTTTTTTTTTTTTTTTTCCCCTTGCATTTGAAGCCTGGGCCCATTTCATTTAGGAAGAATAACTCTAATTTCTAGTTTTTGAAATGTTTTCCTAATCAGAAGTGCTGTATGAGAAGAGCCATCGCATTTTAAATAATTGATGGCTACTTTATTGAGTTGTCAGCACTAATTCATCCTCCTTTTGAAGTGCTCAGATGTTCAAAGGAGTAATCCTTTTACAATGTGCTCATTTTTTGAAGAAAAGTTCATTTTTATAATTACTTTTTTTTTTTTCACTGCAGTGTAATTGTAGCTGTGCAGTGAGGGGGAGGCATGAAATACCTTCCAGCTCACGCAGGCTCTAAAATGCCTTTATTACTACTTCTGCTGCTAATTTCTCTGCCTCCCTCCTTTTGCAGGGGTTTAATTATACCTGGTTTAAAAGTGCATTTTGAAATATGACACCAAGTTCTCATAGAGAACAAAAAAGAGATTAATCTATTGTTAAAAGGAAAGGTAAAGAAGCTCTATTTTTTTTATTTTTTTTTTTTTTGTCAGGGGCTGCCCCTCCTTGAGAAGCAGCATTCGGTGGGAGGATTGCAGAGAAGTAGCTGTGATTTTTTAAAGGAAGGGACTTGTCAACAGGAGAATTAAGAAATGACAAACAGATGCAGAGATGCTGCGATCGGAGTACTCCTTCTTGCGCGGTGGGTTTCCCCTCCTTCCCTCCGCTAGCAGAGAGAAAGGTTCTTGCTAGAGTGTATAAACTTTGCTAGCAGTTTAAAGGTTAATAGCACTCTAAATTACATCTGAAAGAATTGAGAGAAGGTAGTAAATTAAAAGTTTCCCCTCTTGTTACTAGTCTGTAAATAGACCCTTTCCTTTTCAAAAAAATAAAATAAAATAATAGTTTCACTCACGCACACAAAGCTGTCAGAACGGTAATTTTTTTTGCAAATGATCTGCTTTTGTGCTGTGATTTTTACTTCCATGAACTGCATCGTACAGAGGGTAAAAGCTTTTCCCTTTGCGTGCGTAAAGGTGTTGGGCGGTACCAGGTTCTGCAGCCCCGGTTCTGGTCATTATGGGCCTGATCCAGGACTCGTTGGAGAATTTAAACCATTGGGAAGGTCTTTAATTAAAATAGTTGGGGACCTTGTCTCTCTGAAAAGTAAACTGATACATGGAGTGAAAATAGAGTAAAATGATACAACTCTACGGGAGAGCCCTGCCTCGGGCTGTGTTCTGTTTTAATTAATTAGGTGCTGATTATAGCTGCTAGAAAAGGTAAAGAAAAGAGAGAATTGAAAAGCATTGAATTTGTGAAGATGGTATCCTAGATTCCAATCTCATCTGACCTTGAAGTCAATGGAGTTATACCGGATTTCTTCCAGTGAGAGTGAGACGAGATCTCTCCCATTAGCTCTAAATAATATCTGTAGTCAGTCATTTTAAACATTAAAGGACAGAAAAAGATACGGCCATTCAGCTGCATCTGACTCCTGTTTGCATGAATAGCATCAGCCTCAATAACCTCTTGAGTCGCATACAATTAAAAGAAAAACGGGCTTGAAGATGAGGAAAACCAAACATTCAAGCCTCCAAGGGAGCTCCAAGGCACTTCTAGCAGAATGCACTGAGGTTTCTCTGTTTAACTGTATATTTTCTCCTGTAAGGGTGGTGTCAGAAGCTGTTTTCCAGGTGCTAGTCAAATCACTGATCTGAAAATAAAACTATATGTGTTTTGGGTCTTCCTAGAGTTACTTGAAGACCTTTTTCCCGTCCTCTAAGCAGAACCACTTTGGCTTTGCTGTTTGCGTTCCTACTGTTATAATAGAGCATGATCTGCACGAAATGGGAATGGTGTCGGGTCCCAGTGGGTGATGTAGGAAAATGGTGCTGTGGTGTAGTAGCTGCACTTGCAGGCTTGTAGGGATGTATGTTTGGGAGAAGTGTTTGGAAAACTCCGTTCCCAGATCAGCACAGGTGATCTCATTGTGGAGACTGTCTTCAAATGAAGCTGCATCTGCAAGGTGGCTCTTCTGCCCTCGTTCGCTTCTCCATTTAAAGCCCTTTATCTCATTCCCAGGTTGAAGGTGACAGCCAACATGGACCGTTTATTGTGTGCCTTGGACTCCCGCTGGGTTAAAAGCAATATTTTGACATTCAGATTCATTCCTTCTAATATTGCTTGGTATTTGGGGATTTTGATTTGATTCCTTGTTCTTCCTGATGAACTTGTGTGTGAGATGTGCTTGTTTTCTGGTTTGTAAAGCCTGTCACAATCTGCAGGAGCGTGCATAGGAGCAGCCAGAACATCATCCATATTTCATCTCTAGTGCTTAGTCTGAACTTTAGGAAGAGTGGCAAAGCAAATAATCATAATCATAATAACATTTCTTACATTGGTAGGGCTTGGGGAGTAGCCACATGCTTTAGAAAGGTGAATTT
Organism: Balearica regulorum gibbericeps; assembly: GCF_011004875.1. NCBI lineage: Eukaryota > Metazoa > Chordata > Aves > Gruiformes > Gruidae > Balearica > Balearica regulorum. Next base: position 2,421,480 of record NC_046184.1, on the reverse strand, counting down.
TCTTGCTTTTGCAGAGTTTATACCACAATAGAGGTGTGGGTGTTGGGTCAACTCCTCAAGGAGTTAACATAAGGGCTGTCAAAGAGTGACCAACAGCCCATGGCTTCCTAATTAGCACTGTCTCTTCAAATCAGCTACATTTAAGAAATGTCCCTGCCCAGAGCAACATCAAATGCTTCTGGCCATCATGACGCTTTTTAGCCCTTCCTATGAACCATCTGCCAATAACCACTGGAAAGGACAAGGAATGGGACTTAGAGCAATCGCCACGCTGCAAAGCAGAGACTGTAGTCTGAACTATCAAAAAAAAAAAAAAACCAAAAAAGCGAGGAACAGGAAGAAGAGGTTAAGATTAAGTGGCTGATGCTCTGAAAATAAGAACCTGTTGTTAGATCAGGGAGGAATATCCATGACAAATGGACTCAGGCAAGAAGGATCTACCCGCTGCTGAGTGTAGACCAACAAATAGCTGGAGGGTGTCAGGGCTTACTTGGTCTTTTAGGTTCTTAAAAATAATTTGGCAACACTCGCGTGGTTTGTCAAGCCAACAAAATCTCGTTTAATTGAAATGAATTGCCTGTGTGTATGTAAATGCATATTGAAGTTGCTGTATCGCGGCCTCAAACCGGTAATACGGGCTCGAGCATCTCTTAATTGCATTCGGCGTTGCATTTCACAGCTGGGCTGAAGAGCAGCCAGAAAAGCTGCTTTCCATCAAGTCAGGTTTCAAGTGAGGGGGAACAAGTCCTCCTGCTAATTTTTATATTAATAATTCGCCACGACCCGGTGGTCACTGGAGATACGAAGAAGAACTGGTTGAAGTTTTGAAAATGAAAGAAAGACTTTTCAAATCAAAATGTCGATTTGACAGCTAATGCTGTTTGACCCAGGAGTTGATACGCTCAGGCAGGTTACATTTGGGTGTCTGGAAACATGTGAGCTTCTCAAATAAACTCAATTTTTGATATAATGAGAATAAGAACTCTTGAACATTAAAAAATCCAGCCTTGAAGAGAAGGTGGCATTTAACAGAACCTTCACTTTTGTTTTAGTGAACATTGGTCTTAGCCTGACACGTTTTTATAACCTTTAAAAAAAAAAAAAAGAAATTGCACTAATGGAGCCGAGAAAGCAAAATCCCTTGATAGTCTGCAGCTAAGTTAGTGCTCCGACTCCTTTATACATGAATCAGAAAGGCAGAGTTTTGGGCAGGGCTCAGACAATGATGCCAGATCTGTGGCAGCATGAAGCCTTCCAAAAATGGTCTAAAATACATATATCTGTGTATTTTACCTTATTTATTTACTTATTTATTTATGGTAGCTTGAGCTTCAGCCCCAAGGCACCGAGCTGTGAACAGTGGCAGGAGGAAGAAGGGAAACGTGTGCCGACGGTATTCGCAGGATGTCGTTGAAGTAGATGTGAGGGTTTGAACTCCCTTGAGATCTTCTTCTTCAGATATTCGGTGGTGGGCTGGTTTGAGCCACCTTCGCTTCTGTGCAATGTGCCTTTCCCCTGGGCTGTTCCCCAAAACTCCTCTTTTGGTATTTTTACGTGGGTATCAGCTTGACTTTTTTCTTTTAAAGAGCATTTCCACCCTGTATCGTTTGGCACTGATCCATGATCAGGTAATGAGAGAGGTTGTTTTCCCTCTGATGAGGAAAATTATTTTAAATGTTTTTCTTCTAATAGGTTAGCAAGTGTTGAAATTGATGTAATGAAATAATGACAGGGGAGCATCTCCCCGTGAGTTTACTGCGGTGGTGAAAAACATGCTTCTTGACAGACTTCGGCTTTTTCTTCTAGATTTATTCCCTTGCACTTGCTCTTTTGCTTTGCTCTTAATAATCAAACAGCTTTTGAAGGTGTAGGGTGGCCTCAGGGAAATACTCTTTAAGTCCAGTGTATCTATCTCCATTAACTGGTACCATCCACACCAACCTCAGCTACCAGGACCAGATCTGTACTTGACCTCTTGCTTGTGCTGGAGATGGTACACATCATTGCCTCTTCCCTTCCCCTTTTCCTTCCCTAAATCCCCAGTGACTGCTTATAACTTGTAGCCGTGACACAATTTCAGGTTATTTATAGATTATTCCTTACTTGACTTCTTTAGTTGCGTCATTTCTTGCAGGTATGGTGGTAGCACAAAGCTTCAAGAGAGATTTGAATGAAGGTAGGGATGACTTGGCTGACCAGTGGAGGATTTTCCATGCATAAAAAATCATAAAAATCCTGAAGGAATTATACTGGAGATACATAAATGACTGGTTCAAGATTAGCGTTGACACCAGAGGAGGACACAACACAAAAGCAGGCAGTGGCAGAGTAGCTGGGAGAGAGCAGAGTGTGGCCGAGGAAGCTGTTCAGTTCCCATCCCTACCGTTGATTTATTTTGCGCAGTCAACTTTTTTAAGAGGCTACTAACACTCAACTCTGGGTCCAGGTTGTGAGATAATCGTCTTTTTGAGCTGGACTCCGGAGGAATGGAAGGGAACTTGGGAAAGAGCCAGTCGGAAAGTTCATGGCAGCAGAGGCAAGGAGCAGGTATTTGCAGAGCAGCTTCACAGCTGAGTTTGTTGTACAAGCTTGGGTCAAAATCAGTTTGTCTGGGTTTGTTTGGGGTTTCTTTGCGTCTGATTCAAGGTGTTGACTTTGGGTTGCAAATGTTGCTAGCAAAAAGAAGCTGATTTTATTTTGGTTGATATTCTGGCTGGTTTCGTGGAGCAGGTCAGAGTAGACAAGGTCCAACATAGTAAAAAAAATTGTGGCGGAAGTTTGTGGTACCTTTGTGGTATCCTTAAATCTTCGCTTTTGGAGCTTGGCATCCACAGGCGAAGGGGAGGAATAGAGGAAAATTTCCAGAGGCGGAAATGGAGAAGGGCAGTATTTGGGAGCTGACAGCTTTCTGTGGGTTGACTTTCAATGAGAACATCCTCTCCAGAACGTGCCGTTAGCTGTCCAAGGCCTCTTCCCTGCCTCATATCCCGCCTCGCTGAACATATGTCACACAACGTAAGTCCACAACTACTGGCTGGACCCATATCCTTGCAGTAATTAAACATAAAGGTCATTTATTACGAGCATTAGTTCATGCCCCCAAATTCTTTTTCTCGTTTAATTGCATAATAAAGCAGGAACAGTCCATTTTTAAGCACCTTTATCATGATAAAAATAGCAGTCAAGTCACAATTTAAAGTATTTTTCACTTTTGTGATCGGCTCTCTCTTAGCTTTGCCATCAGTTTATGATCGCATGAAGCCTCCAGTATCCTTCCTGGTTTATTTTTGTGTATCACGCTTTTAGGAAAGGAAAATGAAAATAGAAGGAGCAGAGAAAACTTGAATACTGTAATTGCTTTTTCAATCAATTTTAGAGAGCTGCTGTAGGAACAAAATGCAAGAGTGTTTAAAAATATGTTTATGTTTCCAACTTACTGCAGAAAAATGCTCAAATCTCTTTTCTGCTGTCTTCTAACATAGCTATCCTTGGTGCAGCAAATTATTAAATGGATGGTGGGAATATTTAGGTAAGGCCAGTAGAAATCGGTCAATAAAAGCATGCTTTCCGCTGACCCTTTTGGAACCTTTTGTGTACTTTGCTGTAAATGCATTAGCACCATTTTTCTTGGGTGACTTTTATAAATTGGTTCTGGGCGAGATATGCAGGGTCACAACGCAGGGTGAAACCCTCACTTTCTGTATTCAGAGTTTACTCCATGATTACTCACTGAATTTTCCTTAGCTAAGGAGGTCTACAAAGGCAAACTTCAGGATTTGTCCCTTTTCTAGCATTCACAAGCATATCACCAGCATCGGGAAATGGGAAGGGACATGTGTGTTGGTGGTGGCCACAGGGCTACGTGGTTCCTGGAATGAAGAGGAGAGAGAGGCTTAAAGGTTGTGGTTGCAGTTTAGGGGAGAGATGAGAAGGGACCGTATATTTGTTTAAGTGCCTTGATTGCAAGCCCTGTTCATGACGTTGCCATTTGAGTTTTCTCTATGAAAAGGAAATTCCAGGGATGACTCAAAAACCTTCGTGTTGAAAGTTTTTAAAAAAAATAAAAAAAGATATTTAAAGCAAAAATAAATCTTATAGTCCCATAAGTGACATCTTCTTTTAGGGGGTTATTAAAATTACAATTTTTAAAAGCCATTGTGTGGTGGGTTGACCCTGGCTGAGGACCAGGTACCCACCAGAGCCGCTCTATCACTCCCCTCTTTCATTAGACAGGGGAGAAAAGGTACAATAAAAAAAAAAACTTACGGGTCGAAATAAGGACAGGGAGAGATCATTCTCTAATTATCATCACGAGCAAACCAGACCAAACTTAGAGAGGGAATTCATCTTATTTATTACTAAGCAAAACAGAGTAGAGGAATGAGAAATAAAATCAAGTCTTAAACCACCTCCCCCCACCCCTCCCATCTTCCCGGGCTCAACTTCACTCCCGGCTTCAACCTCCGCCCCCCCCAGCAGCACAGGGGGACGGGGAGTGGGGGTTACGGTCAGTTCATCACGCGGTGTTTCTGCCGCTTCTTCATCCTCAGGGGGAGGACTCATTGTTCCCCCGCTCCACCGTGGGGTCCCTCTCACGGGATACAGTCCTTCACGGCCTTCTCCAACGTGAGTCTCCTCCACAGGGTGCAGACCTTCAGGAGCAAACTGCTCCAGCGTGGGTCCCCCACGGGGTCACAAGTCCTGCCAGCAAACCTGCTCTGGCGTGGGCTCCTCTCTCCACGGATCCACAGGTCCTGCCAGGAGCTTGCTCCAGCGCGGGCTTCCCACGGGCCACAGCCTCCTTCAGGTGCCTCCACCTGCTCCAGCGTGGGGTCCTCCATGGGCTGCAGGTGGAATCTCTACACCCCCTCATCCTCCCTCCATGGCAAAGGGTTTGCCCAAAGCATATCTATAAGTAATATTTTCATGAGCACTTGCATCCGCGTTCATTTAATGCAGGAATAATCAGATTTCTGTGTCTCCTATACATCCTTCACATTTAAGTCAAACATGCCAGCAAAAGAAGATTGAATACGTTGTAGTTAATGGGGCTACGTTTTGGGTAACCACAGAATGACAGAGGTGGGTTTTCAGAATTATGTCATTCAGAGTGATTATTATTTAATGTGTTTATTCACATGTCGATGAAATTTAGGTGCAGCTGTTAGAAAACACTTATTTTATGAAACTGATGATGTTGGGTTTGTGTGAGACAGAATAATGTTTTGTTTTCAGTTCTTCTGATTTTATTAGAAACAAGCTTTTTTTAAAAAGCATCTGATGTGGGTTCTGTTTGATTTTCCCCAAAGTGTTTAATGCTGTGCTGCACGGTTCAAATAATGTGACAGAAGGAGCCATCAGGAGTTCTCACTGAGGGTAGGATAACCACTTATCTCCAAGGGGGAGCCAGTATTGCCTAAGGCGTCTTCAGATCTGAAGGAAGTGTATTCAGGAGGACTTCAGGGGACACAAGAACACCTTCTGACTTCTTGGAACAGATCAGGCATCGCTGAGAAGCTGGCTGAGAGCCCAGCCAGTGCAGGACTGTGCCCTAGTGATGAAATCATCCACCTGCCTGCCTGGCCCCATGTCCCCCACTGGCATGGGGTAATGAGAAAGGTTAAAAATATTTGACAAACCGTAATTCTGTCATATTGATGCTTATGGGCTTTTTTCTCCTTTCATTCTTCATCTTTTAGAAAGCCTACCTGAGCAGGGGTATTTCCCCACAACTGTGATGTCTAATGCAGCAGAGCTTCCTTGCGGTCATTCTCACATGTTCTATCATATCAATGTTATTGAGAAAAAAATGTGCCTTATAATCTCTTATATTATGCCCTGTGAATTTTAAAATTCAGTATCACTTACAACAGTGCAGATTGGGCCAGTATCTTCTGAAAGCTCCAAGAAACATGTGGCAGCAAATTAAAATTATATGGCTGAATGACTTACTGCCCCCAGCCACCTGCCCTGCCCCTTCCATGGTTGTTGCTGGAAAGGTGAGGATATCTGATCCACAGTTGCTGAAAACCTCTAGTTTTCACGGTATTTTCAAGCAAACATACCATGATCTCAGTTTACTTTAATATATGATGTGGAATGCTCTGAAGGTTTGGGAGAAAATTCACAGGTGGGTGAGATATCCCTAGATCATGCTGTCAAGTGGAGTAGAGGAGATGGCTTGGCCATCTGATTTTAATCCATCACGTTATCTCTCTGAGCCCCTGGAGGTGTTGAGATCTACACCCCTACATGCCATTGGTGGGAGCAGGACACTTGGCACCTTGGAAAATCAGAGCTGTCATGTATCCCGTGTTGAAGGTTGTCAGATTTGTGTCGTCCTGCTCACTCCTCTTCAGCTCTTGAACTTTTAAGAGATGATTTTTTGATCTGGCCCCATGGCTTGGACAGCAGGTGCATTTGTATGGCAAACAAAACAAATGGTGGTGCTGTAAAGATGTTGCCTACGCTTTGACTCTTTTCTAGAAGTAGAAATTTGAGGAACGTAAGAGCTACCATAAGAAGGCTTACCCAATCTTCCCTTCCATCTTGGAATGGTCAGCTAGAAGCACTGTTGGAGCCTGCTGTAAAAAATAAATACAGAAAATAGACTATGGGAAATCTTCCCTATTTATTAGGCTTCGTGATGCTCTCTGATAGTCCAGCTCGATCACTAAACACTGCGTGCAATAGCCTTTCCAAATCACATTAAGTCTGACAGCTCTGGATTGCCTTGATAGATGTGTAAACCGTCAGCCCCGTTGTGAATGCCACCGAAACCCGTGCCTCCCCGATACCTCCTGTCGCCGAATCTAATCACGCGCTTCCCGTGTAAGTGAATTCTAAGCTCTCATTACACGTCGAATAAAAACTATTTGCTTGTTTCGGTTTTGTATTGCCAGTAATTAATTTAGAGTCCAGCGAGGTGTGAAAACAGGTCTGATATTTTCCCTCTAGGCTGGATTTAGAAGCACAGTGCTGAGCAAGCTCTTGGGTCATGAAGTCCTGGTCCCTGCCATCAGATGCACAGCATCATATAATCTGCTTTTCATAAACGCATGTCTTCAAAGCAGCCAGGCTTGCATTCCCCATAGCTCCTGTTGAAGGGTATGTAGAGTTATATTGCTTTGCTACTTCACTATCCCTCTAATTCCAAGCAATAATAATACTCAAGGCTGTTTATCAGTGCCTGCTCATGCAGGCTGCTGAGTTGGGTTCACCTGAACTTTGCCGTCTCTCCCTTAGGGCTGCGGTGGTGTGGGTATCTTGGAGTCATCTGCAAATGCGTCTGCTCAGAGCTACTCAGTCTTTCTGCAACGCAGTAATGAGTAAATTAAAGAACGCCAGATTTGATACAGAGACTTAAGACAATCTTTCTCATTTGCAAATGGGACATTTTCAGTGGCAATACTTTTGGCTGTCTCTTGGCCAGTTTTTGTTCCAAAACTTTGCATCTCACTCTGGGACTTAATTTTAGTAATTTCTTCGTAAGGAGTGGACCAACGAAACCTTTTCAGAGGCCTGTATTTATTTAGCAGAAAGTTGAGCTGTTTTTCAAAGGACTCAGGCTTATTATAAGCCATTTCCAACTTCTTGGTCACAAAGTGTCATCTTAGCAACCGTGGTTGGGAAGGACTTCAAGATTCAGTAGTAAGGAATGCTTTATTTTCGTGATAGCTGAACTACTCAGGATCACCTTGAGCACTTGACCTCAGCTACTTTTGTTCCTTGACGTCTATCAGAAAACACTCTCCGCCTTTGAATTCCTCAAGCTGAAGGTGTGTCGGTGAGCAAGACGACTCGTGGGTGAACGGGGCACAGGAGTGAGGAAGAGATTTAGCTGACATGGGGTGATGGATGTGCTGTGCACGTTCTTCTTCTGCCTTTGCTGCCAGGTGTGGTTGTGCAGCACTTCGTAGGCTTTGCTGTCTGCACTGAACCAGCTCTCTACTTGCCCCATTCACAGCTTGGAGACAGAGAGTGAGAAAGGGCATTTAGATTAGACATGATGCCCCCTAATCGTGGACAATAAGACCGTATGGGCAGGACAACAGAAGTCTCAGCTGTATCACTCGCACTACTTGATTGAATTCATGGTTGTCCATCAAGATGCTGAATTAACACAGGGCATAGACATTCTCAGGCTGTCTGAAAAGTGGCAATGGAATCATTTTTACCTATGTGTTACTGTGTGGTCCACCATAAAGAGTATCCTTCACTGCAGAAAGCCAATCATGAGAAGATCTTCGCAGCCCTTGAGGTCATGCTGGTGGTTTTAAGGAGCAGAAGTCTTGCACTAGAAAGAGGTTTCATCCCCGGTGCCATCCAGCTCTCATCTTCTAGTTTTTGGCTTCTCTTGACATGGAAGTTGCAAAATTTTCCAAAGTAGGTGTGGGGTTGGTTTCTTGAAAAACAGAGTTTGGCCTGACTGCTCTCACAGATGGACATTTCCAGAAAATTTCCTCCCATTTTCAGACAGGATGCTCTGTAGCAACAGGCAGTGATTCTGCTGAGAAGAAAGCTTGTGAATACAGTTTGGCAAAAAAAAAAAAAAAAAAATTCTTGGGGGTATTTAGTTGGCTCTTCACTTGGGGGGACTTAAGGAAGTTCCTTTTGGAGAGATTATATAGCCACATTCATCAGCCTGCTTCATGCTGCTTGAGTGGAAGAGGCATATATACGGATTGACCCCATGTCGCCATAGTGCATCTCCCCTTTTAAGCACTTAATGTTTAAAACAACTCTTTGCTCTCCAAAAATTCCCGTATTTTTTGCCCGGTGGCAGTCCCAAAATGTCTAACTGCTTCCTGCGCAGTACAAACTCCAAATGGGATGAGTGTCCCATTTCTTCAGCACTTTCATTGCCTCGGCACATCAGATGCGTGTTCCCCATCAGACCCAGCTATGCCTTTTTCTGGATAAGAAGAAAAATGTTTCTCCTACATAGGAATGAAACAAAAAAACAAACAAACAATAACTGAGTAGTAGCCTGGTAGTAACTGAGCTACTTTAATTTGCTCCTTCTGCGTGGAGCTGAATCAAATCTGCTGCCATTAATTGCAACAACATCTTGATGTCGGAGACAAATTTCTCCTCCGCTCTCTTTGCATTCCAAGCGCTACTCCCAGAGGCAGAAAGATGGCATGAGCGATCTTGAGTGCCACCTGGCTTCCCGATAAAGCTTGCATTTCATCTGGTTCACTTGTCGGCAATATCGCTCCTCTTAGCAGCACGGCATCGCCAAAGAGATCTTGCAAATATGACAACATTCAGGAGACAAATTATCTCCATTCGGAGTTAATTTCTGTTTCCCAGCAGGGCTCCGCTGTGACCCTGCTGGGTTTGGAAATGCTGCTGTTTGGTTAATAGATGACTGTTTTGTGGATGACTGTATCTGTGCTCTGCTGGTGCCAAGTTTGGCTTCCTCTGCTCCCTCTCCTTCTCACTTGCAGCCAACATTGCGAGGCCTAAATGGGTTTATTCACAGGACAATAACTTGACTGTCATTAGCATGGGGAAAATAATGTATGAGCAAGCGATAAAACAAAATGCTCATTCTCTGCCATCCATAACTGCCTGGGAGGTCTCTTAAAGATGTACTGTAGGGAGCCATCTGCTCGGAAGGGGAGATGGGACTGTCAGGAAATGATACACAAGTTAGAGATGGGAAGGGAAGATCTATAGTATCATCCAGACCATTTGCTGAGCAGGACTGCTCGTTACTGCTCTGGCTGGGAATTGAACAATGGCATCTCCGCTGTTATTAGACATCTCTCGTAATGGGCTGACCCAGTGGGTCTTTCATTTCCCAATTTGATCTTTTTTTTTTTTTTTCTGTTCCCTCCTAGAATGTGATTTGGGGGTAAAGGCAACTTCTTTTTCACTGCCCTTTCGCTGTCGTTTGGAAGCGGGATTTTGCGGTTGCGGTTTCTTTGCTACAACGGAATTCCTGAGTTATGAGCAGATGGTTGCTAAACTGCTGAGTAGTTCATTTAGTTCTTTTTCCTCCTTGTAGGGAACTCAAAGGAGTAGAAATATCCATCACAGTGTGAGAAACTGTGAACTGCAACAGAATACTTTCCTGCTTTGAGTTTGGTTTGGTTTTTTCGATCAATGTAGAAGTCTGTAGGCAGACCATGATAAAATACGATAGCAGCATAGTTGGAGTCTTGTCAGCCTGAGTATTGTGGCTGTGAAAGGGGAAGAGGACAAAGTTGGATGAAGTAAGGGTTCCCTTGACATGTGTAATTCAGAGTTTATCTATAGGAGTGTTCTTCAACACATGACATTCGATTTTACAGTGCCGGGCAAACAGCACAGCTGGCTCATAATACAAATATTTATCGCAGAGCTTGGCCCTCATCCAGACTTTATTTTATGTTGAAAGGTGTTAGCGGGAGTTCTATGAGAGGTTTTCTTTTCCCATCCCTCTCCATGTGAATAGGATGGTGAAAGCTGCTTTCGCTGGAGCTCTGCCTCATCTATGAGATTCTCTGCAAACATCCGAGTGATCCCATTTCCACACTGTTTTAAGCTGATGTGGCCAAACTTTCCTACTGAAGATGGCCAATCTGAAAGAGAAAATGCCCGGCAGGATAACTGAATTTTCCAAATTCATCACTGCTTCCCAGAAAGTCTGGTGCATGTGTACAACTTTCGCTTCATAGGAGCACCTCTCCTGTGAGGACAGGCTGAGAGAGTTGGGGTTGTTCAGCCTGGAGAAGAAAAGGCTCCAGGGAGACCTTAGAGCCCCTTCCAGTCCCTGAAGGGGCTCCAGGAAAGCTGGAGAGGGACTGGTGACAAGGGCAGGGAGTGACAGGCCAAGGGGAATGGCCTGAAGCTGAAGGAGGGGAGATGGAGATGAGATCTGAGGAAGAACTTCTTCCCTGTGAGGGTGGTGAGGCCCTGGCAGAGGTTGCCCAGAGAAGCTGTGGCTGCCCCTGGCTCCCTGGCAGTGTTCAAGGCCAGGTTGGATGGGGCTTTGGGCAACCTGGGCTAGTGGAGGGTGTCCCTGCCCATGGCAGGGGGTTGGAACTAGATGGGCTTTGAGGTCCCTTCCAACCAAAACTAGTCTATGATTCTACGATTCTATGATGAGAGACATCAGACCCCCAACCCCTGTTTCCTTTGCTTCCAAAGGATTTCAACCAAATACATTGCTGGCATGAGGAAATCACAATACAAGTCAGCAAGAAAACACCTTCCAACCATCTCCAGACATAACCTTAGTGGAGCTGAGGTCTTCTCAGTAGAGCTTCCCCTGCTCCTCCTCACAGGTACAATTTAATGATTAAAAAGCATAGCCACTAGGATGAGAGGTAAAAATTAACACACATATATGTCTACACACACAAACAGAATCCAAATAGCCTTAGTCTTGTGATATCTTAATTTTATAAACCCCTTGGCATTATGCAGAGCTTCCAAAGATCAATTGTCTGTTCTCCTGCAAAATGAAGCAGAGGAATGAAAAGCTCTGTAGCTTCATTTATTCCCTTTGTTTACTTTTCTGCATTTTCTCTTGTGGTATGAGAAGGGTTCAAGTTGACCAATTTAAGGGCGGCTCAGGGTGCCCTCACACAGCACTGGAGTCCAGCGCCAGCCGAACAGGGAGGATGCAGTGTTCAGTGCTCTGCCCAAAAAGCAGAGAGAGGAGAAAATTCCTGTGTTGCACGTGACAGTATCACTTGTGATTTATTCAATAAATTAAGCCTTGTGTTGTACACATCAAAGACCAAGGAGATCACAGGTCTGTCCCTGGATGTCCCCAAAGGATTATTTTGAAATTCCTCACGCATGGAGATTGTGAGCAGCTTGCTCCAAGTATCCGACAGCTTGTAATAACATTGCGTTAATCAAAACTGAGTGACCACTTTAAACCCCTGGAGATTCAGGTGTGACAACCTCTTCTGCTTAGGAGATGGGAGAATAGACACCACCAGCCTTTGATTCTTGCAAAGAGAAGTAGCAATTACAATGAGACTCGCAGGCTGGGTGCAAAATTTAAACACTGTTAAAACACTATTTTTTCCTGCTTGAATAAAGCTACTTAGCTCTTCTTGACTCAGACCTCACCTGATGACAGATCCAACTGTGGGACCATTTCTGAAGCAGGATGCTTCCAAGTGTGAGCCGTGGTGTGAGGATGGAAACCAAGAATCATAGAATCACAAAATCATAGAATCACAGGCTGGTTTGGGTTGGAATGGACCTCAAAGCCCATCCAGTTCCAACCCCCTGCCATGGGCAGGGACACCCTCCACTAGCCCAGGTTGCCCAAAGCCCCATCCAACCTGGCCTTCAACACTGCCAGGGAGCCAGGGGCAGCCACAGCTTCTCTGGGCAACCTGTGCCAGGGCCTCACCACCCTCACAGGGAAGACGTTCTGCCTCAGATCTCATCTCCATCTCCCCTCCTGCAGCTTCAGGCCATTCCCCTTGGCCTGTCACTTCCTGCCCTTGTCACCAGCCCCTCTCCAGCTTTCCTGGAGCCCCTTCAGGGACTGGAAGGGGCTCTAAGGTCTCCCTGGAGCCTTTTCTTCTCCAGGCTGAACAACCCCAACTCTCTCAGCCTGTCCTCATAGGAGAGGTGCTCCAGCCCTCGGATCATCTTTGTGGCCTCCTCTGGACTCACTCCAACAGCTCCATGTCCTCCTCATCCTGGGGACCTCAGTGCTGAAGATAAGTCCTGGAGAGTCTAGTGGTTAGAGCATTGGCCTGTGCAATAGGACATCCAAGTTTGAGTCCTGCTGATTGAATGGTCTGGGAGAAAAATGTGACTCCTTCCTATTGGTTTTCTAACCACTGAGACAGGCAGAGATCAGTTTTGTCTATAAATAAGCATTTCAGCACTGGTGTATTCTATTGGAAATGTCAAAAAGGTCTAGAATTTCCCCATTTTATTGGGGGTGACCTAAATTAGAAACATCAGAAGTTGCTGTGAAACCAAACTGTCATCCTCCAGCCATCCCTGGTACTCTTTCTTTGTGTGCATTGGGGTGTAAATTCCCCTTCTAAATTTTTTTTTTTTCTTCTTTATAATGAAGATCAACCTTAGCCCTGCAGAATCCAACAGCTCCAACTTGAGAGCAGCTCTCTGGGAGCTGGTGGCTGTTGTTCTTGCCCATCAACCATAGCTGTCAATGGTAATGTCCAGCCCTGTGTGCACAGGGCTACGTTACGTGTGGCAACAAGTTCTCAACAAAACCAATGTAGTGTGGGCTTTAGCAAAAATACAGGCGCTGAGTTGCAGAAATCCATCTCGCGGTAGTTGCTGGTAGGTGACCTTTAAAAGCATTTTGGAATATTTGAGATGTCTTTTCTTTACTCTCGACTTCACGCATTTAGAAAAGGATGAACCCCAAGCTATTGTTTAGGAAAAAAAGGAGATTTTGTACTAGTTGAGGATGTTTAAACAAGGCTGAGTTGCTCTACTGTTTTTTACAACTGCCGCTGGAAAAAGGAAACAGGTATGGTCCCTGTGAATTAACTGCATTTTCGTCTGTGCTGGCTTATAAAGTCAAGCCACAGAAAACAAGGCAATAAATTTAACTGCCAATTTTAATATACTTTTGGGTGTCTCAGTAGGAATTAAATCCATTGCATGTAGCTAGCTGGACCCTCTTGTAGGGCCTTTGCACTCTCCTCGTGTTCCCCAAAGATTGCTTTGGAAAAGGTAGATTTCTTAATCACGTTAATTGTAGTTGAGTTAATGAAGAGTGAGACGGAACTGTGAACTCTAGTGCTCTAAGGTGAGGCTTGAGTGACCCATGTCTTTCAGGATCCACCCTATATTGGGTGTTACCTTCTAGAAACCCACTAGTGACGTTGGTCTTATCACTCCACGTTGTAATTTTACCCTACACATGTAGCTTTCAGACACTTGTTCCAAAATCTGAGAAATGGTCTTGTAATTTCAGTGAAATGGTCTCTTTCTGATGCCAGGAGCTCACCCTGGGTTCACTCTTAGAGCTCAGCCTGGATTAGCTCTTAAGCCTCTACATATGGTTCACGTATTTTGGGGCCATTTTGTTTCTAGTGATCTTTTGCATTTTCATTAATTCTTGTTGAATTCAGCTCATAGTTACAGTATTTGCATTGGTGTCCACGTGGACAGCATAAATCCAGGGGCACAACATTGTCTTCTTTTAGGGGCTCAGTCCCGTTAAAGCCGTTCTCCATCTATTATTTCCAGTTGCTTTTGTTTCTGCATCAGTCAGCTGCCCTTGTCGTGATCGCTGTGTCTCTTCCATGCGGGGCATGCGTACGCCCTCTCTCTAGCAAGAAATTTTTAATAAGTAAGTATGCTTTACATGCTGGGGCTCCAAGACTGAAGAAAATAGACCTCGGAGCATATAGAGTATTCATAAAAATAATACAGATGGGTCTTATTCTCCAAACTGGGCTAGCCATATGAAAACATTTATTAAAAAAATGAGGTTCACGCTGCTTCCAAAATTGATGGCCTGCTTCTGAGCATCATTAATTCCATGGTCCACGTTCAATTTGTATCGTGTTGCAGCTGCTAATGGTGTTCTAGAGCAGATATTACAAAGGAGAAAGAAACCTGCCACTCCATACATGGGAAATAAATCATCACCTTGCCGTGAGTTTACCTGTAATTGGGAGAGTTGTGTAAAATCCTAAGAGGAGCCACTTCTGGGAATATTCAGGGGGGCTGAAAAATGTCAGGGACGAGCTTTTCAGCTCCTGCGGTACAAAGCGTGCTTGAAATAACTGGATGTTATTCCTTTTCATTGCAGCCTTGCACAAATGTATATTGATTAATAAAGGAGGAGCGTGGCCTATGCCTGGCACTTTTGAGTGATAAACAGTTATGCAGCAGTAAAGAGGGTATATTAAAGGGTAAGAGCTAATGACTTTTCTTGTGTATGTAACACATTAAAACCAGCATGGAGCTACAGCTATTTTATCATGCTGCTAATGTCCCTGACAACATTCACTTGGTGGGAGTGAATGAATGGAAATCCATTTAGAGAAGTAAATTAAAATACCTTAAAAAATGCCTTTAATAATAGCTACAGAACTCAGCAGGATCAGAGAAGTGAGAGATACAAAAGACCTATTAAGTTATCCAGTCCATCTCCCTGCCAAGGCAGCGGTATTCCTTATTATGCAGTTACTACTGTATCATTCAGTGAAGATTTAAATGTCTCAAGTGCCAGTGCCTCTGATGGGAGAGTAATCTAAAGGCTGGAAGATTGGACTGTCACAAACTTTCCCCTGTGTGCAACCTAATTTTTCCTTCCCTGCTCGTCTCCTGCGCTGCACCCGCGGACGTGCGATGGGAATAAATGGAGGAAAATCCTCATCCAAGTGTTAACTTTTATATTTCCTGCTTTTTAAGCTGGTAAGAATGCTGAGTTAGCAACCTGCTTGGTATTGGGGATGCGTGTTTGTTTGTTTGAAGACTACCAAAAGATTATCTCCTCAGGCAGATACTTCTGGTCCCGTGGCAGTGATTTACGGCAGCGTCTTCAGAGGTGAGAACCACCTTGGCAGGGGCAGCTCGGTGGCTTCTGCCGACGGTCCATCTCCAACAGGATGGACCCACCAAATCCGATCCCTTTTTGGCATGCTGGCATGCTCCTGGACGTTGGCTAAGAGTTGATGTGCTGCGTATTCCCACTTTTTAGGGAATTTGGGAGATTTGAATAGTTATGGTGTCTTTTGGGGGGACAGATTTCATTGCTAGTTCTGGAGAAGGAAATGCCGCTGCTTTTAGGTATTTCTGTGTCAGAGTTTCTGGGATGGCAAGGTGGTTTTGTTTGGCTAGTTGTTTTTAAGTGTACCTTGGGCATCTATTGCCATGAAATGTATTTCAGCTTAAAATCAGAATAAATGCAGCTGATCTGCAGCATAATCGCCAATAGAAGTTCACCCAGTAATTTCTGCATCACGTCCATACCTCCGGTTTGAATGTCACTTGTCTTTCAGAAAAGCACCTGTGCTTGATTTTAGTGCCTTGCAGAGATGGAGAATCCAGCACACGCAAGCTGTTCGTGTGGTTAATTACCTTCACTGTTAAAAAACATGTAGCTCATTTCTGCTCTGGTATGATCCAGCTTCAGCTCCCATCTGCTGGATCTTGTTATGGCTGGCTTAGAAGTCTTAAATAAAATAAATAAGAAGCTTGAAAAATATTCAATTGTCATAAGCATTCAGGAGGTCAAAAATAAAAAGGTTGGTTTTTTTTCCTTTTTCTATGCAAATGTCTGAACAGAAGTGTCACGATAACCATCAAGTCCAGTTCAGCTGGGCTACGTAGAGCAGGCAGTTGAGCGAAGCATTTCTCATTGGAAAAAGCTTTTCATATGTAGTTATCTAGTCACATCGTTGTGTCTTGATGATGGCAAAATTGGTTTCTGGTGGGACAAATGAGCTGTAGTGAGTGAGCATCAGTGTACGGTGGTCACTAAGGACAGTGAAGAAGAGCGGAATTGCAACCCAGATGTTAAGTCCATGTCGTACGTGACATGAGAAAGCATGGAGGTAGATGTTGGCCGATTCTGACCTGCCGTGCTGTAAGAAGGGACTCAGTTTAATTAGAAACTGGGGAAATCTTTCCAAGAAAACTTTTCCTTCCTGTGAAGTGCAATCTGGAGCACAAGCCTGTCTCGAATTTGGACAAAGCATATGATGAAAAATCCCATCCAGCCATACCCACGGTCCTCGTGCCTCCTCTCCAGTCTTCCCCGGCTTTGGGATTTGGCCTCAGGCACGTGTGCTTTTAGGCTGTGCGGGCTTTTGTTCAAATTGCAGAGCCGATGGGTATCATTAACCTTTTTTTTTTTTTTTTTTTTTTTTTAAATCGTTGCAGAGCATAGTTTGAAAATACTCGTGGCAGACTCCTCTTTCTGTGCTTTAAATAGTTGTGATTGATCGCACAGTTCCTGGACTTCAGCAGGGTTGGCCACAGTTAATGTTAACTTTGTGTATAATAGAGGCTCGTGTGTTCAAATCATGGACTCTGCGAAATCCTAAATAATGAATACGGTGTTTAGAGGAAGAAAACAGTTCTTCTGCATGGTCAAAGCTAATACGGTAATAAGCAGATTTTACGGTACATGTTCTCCATTTAAAAAAAAATAAATGTATATTTTGCTCTTCATCAATATTCCAGTTCACTGGAGCAAGTGGGTTTTGGATCACACAGTGCCAGGTAAATAAGAGTTATCCACTCATTCACCTGCCGCAGCATCACGTTTAAAGGTGAGAGAGAGAAACACATCGTATCCTGGGCTCCCATTCGCATTCGCGGGGATGAAGGCACTCAGGACCTCTCAGAATAAAGCCCATAAAAAGAAAAATATCACCTGCAGTGAAACAGGCAGAGTTAGAGTTTAAAAAAGAAAAATCCCTCGGAGTTAGGAGCATTTGAGAAGCAAAGTTGTAGTATAACCATAGTAACAGGCAGGATTCTGCAGAACTGATACTGGAATAATGAATTTTGCTGAAAAAACTGGTGTATGAGAAAAGCAGGCTATCAGATTTTGAGACCGTAAAAAGAGTTTTTGCATTTAAACACGTATTTGAATTGATACATACTAAAAGCTCCGGCCCTTTGTACACCCTGGATGTGTCACAGAAGAAAACAAATTGAAAACCCCCCTTATCGCTCAGTGTGAAATAACCACAAATCAGTAAAACAGACAATTTAGACTATCATCTTTCTTCTCTTAGCTAAAAAAAAAGAAAAAAAACCAAAATTTAGTTGGTTCAGGGTTGGGTTTTTGGTTTTTTTTCTATTTTAGTGGGGGGAACCACAGTGCTGATATACTGAAACGGGTGCAGGTTGGCTCCGCATGGCAGTGATGGAGCTGGGGCAGGAGCCAGCTCTCCTGCCCAGCCCGTGCCTGCTCCCCTGGCCATAGGGCTGATGTTGGCTATTTTTTTTATACATCAAGTAGGCTTAAGAAGCCAGCTTATAGCAATATTTGGGGAAAACTGGGTCCCCAGCTCCTGGTTTTCAGTTTTGAATGATCTCCATCTCTAACTCTGCTCTACTAACGTGTAATATCAGCTAATGAGATGAGAGAATAGTTATTTCAGCGGCCTCGCGAGATACTTGTTAAACTGCTGGAATTTGGGCCAAGGGAGTAAACACATTTGCGGTTTTTATCTCCATCTCCCATTGTCCTTCAAGGCGCTGACAGCACTTGATATTTATCAGCTCACAAGAGCCTGTCCAGGTATTTCAGCAGCTCAGCTGGTAAAGCAAAGCACCGGTAAAGCAAAGCACATGCTGGGAGATCGCTGCAGAGCTCCGTTTCACCCGCCTGCCAAGTAACAAACCGTTATTAATTGACAGCAGAATAACCAAATTGCAACTGGCAGCCTAATGCTGCGGAGCATCGCGGGTCAGAGCACAGGGGGAGGCGAGATGGCGGGTGGGGGCACGGGATGAGGAGGGAGCTCGCGCAGGATGGGTTTCTTATTTTAGAGCTGATTGCCTTGGGTGTGATTTTGGCAAAGCTCCCGCAGCTGCTGAAAGCCCGTTAGTCTCTATAAATGTCCTAATAAAATTAATCATCATATTAATGAATGATAGAATGGAACAGCCCAGGTCGGAAGGGACCTGAAAAGATCATCTGGTCCAACCTCTTGTGGGAAAGGGAGCCGAGATGAGATTATCCAGCACCGTCTCCAGCTGCATCTTGAAACCCTCCAGCAATGGGGACTCTACCATGTCCCTGGGGAGGTTGTTCCAGTGAATGATTGTTCTTGCTGTAAAAGATGTCTTTCTTATGTCGATACGAAACCTCTCCCAGTGCAACTTGTACTTGTTGCTCTTTGTCTTCTCCATGTCGCTCCTTGTGAAAAGAGTGCTTCTGTCCTCTTTGTAGCCGCCCTTTAAGTACTGGATAATATCATAATAAAATTAACCCCAGATCCTGGGTCCTGGACCCCAGATCCTGCATGATATTTGGGGAATTGCATGGGTTTTTGCAGAATTCTGTATGCCAGGCCAATACCTAAGAGCACACTGAGCCTGGTCCTCTCTCCGCAACCCCGTCATACCTTATTGCGTCCCGTGGCATTATGCTGGCGTGATACCTGACAGCAACGATGCTGAGCCAGGCTTCAAAAGTTTCCATCCCCTTTGCACCCCCATGGGTGTTGCTGTGCTGAGGGAAACGCTGGGCAGCCTCTGGCCCCGTTTCATGCCAAGCAGCTTCCCACCTGGAAGATGAGGTGGAACCACTGAGCAGAAAGACTGAAAAGAAATGAAACAACGTCTGAGGCGCCCTGTGACTGGTGGGAGCGTTTTGCTTAAACCTCTCTGTTATTTGAACACTTGCGTTCGGCATGGCGTGGGCAGCTGCCTGCAAAGAGATTTGGAGAGATGGGATGGGAATGGCCAACGCTGCAATATGGAGAAGAACGAGGAAGAGTGAAGTTTTGATATGAGAAAAGAATTCTGAAATGGATCTTTGCTGGATGCTGTTTCCTTGGGATCTTGGTTAAAGAGGGGAACTTCCCTGGCGTTCAGCTTTCCCCAGAGCACACCACGGGGCAGGGATGGCACCAGGGATGGCCCTAGGGCTCCTGAGCCACAGCATCCCTCCAGGACCCTGGGTTATGGCCCTGCGAGATGCTTGAACTTGACAGTGAGATGCCAGGACATCACCCCACACTTTGCTGGCATTCAGATGGATCCAGAGCCAGCTTTCACTGGGTGCCCATCAACTTCGTTACCGCCATCCCAACCTGTCCAGAACCCTCCTCAAGTTCTTGTCTGTTGCTCATCACAGAGTAAGGAATCAGCCTAATGCCCACAGGTACTACAAGAAAGCAACACCAGCCTTCCCAGCAGGAAAGGAGACACTCCACGGTCTCCTAAACCACGAACACCCAGTTCCCAATTGCAGCCCCCAACTCTGCATCCCACATCCATGGGAGGAACCGAAGCAATTCATGGAGAAATTTGTCACCATAATGGATGATGACACGGCACACGGCACCCGAGACAGGTGAGACTGCATCGAGCGGAACAAATCTGTATGGATGGTTCGTTCCTGCTGAGGCAGGCGAAGGCTTCCTCCTCTGACATGTTGATTTATATATTTGCTGGTCCTCCCCGAAGAGTAGTGTCCCAGCGCGGGTCATTAGAGCCCTCTGCTGAATACACCTTCTCCGTGCTGGGAAAGGAGGATGAATGATGTTTTGGAAAGGTAGATGCTGTGAGTTTAACATTTGTGGGGACAACTGAGAAGCTGTGATTAAAAAAAAAAAAAAAAAAACACCCAAGAAAATGCACAAATTAATGTTGCGTGTGGAGGTGTCAGTGTGAGACGTAACCACTGGTGTCCTTTGGAAATGGTCCCAAACCCAGAGCTGTGGTTCAGCACTGAGCTTGAAGATGTTTGAAAATCTTTTGTCTCTCCTTTCCTGCCTTTAATTACAGCTGTGCTCCGTGTAGTACTTTTAAAATTGTGGAGTGTCAGCTAAACTCCAGCTCAAAAATTAGATTAGGCTTTATTTACTTTTTTTCTTTTAAGGCAGCCACATCCTGCACTCATCTGGTGCCTTCCTCTGCCAAGGCATCTCGAGGAGATTTTTGAGTGATGGGCAATAATGTACTAATAATCGAGAACCTTTCCAGTGCCAAGGTCTCTTCCTCCATCTGCTGTGTTTTCAAGAGCCTGTCACTTGGCGAAGACATCCCTGCACAGGTACATTCCCACCTTTACCTTCTTCCCCCAAGAAAAAGCACAAAGTGACTGGGCACAGGAGAAGTGATTCTGCATAGTGGTTTCTACAAAAAAAAAAAAAATTCTTCAAGGTGGAGATTGTTCCTCTAATCTAGTGCTCCTCGCCAGGAATTTAGAGAAAATGAAATGACAGATTGAAAATCTGAAGGTTTGTGTAGGCTTGACCTGTCGTTTTGAACTTCAGGGCGGGGTGGGGGGGGGGGGGGGGATCGTTGGGGAACCAGCTTTGTTGTTGGGAACCAGCTTTATTGTACCGTAACTGCATTTTAAGGGACCCTTGAAAACATACCTCCAGCTACATCGTTTTACATCAAGTGCCCTCTTGCTGTAGAGGAATTCAGTCATTTTACGAAAAACTTAGGTGGGGTTGCACAAGACAATAATCCCAAAGGGATTACTGAGATAATACCTCTGGGTCTGCTTATTCTTCTCCATCACTCTGGGCTGGTGAAAGCCCTCCGGTTGGAGTGTAAATTATACCTGTCCTGGAGCTGCTTTACGTTATCTGAAGCACAACTGAGAGTAAGGACCATATCAAGGAATAATAAATGTTTGCAAAATACATTAAAGATAAAACCCGCAGTTGTTAATAACGAGCGGTGCTGCTCTGTTTTATCCTGTTACCTCGACAGCAGCTAATGGACAGGAGGTCATAAGAAGGAATTTCTTTTTATTTTTAGTAGCCTTAAGACTCTTTTCAAACCTTCACCCCCATGTGCTGTAGGAGTAATGAATCATACCCTCAGCGTGATGTTAGGATTCAGCACCACACAGCGTTTTCAGGTGCGAGGAGATGAATATTGTTCTGCGGATGAGTTTCCTTGTTAGTGTGGGTTTTTTTAAAAGGCTTCATTGAAGTTTCTTGCCATAAAATTATGCTTTGATCATATCCATTTGCTGTTAATGAATCCAGATGGGTTAGAGGCAACTGGATTGTAACTCTCTGATAATACGTGCGCTGCCTTTCATTTTGTCGCGCGGAGTTTCAGAAGATCCTGCGCTGGCCCAGCTAACGAATCCAGCTATATTAACGTGGCCTGATGCATCCTAACACATAGCGTCCCCAGAGACACATGCAGATGTGTCAGGCTTGCTTTGGAAAAGGTTAAAATGTTACGGAAAAATAGCCATTACATATCTGGGACTGTCTGCTTTCATATGGTAATTGCCTTTTTTTTCTTTCTTTTATTTTTTTAAATCATGCAAGTAGCTTTGTATTTCCTTTAAATCAAAAGATCTCATTCTAAAATCGAGATATTGGCAGGAGCTTAGCTGTGATTTTAATGTTCTTGTAGAGAGTAAGTGGGAGAAACTATGTAGAAACCAGCATTAACTTCTCTTTTAACATACAATCTTTGGATTTTTGAGTTGTTTGCTCAAATATTGAGTTACGTAAAGAAACAGAAATGGGACGGATCGAGAGCAGATTTGTTTCCTCTTCATGTGGTTGCACGTCCAACCCATGAAGTTTGCTATCACACAGGGATGCCTGGGAGGACAGATCCTTCCCCTGGTAAACTAAGAGAGATGAGTTAGTAGCACGGGTCTGCTGGAAATCCCACCCACCTCTCACCAGTGAAATACCAGTGGAAAATGAAAAGTATGATTATCCATGCAAATGGGAGAAAAAATGCTTCTGTCTTTTCCAGGTTGCTGCATGAGTTAGGAAGGATTTTATTTTTTTCTTCCCTACGTATAAGTGTTAACTTTAATGCCTCACCCTTAAGGATCGGGAGGAGACTGGGATTTGGATTGAAGCTGCACTGCAGCTTCTGTATTTTCCATTTGTGCAGTCAGAGATGTTCTCGTGGCTCACATCCACAGGTCGGGCAATCGCCTTTTCCTCTGCTGACAGATGACCACTGGCCATGGGAGCACCTTTAAACCATCTAGGTGCAAAGTGAAGCACCTCTGCTGAGCCCCCTTGCACCAATTGTGGTCGTTGGCGCTTGAAGGTTGAAGGACAGCAGCTCCTTAACCAGCCCCAACGCAATGAAGGTGTGACTATGCCCTATCTCTAGCCGGGTGGATCCAATGGATCTAATGTCCACAAATTACTAGGTGTTTTCCCCACCACATTTATCAGCCCAATGTACATGAGTTTGAGTTTACTCTTCAGGGAAAGGTGCCAGATCGGTGTTTTCATTTTAGCGGAATTTGAGTGGATTTTTAAAATGTTCCTTTGCCCTTGCTGGGGTCAGCCTGGCACGCCAAGCAGAGATAGCAAAGAGCCTGGGCGACGTTTGAATCCTGCAGCTAATGAGCTGTGCTCACACCTCAGAGCCCATCAGTATGAGAACAGCATCCGTGGCTGCTGCAGCCTCTCCACGCTGTTGTCTGCTTCATTTGCTTCCGATGACTCCGGGTTGCAAGTCCTTTAGGGTTGGTTGTTCTCCTCGGTGTGCATCAAGCCCAGGTTGGGATTGAATATTTATTAAAACACAGCTACTTGTAACAACAGGAGAGGCAGCATAAACAAGAGCATCTGGGAGGCAGCTACACCGGACTACATTTTTATTTGGACAAAGTAATCCCAAATTGTTGCTGATTACAATAAGAAAGATCGGTTAATTCCTGTCATTTGCTTAAGAGCAAGCTTAATAAGATACAAGAGCAACCAAAGAGAAGTGGGTTTTTTCCTCCAAGTACAGTTGTGAGCCAAGGACAAATCAGGAACAGCACAGGCGATGACTAAGGCTTCACTGAAACCCCCACATGCTAAGGAGTCATGGGTGCTCTGAATGAGGATGAGGTTAGCAGATGCTTTTTTTACCAAATCAGGGACAGGTAGCAGAGCAGAATCAATTCCTGTCACTGTGGTTGCTCTGGAGGAGCAGGATTACGGATCGGGGCGATGCTGCCGCACTTTAATCTGGAAATCAATAGAGAGACGGAAGTCGGGCTTGTGGGGATGTGGCAGAGACGATGATTTGGGATTTGATGAGATTTTGCTCTGCAGGCAACTGAGTCACTAACTCCTCTTCACATCCTGATTAACACAGAGAAGGGGCTAAATTCAGCCGTGATGCAGCTCTCTCAAAGTCCCTGGGGTCCCCCTGTATAATTTGAGTCTAGAATTTCTCAAACGAACCAGGGCTCCCAAATGCTTCAGTCTCCTTCTTTGCCTTTGTGCATAGCTCAGGAATAACCCTTCACTCTACTGAACCTAATATTAATTCAATTTATATCAACCTGGGACTTTGATAACCTTTCTTCTGTCTTGTTTATAGCAACCAAATTAAATACAGCAGCAATGTTATAAATACAAACTGTGCCAAGTCACCTTGGGGTGCCTCAGAAATCCCAAAATTCATACGGAGCTGTTTAAATCTTGGACGTTATCAGATATTACGGTACCTCCTTCTGCAGGCTTGTCATGGTTTAACCCAGCAGGCAGCTAAAACGACGCAGCCGTTCGCTCACTCCCCTTCCCCCAGTGGGATGGGGGGGGAGAATCGGGGCGGGGAGTAAAACTCAGGGGTTGAGATAAAGACAGTTTAATAGGCCAGAAAAGGAAGATAATATAATAATAATAATAATATAATGATAATAATAAAGGAATATACAAAACAAGTGATGCCCAGCACAATTGCTCACCACCCGCAGACCACCGATGCTCAGCTAGTTCTTGAGCCACGATCTAAACCCCTGTCCAGCTTCCCCCCAGTTATATATGGAGCATGACATCATATGGTATGGAATATCCCTTTGGCCAGTTGGGGTCAGCTGTCCTGGCCGTGTTCCCTCCCAGCTGGTTGGGCACCCCCAGCCTCCTCGCTGCTGGGGCAGGATGAGAAGCTGAAAGTCCTTGACTGCTTAGCAACAACCGAAACATCAGTGTGTTTTCAACATTATTCTTATCCTAAATCCAAAACCCAGCACTATTCCCAGTACTAGGAAGAAAATTAACTCTATGCCAACTGAAACCAGGACAACACTGTCCAACCTTGCTCATCTATAGGATGTGGAGCAGCATTTTGGGTTTGCAGATTTGCCCTGTTGTTCCTCTGACTGTAATACACTGCTGCGGTAACAAAAGGATTGCAAGGTGCTGCTTAAACCTCAGCCGCCGGCACAAAGCACGTGCCCTGCACGTGCAGCTTCGATGAATGGGAGCGGTGAGTGAAATCTCTGGTCTTTAGGATAGTCTGGAATCTGTGAGTGCAGAATTATTGGTCACGTTGAAATGGTCGGGATTTGCAAGTCCAAGCAAGCTCAGCGAAGCTGCGGGTACCTGGTTCCTCTAAAAATCACGCTTTTGCATTTTGAGGTTTCATCCAGTGAAGGAAAGACCTGGTGAACGCCACTGGTCCTCAGCCACTGGAAAAAAATCCAAACTCTTTCAGACCCGGTATTCAAACCCCTAAGCTGCCCAGTTCCATCTCTTGCATGGTTTCTGCTTTTTCCTCATTCGGTTTTACCTCACTCGGTGGCATGGGCTGCTCCAGCATCTGTTTGACGTCGGGGAGCATCAGCTGTACAGTTGCATCTGTGACGCTAATTAGCAAAACATGAGAAGGCTGAAATTAAGATACATGTTGAACCGCTATTCATACTTCAGCTTTTCTTTCTTTTCCAGAGCACGGTAATTGTGGAGAAGACTGTTCAAGACCTGATGAACCTAATGCACGACTTGAGCGCCTATTCGGATCAGTTCCTCAACATGGTGTGTGTGAAACTCCAGGAGTACAAGGACACCTGCACCCTGGCCTACAGGTACAGGCAGGCTTGGAAACCGATGTATGCCGGAGATATAGCTCTTGGGCTTTTGCTGTTTTGCTATGAGTAGGCAGGAGTTACTTCTAGAAGTCATCTCTAGATGGGATGGTCAAGGAGATTTCTTTCTAGGTGGGGAAGAAATCTGAAATAGTGATCACTGGAATATGAAAAGTCTTGGTTTCCCAGTGACTTTGTCCACATCGCACTGTGGTTTAGGCTCTTTAAATGTGGATGGCTTTTCTCTTAATCAGGCAAAAGGTGAGCTCGGGTTGGAGATGGAGAGTATAAGGCATCATCTTTAACGTAAATAGCTGTATATAGCTATTGCTTGCTTGTAAGAAAGTCAGATCCTTCTATTTGAGTGTTCCTGCTATATTTTAGTTAATTAGATTAACATTTGGGTATTCAGAACCCATGGCAGCACAGGAATTAGTAACCACAACACACCATATAAATACACACACATTGGGTTTCGTGAAACTTTCCCAAAACCTTTCCGTGAACTTATTCTTTCAAGGAGTCATCAAATGCTCTGTCCTGGGCTGTCTTTGTTTATCGGTGGTTTTGGGTGATCGGTGTGATCTGCTTCCCCAGCCACGGCGTGGAACCTGAATGCAGCATGGTCCCACCTGGCACAGGGTTATCCTTGCTGCGTCGTGGGGTTGAGTCCTTCGGGTATTTGCTTTTTCATAGATTTCCCAGGTAACGGTCGATAAGTAACTTGTTCTCTGCACATCCCTGTTACCTATCTGAAAAATGACCCTCCCTGGAAAAGGGGGACCAGGAGCGTGCCCCGCACCGCGGGGATAAATGCTTGCGTTGCAGGACACTAAATATGCTGGGGCAGTGGGGGCTATAATAGCGGCTACACATAATCTCTTGTAATGGCTAATTGAGGCTGGCGATAGCAGGGGAAGCTGAAAAAGCCCCTTGTGTTTTCTGACCAAAAGCATTAAGAAATTATTTCCTGTTGCCTGATTTCATTCAGGAGAAGCTTCATCTGGCAAGCGGCCGCGTACGGGCTCATTATTATTATTAATAATGCCAGTAATAGCAGTGAGCACATATGTGGGCTAAACTTTGTCTGAGTGCTCGTGTAAATTGGTAGCTGCTCATGTGCCATTGTCCAAAATGCTCATATTTTATATGAAACTTCACTGCCTGGAGCCAGACAATAGATGTAATTTCTTTGGCTTGAACTTAAAGGTCCTTCCTTCCTTCCTTTGCTGATACCATTCCTGGATTTGGCACCTGCTGAGGAGTAATTAGGACAGCCCTAATTTGGCAATATCCTGATTACAGCAGGAGGAAAAACAGGAAACGTTCTAGTTTTGCTGCTAGCAAATGACTGACTGAAATAGAAATCTATATACATTTCAAATGATGCAGAGGAATATAGCAGCTCCCCGGCTTTCCCGGGTTCAATCCGCGGGGACGTTATGCCCTCTGCAGGGATCTCGCGTCGGTACGGCTCCGCGCAGCCTTGTCCTTTGGACCGGGGTTTTCCTTGGGGGTTTGAGAGGGATAAATCCTCATGTTGAGAAAGTTAGAGGAAGGAGGATCGTGTATAGCTGCTTAAAATCAGAATAAACTCCCTGGAGCTGTGTATTAATACAATCAGACAAAGCTATCGAAGCAAGGGAGTGTGTATCTGTTCTTTCGATGTCAAGATATTGAGAATTTGGGAAGCCAGAGAGGTGGTTTATGCAAGATTTGCACATGGCATTTGTTCGTTCCCCATGTGCATGTGTTTCTTGAAGGGGAATATGAGCAAACGTGGATGAAATGTATTCAAATACAGGCTCCTCAAAGCAAGACTGTTTTATTCAGAGTCCTTTGCAGAACAGATAGCTCTGTCAGGACGTCAGCGCTAAGAAATGCACAGCTGAGATTTTTCATGTTTGATTTCTATTTGGCTCTGATTTTCTAGTGAATGCAAAAAAAAAAAAAAAAACCTAACAGGGATGGCTATGAATGGATTGGACATTTATATAAGTAACAACTATAGATTTTCTTGTTTTAATTCATGACGAATTTCGGAAGCATATTTAATCTGATGTAGGTGAGATGTCTTCTGCAAATTACATGTTTGTAAGTGCAATTTCAGTTTGACGCAAACTGTTTGCAAATGTGAGTTATGTTTTCTGACGAGTTTATGAGGGGTTGGGGATTAAAATGCAAACAGAAATGGGAGACAGAGCCACACAACCTCCTGCTGTGTTGGCTTTTCTTCAGTCTTGTCCAGCCCACATCTGGCTGCTGCTTCAGCAAATCTCTATGAAAGCTGCTCTACCCGTGAGTTAAACCTGTATAGTTAAACCATTTTTACAGGGCTTTGGGACGTCCTGAAGGGCCATGCAAGGAATCACAGGGACAGGGAAAAACCTGACCAGTCCAAGATAGCTACCTTTAATGTGAGTCTTCCTTTTTCGTCTCTTGCCACCACCCTTCTCAGACAAGCTTTGCTGTTTTGAGTGCTAAAGCTAATCTCATTCCATGTCTTTCTACATGGAAATTGGCCCCATGTTCAGTTATGTCCATGTTGAAGTTGCACGTTCTTATTTTGTTGTCCAACTTTAAGCTCCGTCCTGTGTGTCCACCCCCTTCTCACCAATCTTTATCCTCCCTCCCTTGAACAACCGTCCTTTTGCACATTTTTCAGCCTACCTGGAGAGTCTGAGTAAAGGCACCACTCACCCAAATGAGTCTCCTTAGTCTGTAAAAAGAGACAGACATCACCAAAGAGTGGTTCGCCTTAATTAAAAACTCTCCGGAGGTGGTCAGCTCTCTCCATCAGCTTTGAAGGCAGCTTATGGTGACCAGCCTCCTGGCTGAACTGTCTCAGCTAAATTTGTAAGATGGGATATAAGTGGGCCTATATCTCTTAAAATGATGAAGAAAATAAATATCTCAGTTCCTGCTTTCCAGCCAGGCAAAATAAAACTAAGCCCTTTTTTTATTGATAAGGAAATGAGGAGCAGATTAATTCATCCAAGGTGTGGCGTCTGCAGTCAAACAGGATTTCTCAAGTCCCCAGGAAACGCTCCTGCCACTGAGTTTACTACTTCTTATTGGCTTCTTCCCCTTCTTGCATAACTTTTTGGGGTTTTAAGTTGTCTTTTTGACTCTTTTTGGGCTGGGGTCTGTCTCCCTCAGGCAGTTAGATACCAGGCGTATGCTGAGCACGCTGCTTTTAACTCTTAGCAGTGCAGCAGAGCTCAGCATGGAAACACCACCTTGACCCTGAGAAGAGAAAAAAAAAAAAAAAATTCAAAAATACATTTGGCATAAGACAACAGAGTCCAATTAGCCCCTGTGGCCCCCCAGATGTTTTCCTAATGAAAAGCCGTGACCCCCCAGCTGTATCCAGGGATGTTCCCCATCGCTCTGCTCCCAGCTCGGGGTAGCAGTGGTACAAATCTGGGACCGTTACCACCAGCAGATGTTTTCTGGATGAAACCCACTGATCTGCGGAAGGATGAACTCTCCTCGCTCACGTGCCATCACCTGTGTAAGCGTTACACCTATTCCCTACCCGCTCCCGGGAGCTGGGTACAAACAGATGGCGTTTTCCTTGGCCCGTTGAGCTGTGAATTAATTAGTTGATTATGGCATTGGTGGTAGCAAGTAACCCTACTACAGCAGCAGGAATAATTACACAGGAGTTTGGGAGAAGGGGGGGGTTGTTTGAAAGGAAGCATTTTTGAGCTGTACTAAAACATGTCATCCTGCCTTGTGATAATTGACTCGAAGACCCGAATTAGATTGACATTGATAAGAAGTTACGGAGGCTGAAAACTGGCTGAGATGCTAGAAAGAAAAGGTGGGGGGAAAAGAGGTTTTAATTGATGGGGAAAGCTGGGCATCTAACGGAGACGGGGTTTGTACCACCCTATTTAACATCTTCCTTAATGAGGGGGTGTTTGAAGTAAAACCAGCCTGTCAATAAAAATGGGGAGGTGTTGCAATCATGGGAAAGAACGGAGAC
The DNA here is from genome assembly GCF_011004875.1 of Balearica regulorum gibbericeps. Lineage (NCBI taxonomy): Eukaryota > Metazoa > Chordata > Aves > Gruiformes > Gruidae > Balearica > Balearica regulorum. The sequence continues at coordinate 2,392,039 of NC_046184.1, read as the reverse complement.
ACAGTTCCAAGGGACCCACGTAGTGATGGCAGTGCCCCGGTATTGATTAATTTGAAGCTCCCTGTTGATTTCAGTGGAGAATTTGAGCTCCAGTGGCTCATGTACCCATGAGTACCGCGTCACCAAAAGGTGAGAAAAGCAGGAATCATGTGGGTTAGGCTCTCGAAAACGCTGACCCTAGAAAAGCAAGGACACCAAGCTCAGTTTGCAACTTGCTGTAGCAGTGAAACAGCCTCCCCTCTCTCCTCCCCCAACACCCACTCCAAAATGCAATAGGATTTTTGAGGACAGCAGATAATAAGGATCATAAAACAGAGAGGTAGTTCTGTCCTCTGTCTAACTCCATCAGAAGACTCCCAAAGATGACTTGCAGCCGGAGACGTCTGAAGGGCTGTAAATAATTGAAGAGAGTAAATAGTGAAAGTGGTGAGTGCTGAGGCTGCTGTAAGGGGAAATAACGGGGAGTAATGGGATGAAATTGAGTAAAATAAAACACAAGCGCAGTATCAGGATTTTTTGTGGGGTTTTTTTTTTTTTTTGTCCAAGAGTTAGATTTGTTCAACTGTGAAATAGACTCCCAAGGGAAGGAGTCTATTTACTCATTTACATCTGGAGAGGACAAAGCACTGGCTAATATATTCGATGGAACAGTTGTCTTGCCTTGGCAGAGAAGTGGCCAGATATCATCAAATTTATTTTTTCCATCTCAGATGTCAGAGATTCTGGTGGAGCTCTTTTGTTTTTTACCACTGAGTTTTCACCGGGGTGAAAAAAAAAGAGACCTTTTTTCATAAGTGGAAAAACACCAAGTTCCTAACAGCAGCAGAAGGCCAAATTGAAATTTTGACGCTGAGGTCTTCTGTGGCTGGAAACAAAATTCATTCTTTTGTCTGTGGCAGATTGAACATGAAACTTAAAGAGAAGGCAAATTTATATGTAAGTGCATGTGACAAATTCATTTTCACAAATCGCGTGTACTTACTGAGCAGAGGTTGTTTTCTTGGTGGTAGGTGAAAGGAGTGATGGGTTGCTCTGTGCTGGTGGGAAAAGGAGTAATCTGCTCTGTTTCAAGATAGATCAGCCTTGGCTCCTATCTCAATGCCTTTTTCACTGTTTTCCTTTTCAAAACACAGATACTCAGTGTGTTGTTACTTTTATTTCTATTTATTGACCAAAACATACCTTTCAGGAGATTTAAAATGTGACTGGTTAATCCACATAAAACCCTTAGAAATGTGCGGGGTCTTTATTGTGATCTTGCATGACCCTTCCCAAAATCACCACCTGGATGCTAGTGAGAGCTCCGAGCATCTCTTTGCCCCCGTGCAACATCCTAGCTTGGATCCAGAAGTCTACAGCCGAGTAAACGGCTCTGCAAGGTCCTCACTGAGCTGACATGGGCCAAGTCAGCACAGATACGTCCATAGCGCAGCACCCAGCAACTCCGGTTCTTGGTTGACACATCCGGTGTTGAACCTCTGCGTCTTCTTGATGCACAAAGTTTCTCTCCATGTTGGAGAAGCCTTTTTTTTTTTTTTTTTTTTTTGGGGGGGGGGGGATGGTGGACACAGTAGCAGAAAAAGATCTACCTGGCATTTACACTTCTTCAACGCCTTGCATTGTCAGACACAGCAAACATGCATTATTTCTAGGTGTCTTGTAGCCTTGTGAGCAAGGGATGGTGGGTGTTTGAAGGGAGACACAGGTCCCAGAGCCTTTTCAGTCTTTTTGCGTAGGAGAAGGTGCAGTCTCGTAGCACACAAGGGAGGTCTTGATTCTCTTGTTAACCTGCAGCTAAGCCTCTCTATAGGAGCAGCACCTCTGAGACCTTGTCTTTTTAGATGCTGCTTTTCTCAAGTCACACTGTGCTGGTTGTTGGGTGGGTTTGCTATGGTCCCATTCCAGAGGACAGGAAAAAATCCTACTGCCGCCCATTGGGGAGGTCACCACCATGCTTTTGCTTTGAGTGATGTGGACAGGTCACATGTGCTTCTTCTTGGGCTGAAGAAGTAGTCCAACTGGTCATCATGCACAGACCTCCTAGAAGAAGAGCCTTCCAGATGCTCTCCAGAGAACGAAATCAGTGATAGGATCTAGAAGGAAACGCCAGCACCCCTAACTCCCACTTGCCTTTTCCAAGAGATGGAAAAACACCTCCTAGATCCTTGCAGTCTACTGAACAACCCCAGAGTGGGAGAGGACTTTCCTCCCTCTACTCACCAGTCTGCCAGTGAAGTAGCAAACATTGAGGAGGACTCTGCTGATGGTTGTTCATGAACAATCTCAATGCAAAAATTAGGTAGCTAATTGACTCCTTCAAATACAGCATCCCATTTGTCTTCTGCAATTGCCAGTGAGGATTTCAGATTAGTTACACTGCCAAAAGTATTAAACAGGGAAAGTCTTCATAATTGGAATATGCTGTGATCTTTGATTTGATTTCACACATACATATGATTCGGCTGAAATCTCTATTATTAAATGTTTTGGATGACTGGAGAGAAGATCCGAGACCCTTCATTTCCTTTCATTGCTTCAGACCTGGTCTCCAAGCTGGGCCAGCTGGTGTGCGGTGAGCCTGGTGGCTTCCACCCAGGTCTTCCTGGGCAGGTTTCCACATTGCAGTCACAACACGATCAGCAGCACCCGGTGAGCTCGACTGAGATTGCAGAGAACAAATGAGCCATGGAGAAACTACCTTCTCTCTCTCCTAGTACCAAATGACCTCTTCCAGTTGTGTAAATGATCGCAAGTTGAATGATTTCAAGGATGGGGAGAATATGGTCCTTTTTCCCTTAAAATACTCTATCAAAGTACATCAAGAGTTGTGAGTTTAAGAGAATTTTGTATCCTGTCCACCCGTGTTGCTGTGCCCTCCACACGAGCGTTTTGTTGAATTCCTCTTTGGACCCCCTTCCTTAATGCTTAATGCACATTTGTATGCGATAGGGATTTTAATGAATCTGTGCGGAATTGCGTGAAAAGCACAATTTGCTTCGCACTAATGTGATTGTTGCTGCTTTCCCCATAGGACCATCGTGCAGTCGGATGAAAAGCTGGTGATCAGCGCGTCCTGGGCTAAAGATGATGATATTAGCAGGCTCCTGAAATCTCTGCCCAACTGGAGCAACATGGCTCAGCCCAAGCAACTGAGACCCAAGAGGGAGGAGGAGGAAGACTTTATAAGGTAAAATATTTTACGAAGTTGTAAAATAGTTTCAAGGAGAGTAGCAGCAACGGTAAAACCTGCTGGGAAAAATATAATTATTATATTTGCGTAGCTGTGGTGTCCCCAGGTATGAGAAGAGGTTGAGATGTCGCCTTTCCTCAAGTGGAGTAATGAAACTCAAGTCCACGTGCCATTACGCTGCATGATTTTAAAGCCGGGCACCAGCTTTTCTGAACTGAGAACTTCTTATGCCTTGCCTGTATTTGGTTCTGTTGATGGTATTGAGAATTCATTAGGGAAATTACCTGGTTTGGTGATGTTTCTGGGCTTTGCTTATCAGTCATATGATGGATTGGTAGATAAACCATCCCGAAGCTCTTTATCCTTCAAGAGAAAGGAGAAAGCAGAGATTTGTCTCACATGTAGCAAAGGCAGAAGAGAGGGAGGCCATGGTTCAATAAGGAGGCTGCAGTGGCAGCGCCAGCTTGCTGCTTTCCTGCCCTTATTGCTCAGTTCTGCTCGCTCTGTTGTCCAGACAAGGCTATTTGAAGAACCACACTTGTCAACAGAGTCAGAAAAGTGGCCGGGATTGGGGAGGGAAAGAAAGGATTACTTTTAATTTAGGCAGATCCTTGTCCTGGTTGATGGTGCTACTCTGATCACGCATGCAATGAAAAGAGCAGCGGTCTGCGACCTAATGGAGAGGCCAACCGGTTGTACTGGGCAGGAGTTCTCAGAACTGGTGTCACCAAAGCTGCCCTCCTTTACAGCCGTGACCTGGTGGTGTTTCTCCTCTGTCCCAAGCCCAGGAGCTATGTAAGGAGAGTCAAATGAAAAATATTGGTACCTTCAGAGGGGATTTTTTTCAGAGGCAACTTACTGTGTCCAAACCAGATTGTTTCTACCTTTTCAGACAAGTGAAAGCCTGTAAACAGGCAGATTGCCTTTCCCTGCACACTGTAAATGCCTTGGTCTCTGAATCGTTGAGGCGTCCTGAAGAAACAGGTCCTCTTTGTCACTCCAGTGAGTCAAAAAGCTTGTCTGTACATTCCCCTCACTATTCATCACTTCCTTGATTGGCATTTGGCTATAAAACTGTAGGAGTAAGTGAAGCTGTTGAAAATTAAAGTCTAATTTGCCCAGATTGTCATTTTGCTTATTCACTGAACGCAAGCACAATAACATAAAGATGATGCAGTCTAGAGAGAGAAACAACGAAGAGTATAAAATCTGTCTAGTCACAGAAATGTTTGCCCATACCGCGGTGGGGATAATCAGCTTTGCCGGTGTATAAAAAATCATCAGTGATAGCGGCAGAGGGAGGATGCAGAGCCCTTGAGGTCTTTGTGCAGTCCCTGGGGGTTTCGAGATTCATGGATTCGGTCCTAGCTTCCATCTTTGCCTTTGCGTTTATCCTTTGTTTCTTGGCACAAAAAGGTGCTGGGATGCCCTCCTGGCTCTTACGGCGATTTCTGAGCCGTCAGCGTGGGACACCAGCACTTCCATGGATGCAATGCTGGGTACAACCGGCTGAGCATAACCTACTAGTCTAAATCTGATGGCCGAGCTCAGTCTGATGCTAGCAGTGCCAACATTTTGATCCTAATACTCATTTTGTTCCAGTATTGTCATTTTACTATCCATTAATTGGAAGGATTTTGTGAAATTGTATATCAGAGGTGTTAGAACGGAAAGCCTGTTAGGTCATCTGCTTTGAATTCACTGGGAAAAGCTCCCGTACTGTCTTTTTTTTTTAGGCTAGACATTAGGACAAAGATCTTTTCTCAGTATCTGTTTGCACAGAGCATCATGTATTGAGCCTCAGCTCCTCAGAGTGCCGTGTGAATGCTCCTGCAGCATTAATTTAAATGATAATAATTGGTCTGGGCCAGTTTTAGCCATTGATGGTAAGCGACATGGCTTATAAACTTCCTCAAGAATCTGTGCATAGTTGAATAGATCTCTCCCGAAAGCTTCAAAATAAAATTAATTGCTTGTCCAGTTTTTTGTCATCTTCTTTCCATTTAAGCAGACTTTCTTCAGACTTTCTCTTAATACAAAGGAACATGTTTTCTTCACTGCTGTTGCTTCTTTCTCTTGATGAATTGAGAATTCATCTGTTGATGAATTGGGAATAATTCTGCCATAGCCATCACTGCCTGACCACTGCAGCGGAGCCACAGGGAAATGGGTCCTGCGGATACCTTGGTTATTAGGGTCATGGCTGTGACTGGAGAGCCTGGGAGAGCTCATTTCAATCTCTTTAATCATCTAAGATATTTTAAACCTAGATGTACAGATACCCACCTGTGTTCACAGACCCCGCTTCTCAGCTAGCAGGGACAGGACTAAGCATGCTTTCCTGGAAAGGAAGGTTTAAGCTTGATGAAACATGGGAGCGTATTCTTTTTGGACATAAAACAAGGCTGACAGCAGTGCTTGAACTACTCGGCAGCATCCCTTTAGGAATCTTGCTAAATTAAATATGTCCTAAAAGTTTACCACCAGTTTTTGTACTGTTGCAGGAAGAGATATCAGTGCAGTTTTCTTTCCCTCCCCCTCCCCAGGTTTCCTGTAACTCATTTGTTTAATTAAAAAGAAGAAATCCAAACGTGATGTCTTTGCAAAAAAAACCCCCAAAAAAACCCCTCATGCATATCTGTGTTGACAGTGATTGATTTTGTTGTCTTAACCCGCCACTATCTCTTTTGCGAGTAGATGTCAAAAGGCAGGGTAAGATACTAGCAGAATCTTCCCATTAATATTCTGGTGTGGTTGGCCAGACAAAGGGACCTGATTGAGCATATTATAGTAGCTCAGAACTTGGCAAGGGGAGAAAGGAAAGAAAAGTCATGCCTCTATTCGTATAATTAGTTTTTAAAGCTCTGAAGGCTATTTGGCACTGGGGTGAGTGTGAAATATGCTGCCCTTATCGCTTTATAAAGGTTAGCCTTCAGTTCATTACTGAATCAGATATGTTGGTGATAAAACCCAAAGATGTATCATTTCCAGGTTTGCCTTTGACGAGGAAAAGCAATGGAAAAAGAGCTTCAGATCTGGTCGCGCTCGAGTTAGAGCACAAATTTGTGGGTTTTGGTGCGGCTCTGCAGCACAAGGGGTGGCAAGTGGCAAGGGCACTGGGTGCCCAAGGAGAACCACGTCTTTGGGGCGCTGAGGAAGGCGTGCTGGCAATGCACGGTGCCTGGAAACCCCACGTCGGTCTGAAGATCACACCACGACACAGATTTTTCTGGTTGCAGATCTGAGGTACCAAACCGGTGTTAGGAAGGGGGTGGTGATTTCCCTCTCACCTTTTGACTCCAGGAACCTCCTGAACACTGAACTTGGGATCAGATTCTCAGGCTAAAGTTAATGGAGCAATAAAACCCCCACTTCTCAGCATCTCCACGGGCCACATGACTTTTCCTTTCACTGCTTTTGGGTTTGTTTTAGTTAGGATAACCCTGACTACAGGGTGCTCCTGCTGCCTGCTGCTTCCTCCCCTGCATCTCCTGTTCAGCTGAGGATGCTCATCCTCACTTGCTCTGCACCAAAAGGAGGGGGTAACATGGAAGGATACCTGTGCGACAGCAGATCCTTCACCAAATCATCCCAAGTTGGTCAGAAGAGTTACGCTATCCCTGCTGCTTGTTAGGATCTCTTCTCTCCCCCCCCCGATTTAGTTGATGCTGATCCTCTGAGTATATTTCCGATGTAAAACTGGAGCCTACGGGCAGATGTGGGTCTGCTTTGGAAATGCGTCACCGTTGGACAAGACAAAAACATCAGGCTAAAGGAAGAGAGCAGGGATGGGCTAAAGGCTGTCCCTCCAGAAGGCATGATGGCAGCACGAAAGGTACCCTCCGGGCTTGGATATGTAGTGGGACTGTGCCTTGGGAATCACTAACTTGCCTCAGCTCCCGTGGGGCACGCAGCACATCTCTCCTGTGCCCTGGGAGAACGTATCGTCCATCCAACGGCAGCAAAGACACGGGCATCCGCTCCGGAGGATGAAACCTCCAGAGGATGAAATTTCCTTCTCACGGGGCAGAGCGCCCGCAGCTGATGGCGTGCGAGCGAGCGCATCTGTACTCCCGATGCAAAGCGTTGGTTTGCCCTGGGAGTAAAATGGAGAGTTAAAGGAGCTAGAGGGCTGAGGTATGATTTTAACCTTCGAAAGGTTCCCACGAGCTCTTCCCCAGAGGGTGCTTGAGGGCTTAGGAAGTTGGTACAGAGCTCCTAGGACCGGTCAGAGCTTGAATTACTTCAGCTGTTTCCAAAGGGATCAACGTGCTGAAAACTTCCCATTGTGTAAATAAACTGCGCAAGCCCAGAAAGCAGAATCGGGAATGAGCTGGGACAGTTTGCATTGGACCGTCAAGTCCTTCCCTTGGTGCAAAGGGAGAGCCGTGATGGCAGAAGCATGGAGTTCAGGTCCTGCCTCGGGGTAGGGTGGTCTTTCACCTTCTTCCACCTCTGTGGGCAAGCAGAAAGCAGTGGCCAAGGTTTTCATCAAAAGCTAAATCTCAGGTTGTTCCAGCTGCTGTCTGGTGGGTGTTTTTTGTAGCATTTGGTTTGGAGCTTTATATTATTTTTATTCTCTTTTGTTGTCTTGGGGTTTCTCCTGCCTGCATGCTCCTTTTCTGCAACCTTGATGTTTTATGGAAGGCTTTTCCCTTTCTTTGCCTCTTAGCTCTCCCTCCCATTCTCAGTTGCAGCTTTTCTGTCTCTCTTTCCTTGTTTCTTTCTGTCTCAAGAATGAAAGATCTCCCTCTCCAATTTCTCAGGCTGTGTTTATGATATTCACAATACTTGTAAAGGGTGAAAGGATGATTTTGGAAGATTGGCAGCAGACCGTAGACCTTTTTTCCCTCTACTGGGACTATGAATCTGAGTGTATCATAGGTGTGAGTCATTTCCATTTGATGACAGCCTGCTCCTTTATGTGAAATGGGTTTCTCGATCTCTTTTTTGGATCCTACCAGAACACGTGCCTCATCATGAGCACAACTGATACAAAATCCTGTTGCTGTCGAGAGTCTCATCTAAGAGGTGTAAAAGTGAGTGAGCACCTGGATCTTCGCAGGGCACCTCCGTATCCAAGAAGTTTCCTTCTGCATTTACTTTTCTTGTGAAAGCAAAAAAGTTTTGGAGGATTTGGGCTGGATTTGGGGGCGTTTTGAGGATTACATATATTCTGAACCTGAATCCAGGAAGAATCTCCTAGCTTCAGATTCAGTAATCCTACAAATTGCGTTGTCTATTGAAATGAGTGCAGCAATGCCCAGCTCTTCCAACGTCCTTTTTTTGGGTAATGTGTGCACCCCTAAGCTGTGTGGCAGGGGTGGAGGGGGAAAGCAGAGTGGAAATGCAGAGATTCAGCTTCTCCACAAAGATTTAATAACAGCTCCTGCTTTAACGAGACTGTATATCGCTAAATCACATCATTAGAGCTACACAATAATACTCCAAGACACTTCCTTGTCTGCTGTGATAAATTGTATAATATAAACTTAACAAGACCAGCATATTCAAATAAATTTAAGCGAGAAGATGGCGTGTGATGTTACAGCTTAAAATTGTCAATTGGTGATGTCTGCTTTTTTGACAGCATTGCGACCCCTCAGCAGAGATTTGGAGCTGCCGGGGAGTGATGGTGCCAATCGCACCGGTCCCTAATAGAGATGCACAAATTGTCGTCGAGGCTTTGCAAATCCCAATGAACTTCAAATCTAGGTTGTTTTTAGGATGGGCTAGATCTTCAGTCCTTTAAAGCCGAATACCTCAGGTCGGCGGGGTGAATTTATATCCACTGAGGATCTTTTGCAGCAGCTTTTCATCAGGACTACAGTGCTGTTTGGCTGCGCTGCAAAAAGTGTTCTCATGTGCTGAATTTTTAAAATACCTTCAGGTGCTGAATCTTTGAAAGAAGTGAAACGGCGTCTTCTGCAGGAAGATGGCTGGGCTGGGGTTTATTGTTCTTGCGGCAGCAAATCATTTCAGAGGGCTTCCCTTTGCAGAAAAAGCCCACGTGGGTTATTTGTTTTGGTGCTTGCATGATTTCGTTATGATTGTTGAACAAATTGTGGAGCAAGATGAAGCAACAAACCACCTTTTCTCTCTTTCTTTATAAATAGGAACATAATGGGAATTTCTTTGAATTAATCAAGGGGAAATCTGCCCGGGTAGTTTCTATATACAGTTTTTAAGCACGGTCTCCAGACTGACTCTATGGTTCAAGTGCAGGAATAGAAAACAAATGGAGTATAGAAATTTCTATATGACATAAGTACGTAGAAAAATCTACTGATCCAAAAGAAGCTGCAAAGGTGCAATGAAACTGATGCAAAAACTATCATTATAATCTTTCCATTATAATGTCTATCGTGTTTTGTGACTGTATATATAGCATACTATTGGTATTTTAAGTGCTTTATATTAGGTAGCATATTGAGTTGTTATATGGCAAGCTTTTTACCCACTAATTATTTTCACTAACATTTTCATGGATGTTCAGTTTAATGGGCTTTTGGTACAACACCGTGACAAAGCGGTAATCCTTGTTTTGCCAGCTCTTCCTAGAGCATTTGTGTCTTTGTCCCATTCACACTTTAATGGATATTTTTAGAGTATTGTCTCTACAGCCACAGCTCTGCCCGCTGCTCTTAGCTGCGGTTTAAATTCATTTTGTTGCTTCTCCTCTGCTGAGCAGAAAGCATCCCTCTGAGGTTTGCGGTCGCAAGGGTGTGAGAAAGGACAGGAGGACCTCGTTGGGTCAGTGTGTTCCTGGGGGGGCTCCCAAGGGGATTGCTTGGTGTTTCCCCCTCCTCCTCCAGCTCCATGCACCCTTCCAGCGAGCTTTTTCCTCGGCGTTATTTGCCAAAGGGATAATTGACACTAATTTCTTGGCAGAGAAAAGGGAGAGGAGCAGTAAGTGAACGTAAAAGCTGCTGCCAAGGGTACATCAGAGACCTCCTTCCTCGTTCTGCTGTATCGATGTGGACACTTGGCTGCTTTTCAGCCCTGCTGTGGTGCGGTCAGAGTGCCTTAAACGTACCACAGGTCATCTTGATTTATCACACATGCTCCTCCCTGGCCTTTCTTCCTTCGCGTACGAGTTTCCCATCCTCTCATGTATATGCTGAAATACAGATGAGGGGAAACCTCCTGTGTTGTCATCAGTCCCTCTGTTTCCGGGCAGTCTAGCTCAATAGGTTGTTTAATTTATTAACAGCTCATCCCTTAAAAACATCATCATTGCTCTTGGTTGGTGGAGGAGAGGAGGAAGAAGCTGGTCTGCCTGCAGAAGGATTCTGTGGAGAACCAGGACACCAGCCTCTCCCCATCCCTGCTGGTACCATGCCAAGGATGCGCTATTGCATCTACAATATCCACAAGAACAAGGTGGATCTAAAGCTGATGCATTGCTGGTCACAGTGTTTGGAAAAAAATATAGAGACATTAAAATGGTTTAACGAAGGGAAACAAAATGAGGTGCTTAGTTAATCCGAGGATTAAGCCAGCGCAGCCGGCCTGCTCTGACAAAGCGGAGATTTAAGAGTGAACCCTCATGCCGTGCGCACAAATCCCGTGGGAATCGGGACAAAAGGGCAATGAAGCAGTGTGGCATCAGCAGCAGACACTGGTATAAGGAAGAGGGAGCTCCCACAAAGAAACAGCTGGACAGTGAAGAAAGGCACTTGAATTTGCTTCGTTTGCAGTGTAGTTGATATGCAATATTAATCTCCGTCTTGAGCGTGGGTATATGCACCGCTGAATTAATCGCAGGAGAGTGGAGCGTCATGTTTTGTTACCGTTCTGTAAAACACTGTTGTGAACCCCTTGGTTATGAGGTTTTCTTGCTTTCTAAAATATATCATCCCTGTGGCTGGAAATTTCCATCTTTGGGTGCTCACCACAAGTTGCAGGATCTTTTATTGGTCTCAGAAGCTTTGGGAAAGTCCAAAGCAAACTTCATAGGTAAGGTAGGACGGGATACGAATTTTCAAAATCGTGATAATTCAAACCAAGGGTACCCAGTGAACCATCAAAATCTCATAAATTAAATGCAGAAGGTTGCTGCAGACCTCTTTGTATGTGCTGGCTCTTAGATACACACTTACAGATACAAATGTGACAAATACTGGCTGAGAAACTGTATGGGAATCAAAGGTCTGAAGATGCTTTTTTAAGGCAGGTATTCAAAAGAGCAGAGTTAAGGTTGGATGTGCAGTTGGTTTGCCTTTTTGTATCCTCCCCGTTAAGTGTTTAGCCTTGCAAATTTAATAAAGACAAAGAAAGGCGTGTAGTGAATATTCTCTCAAGCAGGCATCCAGAACACCAGCGAACATTTGCTTCAGGGAGACGTTTGCTAACAGCAGGTTTAAATTGGAATTACAGGAATCCACCAGAACTCTTTAAAGTTATCTTCTAAAAGGGAGTCGCTTGCTGAAGGTTGTCTCTATGACGGGTTTCAGTTTGTTTGGAGGAGTGAATTGGGGTTTCGGCAGTCGAGGATATGTATTAAAGAAAACAATTAAATATATTTGCTGCCCTTTTGATACAAACTTCTGTTGTTTTAGAGCGAGTCGCAGAACCGCATTGATCCCAACAACATTTTAGAGAATAGCTTCCCATAGAAGACCTTATTTGTATTCCTCCCAGGAGCAAAAATAGGAAGTACGCCATGCTTTGTATTATATAGATTTTTCCCAGCCTGACTGAAAGCACTGTATTATTCATGCACAGGCTATCCATCCAAAGCGATGCCAAAACCGTTTCTCTTTGCATGTGGGAAGGCAGAAGAGTTGTCCCTGCGATAAAACCGAATTTGTAATCACGGTTGTGGGCACCGGCGTGGTAGTGAGTCCTCATTTAACAGCTCTCAAATTGTGGTTCCCAAAAAAGTGCTTTTTCTACACCATTTTGTATTGGAAAGCGGTGTTAACGAAGGTAGAAATTCACCAAATGTTTCATTTCTTACTTTTCCAAGTGATTGATGCAGTTGCCAGTGGGATTTGATAGTCTAAGTCAACAGGAGTGGTTTGGTTGGAGGGGAAAAAGCGTATCTAGGAAATGTCTTCTGCTCCACAGAAACAGATGAGGATATCTGAGTGGAGGTCGGTAGAGCTAAGTGATGTGTTGCGTGTTTGCTGTAGAAGTCAATAACATGTTTTACTTGAAAGAACGTGCTTTATCAGAAAAAACAACGGTCTGGCCCGGCTGTGAGTTTGCCCACCCGGTTCAACCTTGTATTCGCCTTCACACGCCCATGTGGACTTTGGATGAGTCACTCAACTGTCTCCCCAAAGCTTGGAGCCTTTTATGACTATCCAAGAAATACCCAGTCCGGGAGGCTTGTTAAGAGCTTTCCTTAAGTTCAGAAAGGATTTAATATATTTCAGATAGCCAGAGTAGATTAACATTAACCCCATCCTATGAAGAGAAGCTGGATTACCACTGCCAGAGGCCACTGGAGTGGGAGATGTTCCTCTGTCTCAGTCCTCAGACACAGCCAACAGAGAAGGCTTCCTCCCAAACCACGCTATGCAGGATACAGCCTCAGGCAGCATATTTCTTATTGTCAAGCAGAAGAAAATCCTCGAAGAGATTTTTTTTTAATGAAGGCTATTTTTATTTTTTGCCTTTAATGAATTCAATTGAGCAATTTAAAAGCATTTCAGAGTTGTTCTTTTTTTTTTTTTTTTTTTTTCATTTTTTTCTGAAGTGACAGTGAAGTCCTACAAATCTAGGGAAACGCTGGCAATAAAACTGCTTAGATAGTATATAAAATGCCACTGATGGGATTATTTTGCTGCAGCTCGTTGCAGCTATTATGCTCAGCAGCATGATTCCTTATTGTAAGTTCATAAAAGAGCTAATGACAGGAAGTGGAGATTTGCAAAGTTGAATGAAAGTGGAATGCAAATTCACAACAAAAAGAGCAACTATTGATGGGAAGAGTGTACCGAGGACCATGGTAAATGTGCCGTCACTTAGAGTCTTTCAGTGAAATGCACTTGGCTTCAGCCAGGAGCTATTGCAATTAGATGTAGGAAATGTGTCCTGATTTTCTCCATCCTAATGGTACACAAAAAGTCATGCCGGAGGAGAGCTCCTTTACCTGCAAAAGCGACGAGAGCATTTGCCATGCAAATACTTCTGGGACATACCCAAACAAGCTCTTCGTGGAGACAGGTATTGGGAAAGCTAAGTTTGAATGCAAAAGATGGAACGTGACAGTGGAGTGAGCAGTTACATACCTTGAAAGAACTTTTTCAGCTTTTTGGGGGTAGAGATGTTTGTCTTGGTCGTCATTTTGCACCAGGTGCTATCTCTGTGCAAGTAAAACAACGCGTGGACTGATATTCAAAGTCATTTGTTTGTCACTTTGTCATGATAAGTCACCAGGTTCCACAGGAGATTTCTTTCGATAGATGTGTGGGGGGAAAAAAAGTGAATCAGGGATTGGAAGAGCTGATTTACAAGGAAAGACTAAAAGTACTGCATGTGTGTTATTTATACGTACCCAGACACGGACAGCACCTGCATGTCTTGGCAAGGTGTAAATGCTGGGTGGGGGGAAGAGGTGTGGGAGTTGCTTGGGGTGAAGTGTGAAACTGTGAGGAATGAGGTGAAATTCAGAGATTGTAAATGCAGGGGGAAGGATAGGAAAAAACCTCCCTGAGGTAGAGCTGGTTTGAAATGCAGAATATTCACTGTAACGAGACTTCACAAACTCCACCAGACAATGTTTTCGAGACCCGATGCTGGAACAGTTCTACATTGGCTGGTTTGACCTTCTCCATGGCATAACTGGTGTCTCCCCCTCCCTGTCCCGTGCTGTATTTCTGAGGGTGGCTTTCGTTTGCATTTCAGGGCTGCTTTTGGCAAAGAGTCAGAAGTTCTCATTGGCAACCTGGGAGATAAACTGATCCCTCAACAGGAGATCCTGCGGGACGTCAGCGACCTGAAGGCCTTGGCCAACATGCACGAGAGCCTGGAGTGGTTAGCAGGTCGCACCAAGGCAGCCTTCTCCAACCTCTCAGCCACCCAGAGTAAGTAACTCCCATAGGAGAACTTTTGTCTTAGAAATGGAAACCAGCATAAATATGCAATTTTAGCAGGAGCGGGCATCTTTTGTTCTGGATTTCAAAGTGGGTTTATGTCAGAGGGAAGCAGAAAGCAAAGCAGCTTCATCTCTTTCTTCCTAGTGAAGGCTGTGGTGTGACATCTGCTCAGACTGTGGTGGGCACCATGTGAGGGTGCCAGGTGCGTCACTTCTAGCATAAACTCTGAAGGGTCTTTCAATGCCTGAGCTTTTCAGCTGTCCCTGCTAATGACATTGCACAGGAGCAGGTAGCAGTGCTGAGACAGGTTTCGTTTTCTTTAAATCATCACTAGATCGCTGAATATTTAAAAATACATATTATAAATTCAGTAAAGAAATTGAACAGCTTTTAATGAGGAATGCCCTAACGTGCATGTCACTGGGGCACTGATGCTCAGCCAGCAAAGGCAGAAGCAACCCTTGGTGAACCGAGGTGCCAGGAGAGCAGAGACGGGGGAGCCTGGAGACCCCCGCTTCTGCTCCTGGCTGTCAAGGATTGCCTGTGCTACCTTTATGAGATCGTTTCACTTCTCTGTGCTTCAGCTTTCACTCCTTCCCCTGGGGAATAATGATTTTTTTTCTGTCTGCAAAGTGCTAGAGACGTGATTAGTGTGGCTTCTCTTCTTATCGCTGTCATTGGCGCTGTCTGCCCGGCGTCACGTTCAGAGGAGGGTTGGGGCTGTGCCCCAGAAGCAGAGCTCGGCACAAACAGACCTCAGCTCTGCTGCTTTCTACTGACACCTTTCCACCGTTATTAACTCGCTAGGAGTCACCTATAGCTCAGCTGATATGGAGTTAAGCTTTTCCTAGGACCAGGGCTTTGGGTCTCACTTGCCTACCGAGACATTCCCAATAGCTGTCCTGTGTCACAAGCTGACCCTGGGGAGGTGGCCATGCATTTGTTAGAGCACTTCATATTGCCCTTAGATCCCTGTAGTAAAGTATTGAGTGTTTTACAAATAGTGAACATCCCCTGTTGTCTAGCGGCTGTATTAAATGCAGATGCCTCGGGTGTGGAAGGAGGCATCTGCGCTGTGTTGTAGATGAGGAGCAGAGGAGAAAAAAAACACATTGTATAAAAAAATCCACACAGCTTGGTGGGATGTTGATCAGAGGGCTGGAGCACCTCTCCTGTGAGGACAGGCTGAGAGAGCTGGGATCGGGATTCTCAGCCTGGAGAAGAGAAGACTCTGGGGAGATCTAATTGCGGCCTTCCAGTACCTGAAAGGGCCTACAGGAAAGATGAGGAGGGACTGTTTACAAGGGCAGGGAGTGACAGGACAAGAGGGAATGGGTTTCAACTAAAAGAGGGGAGATTTAGATGAGATCTGAGGAAGAACTTCCCTGTGAGGGTGGTGAGGTCCTGGCACAGGTTGCTCAGAGAAGCTGTGGCTGCCCCTGGCTCCCTGGCAGTGTTCAAGGCCAGGTTGGATGGGGCTTTGGGTGACCTGGGCTAGTGGAGGGTGTCCCTGCCCATGGCTTTGAGGTCCCTTCCAACCCAAACCAGCCTGTGATTCTATGATTCTATGATCCCAGGACACATGGGGACATGGTGAGTATACATGGCATTTCTGCAGTTTGTCATACAAATACGGAGCAGAGTCCTGCGAGAACATACCCACACAGGAGCAGGACTGTGAGCAGCCGGATCTTCTGAGCTCTTTTGGTAATTCACATTGAAAATCACCTCAGCCTTATTTTCTGGGAAGCGATGGGGGAAATCTGCTCATGCTAAATAAAGTCGTAGTGTTCTATCTCCATTAAAATAATTGTCCCTTGACAGCAGAGCATCTCTGGTTGACTGACAGTCCTTCCTATGGCTCATAACTCTAGAGCAGGGCCTTTAAACTCTTTACTCCAGCTGTCCATGGTCAGTTTGTTGGGATCCAGAAGGATAATTAAGATTATACAATCAGTTAAAGACCCAAAATACTACAGGTGGTTTTAATATTCCCGTAACCCATACTTTGAGTTCTCAATACCCAAGTGACAAGAAGAACTGCTGTGCTCTCCAAGGTGTACTTTAGAAGATTATAAAAAAAAAAGTAAAAGAAAACAAAACCCAACGGAAAATGCTATCAAAGTTCGGCAGCCAAATATTTATCCACAGAACTTTAGTTACTGGGAGAGTTCTTGGGCCTGAGGGGTTGCGCTCTGACAGTCAAAGTTGTTAAAAATAAAAACATCATTTATAATTTCAGTTCTAGTTGAAACTCAAATTTTTTCATAAATCAATATTTTCCAAACATAAAAGGGCATGAGCGTGACTTTCAGGCTTCTGAGAGGACGTTACACGCAGCAGTGAATAAACATAAAAGTACGAAGTGTAATATTTCACTTGGCGGCATCCTCCTGACAATAAAAATTCATCTTCCTTTGTAATAACTTTATACCGATGCACTAAAATGTCTGTACACAAATGCCAGGAGTATCTGAAACAAGAGGAAGAACGAGCAGTGTTAGAAAATGATAGAGGCTGTTGACCTCATGGTTATAAATGAAACCTGGTGGAGTATATCTCATAAATGGAACATCAGTAGAGCTGACTGCAATCTATATGGGAGAAGTAAAAAGTGATGCCATGGGGCAGAGGTGGTGGTATAAGTCAGATGTATTTACAAATCCAGCAAGCTACAGTGATATACAAGGGAGTGCAATTCTTTTGGGGAAGGATACGAAGAATAAACAACAGGAAAAATGAGATGAGATGTCTCTTTCCATCCCACATGGGCAGGAGGAGAAGAGCAGTGCAAATGTGCTCGGACTGAGCTGGGAGGAGGAAAAATTAAAACTACCTATTGTTTCAAAGATTCATACAATGTTAATGCCGTAACGCTCAACTGTCATACGAGTTACTCTGTTCTTTTCGGTCATGGTTTGATCATCTGAATTTCTGAGCGTCTGATTGCTGGAAGCCACAGCATGTTAATGAGCATCAGGGGGAGGGAGGAAGGGAAACAACTGACCGAAAGTGAAGCTAAATAAAGGGCGTTTCTACCACATGCTGAAAGTCACCAAATTCAGACTCAGATTGCCGTAAGTGGAGGCAGCTTTGTCATTTCAGCATGGGTAACTTTAAGACATGCCCACGTGATACCCAAGTATTCCAGTCTGATGCAACTGAAATCCGTGGTTCATCATACGCAAGCCAACGGGTCATTAGTCCCCCAGCTCTCTCTTTTTGGTAGCTGACTTTGGGCAGATGGAAGTTGTTATATTCCTCTGAGCAACTCTGTCTTCTGCTTAATTTTTCTCCTTGGACTAGATACTATATAGAAGTATCTAGAGCAGTAATCTCATTAACTGGTTGCAGAGGTGGGGTTTTATTTTCCGTGCTTACCACATGTTGGGCCAATGCATGATGAGAACACACATCCAGGTCTTTGATCATTTCTCTTTTCTGTCCCAGAAACTTGAAATTAAATCATGGTCCAATTAAGGGCATCACCAAAGCACTCAGTGAATGGTTGGGACCGGAATTTTTGGTGCAATGCCAGAAATACCATAATCTCCAACAAGTCTATGACATGGTGGTGGTAGACCCATATTCTGTCCCTGTAGAAGGTCAGTAGCTTTTCCAGCAAAGCTTCCTTGGCTGCAAACAGGCAATTTATAGGCATAGCTATAAGTATTCTGAAACCACAAGGTGAAGTTGGGCGGGTATGGACATGTTTCGGGAAATCCTAAAAAGGGAATACCTGATGGTGGCTTTTTGGTTAGGCTGTCAAAAGGTCCCTTCCTAGAGATAAAAATTCAATAAACTTCTGCTGTGGATGTGCCACAATTATCACTCATTTAAAAACAGTCTTGCTAATAGAGTGTTTTATCATTGTGGGCAGTCTCTGCGTTCTTCATTATTTAGTGTTTGCTAAGCTGATGGCTCTTCCATAGCTCTTCCCTTATCTGCACTCCTTCAGAACTGGATTTTATATTTTCCGAACCAGTCAGATATGACAAAGTCATTTTCTTTTGCTCTTGTCTTTTGAGGGAATACAAACTTCTTTTTCACAATAACCATTTAGGGATTAAAGTTGCTGGAAGAAGATTAATTAACTGAGGAAGTCAAGTAAATTTTAAATGGGTTGTCTGTGAAAATGGAAGTAGGGTTTCCTCTCCTCTTCCTCTCCTGCTTCTCTGCCTTGTCATGTGCAGATATAACATACACTCATCCTTTTCCTTTGCCGGAGTTTCAGCCTTCTGAAGCCCTCTGACTATTTTACAAAGAAGGAATTATTATGCACAATGAAGGAGTTGGGACAGTCTTTGCGTTTTTAAGACAGTTGCATGCCATGTGTAGGTTGGGAAGATGAAAGATTACCCATTAGCTTAGCGAGTTGCAGCTCCCCTTTTAAATTCAGCTGGCTGTTGGCATCTCATGACTTCAGATAGTTGTAGTCAGCAGTTAACGACTGACTGGCTTAAACATTGAGTTTGAAATTATCTATTCACAGAGCTCACGTAAAACAGGATTGTCTTTCTCTTCTAGATGGCATATTGGAAGTAAAGTTTTTGCATGTGTCCACATATGCTTATAGATCAGTAGATACTCTTGCATCCACCTGAAGGTTTGCTCATTGTATCATATTCACTTTCTGTATGTGCTTTCTCTTGTCCTTAATGAAGAGTATTTTTAATCTCATTTTAAATACCTCAACAGTTTTATCTAGGAAAAAAAAAAAGGATTCTGGCAGTAGTTTCAAGAAAGACTCCTCCTCTCCTGTCATTACCTTCTCCACAAAAACAAAAAAAAAAAATTATCTCTTTAGAAAAGGATCCTAAGGCTCGTTATTTGGTCAAAGTAGGGAGGTGCGTCCAGGAGCCCCCCAAGAGGAAGCACTGGGTCAGAAGGGTATTGAAATCAAGGCAGAAATAGGAAAAAATCTCAAGTGTTTTTATTGTGAGATGTTTGTTGGCTTTTTGTAGCAAAAAAAAATGGGTTCATGCAATTGGGTGAACATCTTACTGTATCTGAAAAACCACACACATGCATGCTTCCCCTTTTTCTTGGAGGAAAGCTTCAAAAGCATAAAGGACTCAAAACATACTAGTTTTTAACACCAGACCTAAACCAGTGATTTCTTTGACAGTTGTGAAAGCTCTTGACTTTCAATACCAGCTCCTCCCTGTCTCCTAACGTCCCTTGGAAGTTGGCACTCAAAGTCTTCGACACAAACCTGGCTTGAAATAGATGTCGAGCTGACCCCGTGTCTTCAGTGGCAGAAACTAGAAGGTGAACTCTCAATAATTGAGGAAAAATATGAGTACAAATTTGGAATTAACCTCTGCAGCTCAACCCTGCCTACCTATGGGGGAAGCACAGCAGTATTAGAGGAGATGCATGGGAGACCTCATCCAATGGCTCACTCCGTCGCTGGAACTGCCGTGCCCTTGAGGACATCTGAACCCTGCCGCTGTCAGCAAGGCTGTACCTGCAGCAAAACAGACGGGAGGGATGGAGAGACCCAGCTCCAGGCAGGACGCTGCCTGCCCCCTCCAACCGTGGCCTTCCTGCCCCCACCTCTGCCTTCAGTCCCACCGTGACGTAAGCAGGGTGTTTCAGTGATGTCAGTATGTCAAAGCGATGCAGATGCCAATATGCAGATTGGGAAATAAATCCCTCTTGTTCTTCCTGAGGAAGTCCTTTCCCGTTTCATTCTTATCTCTTTTTTTTTTTCTTTTTTTTTTTTTCATCCATCTGAGCAATTGAAATTGCACCTTGCGGGACACAAAAAGCCAGCGCGGAGTTTGTCACTGTCACAGGCTTTACCCGGGAATGCAACAGTTTTCCTGCAGCACTCTCAATTCCCAGTGCCATGTTGCGCTGTAATCCCGTGGTTTCCAAATTAGAAGCCTAAATCTCGTGTGGGGTTGTGAAGCAGCCAGATTCAGTTGCAGAAATGCTGAGAAGTAATATCACAATGAGGACACCAGCGATAAAAAAATTAGGAGTAGTCAGCTTCACTTATTTATGTTGCAAAAAGAGCATGGGTCTTCCCTGGCAGCTGGGTCTGGTTAGGAGCGCTGTCAGGATGCAGTTTGGTCTGTTAGTGTGTTTTTAAGGTGTTATAAAATGAGGAGATTAGTTAAGGGCATTGCGGAGTGTGCGAGGACAGAGTTTGGCCCTTCCGAAGCACCCAAAAGGACATTCAGTCTCTTAACTTTTATATCCGGGATGCTTCCAAAACAGGGTATTTTATCCTGTTCAGGGGTGCTTTCACCCCAAAATGAAAGGCCGATGTGCGGAAGATGCCTTCACCACTTCTCCTCCAGATGGGCAGCACTTCACCCTCCAGACTCGCAGGAGCGGGCTGAGCTATGACTTCATTCAAAAGCAGCACGGGGGGATAAAAAGGTTTGTGCGACAGCTTTTTTACCAAATACTGCAGCTCTCTGTCGCTGGCTGGCTCCTATTAATGATAATTCTGAGCATTTGCATCGCATTTCCCAGCCATAGATCTCCAAATACTTTGAAAAGGGTAGCGGAGGCCATTACAGGATCAAGACTATCCTGGACCACTTTGCCCCCGGAGGGTCAGCCTCCCCTTTTGCCTGGCTCTGTATGTCTCCTCACGCTGAAACAGGCTTTGATGGCTAATCGAAAGCATCCCGCAACACTCGAGAAAGTGATGCCTTTTAAAATTGATGGCGGAGCCCCTTTATACCACTCGGCCGGAGTAAAGGAGCTATAATTTACAGTCACTTTAAGGCCCCTTTCTGCTGACAGAGTGGTGTAAAGGGGTCTCGGTACAAATGAAAATCAGGCCCGATGCGGTGGTAAAATTGATGCCTTTCATTTCGTAGTCAGGCCACACAGCGGTGGTGAACTCAGACGGGTCTTTGTGTTTAACCCCGGTGTTTCTAATGAACTGAATTCAGCTCTTAAATGGGGCTATATTTCTCTCAAGTTGGAGCTTATTTTTTTTCTGTCACTGAACTTGTAACACATCTTGCTGTATTGATTGCTCTTGGGGAACTTTTTTGTAGAGATTAATAGAGAACCTTATTTAAAAGCCAGATTAAAGATGATCAACACGTGCCTGACTTCACGCAGGAGAACGACTTAGTGAGTGCTGTTGCTTTATCATTGCAACAAAAGTAAATTTCTTTCTAAAACAGAAAAAGCTGCACTTTTTTTCCAAATGTAAAAACCGTCTGCCATTAACTTAAAAAGATAAATCTTGAGTGGTTGTATTATTTGATGAATATCCGTTGCTTCGATATAACTTAGTCTAAATGACAGCTTTCCATTTTAGCTTCTTAAGCAGTCTCATTTTCCAATACCTTTTTTTTTTTTTGTTCTGTGCCATTAACTGAACAGTTGGTCCTTTTCTGCAAATGCTCAAACCGTGGTCAGATCCCCTTCTCAGGTGCTCTGAACCTTCACAATACAGTCATCCATAGTGTCCCTTTCCATCTAAGAGCGTGCACGCATCATCTGAATGGAGATCTGGTGCCCTGGGTGATCCCTTTCCACCTCTGCGCTGCAGCCTGTTTGATCAGGAGCACGTTAACTCAGTTTGTGTCTACAGGGTGTTGTTCAGATGAACACAAGTTCACCCTGTCCATGCCCTGAGCTAACCACAGGTTACACCGATCTTCGTAGTCCTCCGATAAGCTGAAGATGTCAAGCCCTGCACCTGGGTAGCCTGTGTTATTTTGGCCTGGGAACAGCTGGTTCAAAATGGTGTTGGATGGCTTCATTCAGATGTAGTTGGTTCAGAGGAGAACCAGAGGAAGCCAAAAGGAAAAGGTCTTCTCAGGCATCTTATCTTCATTGCCGTGGCTCAGAGCCACACAGCTCCCTCTTGTCAATCCCACGGCTCAGCCTGTTCCTGTGCTGACATCTCTGGGATGCTGCAGAGATGACCAAAGCCATCTCCTTGCTGCTACAAACCCCACCATTGTCCACAGCATGCTCGGAGCTGGTATTTAATCAAGAAATGAGATACCTGCCTTGACTCGTGGGTTTTCCCAGGTGGGACTCCCCTTGAACAATGTCAGGAGAGTTTTGCCACAGTAAAATGTGGATCTGTCAAGTCCAAACCAAACCATCTGTGATCATCCGCTAATTAATCACCATTAGTAGTTTTATTAGAAGCTACAAATGTACTTACACTTCCATAAAGGTCCTAAAAACAGGTTGGAGACTCCTAGCTAATATTTAGAGTTTTGGTTCAGCAGATGCGTCATGTCCTCTGGAGTTATCCATACTGGATGGTAAAAGCCTAACAAGGGAACCAGTGTCAGAGTGCGGAGGCCTTTCAGAAGACATTTGGAGAGGAGATATTAGGGACCCATCGGTATCCCAACTTAGAGCATTTATGAGACTTTTATCAACGACTTCAAGAGCCATCAGCAACTCTACAGATGGGTTTGCTTTCAAAGAGCCTCCAGACTGAATGGATTGATTTAACATATCAAAATGGGACTTTTTTTCCCTTCTAAGTGCCAATTCATCAAAATTGTCTTGGATCCAAAAGCAAAACTATGTCTGTTGGTTTCTCAGCTGACCGAGAGCTGAGCAGAGCAACTCAGGCGACGGACAGGAGTCCAACTGGCACCATCTCAGCTGTGTTTGCTTTTGGAGGACTAAAACCACAGAAAATTTGTTTTGGGACAGCAAAAGTCTTAAGACTAACCTTCAAGACCAGCAGGGAACTGCTGACATTGTGAAGACACAATGACTGTTTTGGTAAAGCCTGAGCATTAGGAGATTCTTTTTTATAACTTTTGCGATAAAATTTTGTAGCTTAAATATGGGTCTGCTTCGGTGCATCCCAGAGAATGAAACCACAAAGTTCTTGTTTTCTTGTCAAAGTGATCTAGTGCCTTTCAGTGCCTTTTTTTCCCTTGAATGTCTACAATGGAGCTGTTATTACAGATTAGTGGTTGCTGCTTTCCCCAGACTCGATGCTTTACATCAAATATTTAATGGTTAGAAAATGAGATGTTGTTTTTCTGACCTGGATGCTCAGCATTTGCAGCACACAATAGGCACACCACCGTGATGCAGTCCTAGTATTGATCTGGTGCTGTGGGGTCAGCACTTCACTCACCATCATGATTACACTAATTACTCTTGTTCCATCTTTCTTTCCTCCCACCCACCAGCCTTAAACGCAGGGGATTGTCATGTAAATAAGTGACCTAATTAGCAGTGCTTTCAAACCATTTTACAATGAGGATCCCTCAGGAGTAATACCAGCAAATCAACTTTTTTGTGGAAATAACTCCAAAGAACTTGCTGTTCACTCCAGTTGGTTCAGAGCATCGGGATCTGTTTATCTCTTCTGAAGAAAATGACTCATTGGTGTCAAAGATTAATAGCAGTAAGACCACCTGCTCCTCCTTGGTCTGTTAGAGCTGACAGCTTATTGTAGTATGGAAGGGGGAAGATCATTTTCAAAACTAGGTGAGGATGACGCGCTCATCCTATAGCGCGTGGGCTATAGGATGGTTCTGATCTAACCAGCATTTATGTTCGTATGGGGCTTGGGGGAAATGACTCTTAAATAAGCAGGAATTGTGGAGAAGTCAGACTATGAGTCTGATGCAGCTGATGCAAAATGTAACTAATATTCCTGCTGAGGTTAAGGTCATCTTTGAGCTTGTCTCCTTTCCTGTGGGTGGATTTCGTGTGTTTCCCGTTCTTCAGCCTACATTTGAAAACCCTTTGTAGTTCCTTCCCATGGATAGTCAGATTCACACCTTCCTCTGTATCCTCCTGGATAAGACTCATTAATTCTCCTTTGTCTTCCAGCCCAGACCTCCCTGCTGCTTCTCCTCTGGGTTTGCAAACCAATCTATTAAAAACAAACAGCCCCAAAACACTTTGATCTATATTTGTCAACAGTCCAAAAAGGATCTTCAAGGAATTTACTTAGCCTTATTTATTTTCATTACACTTTCTTCCCCTTGTCGCTGCCTTTTGCAAACAAGAGCAGCTTTGTTCTTGGGCATCAGGACACCAACTGACTTCAGCACTTCTGTTCCTTGCTCTTCCAGGGAATCCAATAGTCTGGGAGGTTTACGGTCCTTTTAGAAATACGTCCCTCTCAGGACATCTTCTAGCCAGAGAAATTTTGCAAGGATGGTTTTGGGTCATTTATTGGCAAAGTGCACCTCAGTATCATGGAGGACTCTGAGGAAAGAAAGGAAAAAACACATTTATGCTTGTGTATGCAAGGGAAGTTATGAGGCATCTCAG
Organism: Balearica regulorum gibbericeps; assembly: GCF_011004875.1. Classification (NCBI taxonomy): domain Eukaryota; kingdom Metazoa; phylum Chordata; class Aves; order Gruiformes; family Gruidae; genus Balearica; species Balearica regulorum. The sequence goes on along the minus strand of NC_046184.1, from coordinate 2,367,553 downwards.
ATGGTTGGGAGCATCACCTCTTTTCCTGGCCCAGTTGATCAGTCCCTTAACAAAATGTCTGGATCCCTCAGTTTTTAGTTCAAGGCCGAGTTATGTTTCTTTATAAGTGTCCTAATACCAGTCACTGGGGTTTTTTTTTTCTTTTCTAGTTCTGAGGAAGCCTTATGTGGAGCTTGATGGCTCTTTATAGGTCTTGAGGATTTTTTTATATTAGCCCAAGTGCATGGCCAGCACCCATCTTCCTTATTCTTTTAGCTGCCAAAAAATTAATCATTTCAGTTCACGTAGGACGCACCCTAACAGTGGTGTGGAGAATCTTCCATGAAGTTGGTACAAAAATGTCTGTTGTTCCCCTCTGCCTCGATTCACGTATTGATGCAAATTTTTCTGTAATTTTCACAAATGCCCAATGCTCCTGCCTGACGCCAGTGAGTTAACAGCAGAGCCAGCGTGCTCCGAGTCAGATACCGTTGAAATGTCATTAATTTGATGATATCTGCGTTGTGTTTATTCTGAATGCTCTGAAGCATTCTTTATTAACACTTGATCTAAAATCATCTCCGTCGGCTCTAAGGACACAGTGCCTTGTGTGAAGCAGCTGGCCTTGAGGTTTTCTGTTTTCCTTCCACTCATTTTTGCTTATTCATTCACAGATGTTGACAATTTTTAAAAGGTCTTCTCCACCTACTGAAACCGGTGACAAATAGGTAAAGAAATTAGTCTGGGTGTGAACTTTTGGCTCTGTGTAGATTAATGGAAATGTCTCCATTGACTGGAGCGGTGATTTTGCCCTGTCTTTAATGAAAATTAGGCAAATCACGTGGCTGGTTTTGGCTAGCTAAGCACAGAGAAGGGTAGGAAACACTGAACAGGCAAAAAAATACTTTCCATAACTCAAAAGCAGATGAATGGGTTTCTACTAAGCTTTCTAAATCAAGTCGCTTCTGAGCTAATGGAATTCAGCCCGAGAAATAATATTTCTGAGAGGGGTAGGGAAGAGAAAAGTTACATTATAAATTACTGAAAACAGAAAATTTTAACACAGAGGAGTTTTCGTAGCCGAGTAGCATTGGAACAGCAAATCCAGGACTTCTCAAAGAGATCCTTCCATATTGAAAGTCTTCAGCTGTGATAGGTCTCCTACTCTGAGCTGCACCTGCACAATTTCACTTCCTTCAGTGAAAAAAAACCTGCTCTCTAGAGTTTTGTAAATGAGCCAAGAGGTTTTGGGTTTTTTTCAACCTTTTTCCAGACTTGAATACAAAGTACTTAAAGAAAAGTGTTGAGCAACGAAACCTTCCAGTCGGTTATTGTACAAGGGAGCTAGAAGGTCCCACCACACTTTTTTGTCCTGCCCCTCTAGCTCGGAGGCACCTTTTTCCTCCCCCCCCGATAATCCCTTTCCCGAGGCTGCATATTTGCAGAAAGTAATGGAAAACAAACCACTTTTAGAGGAGTTATTGCCTTTTTAAAAGTGCTAATTTCCTTGTGAAATTTATGCCTGCCAGCAGAGGCAGACGAGGAGCTCCGCAGGCAGCTCTAACGAGACAATTCATTAACTAGCGAGTGTACACATGCCATAAAAAACATTAATTCACAAAATGAAAAACTAATAGAGTGTTTAGCCTGTTCTTTATCACTGGTGACAGTCTGTGCTCTCCTCATCATTAGTGTTTACTGAACTGATGGGGACTGCAGCCCAGCCTGCTTATCACCACTCATCACAAATGAGGTCGCGATGGTTTTTTCCAGCACGGCTGCCTTGTCCCCTCTCCCGCACTTGAATTTTAACATAGAGTGAAGGGCAGAGAGGCATGGAAGGAAACTCTTAATGCTAGCCTTCAGTTTTGTCTTGCTTTTTACGAGTTTTGGGCACAAGTTCTTCTTCCTTCTCCATCCTCATCAGAACCTCAAGGAGATTTGCAAGGGAAAATCCCTTCCTTAAGCATCTTCCCATATGATCCTGGTTGCTTCTACTAGAGAACCAGATTCATCAGTAGGAGTTTGCAAAGAGTAATATTAATGAGAAGCTCTCCCTGAGCTTGTCTGTTCTTCACTTCTGCTTGTCCTTTAAGTGTTGACATAACTTTGTCCCTTCAGCACCGGTGAACGGTTTTGCCATTGATCCCAGTGAAAGGTGAGCCAGACCAGTGCTGAGTATTTAGACAATTCCATCCTCACATCTCTTGTTTGAAAGGTCCCGACCTGTTAAAGTATGTCCTTTCTTGGTATTTGTTTTGTTTTAACAAGAATCCCTGTTCTCTCCTGTGTGTCTCTATCAGTCGATACGGTCAGCTGTGCGCTCAGCCTGCATGCACATGGTAAATGTTCTCATATCTCAGAGCTTTGCAGGGGTCAGGGTCCACAAGGAGGGTTGCAGCCATTTCATGGGAGACTTGGTGCTTGGTAGGCTCTGACTGTCGTCACCTCTGCTCATTGGCATAGACAAGTGTTTGAAGAGACAAGCGTATGTAGAGACAAGCTCGTCTTGGAGTCAAGAGTTAATCTTACCCATCGTTGTGGAAGTGAAGGTCAGAACAGTGATGCGCAGAGCCACCGTCCTTGCCAGCTGCACAGGCTAGGGAACTGCCTTTCAGTTTGGAGCCTAAGAAGACAGCTGACATCAAAAATCAAAGTGTTAGATGCCAGATACGTTGGAGGTTGGACTATATGACCTTTAAAGGTCCCTTCCAACCCAAACCATTCTGTGATTCTGTGATCTTGGAAGTCTTAGGAGATATCATTGCTCTTTGTGATTTTTTTCTCCATGTTTCAAATCTGTAAAGAGAACAATTTAGGTAAAAAGGAGCAATGCAGCAATATCTGCATAAATATTTTAAGTATCCTGCCATATCTAAGAGGCCCAAAGGTTCGCACTTCTGAAAAGGAAGGGGGAGGATGTCAAACACAAAATCTAGCTTGAGTTCCTGAATTCCTATAGCTCTTAAGTGAAACTCGTGAACTTTGGGAGAATCAAAATCCAGTTCCAGATTTTATGGCTCATTCCAGTCCTTTTCAGTAAAGCTCTGAGATCCCCAAAAAGACCAATTTAGAGGTAGGCAGTGAGTGATCTATGCCTTAGAGCTTCAAATAATACTGCTGCAGCCAGAAACTGGTCCAAGCGGCCATATGGGTTGCATATAGTTGTTGTTGTTCATTATTTCTGGAGCACCACAGGTGTGCAGAGCGCTTTGCAAGAGGATAAAAAGAGAAGGCCCCTGCTCCTTAGAGAGCTTACACTCTAAATTAGATCGAGGCGGCATCTCGAGAGCGATAAGAGATCAAAGTGGGAGGAAAGATGTGTAACCACAAAAAGAAAAGCGGCTTGAGAGCAGAGTCCTGGTATTTATTCCCACAGAGAGAAAATAATTTGAGTTGATTTGCTTTGTTTGGTCCTCTTTGGTTCTTTAGGCTTTTTAATCTCCAGCAAGTTCTAATGTCTCTCCCAGGTCATGCAGCCAAACGCAGCCATCTCCATACAGCTACGTGGAGGCGATGCCCCATGCCACTTGTGTTACCTTCAGCGGGGCTGTGGGCATCTCAACAACCTTCCTGTCACCCCACAAAGCCCTTGCTCATCAGCATCACCACGGTGGCAGCTTTCCTTTACCTGGCTCTGGCCCAGATTAACAGACCATGGCTGGACAGAGAGATGGTTCTTTAATGGTGACATATTTTTAAAAGAAAATAATTTCCTCCTGCTGTTTGGCTTTAGAAGACAGAGGTCTCCTGGCATATGTCTTCCTTCAGAAATTTTGCCAAAGTAGGTCCTTGGTGTTGCATCTAATGTGCACACTGTACCGCCATACTCTTCTTTCCTTTGAAAAAACCCCACATAATCACATATCTAATTCCTCCCAACTTCACACATTTTTTTTTTACTTGAAATAACCGGATATTCTTCTATTAGAGTAGCCATTTTGTCTCCCAGTGGCATCGTCACCTCGTTATGCTAAAAGCTGTAGGAACAGGAGATGTGCAGAGCTTAGAGTCAGTTTGAATAGCAGTGATGGATAAAAACACGTTATCCGGGTTTTACATGCTGAGAACTAAAGCACAGAAAGAGAAAGTGGTGCACGAGATCCCCAGAAAAGTCTCCAGCAGAGAGAAGAGTTAACCCTGAGTTTCCAAAGGCATAGTCCAGCACATAACCCATAACAAAGTTCCTTTTGCGTGTGTGTATTTACAATTATTTTGGAGTTTCCTCTTCTGGAGTGGAAGGGAGTAAGAAATTAAAATTTAAAAAGCTGTGAACTGGTCCTTAATGTTTCCTGTGGGGCACAGCAAGCATTTCATGCTGCATCTCTTTTCCAAATAAGAGGGTTTTTTCCCCAACAGAGTTGTAAAATTTCTCTGTGAGCCTTTCCCCTGTAAAGCAAATGCGCGTAGAGCTATGTAAAGCCTGAGTATGTGGGAGGTTTATTTCTGAGGTTCAGGTTGCACCAGAGCTGAGGCAGAGCCTGTAACCTTAGATTGATTTTTCTTCTCGTGCTATTAAATCATTCAAATCCGTTAGCAGTCACTCTGCTCAAGCAGGGAGCGGGCAGGACGCGCTATTGTAGACCTTGATTGGTTACAGAGGTTTGTTTATGGGCAATGCGACACGTTTTGTTTAATATTCCAGAGGTCTGGTAATTTACATCCAATCAATTTACAAGGTACAATCTGTCGAGAGGCACCAGCGTCGCATTGAATTGCAAAATGATTGAAATCATTGGTGACAACGAGTGTGTTAAGTTTATTTTTCTAAGATTTGCTGGGATGAAAAGTTCCTTCTCCTTGGAGTGAGATATCTTGGCTGTGCTAGAAGAAATCCCAAGCAAAACTGTAACTGCTATGCGGCATCACGAGATGATCACTTAAATTAAATTCATCTGTTTGGGCTGCAAGATGATGAGGACCAATGGAGCAAGGTGTTGGCCCCGACTTACCCAGCTGTTGGGTATTTTGTTGGCCAGGAGGGCTCATGTTCAACTTGGTGTAAATGGGATATGAAGGAGGAGAAGGGGAACAAGAAGTGGATGGCTGCTGATCTGCTGTTTTGCTTTTCCAGCATTTCAGTTGGAGAGATCTCCTTCTTTAAGCAGAGAGCTCAGAGTGTGCTTTGGTGGGTTGAATGTCCATGCAACGCAGGGTCACCCTTTGCCCAAAGAACTGGCCAACTCCAAAGGCAGCTCCAAATTACATTTTTTTATTCAAGACCCCTTAATAATTTCGGCTCTGGTTATTTTTTGCTGCCACAGCTTCATCTGTGGGTTTGTATTGCCAAGGATGATGGAGTAAAGCTGTCTTGAGTGAGTCTTAAAGAAATGGGATTTTCTTGTTGGCTGTGAAATGGTCCTTTCTGGATGTCCAGAGAAGGAGTAAGGAAAATTGATGGGCTCTGAAAGGCTTCTTTTGATGGCAAAAAGCAAAAGTACACTACAGTGTCCCCATCATGCGTGGAAGGAATTGGTATGCAGCCCCCAAGCCAGCATCTGACCGTCCTCCCCACTGGGGGGGCTCTGAACACCCAGAAGGACTTCAGTGCTCTGGCTTTAAATAAGGAGCAGACTGTCCCCGTCTCCCTCCTCCTCTTATCTCCAATGACAAATATAATTACAGCTTCACTTAAATTGCTGTAAATGAATTCTGGAGAGTAGAAAAATTGTGCGTGTATCTCTCCACTGCAGAAATCAGCTGACTCTTGCATTTCGGATGATGGGTCCATCCATCTCCACCGCTTGCAGGGAGGCATCGCTGGAGCGAGCTGGCACGATCGAATGCAGGGCTGCAGCCCCAGCACTGCTAAAGAGTGATGATTCTTTGCAGTGAGTCCATCTCCAGGAATGAGGCTGGTAGAAACTTCTCAAAAATGTAGGTTTTTCACTAAAAATAGATGTTTTTTTCCCCCATAATAAAGATGAGGTTTCCTGCTTTCTACTGTGACCAAATAAGCACCCCCTAGACCTGATCCTGAACCAAAAGTCCTGCCACCCTCCAAGGAAACAGATGTCACTTGGAGGTCTCACAGCTGAAAGGTGGGTGGCAGCTGGACAAACAGCTCTCACAGCTCCTTCGAGAGTCATCTCTTAACGCCGTTATCTGGAAATTAGAGGCTGTGTAACTAAGCCCATCGCCTTCTCGCTGATAATTTCATTTTCTTTGTGGGAGAGACCTCAGTGAGCAGCGAGAGGCTTGGAGAAGTGTCGGGGTGTGCTGGGGAGGGGGCATCCTTGTTATTCCCCTTCATCCTGAGGGGATTGTCACTCTCATTTCCCTCTTTTACACTCCAGGCCACGTCGTTATTTTCAGCGGTATTTCTCTACCGTGTCTCTTCGTTACAAAGAAACTTCATAAATATTGCTGTGATTGGAGGAGTTGCTGAAGGAGGCTACTTCCAGGAGGGCTGTTTTACATGGCTTCACCCGTGCCCGCTTTTCTCCGTTGTAATTCTCAGTAAATTTAAATGCATAGTTAGGCACTTTGCGCGAGCTTTTCTTTTGCTTTGTCGCGCTCCTTTAATTGTGCAGTTCTGTCTTGTATGTTTACCTCTGTTTCCATTTGTTTCGCACAAAACAGATTTGGGCTTTTTATCTCCTCATTTTGGTGTGGTTTTTTTTCTTTTCAGAGTAGATCTGAAGGTGTATTTAATTTTAGGAGCGAAGCCAAAGCTCCACGTAGGTTCCTCTTTCAAAGCAGGCCTTTGGCTGTACAAGCAGCGGCAAGTGACATTTACTTAATCAGTTTTCATCAAAATGAAAGTTTATTGTCAACAGTTCCTCGGTGATGTACAAATCCTTTCTGTGCAGAGTTGCGTTGGCGTCTGGCTAAGTGTTTATCGTGCAACAAACAGTAGTGCAAGAGAAGAGAGAAGGAGATGTTTCTTGAAGCCAGCAGATAGCAAACCTCTATTATTCAGGTTGATCACAGAACAGCTATGAGCTGAAAATGTGAAGCAACCGTGAAAAAAAGCAGATATGGCAGAGCAAAGGTATATTCCCAGCGGAGACGGGAAAGCTCTAGTCCCGTTGTGGCACCAATTACAGCTCAAATCTGGCGTACAGCTCTGGTTACCCGTGTTCAGGACAAATTAATTGAAACCAGAAGGGGTACAGAGAGTTGCTTTTGTCAAGCATTGGAACAGGCTGCCCAGGGAAGTGGTGGAGTCACCATCCCTGGAGGTGTTTAAAAGAGATGTAGACAAGGCGTGTAGGGAAATGGTTTAGTGGTGGACTTGGCAGTGTTAGGTCTGCGGTTGGACTCGATGATCTCAAGGGTCATTTCCAACCTAAATGATTCTATGATTCTATGAAGAGGGATGCCAGGGATGGAGAACTTCATAAGGCAAAGAATAATGTTGGCATATGAAGAACCAAATATAAAACATCAATGACTAAGTTTAGGCTGGAAAGTAGATTCCAAACATTAACTCCACTGTTAGACAAGCGATGTTTTGAAGGAGCCAGCAAGGGTAGAAGTCTTTAATACGGCACACAAGTTTATAGTCAAGGCCATGAGACACAAGGCTTGTGGGGACTGGACTTGATGATCCAGGAGATCCCTTGCAATCCCATTATTTAATTCAAGTGGAAGTTGTCAAAGTGGGGCTGCCTGATTTCAAACATTGCTAATCACCCTGTGCAGGAAGTCATTTCTAAAGTGCTGCTTGAACGAGGACTTGAACTCAGATATTTGGGATACGCTTCCTCTAATTAGGGTGGAATATATGATAACAGCGTGTTACTCTTGTTAGCGAAGCTACTTCTGCAGCTCGAGTGGCAGCGATTTGAGTTGCAGGGGAGAAGGTTCAGGGTTCAGGCACTGCCGTAAAATATAAGGGATGAAGGCTGCAGAGTTAGAGCTGCACTGACACTTCTCCGAGAGACGAGGCTCTTGTGGTCGGGCTAAATTCAAGGTGGTTTGTTTTAAAGAGGTCTCAGTGGGAGGGAAACAGTTGGTCCATGACCAACTCATACCTGTTGCCTGCTTTTTAATTGCTTTACTGCCTAAGAGCTGCATTTATTAACAAGAACAAAGAAAGCCTCCCAGATGCCTCTGAAGGGGTGGGGGCAGGCAAAAATTCACTTGAGATTACATGGAGAAGTCTATGGTGACCAAAAGGGACCATCTTTCCTGTCGGTGCCATGCCTTGGCTCCCGAGCAGCTCTTTTCTCACTCCAAGCAGAGCAAGATAAATGTTCCTGGATTTTGCAGCCACAGAAATACTCGTCGCAGAGCAATATCTTCCCAAGCAAATGTATTCCAGTGGTTGATTAAACCCCTCAGATTCACTTTGGAGTTTAATCAATTGCAGAAGCAGTTTGTTGTTTCGTACTCTCTCAAATTATAGAGGTTATTGCTCAGCCAAAGGTGGGAGAGAACAGACGTATTTAGGATGGAAGCAGACAAGATGCTGTGGTTGCTAAAGCTGAGCGGTATTGATGAGATATGTCACAAATTTATACTATCTTCTCTTGCTAGCCATGTCTCCTGGCCAGGACAGCCATGCCAGTCTGGAACACCTTCCTGCATCCGAACAGATCCTGCAAACCTTGAGTGAGCTGGCCAGGTCTTTCCAAGAGATGGCTGACCGCTGCCTGCTGGTTCTGCATTTGGAAGTCAGGTAAAAGCCCTGAATTCATGGGTGGCGGGTGAGCTTGGGAGGCTGTTGGTTATGATTGAGTCCAGAGTACATATTATGGCACTTAAGACAGATATACTTGCCTGCCGTAGCATCAAAGGTCGGTCCAGAAATGCCAGATCCCATCGCCATGGGTGGCCACACGTGGGACGGAGGCAGGGCACCAAAAGTGGAATTTCCTAGGGAGGTCTGTGTCTTCTGTGTCAGGGACTAGGAAAAATGGGGTTTAGGGGCTTTGTCCTTAGAAAATCGCACAATGATGTTTTTTATAATCTAACAGGTGTCTGCACATTTATTAGCCACTGCTCTTTGGAGCTTTTCATACTGCTTTTTCAAATAGTATCAGAAACTGGGGAACCAGCTGGATCTTTTTAAAGGGATGGATAATTTTATGATGTCTCTGACTTCACATGCAAAGATCAAAGGCAGCAAATCCCTTTCTTCAGGCTGCCAGCTGTCCACTCTGGGGCTGGGAAGACATTTTTCCCTTATGCATCGTATTGGCCAGGTGTATTTTCATTGCTTCGCTTTTCTCTGAAGCATCAAATATAAAAGGATGTTGGAGACAGGCAATGAGACTTGATGGACCATCGGTTTGTTCTGCCGTGACATATCCTGAGCCATACTGTGTCCTTGTGTACGTTGGCAGAGTTCTGGTGAAGTCAGTATGTAGCGTTAAAAAAAAATACACATTAGTTATTGTCAGCAGCCCTTCAACCTGCTATCCATCATCTGCTGGCCACTTGATTGCAGGCATCACAGACGAGCTGGGGTTTGAAGGATTTGAGGAAAAGATGGTTAAGTTACGGAAATGGAGCAGCTTTCCAGCTGCGATGTAATGCAAGGTGACACCCGAGCTAACCCAGACTCGTGGTATGGGCACCAGCCTGAAGGGGTTTCTGGCCTCGGTCCTCTGTGGCTTTCCATCACACTTGGGTTAAGCAGAAATAAGTGCAAATATAATTCAGGAAAAAAATGTTGCTGTCATTTTAGAGCAGACCATTGCCCGCCTCCCCTAGTGCTTCTAACAGGAGCCCCAGTTTGATGCTGTAAATACAGCAAAGCATGTTAGTCTGTGCAACGCGTGGAAAGGATTGAGAAAGAGAGAAGCTAACAACCAGAAAAATCCCCAGCGGGGTGGGAGCTTCCCCATATTCCTCACTCTGCATTTGCAGCTACCTGCAGTAACAGAGGAAAATCCTGGTCCTTCTGATGCCTGTTCCTAGCGGGTTTCTCTGAGATTCCTACACCAGCTCCTCGGATCCGTGCCATTTCCAAGGTGCGCAGTACAATGTGTATTCATTCACAGAAACCCTGTGCTTTAAACAGGCACTCAGAGCACATCTGTAAGGAGCCTGGGAATTTATCCAGCATCTTGCTGTTGCAGGTGCAGTCTAAGAAAACACCAGCAAACAGCAAAGAGGATTTGAGACGATGCAATTATCCCCTCGTCTTTCTCCTCCCTTAGGGCCCCTGGTCCTTCACAGCTCTGCCAGATGCAGGTTGGCACCAGCCCGGTGTTGGCTTCTCCTCCACCAGTACCGTGCGGGTATGACCTGAGGACAGCGGTCGCTAAGAACCTGCTCCTTGGATTTATATCTGCTTCCTTAAAGGAAATCTGTTGGTGCATTCAGATCATTAGCCATTTCTTCTGTTACAAATAACCGTGGAGTTTTAAATTACTTAATGTCTGTTACAGCATTTTCCTATAAAAAGCCCTGTATAGAATTATATAGGAACAGGCACTAAAGAGTATAAACAGATGTTTTTACTCTTGGAATTGCCCTAAATTGAACTTGCTTGTGATGGCCACCTCAAGGATGTCTTCCAGGAGGATGGGGGACATGAAAGCCAGGACATACCTGTCACAGCTTCTCCCACCCCAACACAACTCCCCGCTGTTCGGGCCAGTCCAGTGTGAACTTTCTGACGGAGTGTGCTGATCCTGAGTTATGCTTCAAATGCAAGGGAGGTTTCACCCAGGCTGTGGTTTGGCTGTGTTTCCCTGACAGATGAAATTCAGAAGAACCCAACCAACCTCCTGTCCCTGTTGAGTGATGTGGGTGAAACCCAAGAATTACAAAAGTAGAAGGAGTTTTGCTATCGACTTTGCTGGGCATAGCATTTTCCTTTATAGGTTAAAGAGAATGTACTTAATTACAGGTTTCTGCAGAATCCTAATGGGTGATCTGACTGCACACAGTTTCTCCTTTGATGGAAGGATGATGGTTGGGCATGTTGCCTACAGCCCTACCAGGCAGGTGAACAGAAAAGAAAAAAGTTGCAGTAGCATTAAATGCTTGGGAATGGGCACAATCTTGGCCTGCTAATTATCGTTTCATGTCCCCTGGCTCACTCCTTCTGCCAGTTATAACTGTTATTGGGTCTTCATGGTAGAGTTCTGATTTGAGCATCGGTAAGGAAGTGCTGCTGAACCAGCATGTGTGAGGTTGGACAACCTGGTGAAAAGACACTTGGCCACTTTACTGGGATGATGTAGGTCAGCTCAGTTAATGAAGGGTCCTTTGTATTCACCTCTCAAGATGGGACAATGACATGTCAAGAGGATGATGTTTTTAAAGCAGACATAACAGCCCATTTCTGAAAATTACTGTTATTTTTTACTTGTTTGAACATTGGAAGGAAAATAAGAAGGCAACACTTTGCATACCTACCGACATTTTAACGTCGGGGTTGTTGCATTGTAACATCTCCCTCTTCTGTCTCGCAGAGTTCATTGCTTCCACTACCTGATCCCACTGGCTAAACAAGGGAACTACGCCATCGTTGCCAACGTGGAGAGTATGGACTATGACCCCCTCGTCGTCCGGCTCAACAAGGACATCAGTGCTATCGAGGAAGCCATGAGCGCCAGCCTCCAGCAGCACAAGTTCCAGTACATCTTCGAAGGTCAGGCATTTACTATAAGAGTTTGGTTCTTACGAAATGATTTTTCATTCTCATCCCAAAGCTCAACGCTATTCTTTTGGGGGCTAAGGCAGACTGTGGTATGGTTGCCACCTACAGTAGATTGATAAGCGAGACCCATACAAACACAGGGCACCCAAAAACCCTGTCGCCTCCATACCATTTCTGAGCGTATCTGGCTGAATAGGAGAAACAGGCCCATGCCAAGTAGGAAGGCAATAAGTTGACGTACGTGCAGGACAGTTCTTCCTCGGGAAGCCGTAGGGCATGTGTATGTATTACAAACACGGCTCTATTATGGCACAGTTCCTATCTGAAGTGTAGCCATTCCATTTCTAAAATTAAATTTAGAGAACATTAGCTCTTCTGATGTCTCATCTGTCGTGATTACCTTGGAGAATATAAATCATGTCTTGGTTCATCTCCCCTGTATTTATTTGCAGCGCTGACGCACAGTTCTCTTGCCTGCGCGCCAGGATACGTGTCCTTTTATGTGGTGGTTGTTCAAAGTCAGGAGGAGGTGGGGACTGGAGATGTACCCATGGTCCAATATAATATGTCAGCAGGGATGAAGGCTTTGCAAGCTTGGGTAGCCTTATTTTGGCCGCTGCTCTACTGGTCCTAGAGAGGGCTTTCAGTTCCCCCCCCATACCTGTGTAGCTATTGATGGAGCATTTTTTAATGAGATGTTTTCTGAGCTGTGTGAATCTGTGGCAAACTGAGTGATCACCAGCATGTTGTAGAGCTCCTCTTACAGCTCAGGTCTGCTGTGTCTGTTTGAGGAGAGTGAAATGGCTCCACACAGGGTCCTGGGGACCATTCGCACCTCGCTAACCCATAAGGTTGAAATTCATACATAGTCTTCATGAAATGTAGGCACCTCTTAAGCTCAGTTTTGGGGTTTGCATATACCCTGTGCTGGTTGCCTATGCATGAACATATTTTCTTAATTCAGGCTTATAGTCGATGTTTAGTCTTGTACAGACCTGTGTACTGAGTGAATAATTAGGCTGGGGTTTTTCTATTTGGAATATGACATGAATGGATACATCTTTGTGGGGGTGGCTGTGACTTTTAGCAGCTGGCTATGTCCTTCAGCAGCAGAGGAAAAATGGAGACATCATTCAGACACAAGAAACTGTTCAAGACTGATCCGAGAGAGGTTGCACATCAAGTGCACTGAAATGCAGCTCATTTCTGCTCTTGTGAACTGCGAGTTTACCAGGAAAAAATACCACCCTTGATAATAGATTAAAATGCTATCATTTTGTAGGAGCAGTAGTGGTCCATTGCTCTGCCCAGAGAGAGGCACTGAAAGGGACATTATGCAAAGCCTGATTATAAATCTGGAAGTGCCCTGAAACAGCGATGGCTGTAATAATGCAACTTTCAGTTTTTATAGTGTTTGGGAGTGGTTTTGTATTTTCACTAAAGGAGGAAACCTTGAGGAAAGTCCTCCTAAAATGCGCAGGGAAGCTGTTACCACTTACAGTCCAGTGTATCTCCTGTTCCAGTTCACATGTACTGATTCGTGGGGTTTATGATGAATTATTGTCCCTAAATGTCTTCCTCCTGTGATTTTATTGTTTGTTGTCCCCCTCACCCTTGCAGGTTTGGGCCACCTTATTTCCTGCATCCTTATCAACGGCGCCCACTACTTCAAGCGCATCAGCGAATCTGGCATCAAGAAAATGTGTAGGAACATCTTCATCCTCCAGCAAAACCTGACGAACATCACCATGTCACGTGAGGCTGACCTGGACTTTGCAAGGTGAGGAGAGCATCTCACATTGTGTTTGTTAGTATTTTGATGTCCACAGGTACAGAGGTAGCTCCTTCCAAAAGTTTCACCACTCGTGCGTGCAACTGGATGGATATCAAGTTCATAGAATATTGGAATCATAGAATTGTTTGGGTTGGAAGGGACCTCAAAGCCCATCTAGTTCCAGCCTCCCTGCCATGGGCAGGGACACCCTCCACTAGCCCAGGTTGCCCAAAGCCCCATCCAACCTGGCCTTCAACACTGCCAGGGAGCCAGGGGCAGCCACAGCTTCTCTGGGCAACCTGTGCCAGGGCCTCACCACCCTCACAGGGAAGAAGTTCTGCCTCAGATCTCATCTCAATCTCCCCTCCTTCATCTTAAGGTCATTCCCCCTTGTCCTGTCACTCCATGCCTTTGTCAACAGTCCCTCTCCAGCTTTCATAGTTAAACCTGTAGATGTCTTAATCATAACATTCACTTCCCTCCTTGTTGAGCAACATTCAGAGCAACATGGATCACTTAAGCTCAGCATGAGCTCAAAGTGGAGGTCCCACCATAGCGTCTATGCTTGGGGCTTCCTGTTGGTGTGGTTTTCCCTAGACCAAAACCCAGGGAAGGAAAATTTCTAGGTATAGGTCTTGGGTGGAACCTAAACTGGATGACTCTGAGACCTGGATTCATGCCCAGGTAAGTCATACTTTGGTTTGCTGAAGGTTTTAGCTTTTTCCAACCCTCAGGAGGAGTGTGTGTGAACCTCGGGGATGCCAGGTGCTGTCTCCCTTGAAGTTCTGTTGTGCTTAAAATAGTAGTAATAGCCAAATAAACACAAGACTGGACATGATAGAACCTCTGCAAGTTTCTCACCAATATTCACTAAAGGGAGATCATTTGAGGAAGAAGAAAACACTAAACGGTGTATGGACACGGACCTAGGGTGCTGACTACGGTAGCTGTATTGGCTGATCATCTGTGGCAGCAGCTGGTTCAGCAACAGGCAGCTGAGCCCAAGAAATAGCCAAAGGAAGAGTCCGGAACTTGCAAATTAAGGCATGTAGATCAAATGACAGAGTTTTGTGTGACACTCGACTACGACCCACCACAAACACTGGAAATAGTTGGTGTCATCATGTGGCCATCACTCTTGGAGACTGAATTAGGAGAGAAGCATGACTCCCTCAGATGAGGAAGAGTAGGTATGACTGAGTGCCTCATTTACTTGGGCTCTCGTATGGGGAATGATCTCATTATTGAATTAGTTTCTTCGTAATAACACTGACATGGAGAAGTTATGAATGCTGAGGCCTGGAGGAGGGGGAAAGATCCATTACTCTCCAAGGAACAGAGTTCCCAAATTCAATCTTTCCTTTTTTTAAATGATTTTTTCCCCCGATCTGTTGAAATGTTAAATAAATTAGCCCAGGTTTTTGGCAGGCAGAACAGAGCCTGAGCATGTGCTGACAGCAACTGGCACCCAAATAATGAAATGCTGACCAAGCGCTGCTGGAAGCCGGCACGGCATGGCTGGCCGTTTTCTGGAGAGGTCTTTGGAGTAAGGGTTGAATAGCCGTGGAGCTCTGAGTCCTAGTGCTGCATAATTGGCGTGGAGTTTGAAGGGGGGGGAATGTGTTCACCCCTCCCGATCTTGCTTGATGGGTGATATGCCAGACCAGCAGTTTTCACAACATCAAGCATATACCAGTCGTCTTCATATATGAGTTACGTGAAAAATAGATTTTCTGCTGTGCAGTTGGGGCTGTTGGGTACCACCACCGACAGGTGTGGAGCTTGGAAGAGATCCCTGAGCTTTCTGCACAGCAGCATCAGCTCCTTTGTGGTACCTGTGATACAGATTTCTTCCCATAATATAAATTCAACAACATTTCGTCTTAGCTTTCATGACTGCGTCGCTTCCCTTTTTCTTTTGGGGCAGATTTCTGTGATCTAGAGAGTATGTTTTATTCTTTTGTTCTTCAGATGGCTCCTGAATGCTTATTACCCAGATTCTCCTTTTATATAAACAAGGTGTCTCGTGCATCCAAACCCTGCCCTGCTCACCTGAATTTACAATTACCCGAGCAAGTTCTCATGTTACCCCAGGGACTCCGCTTACCGAGGTCTATTCAAACTATAAAATAAACATAACAGTTCACCCCCAGAAAGCATAAAATAGTATCAATGTAGGATAAAAGTGATTTGTACTTCTGTGATATAGCTCACACAGGAATCTGTAAATGCTTTGTGCAGTAGGTAACTATCAGTTTTGCCTTTTTAAAGATGAGAAACGGAGAGCAAGTGGTTATTTCGTGTACGGGAGCAGTAGCAGAACTGGTGGAGAAATACTCACTCACCCTGCTCTTCCTTCCCCCCCTGCACCTCCTGGTACCTGGGGTAAATTCCCTCCCCGCTTCACTTCTCCAAGGAACTGGGTGGTCATTACGGAAAGGGAGAGAAGATTTCTGAAGTGGGTCTAACCTAGCTTGGGACTCAAGGTCTTGGATTTGCCCTTGTGCAAAATAATTCAACATTTGCTCCGATTTCTTTAAGGAACTTCATTAGAAGTCATACGCTCCTTTGGTAAGGAAAAGACGTAATAGGTTTTTTAATGGTTTGGGGTTTTTTTTCACATACACAGAAAAATAGATTTTCTCAGGTAGTTATGGAGCTCTTTGCCCTCCAGGTTGGATCTAAGCCTCATCGGAAGCCAACTGGCTCATGTCTCCCCTGGACAGTCAGGTCGCTGTCCCTGTTGCTCCCTCGCCCTCTTGATATTTCTTTGTCCGTGAGAGTGTGACACTCAGGGTTCAAGAAGCAAACAAACAGCCCCAATTAATGACCAATACATCACTCTTTGTATGATCACTCTTCATACATTAAGTTTTAACTCTGGAAGAAGTCCTTTGTGGTCCTTTTCTGAAAGTGAGCACATTTAAAGTCTGATGTGCTCAAGTTTGTAGGAAAGACTGGTCCATTTGAGAAAGGGCCAAAAGACTTGCAAGATTTTCCCGGGTGTCAAGCTTTTGAGTTTTGTTTTTCACCTTTTATATATTCTTCACGGCTTTCTATGGGCCCCAAAGAGCACTGGACATCCCCATTCTTCTCGTAGCTGGTGCCTTAGGCAGTAGAAACCCCAACCAGGGAAGCCAGAGGGGGAAGATCTTTCTTCTCTGAAGCCACAATCACATAGAGGATTCACAACAAAATCGTAACGTGTGTAACACTCGCTGGTTCTGGTGAGACTCTTGCTGTTTAAACCACATTTTTCGAAAGGTCTGTAACCTGCAGGTGACAGCAGCAGCTTTGGGAGTAGTACCATGGCAGGGGGAAAATTTGTTTCAAATGAGTTTTGCTTTGAGATTCTCAGTTCAAGGTAGAGCCAGGTAGGGCAACTCTCTGCAGAGCATCACAAAGCAGAGCCAGAGCACGTTTCCATTGAAAAAAATAATAAATTGCCAAGTTCTGCAAGGAGTTTCTCCACCAACAGGAGAAAGGGTAAAATAGGCTGCTGAAGTGTCACAAAAGGACTTACTTGTAGCATTTTCTAAATTTCCTGAAAATATTAATAGGTGTTTCCCTTATATATGTGTGCAGTGTCTAGGCCAGCAGAAATGCAGTCAGTCGTTAGGGCATCCACTACCATATTAAAGAAAAAGCAGTATTTTCTTCTAGGCATATATTGCAAAGTCTGGAACTGAGCGTGAGTTCCAAATACCTCCAAATTTTGGAAGTTTCAGACCCAGAATTAGATTTATGGCATTAGGGGGATAAAATGCAGCTTCAAATTTGGGTTCTACTTCAGGTCTTTTCCCTTGTGCCTTCTTTCCTACTCCCTCTTCCTCCCCACCAAAAATCACACTTGCACGTTTATGCAGAGATTTCATCAGAAATAATAGTCAAAAAGGGCTAGGTTTCTGTTCCAGACTCATCCTTAAATAAAATATCATTCAACTCTTAGATGTTCATTTTTCATTTGGGGGGGGAAAAAAAAAAAAAAACAACAAAATTTTCTCAGACATACAGCAGTGATAAAATTGCCTTATTCTTGAAAGTTAATTGAGGTGGTTGTAAGGGGAAGGGAGAGACCGGTGATGAAATGTGAACATTTCATACAACGCAGTGTCATTTTGACCTCTGAGATAAAGGTTTCTGAGTGGTGCTACTCGTCGTTACTGGATCTGAAGGTGTCCTTCATCCCTTAAATGGTTTGGAGCACAGTGAACCTGAGGTGTCTGTACACCTAAGAGTTAGATCGGAGGTTCCCCTGCTGCTACCATTCGAGTTAGCAGTTGCTACGGCCATCCATCCCACGGGGACCAGGAATCTTTTCCTGCTGCTAGAGACGTTACCGTGGCCCTTGGCTCTGACCGTGTCTTTCTAGTAGATGTGGCACCTACGTTGTCACTGCTGGTGGATCCCAACGGCTCGGGAGAAGTCCCCAGTGAGGAGGTATGGGGAGAAGCCATCAGCATGCCAGATGGTTGTTCATAGGTCGGCCATGAATAAGCCCTTGAAATGTAGTTCAGATGCCTGTGATCAAATCTGTCGGTATACAAGGGCTGCTTGAATTTTCATCGTTCACAAAAGAAAATGACCTTTGCTTCTGCTCCCAGGCAAAATACAGCTGCAGCTGCTGCTCTGACCTTGTTCCTCTGTGGCTGTGTTCTCCCAGTGACGGCCCCGATGCTACGATATACATGTACTTGCTTGTATTCTTATGTTCTTGGGGCAAACAGCTTCCCTCCACCCATACAGCCACCTCCAGAGAGTCAGGAGAGAATGGCACCAGTCCTCGTACTGGTTTCAAAGTAAGTGAGAACTGCCAAGGCATTTGTAGGAAGCAGTTACAATTAACACCAGGTAACACCTGGAAACACGGCCTGTACCCAAAACCTGTCTTTATTTAGTTGGGAAGGGTAAGAGAGTATAGATGAAGGAGGATGCAGCTGGACCACGTGCTTTCTTTCAAACCAGTGTCAAGCTGCTGCATCGTTGGTCGGGTTGGGTACCAAGGTCAAGGTGCCGAAATGTCTGCGTGGGGCCCCACGGTGTGATGGGAAGGGACTAGCGTGGGTTTGGGAAGCAGCGGCTCTGCCTCAGCTCTGCTCTGGCACCTAATAAGCACTCTCTTTTTGCTTGTAAGTTTGAGTGAATCACAGCAGCAGAGTGGATATAGACCCTACGCGTTTAGGACTAGCTCAGTGACAAGAGGCCGAGATGCCCTTTCAGCACAAACATCCATGGACATGGCAGGGTTGTCCCATCCGGCTCTGATTTTTGCATGGGGAGAATGGAAAATACCACCGGGAGCAATCTCGGAACCGCGGCAGCGGGATTTCAGCGGGCGCTTTATTTCGGAGTGCAGTTCTGGTTGGGATGGTGGGCATTCAGGGCTCCTCTCCTGCTACGACTGGCAGGCAGGGATTTTTTTTTTGTTTGATTACTGAGAGGCAGGAGAGATTTGTGCCTCTTGCCTAGTGCGCGAAACTGTCCCAGCCAGGAGGGATAAGCAATAACTTGCTGCCATCTACTGGGAGCTGCAGAGGGAAGGGGAAGCCAGTGTACATTAGAGATCCCTTAGACATCCCAGTGCTCTGAAAGAAGCCGTTTTCATTGCCAGATGTTATTTCTCTTCCTGATTTTTATTCTTGATAAATACAGAAGCAGCAGGCTGTGTTTGCTGCCTGGGTGCCCAAGTTGCCTGAGGATGTAGCTGGTTGAGGAAGGCTTCCTTCAAGGGCCACTCTTGATTCTTGGTTTGTGCACGTTGAACCCGAGATCTAACAGATCCTCACCTGGATCTCCTGCCAGCAGTGGGAAACCGCTCTTCTGCTCTCAGGTGCCCCTGCAACACTCCTGTGATGCTCCTCCTCTGCGTGTCTTCACTCTTGGTTCAGAACTGGGTGAAAAGGGTATCTCACATGTTGTCTCTTGGGGCTGCACTCAGGTCCGGAGAAAATTTGGGGCATTTAAGATCATTCAGCTTGAGTAAAACGCACATTAGCTGAGTAGACAACTTGGGTACCAGGGCACTGTGACTCATGTATCCTGCACAGCACCAAGATGGTTCAAACCCAAATGGAGCAGAGCGCTAGAATGGATACTTCAGGTAGAACTGAGTTTGAACCAGGCTTGTGTAGGCTGCAGATCTGTTCTTTCTTCCCTCCCTGTTGCTGGAAATACTTAGTCCTGCTATTTCAAAGTTTCCTTGCCTGAAAGCCACACCTTTCTGCCTGTGTTAGGAGCAGCCTGCCTGCGAGGGCTGATGTGCCCAGAAGGCTGCTGGGGAGATGCCGTGATGGATTCAGCATCTCAGCTGCTGAGAAAAGGGGGAAAACTGCAGCAAGTCATGGCCATGGCTCATTTTCCATGAAATATTAATCACCGGGTGCAGGATAATACGTGGACCCAGACATGAGGAGCATGGGCACAAGAGAAGGAGTAAAATAGCGGAGATGTAGCTGTGGTCCAGGAGCAGCTGTTGACTCCTGGGACCCTGTTGACCTCGTTCATTACCTCTCCCACAGATCAGGCATGAGGATCTTTGGTTCCCAAGTGCAATGGAGCTGCTTCCATCATGAAATAGCTTTGACAGTCTCCCAGGTGTTCGGATGCTATTGATGGGTGTCAAGACCGAGGGTGAAATTTCAACACCTATGAAATGTGTTTCTCTGCATGTCAGGGACAGCAGATGGCTGTCACATATATATATCCTGTAATGTCTTGTCAGGGCTAGACAACCGTACAGATTGAACCCCTACCTTTTGCAATCAGCTACCAAGGGGGGTTTTTTTGGTCTTCTGGTGTAGACACGTTGGTCACTGAGCCATCCCCTCTTGTCTCTGTGTTGGAGGGGAAAACTCTTCCTTGTTCATACAAACTGCAAATGTGTTAGTTTGGAGGAATTCCTCTCCCCTTGCTTTATAGCCCAAGGTTCTCAGTGCTGTGGAAGGTAAAAGTCACCAATGCACCAAGGAAGACCCTTCCCTGTAGAGGAGCCAGAAGCAGAACAGGCTCTAGAAGAAAAGCTTCTCTTTGCTGACAGCGTGGGAAAGACGTGTTTTCTCCATCACGATGCTGGACTCATGTTGTGTATCTGTGGAGCATGCCCTCATTTAGTTTTTGCTGCTTTTAATTAACAAAACTGCTTTAGTTTTCAATTAAGGACTCGGTTACAACAAAATCCGTATTTTCTTTTCCTTTATTTTCTCTCTTGTCTTCTCCCCCCTGTAGTTTCCACTGAGCTTTGATCTCAGTGCAGGTTTAATTAGCTATAATTAGTGGTTTCACTGCATTAACCAAAAATTCCAACCACAGAGGATTAAAAAACACCCCTCAGCTTGATGCCCCCACCCTTTTGCTTCCCCCATGTGCTTTGAGGGATCAGAGACTGTGTCCCCATACAGTCCTTCACCAGATGGGTGCCACTGGGTGCTGCCCCATGCATCCCAAACAGCTGCCCTGGTACAGACTCATTAAAACCACGCTGGAACAAATCACCCATTCGTGTAGTTAAATTTCCAGTTAAATCTGCAGCGGCTATGACTTTTAATAGGACACCAATTTATGCCTTCACAACTTTTCCTAGAGCGCTTCTTGGGGTTGCTGACTGCTCTCTGCATTACAGCAAGGTGCCTGCTCGAGACTTCCCAAACTTTCAGCTTCTGCAGTCCTGCATGAGCTTCTGGAAGTCACAGCATGGCCATGTCCTTTGCTGGAGCTGCCCAGCTCCTCAGCACAGAAATGAGAGGGGTTTTGGGAAGATGTGGCTCTGATCTGGGGAAACCCAAATCACTGGTCTGCTCTCCTCCATGGAGGTGCATAGGGGAATATCGCATAGTTGGCCACGGAATTTCTCTGGTCCATCACAATAGAGCAGGAAGAAACCAAAGAGCTTGTTGAGCTGGTCAAATAAGAGCAGTGATGAGAATCAGGTCTTCTGTGAAGATATCCACTCAACACTTGTTAGAGATCAGTGTACCCCACACCAGGCCCCACCAACCACTCGTGTTGGAAAAGGTCTCAGTTCCTCTGACTGGCTTAGAAGCGTTACGGATATTTATGGAGCCAGGACAGGAAAATGCAGTATTCCCAGACAGCTCACCTTGATGCCCAAGACTGGAGATCACAGATGGGTCCCAGTTCACTGTGGGTCAAGCGTTTCTACTTACCATGTCTGTGCCAAAATTGGCTGTTTTCAGTCTCATGCATGCACCCTTGCAGTGCTGGGAACCAAAAGGCTCTCCGTGTCCTCTCCTCAGTTCTCCAGCATAACAGGTTGGTGAAATTCAAATCTAAGCTTTACGTCCATGAGTGTTTTAGAGAGGAGTTGGGCCAGTCTTTGAGTCAGTGGCCCGTGGTGCTGAGATGGAAAGGCAACACCCCTGTCCTGAAGCCTGAAAATTATTCTCAGGTCGTCTCACCAGAGCGAGGGGAACCCATGCTCTGAATCCCATGTTCCCCCAGGACTCAGAAGCCATCTCTTGCTGTCCCAGGTCATTTTGGGAAGGGAAGCCTTCCCAAGGCCAGGAATTGCACTCTTCTTGCTAGGCCATGACCATCCCCTCCAGATATTTCTTCTTTGCCACAAAACCAGACTTCTTTGTGGAGCCTGACGTGTCCTGGCACATTACGAGATGGGTTCTTCGTGCTATCTCCGGCTGAAGTCTCTCTCCTGAAGGCTGAAGGCTTAAAATTCCTTTTAATTCACTGCCAGTGACTGTAGATGGTAAATTTATTCCCAGGAAAATCTGTAAGAGCACTGTGCTCTGGGCAGTCTTCTGTCACCTGGGTCCTTTCAGCCCTATCCCCTTCTGCAGGGTCAGTACACCCAAAGTGATTCAGTTAAACCAGCTGCTGGAAGGACTTTGTTTCTCCTATCTTTTGGCATCCTGATGGACATCGGATGTGAGTAGACCCAAACCTGGTTTGCGCAGGTCTGAAATACTCCCTAGAACGGCACTTGGCGCTTTATCTGCCTTATCTGGAAACCCCCCCCAAAAAAGTACTGTATTTTATTTGCTCTGCAAAACGTGGGGTCAGTACACAACAAAAGATGAGCAGCGCTTTACAGCACACCGTCGTATAGGAGGAAAGCAGCATCCAGCTCCAAAGGCTCGGTGAGCATTTGTGATTGCACGTGCATATACCCTTAGCAAATACCACCTTCCTCTTCTCGTTCTCCGCACAGCGAGCTGTGACGCGACCCAGTAAATTAGAGCGGGGAAACGATCCAGCTTCGGGGGAAGGGCTATGTTTTGTTTTTTGCATCAGCTTTTTCTCTTTTTTGGCAGGATCAGCTCCCCGGTCTGGTTCACAGCGGGCCTTGCAAACAGCTGTGCTGGCACAACTGAAGGAGAGGGAACAAACAAGGAAATGAGCTGTAAGGCTCTGAAATGATAATGTTCCTGAAAATGGAACTTTATTTTAAATTAGGATAAGAAATCAGGGGTGAAGAAGCAATTGCTCAAGATAGGAGCAGAGGGGAGGCAGGAGGAGGGAACGTGTCCTTACGCAGAAGTCACTGCTCTTCCTTCACCGTCGTTGGGCCATTTGGCCTCACCCCAGCCTAAGGATGGACAACTTTCCTTCTCAGGTTTGCTGAGTAGCAGATTTCTTATTCATTGCGTGTGTCTGGGAAATGCCTTGCCTGCTGCTGATTCTCCACATTAGGGAAAAAACTCCAAAATGCCCTAATGGTGATATACCAGATGTTCGGAAG
The DNA here is from genome assembly GCF_011004875.1 of Balearica regulorum gibbericeps. NCBI lineage: Eukaryota > Metazoa > Chordata > Aves > Gruiformes > Gruidae > Balearica > Balearica regulorum. The sequence continues at coordinate 2,344,525 of NC_046184.1, read as the reverse complement.
CAAAGAGCCTGACTCTTGGGGGATGACATTTCTCGTGTTTGTCCTTAAGTAATTTTCGCGTAATGAGAGCACTTGAGCACACAAAGATGGAAAGAAAGTGGCTGAACCACCGGGTAATGACAGCACGTCACTCCCTTTCCTTTGGTGACTGCATGGATTATAAATTCCTCAAGGAGGGGATTTTGCTGGCTTTGTAATTAAAACACACACCAGGCATTTCGCAGACACGTGGGCCCTGGCAGCCCGAAGAACACGCACTCAAGTCCAACAAAGCATTTAAGCCCGAGTTTAACTTTCAGACATATGCGTTGACCTGTTGAACTGATGAATACTTGCTCTATAACTACAAGTCCGCCACAGTCACGTCTCCATCGGAGCCGGTTGCCCTCGGTTCCCTTTACAGCAAGTAGCGAGAAGCGAGCATGATTAGACTGCGATTTTCTGAATTGGCTAAAATTTTCTTTGAAATGAGATGAAGGGCCTCCTAGGAGTGCCTGTTGCTGTCTCACAAGGATGGGGGAGCAGAGGTGACCCACTCAGGTGGAATTATCCATGGCAGATGTCTATCGCTAGGCAAGATGAACCCCTCCTCGGCTGCCCGGGGTCAGGAAGTGACTTTGCAGGTGAGCAGATCAATCCGTAAGCACCCTCGATAGGTTTTTACACCCAGTAGCAGCCCCGTACGAACTGGATTGTGGGGCTGAATTCATTTGGCAGTTCCTACATCCTTAATGTCTGAACACGCGGTGGTGTGTGAAGTCACGTAGCATCCACGCTTCACCGGTATCGCTCCATATAGCGGAGGAAATATCTTAAAATATCAGTCGGTACTGGAAGGCGCCGGTCCTACCCAGGCTTTCCACTGTTGATTCAACGGTTTTATTTTGATCAGCCATTTCAGTTTTTCCCGGAGGCGCTTTTAATCTTCGCACCGTAACCTTTAAAGACATAGGTTTGAGTGGCCTCTGTAATGATTTTCATTGCCTGAACGTGGATATCTGAGTTGCTCTGAGTAAAGAGATTAATTCAATTTTCCTAAACTGGAAATGGACTGAAAAACTGAGAAGCTTCATTGACTTTCTTTGCTTGGTTCTTGGTGCGTTAGTGAAACAATCAATGGAGGTGAACTTCTCAGCCAGCAGAAACCGGCATTCACATTTCCAGGGACAGAAGCTCAGGAAGATGTGAATAAACATTTTTAAGAAGTGTTTTTGGCTGTTAGACTTGGCCAGAGCACGTTCCTACTCTGCATTAACAACATCAGGATATATTCTCCTGGAAATGAATTACAAACAAATTCCTCATTTATCCCTGAGGTGACAGTCTTGCTGATATGTGCTTTCTTGAGACTAATAAGTTTTGAATGTCAGTGGGGAAAAAAAAAATCAAAGTAATTACTTTGTGTTCCCAAGCTCCTTATTTGTGTAGGTGCATGTGTGTTTATCTCTCTCTGTCATGCTGCATTGCTAATGGTAATTAAAGGGAAGGGATTTTTCTTGTTAGAAGTTTTTCTTCTTAATTTCTACCTTTAGTGACTTTGGCCTCCGTGACGATACTTAGCCACTGACCAGTTACTTGTAGAACTGCAGTTGCTTTAATATAAGGTCCGAGTTTAGGAAACTGGCTGTCCAGCTGGAATTGGATCGTTTTGTTTATCCAGGTCTGCGGTACGTAGGGTGGGTGTTGGTTTTCTTTGCAGACCAGGTTGTGAAAGCGTCCTGTGGGTGCGAGTCCTGGTATTCACTGTCATCTTGGTGGTGGTGCTTGCAAATCACAGAGTACTCGTCAACATTTGCCTTATTTGACTACACAGAATTTGGTATGCGGGTGATCAGAGCGAAAATGCAGAGCAAAACCAAGCTGTACGTTGTCAGCAATGGTCTGGTGTGTCCTCACCACGTGCTCGTGGCTCCCTGGTAAACCAGCAAAGGACACGTTGTCTATGGCTCTATGGGTGGGCCAAGGAGTCCTGCTCTTGGGGGGGGCTTCAGTCTCTCCCTGCGCTTTGTTTTTTGCGTGAAACGTGGAATACGTAGGTTGGAACGAGGCCACAGGGCTTTCCCACCAGCTCCACAGGCTACACAGTCTGCAGACCAGGTCTCAGTCTGGATCAGGAGACCAAAACCACAGCCCCACCGTGGTGTCCAGAAACTGCCTAGGTTACTACAGGCTTTCTCATACCATAGAAATAGGTTAAAGCTCATTTCCAGGTCCACGTAAAGCATAAAACACATGTGCTACACCACTGGCTTTAGCTTCGAAGGGGCTAGGCAGGCTTTTGTGTGTGCAGAGAGGGCAGCTTTATCTGTTTGCTTGCTTTAAAAATGCCACAGGAACATTTTAGCAATCCTCTTCTCTCACTCGAGTCCAAGGACCTTCTCCTCCTGCCTTCACTTGGTCCCCTGCGCTTCCACAGCTTCAGGCTGTGGAAATCACGTCAAGCATCACACAAGGTGTTGGGCCGCAACCATAACTGCACTGGAGACACTGAGGCACCAACGTGCACGGATGGCAGCGGTGATCTGAGCAGAGCCATTAAAGGTGGAGTGAAAACACGCATTTTACAGCATCCCTCCTGGAACAGGTGTTGGATTTAGGGTACTGGGCACTGCTTAGCGGGTTGACATATGAAAAACCTACATGGTGCTGGTTGGAGACAGGCCGTGCAAACGTGGAAGATGAATGGTTGGTAGTAACAATCTTCCTAAAAGGTTACAACCTTGAAGTGGATCCTAGATGTCATGGCAGACCCCCGATCTCCTAAGTGACCTGAGAGAGACTGAGAAAAGGGAATACTATTCTGTGCTTCATGATTCCAAGGGGCAAGAGTTGATTTCTCACAGGCAGAGTAGTGCCGAAATGGAAAGCCATGTCCCCATCCATCCCCTGTTAAGGCTCACAGCTTTCCCTGTTCCTGCAGCGCCGTGGCACATCTCACTGGTATCTCCTGGTGACACTTCTTGTGTTGGCAGAGATTTCCTTGTTAGCAAGAGCCCGGAGGAGGGATGGAGAGGGACCTTTTACTCTAGAACCTGTGTACCATGCAGAGCTTGAGAAGAGTGTCCAAGGTTCTCTCTGCCCTTATGGGAGGCCATGAGCGTGTTTTCGTACCCATGGATGTGCAATGACATTTCTAGCTGGATTTCTTTATGTATTTAAATTGCAATTCAGTCTTTAATTATTTTTTGTGATCATTACTGTTTTGCAAGTGATCACTGTCCAGGGAGAAGCAAGGAAGGAGAAGAGGGCTCAGTTGGTTTTGCTTTTATTTAAGGGGGTTTTTGTCCTCTACAGTAGCAAAGAGTGACACCTACCAGCACATGGAATGGGTTTCAGTGGATCGTCTGCTCTCTTTGGAGCAAGGTCCTCCATGCTCACCTGTGAGCTGGCTGGTATTACAGGAAGGCTTTGCCGAGGGCAGGTGGAAGGGATGGGAGGAGGAAGGCCATTTAAATGCTGTTTAATTTGCCAACTAGATGGGGATATAACAAGCAAATCTCCAATTACATCTTATAGTTCCTACAGGGTCAAATAACATCCTGGAGATAGTTCTGGTTTGAGGTGTCTCTGTCATCTAGCCTTGGGCTATCTTGATTGACACTGATCAAACAAGGTCAGAATTTAGCCCCAAATTCCAGATTGAGCCTGAACAAACATCCAGAGTCATCCCACGGGAACAGATACTCCCATAAGTGTATGTGAATGTGAACTCCATGTCTGACCTCTCACGTAACCTGGTTGGAGGTGCTATTTGATCTAGAAATTGCTTTCTGCTCCTGTGCTTAAAGGTGGGCTCTGCCTGTGCCGAGTTCATGTGCTGAAGGTGTGGTAGACTGCTGGGAGCTTCTGCTGAAAGGCACAGCGAACAGGGCTGTTAGAGGAAGGACAGATTTTTTTAAGAAGGGAAGTTGGCGTGACACAAAAAAAAAAAAAAATTGCGAAGAAAAGGAGGAACCATCAGTGTGTGAAGAACAACCATCCCAGGCATTTATCTGCAGCTGAAATAAAGGTAAATACTGGATTGTCAGCTTGAAATGCATCTCTATTGCCTAGCTCCAGCCTGCAAATGGAAGCAATTAGAAAAATGTCCTGCCTTTTTCACAGTAGGCTGCATCTTTCTAGCACGAGCCCCACAGACAGAAAGACACATGCAAGTCCTTAAGTAGCAGCTTGGTTTACCCTGTCAGTCAGATCTCATTAGAAACTGCAATGCTTCATACCCTGTAATCTGCTAGGAAATAACAGATATTGGTGCTGTGCGATACGTTTTTAAGAGTCACTGCTCATCACTTTTCTATGCGGTAAAGTTATATCTTTCACAGAGGTCTCTTAATTAGATTGAGCCGGGGAGCAGAGCATTTCAACCTGCTGATGCAATGGCATCTGGGAATCAGCAATGTTTCACTGGGAAGGTGTAGGAGCAGGCAGGGCACAGCTGGTAGGGTGTAAAATATCAGTGCTAGGACACGAGGGGGACAGGTAAGGACGTGGCCGGTGCTGGGAATGGTGCTTTCAAGGTCACAGTTGAGGACAGGAGAGAGGAGCAGGGGGTAGCAATGGCCCAGGGCCAGTTCCTGCTAAAACATAGGAAGGAAGAGGGAAAATAAGCAAAGGACAGAAACAACACAACTGAGAGGACCGACAGGGTCAAGCCATGACATAGCGTTAGGGTTAGGGCAGAGCAAGGTATATGGACAGTAGGGTCCAGGGCAGGTATAGCCCAGGAACCATACAGCAGAGCCAGCCAATTTTCTGGCTCCTTTAAGTCATGTATGGAAATCTCTCCAAAGTCAGGAGCCCTAAGATGTGTAGCATGTACCCGTGGAGGTAAGAGTACTTCTCAGGGTGTCTCAGAGGCATCCCTCTAGCTCAGCGAGTCCCGAGTAGCTGGGGTGGTGATCTAGAGAAGCATCACTGGCCTGCTCCTCGCTGGGCAGGTGCTGTTGGCCACAGTCAGAGGTGGGACACCAGGACATGGACTTTTGGTGGACCATGGTATGGCCTGGTACAACCATTGCATTGCATCGCAGCTCCCTGGGTGCTTGTCTTCCACTGCAGGGAGGAACAGACCCCAGGATACCTGGAGCCAGCAACCCTGTGCCAGCACGTTCCAACGTACGTTCTCATCTCATGCACAAGCACACGTGCTCGTCATGCCACATGCTCCAGGCTTGGCGGCGATGCTCAACTGCTTCAGGACTGAACACAGCTCAGTGGCCTTAGGTTGGCTCTACGCCCCATGGTGCCAGCTCAGCATGGCCTTTGCTCAGGGTTAGTCCATGTCCAAGAAGCAGACTGGCATACTAAAGTGGCTGAACTGCTTCTGCTACTTAAAAGCTGGCTTGAGTAACTCTCTGACCCCACCCGGAGCAGGCTCTGTTCCCAGATTTACCAGGGGCTTGCTAAGGATGTGATTCGCTTTCCTAAATATAGTGTCATTTGAAAGACCCCTGGATAGTGTAGGTATGTGAGCAGGGCTGGCAGGTGTGACACAGGGTAAGCCTGGAGACCCAAACCCCATCTGAAATGGTTGCACTAGATACTTGTGTTTAGGCATATTCAGATACATTCCTCCACAGTTAATTACCCTCTAACCAGCAAGATCCTTAATTCATTCAGGTTTGGTCTGTTTTCAAGGTTTTGGCCAACTCAAGGCTAGTAGTGAGTCCTTCTGTTGCCAAGGCACGTGTCCTTGTTGGTGTCCCTGAAGAAGGATTTCCACCAGCTGCATTGTGGAACCAGTAGTTTCGTTCCACCTGATGAAGATCGGTGCCTGAGGATGGGCAGGTCGTTCCAGGTGATGGGTCATTTTTGGCTGATGGGGTCTGTAAAACTCGTAAGTGTTGCATGGCATCATCAGGATTTCTTTTCCTTTGTCACATGGTGCATCTGAGTTGGCCAAAGAAAGTTCAAAGATTGTTGTTCCACCTTTCAAATGCTGAGAGCTGGGGCTGATGCAAAAGTCTTTGTTAACTGGGGCATCTGGGAACCTTCCTTTCTCACTGGTGTCGAAGCATTGGCAGTTAGGGCGGTAATTTGCCCTCGTGCTAGGGGATATTCTCACCTCCGGCTGCTTTCCTCTGGATTTCCACACTGCCTTCCTCTAGAGCAAGGGACCACTGATTGGTACCCAAAGGAGCCACAGCCCCACAGAGAGGAGACCACTAACGAGCCCATCTCCTGGCTCTGGGATCTAACCAAATTCTTGCAGGCTCCAGGGAGCCAGTTGCTTCTCATGGGGACAAGTTGCATTCAGCAGTTTCTGACCCATGGAGGAGCAGCTCCACATCATCTTCTTTCCCGCTCCCCACCTTTCTTCCCTCATGAAGCTCATGCAGTAGCATCCTGTTTTGGGTATTCAGCCACCCCAGTGTTTTTCACCATGAGCTTTCCCAGAAAAGGTGTGGTCCATCTGAGTTGGATTTTGGATACTAAGGTCTGATTGTCATAATTAGTCTCATAGAATGGTTGGGGTTGGAAGGGACATTTCAAGGTCTAGTCCAACCTCCCTGCAATGAGCAAGGACATCTTCAACTAGATCAGGTTGCTCAGAGCCCCATCCAACCTGGCCTTGAACACTTCCAGGGATGGGGCATCTACCACCTCTCTGGGCAACCTGTTCCAGTGCCTCACCACCCTCAACATAAAAAATTTCTTCCTTATATCTAGTCCGAATCCACCATTTTTTAGTTTAAAACCATTACCCCTTGTCCTATCACAACAGGCCCTATTAAAAAGTCTGTCCCCATCTTTCTTATCAGCCCCTTTTAAGTATTAAAAGGTCACAGTAAGGTCTCCCTGGAGCCTTCTCTTCTCCAGGCTGAACAACCCCAACTCTCTCAGCCTGTCTCCATAGCAGAGGTGCTCCAGCCCTCGGATCATCTTCGTAGCCTCCTCTGGACTCTCTCCAACAGCTCCATGTCCTTCTTGTCCTGGGGACCCCCAAGCTGGATGCAGCACTGCAGGGGGGTCTCACCAGAGCAGAGTAGAGGGGCAGAATCCCCTCCCTTGACCTGCTGGTCACACATTACCCTCTGACTTCCATCCTTGAATGAGATTAAAATGATGCCCCAAAAGGGAAGCCGTGATTTTTGCAGCTAAATCGGTAAAAAACTGAGTAAACTGAGAGATGATTCTTCAACTGCAGACAGCAACTGGCTCCAGGGCACAAAAACACACGGTCTGGCTGGGGAATGCAGATCAGGCAATTCCTGTCTATCCAAGGCAGATCTTCTGGTGAGGCTGACATGAAAAATTCTGACTCAAATGCAGGAAACATGGAGTTAAGGAGGTGAATTATTGATGGAGCGCAAGTATTACCATATCTGACAGATGGAGACTGTCTGAGAACATTTTGCAGAGTGGCATCTGCACCGTGCCTGATTGGCGTCCCTGAACTTTCGCACCTCAGATGTAGAATATCAACACACAAACTCTGATGTAGCAATTAAATCTGTCCCGTAATGAACCTGGGCTTCGTAGCCAAAAAAAAAAAAAAAATATCCATACGCTCAGGTAAAGACCAAAACCCTCATTTCTGGTATTTAAAATAATTACATCCAGACCACTGCGTTTGAATGTCCACATATGATGTCAACATATACAGATACGTATCGCTTTCAGGAAATGGTCTGCAGCGTGTAATCTCTTACTGAGGTTTTACAGAAGGCTGTAAAGCCTGCCTTGTATTTTACAATTTGTATTCCCGATCTGAGATCAAATAATATAGAAAAGATATAAAATTCAGATGACATCTCTCATCGCCTAAGTGCATTAACATCTAAAGCTGAAGTCAGTCTCTCAAGTGCATACAGAAGTCACATATCCAGATATGTATTCCACATTGTCATGTGTGCAAAAACAAAGAGAAGAAGAAAAGAGGTGCAAATAATAGCAAGTTTTATGCTTTCATGACAAACAGCTTGTATTATGAAGAAGCAATATGTAAAGTATGTCTTTTTTAATAAGATTCAGTGCTTTCGTATTCCAGGTTGTTTTCTTAAGCCCAACGCAACTCGGTAAATGATTGTAATTTTTTGCCATCTGTTAACTGTTTGGTGCGCTGTGTGAAATTCATTCTTCCTTCACTTGAAGCATGCAAATGTGCAGATTCTGAGAATCATCAGGAAAATGTGGGGTTTGTCCCTGGAGGGGGTTCAAAGGTGGACGCCAGCAGGGAAGCTGGCCCAGGGTGGTTACTCAGTGAGCATCAGCATGGGGTTGGCTGTTACTGGGTTGTAGCCATCCCGGCGCACACACAAAGGTCTTCGCTCTGCCCCCTTAATCTCAACGGACCTTCATTTTCTCAACCACAAAGCAGCCTTTTGAGAAAACGGAGAACTTCTGCACGTGATGCCTCTAAAGTGCTTTGAGATGTACAAATGGGAGTTGAAAGAGGAGGTTAATAAATTAATAGAAAAGCCTACAGGTTCAGTGCTCACGGCAGAGAGTCTGGAGGTTTCGCACAGTTAGAGGATGTGTTTCTGGAATGAGATAAAAATAGCAGTTCAGAGGAATTTCTCTGCTTTTCATGGCCAAGTACTACTCCATCAATTCAGAAGCAGTGCTGGGATTATCTTCTCGCTCTATAGGGACCAACTTTGTTTCCAAGGAGCCACTGTCGCACTGCAGTGGGGTCTGCCTGGGGTTTGCAGCCTCTACGTAAGGAGTGGTGAGCAAAGGGATGCGTCTCCCAGATACTCCATCAGGAGGACAACCAGACCTGGCTTTTCCATGCAGTGGAGAATGGAGATAGAAACTACATCTATGGCCGTGGGTCTTGTCCTGCACTGATGTTGCCTTGATAACGGTTTCATTTTAAATGCTAAGGGTTTGTGCTGTCTGGCAAAAACTATCGTCGCGCAGATCTGTTGGCTCAAAAAGTGGAGATCATTGGAGCTAAAATTTCACCAAGAGTGGCCAGAAGAGGCCACAGTTGTACTGCACACAGCAGTGGCAGTACTTGCTCTGGCTTAGGTGAACATTCTTTCAGGAGCGGTATTTTTCCAAAGGAGCAATTAAAAGTGGCCTTCTTGCTTTGCCTACATCAACAGTACCTTAGAAAGGCAATGGCTTCCCTCTGCAAATACGTCTTTTGCCCTAAGTACGTTAGAGAGGGAAAAGCAATTTCAACCAAAAATACTGCTGCAAGAGCAAATGAGTAGCAGCTGGCCATAAATACCTCTGGCCTGCAAATCTGAAGGTTTCTAAGCATCAGGAGAAGCGTTGAGAACTGGCATATTAGGTGTGATGAAATGTTCATCTGGCCAGTGGGCAACGCAGAACACATGGAGAAGAGTGTTGAAGGTCTTAAGCATTAACGCCTTCATCCAGGAGACCCACAGTTGTCTGTTGATGTCCTCTACTTTTGACCATCTAAAAATTTGGCATTGAATCCACCCTGGCTGCCCGGTTTCATTATAATAAACAAACTCCACAGTTCGGACTTCAACCCAATATAATTATCTATTGTAGTGTAGGATGAATTGACTTTGCCCCATTTATTTTCCATTCATAATTAGGAGACCATGACAATCAATCCCCTTGAGGTCTTGGTGGTGGCAGTAACCGATGATGAGTCAGTGGGTAGGGTTTGAGGCTGCTGCACCATTTTCCTCCTGGTTCGGATAGGTCTGTGCAGTACTGGGCAAGCGGGGGGTCTGTAGGTCACTTCCCAGTCTAGGTGGTTTCCAGGCTGGCACAAGGTAATGACGCTGGAGAAGAAACCATAGTGCCGTGAGGCAGGTGAATCCAATAAAGGGCTCTTTTACCTGAGAAATGCCAACAATTTCAACAAAAAAAATTATAGCAAGCCAAATTTGATGTCAGCACATCAAGAAAATATCTCGGTTCCCTAATTTCTGAAGCCACTGCAGCATTCAAACCAAATAAACAAAGGTAGCCAGAAAAAAAAAAAAAAAAACAAACCATGAATTGGAGTTTTCAAGAATTTGGGGCTGTTTGCCTGACTCTAGCAAGTGGTTCAAACCTCTGACCACAACCTACTACAGGCAGACTCTGCCTTGTAATTTCCTCCCGCTGTTCACGTGTTGCAGCCCGTTCTGCCCGTCAGCAAGCAGATGCCATCAGCTGTGTCCTTCACCCATCGGTAGCTACCAAACATTCCTGATTTTATTAAAAATCAGCAAACTTGCGCCACCGAGCATCTCCCTGGTTACAGCGTCAGGTTTTTCTATCCAGTTCCAAGCCACTTGATCCTAAATAAGGCTGGGGGGGTTTCTGCCACAGTAATTGTTGTTCCTAAAGGGTAGCTAAAATTATATTATTTTTTGCTGACTGGAGCAATCTTTGCAGTACTTTCCATCGAACTGCTGATTCTCTCTTCTTTCGGCCTACATTCATTTCCACGTTTCCTCTCATTTATGCATGAGGCAAGGGGAAAAAAATTGCTTAATATTCTTTATAAACTGGCATATGGTATAGATAATTTTTTCTTTTTACTATATGCAGTAAAAATGCAAATCCGTGTGGCTTATTTGCAAATGCTGTCATTAATAACCGATATTTAAACAGGCCGGATTAGCACTTTTACTGATATATTAAAAATTCTTTTTCCAATCATTTGCACACTCAAAATCAATTTTAATACAACATGTAAATTGAATTTAATTTTTTTATATAAAATAGCATTTATCTGCTTGAACCATTAAATTTACTATTTAATATGTACTTTCCAGCTCACTTGGTTAGGATTTCATTGCTCTTTATCTGTATAAATTTAATTAGCCTTGATATCATCAGTATATTATAGAACTAATTAAAGATTTAGATAAGTGCTGAGGGTGCTTATTTAATACCCTATAAAGTTCCATTTGGAGAGCGAGAAATTCCATCCTTCATTATATCAGCCAGTGTGGAGCTACAAGGAGGGTCTCAGATATTGTTTTTGAAAAATTATTTAATGGGGTTTAATGGATTTATCCTTCCTTTGAAAAGCCGTGTAATTACTGTGTATCGCTGCACAGCACGAGGGTGGTTGGAGTCGCTGGGGGAGCGGGTTTTTAAATGCTCCGTGCGCGTGTTCCCCTCCGTGATGACGCCGCCTGATGCACAGACATCCCCAGGCGTCACGTTTTCCCAGCAAGGAGACATCGTCCGAGTCACGAGTGACAAAGCACAGAGGAAGGGAAAAGGGAATAAGAAGGAAATATTAAAAAGAAAGTAGGAGATAAGGTAGAGCTTAGGCAGGTATCAGGATGAAAAGGAGGAGAGAGAAAAGGCGAGATCTTTTGGAAGAGCAGTTACGTTCTGCACGTACCTTACCTTTTCCTTCGCTAATTAGCTCTCCGATTTATCATCTGTGTTCTACAAATAGGTTTGCAGTACAGAGAAAACCAAGTTCTTCAGTGGCACAGAGCTGCACACAGCACCCAAAGGTGCTGGCTGGGGTTTTTTTTCCAAAACTAGCCATTAAAACCAAGCTGCTTTAATCTGCAGAGAAGCCAGCGCATAGGTGAGCTGATTTGCCTTTAGTGTTTCATACGCTGTCTGTGTGGTTTCAGTTTTAAAAAGGAAAGCAATTCGCTTTCATAATTCGGTTGGCTTTAATTAGAAAACTGTACATATACCCTTTTGAATAAATACACCTACTTTTCTTGCCTGGCTCCGTACCCTGTTCAGAGTTCTGTGCGCTGCCATCCCAAAAGCAGACACGGTACCGATCAAGGCGTGAGGGTTTCCCATCTCTGATACTGTTTTCTACCTTGAACAACTGACTTAATTTTTATCTCAATTCTTCCAGCTGTTAAAAAAAAAAAAAACCTAAAACTATCCTTACCTCACAGCCCTGATTATTTATTAAGGGCTGTGATTTGCAGAGGTACCGCAGGAGCATGAAGCACCATTATATTATAAATTCACTTTTATTTCATCCTCTCCTGTTTTGTTTTCTTTCGCAAACCATTTCACATCTTGGGTGTTTGCACATTTTAGCTTTTTAAGTGCTTTTTACGTTCTTGACGCTCTCCTCCTGTAGCACTGCAGCACAGAGCCATCTGTGGGGTGATGGGGTATCTGCCTTTGGCTTCCGAGAGGCTGTGAATGAGGTGGGCTCTGGTGCACCTAGAGGAGATGTAGATCATAGCGGCACACAGACATTTTTGGCTTGATTTTAGGTTCCCTCTACAGTCCGTGGAGACAAATGGGCGCTTCTTGGCCACAGTTCATCTCACCTCAGGCAGACATGAGAGGTGTCCATCTGTTGGCATGGTTTGTAAGAGGAGCTGGGGTTGACAGCCAAACCATCTCTGATGTGGACGTCTAAAGCCGTGAGAATTCCCCTAAAGCACTGCGGGTTCTTCTGGAGGCAGAGAATGGGCATTACTATTGTTGTCCCCAGAACTGCTCCAGGTTAATTAAAAATCAATAAAGAAATCTTAAGAAATTATGATCGGGATATACATTCCCCTGTGGAATAGCGTCCTGAGGGTAATGATATTCTCTTCTGTGTTTAGGGCTGTAGCTGCATAGAGGACTTGAAGGATGCAGTTCAAGATGAGCGGCAGTTAGTGTGGCCGTGTAATGAGGCAGGTACCTTCCATCACGAGTTTCTATTTTGTTATCGTAAGCTCCTGAGATGGAAGAATAACCAGCATCCGTACTCGCAGACTCTTGCTTTAAAATGCTGATCAGTGACGCGTGTATGCAAACATCACTGCAGTCTTCATGAGGTGTAGAAATTACAGGAATTGCTGGTTTATGTGGATTTTCCTTTGCTCGGTATTTCAAGTTTTCAGAACTTGCTCACCTCTCCTGCTCCATCTCCAGTGCCCTGTAACCAGCAGCTCCAGTCTCACCTCTTTCCCTTTCCCACCTCAGATATCTCATGCTCCACTGACAGAAGAGCTCCATGGGCTTCTCTTCTCAGTCAAGAAATCCATTTCTTCTGCATTACGTGACCTGAAGTTACCTCATTTCTTGCTGTATCTTCCCGTTTTGCACTCACTCACTCACCTCCTCCGTATATTTCAATGTAATGGTTCCACCAAGATCTGCGTGTATCAAAACCGAGTCACTTTATAACTGCAGCTTTGGTCTTTTTTCCTCTTCACTTGCACACTCATTGTTCTGTCTCGTGATTTTTACAGATTTAGTCTATAAATGCTTCATACTTAACCTTTTTTTACTTTCTTATTAGAGTACCTAAGAGATTTTTGGGTGCTATAAAAGTGGCTCCCTAATCCCAAAAAGGGAGAGAGATAAAGGACAGAATTTTTTTGTTCCCTTTGGGTAAGTCACCACCCAGATCCAACTTCTTGCCTTGTGAATCTGTTTCTGTCTGCACGACTACAGAGTGGGCACCTAGCTATATAATGAAGGAATAATTAAAGTAAGATCCTTTATTCTGAAACATCACAGAGTTCGTCTGAAGGTCCTTCTCTCAAGAAGAGATCAAGTCATTCTCAGGGAAATCAGAATTTAATTTTGAATTCACCTGGCCATCTTTTGAAAAACTTTTTTGTGTGCAGGCCTTGGGTTATAGGTTAATATTAGCATTTAAATGGAGAATGGTATTAATAGCCCTCAGAGGAGCTCGTCTCATCCTGATTGCCTTTCCAGACATTTTTTCTAAATGAGAAAGCCTCTTGATTTTTTTTACACTTTCTCCAAGAATAGGGTTCAAGACACCATCTATTTTGATATGTATTTACTCAAAAGGCATCCTTGCAAAATGGGTTCATTGCTGGCAACTTGATGTTTTGTTTTAAAACTGCTATTAAAAAAAAAAAAAATCAAAGCAAAACAAACTGGTTTGTGTGTTAATTGGCTTCTTCAGTTTTAGTTTGTCCATGGGTTGTTTTTCTTTCACCTGGGAATCATTTCCACCAGTAATAGTTATCTTTCCCTATCTGCTCTTAGCACAAAGATGTTCTTCATATGATGGTAGACCTTCCTGGGCCAATTCCGGGTTGCTGAAGTCAGCAGGAAGAGTACAGTTGTATTTCGGCTTTGGATTAGGCGTTATTTGCTCTAAGGTATGCGTTTGTCCTAAAAACACACCCAAAGAATTCAAGGGTTAGTTCAGAAACGTGGAACCCAATCCCACTGCCAACAGTCAGAGGAACAGGTCACAGACATCTAGGTTGGTTGACTTCCCGGGATGTGAGATGAGGACTAATCACATTAAGGTCCACTGTAAGGATGGATTTTATTTCTTTTAAAAAGATCAAATCTTTGTCATACACCCATCAAAACTAGTTTATCATCCTGTATGGGCAGGATAGTAAGGACTTGGGGCACCTTTGACAGCCTCCTCCTCGCCTCCTCAAAATACAGCCATCACCACTGAAGCTGGACGTAAGTGGAGAGTTTGGCCAGGTATTTATCATCCTAAAGAGCTAAAGGCTCGGAGCCAGATTACTGTTTCCTTTCCCTTGTAAAACAGCAATTGTTGGTACTTCCATAGCAAAGTAGGTGAGATGCTCTGGAAAAACCTGTACCACGTTTACATGTATAAAATCTGTCACATCAGGTCAACTCAACAACCCCATCCATGCTTTCCAGCACAATGCCAATAAATAACTGTCCGAGTAAACACACAAACAAAAAGATTTCCCTGATGAGGCGAGTGACTTTGTTCCCATCGGTCGCATTCTTGACTTCGTACGCCGGTGACTCAGCTTTGATCTGTTCTCTTCTTACCCCACGTATCTCACCGCTGAGCACTGGGAGGATCTTACTGCCCAGGCTGCTGAGGTGTGTAGGGTAAATCAGCTCACGTGTGCTTTGCCGTGCTCACGCAGAAGCCGACTGAAGGCTTGGGAAGCTAAATTTCTTTTTTTTTGTTAGGTATGCTAATGCACTACTATTATTTATTAACCTATTTGTCAGATGATAGAATCAGCTTTTGATAAATATTAATTCTTCTCCCTGGTCTTAAATCTCAACTTTAAAAACAAAAACCAAAGCAGTTTGCCAGCATTTCGCTGAACAGAGATTTCCCTCACCTGTCATCCATTTATTTCCCCCCATCCCTTACTAACTTGCTTTTCTCAACCTCCACTTGATAATCAAAAGAGCATTTATAACGGCAGGGACAAATACACTTCTGAAAGTAAAATGAAGAGCCTAAATAAAAAATCACAGAACAAGAGGCTCATCCCACTCACTCTTTCATATTTCATTATTTGATAACATCAGAAGATGAGTCCATCAGAGCTGCTTGGGCAAAGGCAAACAGGAGTGTGTCTGATCAATATTTATTAATACTTTCAAAGACAAGGGAGGCAAAGTTGAGCAGACTTCGTAATGGAGTGAATAATTACTCATGCAAATAGGGTTTGGCCGAAGGCAATGCCATGCCAAAGCGGCAGGTTTTTAATTGCACCCAATTAAAAATGCATACCTTTCGCTCACTCGTACTGTCTCGCTTGCTCTCTTTTTTTATTATTTTGTAGGAAATTTTTAATTAAAAAATAATCTGATCCTGAAAAGAGCGACAGATGAATCCTGTGTTTATTAGGTGCAGAATTCTTCAGTAATCCAAGAGTTGGGACAGGCTAAAAAGGAAGGCAGCTGTAAGGACGTGGGGTGAAGATGGGTTTGCATTGCTGAGCTTGTCCGGTGATCGGTCTGGGCTGCAGACGAACAGCTTCAGTTCTTGCTCCTTCTTCTTTTAAGGTGCTCTGTCACCTTGGGAAGGCCGTGACTCCTGCGCTTTGGAGCAAAGACTTGTCGTCTCTCAGAGAGATCGCCCAATCCAAGATACGCTCTCTGTCATTTTGTTGAAAACCCAGCCAGAATTGGCAAAGGTAAAAATCGCATTTCACATCTGCTCAGCGTAAATTCCCTGAAGGCGATCAAAGTTTCCTAAATCTAAGTGTTTACCTTGGCAACCTTACTGGTTTTTTTTCTACGCATTGTGTGTATAACTGTACTTGAGATATTGCCAATACTCTCAAAGTTAACCTTATATTAGATTTCTGACTGTATATTGAAGCATCTTGATAAATACCCAAATTTTGTAAAACATTATGGCTAACAGCAGCTGCTGGGCACTCAGCGCATGAGCCGGAAGGATGCTATAGAGCCAACTGGTAGATAGTCACGATTCAAATTTGGGATCTTAGTTTCTGCAAGATCCCAGATACAACTATTTCATTATGCCAAGTCCACGCATAAGCGTTACAGGACTAATTACAGCTAAAGAGGGGAGCTGAAATGAAAACTCATCCTTCGACCGCTGACCCACAGGGCTTTATCAGTCCCTGCCTGTAACTAGGTGTCCCTTTAACTGCTCTAGCTGAAGAAGGAGCTGTGATTTTCTGGCTGGGAGAGGGTTGACAGTAGTGCCAGTGTCATCAAGGAGGATGAGTCTGAGCCTCCGCTGTGCCCCTGTCACCTGCCACTGCATCGCCACTTCTGGAACGGCATGAAATCTGCTATTTTGAGGGTTTTATGTGTCTACCTGCAAGAGGAGACAAGATTTAAAGAATATCCATCAGCATGGCGGGAGATGGATTGGACACACAGGCCTTGCTGTGATGTGCTCCTGAGCCAAGTCTTGTTTTTCCGTAGAGAGGTTCTCAGGGAGTTTTCCATGCATGTCTCAGGAGAGTGCTGGGACTTTGTCCTTGTGCCGGGATTACAGTGTTAGCATCGTTAGCAATCAAACTGCTAAATCTGTTCCCATGATTGGAGATGAGGTTTGGTTTAGTCTCCCCCTCCCTGAATCCAGTACTGAGAAATATCTTCCCAAGGTTTTGTGGCTTTGACTATTGATGTTTTATCAGAAGCTGAGATGCGATGCTGTGACTCTCCAGGGGACCAGATCAGCCTTGCAGCATGCTGCTTGTCTGAGCCATGAAGGTATTTTCAATCCCTGTGTCAAACACTGGCCTCGCTCAGCGTCACAGTCTGAGCGAACAAGAGATGTAAACGTTGAGGGGAGTATAGCAGTAAATCGTATCGTGTCATGCGGTGGCACGGTGGCTTCTGGGGGGACCACCGATTGTGCTGTTGGGTTCTCCATCATAGGCACGGAAACTGAAATCAGTAGCTGACACAGAGTGACTCGGCGTTACCCAAACCGGATGAGTTTGTAGCTTGTAGGGATTACCCAAATGCTTTCTGCAAATAGCAGATACAGGGATGTGCAAGGTGTCCCCCATCCTCACCTATCCATCTGCCTGTTGAGCTGCACAAACAGCCTCTTTTATCATTTATTGATGATCCCAGGGCTGGAGCACCTCTGCTATGGAGACAGGCTGAGAGAGTCGGGGTTGTTCAGCCCGGAGAAGAGAAGGCTCTGGGGAGACCTTAGAGCCCCTTCCAGTCCCTGAAGGGGCTACAGGAAAGCTGGAGAGGGGCTGGTGACAAGGGCAGGGAGTGACAGGCCAAGGGGAATGGCCTGAAGCTGCAGGAGAGGAGATGGAGATGAGATGTGAGGCAGAACTTCTTCCCTGTGAGGGTGCTGAGGCCCTGGCACAGGTTGCCCAGAGAAGCTGTGGCTGCCCCTGGCTCCCTGGCAGTGTTGAAGGCCAGGTTGGATGGGGCTTTGGGCAACCTGGGCTAGTGGAGGGTGTCCCTGCCCATGGCAGGGGGTTGGAACTAGATGGGCTTTGAGGTCCCTTCCAACCCAAACCAGTCTGTGAGTCCATGATTCTATGATCCTGTAGTAAGTCAGGGGCATTTGGGGTTCCCTCAGACAAAAGTGCTACCAAGCAGCTGTTACGAAAGCTGTTCTCAAGCAGCTTGCATGGTTTCCCTTTCTTTTCTAAGGGAAATGTTCTCATTTAGACAGTTCTCTGCCCCATTTACCCCCTGCTTCTAAGGGAACAACATGTCCTTGCAGCAGAGCCCACCTCAAAGTCCCCTTGGGCAGTCCATGATGCTGGTGAACCAGTCCTCCATCGGCTCCAGGAGTTTCATAGTCTGTAGCTCAGATGTGTGGAGCCTAACAGCGTGATTGTTTTTTGAGCTTATCATTCATCCCCAGAAGGTATTTTTTTATTTCTGTCTTGTGCCTTCTACACGTATCCTGTCAGTCCTTGTTCTCTGAACTGACGATTTTGGACTCCTCTTCCTCCGGCCCTTCCTCCCACCTGATCCCAGCTGGCCCCTGACACCAGTTATGTTGGTGCAGACTTTCAACCACAGGAGCAAATTCTCAGGTCACGACAGGAGGCGATGTCTTGAAGAAGCAGAGGAGATAAAAACCGCAGAACTCCAAAGCCCAGTAGCCTGGTCACGCTAGCAGAGGCAAAACCTGGGATGTTCCAGGCGTGTGGTTTTGCTATAGCTGGTTACAGTCATTGCTGCCGTGATTTGCAGTCTGGCGGCACGCTGGATGCTCTCCAAAGGCACAGCTAAGCCAGACCTGAGAGCCTGCAAAGTACAGAACAAGAGAAATTTAATATGCAGCTTTGCCATGTTTGCCCTGATTGCTATTTTAATGCATTCAAAGAGGAAAGAAAGGGAGAGAGGTGATAACTTTTCCCAGAGCCCCTGCTCTTGGGTTTTAAATAATTTATTCCACCAAGACCTAAGGTTTAGACTGCAGCCTGCCCTTGTCCTCCTGCAGAAGCGTGGAGGACTCATGCAGGGCCCTTCCCTTTGGCTGCTTTCTGCCTTGCTTTGCTCTTCAGCCAAAGAAGTGCTGGGTGTTTGGCTGAAACAAGTCCTCGCTGCCATATGATGCATGCAGACAGGGATCTTTTCGCTTCTCCTTCCCTGAGTTTTCAGGGAAGCTTGTTTCTTTACAAGGGTATCTAACACCTGTATGAAGCTATAAAGTTAACCAATTCCTCTAGAAAGAGGTACTTTCCATCCATGCACCACTTTTTTTGGTTTTGATCCCCCAAACAGACCTAAACCTTCAGCCAAGGTTCATCGCTTAATGGAACCTTCCCCTTATTCCTGACCTGGAGCGGTCTGCCCAGGATTGGGAACCCCTCTGCATAAAGCAGCTTTGTAAAGCCTTGTATTTTCACAGCTCCCTCCAGACAGGATGCTTTGTCTTGGTGATATCTAGACCACAGGCTCCTGACCCCAGATCTTACCCCTTGGTACGGATGGGGAAACTGAGGCACGGAAGGCAGCTGTGTGAATGGGAATGGCCGTGCCAGGAATTCACAAAAGTGCTGTATAAAGGGGACCAGAGCTCCGATTCCCCTTCTGCTGCGGAAGGCAGTGCTTTCCAAGGGTCACGCGCTCTCCTCCCGGTTTCAAACCTTAATCAGTTTGTGCTATAAAGGAAGGAGGGAAAGAAAAAGTCTCAAAGGACCCCAGCAGCTCTCACTAGTTTTATCTCTTCCACCTGGGCTGTGGAGTCTGAGCAAATAATCCGGTCCCGCACCCAGTCCCAGCCCATTTTTTCTGCAGTGCTTGGATTGGCAGCTGTCAGAACTGCCCCACTGCTTCCCTGGCCCGTGACACGTTTTCCCTTCCAGTAAGTACTTGCTTAAATTCTCTTCCTTGGAAATCCATTCTTTCACTAATGCCACTTTACTTTAATTTAAACCAGCCTCCACTGCAGCCCCTGTATTATGCCTTCTCTTCACATGATCTTTTATTTATTAAAAAAAAGCACCTCGGCTCCTGGCTCAAATTTTATTTTGCATTATTTAATATTTTTCCTCTCAAACTCTGTGTCTCAGTAGCATTGGAGGTCTCTGGAGTTTTGGGCTTGAAGCTCCATATTAGCATCTCTCTGCAAGAGGGCTTCATTAGGGACAAAAAACCTCCACTTCCCCTACCCCTGTGATTCTTTTCCGTTCCAGAAGACTCCTGTTCTTGCAGGCTGAGTGACTAGATACACATCTGTACATCACCACGTATATATATATCTGTATGCATCTGTATCTATCTACTTTGTACATGCTGGATACCAAACAGTGACGTCTCGGCTGATGGTAACTACTGGGAAAGAGGAGCCCTTGGTTCTCCATAGTTTGTGTTTTAGCTTGAGTATGGAAGAGTGTGGGGAGCAGATCGGTGAGATTCGCTCCCCTGTGCATCTCCCTGCCCACTTGGCATCTCCTGATGTTCAATAGGAAGATGTTTGTGCTCTCTTTGTACAGCACCTGACGCAGCTTTCTCCGCTCATGGCACTGCTGAATAAAAGTAACAGTTGATGGTATTCTACAGAAAAAAAGGTCTGGAGCATAGAGTATCACTATTCACCAGAGTGGTTTGTTTTTTTTCATTTGCTTGCTTTTCAGGCAGTATTATGAGATGCTCTACAACACAGCAGACGAGCTTTTAAACCTGGTGGTGGATCAAGGGGTGAAGTACACAGAGCTGGAATACATCTATGCCCTGAACTTACTGCACCGGAGCCAGACGGGTGTGGGAGACCAAACCACCCAGAACATGAGGTTGCAGCGGTTGAAGGAGATCATCTGTGAGCAGGCTGCTATCAAACAGGCCACCAAGGACAAGAAAATCACCACCGTGTAATTTGCTCTGGCGCTCACGGTAACTGAGCAGCAGGGGCTGTCAGGTTGCAGGTCCAAGCCTCTGCGTTTATGTTATAATCAAAGGCAAAAGCGCGTCTCTTCTGGGTGGCATTGTACTACCGAGAAGCCATTTGAGATTTGGCTTTGGGGTTGTTTTGGGGGTTTTGATGTGTAATCACCTAATGCTTCCTTAATGCGTTGTCCCAAGAGTGATTGCACAGCAGGAACAGGCATCTTGGCGGAGGTTTGGGTGGGATATTTGGCTTTGCTCTGTTGCTGCTGCTTCGCCTTGAAGGCAAGCTGCTAGCTGGCGGGGTGGGAAAAGAGAATATTTCACACTGGGTTAGGTCAGAGTCTTCAGTGGAAATTCAGACCACACTAAAATAAACAGCACCATGACAGTCAAGCGCAGACCTGTTGGTCACATGTGGGATCTTGATGGTTTTGAAGCCATTCCACCAGCGTTGCTGCATGGAGCCTGTTTAAGCTCTGCCAGTACTATTTTCGATGACAGTTGTAGATGCATTAAGTTTTCTGCTGTTTCCACTGCAAAGAGGTCTAGTTGCTTATTCCTTCGGATAGTGATAAGCCAGTTCTCGTAGTGGGAGGTAACTTGGGACCATTTGTTTCCACTTCTACTTTTTCATTATCACAGAGCCATATGGCATCGGTTTCTACAGTGCATACTGCACTGGGTGATGGTGGATATAAGAGAAAATTGCCAATAAAAGGTAATAGCAAAACTTAATTCTCTTTTTTCTGAATATATCTTTTGAGTCTCCTCAGCTCAAAAGATATTTTGTAATCGGCATTTGATGTACTGGAAGGACACGCAGGCTTTTGTAGCTCAGCAGTGATGGATCAGCAACAGCAGGAGGAGGGCAGGTCCCAGCTCTGCCATCACCATTTCTGCCCTGCCTTGACCACATAAAGCCACCTGGTAAGAGGTTCCTTACTCACGGAGGCTGAGCAGTTTATACCATCCCTCCAAACCGAAAATACACTGCACTTGTGATTCTCAAGTAAATTGTCAACCCAGCTGGGTTCCACATGATGAGATAGGTTCTCTCTGAGCTGTGTAACTGCTTGTGTGTCAGTCTTCAAACTGCAAAATTAAAGGATGTTTAAAGACTCCTCAAAGGCTCTGGTGTTTTGTCTGGGGTTTGTTTGGGTTTTTTTTAAGAACTGTCATTTTTGTGGTATTTAAAAGATTCCCTTTCAGATATGAATTCATATGGTGTCCTCCAGGGTTGCATCGGTGTGAAAGTGGTCTTCTGAATCACTTAGTCTAATCCCCAGCTACCACAGCCCAACTGGACAAGAAGCTTCTCAACCTCCATGTTAAAAGCAGAACCCAGTAGTTCTAGTTGTTAGGAAACTTCTTCTGGTTTCTATTCTCACTCTATTCATGAACCCAGTTTTTCTTATGTTGATATTGGCCATTACCTACAAGAGTTCCTTCCTTTCCTTCATGAATTAGCATGAGCGAGGGTGAAGAACACCATCATGGTAACAAGTACGAAGATTTGGGGTCTTTCTGGGCTAACACGTGAGATCTGCATTCACCTGCTCGAACATCGAGATGTGCTGCAGTGTAGATACAGGAAAGCAGCATGTCCAGACTTTGGAGGAAGGTAAAGAAGCTGCTTGGTGCATCTAAGACAGATTTCAGACCCTTTGAGGTACAGAAGTGATGGGTGAGGAGCTCTGAATTCAGACTGGGCTGCTGTGGCCTAATGTCAAACTATTTTTGATTCCTTTCGTCGTTAATTGCTTAATAATCTGAGGCTCTGCCTCATCTTCACATGGCTGATCTCGAGCTTTGCAGTCCCCGTTTTCCGCCCACCAAGCAGCTGTGCTGGCGGCTGCCATGACAGATTGCCTGAAATCAAGAACATTTCAAACTTGGGAGTATGTTTTCAAAGCATATTATTTAAAAGACTCTTTGCACTGCACCTCACACTGTCCATCACACCACCACAAGACATAAATACAAAGCCCTTGCTGCTGTCTGTGCAGTGGCCTGAGGTACAAGGCGGCGTTTGCTGGATTGCAGGGCACAAAAACACCGTGGCACGATGACCGTGGAGAGAAGAGAGGCAGTGACGTACAGGGACTTACAAGAAGCTGTTGGAAAGAAAAGGTTTTGCAATTGAGGTAATTACAGCATATAATGAGCTTGTGTCTCTCTCCTCAAGTGTTCAGGCTCTCAGTCCTCTCCAAACCTTCACAAGGGAAGTTAATTTTCTCTCTGTGCGTTAGAGCGGTCACACAAAGGGCACAAAGGGAGTGAGGGTTGCCAGAGGGCACAGAGAAAGGCATGAGCATGTGGGAATCCAGACCCTGAGCCCCTTATTTCAGCCACCCATTGACATACGCTGCACAAGCTTTCTTCCTCCATCACAAGAAGATGCTGCCAGAAAGAATCCTTAACAAATCCTTACTAAATATTTTTTCCCAGAAAGGCAGCTTTTGAATATACCACGTTTTCTTGCCAACAGGTGCTTCAGAAGCATAGCATAGACAATGAAGATTATGATTTGGAAGCACAGAAGTCTCTAGGTAGCTCACGTTTAAGCAACGCACCTAGTTTTGTGTGCACGTGTGTCATTTTTAGATCACCCACTCTCCCTGCTGCTTTCCAAGAGAGAGCACTAAATAATCAGCGGGTCCATCCTCTGCACAGTGCAGTTACGCTTTGCTAAACCGTCTCCCAGTAAGTTTCCCGCTGCACGCGTGTTCCCAGATAGCGCTAAGAGCACGGCAGCAGCCCACTTGCTACAAAGCACCTGGATGATGGGAGAGATGAGGAGGCTGTTTTGGCACCAAGCCTGCCTGGAAATAGAGAGTCCCCTTGCAAGGGGTCTGGCTTGTGTGTTGGTGTTTGTTGCAAATCTTTTCTCACTAATAGGGGATCGAGTGGCTGGGGGAGAGATCTTTTGGGAACATCTTTTGTTCATTAAGCTGTTATTGTGGGTAGAGTCAAGCTGTTAATGTTTCATAGCAAATAACTATTCAGACAACACATTGGCTTATCTGCTCACAATGTCCACGCTCTCATAAGCACCCATCTGGAGCCACGATTGGAGGCCAGCCTCGAAGGTGGAAGAAGAGGGTTGTACTGAGACACCAGTGGCTTCTAAGTAGGTGTTTGGAAAGTCCCTCAAGAGCACGTTGTCTGTTTAACCCTGTACTCTTCATACAGCAGCCACCACGCTCTTGGGAATGGTCCGAGTCACGCAGCCCCTTGATGCTCGTGTGTGCTCACAGTCTTGTGCAGATTCATCGGGCTCTGCCTGTCCTGCGTTTATCAGTTCTCACCGATTCAACAGACACACAGGTCTCCTGAGAGTACCAGCCCATGGGAAACTTGCTGAAACTACCTCAGCAGCATTTACTTTTCCTTTCTTCGGTGTGTTGGTCTCTGGGAACAAGTTCTCCATCCCAACCTGTGCAACCCAGTCACACGGATGGGGCGTTTGGAACATACTCACAGTGGAAGATGGTTTCCCAAAGGAAACAAACCACATGAGGGTGCTGCAAACTGTGCAAAGACCCTGAAACACCCTTTATCTTAGATCTGACTTACCCCGCTTCTGCCCTGGAGGGACCCAGTCCTCAGTCTGGTGCCTTCTTACAGGACCACAGATAACTTCTCCAGTTCTGTTCTCTGCACAAGTTCTTGCCTACAGCGGTTTTGGAGTCCTGACATGACCCTGCAGGGCACAATGGTTTATGGACAAGGGCTAGAGAATTTGTTCTGTAATGTTACAGGAAATGCTGTCAGCTCCGCCAGCGCTTAGAGAGTAATTGTTGTATGGATGTGGCCCTTCGGTGCTTAAAGAGACAAGGAAATACTCCTTCAGACTGCAAAACGAAATATTTTCATGGGGGCTGTAAAAGTTCATGAGGGTTTCACAATTTCCTCTTTACAGCCTCGTAATCTTTACTGGGTTTTAATTATCACACTGTTTTGAAGCCTGTGCCAGACACAATAGCAGAAGTGGAAAGTAAAGCAAATTGCTCCGGTTCTTTTCACAGTTGCGTATCAGTCACCAGCTTATCCTCTCCCAGGTGCCTCCTACCTCTTGACATCCTCTTGATTAAAGATGATATAAACCTGCCTGTCTGACAGATATACATACAAATATATGTATATACACACATGTGAATAGATAGACAGACAGACAGACAGACTTCCCCAGGGATATCATGGTGTGGGTCCCCCCAACCTCATAATCTGCCATACATGTGATGAGCCCGGCTGGAAAGGTTTGCTGAGGAGTCGTTCTACTGAGACTTTCTTTTTGCCTTTTATTGGCTGCGTTTTTATTTTATTAGCATGAGTCATAATTGCAAATTTCTTTTTGAATGTGGTAGATAGCAATAAAGGGGAGGGCACTCAGGGAACGGAGGAGAGCTGCCAAGAGGAAATGAGCATTACAGTAATGTTGATTCTACTGCTCTTAGACAAGTGGGGAGCTTTTTTGGGGGGAAAGAGAGTAATTTTACTAAGCTGAGACATGGAGAAGTCACACAAATGGCCAGTTGTGCACTGATGCTTACTCCTGGGGATTAATTCCACAGTGGAAGCATACTATGATACACAAGCCCCGTCTATCACTGCAGACCTTCGCCACAAATCTGACTGTGCTCTAATTTCAGGAATTTATTACCCAAGGATTCATCCTACCACACTTTATAAATACCCAGTGACCCACATCAATTATATCACGGTAGCGACTTGAGCCTCGGGCAAGGCTGGATGTCCACCACTGTGTATGTGCGTAGCGGGGGATGTTCTGCCCTGAAGAGTTTGCACTCCAAACAGGCGTGACGGATGATAAACTCGAAAGGAAGCTGAGATGCAGGGAAGTCAAATGTTGCTCTCCAGGCCACGGTCCCTGGTGTACTAGCCCTGCTCTCTCATTACTGGGCAAAGCCGTCTTGTCAATCTGAGCTGGAGCTGCCTGTGCCCTGCAGTTCATGCAGCTTTTTGCATCGAATAGGGAGCGTGCTCAGAAATACGGCATTTTATTTTATTTTCTGTTCCTTCCTTTGCTGATTGGATCTAACAACTAAGCCAAGACAAAAGAGAAAATTAGGTGGCTGCGGCCAGCATATAATCATTAAATTTGCTTTTGGATGACCCGTGTGAAATTCATCGGGAGCGATTTATTGGGAAGTTCATCGCATCAGTGTTCATTATTTACTCTGTTAGGCTTAGGCACAGTGGCAATCAGTGGAGAAAATTGGACTTTTAGGGCCTTGGACTTCAGTGTTTGTAATTTCCTCTACCAAGCTGCAGCATGAAATATATTTGGCACAGACAAATCACTCCGCTGCTACAGCTCAGTATGCTCATCCGGTGGCACCCAGCGATCACTGTGGCTCTGACAACCGGCGAGGTGAAAGCAGGTCTGGGCAAAAGAAAAAAGAAATAGAAAGCATCCTGAATCCCAACCCTGGTGCTGAGCACTTCCACAGGCCTGGAAGTCACCATTAAGTCACCATTACGGTGACTTAAATGAATATCACGGTTATTTTTCATGCCTCTGCCACCCAGCCAAGGCAAAGCTACTGTTCTCGCTCCTGGTGAAGTCGTTTCTCCGTCGCTGGACTCTGACAAGCACAAGCAGGCTAGACCTGAGTGATACAGGGACTAAAATCCAGGGAATCCACAAGAGAGAGACTGACGGAGAACCGGTGATATTTGTACTGCAGATTGCATTTTCCTGGTCATAAAGGGGAAGACGCAAGAAGAACCAGCCTGGAGGTGAACTACCTCTCCGCAGGTCTCTCCTTCCCGCGGTAGCTGTACTGTTTGCTGGCCCCCAGCCCTGTTAAAGACACCGTGCAACGACAAGGAGCAACACACGACATTGCGGTGGCTTCGTGATTCTGAATACGGCCAACTCCATCAGCTCTGTACCAACCAAACATCAGCTCTCATGGTACCTACAGTGCTTCTCCAGCAAGATTGGCTGTCAGAGTCTTTGTCCTAAGGCAAAGAGACAGTCTTCAAGGCATCTCTGGTCCCCCACGGTGCCTTTTTTGTCTCCTAGCTCGTGGCGCATCCCACCACTAGCAGCAAGGGACCAGAGGAGAGCAGAATTTCTGGGGTATGATGGGTTGGGTGCAGACAGGGTGTGGGACTGAAGTAAGGGAGATCTCATCTCCTGGTTAGGCCAGACGTTAGGAGGGGGGGTCTGCTGCCACCTTGTCCTCATGGGCAAAGGCCCCAGCAGGCTCAGACTGTCAGAAAGAACAGGGAGCTAATGAGAGAGAGACCTGGGCTTCCCCGAGCCCCTCTGACCCCTCAGCCAAGACTTTTAAGACTATTGCTTTGCTCATGGAGGATGCTTGCAGCTGTCCCCACATGGGGACTTCTCCAAATTCAAGACAGCCAGCTCTGATGTGACACACACACACACACACACACACACCCCATGCAATTCCCGAGTGGAAAAGCTCATGGAGGTGCAGCAAGAAATACAAGAGCGTCAAGGGGCCATGAGTAAAGCCAAGGCATTGGCTGCAGGGAATTGATTTGGGGAGGCTGGCTGTGCTCCTAGCAGGCTGAAGAGCAGGAACACAGCCATAGGACCAAGCTGAAGGGAAGGTGTCAAATGGACTCACACCTCTGCCCCACCAATACAAAAACTGGGACCTGCAAAGCTGGGTGAAGCGTGATTTGAGCAGCACGCAAGCTGCCTGTTTCACACCTTGCCTCTCTTCCTACTCAAAGCAGCATTTCAGGTTTTCCCCTTCCTCCCGACATCCAGCTGGGTCCTTTGATTGCTCGGTGCTACTCGGTGAATCACCGAGTGAATTTGCATGGGGCTTTTGCAAGTACAAAGAGCTATGAGAGTGCTAGGGCTGCCTATAAATCTGCTTTGTGGCATGCGTGGCATGTATTTGGGAGCTGATTGTTTTTATAATTGAATAGTAAATCAATGTATTTAAGGCCAGCGTTTGCAGTTAACACTTCTGAGCATGAAATGCTCCCTCTGTCAATAGTGGGAAGGTTTTATTAAGATAATAACTGCAGATTTAGAGTTTGAGTTCTGGTTTTGGTTGGGTTTTGTTTGGTTTTTTTAATGCTCAGTTCAGTGTTTGCTGTTCCAGAGCAAGGAGAATTTGAGGAACATTTCATACCACAGCCAAGCACCATTCAAATGCAACATGAGATTGAATATCTGGGGAAACATCTGTCACCCTCTGTGCCACATCAGCCCCTTCAGCAATGAGGGAACAGCAGATGAACAAGTTTTCCTTCATTATCACAGCCGGAGTCACTTCTCACCTGCCTGAACTACCCCCTCCCCTTCTTTGAGCTTTCAGCTTGAGAAGCTGAGTGCAGTGAGGGCTTTCTGAAACACATTTTGGGGGCTGAACCTACTTCAAACCACTGATCTTCACTGGACCAGGTTGGTCATGATGTGGGTTGCCATTTCTGTTAGCCTCCTGGTTACCAGCCAGCCATTCTCCTTCCCCTGACTGAACGTTGGCCTACAGGATTTCTCTCTCCTTTGTGCATCCAGAAATCCCCCTTCTCACATGAAGAGCAGGAACGTGTCAGATGTGGCTGGGAATAACTGAGCCCGCACACTGAGCTGTTGATCATTAATCACTCAGAAGAGAAGCCTGGGCATTTAGGGGACCTGTTAAAGTCCCTCATCTGCATGATTAGCTCTTTCCCAGCTGATTACAGAAGATGGACACTCTTTGAACAGCTCCTGAATTTTTAATGACTCCTTAAACCTGAGTGAATTACCCCAAAACCTCTGGGCAACCAGAGACAACCCCTTGTGTCATCCTCCCCCCCCCTCCCTTCAGTGGATCAAGAGAGTCCACGTTACCAAATGCAGAGGGGCTGGAT
The DNA here is from genome assembly GCF_011004875.1 of Balearica regulorum gibbericeps. NCBI lineage: Eukaryota > Metazoa > Chordata > Aves > Gruiformes > Gruidae > Balearica > Balearica regulorum. The sequence continues at coordinate 2,316,226 of NC_046184.1, read as the reverse complement.
GGGAGGACACCAAGACATCCATGGGCACACGGCCACTGACTCCCATGGAGGGGTCACCCCTGCCATGTGGAGGACATGGAGGAGGGAAAGGTTGAGTAAGAGTGGTCTGGGCACAGAGATGACAACATGGGACTGGAGGGGACGTCTTACAGATAGTTGGTCAAATATGGAGACAGATGGTGACATGGGATCTGACAGATCTTCTGCAGCAACATGGGTAGATGCTCCCTCCCCTCCATAGTGGGCCAGTGGCCACAACAAGGTGGTCAGTACAATGTCCCATTGTGGCAAGAGTGGCTACTCGGGCAAGTGTGGGCTCCTACTGCTAGGACAAAAGTTACCGAGGTATGATGTGAAGTCCCACACCCCGCAGACCTGCATGTTCGGAGGTGGCTATTGGGAAATCATGGTGCTCTGGCTTTCCTGTCCCATTCCTCCTCCAAGCCATCTGTGCCTGCTCATCCCAACAGAACGGTTCCTTATGCAGCTGTGCTGTAAATTTACCTCCCCAAATTTTGACTGATGCAGTGAGCCAGGAGAGGTGGGTGCAAACAGTTGCAGAGGAACAAAGCAGGCTGGTACAAAGATCTCCAAAGAGGACAGGCACCACAGGAATCAAACAGCTTGCAGATGAGCTGCTGAAGATGCAAGCACAGCCCTTTCCCTGGATGCTGAGACCACCGTGTGCTCCAGCACCCACCACCACCCCCTCAATGCCACATGCGCAACGAGAGGAAGAGCGTGATCCGGGTGGTGAAGGCTGCCTGCACAGCGCACAGGCTCAAGTTGGCTCTAACGCCTGCTGAAGTGTTAATAAAGAGCAGCTCGTGGGTGGTGTTTGAAGATTATTTACATACATAATTACTGCTAAACTCCCCCTACCTCGCTTGCCTGACAACTTCAAAGGCACCGATGCAAAACCAAACCCCACAACTTTGTGCAGCACCCCTCAGATTTAACCCTTCTCCACAGAGGTATCAGGTGGCTGACAGTGAATGGCTTCTCTGACCTGCCTGGCCAGCCTTGCTTTCCAGGAGTGGTCAGATGAGCACAATGATGAAGCAAACGAGGGAGGCAGGGTCACATTGTGGGGATGGGAACACCAAATGCTGCCAGGAAACGGTACCCACCCATGACCGTGGAGAAGCTGGAGCTAAACTGTGATGACAGCTGCTGGGGGCACAAAGGGATGAAGAGGAGGCAGAAGGAAGTTCATGTTCACAAGCCCTTGCCTTGCGTTCACAAGCCGTGGGCGTCACAGGGGACTTCAACCACCCTGATATCTGTTGGAGGGACAACACAGCAGGGCATAAGCAATCCAGGAGACTCCTGGAATGAGTTGATGGTAATGTCCTTCTCTAATGTCCTTCTCCAAGTGACAGAGAAGCCAATGAGGAGAGGTGCCATGCTGGACCTTGTTCTCACCATAAGGAGAAGCTGGTGGGGGATGTGAAGCTCAAGGGCAGCCTTGGCCGTAGTGACCATGAAATGGTGGAGTTCATGATCCCCAGGGCAGCAAGGAGGGCTCCCAGCAGGCTCACTACCCTGGACTTCAGGAGAGCAGACTTTGGCCTCTTCAGAGATCTGACTGGTAGGGTACGATGGGACAAAGCTCTAGAGGGAAGAGGGGCCCAAGACAGATGGTTAGTATTCAAGGATCACTTCCTCTAAGCTCAGGAGCTATGCATCCCAACAACGAGGAAGCCAGGCAAAAATGCCCAGAGGCCTGCATGGATGAACAAGGAGCTCCTGGGCAAACTCAAATGCAGAAAGGAAGCCTACAGAGGATGGAAGCAGAGGTAGGTAGCCTGGAGGAATACAGAGAAATTGTCCAAGCAGCCAGGGATCAGGTTAGGAAAATTAAAGCCCTGATAGAATTAAATCTGGCCAGGGATGTCAAGGGCAACAAGAAAAGCTTCTATAGGTACGTCAGTGATAAAAGGAAGACTAGGGAAAATGTCCAGCTCTGTGGTCCCCAGTACAAGACAGACATGGCACTGTTGGAGCAAGTCCAGAGGAGGCCACGGAAATGATCCGAGGGCTGGAGCACCTCTGCTATGGAGACAGGCTGGGAGAGTTGGGGTTCTTCAGTCCAGAGAAGAGAAGGCTCCGGGGAGACCTTAGAGCCCCTTCCAGTCCCTGAAGGGGCTCCAGGAAAGCTGGAGAGGGACTGGTGACAAGGGCAGGGAGTGACAGGACAAGGGGAATGGCCTGAAGCTGCAGGAGGGGAGATGGAGATGAGATCTGAGGCAGAACTTGTTCCCTGTGAGGGTGGTGAGGCCCTGGCACAGGTTGCCCAGAGAAGCTGTGGCTGCCCCTGGCTCCCTGGCAGTGTTCAAGGCCAGGCTGGATGGGGCTTTGGGCAACCTGGTGTAGTGGAGGGCCCATGGCAGGGGGGTTGGAAGTAGATGGGCTGTGAGGTCCCTTCCAACCCAAACCATGCTGTGATTCTATGATTTCCCACTACCCCAAGTGTTTTCTCTGTCCACCAAAATGACCAGTACCACCTAGGCATTTTGTTTCCTCAAGTCTGCTTCTTTTTTTAATGGCCCCATTCAGGAACAATCTGTCTCCAGCCCAAAATACATAAGGCTAATTTCATTCCAGTTGCGATCCTCCGTGCAGAGGGGTCTTAGAGAAGCCATTTCATCTTGGAGTGCATGAGCAGGCAGCCGGTCCCTGCACTGCCAAGCCAAACAGATGGGGTAGGGCGAGACAGGGAGGGAGGACAAGTGTGGTTTTGAAGTTTTAATAATCCCTTCTCCTGTCTGAATCATCACAAATCTCAGTGGAAGGGCAGGCATTTTCCAGATGGTAGGAAATAAACTCTGGGACACTTCCATGCTGAGAACTCATTAGCCCTGCTGGCTCTGCTCCAAGCTCGATGGCAGTCCATGTAAAGTGTATTTGGACCTGCCCTTTTTCTATCATCTCTTCCCACGAAACCTCCAGCCCCATCTTACATGGACAAGCTGTCCAGCTAGCTATTAATTTGATTACGTGTGGCCTTTGCCTCTTGGAGAGCTTAGTGCTCGGGCAAGTATCTTCCCATAAACCTACTGCACGCTAATCCAAGCATCTCAGCTGCCTTCACGCCACCCATCTGCTCACCACTCATTTGATGCTAACCTGCCCGCGCAGAGTCTGGGGAATAGTGAGGTATTTGGATGGCTTCCAGGTTGCAAAGGCAGAGCACTGGACAAAAAAAAAAAAAAAAAAAGGCAAAAAAAAAAAAAGCAAGCATATATGTAAATGCACCAGCCACAGCCAAATGTTACTATTGTAACATGGGCTGCAGTGTTCTCTGTCCTACCACACACCCTGTGCACCCCAAAAAAAAGGGAGGGGGGAAGTCCGCCAGGCAGTATCTGCACTTGGTGGCTGTCACTGCTGCCCATCGCAGGTGATGGAGCCTCCAGAGCAATCGCGAGGCTCCAAGTCACCCTCTTCTGCCCCAAGTCCAACAGCAGTCAGCCGAGTGACAGGAAAGCCACACGAGCAGTACCAGGCCCTGGTAGGGCTCTGCTGCTCTGGGGGTTTCTGGCTGCAGTGGCAGCCTGGCTCGGTAGGCAGGGTGCTCCTCCTTGTGCGGTTGCAGGATGGAGAGCCAAAGTTGCGATCTAGAATAAAAGGTTCTCTGCAGGTTTTTTTTTTCTCTCTAAAACCTCATAGCTTTTCCATAGCACAAAGCTTGTCCAGCTTGCAGATAGCTTGAAGCCCTTTAACGGTCCTTTGAACAAGCCTCAGCTAGAGACAGATGGTTAAAAAGTGTCCCACTTCCTTTGGGGGCGACTCAATTGCCCTCTGTTTTAAAACATGGGAGGCAGAGTAAAAAAAAAGAAAAAACACGCCAGTTGAAAGAGACAGCAGGACCATCTTGTTTCACTGCAGCAGTGTTTTACACCTGCAAAGTTTGTGCAGTGTAAGGCTCCGTGTAGCAGCCAATGTTTCATGTTTGCAGGGAGCACTGGGGATGTTTGTATGAGCTCAGCGTTTGCTGCCCATGTTTCAGCCCTCCTGGCTGACAGAGTTTCTGTGCTTGTTGCACGGGAAAGGCAGCGGGCAGCCAGAGCAGACTGACTGGTGAGGTGAGGTGAGGTTCAGACCTCCTGCATCATTTGCAGGTCAGTGTGTGACTTGACACGGCAGGCGTGCGGTGGGGACAGGCAGCAGTTGTTTCAACTGCGCACTACGTCATCGGGCTGACAGCCACGTCCTGTGGGCACAGGGAGACCCGGCGCAGGAAGGACGCGGGCGCTGATAATTCCACCATCAGTGAGTGCAGTGTTCACATCAAAAAGTGACTTTCCCTGTTTGCAGAAGGCAAAATTTGCAGATGTAGATATAAACCAGTGTGCTTTTGAGAAAGAGGATATCCTACGTGTCATGAAAGCTTGAAACAGCTATAGCAGCCCTATGGGGAGGATGTTGTCTGTCCTCAAGCAGCTCCTACTTGTCTTTGTAGCTCAGATGATTCAGAAATTGTTGTCCTAGATCACAACAAATCCAAAAGCCTCCCAAAATATATTCCCCGATAGGATCCCTCCTTCTCTTTTAGGATTTTCCATCTTTTCCTGATCTCTCGAGCCCTTGCCTTTGCTGCCCAATGCTAAACACAGTCCTAGACGTGCACCATCTGGAGAAGAGCGAGCCTTAGCAGGGCAGCCTCTGTGCCCAGAGGGCTGTGCGAGGAGGCATGGGGTGCTTATGGAAAAGGACTAAATCTCATTAAGGGTTTTAACATTTATGGCCAGCGAGATAATGAAGGAAGGTAATTTGGGCTAGCTTTATTGCAGTTATCATAATGTTTCCCTGAAGCACAAAGATAAAAGTCAGTGGATAATGTCCATAAGGAGTTTTTATATCTTCCTCTTTCTATTCTTTTTTTTCAAGCAATAGCCATTGCAGTCAAAGACGGCTGTCATTTTACAAACACCGGTGGAGAAGGCAATTATGTGATGTTGAAAAACAGAATTACAAGACTCTCAAGGCTTACCTGGCTGTTATGACCCACATTGGAGACCCTCTGCAGTCGCCAGGAATCCCCTGTCCCCAGCATTAAACAGATTAACCCTGAGAAGCAGTGTTCTCCTCATGTTTCTCTCCTGTATTTGGAGACATCCTGATAGATCTTCTCTTCCTCCTCTCCTGTATTCTCTGGCTTTAGTTTCTCATTTTAGCCTGTTCTGCAATGTAAGAAGGGTAGGTGATGGACCAGGAAGTGAGGAGGACTAAAATGAAGGAAAACAAGTAACTTTTTCTTTTTTTAATCTGCACTACTGAACTTGTAGAACTCAGTGCCATATAGGGCGTTGCTGGACTCAAGAGGTTACAGTGCACAACTCATCACAAAATATGGTCACACAAAGCTCAAACATCTTTAGCACCTTTACTTAAGATTTATATTAAGACTGGATCAGTATCTGTAAGACTTTTTTGGGGGCTCAAAGCTTGTTGTTGGCTACAATGGGGGATTTTTATTTCTTTCTCCAAAACATGGTGTGATGTGCTTTCTATTTCAAAGAGGAATGCTAACAAATCAGTAATTTTTAACATAGTGCAGCACCTGCTTTGCAGGGCTAAGCAAAGCCATCATCCTGGAGAGTCTACAGCACTGGCACCTGCTCTGGCTGCTGTCACCCATGGGTGCGCTGCATGTCGAGATGGGTCCACGCACTCCACAAGTAAGACCGTGGGAGCAGCCAGGCTGTTGTGGTGATTAGAACACCAAGACAACAAGCAGAGATATTTCAAATGCTGTCACTTTACTTACCCCCACTATGGCAGCCTGATGTCTTACTATTTCCCAAATCTTTCCAGCAGTTCTGAAATTGTACTTTTTTCTTAAGGAAACACCTTACCTCACCATTTCAAACCGCCCCAGATGCTCACCCCAGCAGGTGGCTGAGACTCCCAGTATAAATGATCGACGTCACCAGTCTTCCCAGTCAAAAACTAGGAAGACCAGGACTGGCCTGTGACTAGAACAGTTGACTGGAAGTCAGGGCCACAGACTGTCCGCACAGCCCTTTTTGCTTGTTACAGTGCCACTGAGCAAAGCCACCATCTTGCACAGAGCCCATTTTGTCCTTGGGCTTTGTGGCTAGATAGCCACATGGTGCCCTGAAGATTATTTGTCTAACAGCATTGACTTTGTGTCCGGATCTGGAACACACAAACCCCTGCTGTGGAACAATGAGGAAGAAGAGAAAGTGTTGTGCTGCATGAGGGCGGTTGCAGTGCCTTCAGCAACACAAGCATCTCTGCGAGCCGGGTGGCATCGCCTGAGGAGACCGCCTGTGAGACGGACTACAACTCCCAAAATGCTCTGCGGTCTGTCGGCACTTACGAGCTAGCCCCACGCACAGAACTACAACTCCCATCCTGCATCGCTCCACCCGCCGCGTTTCTATTGGCTGCCTGGCTGGATGGCGCGAATTTCCTTCCCCGCGGGGGGGGGTGGCGCATCACCCGTCTCCACGACAACGGGAGAGCAAACAAGATGGCGGCGGCCTGGTCTGAGCATTGACCGGGTGGTGCTCGAGTGCGAAGCACCGATAGCGCAGCTCCCTCCGCGTCCTTGCTTCTTATTACAGCTCATGGCGGGGGGCGAGGGCGGCCTCGGTGAGCTGCTTCCCCCTTCTTGTGCACCCCCGCAGCACCTCTCCCAGGGGATTCCCGGGGAGCTGCCCCAGGACAGGCCCATCCTGCATCAGCCACAGCTCAGCCCGCCTCACCAAGAAGACAAGCAGGAGGAGGATGAGGAAGAGGAGTCACAGCGCACAGAGGTTCAGCTCAGTGCCCCCCAGCTGTTTGGGGAGGGGTGTGCTTGTGAGGGAACAGTCCTTTCCCCCCCCCCATCACTGAGTGTAGTTGTGGGGGAAAGAAGAGGGAGTTGATGCGGGCATCAAGTAGTGATTTCTCATTTCCCCGAAGTGGGGAAAGAGTGGCTTGGTCTGTTTCCTTTCACATCTAATTTCTGCCTTTTTTTAGAGTCCCTTCTGTTCCCATGGTATCCAGGATAGTTCTGGATTGCCCCTCTTTCTCCTTGCTGTATAAAGACCTAAGGACAAGATGGCATATGGATGGCCAAATTAAACCCCTTTCCCTATTTATATGCCCTTCTCTGAGATTCAATAAGCCCCTGGAACCATGTGAATTATTAATCCCTCCACTGCTGGGCTCTAACGTGTCTACTGCCACAGCATTATCACCTCATTTTTTTACCCAGTGGAAATCCATCTATAGTCTCCATTGCTATAATGTGTAGGTGCTATAATTTAGATGATTACCATTTGAAACATTATTTATCTTGGTCCCTAGGTTAGCAATTGTTGTGTGACTTCTCCAAGCTTATAGGAATTTCACAAGCCATTGGCTTATTTTTTCATTAAACCTATGCAGTGGTTCATTAGTGCCATCTGTCAAGTACCCTCTTTGGCAAAGATTGTTCTCTAAAGAGTAGCGCTAGCTGCTCATGCCGAACAAATTTAAAGGGCCTCCAATAATGTGCATATTGGGGTACAACACTGGGGTTATGTTAGTGCTGATTTGCAGAGATGTTAACATCCATAATCAATGTGAGTTTCACGGCTCAACATCTCTGAAAACAGGTCCTGTTTAGAGCTGTGCATTTAAACCATAAGGTAAAAAAAAAAATCCCAGCCAAAAACTGTTGACCCTTTTTAAATGTATAGAGCTAGTACATGATATGTTTCTATTTATCTGTTTTGAGGGCTGTATTCATCATTTTCTCTAATGTGTAGTGCCTTAGTAGGGTGATGGAGCACTAAAAGCAGTGTTTGATTGAGGACTTTTATTAAACTCTTTTCCCGGTTACGTCCCAAGCAGCCCCCAGATTCCATTGAGTGCGGAATTTCATTTCATAAATCTCCCCTTAATGCATTCCTCTCCCTGCCTCCCTTTTCTGGTATTTTATAGGGTCAGTTTGATGGAGTGTTGGATGAAGACACTGTGGCTGAGGGTCTCCACAAGCTGGGGCGCTCAGCCCCTGGTACCGAATATGTTTATCTTAACCTGTCGCTTTCAGTAAGTACAAACAAAGAACATTGTTGTAAAGTGCTTCTCGCTCAAAGAGAAGCCCTTTCCCTTTTCTAACAGCAAATAGTTGGTCTAGTAAAAAAATGTCAAGTGGCAGATTTTTGTCTCTACCTGTCAATGGCGTTTCATGTATATGGGACTTCTGACAGGATGCAGCATGGCTCCAGCTGACAGCTGCCATATTGGTGGTGTTTTTTTCACTTAGTAGCAACAGCAGTAAGATTTTTCCTTACCCAGTTGCTGGGTGTGAAAATGTATCTTTCTGCTTCAGACAGCTGGAGAAAAAAATAGAGGAATATGCTAAACACCTGAGAATGCTGCGTTCGTTGTCCCCTCCAAAAGTTAAAATTTTAAAGATTACTTACTGCCGCTCCCTTTTCTATGCAGCCTTGTTTTTCTGGCACTTTTCCTAGCTACAGCTATCTCTCCTGGTTGTGTTTTATAGTCGTCATTTGACATTTTCTCCATTCATGGCTGGTTGCAGGTCTAACATCGCTTTCTGTATATGTTATCCAGCTGGAGGGACCTTGGGGCACCTCTTCAATGTCTCCTGCTACTGTGTATCTCTTGGGAGATCGGGTGAGGTTATATAGCTAGTTATTAAAGTCTCTTTGCTTTATTTTTCCAGGGTCGTGAGTTAAGTGACATTAATATTCTCTCCAGATATGTTCACCTACAGAATCTGGAACTTTCATATAATAAAATTAATGGTATGTAGTAAATACACTAGTAAATTCTTGGGTTGTGAAATCATTTAAGATGAGACATGCACTGTACCATGTAGTTTTAATATCACAAAGCCAGCTCTACATTTTAATGGTGTAACTTACTCTAGCTCTACAGACTGAGGCAATGGCTAGATCTTCTTGAGAATGACGTATGGACCGTTCAGACGGCTGCACCAGCATATGCTTGTCAGCGGGAACATGGAGATTATTGTCCAGTTTATTATCCAAAGATAAAATGCAAGCAAGCGTGTCAATACAAGATTAAGGTTGAGATTTTGCATGTCATAATATTTAAAGTTATGTCTGATACAGTTTTCCCAGCCTTGGGCTTTCCTTTGTCAAGGTTTCTTGTTAGTGACAAAATGTAAAAAAAATATCCTGGATTTAGAAAGGTAACAAATGGACACTGGTGTAAATTCCATCATCTTGGATTCCTTCCCTCTCCCTTGTACCCCCCCAACTCATTTTTAAATTTATATCAAAAGAAATGAGCTGTGGGGGCAACCTGTTGCATTATTTCTTTCAAGTTCATTTCACTTGACATGCTGGAGTCCAATAATAGCAGCAGTTTTGTGAGGCAGCACTTCTCTCTGCTCGTTTTACTAACAGTTTGTCTGTGAAGGCCAAGTCTGAACAGAGCAGGGACTTTTCCATAGCAACTAGTCATTTAGTTTTCAGTAGTGGCCTAAAAACTTTTCTCCACTAATTAATAAGTTAGGGCAGAGGTAGTCTCTCTGTCATTCTAGAGGTAGCCAGAACATAAAGCTATATTCTGGCTTATAGACAAATCAGTTTACATAATGGAAATTTAATGTAGAATGTGAATATTTGTTCTTCATGGTTTACAAACCATCTTTTTTTCTAGTAGAAGGTGTTAATATATCTGATTTCTGCATTTCAAACATCACTTTCTGAATGTGTAACTACAAATTGATTCTTGATTGCTATTGGACATAATTATCACATTTTGACATGATGATTTGACATTTTGTTTTGTTACTAGATCTTTCTTGTATCAGTCACATGCCTTACTTACTACAACTGAATGCTTCCAACAATGAATTGACTACATATTTTGGTTTTAAACCACCTAAAAATCTCAAGGTAAGTTGCCAAAAAATGCATTTTATAGGTTTAAATTCAAAATGGTTTTCTAAATCTAATATAAACATTGTATTTGGACATGTGCAAAAGCAAGTTTTTACACCTTCCTTATTCTTCTTTCTTGCCTTGTTTGTCATTTTAATATTTTTTTCCAAATGTTTGGGTACTTTACACTGGACGTTTCAGTCTTTCATTTTCTTTCACACTCTGAACGTTGGCATGCCATAGAAGCTGTACAGCTAACTGTTCTAGCCAGAGGTAAATATAGCCAAAGTTCTTTTCTTTGCTTGTCGAATTCATCAGATCTTTCGTGGGATCAGTTCCTGCTTTTCAAATCGACTGGTGCCAGTCATTATTGTGAAACCTGTACTTAAAGTGTAGCTGTCTGCTGGTCTTCCCTTTGCTGTTGTTTTCTTGTAGCCCACTTTGGATTACAAAAAAGCAGGAGGTTGTTTTGAAATATGACCTTTACGTATTTCTCTGTCTTCCTGTTAGGTTTTTGAATGTGTATGTATAATTACAGGACCATTGATGATAATGTTAGAAGAAATTATAGTTGTGGAAGTTCCCAAAATGTGAATTCTATGTGTCATAAAAAAGAGCCTTTCTGGTTTTGTCCAACTATTAGCATTAATGATCTTATTTCTTCCACACCCTTGATCGCAAGTTTAAGGTAACAGCCTTTTAGTTTCACAAGACAGCTGTAAGTGGTGAAGAAATAAAGTAACTCTGTGTCCTTTTTTCTTTAGGAAGTAGACTTTTCATACAATCAAATACCTGAAATGCAAGATTTGTCAACATACCAGTCACTTACTAAACTCTTGCTGGATTGTATCCTTTATGGAAACTTGAATGGGAGAAAAGTTGCTTGTTTGGTTTCTGAACAGCTATTTGCTTCAAATAGATACCTGTTTTCTTGGTATTTTTCCTTCATGTCAGTTCTGTCTTTAGAAGCAAGATTAAACACTGTAATTCTGGTGGTGAAACTGATCTTAATTTACTTAAGCATGCCTGGTGTTAAAGGTGTTTGTGTATACATGTAAGGTATTAGCCTGCTAGAGGAACACAAAAACCCCTCCACTTTGCATCATGTAAAACTGGAAAAGTGACATGTCACACTGTCTTTGCATGGCAGAGGTAATAAATAATCCCAGTATTTTTCTATAAGAAAGGTTAATAGGAAATCAGCTTGGAAGACTAAGCTCCCTTAAATAAAAAAAGGTGCATGTTGCTTATTCTTGGACATAGCTAATTACACAGGGACTGCAGAGGTTCTGTGGAGGACAAGGCTGTTTAATGACAATGAAGAGAATCTTTAAGTGAGAGAAAAATTCCTGGAGTATGCTGAGGGAACTACAGAGAGCAAAAACGTTCTGCTACCCACCTTCTGCCCTCTCACAGTGGTACCCAGTTTGTGGGATTAGAAACATGAACCTGCAGATTAAGTTTCTTCATTGCTTACTTCTCCAAGGCTGTCCATAGTAGTTTTAGTCTCCCTAAAGATTCTCCCATGCTTTTCTGAAAGGTCTTCTGGAGTTTCATGTTGACGTGCTGCCTTACTTAAAATTGCTTCCTGAGGGCTCGTAAACCTTTCCTCTTTGCCTCATAAATTGCATCTTGATTTTCTGCTCTCTGAAAAGGAGAAGACAGCAGGCTGTTGCAGTTTTTTTCTCCGTCTCTTGTCCTCAAAGTAGCCCATTACCAAACGATATTAATACAATGCCTTTTTCATGTCAGAGCAGATAAAGCATTTGCAGGGCATCCAGGTTACGTTTTTCACACGTTTTACAAGGTGTGCAGGTGACATGATTCTTGTCAGAAAATGGCATTGAGGCACTATACTTTTGCAATTCTAATTTGCCATCACAGAGCAAAAACCATACGGCAAAATGAAAAGGAAAAAAGATCAGAGATTTGTATTGTGGATCTGAATCAGTATTTTTTTCATTTGGTTTCAATGCAGCAGCGAGCTGTCTTCAATTTCTTCATTTGTCAATGAAGACGCCGTTGAAATGGGGAGAAAAACTGTTTCATGCATACAGTTGCAACAGGACTGTCTGAAATAGAGGAAAATGAGCACAGAATTTAGAAGTGCGGAATTTAGAACAGCAAAGTGGCACTGTTCCTAACCCATGTCAAGCACTCCTCATCAAAGACATGGCAGACAAAACAAGCTGTTCTTTGTAATCGTAAATGAAAATACTACATTAAATATCACGCAGTAGCGGAAATGTTTGGCACGCATTTCTCGTTGACAGTAACTAAGCATTTCTTACCATATTTAAGTGAATTATGATGCAGATGGTTAAGGTCATTGTAACTTTTTTCTGACAGGTGCACACACAAGTGCACCTGACAGGTTTATAAATTACTTTTCAAGGAAGAAACTGCCTAAACCAGAAAGGGAGACAGCTTGGGCAATAGTATCTGACAAAGCATGATAGTAAGTTATTAATAGACTAAAACTGATTGTATTCGGTTTTAGTGCTGAGCAAGTTGCTACCTCATACTGATGCTTGTGGCTTAAACAATATTTTTTCCTCGCAAAAACTTTTCCTTCTCAGTTGAAAGAGAAGCGGTTCCATTTTGTATGCAAATCAATTACTATCTGTCAAATATCAGTGCCTGTGGATGGTTTTGGTTTCCTTTCTAAAATGGCAGAGACAGCCTAGTGTGAGGTCCTACAAAGAGATAAACCCGTGCTTCCTAGCTCGTTTCTCCTCTCCTTCCCCATCTAGGCCTGTGAGTGTTGAACTTAGGTAGTGTACTGTTAAGTCCCTATGTGGGAATGCAGTTTGGGAAAAACAGTGTTAGGTCACAGGTGTTGAAAAGTATTCTATTGGCCCTGGCTAAGCTTACGTGTTGTTTGGTTACAATATCATTCAGACCGAGAGAAGAAAATGCTGATAATTTGCCCACTGCCTGGTAAGACTGGAAATGTGGATGAAGATTCATTTGCGCATCTTTGCAGGCACAGTTCATTCTCTCAAGTCAATTAAAAATGTTTTCTTCTGTGATTGCCTAAAGGCATTTCTCTGTCCCCTGCATGTTCTGGATATTTTTTTTTTTCAGTTATATTTCTTGGGTTTTTTTTATATAACTAGTTCCAGCTTGGGCACTTACAGTACAAGTGCAATTCATCTTGCTTAACTTCAGTCACCAAACAATTAGATGCCTGGATCAGAGTTATCTGATTTCGATACAGTGGAGAGATACATAGTCAGGTACCTCTGCAGTTCATCCCATTGCAAGAGAGCAATCTGAGATGGCTTGTTGTCAAAGGAAACATCCTTTGTTTAAGGAATCTGAGTAGTTATGTTAATGCTGAAGTTTGCTGAGAGGAATCCTAACTGCTTTTACTGCTGCCTTTGAGTTTCATGTTAATTTAAAATATACTTTCCCCTTTCAGTACAGATGGCCAGCATAGAACAGGTATAATTTAGAGTGAAATAGCCCCATATAGTACTATCGTCTGTTATTACTCGGATAATTTGTGTATAGTGCTTGGAGGTCAAGGTCAGTTTGAAGGCATGTTAAGTACTCCATAAACCTAAAAAGATCACGCCCTCCTCTGATGACTCAGCTATGTGCCTGTATTCTACAGCTGACCTAACATGCCTGTGCTCAAACATAAAGACCCCTATGTTTTAGCCTGCACATACGCATCTGATAACAAGACCACATTTACAGCATAGTTTTGCAAGATGCCAGCAGAAGTAGTTTCTTCCCCATGCTCCCGTTCCCTCATTTCCACTCCTTTCTTAATTTGCCATCAGCCCAGTTATGCCAGCTTGAAGGGCTGCCCTGTAAATCAGGTCACAGAAACAATCAGAGTAAAAAGCTCCTCCAAAAAGGAGGGGAGGATATTTCTACCTGGGTCAGCGTCGCTTACCCTGCACCTCCACAAAAAGCTGCATCGGTCAAACAAGGAGGCAGTAAATTCCAGAATAGGGGTGGGTGTGAGCAGCTGGGGGTTTAAACTCCTGAGCGTGAAGCATTTGATGTCCAGCTCCCCATACCATAAATTTCAGCTCCATTGGCTAATTTAGCTACTAGTTTTTGCTAAGGTTTTGTGTTCAGTTATTTTCCTTAAATGCAAAAACCTCTGTATAGATAATAACATAGAGGAGGTAAGAGGACTGGAGAAGTGTCACAGTCTGACTCATCTCAGTTTGTCACACAACAGACTCACTGCAATCAGTGGCCTTGAGAACTTACCTATCAGAATACTCAATCTGGTAAGAAAGAACTAGTTCTAGTTGTTTTCCTGTCTGTCTTTTATTAATTTATAAATGCCGTAATAAATGTGAAGGTAATTACATAACAAATTTTCAGAGATATGTGTAACACTGAACACTTTTTTTTTTTTTAATTAATACAGGATCATAGAATGATATAGGTTAGAAGGGGGTTGTGGAGGTCATTTGATCCAGCTTCCTGCTCAAGGCAGAGCCATCTTCAGTGGAGGTTGCTCAGCGCCTTGTCCAGCTGGGTTTTGAATTTCTCCAAAGATATTGTGCATTTGTTCTGGGTAGGTTTTGTGTTGATTAGGTGACGTGTAAGAAGTTACTTACTGTGCAAGTCCCACAATACAAACAATGAAGATTTTTTTTTTTTTTTTTAAGTGTGTTTCCTCATAAAGTTGTGCTCATGATAGCAGTGAGCTAGGACAGGAGGGGGAAAAGTGAGGACTGAGAAGCCTGCATTTGTTTTAGAAAACAAGACAAGTTTAGTATGTAAATCTGATATATTATTAAAGGATCTTTGCTTAAAGTTTAAAGGATCTTGTAAGGAGATCGGAAGCTTTACATTGCCATCTTTGCATCAAGATATCTAGGGTATATTGTTTAAATACAGCATTTCTAGGTTATACTTCTAGATGCTTTAATAGGATTTATCTTGCCTGGCTTCAGATTTCTGCGGTGTAGACAACTGCACCTGAGCTGGTTGTTCTCTGCTGCCTCAAAAGTCAGCGGAGAGAAATGGACACTTAAAATACTTCATTATTCTGATCCAGCTGCTGACATCTGCATTAACACAAGATGCATCAGGCCTTGGCAGTGCCTGTTTCTCTCTGCTAGTTGTGAAGATAGGCAAGGACAACTAGCCCAAATACAGACCTCGATCTGTCAATGCCTGCACTTGTTTGCATGCATCTTGCACTTTTACAGGTCTTAGGCATTTACCTCAGTGTTCCTCAGTTCAATGTTTGTAAAATGTCCTCAATAATACCAATGCTTTCTTCTAAATCGTTTCGAGATACTTAATAGGAAGAGCCATCAATATAGAGGTTGCGCAGAAACACAAGAAAAACTATTTTTAATGCAATTCAGTTGCTATGAAATACAACAGGCTACTTCTTAATAGGTTTTACTTTGTAATAATAATTTAAAAAATATTGAATGGATTTAAAAAATGAGTACCAAAGAATTTCTATACATAGAAATATGCTCATATTTGCTACATTAGCTTTAGCACCTACATAAATATTTTAGGTAAAGCGAATGAATCTCTTTTCAGGAATAGAAATATTCTTTTCCAATCCTTTTAAATTTTTAAGGATTTTTCTTCTGTTCTGTAGTAATTGATATAGAAAAGAGTAAGTAAGGCCTGTACCCATCAAGTCCTGACTGGCCCTTGTACTTATTATTGCTTCAATATTCAGGGAAGGTATTCACATTTAAAAGTGGACCGTAGCATGTTTTGAATGATATATTCAAATAGTGTTCAGTAATGTATTTTTAATATATTTCAGATATATAATGCCTTCAGTAGCTTCCAGTTATGCCCTTAGTGGCAATAAAACTGAATTTTCTCTCATTTTTAGTGGATAAGGTTAACTCAGATTGGCAAAATCATATCTAAAAGCTCTGAAATGAACTATAGGAGTGTGACAATCTAAGCTGACAGGAAGATCTTTTCTCTAAATGCTTTCTTCAACGAGAACTACAGTAAGTCGCTCAACCATTGTGTGCACTGATTTCCTCATCTGTTAAAAGGCCTAATAATAATTCTGTTAGTAATGGTTATCTGCTCTGTAAAATGTTGTGGAGGTTGTGTTAACAGCTAAGCCTTATTAATATGAACAGGTTCTTCAGTTTTGGTTCTTACATGCCGATATGAGTATTTCTACAACTGCTTGTCTTTTTTAATTAGCAAAGTAGATAGTCATGTGGAAATTATGTAAATAGATTTTAGCATAGCATTTTCTTTTACTAATTAGAATAAAATGCAGTTCGTTTTTTCGTGGGAGCAGTCATCCCCTCTCTTCCCATTGCTTCAGCTTGCTTTTCCATTTTCACTTGAGCTTTTTACATTGAAAGATTAGCAAGGTCTGAAGTTTGGAAAAAGGGCTTCAAAAACTGTAAATACTGCCTAGCTATACCAAAAAGCCTTTGTTCTGCTTATGTTTGCAAAAAAATAAGAAGTGCAGCTCTAATGAACTAGACTCTTAGGAATTTTATGCTTTGCAAATAAGAATCTCTACACAAATCCCTTTTGTTCACAGAATTTTATGTGCACCTCTTGCATAGCATTTTGCAAGTAGAGCTCTAAGCTGTATCCTATTAAACAGAGGTCTAACGAAGAACAGGGAGAGAAGAGAGAGCCTCCATGCTATTAATAACCTAATTAAACATTTAAAAGTCAGGAAAAATGTCAAGGACAGACAACTGGATTAACATTAGAGTCAGCTGGCTTATTTATTTCAATAGTTCCTAAATATTTATTAATAGAATATGAGGCTTCTAAGCTTTCAGCACAAGGTGATGCTGATGGAAAAATATAACTTGCAAGGTTATACAGAAAGCATCATGTTGAGAGGCCATCTGGGTACGTGTGGCCACTGGGACAAAGATGAGTATGGAACTAGCATGTTATAACTATTTGGAGTTTGTAGCAGAAATGAATGTGTGATTTGTGAGGTCCTGAGAAATGAAGCCATCTGGTGTCCAGGGATAAATGTAGGTCTTCTATCTTGTACCTCGTTTGGGAGGAATGTAAACCAATGGTGGCTGGTTATGAGTTCTTAAAAGACTGGGTCATTTCTTGTGTTAGAGTCTAGATGAATGTACAGTAAGGTGGGTTTGTTCGTATTTTGGGGGTTTTTAACATTTCTGTGCGTTCTGTCACTGAGAGTAAAGTCTGCCTTCACTTAGTCTGCATTAAGATGAACTTGTGTGTGCTAGAGATATTTTTATAGGCTGCCTGTAGTCCAATGAAGAAAGTACTGTATTGTTCTATCTTAATCTTTTCATTATTTATTCTGTAATCATAAGTGTAAATATAACCATGATTACAGAGGGAAATTCTATGTATTTATGCATATATATTCTATAATTTTATGTGCATATCTGTTTTCTAAATTTTGAGTTGGAAAGTAACAAGAGTATCCTTTAGCCAGTACCAGCTTTAAAAGAATGCTAGAGCTCTTATTGCTGTTGTCTCTTGCTGCTGTTCAAGGTGAATTGAAGATAAGTTAATCAGAAGATAGTTGATTCCTTTTTCCTTGAGCAGTATGGAAAGCTGTAATATGTCATCTCAAGATGAAGATGGGGCTAATGCATAAAAGGCCTATTTGTAATAGGATTCTCAATAATAAAGTGAACTCTGTTCTTCCTCAGGAATGTTGTTTTCCATCTGTAGAACTTTATCAACAGTTTGTATGTGTTTATTTCTTCTTAGAGCTCTAACCAGATTGAGAAGATAACTGGGTTGGACAGCTTGAAGACTCTGCAGAAGCTGGACCTATCTAGCAATAAAATAACTAGTCTAGAAGGCTTGGAGGAACATGATCTACTAGAGATGATCAACCTAGAGGATAACCAGGTAGCATACTTAATATTGATCTCAGCTTTTTCTAAGAATGCATTTTTTTTTCCTAAAATTCAATCCCTTTCAAGGCTGCTTCAAAAAATCTTTACAACACTGTGAGAAATGATTAGCAAAGATGACGTTTTTTGCTTTTGGTGTTTCACTCCAGTATTGTTTCACATGTTGATTGACAGTGTACTCCTCAGGCTTTATTTAATATCTTTAAATGGGCTTATCTTTATGTAAGTGTGACTTCTGTAGTATTTAGTGCTCACGTACATAAAGAACTAACAGTGCTCCCTTGAGTGGATAAGGTAGGGATGAGTACGCAGCTTTTTCAGCTTGATTATTCTTGAGGATCTTTACTTACATCACAGCTTTTCTACTGCCAGGCCTCAGGAGAGTTTGCTAATATCTCTCAGCCCAATTTTATGACCACAGATTCTTCTGAGCTCTCAGCTGGAAACTTCCTGTAAGGCAGAACTGCATGTACTCTATTATAAAGTGGCTTTTGTTATGCAGCAGAATTTTCACTGGAAGTACAATGATACAATCCAACTCATTTGTATTTGAATTTTGAAATTCAAGCCTTATATACATAATACTTTTGATATTGAGCTTCCAGTGTCCTTAACTGAAAAGACTATTGATTCATGAATCATTTTGACATCAAAGACAGATCTGCGTGCAAAGAAAAAAAATCTAAGAAAATAAGAAATAAAACTATAAACCAGGAATTGAACATTTTGTGTCATTTTTTCCCACTTGCAAGATACGTTTACAGGATTTAATTCAAGACGCTATGAATTCTTTTTCTCACACTGTGTTCAGGTTGACATTTAAAGGTACATCAATTGCACAAGACAGGAAACTAACTAATAGTATGGTAGCTATTAGCATTAATAACACCACTTCCATTGCCTCACTGTTCTTTACGGCGCGCAAAAGCTATTAATTTTACCTCATCAAAATTTGCCTCTTTTAATGATGTTATTGAAGCTGTTTAATGAGTCACCATTTTTTTGAACATTTCCTTCTGAAGAATAATTTAAAGAGAATTTTAATTAATTAGCACAGAAAGATCTGAGTTACTTCAGCTCACTACCACCCAGAATGATCTTAAATACTTGATTTTTCAAAAATGGGCATGATGATAGATTTATCTGTAAATCATGTCTTTCATACACGTTCCATGATTTTTCAAATGTTGACGGTTGGCATTCTATGATTTATTTAGGAAAGCCACCCAACTTGGTCAAAACTGTTCCACGGTGGGCTTCATGTTATCTCAAAATGAATATTGGATAGGCTATGGTGGACATTTATGTTTTTAGACACTTTCCATAAGCTGAGTATAAATTAGGGATAGAATCTGAAGTCTTCTAGTTTCACCCTTTCAGCAGTGGAGGAAACCCAGGTATGCTTACAAAGCAATTCATTCCAGCCTACCATGGATGGGATGACCTCTGGGACTGCCTCTCTTCACTGGTTACAAAGTGAGGTTAAGCGACTGACTGGGGCTAACTTAACAGACGGTTAAAATGAGCCGTCGTGAATTCCATTTGATCCATTTTGTTTTCATTGAGAGCCTTACAACTGTTGACTCAAGGTCTGGCACAAGTGCCTCTAGTGTGACTTTGCTTTGGGCACACAAACTTTTATTAATCCCGCGTAACTTCTAATGCTTATCTGACGTGCCTGAGTGCAGCCAACCCAGTTTCCTTTGTGGATAGGTGAGACCTTCAGTGGAATGCATCACCTTCTGGACACAGACAGCCAAGGACAACTATGGTGATGCTTTTCAGTGAAGTGCTGCAAGTTAGGTAGGATGAACTTGAGCTCCATTGAAAAGAAACTTGTTAGAAGGTGGAGGGTTTTTTTGCTAGTCAACTGAAGTGAGAATGTAACTTGCAGAATTGCCTCACTTAAGCATATCAGCCACATAAAAGCTAAATGTGTTAGGGCTTGACATTTGAAAGAACTGGGAAAACGCAGGTGGTTTGAAATTGCTGTCTGTATTATACTGCTTCTCCAGCTAACATCCAAGTTGTCTGCCTTTTGTGATTGGAAATGCCTTATTGAATGCAGTTAGCATGTATACCCATTTTGTGAGTATAATGAATTTTTTTAATGTCCAGATTTTAAGAGCAAGGATTAAAATACTTTTTTTTTCCCCCTAGTTGTCATGGATTCTGTTGCTGCTGATTTATGCTCTGTTTCTGTCACTAATTAGATTGCTGAGCTGCGTGAACTTGAATGTATTGAAGATCTGCCTCTCCTCAGAGTTTTAAATCTTTTGAAAAATCCTGTACAGGTAAGAAAGAACTAAAGAGAAAGCCAAAAATAAGAACCTAGAACTGCTGCTTTGGATCGTGCCAGAATCCATTTAGCCTCAGTTTCTGTCTCTGAGAGTGGCCAGGTCATTTCAGGGAACAAATACGACAAATGGTGGGTGATGGTTTCCCTGGCTTGGTTACCCTCCTCTGTCTGCGAACTTTGTCTGAACCAAAGCTGCATATGAATCATGATGATTAATATCCACGTAGTAAATCCATGAATTTTATCAATTCCATTTGTGAATCCATTTATGTGTTTGTACTCACAGTATGCCATGATTTTTGTTTAGGAAAAGATTTCGGTTTTGTTTACTTTGAAGGTCTGTACTCATTTGTTCCTGGGAAAAGCTAAAAAGGAACTTAATAGTACCCCTTTTAAAATCGTGTGTCTCTGGAATCTGTATCTTCTTTTTTTCTTTAGGATTTACTCAGTTCTCATTTATGGCTCCTGTTTTATTCCTCAATTAATGAATTTGACATCCATTTTGTCAACAACAATGACATTCGCAAAATACTAGAAATTCTGACTTTGACTCTGCATTTGTAATTTGTCCTGAGTGGTCAAAGATGATTCTGTCCTGACTTTTGTGATTTCTAAATTATTTCTGAATTATACAGTGATCTCAAATGTCAGTGAGAAGAAAAATGATAAGGGTTTAATGTCTCCTTTCTGTAATTGCCAGTTTTGTGTTGGTTTTTGTGAAGATGGTTTGTCGTGGCACACCATGAAATTAGCATGAAAAAATACCCGAAATAGGCTGTCCCTGGTCCTCTGTAATCTGAAAGCCTTTTTCTGTTTAGATGTCCTTCCCCAAAGCAAAGTCTGATCCTATTCCTTTTGGTTACAGTTTTAATAACTTATACACTCAACAACCATCTTAAGACAACTGTCTGAATTTCGGTTGTTTTAACAGGACCTTACTGGTTTTAGAAGTAAGAAGCTTCATGAACTTGTCAGTGTCAGCTTTTTAATTTGATTTTTAATTATTCTTTTTTATTGTCTCAGACTTAAAAGCATATATGGTGACAAATTTATAATGCAAATTCTCTTTTATCCTACAGTTCTGCTAAGGTTAGAAGTATTAACCGTAGTTTAGTACGTAATCCCAGTATAGATAATGCTTTTCGTTTTCCAACAGTCTTTCTTGGTGTTCTAGAGGGTACAGTGGTGATTTTTAAGTTCCAGTCCTGACTTTTTCAACAATATATTGCAGGCTGTTGAAAAACTATTAGCTTTTGTTGCAGAAGCTAAACTTGGGGGGGGGGGGGGGGGGGTCAATTTGTATAGTGTATTGACATCCTTCAGGGTAAAAAGCTTTTTATGTTGCAATGTATTAAGGTCAATTTAATTTCAACCGATTGAAATTAAATATTAGATTGATGAAGTTAAGTACTTTATGTCTAAGTGGAAACTGTCCTTTAGGAGCAAACAGATTATTGGCTCTTGGTGATTTTCAAGTTGCTCCAACTAACAGAACTGGATCTCAAGAAGATTTCAGTGGAAGAAAAGGTATGTAAACATCATTCTGGAATTTTTCTAAATAAAGCTTATAAAAACCTGTGCATGCAAATGTAGCTTTGTCGTCATTTAGTTTGACAAATCTCCCATGTTTAAGCCCCCAAGACAGGCTATAAATTCAGAGACTTTCACTTTTAAATCCATATATATTTGTACAGAATTTCTGAAGCAGTTGTGGTATGTAAAAAATGCAAAGCTTACCTAAAAGCTTTGGTCAGTGAGGAAATTTACTTAGCAGCCATTGTTACTTAGCCAGTGAATCTAAACAGGCAACTACATTCATTAATACTCCAAAGTGGTAACCACTGTCCTACTTCTGGCTCTCTACAACTACCTGAAAGGAGGTTGTAGTGAGGTGGGAGTTGGTCTCTTTTCCCAAGTAACAAGCGACAGGACGAGAGGAAATGGCCTCATTGCATCAGAGGAGGTTTAAATTGGATATTAGGAAAAATTTCTTCACAGAAAGAGTGCTCAAGCATTGGAACAGGCTGCCCAGAGAGGTGGTGGAGTCACCATCCCTGGAGGTGTTCAAAAACGTGTCAATGTGGCACTTCAGGACATGGTTTAGTAGACATGATGGTGTTGGGTTGATGGTTGGACTTGATGATCTTAGAGGTCTTTTCCAACCTTAATGATTCTATGATTCTAAAATACCATTGTTGGATTTTTTAGTGTCCTGTATAGCAAAGTGAACTCCGAAAGTTATAAGGGTGCTTGTTTCCCATTCTACTCCATACAGCTTTCACTGTAAAATCTCCCAAAAAACCCAGCTCAGACTGCTTACAGTAATTTTCTTTTGTAATAGAAACCTTCCCTCTTGTGCCGCTTACTATAATTTGGTTGCTGCATGTAGTGTTTGGGCCCCAGCCATGCTAGAACTGTTAGGATTAACAGCTGCCAATTGGGGTTGGATTTCAGGGAATTATCCCTTAAAAATGATTCTTACAGGAAATTCGTCACTCCTAACCATATAAATATTAGGGTTCTTGTTTAATGCCAGGCTCTCTCTGTCATGAACACAGAGAAGGGAAGATACCAGAGTGTAAGTTACCCCACCTACCTGAGATGTTGATCTTACTCTTTATCTTAGGTGACAATCTGTTTTCCTTCCAATAAGATTTTGAATATATTAAAGAAATTTTTCCATCTCTATGGAATGCAAAAGTAAGCCTGGATGACTGGTTTAGACTAACACTTAACTTTTTGATGATTAAAGTTATTTCAGAAAATCCTCTTCTCGTGTTATTTTAGGACATCTACTCTAGCCTCATAAATTCTATTGTCAAACTATGCAACATAGGACCTAGACTTCCTTTGGACTAACCTTAACCAGAAGATGTGCACCAGGATGCACCTAATGTGCTCCTGGCCACTACCTCAGACCAAAGGACTGAGCTCGAGTGAAATGAGCTCCCTTCCCCCAGTCCCCCCAAAATAGTGTGGGCATTGAGTCCCAAGTGCTGGATGTTTTGCTTTAAAGATCCCTCCTATGGCACCATACTACTTGCTAATATAGTCATGGCTGTCATCGGAGCTTACGGCAATATTTTGCAGCAGTGTTGGCTGGTTGATGTTTGATGGTTTACATGAAAAGACTCAGTAGTTCTTAATCTGTTTCTGAGTAGGTAGCATTAATAATACCAAAAAATATACAATTCATTAGCAGTCAGTATCCTCAATAGAGCTTTCAGCAGAATGGATGGAGGGAATCCTTGGAGTTTGAGTGCACCTCTTCCCAGGAAAGACAGAAATGCATTGTCAGGAGAAAATTGCAGTTTGCTTACTTTGTTAATGCCCATTGTGTTCCTCTTCTGACGAATAAATGAATGGCTTGAGTCCCTAAGGATTTTAGGTTGGCATCTTCCACCGGCACTGAGAGGATGCAAATTAATGGATAATTAAAACCTAAGCAAAATTACTTTGCATCTTATGTGGCATCCTGTTTTCTTTCCAGTAAAAGGTTGAATATATTAAAAATGGTGAGCTACACCTGGCTGCATTCCATCCATCTATCAAATTGTGCTTAAATCTTCTGAAAAGATTTATGTAGCAGAGTGCTCACAGACAAGCCAAATACAAAGACTGACCCTCATAAATATGAAGTCATCGTTATTCATAGTGATCTGTGAAGCATATTGCAGCTGGAAACAATTACATCACCACTCTTCTTTCTTTTGCCCCTAAACTGCGGAAACAGGTTGCTGCTGTGAATAAATATGATCCTCCTCCAGAAGTTGTTGCTGCTAAAGATCATATGACTCATGTTATGTATAGCATGCTGCAGCCCCAGAGAATCTTTGACAGGTAAGCTTACCTCCACTTCACATCAGCTCCTGAGGGTGGCACTCAAGTAAAGCAGAATATGTTGTCCTATTTAGAGGGACATTTTTCTGTCCCTCTCCCACCTTTAAATTAATCTAGCAAAGAGGAGAAGTTCCATAGTATTGTGTTATCAGTCTGAAAATTAGGCAAATCTTATTTGGTTGAAATTGATTATGAAATGAAGTTAGTCATTCACCTCTAAAGTCTGAGACAGATTGTCCACAGCTCCGTTTCTTTTAAACAATCTGTTGAAACAGATGGCCGTTTGCACCATAAATGAAAGATGCAAAGTTTCTATCAATACCCAAAGGCAATTAAAAAATCTCTAGAGGCAGAAGAGAGCTGTAAAACATATCTTCTTCCTATTCTGCTTAATCCTCCTCTTCACGCTGTTGGCATCCCATGGTGAGCAAAATGGCTTTATTTTGTGGCTTTGGGGCACATTCTATATTCATAAGGTGAAATTTTCAAGTTTGTACTTCGGGAAGTCCAGCCATTTCTGCCTTTGGGAGGAGACAATGCTGACTGCCGCTTATAGCACAGAATGGAAAGTCAATGATCTTTTTGTTCTTTTTCCAACGTTGCCATTGCCATGCCAAGTGACTTCTCTCAGTCTCATTTCTCATCTAGAAAATGGAAATAGCCATACTTTGCTGCTCTGCAGATGTGTTATGATACTTGCCTGATGAATGCTCGGAAAATGCTTTGACCTACTCTGATGGAAGATACTGGAAATATGCGTGGTTATGATTGTATTGGCTACAGTGGACACTGAGATCGACTTTTGTGCCCCACACCTTGTTGTAGCACCATTTTGGACATCTTAATTCATAACTGAGTAACCTGATTTAAGATCCATGATTTACTAAAAGTCAGACGTTTATATTTTTACCGTATCTTTATTGCGAATCTTGTGTTTTCTGGGATTGTCAATGAAAGACAGAAACCATCCAAATGGTGGTGATAGCTGTGAGAATGCTTAACAGCCTATTTAAAAAACCCTGAAGATTTATTTACTGTTTTGCAGGAGATTTCTTTAAAAAAAACAAAACAAAACAACAAAAAAAACCAAACCAACCCCACCACAATAGTTTCACCTAAAGGCATGGATTTCTTCCAATGCAGACATAGGGTCTATTTAAATATTTGTTTATTGCATTATGTATGTGTATCTTCATTGCTGGAAAGAAACAATTCTGTCTTCTCTCAGAGGTATTGTATACACCATCATATAAACACGCAGACCAGCATTTATGGTACTGACCAAAATTGTTAATGATGCTTTGAATGTTTGCCCATGCTCAGCTGGAAAGCACACAACACAGTCATTAATGAAATCATCTAATGATGATGCGCTACAGTCTTCTACACTATAAAAATGCTTATTGGAACCAGATTGGTATAGTTCATTTGCATCTATATTTTTAGATGAGATTATGATTAATTCTGGTTTAGTAATATCTCTATTAAAAATAAAACCTGAAAACAAAGCGAAAAGTTAGATTGTCGCGTACTCTGCGGTCAGAAGACGTTAGCATTAAGTTTCTTATACTGTTCCCTCTCTCTGTGTGCCTTGTGATTCTATCTTTAATTACATGGTAACACACCACTGAACAATATTATGTGTATTTTTCCTCTACTAGAAACGCATGTGACATTTAAAAAGGTAGCTTGATCATAGTTATAACTGCTACATGGGGAGCAGAAATTTAATAACAGAGGGGTCTTCAGTCTATTGGGCAAGTACATGATCAGACTTTGGAATCTGGCTATTGAGGATAAATTTATTCAGAGAAGAAATAGAGCATGATTATTTTTAACAATGAAGGTAATTAACCATTGGAACAATTTACCGAGGGTACCAAGAATTCTCCACAACTGGAACGTTTTTAATTAAAATATGCTCTGACGGAACCTCAGGTATCAGGCTTGAAAGAAGAACTAACTCGGGGAAATCCTGTTGCCAGTGTGATGAGGGGAGTCTGAGTAGATGATCACAGTAGTCCCTTCTGGCTTTGAAATCGATTAATCTTGCACAGCAGTGTATTACTGTACTCACCAAAGAAAGTTGAAAGATGCACATTAAATGAGCCAAGAACCCTTTACAAGATACTGCTTACAAGTTGTAGGAAACCCAAAACTTTTAGTTTATCTTTTAAGAACCAGTAAGTGGTGATGTAATGAAAGACAGTATTATGGAAATGTTCTCCACGGTCTTCTGCTGAAATAATAAAACCAAGGAATTTGAGGATATGAGGAATTTGAGCAATGGAAAGTTATTCAAGGGAATTTGAATTCCAAGTATAATCATGTCAAGTAATGATGTAGTGTATCATTACTGGATATAACACTTCCTTGTAAAAGAAAAGATTACAGAGGAATTCTGCAATTTGCAACCATGTAACAGTTTCTGTGAATGGAGAAGAAATATATTAAAACTATGTTGGAGATAAGGGTTCTGTCTTCACAGACCTGCCTTGACATCACTATTCACGAAGGGCATGGCCTTGAGCAAGAATAAGAACCTTTCTGCTACATTCTGATAAATTTTGAATCTCTAGTCACTACGCATGTTTCCTGGAATTCCCATCTGTGAAATGGTTCATTTATCATAATGCACTTGTAGTGTCCACAACTGCCACTAATACCTCCTGGCATCACGTTGTCTTAAACTGGTCTTTTCCTTACCACAAGTGTCAGAAAAGGGAAAGACGATCTGAACAGCTCAAATAATCAAGAGAGGAGGAAGATATTTCTTGAATAGAACAGAATGTCACAACCTAACAGATTCAGATTTTTAAAATGTATTTTTACCTTCTCTGGTATTTTTAATGTTATTGTGCTAATAAGCTTATTGTGCTAATGTTGTCTAATCTTTAGTTCATGTCACCAATCAGCACAGTAAGTTAAAAAAAAAAAAAATCCATAAATCTCCTAAAGGCTCTGCTACTGTCTTGCTTTAAAATAGTCTAGTGGATGGAACACTGAACCAGGATCTGGGTTCATTTCACAGTTTAGTAACAGCACATCTGTACACACTCAGCCAGTCTCTTAATTTATTAGGTGTATCTGTTATTTCTTCTGTGAGGATAGTACTCCATAGGAGAATTAGGAGATTGAATTGCATTATTATCTTAGTGCTTCTGAAGCGTCAAGTCCCATTATATACATACAGCCTAGTAGATAATAGAGCTGGTTTGCTGAACCTAAAGTAGGAGTAAAGCCATTACTTTGAAATCTTTTTCCTCCATGCTGGTGTTGGAT
This sequence comes from Balearica regulorum gibbericeps, assembly GCF_011004875.1. Classification (NCBI taxonomy): domain Eukaryota; kingdom Metazoa; phylum Chordata; class Aves; order Gruiformes; family Gruidae; genus Balearica; species Balearica regulorum. Next base: position 2,289,080 of record NC_046184.1, on the reverse strand, counting down.
GGCTATCATTACTTCTTATAGAGTTAGTTATTTGTAAGAGACAAGGTAAAAGCAATATAATCTGTTTTCAAGGATTTGTATTCACCTATTTTAAGTCACATTAAATGGAAGCTAAATGCATATAGGTAGTTTTCTTTCACTTTAAAATTTAAATTTGGTTAAAGCTAATTATTACTTAAAAATAAGTGGATTGGAAATTATTTCAACTATTTCTGACATATTATCAAGTGGCATAATCTTAAACTGTAGCTGAGACTTAAAAATGAGAGTCCAAAGTTGCATTCCATTTTTAGCTGTCTAAATAAATCGCTGGACACTCAAAAGTGCAGAAATGCTATTCATTCCATTATTTACAGCTGGAAGTGGAAATCTGAGGATCTAACCATCTGCTCAGCATGGAGAAAATGGAGGGCTTTGTATTTTTGCAGCACTTCGGGTTCTTTTATTGGAGTGTTATTTGTGTTCAGTGGACTTCAAGGATCTTAGTGGTTTTCATTGTATTGAATTGAAGAGTTCTTTACAAATTGCCACCTTCATCTGGCAAGGCCATGGAAGTCAGCGAGATTACATGCAGAAGTGCGTAAAGGTTTGTAGGACTGAGTCCAGGTTCATGCTAGGCTTATTATCCTGATCATTAAAATATTACCATCTCTTCAATAGATTTGGAAAACTCTTAAACAAGTCCCAGCAACACCGTAACTGCAGAGGGAGCTTTAGAAAAGGCTATAAATCAGAAAAGATTATAGTAGACATAACATTATTCCTTTTGCAAAAGAGACCCAGGGGTCTTTAATGCAGTATTTTGTGCTATTTTTATGTTTAGAGCATATCAAACTGAGCACACGCTTCTCCTGATTTTTGTCTAAACTGTGAACAATGTGAATAGTGTCATAGATGAGATTAGTTGAAGTGGTGATAAAGTCTCTGCAGAAGCTTTATACAAAGTTGCTGAAGACTTCATTTGTAGGTAATGTAATGGCTCCGTGTTTTCCTTTCTTGTAGCACTTTACCTAGTCTTGATGCTCCCTACCCCATGCTGGTATTAGCTGGCCCTCTGGCCTGTGGTAAGAGAGAGCTTACTCATAAGATCTGCAGACAGTTCAACAATTTCTTCAGGTACAGGTAAGTTTGCTCCATAAGTTTAAAAGAACACCAAGTGATTGAGGCTAGAATTGCTGCTGGTTTCTTTTTTGGGTGGTTTTATTTTTTTTAAAGAAGTTAAAAGTTAAAGACAACCAATAAATGCTCATTGCTATGCATTTTATCTCTTCCCAGGGCTTGATTGCCTGAAGTCATCAAATACTTCCTTAAAAGAAAAGCTATTTAAATTGTCATGTTCTTTTCAATGGTGAACAGCAAACAAACAAACAAACAAAAACATGTCATTTAGTGCTCTTTTTATTGATCTGTTCTATCTGTGCTCACTAATGCCCCTCAACCTAAGCATCTGTTTAGATATATATGCATTTCTCTTAATTTTTGTAATGTACCTGCATATAAACACATTAGCATGCATGTGCAGACTGCATCCAGAAGCTAGGAAAGGAAGCAAGTGCAATTGCTGGACCAGTTTATTATCCTGTGAGTGGTGTTATCAAAGCAAATGGCACCTTTCAGACTTCACCACCTGCTGGGAGGACTAATTCTGCCTATCTGAAAGGCCTGAATTATGATCCTTACCACCTTGGGCTCCCTGTGTATTTAGTGGAGAGAAACTATCTCATTCCAAGGGAGGTTCACCCTTTGTGAATCACTTCCATGAAGTACCAGCCTATTTTCTGTGTGCAGTAAATAGGAAGTCTGGCTAAGTTAGATCACCACTGTTGCCTAAAATTACGTAGTGCGAGGTGTTCCTCTTGTCCACCCATTCCATTCTTCACGCTACCTAATTTCCATAGGTCATATACCACACGCTATTCGGCACTGGTCTGTATTCCTGTTACATTGTCTGTCCCTTATTTTCTCAGATTTTTTTATTACACAAATTTATCCACTCATTTTTAACCAGACTTTGACCATAGATTCACATGTATAGTGTTTGCCACAATAGGACCTGGCTCTATATTTGTGTACTCGTAGGTATTGAAGCAGTGAGTGGTAAGAAAGAGTCCATGGGCACGTGCATATATGAGAATGATTCCGCAGAGCTCTTAGCATCACAGGACCATGCTCTGCATGTCGATGTGGTGTCTAGTAGTAGTCTTCTTCTCTAACATGATACACCACGGTGAAGGAGCCTATGTGTATTTCTGTCTGCTCTGCACTCAGATTATAGCTGCTTGCTGGATTAGATCATCAAACCAGCAAGTTGAAAAGACACTTTAAGAAAAAATCTGTGAAGGTTATGTGACCGTAAAACTGACTTTTTGCCTTTCTTTAAAGCAAACACTGTGTTTTGAAAGACTAGAGTGGAAATTACAAACTAATTGAATGCCAATTGAAATTTTCCAAGCCCTGTGTGTTTTTTAAGAGCATTGTTTTTTGCTGTGTATTTTATTTCCTAAAGCTTTTATGCATGAGGGGGAAAAAAAAGGGAGAGAGACAGAATCTTAACAAAGCAGAAAATTGCAACCATAAAGCAAAGTTGTATTTTAATTATTCAGTGGAGATTTAAGCAATTTTATGGCTTACACTTTTAAATTTCAAACATTCCACTCATTAAAAATGTATTTCATGCAAGATACCCTGGCAGTTTGAATGTAAACATGGCCTTGCAATTAAAAAGGGTTGTAATGTTTAAAAGTGTTTCAAAAAATAAAGTGAAATTGGACCCTCAAACCATCTGGCTAGTGCTAGGAATGACCTTTAAAGCTGGATGCGTTCATAATATCTTAAAGAAAATCAGGCTTTTGAAGTGAAATTTTACAGAGTCCATGTCTAACACACTGTTCTCATTTGCCACAGCTTGCTGATAAAAAAAAGTGGCACCCTCTAATGCCGTGATAGTTAAGATCTGTCAAGCTCTGCATTACAGACTAAACTTCTTAATGGTTTATAACTCAGCTACCTCGAACAAATGAACAGAAATGGCCTGGTAGGTGGGATACTAGTAGGTGGTGTATTAATTTTTTTTGCTGTATTTTCCAGGACAATGCAGCAGAAGTCAGAGAGTTAAAATGTTGTTGGTGTGAATCAATGCCAAAGCTCCACATCACGCTTTTGTTCCTGTTATCCTACAATGTAAAAATTAAAACCAAAGCAGAAACAAGTAGCAAAATATAATTTCCTAAGACAGAATATGAGCCACTGCATACTTTAGTCTGAAATTGCTACATGCATTGACTTAGCTGGTGGTTTTTGGTTTCGTTTGGGGCTTTTTTTGTCATTGTTAATGTTTCATCCTGGTAGTAAGCTCACGTATCTGAGGTTTATCCTGTTGTCCTAATGTGGTGGCAGGCAATTACTTTTCCTGCCTTGTATCCCACTTATCTCCCTAGTTTCAGGATGGTTTCTCCCCTTACTATTAGGGGTCTATTTAAAGATTGGTCTTATATCTCTTTCTTAACCTAACAGTTCAGCCTAACTCCCAGTCTCCTTTTCCATATTTAGGATTCTACTTTATATCATCCTTAAGCTGACATAACTGGGAAAAATATGGTTTCATCATTTCTCTATTACAGGGTGCTGTGACAGCTTCAGTTCAGGCTATCCTGGGCTGGAGGGGATTTATAGCCAAGATGTAATGTTACATTTAAACTTTTTTTTTCTTTATTTATGGGTTAATCTTTCAAATATGCGGCATTAGTGGTATGATTTGCACCTCTTTATATTTCTCTTATTTCTTCTCTTCTTAAAAATATATGATTTGTAGTATTCTCCCTTACCCCCACCCCCTTCTTATTCCATAGCTGCTTCTATGATTGAAAACAGGTTATTTCTTTATTATACCATGTATCTTCCAGTCCCTGTCACACTACCAGGGCAGCTTACTTTGGTGAAGAAAACAGACTTGATTACTATTTCGTTTCTCAAGAAGCATTTGACAAAATGGTGAACACAGTAAGTACCTGACTAGTATCCTAGTAGGCCTATTTCTTGCACCCAGAGCGAACTCTGCTTTTCTGTCCAGATCTGTTGTGTTGGTTTGTTTTGTTTTTTTTATATTAAGTTTGTGTCTGTGTGTGCATGCTTATTGACTCACAGTAATGCGGCTTAAGCTCATAGACAGAAACCACACATTCGTTGTATATTTATGCTGTCTTTTCTTCTGTATGAATGTATAGAAACCATTAAATGGGCATAATGGTCAGTAGGAATCTTTAAACAGTAGTATAATGTAGAAATAAACTTATTTCCATATGCAAATATCTAGTGTGTGCATGTGTAGGAAAGAAAAAGTCTTGAAATAGCTGCCCTTTTTTTTTAACTTTTTTTGAAATCTTCCAGCAACCCTGCAGGGAATGCAGTCTTTTAAAGTTAAGCAAATTCACCCTAAAGGCATCGTGTTTCACTCTGAAGGCAGTGTGCCTCCAGCTACTGTTTCTGATACCTTTTGCTGCCTGCAATACAACTTTGGCTTGAAAAGCCACAACAGAACTCATTATTTGTACATACACAAACAGGGGAGCCAACACAGTCTTAAGCAACTGATCTGATCCTTAATGATAACTCTCAGTAATCAAGTAGTTTAATTTTAAAAGCATATAATCTGCTTACATCTCTCTACACATACTACTGGGAACCAAAGTTTCAGTTGTCAGGTTTTAACTTTGAAATTTCTTGGCCAATTACACATTCTCCTTGCAGATTTGTTTCTGTCCTCTCTTTTCTTTGGCATCTTCTGTTTTGTATGGCATGGCCATATGGTTTGATGTAATGTCAAAAGAAGAATGCTCCTTGCTTTAGATCTTGCTTTCTTTACAGTACAAATGAATAACCAATGAAAGCTGTAACCTGTCAGCAGCTTGTTTTCAAGACACTGGTGTTTTATTATCCATGAACACTGTACAAGCTTGTACCCTGCCAGACTGACTATGTGCTCTTCTCTGCAAATTTTGTGCTCCCGTTGGCCTCATTATCATTGATGATTTAGGCAGGGAGAAACTTTGTAGGGAGAGAAAGCAAGGAAGTCCAGAGTGATTATGCTCCTTTAGGGAAATTGTTTCCCTTAAAATATTTCCTTTGTCATTATACTTGCTGTTTTGAATTTCAGGGGAAGTTTATAGCAACCTATAAATACAGTGGCTATTACTACGGACTTGGAAGAGACACTGTAGAATCAGTTGCCAGAGAGGGTCTTGCAACCTGTGTTCACTTAGAAATAGAGGTAAGGATTACTTATTGCCTAACCTTTCTTGAATGAGTCATTCTGTGAGAAATGTCCTGGGGAGGAATTCATGCAGTTTGACTAAGGTTTGTTTCAGCTGCCTAGACGTAGCCACGTAGTGACACAGGAGACACCCCATGGCCTTCTGCCCAGCCTACAGCTGCTGCCGATACATTGGAACTACTTGTGTGGGCTGCATTACAGTCACTGGAGACAGAGTTGTTTGGTCAGATGAACTGCAATTTTAACTCCACTGCCTGTAACAAGTAGCTCTCCATTGTCTATAAACCACACCGCTCCCTTTATCGACATCCACGTTTAGTCAGATGGATCCTTCTGCTGGCTTCCTAACATTTCCTGGCTTATTTTTTTCAATCTTCATCAGCCTCATCTCCCCATCACACCGTTACCGTGTCCTCAGCTTTTCAACCATGTGCTTTCCACCCATCTGCAGCTTATAGTAGGACTAGTCTAGAGCCGCACACCTACGGATCACCCCTAAAAGAATGCCATGCTTCTCCTTTGCTGATGAAGTGCTGGAGGATGCATGCAGGCCTGAGGCAATATTTTGGGCAGAACTATTAAAAGACACAATCTCTTTGAGGCATTACTTTACCCTCTGTGATATTTGTCAGGTGCACATGCACAGATGGCAGTATCTCAGAAGTCTTGCTGCGTTCGGAAACTAGGTCACAAACAAAGTGTCAAAACCTATCTATTGGAATCCCAAAAGAATAACTTTTTAGCTAATTTTCTAATTATGTACTTCTCATTATCAAGATTTACTAGCTAGGGGTTGAGGTGACAAAAAGGAAAGACATGCTACATTTCCTTCCAAATTCTTTGTAGAAAATAAGCTCCATCTATATGAGCTTCCAAAATGAGAGACTCCTCAGAGTGCCCAGGATGTGATACTGAGTGTTGCTGGGTTTCACTGTGTTTGTAGGGCTCAGGTCTACCTCTGGGGCGTACAAGTTAACAGACACTGCTACACTTCATGATAGATCGGGGAAAAATAATAGATATAAAAAAGAAACGTAGGAGACTGCAGTGCTAACATAGGATCCTAAGTTTTGCATCCAGACTATAGGGGAATGACTAGGGAAACTTGAGCAAAAATTGATTCTAAATTTAATTAATTTTAGGATGGTTATGTTGTTTGTTAAACTCATGATAAAAAAACTAGGTTTTTGTTAAGAAACCTTACTGTTCATAAGGAATTTTAGTCCCCTTTGGCCCAAATAAATCTGTACACATTTACTGGCTTGCATATAAATATACAAATAACAGAATAGCAGCATGTCAGTGCTAAAAAATAAGTGACTCCTTGCTCAAGTGGTCCACAATTTAATTCTGCAATCCTGCTCTTAAGTGTCTGTTACTTGACTGATATTAAACAGCAAATTAATAACTTAATCTCTGTGTAGATCCATTTCCTCTTTTTCCTAAGACTTGTCAGAACTGTGAATCACCCTCAGTCTCCACTGATTGCGATAGGCATTGAGTATGTTTGTTGTCTTGCCAGACAGACCCTAAATTTACAAAGGAAGAAAAATAGGAGAAGATGAAATATGAGGGAATGGGGTGCCTTTTAAAGCTGTCAATTCTTCACAATGTAGATGTGTTATCGAATAATTTAGGAGAAAGAACTTAATGGAACGTCATGTTTATTCATAAGGAGGTTAACCCAGCGACATAGGCAGTGACCATAACTTTTACTGGGTATTACCAAAGCTACTGTCATCGACAGACAGCCAAGAAACTCCTTTGTCACTGAAGTTTCAAGATCACGTAGTAATTATGCATAGTCTTGTACCGCTGTGGACTCTGCTAGCAGATGAGAAACAATAATGGTGAGTTATAGATCTGAATAGAAGTTATCGAAGTCCATTATCTTCTGTGAGGCTCATAACAAAAGTGATTTAGCACTATTAAAAGAAATTTTAATTATGGTCTGTGGGCTGAGACTAAAAGTTTAGAGCTGTTCATTCCCTTTAATCTAGAGTATATCTTTCACTGATAAAGTAGACTGACACAAATTTTAGAAGTTAAATCTTGCTGAGTCTACACTTGCAGTTAGTGAAGCAGCTGCAATTCTGACACACAGTTATGTGTTGGAGGAAGCACGTTTGCAATGCTTTCCCTTTGCCTGTACACAGAGCACGTTCCAACCAAGGGTGTAGTGGTGGAGCACCTAATGTGTCTCATGCTTCCAGAAATATAAGTCCACCTTGTCTCCTGCCAAAGGCCACTCTCCATTGCACTTATTACTGGTTATCCTCTCATTCAGGCTGGGGAGTCAAAGGAAGGAGGATATAATACTAGTCACATCTTTTCTGTAACCTCATGCTGTTAACTGAAGAAATTGAGGTGCTTTAGCTATGTTAAATGTATGGACATCTTCAGCTCAGGTAGTCCTTCAATCTTTCTTGACCTCATATGCAAATTCAGGAAACTCAAATTTTACGCCTTTTTTTATTTTCCAAAAATCTCTTTGGTGTCAAACTCAACTCCTGTATTCTCCCATTCTTTATTTTAAAGTCACTAGGCAGTCATGCACCCTATTTTCTCTGTACAACAAATTTATGAGCACACCAGAAGCTTTCTGTATCTCTTCTTTTTTTCTCCTCCCTACTCATCCCAGACTACTGATGGGCTGCCTCCCTATTCCTACATAGTTCTGTGACTTACGAATCATATGTTACGTTATTTCTTGATGATAAATGGAACTCATTCACGGTGCACCTTCAGATGAGGAAGGTGTTACTAGGCTGGAATGTGGGTCTGCTTTCTGCTGGTTTGTCTGATCTCTGAATGTTTACAGGCCTAGCTGAAAGGAGGTGGTCACATAGCTGGATGTAAAGATTTCTGTGCCCCAAATTGTCCCCTTGAGGTTTCACCAAAATGAATACGATTTTCCCCCAGAATCGCTCCCTGAAATTTTTAGAATGGATCACTGTTCCATACTTAGAATGCTGCAACCAGGAAAAAAAAAATCTAGTAAGTGTTCAGCCTACTATTGGGTTTTGCATGATTTTGCTTGTATTTGATTATATTTTAGAGTTATTCTGGAGAACCCCCACTTTAAGGATGTGACAGTCCGTTCTGATCAAGTAATGAACAGTGCTGAGATCTGACATACTTAGTCCTTCTCTGTTCCTAGCCACTCTACTGCAGAAGGTATATCATGCCTCAGTGAAAATGCAGTAAGCTTCCCCACCTTTACCACAGTGCAATAATGTGCATGGTGTCACTTTGGAAAATTTGGTCATCACAAGACACTACAATGGTTGTTGGCCTATTGGGCTTTTTTTCCACAATGACCATTAAACACCCAAAATGATCATTTTTATATATATCATCATGCATATAAAAGTAAAGCGAAGAATTTATTGTTAGTGTGATGGAATTTTTAACAGTCTGTTCTAAGAAGAGACCGACCCCCACCTGGCTACAACCTCCTTTCAGGTAGTTGTAGAGAGCAATCAGATCTCCCCTCGGCCTCCTTTTCTCCAGACTAAACACCCCCAGTTCCCTCAGCCGCTCCTCATCACACTTGTGCTCCAGACCCTTCACCAGCTTCATTGCCCTTCTCTGGACACACTCCAGCACCTCAATGTCCTTCTTGTAGCGAGGGGCCCAAAACTGAACGCAGAACTCAAGGTGTGGCCTCACCAGTGCCGAGTACAGGGGGACGATCACTGCCCTGGTCCTGCTGGCCACACTATGTCTGATACAAGAATTCATTATGTGTGATGCCCATCCTGTATGCTAGATACTACTGCTTCTCGTTCCCCCTAAAACCAGCTTTGTCCAACTCCAGGCCTTCATTTTTTTAACTGACCATTATTGAGATGTTTATAGTTGTGAGGTGTCTAGTGGCAAGACTGTGCCCCATCTGTTATCCCATGCCTGTAGTCCTCTACATGGTGTCCTGTGTTTCCACTTCTCAAGGTCTTTGCTATCATGCCAGGCCTCTATTTATCTAGACTATGTTATTATGTTGAGTCATAAACATCTCATTCTACCTGGAACAACTGGTTGTTACTGCTATCTACATAAACCTGTGGTTGTACCTCACAAAGATAAACAAAAGTAAAACAATTAGATATAGATACCTGGTCAACAGGAGAAATTGCTGGCACAGCTAAACTAAGAAGAGTTATAGCCAAGTCAAGAAAAGTTCAGAGCGAGCAGGGCAAGTCTCAGTCCTTGAAAACTCAGTACAAATATTATGATCTGTTGCAAGCAATGGCAATGCTATATTGCAGGGCTACATGGTTAGAATATTCTGGTTTATGTGTAGATAGCGAGGGAGAGAGAAAAGATTCTTCAAAGTATGAGTTGGTGCAAAGGAGAGCTATCGGAAATTCAGGATTGGTTCCATTCCCTACATCATTTAATAACACCTCGTCTTTAAGTCCTAGCATGCAGACAGGTCTCCTTTTTCAGATCTAGCAGAAACGATTATAGGTGTTTGCAGTCCTCAGCTGTCAATTAGTGCCAACCAGAGCTGTTGTCCTTACAGCAGAGTTGATGCAATGCACATGTAAATGTTCCCTAGTCTGCTATATTAAAAGTCCTATTCAAGATAGTTTATTGCTCATAAAAATGGTTCGAGTTGGGGTGACTGACTGCGGTGTGACAGCTGAAGAATTTGCACATTATATCTCTGCTGGGGAGTTGTGGTTATACCCACTTTTGGGGAGGGGGTAACATTGTAAGCTGCTCCAGCAAGACAAATATGCTTGTATCTTCGATGAAGTTGCATACTTTCACTTAGAAAAATGTACCAGCTGAGGAGAAAATTGTCGGTTTGTTCATAGTGGAAAGCTAAGGGCCAAGGTGGTGATGCAGGTAAGTTGTGCTGTGTGTCAGTATAACAGTGTGAGTCAGTGGTACGCACATTTGGAATAACTAGGTTTTGATGTAATAGATCGGATGGAGCAGAAGGAAGAGCCGTTAACTGGTGGGTATGAGAAGTATGATGCCTTAAATCACTGTGTAATTTGACTAAAAGGATTCTTTCAAAAGTGTGTTTAGAATATACTATTCTTATAATGCTTTCCACACGTAGTTTAGGGCACTTCACCTTGAACTTGCCTATTTTGTAAAGTTGGATGCTAGATCTTGAGACTTGTAGATTGGATACAGGTTTCTAGTACTGCTTTCACAGTAATTTGTGATAAATACAGAGTTGTCCTAAAATCAACTACAAGTTCAACAGGCGCTCAGTTTCAGGAACAAAACATTATGTTTCTCTGCTTAATTTTAAAAGGGTGTGCGTAGCTTGAAAAATACCTACTTTAAACCCCGATATATCCTGTTAGTACCAATGAACAAAGAAAAATATGAGGGGCATCTGCGGAGGAAAGGATTATTCAGCAGACCAGAGATTGAAGAGGCAGTCTCCAGAGTGGACATGTACATCAAAATAAGTCAGGATTTTCCAGGATACTTTGATGCAGTAGTCAACACAGGTAAGTTAATCTCTTTCATACTATAAATCTGACTTCTAATGTCACACCAATAGATGGACTGAAACTACTATGCAAACAAAGCCACTGGCAAATATTAAACTAAGAATGACAAATGGTTTGATGTTCAGCTTAACAGTTTAAACTATCCCTTAATTGATTTTCCCAGCTAATTCTTGTCCCAGGAATCCAAAAGCTCAGGAGATCTGTCAGGACTGAATTGCTCTATGTCCAAGTTGTGCTTTAAGCCCATCTAGAAAGTGAACCCAGTATTGAACTCAGCAGCACACTTGTTAAGTGTTGTCTCCTATGAGAATATTCAACTGATCTGTGCTAATTGTTGGTTTCTGGGCAGAGTTCAGAGGTACTTTTGATCTAACAGACTTAATTATCTCTGGGCAGGATAGGCTTTTTTCTAGTGTTGAAATGACAGCTGATGTGCAGTCTGGCAATGTCCCACTGTAAAGAAGAGGCTGCTGCAAAATTTTTCCTTGTAGGACTCTTCTGCTTAGTAACTTGCTCCAGTCCCTCAGCCTGAAACAAGGAATGTGAGGGTGGTATATATTTCATTACAACAAGTATTTGCTTCTTGATATTTAAGAATTGAGGATAGCACGTGGTAGAGAAGAATCGTTTTCTAGTACATTCTGTGCCTGCCCTTTTGTGGAGGTGATGTGGTTCAGCATGGTGATGGTGAAATATATCATTGTGGTATGAAATATTGTATTGGTAGTTATTGTCAAGGGCATATGGAGCTTACGATTTAAATATAGCATTAAAGAAATAAAACACAGTAAGCCAAATTGCAGAAGGAGAATATTTAGGTGAGTGCAGAAACTGAGATGAATTTCAGATTATTTTCTTGAATGGGCTATTTATGAAGACAAAGATTTTTCTCCAAAAGAGATGAGCTGGATGAGTTAAGAATGCATTTCTGTGTCAAACTAGTGTGATTTGTAACTTTGTACTGATGAAAGCTTGGGGTTTTTTCATTGTGTATCCTTTCTCTCCACCATGAAATGCATATCCCTTCCTGCAGATGAATTGGATGAGGCATTTACAGAGCTGAGTTTTCTCGTAAAGACATACCTGGGTTTGGAGCCACCTGCAGTTTTTGATAGCATTCGGGACTTGAATAGCAAAGCAGGAGCAGGTACTGTGTCTGACCACATGCTACTACTGTTTTTATCAGTAGAGTATTCCTATTTATTTGTTACAAGAATTGAAATCTGTGAATGATGCAACCTGTGAGACTGCTTGTCTCTGAAAACTCCACACGCTTCTCTGTAACGGGTCTCCTGGGCTGATTCTTCCCTGGGATCTGAATCTTTAATGGGATCTTTCCAGGTACTTTACACCACTGTGTGCCTTGAGGCAAAAATATCCAGACAGTGAGTTGTCTCTTATCTGAGGATGGTTTTGTGCTGAGGATCTCCCATTCATTCCAGATGAATCACAAGTGAGATACGTGTCCGCAGCTGAGAGCTTTCTGCCTATCAAACTGTTGAGCAACAAGAAAAGGGCATGGCACTGAGACCTTACTTCATTCTCTTCCCCAGGATAGCCAGAAGCATGAAGAGTTATATGAAAACCAGGACAGTAAGATGAGTGAAGTCAACTTATAAATTCACTCCAAGTGCTTTTGGGGCTACCCACTGTGGGATAAACCCAAATAATTGGTATTGTGCTTACCAGAAGCTTTTTAACCCTTGAATGACTAAGGCTGGAGCCTCGTGATCACTTCCAGCTAATCCAAGTGCATGCTGCTGCAAAAAGTAGTCATGCCCAACTTCAAAAACTAACCTAGGAAAAAAACCAACATCCAGCTTTCAGACAGATCGATTCCTTGATCAAACTCATCAGGCAGCTATAGGATTGGCTCAAGGAGGGAAGGGTGGAGGAGAAGAGCTTCATGGCTGCCTGTGGAGAAAGAAAGGAGGACTACTTTTGTCAGAAGCAGCGTAACCAAGATTAGTTTAACGTACTGTGAGAACTCATCTGTAACCCTTGAGTTTATTCCAGAGCAGGTTACCAGCTGAGATGAAAGCAGAATATGATCTCTAAAATACTGGACAAAAAGAAATAAGAAACAGACATTACAGTAGTAAGATGTTGTGCAACACAGACTAACGAGAAGCTCATTTATGTGAACTTTTTCCTCTACAAGAGGCCTCCATGGTTTATGGCTGTCTTGGTTAGATGCATTTCAACAGGAGGGTTAATGAGTTTCCTAAGTAACACAGAGCCAATATTCATGACCTTCTGTGTGGTTCAGAAAGCTGCAAATAAAAGTAGCTGAAGGGAGGGCAAAAAATGTTAATGAAGGATAGTGTAAAATTCATCAGTTCATCATTTCAGGTAATTTTGTATCCTGAAAGAATTAATAAATACTGATTTCCCAGTGGACACGAAAAAAGCTTCTACACATATTGTGGCATCTCAGTGCTACAGCAGTGGGGACCTTTCTGAAGAATCTTATTTAATCTTAAACCATGTAGATTTTATTTTAATTTCCAGAGCTTCCATGTTTGTTTGAAGTGAGAAAGAAGACTTCCTTGCCTTACTTATTATAATATTGTTGCTTATTTGTCTTAAAAACACTGGAGACATTTTGTCCTGAGAGGCAACAAAACCCACCAAACCCTAACTAGATTATCAGGAAAGAAGAAAAAGGGGGAGGATTAAAGATAAAAGATTTGTATATAATTGTGGTCTTTTTGAAGATATATAGGTATGTGTCTGAAGTTCCCTTAAAGGACTTTGTATTCCTCAGCAGTTCCAAGTTCTTTCAGTGAGTGACCTGTCACTAGTTACAGAAACTTCATTAATAGTACTAGATTTTGTAATTCTGCTGTCCATAAAGTAACTTTTAAATTTACTATGCACCATTAAATTCATTTAGAGCTTCATTTATAGGTGTTTAAATAAATTTAACTATCCTATTTCTAGAGATCATCTCTTCTTATGGACTGTGTGAAATAATTTATTTTAAAAAACTTGCCCCAAGGTTGTCTTTAATATGGACATTTTTAGTAAGATAGTAGCAGGGGGAAGATTGGTTGTGTGAGATTATGATAGGTTGTTAATTCTTTTTTTAATGAACTGCTGTGCAAGATCTTTTGCTCGTGTATAGAGTAAAAATACTGGGAGAAAATAGATAAGTTCTTCTTTTTAAAAACTTTTTATAGCAGAAGTATAATACATTTCAGAGCTGATAACGCTTTGTACTTGCATTAGCAGCTTTCATCCATGGAACTCGGTACTTTACAACTATTAATTATATCTCACAGCAGTCCTGTGGAGTATGTGCTACTATTTGTATTTTACAAATGAGGAGAGGGACATTTATGACAAAGACTGATTATTTGTGATGCTGAGCATCAGAAATCCCACTGAAGTTTTGGCGGTGTGAAGCTCTGCACCTCTGAAGGTTAGGCTCTACTACTTACTCAGCGTCAAAGCGAGTAGTTTACTGTGCCTGAAACAGAACCCACCAGTCTTAAGACTCATCTCTGTTCTTACCACCAGAGCTTCTGGCAGCTACAAACCAGCAGTATATAGTAGGCAGGCTGAGAGTCATCTGATGACTGTAGAAACTTTTTATGAAGGCATATGCTAAGAGAAATAACGGTATTTAGTACATGAACATGCATATGGGTGGGATGTCTCTTTGCCTTTCATCCATCACCTTTGTATGTAACTTCTTAGGTTGTGAGCTCTTGTGGTTTGATATGACACACAATATAATTAAACCTTTCTTATGACTGGATTTATGCATTTCATGTACCAATATTTATAAAAATGTTTCTGTCAATTTCATATTTAGATACCATTTTATAGACAGGACAAATCCCAGTTCACAGATTTTTTTCAATTTTGAAAAAAATGTTTTTTGAAAAAGTGAGTTAGTTGCGTCTTCAACTTTCTGGCTCACGTTCACATTTGATACCAGCAGTGCTGCAAGTCTTTGGATTTTTGTTCACAGAAATTCAGATAAATAACAGAAGAAAAGGTGCCCTGCTTCAACTCTCCATCACATTCCAAGAGCTCTGAGAAGGTTAAACCTTCAAAGCAGGTAGACTGTAATTAGCTCAGAGGTCATAACATATGGTTATGGTGGTGCCTGCATATCAGAGCATCTGTAACAAAATGAGCTCATTTACACGTGGTTAAGCACCTCTTCCTAGTCCATTAATGTAGGGGCGGGTTTTTTTAGATTTTTCATAACTTTCATTTGCCTAACTATTCAAGGGGGATGAATTTGTTATATCTGTGAAGTACTTGGAAGGTTTAAAAGCTTTTTGGGAACTGCATGGTTTATATCCTTTATAACTCCCACAATTATCTTTTGTGAATCCAGAATTGTGCCAAAAGCCAGCTAATGATAGTTGCACATGACTAGTTTCTTCTTGCTGTAAGCAGAGTGTTGTTCAGAACATTTTTGTTGAGGAGTGTCTTTTCTACACTAGGTTCAAGAATACGGCTCTCACAAGAGCAAAAATTGTCACCCAGCAGAGTAATTACTGGAACTACTCGGTCTTCATCTGTCAATGAGTTCTTAGACTCTTCTGCCAAAAACTATCCAGGAGGCATCTCAGACAAACTTGCTGCACAACTGAGCTCTGTGGTAAGGAGCATTTACTCTAACCTTAGACAGAAATGATAAGTTGTAGGCAAGAAATACATGTTGGTCAGACTTTTTTTTCTCCAGAGAAAACTGATTCCTGTTCTCTGGCCGTCTCTCATTTCAACAACATTTACCAGTTCCCCAGAGTTAAAGGCAGATTGATGAGAATGAGGCAGGTAAACTCAGATGACAGGACAAGCTGTCGTTGCTGCTCAATTTTACACCAGAATAAATCTGTTGATCGTTTCCAGGGATGTGGCATCTCCTACCTCTCTGGGCAGCCTGTTCCAGTGTTTCTCCAGAAATCATAACTGGTTTCATCCAATCGTGTACTGATGTAAGGGAGCTGAATATCATCTCTCAGTTCTACAAGAAGATAACGAAGCTATCCTATTCAGAGGAAATAGTTAGATGCAGTTAATAGGACAATGAAGATTACTTAAGAACGCCATCCTGTGGCAGTGGGAAAACTCATTCAGTCGAGCCTTTCGGAGCGTATGCTAACTATAACTGCCAGAGATCAAATTTAAGCACATTTTTCACCTGCTTTTACTTTTTCAGTCAACAGATTCAACAATGTGCTTGGATTTCAAATAACCTTTTGCAACTTCAGCTTCATGTCTCTTTTTTACTTCTCCTTAATAGTCCTTTCCCTAAAGGCATTCATTCTCCTTGCAGGCAGTGGGGGAGTTTGGGCTATGAAGCAGATGTGTCTAATGCTCTTTTTATACAACGACGACAGGAGAAAGAGAAAAAGAAAAATGAAAGCTTTAAACTTTGTTCCATTCCAGGGTTATGATGTCATTATGATGAATGATGGCTTGGCAGGCATGACTTGCTGTACAATTTTGCCACTATCTCTGTATTTATAACTACCTCTGATGTTTAGAATTAGTGCTGTAGATGGAGCAAAGTAACAGACCCCTCCCGCCCCCATTTCCCAGGCTTTAAAAAAGGCTCTCTTAGGTGTGGAAAAAGGTATGACTGTAAAATGGCTGACATAAATAGGGAACCTCCCATCTTTCAGTCTTCTGAAATGAAATACCTCTTTTCAAGCCACGCAGAATTAAAAAAAAAGTCACAACTGTTGTTTATTTTCATGTTCCTTTCATCCAAAGGTTTGTTAGTTTAATGTGAGAGAGAAGCCAGAATATTTCTTACCTTGGTGGCACTCTGCCATCACTCCTACCCCAGCAATTTATTTTTCTCACTTTTTATTTAATCTTTTTTATTTTTATTTTGAAAGTTTATGTTTTGTCAAGTCAGGAAGAAGTGGTTTATGATGAAGGAGGCTATCATTTACCTTGAGTTTAACTTACTTAGTGGCCACAAGGCTCTCTTTCTTATTAATCTCCTTGTTCAGTGCTGGTAATACCTTTTTGTTATTTACTACACTAAGTTTCCAATATATTTTTACATGCAGAGGAAGCTTTACAGCATCAGCTGAAGTGTCAACATAGTAAAACGTTCAAGGTGAAACACAGGTGCCTCTTAGACCATATTTAATGAGAAGAATATAAATACGTCTGTGGCCTTAAAGTAAAATTTTGTCTAAACTGTTACATTTAGGACTGCAAATGATTTTTGTGCCTTTGGCACCCAAATAGTGTGCTGTCACTGCAGTAACCACATTCCACTCCCATCATGTAGAATTGAAAAATAAAAAATATGAAGAAATGAATGTGAATTATCCACAAGCAAAATAAGAAGCAGGATCTGCTGTTCAGGGGAAGACAGTAGATCTGATTCCTTGCAGCCTTATCCCTTGTGAGCATGCCAACCCTGCACTAATTTTGTGCAGGGTTTTTAATTTTGTAATTAACTATACAAGGTATGAACAGAAAGGTATCTATGCCTGTAACCCACACAGAAAAGAGAGTGAGAACTGTATCTTTACCAAAAGAAAGCAAATCAAAACACAAGCTCAGTGAGCATCTAAGCAGAGTCTTACTTATTATAAATAGTGAAGGAAAGTGAAGGATATAGTCATAATGTGAGCATTCAGCAGATTAACTATATCCTTTTTTCGTTGCTCATACCATGACAAAACACCTCAGTTACAGACATGTGATTTAGCTATTCAATTGATAACTATCCATGGCTATCTGTTGATAACAAAGCAGGATTTAATAACTTTGCTCGGTGAATTACATTTTATTTTTTTAAGTACACTGCAGTGCCGCGTTTGTCTGACCTGAGAAATTACATTGTCCTACAGCACATGTTAATTAACACAACCTTAAAACTCGGGACCACGTTTTCCAGTCTGCTGAGATTATAATATGTTCATTGTACAAAGTCATTTTAACTAACTGAAATTTGCAAAAGGTAATTCCTGCTCTAAGGGGGGGGAATATTGGCTGACATGGAGTTGGTAAGGCAGGTTTTCTGCATTGCTGGAGCAAAGAGACAAAGACAGTGTTTTTAAGATGTAGCAGAGGCAAATTCTTCTGTATTGAGTCCCTTGCTCGTGAAAAGAAGCTTAATGCAACAGCATAGCTAGAATTATCCCTGCTCTAACATATTGGCAGGTTGGGAAACATCAAAAGTGGTTCTCTGCAGATACTGGAGTTCTGTGTCCAGTTCTGGGCTCCCCAGTTCAAGACAGACAGGGAACTACTGGAGAGAGTCCAGCTGAGGGCTATGAGGATGATGAGGGCACTGGAGCATCTCTCATATGAGGAAAGGCTGAGAGAGCTGGGGCTGCTTAGTCTGGAGAAGAGAAGGCTGAGAGGGGATCTGATCAATGCTTATCAATATCTAAAGGGTGGATGTCAAGAGGATGAGGCCAGACTCTTCTCAGTGGTGCCCAGTGACAGGACAAGGGGCAACGGGCACAAACTGGAACACGGGAAGTTCCACCTCAACATGAGGAAAAACTTCTTCCCTCTGAGGGTGACCGAGCACTGGGACAGGCTGCCCAGAGAGGTTGTGGAGTCTCCTTCTCTGGAGAGATTCAAAACCCTCCTGGACACGATCCCGTGCAACCTGCCCGAGGGGGGTTGGATGAGATGATCTCCAGGAGTCCCTTCCAAACCTGACCAGTCTGGGATTCTGGGATTCCTTCTGGCTACATCTTGGCACATTTTGACTACTATGAAGAAATGGAGCTTCACTGGAGATGAACATCTTCATTTTTCAAAGCCAGCGAGATTTCAGACCAGAATTTGGTTTGTGTAGATCGATGAATCATATTTAGCACCTTGTTAGTTATTATATAGCTCACTCTTTTCCCAAGACATGTAAACGCATACACTTTAGAGCCTTAGCAAAAGAGAGGAATATCACAGCCAATTAAGTTACCGTATATACTTTTAAGTTGCTGTATAAAGTTGGTCATATTTTTTTATCAGGAAGAAGCTTCTCTCCAAAGGCGTCATTCTGCAGCACGTCAGGCTGTGTCAGGGAAGGCACCGAGTGCATACGTCCAGCTCTTTCAAAGGTAATGTAGAGTGTTTTCAGCCAAGTCCTTTGCAATAAAGTGAAAAATGCCTGTTTAAGATTTCTTTTCCACTGCTCTTAAGGATGAATGATTAGAAACTGTCAGAGATTGCAAATCTTATAGACAACTTGCCTTTCTATCACTTTTAAATCCAGCCCGACAAATATATCACACACTGCCTGTGTTTTGACTTGGGTTGCAGCAGTCCTGAAACGTATACCGAAAATGTATGAGGCAGAGCCATCCACAAATAAGTTGTCTAAACCTATGAAATTATTATATGCGTCTTCTTTGAGAGAGCAGAAAAGGATCATTTTTCTGGCAGCTCACAGCCTCCGACATGTTTTTTTAGCACTACTAGTAATTAGTGTTGGAAACTCATAGCCATGCTCAGTGCAAGGTTGTTTGCTGCAGTACACCCTCTGTAGCTATCTCTGTTTAAAATAAAAGCTGATTCCACTTCCTAATTTTATTTTTTTTTAATTTTTATTTTTAGAAAATGGATCCTATCATCTTGACTGTCTCCCTTCTTCTTCCTCATAGTTACAGCCCTGCAAAAATGGTGTTAAAATGTACCATCTTTGACTGATCTTTTGTGGCACTCCTACCTTCTTCTGGTGTAAATCCTTCTAATCTGAATTCTTCGTTGCTTGCTTTTCCTACCTGCCATGAAAAGGCTCTCAGTGCTGACATTTAAAGTATCTAAATCAGCAATCATCAGAAGGAGTAGAAAAGTTCACACCTTTCAGCTTATTTCAAGCCTGTACAAATGCAGTCACCAATTGTACATACCAGATGTGGTGATGAAAATCATTCCAATGACAAAGTCTGGAGATATTAACTCTTTAAAAAAAAAAAAAAAAAAAAAAAAAGAAAGAAAAAGACCAAACCTGCTGAATTAAACTGTCTCTAGAAAACCAATGGCAGAAGCTTATAGGCAGAGATGCATGATTACGATGCATTTTCCAAATCTTTACTTAGAGAAAAGTTTTTTTAAGTAGCTGATTAATTCATTTTCAATTATGTTGAAATGAGAAGAAAGATGGAAATCAGTGTTTTCTTTTGCTGGATGTTTTGGGTTTGATTCAGTGTTGCAATGTGAACTGTTCATCCGAGTCTGCCTTAGTTTGTTGCTCTTTGCTCCCTTTATTCCGCTGTACTCATTCATTGGAAGCTGATTTTGGAGTTAAGTATCAGACTGCTTTGGCAGAGCTGTCAGGCAGGTGAGAGAAAATCCCGTCACCCCCAATCAGCATTTGCAATTACCAGGCCTCAAGGGATAGATGCGCTCAGCGGAATTGGAGGCAAGAGTAGACAACACGCCATTCCATGCAAGAGGTTAAGTCAAGAGGTGCCATAAATATGAATGTTGTAAAATGGTTGAAATTCTGAGAGAGAATCTGAATCCTGGAATGTAGCAATTAGCAGAAAACCGAGCAGGTCATGTAGTCCAGTCCAGCAGCAGGTGTATGGTTGCTCCATTGAGTGTGTTTGTTTATACAGAATTGGATCAAGTTTGAAATACTCTTAAGAGAGGGGCTTTGACCTTGGAAAAGCTCGCCTTGGGTTTGATGGATCTTTCTTTCAATATGTAACTACGGACCTGGGTCATGAGTAACTTAAAAGGTTATTGCATGTCATCTTAGCTGTGATAACCGTCTTTGTGCACACTCTTACCGTATAAGAAATATAAGGTGATGTGGTTTTCTTTAGCTTTTATCAACGGCTAAGCAAGGAATTTGGACACAGATTGTGTGAGATGACACAAGGTAATTCATTATGTCATTATTCGTAGTAATATTAGCAGCAGCACCCAAATAATTTTGGAGTAGTTAGACTGTTATCTTGTTTTATACCTTTCCATGGTTCTTCCTTAAACTATATATACTGTAATGTCTTTTCATCTTTCTCTGTAAGTCTATGCTTCGTAAATTCAGTAGGGTTACTATAAAACCTCTCTTAAGTTGTTAATTAACTCTCAAAATTGATCGGTCCAGAGTATTTCAAGTGCCACTTCAACAAGTGCTGGCAAAGACGACACTATAGCCTGCATCTGAGGCACAATGCTTCATTGTCTCTGCATATGTTGCTCAAAAATTTCACTGATCCTTTTGTGCAGCCATTATTGCATTAAATACCCAGGTTCGACATCTCATCTCATTGTTATGTCTAGATCCATCTCGGCTTTAGTGCTTCCCAGATTTCTCTCTCCTATGGAATATCCATAGTTTAAATTATTTTCTTTCAAGCTGTATTTTATTTGGAGGTTTTTATTTCTCTTTTTACTTGACTACATAAATAGTATAGGTCATGCCCGTTTAAAATACAGTTTTAAAAAACTCTTGCTCTCTATTCTTGCTTTAATCTTATCAGCTTCATTCTGATGAATTTTTATTTAGAATATGATAAATCTTTTCTTTATTTTCATTGTCAGCAGCAGTGCATAAATGTACTTCATCGACTTAATCAGTCCGCTGTTTATGCAAAAATATGATTTCTTTCACTGGTAATGCATCTAGCCTTATGGAGGGTTTTAGCTGATGAATCTTGATGTAGTAAGCTTGCTGCCATAGCACTCCTCGCTGGGGAATACTGCTCCTCTAGAGGAGCTGAGAGAAAAGAATATGCGCCCCTGCTTCAGTTACTCCGATGTAAAGCCTCATTTTTACCCTGAACTACCATGGAGTTTGAATTGAGTAGACCTGTGGCTCTGAGAAGCAAGAATGCATTTTGTTCTGCCTGTTCTACCCCTGGGGAGATGACATTTTGGAGCAAAGCGGGGCAGGTAGAGAGAAGGAAGTTCATTAAAATGGATTCATTTCAAATTTCACTGGGAAATACAAAAGGGTCCATGGTTGCCATGGTGGATGGAGTCGGTATAGAATGAAACTTTGTTCCACTTACGGCATTGTAGGTAACCTGAAGCAAAATAAGACAAGTACTTTAAAAAGTAGGTGATTATCATTTTAAAAGAACAAAATTGATTTTTAAACATGCAGGTAATTGATTATGTATTTTTTAGCCCATAAAAATACCAATATGATTAGCTCGAAGTTTCTACAATTTGTTGCTTGAAGATTTTTTTTTTCAGCTGTTGTACTAGATTTTAATTGTCTGAACTCCATTAAAGCAGTGTTTTATTTGATTATTTGTACCCTGATTTCTGTGGTTGAAAAGGGCTATGAGTGCAAAGTACCAGACACTTTTTGTCACGTAATGAGGAAGAATTCAGTAACTTTAGTATTTCTCCAGTGGCAATGCTGGCTCATACACACCTGCCTCTTCTTTTTCTTCTCCTGCCCGCTCTGTCCTGCCACTGGCTCCAGTGTCACACAGCTTAATGATGAATTGGATAAAGGTGCAGATCAGGTTTTGCCAAACAAAAAGGTTGTTTTTTCAGCCAGATCAATTTTCCCTGACTCTCTGAAGAACCACTTGTGCTGGCATCGTGCTGAGAGAGGACTGGGAGTGTAAATAGGTGGCTATGGACCAGAAAGAGAGGGCAGAGGCAGCTCAGCTGGCTTTTGAGCAGCGCTGCTGCAGAGAATGAGAACCCTACTTCAGTTAGGAGTGAATCTAAATTCTATGAAATATATGAAACTCATGCCAAGAATGATATATGCAAAAAAATTCCTAAGGTACTAGGTGTTTTGAATTTCTTGTCTATCTGTAAATATTAAAAGATTCTTTAATGTTTAATCTCATCCTTACACATTTTAACCCAAACTGAAATATAGTGCTTAATTTTCCTGAGTATATGTTAGAACTTTTTAAAAGTGGTGTCACACAAGAATCTAACCTATTTTATTTATTGCAGTCCCGCAGGGTTATCTACATAAATTTAGATTCTTAAATCCAAATTACTGAAAACCTGGCCTCTTTATTTTCTGCCTGTGGCTGTGTGCAGGTGTAATTAAAGTCATTTTGATGTCTCATTGCCTAATATAATGTACGGGCAATGTTTGGTGGTTTGCTCTGAATAATTTCACTAGTTGTCTGTGTGTTTGAGGGTAATAAATAAGGAGTTGGGTTGAAGTTTCATTCAGATCAGGCCTTTAGCTAATGATTAACTTTTTGATTTCATCTAAATGTTGCTGAAAGAACTGGAGTAAGCAAGAGCAGGCATCACTGAGAGGAGAATTTATAACATGCAATCTTTTTTTTTGAGTTGGAAGAAATTCATACACTTTACAGTTTCACTGGAGCTCCTTGCCAGAACTGGGAAGAGAGAAGGTCCATGGTCTACCTGACATTGAGACACTCTCTTCAGGTTGGACTTTCTTGCAGTGAGCATAAGATTTGCAAGCGTGTGGTTGCATGCATGTCTTGCAGACCCTCTTGTCTAGTCAACCTTTGACTTCAATAGAATTTTGCTTTTCCGTTTTATTTCTATGCCCCTCTTAATGACAAAACTAGGAGATTGTTCTGAACTACATGGATATGCCTTTTCATAGGGTGCTATTTAACTTCTCCAGCCAGTTTTTCTTTTTTTTTTCTTTTTTTTTTTTTTTTTTTGAGCTGGGGCTTTGTGGTGCAATTGGATTTACACTCTGAGCCCAAATGCCTGTAATGAGAGTACAAAACTTGAGAGGCAATGTGAAGAAGACATTTAGTGCAGAGATAGAAGGTGAAAAAGCATCCTTATTACACCTTTAAAAATGCATGTTTTTCTTAGCTGTTGGGCGTGTTGTTTTAAGTTTATTTATCAACTGAGATGTAGCTTCTGAGAGTGGGTCGCGGGTTCTGAATCCAAGCCTTTGCTCCAGGGAGTAGAGTTCATTTTCCTGTGGTGGCCTGCTCCTTAGAGGGGTGGTCTTGAATCCTGTCTTCAGATTTCTGCTTTGACTCTTCTAACCTCCATTGTGTGCTATATATTGAACAGAGCTCTTCACTGAGAGATTTTCTTTTATTCTTTTTTTTTTTTTACTTTTTTATTTCCATGATGTGGATTTACAAGAAATTATATCTGAGAGCACTCAGCTCTGGGGGCCATTAATGGAATCAGGCCCTTTCTCCTATGTAATTGGTTCAGATTTTGATCCGAGCTGATAACAAACACTATTACCAGCAGGTGGTTGCTTGACAGTGAAACAATAGCAGCTTGAGGCCTTACACTAGGGAAGCTTTATTTATAGGTATTAATAATAAGAAGAAATTAAAGAAAGGGGAATTTAAAGATGAGGAGTAGAAAAGCCTTGTTTGTGATGCAGTATATTGGGCTAGGGACTGATTTCTGAGGAGGAGTGGGGAAAGCTTCATCACTGAAGCACTAGAAGACCAACAGAGGGGAACAATCCTACTTTGGCAAGATGAGGAGGCATGAAAAGAGAGTTTGAGACTCCAGCCTCTGTGATTCCTGTGGGGAGGTGGCAGTGGTATACTTGTTGCCTTAATGGCCTACAGGCGTGATTGAGGGTTTGATGAAGAATTCAACAAGTATGGACTTTTCTCCCAACTGTAGCAATGAGACTTCAGAAAAGATATTAACCCTCCTTAAAAACCTAGCTTCTCCTGTGGAGCAAGCATTCAGCAGTTGCTACAGCAGTTTAAAAAGTTCTTCCTAGGGGAACTAGAAGATGACACATGAAAGTTACTTATACTCATTGCCCTTAAAAATAAACAGATTCCTTCAGATTTTCAGCTGACGTGTGTCAGTGGGAACTGTGTCCAGTTCTGGGCTCCTCAGTTCAAGACAGGGAACTACTGGAGAGAGTCCAGCTGAGGGCTATGAGGATGATGAGGGGACTGGAGCATCTCTCGTATGAGGAAAGGCTGAGAGAGCTGGGGCTGGTTAGTCTGGAGAAGAGAAGGCTGAGAGGGGATCTGATCAATACTTATCAATATCTAAAGGGTGGGGGTCAGCAGGATGGGGCCAGACTCTTCTCAGTGGTGCCCAGTGACAGGACAAGGGGCAACGGGCACAAACTGGAACATGGGAAGTTCCATCTCAACATGAGGAAAAACTTCTTCCCTCTGAGGGTGACCGAGCACTGGGACAGGCTGCCCAGAGAGGTTGTGGAGTCTCCTTCTCTGGAGAGATTCCAAACCCACCTGGACGCCATCCTGTGCGACCTGCTCTGGGTGATCCTGCTCTAGCGGGGGGATTGGACTAGATGGTCTCCAGCGGTGCCTTCCAACCCCTACCAGTCTGTGATTCTGTGGGATGGCTCTGGTACAGGGGGGTAGATGTATGGAATCTTCCAAGAGTTATAATTTTAAATTCACCATTTCATTAAGGACCTCTCATGTTTGGCACTCTTCACTGCTGCTTCTCTTTGGTTTTAGCTCTGAAGTTCAAGACTATAAGTAAAGTGGTGTCAATACTGCAGTTACCAGGAATGCTTTTTTCAGGTGTTATGCATGGCGGCGAAGATGAAACTTCTCACCTTGTGAGTTAGCCCCAAGGAGTGGGATTAATCTCACCAGATTTTCAGTGTCTTTAATAAAACTGTCTCTATCTGAACAAGTTACCCTGTGTTGCTCTGTTTCAGTGGAGAATGATTCACCCAACCTGCTCTTGGTCTCTACTTAAGCTTGCGTTTACTCATACTGTAGCTGTGACTGTTCTCTCTATTGGCTATAAACAGAGCCTGGATTACTACTCCCAACTGCTTGTTGCTGCTTCTCTCCCGCTGGAGACAATGCTCTCCCCCATCTGAACAGGTCTTGTGAATTTACTAAGCACTAATTATGCTCTTACAGTATATAAATGCATGTAACAAGCACTTTATTTTCTTTTTGTATTAATGTAGGGACCTGGCAGTCACTCCTGCACCGAGCAGCTCCCGTCAACAATTACTGGAACCAACAACACATGCTTCACTGCTCTCAGATGGAAGGAATGTCACCCAAGACCAGAGCTTCCCTCTGACTAACCCAGAGAGCCGGTGAGTTCAGTTTCTGAGAAGCAGATCGTCGCTGGGTGGAATGAAGGTTAATGCTGCAACGTGCAAGATCTAAAACCATTTCCCAAGCTAACACAATTGTCTCATCTGTTATATCAACAGCTTTATCAAACATGTGTCACTGCAACATAAAACAAAGTCTTGTCATTCATGGGAATGGTTTCATTTAGACACCATAATTCACGTACATAGAAAGGAAATTTCAAGAGCTTTCTATCAGGAGGATGTTTGAAGGGAAAAAGATGCTGAAAGAAACTTAGCCCAGGTATAGAAAAAACAGAACTTGAGTGATAAATATTTTTTTAGACAAATTTACCAGATATTGCTGTAAGAATTATTTCTCATTCTCTCTTTAGAGGATTACCATAGTCACTGTTGAATACCATTTGGGAGGCTCTGGGTGATATCATGATGTTGAGATTAATATCTCCTCCATGATAACAGCAGACCCCATCAGGATACTGAGCTCTGTAGTACCTTTACCTTCTCTTACTATCTCGATCATTGCTGCTATGCTTGAGATCTTGTCCAGCATCTCTGCTTGTGAACGATGAACATCCTCATGTATATGTACCACAGCCAAACAGGCTCTGAGGTATGGGAGGGAGACAACTCCTATCTCATTTAAAGCTTGTGGAGAGGTGAGGATAGAAGATTTGAAGAGGCTACATCTTCAGTGTCTTTTAGGCCTTCAACTACAAAGCGGACTATTATTTTCCTGACTTGCTCTGTGGGTCCACATTGCCTCTTACAAGATGTTTTCTCCAATGGTCCTGTCTCCCAAGTACATCTGAGCTCTGGTTGCCAACAAGCCTGTCTGCAGTTGTGGCAAGTGACATTGTGGCCTTTCTATGCTGTATCCTGGATAAGCTTCCCCCCCCCGGCTTCTTCTGGCCATCTGTTGTAATCTTATGCCCAGATGGGATACACAGGAGCAGCCGGATGTCACAAAACATGACCTAGTGAAGCATAACACGCCAGATCCCCCATCCACACTAGGAAATGGGTGTGTGCTTATAGCCATGCGCTGCTCACTCTTGGGAACCTACCATAACGCTCATCTGAACGCTGCAACTTAAAATGAGCTGAAGTCTGTGCCGTATGGCTGTTGGTAAACCTGAATTTGATCGTGGGTTCAATCCCATGTCTGATATCTTGTTCTCATTCCATACAAACCAAGGAACCTTTCCTGCTGTATTTAAGCATACCATACCATGTGTTTTTCAGATCTTTTAAAAATCGCTGTTAAATAACCTCCTAAACACACGTGAGGCAGCTTTTCACATTAAGTCAGACTGATGAGAAATGCCAAACATCTTCATAAGATTTCAACCCATTTGCTTTATTCCTCATCTGTTAAGCAGAACTCTTAGCTAAACTTGCTGTTGAAAAAAACTCAGTGTTCCTTTTATATCCTAGAGAGACTGCCAGTTCCCTCTATGTGATGTAC
Source organism: Balearica regulorum gibbericeps (assembly GCF_011004875.1). NCBI lineage: Eukaryota > Metazoa > Chordata > Aves > Gruiformes > Gruidae > Balearica > Balearica regulorum. Next base: position 2,261,913 of record NC_046184.1, on the reverse strand, counting down.
TACCTGACACTGTAATTAAAAGGAGTTAATTAGCGTGCTGTAAAAAGGTTGAAACCGAAGGCCCTTGCAGATTCATTTGTCCTGAGTATTTGTGCCACAGTGGAGTGTGCCGAAGAGGAACAGAGTGAGCGTACGAGAGAAACTGAGTGCGTAATAGGTTGCACAGGGATTATGCATCATCTGTCCTTACCAGTAAGAGGCAAGACCTGTAACTCAAATGAGTGTGAAGCTATGATGAGTTGTAAAGGTCTTACCCTTCGCATATGGGAATAAATATGTCTTTCCACTCCACCACATTTTAGTGTTTTGACTTTAGCAGTGTTTTCATTTAGCACTGTTAATAACACAGTGGAAAAACAACTGTGAGGAGAGAACAAGCAAGCTGCTAATCTGATTCATTTTCTGTGCATGCATCACAGCCCACAGCAAAATTGTATAGAGTCATGTTGTCAAATCGTTTTGCAAGGGAAATATGGAAAGTTTGGAAGAAATTTGCTTATAGGCGTGATTGATGGAAATGCTGTTGTGTAGATGCGTTTGAAATATTGGTGAGAGAAATCCCACATTTCTGCAGTATTGTTGTAAAGCCTGTAGTGATTTTGTTTGAATATTGGGGTGAGTTAATATTTTCTTATTTCTTTCTCTCCAATTTTATGCTTTCAACATTTGGAATGGAAGAAAGAGTAAACTAAAAAAAGCCATCAAGGGGTAAGACCATGAATGTGTTGACCTCCAGGCACAGCCAATGAAGGAAATACTGTTTTCCTGCAGATTAGTCTGATATCTCACTGGGCAACACTGTGTCCAGGTCTCACTTTTTTTTGCATTATTTCTCAAATCTGGCAGGTTTTATTTTGCTTGAGCTGTGGTGGAAGCGGCATCATTATTCGTCAGGTCACTAACACTTATGGATTCAAGTCCTGCAGTTGTTTTGTTACTTCTGGTCTATAAGTAAAATAGATGATCCTGATTGCATTTACTCAAGAGTGAAAATTAAAGGGTTTGTTTGGACATCTGCCCACTGATCTGCAGTTTTCAGCAGGGCAGTTTCTAATTAAATCCATGGCTTCTTTTCATTGCTAAGACCGTAGCTATGGTCTTCTCCTTGGAAGTAAACCCTGACGACCTAGTCTTTCCTGATTTCACAAAAGAAAACACCATGCCAATTTCCAGGTATTTTTTTAATTCCTCTGCTGGGGGCTGGACTCTCCCACACATGAAAGCGTGGATGTTTTTTGCCTGAGGTTCCATTTGTTTTCACTCATAGGCTTAAACAATTTATCATTGCCTGTGGTGAGTAGCAGTCCTTCAGGGCAATATATCTTACAACTGTACTTTAAAGGATTGCTACTCACCACAGGCAATGATAAATTCTTTAGGTCTCATTTTGACTAGTAGAGTTGTTTGTAAGGATCTTGAAAAAATCTGGTTATAGTTTAACAAGGAGAGGAGAAGAGAGGAAGGGCAGAATATAGTGAGTTGGAGAGTAGAAATTTCTTAATATGTTACTTTACCTTCGTTATTTGCAAGTTTGAGGGTGGAATCAGAACCTCACCTACCATTTACCAGTGCATTTAACAAGTAACTGTCTCACACACTTAATTGCACATCCCCACTCCAGCCAAACACAATCAAATGAAAAATAGCCATCACTTGAAATATTACGACATCGTGGGCAATGATATATGTTAGGGTTTGGCAGTCCACTTCAACCATAATCTAAAGAGAATCTATAGCAGTCCAGTGCTTTACACCTCAACTCATTATAATGTATTTTGTATTTAGTGCACACAAAATCCATTTATCTCATTACTCCATGGGGTAATACCAAGGTTTTTTTAAGCTGCTTATTTTTCATTTCTTTTCCATTTAGCTGACTGGGAAATTTCACTAGAGTGAAAACTTTAAAGTCAGGACACATGCCTGCTTCACCTATAATAGTTCTGTTTTCTGTGCTGAGGCTGTCAGGGGAAGGACTGGCGATGGGTTAACCAAACTCATTTACAGGTCACCTGGCAAAAGCACGAAGGAGAGGTAGGTTCTCAGCTCCTCTGCCCCACCCCTCCCAAATACCTTGGACATCTAGATGGCAAAGACCTCATAAGCTCTAGTTTTCCCACTTATTTTTGATGTTCTTCTCATTGGGTAGTTTTACAATGAACCTTAATTAAGTGTTTCCTGTGACACTTCTACCTGGGTACCTATCTTCCCTTTACACCCTGCCAAGCGGTATGTAAATTATTGCCCACAGTTTACCTTCACTTCTGCCCTTTAAGAGGGACAGCTGGGGAGAAAGGCAATGAAGATTTTTGTTGAACACCTTAGGATACTGGATTTTAACATAGTGTTAAAATGTAGCTGTGGCTAGAGATCCACAGGGGGTTAATTCTAACTATATGATATCTAATTTTTGCCTTTATTTGTAGATGAATGTGTGACTACGTTCTCTGACACAAAGGCAGAAGTAGTCAGCCTTTTAGAAATTGGAATAGATGTTGTTGAAGAGTCCAAGCTGCTGTTTATACTAAGCCTGGATTTACTCCTAGTCATTTCTTATCCCTGCTGCAGTTATGTCTGATGTGTATTACAGACAGCTAAAATGAGATTACGACTAGGGTTAAGCACTTGGCTAGAGCATTCAGTGTTTGATGAACATCCTTGGATGCAGCAGACCTCAGAGGAAGTCGCAAGCACTCAGCACATTACAGGATATATTCCTTTACCTTGAAGGCAATGGCAAAATTCTCACAGACTTCCACAGTACATCTAGTGAGAAGATAATTACCTGTTTCTTATGAGAGTACCACACTGTTTTATCTCATTATTCATGATCCCTTTTTCTTATTGTATGGATTTATTAAACGATCGCTGAAATACTTTCTTGCTATTCCCCAGAACACTGTAATCACAGTATTCTCACAGGCTAAAATACTCCTTGCAAGAATTACAGCATGAAATACTTTTGGCCTGCACCATGGATAAGGGCAGGGCAGATAATCTTTGAACTTCCTCCCAAATTCATAAATCTATGAATCAGTTTCTCTCACCTAGACCAGAACAGTCTTTTCGGTATGAAGAGAGACATTATGAAATATCTTATTACTCCAGAAATACATTACAATTTTGCATTAAATAGTTATTGATGTCTCCATATCAAGCAAGGCCTTTTCCTTACTTTCCTTGGAGTAAATTGATAGTATGTAGAAGGAAATGGGAGGCCTTTATCGGAGCAAGCTACAACATGGTCGTTATCATTGTCAGAGTCTCACACCACTCAGGCTTTGGCTTTGACTAGATTTTCTGCAAGAGACGTAACAGGTCAGAGGTGCCTTGGGTACTGCTCACTAGTAAATAGCTACTCATGGTCTGTGTTGTCACTGGGGTACTACAGAAACCTTTTCAAGGCAGTTCCTATTTTCTTTTACTCACCAAGAGAGAACATCATCTGCAGTGCTGAACCACAGATTTGGAAACAGGGAGCTCTGAGTTCTGATCCCAGATCCGAAGCTGATTCACTGTGTGATGTCAACCTCTTTATTGTACCTGTCTGTGCAATTAATTAAACCAGTAAACAAAAATCAAGAGCGGTAGTAGATGTGTTTGCTAGCACTAGAAATTTTGAGAGAATTGTAATGTGTGAACAAGCTTTGTGTAACTGATAAGTACTGGGATTTATTTCTGACTTTTGATTGAGTTGTGTGACTGCAACATCAGGAATACTGTCAGACCTGGTGCATATGCTTTTTTTTATTGCTATTTTAAAGCATGAATCATTTCCCCCTTTCAGCTGCAGAGAGTCTGGTCCTGCTAGTGGACTATTTCTAATCTCAGCTGGTGCACCTGCTGCTGAAGCTCTGCCGGTTAGGACCCCCGTTTCCCGTGCTCGTCTCACTGAAGAAGCCAAAGCTGAGCATCAAGATCCAAGAGGAGCTGAAAATGGAGTGGACAGATTGAAAGGTTTGAACCGTATTCCAAAGTCATAGTTTTGCTCAGGCTGTGTATCTGACTGTAATGATAGTAGCTTTATTTGGGTGACAGGGAAGCTGCTTCACCAATGTTACGATGTGGGAGAATCATCACGGTGTGAGTGCAACAGACTCAATACAGCAGCTTCCTCTCAACAAATTTTTGGGGAAATAAAAAACAGTGACTGTTTAGGTATAAAGTTACTCTTCCGTATGTATGAAGTAGAGCAGTCACTAGACTACCTGAAGGTATCACTCTTCCCCCACCCCTCAAAGCACTGGGGTTTCAGCTGGAGATATGCTTTGTGGTAAATTTTGACTTTTCGTTGAAATAAATACCCTCTTAGTGCTTCTTATTTATAATTTCTGCAGAAACTGAACTCCCTAGTGACAATCTTCACAGAAAATACAGCAAGTCCAAGACTGGTTCTTCTCATGTGCCTCAGCTCATCAGCTGGCCAGGCTCCCACTCCAAACCTGTCCTACCTCCAATCCCCTCTGGGCGGAAGAGGACCAACCCTTGACGGCCACTACTAGCCAAGTCTTTCTCTTGAATCTTGATTCTACACCGAATCTTTCTAACGGGAATACTGATTTTTATATATTTCTCTTCAACAAAGCAAAGTCTGTCAAATATTATTTCTAAATCCATTTCTGATTAACTCTGCCCCCCAAAAAAAGTTGTTTATTTATAACTTTATTAAGAAGTAATTTCTGTATTTCCCAAAGCTAGAAATGATTTCCCCAGGCACTCTCAGCTGGGAAATGGCATAGACTTTTTCCTAATAACCACATGACCGTATCTTCCATTAATTTCTCTCTTTCCTCCCCTTCCTATATTATAGATTTAATTGAGGTGTGGAAGCATCGGGACCTTTGATAATATTGTCTATATTGTAGCACTAGTGAATTATTTTGAAGAGAGATTTTGTGAAATGTTCAGAGTTAACTTGGGAGTGAAAACTAGTTCCAAGTCTTTTTTTTTAATAAAATGTGGTTTTTTGAAAGGATGAGACATAATTCTTTGATTTGCAAGTGTATTTAAACAACCTAGTAAGGAGTCATCAGAAAAAATTATTAGAATTATTGAGAACTAGCTGAACCTGTAAGTAGCTTGTGAAGATTTGGTTGTCTGTATGTGGACCAAAGCTCTGAGAAGTAAATAAAACTCTTGAATTAATGTTTGTCCTGACTAATTTTCATTACCATCCACTTACAGAACAGATAGTGGGGGCCCTTTGCCCGAGCAGCTTCCCCCGAGGAGGGTCATTTGCTATTCAGCGCGGGTCCTCGGAGGTTTTGGCATGCACAGAAGGGATCACTCGTTGCCACAGTGTGGAGTCATGTCCGTGGAAGAGCTCTGGTTTACCTCATCGTTCACGTTCAGAATGTGACCAAGGGTTTTTGGTGTTTAAATAGGATGAACTGAACGAAGCAACGCAGCTCGTGGTAAGTAATGGATAGATTTACATAGCCTGACCTTAAATTCCAGTGAAGCCTGTAAAACAAATCAGCCTTTTATTAAGCAGTTTCCTTTCCACATAGCAGCTGGCTGTATCCTCAAGCTGAAGAACAGCAGCTCTTCCAAGGCACCAGTTTTTTATCATTGATTTTGGCAGAACAAAAAGCAAGGATGCTCCGGGGCCTGGGTTCAGAAGGAGTTCAGGCAGCCGAAGCTGCAGTTTCAACCTTAGTGGGTTTTTCAGCGAGGTGGGTACCCGATTGCCGCCAAAACCCACCTAACCTCTACAGTTTCTTCAGCAAATCCCACAGGGCTCTTCATGGCCGCTTTGCCTCTATAAATACCAGGTTGGCCTGGCTGTTACAGCTGGCTGCGCGGTTGGTTGACATGGATGCTGATGAGTATAGCAGTTTTTGCTGGTTTACAAGTGATAGTAGTTTTGCCAGCGTTGTGGTTAATGACTACGTACCAGGTACCTTGTGGTTCAAACACAGCAGGGCCAAGGGTGATCATGCCTCCGTTAGGAAGGCAGCACGGTCAGTGCAGGTAAATCAGTTTTCTTCTGGACACTAATGCAGAAACCCGTGTTGAGGGCTTTGCTGTGCATTGCAGTCTGGGTACATACATACATCTGGAAAATAAGGGTAGTGGGTGTTGGGTGATACCCCAGTCACATCGGTGCCTCTTTCCTTTTGCTTCCATTCCTGCCCAGTTCTCCAAGCCAAGACCACTTCCACATTCAGCTCTCCACTCTTCCCTTGGAGCGGTTACACTCCCTTCTGTGTAAAACAGAATAAAACATGACAAGTTATCCCTGAATTGTGCTGAATTTCCTCTGCTTGAAGTTCCCAATCCTACAAAAGCCTTGTGCATCTTCAGCGAGTAAGCACAGCGATTCAAACTGCTCATATTTACAGGAAGAGTCTTAAACGTTAAGCTCTCCAGTGCAGGAATTGCATCTCTGTTTTGATTATATAGAGCTGAGCATACAGGTGGAGTATAAATATGTTACTCTTATTTCCCACTGGTAAAAAGAAATCATTTGTTCTTCTGTGATCAGGGAATTGGTTAGCTTACTTGCATTTGTATCAGACAATAATGTTTGAAGAGAATCTCCTATTTTGCACTCAGTTCCTGGGCCCTGAGCTTCCAAATGTGGCACATTTAGTGGGGTTACACACGCGGTCCAGCGGAAAAGGACTTTGTGTAGAAGTACGACATTGGATTTTAAAATTACCAGGAAGAAGCTGAATTTGCTGAAGTCAATTCAGCAAAATATTCGGTTTCTTGCCTTCCCTTTTCCCTAAGCTTGTACTGCCACGCGCTCTCGCTCGCTCGCTCCCCAGCAGACCACAGATCGAATTGCTAACCCAATTTACGAGGTTCCCGAAAACAACTGCGTTATGCCGACCTGCCCTTTGTCTACTGCACCCTGAAGCGCGGAACATCTGGCCGAGTTCGAAGGCAGAAGTGCCGTTGGATTGCCGCTATGGAATATTTACGTTTCATTTAGCAGATTGTGAAGCTTTGCAGTTTGTCGTTTTTAGTTTAGAGGGTTTATTTTTGGCCGAAAGTACAGAACTTGTAACTTGGTGCCTATATATTTATAGACTGGCAGATAAAAGTGGGGCTGTTTCAGGGAACTCCTCTGTTTTTATTGGCAGGGAGCGTGTTTGGATTACAGCAGAGTAACACCTTAAGTTAGTCATAGTCAAACAAGTCTCTGAGTCTTGAATTTTACAGAGGGGAGTATAACAAGCTGTTTAATTTCCCTTTTTTAAATGAAACATTCAACATTCAATAAAATCAGTAACTGTGGTTGCTGCCTTGTGAATGCAAATGGCTTTACCAGCCGGAGGATGTAGCCGTGCTCTTCTTGCACGTGCTGCGTCGTAGCGCTGTGTTACGCATCGGTAAATCAAGGCAGAGAGAAATTCCACTGATTCGTGTTATCTCATGAGGGTTTTTTTTACAGGAATTGGGTCAGAACCCAGGAGTCCTGTGTCCCTGCTTGAGTGCCGGGTCTTTGAGGTGAAGCAGAGGAGACTGTGCTTATGTGAAAGAGTTTTGGGAAGTCAAGGGCAGCTGTTTTATCCTGATTCCTCCCGCAGGCCAATAGCAGGGTGGTAGGAGTTCCAACACAGATGCTGTAGGACAAGATGGTGCTGAACGAAGGAATGATGGGTTTGTTAGACATAAGGGGACAGTGTTTCAGTACAGACCTGTGCCTGAAAGAGAGGATATGAAGTTTGCTAGCTAAAAGTTTGATGCACAGCTCAGTGAAGACTTCCAGGGGCTGCAGAATAGGTCCATAAATAGCTGCTCCTGGAAATCTGCTGAGCATATTGAGTGCTGGAGGCCAAGACGCTCCACGGACAGTCGCAGAGTGCGTAGGCAGCCAGGGCAACCTGCTGCCGGCTTGGTAGAAGACGAGAACAGGAGACGTGTGGTGGCTCCCCAAATTAGTAGCTGCATTTTAAAAAAAATAGGTGCAAAATGGTTTCGTTTGGTACTCTGACCTTCATCTCCCTGCCTCCCTCCTCCACTAAACCCACTGCTGTGGGCCCTAGAAACCCTAGAAGCTGGAAACCACTGATAGAGGCTTGACTTGCTTGTAAGATCGCTGTGAATCCAGCAGCTACACCTTTTTATTTTACTTTTTTTTTTAAAGCACATTCTGAAAACAGATGGGGAACAGTTGCCAGTATTGACCAAAAAGAGCTGTTTATTTCTCTGCAGAGCACGCACATCCATTTCTAAAAATACCTTCCTGAAGCACCATGTCATGTCCTAGCAGCTGCTGGCTGCCCCGCTACCTCTGCCTGCTCCCTCAGGAGCTTGTCTAATTGAATATGCTGCATAATATGCTGCTAATTTGGCAGCTGTCAAAATGAATTATAATTTTTTTTTTTTTTTTTAGCAGTACCATGGTGGGGCGAGGAGAGCTGTTGCTTGGTGTGATTACACCAACTGCCTGTGTTTCTCTTCCCTCGCCCAAGGGAGAGCCGGTGAAGGGCTTGAAGGAGACCCATCGGGTCTTTTCCCGGTCTCACCCCACACATCTACGGTGTCACTTCAACAACTCCAGCCCTGCAAACTGCTTTGGGTTCCCCATCCATTTACTGGTTGTCACTTCCATCACCGGCTGCGTTTGGAGTCACAGACCTTCTCCCCATGGTCCACGGGAGCTGGAGCTCAAGCAAGTGCCCCTTGGTGCAGAGTCAGCCCTGCAGCCCTGGTGCTCAGCCCCTGGGGTGCTCAGCGCTGCAGACCCTGCGTAAGCTCTGCACTAAATCTTGTTTCTTGAACATACCCTTTGGGTAACCCTCACAAAATATTTCAAGCTTCTGAGATATTTTTTCCCTGCCTCTTGTAAGGCAGAGGGAGAGGAACCCTTGTAGCTGAAGCTGAATTTAATTTTCCTGCAGGGAGGAGGAGGAGGCGGCGCCTACATTTTTATCATTCGTGTTTTTTCCCTGCTCATACCTCAGAGCAAGTAGAAGCACGAAGGTGTAAATTAATGTCCATGACGAAGGCATGAAGGCTTCACAGTGAAAAAACCCCATGCTGAGGGTTCTTCCAGAGAAGAGATCTTCTCTGAAGACCCACATCTCCATTCCACAGTGCTTTCCTGGCTGGTAACAGCACAGAGGCTCACAACAGTTAGTGCCTGCATGGAGAGGAGATGGGGTGGCATCGTAAAGCCTCCAGCAGAAGAAGGATGGTTTCCCATATGTTGGAGACTATGTGGGGTTCAAAAGCAGCCAGGAGTGGTATTCCTTGCACTAAGCCCGTGCTTTGGGGCTGCCATCAGTCAACTGTGGGGACTATGAAGGACCACGTTCCTCTCTTCTTATCTCACTTGACATTTAGTTGACTCGGAGCATTGCTCTCCACCTTCCCCCAAGGCAGGGCGTGATGCAGCACTGCCCACCCTGCGTTTTGTGTGACTGCACCCAGCTGATAGGACTTCCGGCCATCTGAAACACAGCGTGTGTGTGACTGCACACCTTCACGACCGACCGCGCTCGATGAGCTGTGGTGACTTCCAAGCTCTCAGAATGGAGATCTACCAACAAGCCAGCAGTCTCAGCTGATGGAAGGATGTTGGGGTATTTCTTCCTCTTCTCAAAGGTCGAAGCAGCCACCAGCACAGCAGGCATGATGCTCCAAGGACTGCTTCCTCCCCTCCTCTCCTGATGGAAGGCACAGGCATCTTCCCAGCAGAAACGATGTCACCCATCTCTTCCCTGGCCGGTACCCAGCACCTCCTACATGGGAAACGGGGCTGTGTGGCTCTAACGGATGCTCCTTCTTCGCCTCCTCCCGCTCGGGCTGGAAAGGGGTGAATTAACTGTACTCACACCCTGCGCTGAGGTCTTTGGTCAATGCAGGGGAGGTGCAGCCATCTTCCAGCTGCTCAGGGAGAGAAGGGGTGCGAAGGGTGAAAGGCAGCTGGTTGTAACTGCATGGAAGTGGAAAATACAATAAATACTAAAAATTTCCAGCAAACTTTGGAGAGCTTTCAAAGAAGGAAGGGTGCCAGCAGAGACCTGTGAGCCTGGGCCATGCTGGAGGCAAAAAAAAAAAAGGTACTATATCCTCCGAGCTCTTCCCCTCCCAAATTTTCCTCATCAGTAAATCTCAGCTTCTTGCCCTCTTGGGCTCCAACTGCTGATTTATGATTGTTATAATGAAAGACGCTGAACAGAAATGAACTGTGTGGCTCCAAGTGATTTACAGAGACATCTTTATCCCTCTCCTGCCTCTCTCATTTAATTTAGTGGCAGGAGCAAGTTTTTTTACACCTTGGAAGTGACAAAGATCTCATTGTGTTTCCTGAAGGAGTTCAAGGCTTTCCCTCTCGCTTTAATAAAAAAAACCATCTCTTGTTTCTCTCTGACCCACCACGGTGAGCCAGGCTGCAACGTGCCGAGGAAGAGATTGAAAGCATTAATAAACACCAGCCCAGATTTAATGAAAGGCAAAAGATTTTGAACAGAAATCTCCGAGCTGATGAAAGCAGAGCCTGGCCAATGAGCATTTATTAAACGAACGACTGCCAGAATCTGGAGAAAGTTGATTTGTTAAATTAGAAATATATATACTTGGTAAGTGCTGCAGAATTAAGCATGCACATTAAAGCTCTGAGATGGGTTTAAAGGTGTGTTAAACGTGAAATGATGGCCAGGATTTTAACGCCACGTCGCTGGTTTTGCAGTGATGGAGACGTCACCGGGGTTTGGAAAGAACCACCGTAATCACCTCATTTCTTGTATTTATTTATTTTTTTAAATCAGGTCCCATGTGGGAAGCTGGACCGCTCAGCTCCGAGTTAATGGTGAAGCGCTGGTGCCTGGAGGGTTCATTTGCTGTATCGACCCCTCCTGGGATAACACCGCAGCAAGCGGAGTGCTGCTCTGTGCTGCACGGACGAGATTCCCACAAACTGGGAGCCTAAAACAACTGTCGAGTCTTGCTCAGGAACCTCAAAGCCTGATGGTTTCCTCAGTACCGGCTGCTTCAGGTTCAAACTGCTGCCCTGAGCCACGTCCCCCAAGCCCTGAGGGTGCTGCTGGAGACCTCGGCTGCCCAACTCGCCCACCTCTGCAGCGAGTTAATGGATATAATTTATTATCAGTGCAATTAAAGAGGACCCTCCCCCAGGCCATCCTTCACGTCTCTTACCTTCCTAAACCTCCCGCATCCACCCAGATCTTGGTTCAATACCCCTTTAGTAGGAACCAGAGCAGAAAGGGCTGGAAAAGGCGGGTGGTCCTGGCTTAGCACTGCAGGGAAGGAGGGAAACAGCCACCCTGGTGAGTCTGCTGGCGTCGCAGGCCGGTGGCTCGGTATTGGCTTTGCTGCATTTGCCTCGCGCACTCGCCGTCAGCTGTTACGAACCAGGAGGAGGAGGACAGGGACACGTGGGACTTGAGGAAAGCAGGTTCTCACCTTGTAGCAGTAGCTGAAGGATAAAGCTGGGCTGGAGCACGGCATGCTTTCTGGGTAGGAGAACCTGGTTTGGACCATAGAATCATGGAAGATGTTTGGGTTGGAAATGGACCTTAAAGATCACCTAGTTCCAACCCCCTGCCATGGGCAGGGACACCCTCCACTAGCCCAGGTTGCCCAAAGCCCCATCCAACCTGGCCTTGAACACTGCCAGGGAGCCAGGGGCAGCCACAGCTTCTCTGGGCAACCTCTGCCAGGGCCTCAGCACCCTCACAGGGAAGAGTTTCTTCCTCAGATCCCATCTCCATCTCCCCTCCTGCAGCTTCAGGCCATTCCCCTTGGCCTGTCACTCCCTGCCCTTGTCACCAGCCCCTCTCCAGCTTTCCTGGAGCCCCTTTAGGGACTGGAAGGGGCTCTAAGGTCTCCCCGGAGCCTTCTCTTCTCCGGGCTGAACAACCCCAACTCTCTCAGCCTGTCTCCATAGCAGAGCTGCTCCAGACCTTTGATCATCTCCGTGGCCTCCTCTGGACTCGCTCCAACAGCTCCATGTCCTTCTTGTCCTGGGGACCCCAGAGCTGGATGCAGCACTGCAGGGGGGTCTCACCAGAGGGGAGTAGAGGGGCAGAATCCTCTTCCTCAACCTGCTGGTCGTGCTGCTTTTGATGCAGCCCAGGACACGGGTGGCTTTCTGGGCTGCAAGCACACACTGCTGGCTCATGTTGAGTTTCTCATCAATCAATACCCCCAAGTCTTTCTCCTCGGGGCTGCTCTCCATCCATTCCTCGCCCAGCCTGTAGTTGTGCTTGGGATTGCGCCGACCCACGTGTAGGACCTTGCACTTGGCCTTGTTGAACTTCATGTGGTTCGCACAGGCCCACCTCTCAAGCCTGTCAAGGTCCCTCTGGATGGCATCCCTTCCCTCCAGCGCGTCAACCACACCACCCAGCTTGGTGTCATCAGCAAACCTGCTGAGGGTGCACTCAATCCCACCGTCCATGTTGCTGACAAAGATATTAAACAGTGCCCGTCCCAGTACCGACCCCTAAGGAACGCTGCTCATAACTGGTCTCCACTTGGACATTGAGCCATTGACCACGACTCTTTGAGTGCAACCATCTAGACAATTCCTCATCCATCAAGTGGTCCATCTGTCAAATCCACGTCTCTCTTAGAGGAAAGGATGTCATGCAGGACAGAGTGAAATGCTTTGCACAAGTCCAGGTAGATGATGTCTGTCACTCTTCCCTTATCCACCAACACTGTAACCCCATCATAGAATGACACTACACTCGAGGACGCATCTGGGGAGCAGTGGGTCCAGCCCTCTGGCTGCAGCAACCAGCATGGTGGGTGAGGACTGGGGGTGCAGGACCATGCCGCGCTGCTAGGTGTTTGAGTGGAGGTGAGGAGGAAGAGGGTCGGCTCTTTCCCTCAAACCCCAGCAACGCCGAGTCTGTCCTATCGCCTCTCGTATTAGAGGCAGGAGAAATTGCGTGCTGATTTCAGAGCCCCGTTAATTTTGCAATCACCAGCAGCTGATTATCAGTAGGCAAAGCACAAAAGGAGAAACAAGACGCCCAATGTACTTTGAAGAGGATATATATTTGTTTTTTTTAAAAAAACAACAAAAATACCACCCTAAACCCAACCAGCCAACCCAAACGCTCTCCAAATCCAGAACACCGATCAAAAAGTATTTTGGCTCACCCACTTTTCCAGCCTCTGCTAAAAAATATGTGCTATTATCTCTACAGCAAACATTAAAATCAAACAAATCAGTAGCCCCATTTTGGGGGGGGGAGCTCTGGATTCAAATACTCGTTTTGGCCAATGGGGCCCTTCTGCATGGACCTTTCCTCCATCTCACAACCGGGCAAGCTCACCCGCTCTCCTACAGCAGGAAGGGAATCGCTGTAACAATTATAAATATTCAGAAACACACAGACCACACTGTAAAGTTAAAAAAAAAAATACCCCTGACAACAACAAATAACAACCCATCGTTGACACATGGTTCGAGTGAAGACCAAGTACAGCACACATTAAAAAAAGAGAAACCCAAACATCCCAGCATCACACAGAAATTGGAGAGAACATGCAATTTCCTCGATACAGAGCGACCCAGCGAGCAGTCTTATGTACAGTATGTTACACTCACTCAGGCACCTGCTCAGCTATTGCTTTGCTAAATCCCCAACCCAGGCAACAGCACCCACTGCCACCGAGCAGGAGTTACAGTTCCTGCCGCCCCACCGCGAAAGCGGTTTCTGCCTTTACGCTTTAATAAACCCCACCAGTTCCTCAGCGTCCCCGATGCTTTCGTGTTGAATTTGTGTCGCCTTCCCCTACCTCACCATCTTCATGTAAATAGCCTTTAATATCAAGGCAAGGGATAAAGGTTTTGCCTCTCTCTCGGTCCTTCCTGGAGCCTGCACAAACAGCTGGAAGTGAGAGCTGACCTGCACTAGGTGCTGGGGCTGCTGGTGGGAACCAGTCTCCCCATCTACAAAATCCCTGAAAACACCCCATGCCTGACGCCCAAAATACAAAAGGTTTTTCAGGCTCAGGTAAAATCAAATCCAGAAGAGAAAAAACCTTCAGCATCTCGGGAAGGAGTGAGCTGCAGGTCCCATCAGCGTCAGACTGGCTCTGGGATGGAGTTAACTTTTTCTGTATCGGCCCGTACGGTGCCGGGCTTCGGATTTGTGGCTAAACCGGTGCTGACAACACATCGGTGCTTCAGCACTTGCACATCATCAAGGCTTTCCCTTTTTTCCCCACTTTGGCCCACCCCCGTCATTACGCCACAAGTGGGCACGAAGCTAGGAGGGGGAAGAGCCAGGACAACTGATGCAGATAAAAACAAGCAATAAAAATGGAGAGGAAGGGTTTTTTGGGAAGGTGGCCATTGCTTGGGGACTGGCCGTAGGTCTAATGGTGGGAGGTGATGAGTGGTTGCCTTTGCATCGCTTGTGGGGTTTCTTCCCCGCCCTTCCTCTTTCTTTTGCTTATTAAACCGTCTTTATCTCTACTTACAAGTTTCCTTGGTTTTGCCCTTCCTACTCTCCTGGTACCAGCCATGCAGTGCTTCGTGGCTGGCCGGGGTTCACCCACCATGAGCACAGGTTTAACACTGGAGGAGTTGTAAACACCAAGGCTGGAAGCCATCGGGACGTTGGGTGAAGGAACAGGAGTATAGTCCTTACTCGGCCAGGCTTGATGTGAATCAGGTCGACGCTGCTGGATGCCTTCATTATTGCAGCTGAGCAGGGACAGTATCACGATGATGACACAAGGTCTTCCAGGAAAACTGAGGCAGCACAAAGCAGTGCTCCTCACTGCTCCGAGACCAAGGCTGCGCGCTAACCCCTGCTCTGCCCAACACTGAACGGCTCCTAGAAGAGCTGTGGCTGCTGCTCCTCACCTTGCTGGGAGACGCACACTGCCTGCATGGGGACACACACCCAAAGCTCCTGAAGGCCACCCCTGCCCCAGCTCAGGGGTGACACTGAGGGACACCGGGCCGGTGCCAGGCGGATGCTGCTATGATGGACAGAAATGCCACGAGCGAAGCTGATGCCCAAGGGGTGGGGGAGAGGAGAAAAGAAAGACAGAAAGACAGAAAGAAAGAAAGAAAGCAGAGAAAGAGAACTACAAAACCAGCGCCCCCAGCAGCAGAAATAAGCTCAGCTGTACTGGCCTTTCTTAAGTTTCTTGGCATCATTTGAACCCTGAGGTTGGGCTGGACCCAGGGGCGACCACAGGCACGTCGGGGGCTGTGGAACCACAGTTTGTTGCAGCTGGCTGCTGGAAATGAAGCCCACTGAACACACTTGTAATGAGGGAGAAAGCAGGAAGCAACTGAAAAGTGACCTGCGCTGAGGACCTAAGCAAAGCAGGAAGAACCCACGACACGCTCCAGCTGGTGAAGTACCAGGGCAACATCAGAGGCCTCGGCAAAGCCTCAGCATCACTTCACCCTCTCCCCGAGAAGGCTGTGAAGGTGACACAGTGGCACTTTCTGTCCCCTTAGCATCACTCCTCTCTTGGTTTCCTCAGGCTCCCTAGGCCCTGCTACTAGTGATGGGGGCTCAGTGGCTTGGGAATCAGCCCCCTGAGCCATTCCCCAGTGGAGGATCTACCGGGCAGACTGGAAGGCTCAAGCTACAGGTGTATCCACCACCTCCCAGTACAGGTGGTAGGATCAGGCAACAAGGGCTCAGGTGAACAGCCAGGCTGGGCATTTCCAGTGTAACTAACAACCTGCTGCACAAACAGCAGTTCCCCGGGGCTCAGCCATCTGCTACGGCCACCTGGACATTAAAGGACGGCACCAAACAGGCTCAGGGTCCAGCTCATCAAAGCCAGGAGGAGTGGACAACAGCACCACAGCAAGGCTGGGCTCCTAACAGAGAACTGGGTCTGCTTTTACAGTACTTAAAAAGGGTTATTCAAATGAAAAAAAAAAACAGGGGGAGAGGTTGGAAGCAAAAAAGGGTTGCATAAAAAAAATATGCAACCTTGCAAAAATAACCGTATCGTGTCTCCATGATCCATTTCAGGTAGGTTCCCAGTGGAGGCTCCACGTTTCCCAGGAGCTTGGCACAGCCAACATCTCCCCCATGTTATAAAAACAACCCCCTTCCAGGGGATTCCCTGCTGCTCTGCTCTAAAAAACAATAAAAAGGTCCCTGCAGAGAGTCCCCGGCTGTTACTCCTCCTTCAGCCTCTTTCTCCAGCGAGCCAGGAAGGGTCCGAGGCTGTTCCACACCTCCGTGTACATAAGAGTCCCCACAAAGACAAAGATGGTGCCCAGCCAGTGCCAGGCGGTGAAGGGATTGCGAAAGTAGAGGATGGAGAAGATGAGGCTGACAAACTTGCGCAGCGTCACCACCAGCGTGACGGTGAGGGAGGTGCACTCCGTGGTGAGGATGAAGACGCCGCGGATGCAGACGTATCTGGGTGGGCAGAGGTAAGGGGGCATCAGGGCTGAAGATGGAGGGTCACCTGGGCAGGCTTTCAGGAATGCAAAGGACTGGGCAATGGAGAGCCCCGGTGTGGTCTTAGAGGGAATAAAATTCCCTTCTCCTCAGATCAGCATTTCTACAGCTATGAACAGCTTCACTACAAACCTCAGGGACACTAAGAACAGCTTGGCCAGCAGGTCGAGGAAGGTTCTCCTCCCCCATCTGCTCTGCCCTGGTGAGGCCACATCTGGAGTTCTGTGTCCAGTGCTGGGCTCCCCAGTTCCAGACAGACAGGGAATTACTGGAGACAGTCTAGCCAACAGCTATGAGGATGATGAGGGGACTGGAGCATCTCTCGTATGAGGAAAGGCTGAGAGAGCTGGGGCTGCTTAGTCTGGAGAAGACTGAGAGGGGATCTGATCAATACTTATAAATATCTACAGGGTGAGTGTCAAGAGAAAGGGGCCAGACTCTTCTCAGTGGTGCCCAGTGACAGGACAAGGGGCAACGGGCACAAACTGGAACACAGGAAGTTCCATCTCAACATGAGGAAAAACTTCTTCCCTCTGAGGGTGACCGAGCACTGGGACAGGCTGCCCAGAGAGGTTGTGGAGTCTCCTTCTCTGGAGAGATTCCAAACCCGCCTGGACGCCATCCTGTGCAACCTGCTCTGGGTGATCCTGCTTTAGCAGGGGGGTTGGACTAGATGATCTCCAGAGGTCCCTGCCAACCCCTACCAGTCTGTGAATATGTGAAGCTAAAATCAGACTTCTCTCTTCATTCCCAGCAGAAGTCCCCTTTCCCCCTGAGGGGGCACAGGAAAGGCACATTAAACATGGGGGTTTCATGGAGGAACGTGAACAGCAATAGGGCACAGTGCTCACAGCGCTTGCTCAACAGCAAGAGGAAAATGGTAAGATGGCCTCGGGCTGAAGGGTCCCTTTTTTGAGAGCATCTCAGCTTCATCGCTTTCAGACCTGTCCTCACCACCTGGCAGAATCCACACACTGATATGGCAGGCAAATGGCTCCTGATCTGTCTCTTCTACCTAGTGCTGGCTAGCAGAACCACCATGGGTTTATACCAGCAGTCCCTGGGGAGATGGTGGCAGATTTCAGCCACCCTGGAAATAACATAAGCCTCAGGTTAAATTTCATTCTATATTTTCCAAGAGTTACATGAAAATCAGCTCCCAAATGCAGGGAAGACTCCAAGGACTTGGCACCCCCACCCCATTCCTCCTCTCCCACCCCGCTGCCATCTCCACGGTGTGTCTCAAGCTGAGCTTTGAAAGGATACTGAGTGATGACGTTCATGAGAAGGTAGAACCACATGATTGGCACAGTCAGTCCGATCACTGGGACCTGGAATGGCTCTGCAGGGAGAAAGGACAGAATGGTCACTGCCTTGCTAATGCTTAAAGAGATGCAAGGAGAGGTGTCTCCTGTCCTGGATTGACCACTGTCCAGGATGCGCTGCAGCTTCAGGAGGCTACTGCTGCATTAGGCAGACTGAGGCGTGGGCACATTTTGATTTTGCTCCAGATGGAGGGTTATCTTGTTCTTACTGTGATAAATGACAAATACAAGAGAGTTTGCAGCTGCTTCTCCTTGGACTTCCATAGGAAGAAAAGCAAGATGAAGGAAGAAGCAGGTAAAGGGAAAAGACATTAAAAGAAAAGATCTCTCTTGCTATCTCACATCAGGGTTGCCCTATAGGTAATGAATCAACCATGCAGCTCTGAGAGGTTGACAGCACTAGCATAGGAAAGCAAAACAAAAGCCAACGGGTCCATGTTTACACCTGTGGTTGAGGATTTGGCCCTGTTACTACCATTTTTGAACCATCACATTCCCTTCCTCAGGGGTCACCTATCTCATACTTTCCTTCAGAGGGTGTAGCACGCTGTAAATATTTTGCAATTATATTAATGAACAGCACCAGCTTTCTACAGAATTTTCCAGAGGACAGAAAGGTATGAGAGCGAGGATCCATCTGTACAACGCTTACCGGACTGGCTGAAGAGGATTGCGTGGTGGTAGATGTTTGGGGCAAGGAGGAGAAAGCCAGGAAGTGGTAATGCATGCTGGAGAGAAAAGTAAAGACATGATGTTAATGGATTATGTGAACCCACCCCACTTCTCATGCTGGGAAACCAGCCTCACACATCTGGATGACAGCACACTCTTGACTGCTCCAGCTGACAGCATGTGATCCTTTGGATCTGTGCTGAGTACAGGGCAGGAAGGGAAGGGACTCTCTCAGCAGTTCTATCTGCCCGGTAAAAGCAACAGAAAAGACATGGTGACCTACGTTGTAGAAAAGAGCCTCTTTGGAGTGCTTCCCAAACTGCTTGTACAGCGTCTCCTGGAAAATCCCCATCCTGGCAGACATGAGGAGGGCAAAGGTGAGTGCAGCAATACCTGGAAGAGAAGCACAGCCTTGCAAATTTGCTCAGGCACGGCATAGCTCAAGTCAACAAACTTGAAGACTCCCACAATTTGGCTTTCAGTGAAAAAAAGCATCAACATCTAGACTCGAGAAGAAAACTGATAATGGTCTTGGGGACACAGGTATCTTATTACAAAGGCTGAGATGCCAAGAGACTTCTGAAAAGAACACCTCTTAAAAAGAGGCTCGGCCCTGGCAAGCAGAGTTGGTGGGTTACCAGGGATACAGTCATTTGCCACTACTGACATTACTTCAATCCCACGTTCCCCGAAAAGCCACCAATAGACCTATGTTGGAGGTATAAAAACAGACTCAAGTGCCAGACTTTAAAGACTCCTCCATGAAATACTGTGCTGAATGAACACTTGAACCAGCTACAGCCCTCCTCCCTCCCTGCAGCACATTTCACAGCATCAGATACGTCAGGTAGGGCTGCTTTTGCAAAAAGAAATCAAGAAGGTATCTGCAAACATGCATGACTCTAGTCTCATTCTGTCCCTAAGCCACTACCTTGCGGAAACCCCTCAGGTGCTGTATTTCACTCATTGGCCAAATGAAGAGTATCTCCTCACACAAAGCTGCTAATCAGTGCCACAAAACCCCACTCTTTGCAAATTAATATCCACCAGATGCTTGACACGACCTCAGCACGAGGACTCCCACCACAGCCTGCTTTGCACAACCCGCATGGCCAAGGACATCAGAGAGCCAAGTGTTGCCAGTATCCCAGCAAGGTCAGCTGGAGATGTGGCACTCACATACCTAGCAGCCACCACAAGAAAACCTGGAGTCCATCCTCTTCATTTAAGCTGGAGTCAGATGCCTGGTGGAGGGAGACACAACACAGTCACCATGAGCTACCATGTCCCTGCAGCTCATTCGGACCTGCCTCTACCTCACTCTTGGTTTGTGTGTTGTGTTCCAAGCAAACCCATAAAGCAAAAGACAGCTCAAGGTCTCACATTCTCCAGAGTTGCTTCCCTGGCTGAACAGAGGTGGTAGCAACTACAGCACACTTTGCTTTCCACTCTGCTTCAGGTAACACACCAGATTCCAGCAAAAATTGTAAATGTCTGATCAAGAAAGTAGCTTTTCTGAAAGAAATGCCCTGACTTGGCCAGAGACCGAACTCTTTGACCACAAAAATAATCAGTGTCACTTAGAGAGCTCCCACAGCCAGGCCATTGGCAGGCTCCTCCATCCCCATCTCAGAGATGGGTGTGCAGGAAAGAACAAGGGCTCTGGCCAAGCTCCAGTCAGGTACTAAAACCAGGGCTCTGGCTTGCAGTCAAGACATCAAGGAAACCAGGGCTGCTAGCCGAGGGTAAAACTCTACGCAGTGCAACTTGGCTCAACTCTCTTTCACTGTGGTTTACGGCAAATCAGATTACTCACTTTTGCCACAAGTCTGTATACCATACCAAAACCCCATGCCTGCTGAGAGTTTAGCTGGATTAATACAAAGCAAGGCTGCACAGCACAGACCTTCCCTGGACACCCTGAGAGTATAAACAGCTATTAAATGATGGGGGACTTGGAGGTTTGACAGCCGTGTTTCATTTCCAGTTTCTCAGAGCTGGATTAAGTGCAACCAATTTTCACTTGACCAGTACTTTATGCCATTTTTCTGTCTTCAGTTGACAAGATCAGGCTGTGGGTGCTGACCCAGGAAAAGCCCAAAGTGGTGTGACACAAGGATTTTCTTCTCTCCTTCCTGTTCTCCAAATATATGCACTTTATTTCAGGGGTAACAAAAAGTCACATTGCATGACAACAAGTCTGGAAAAATCTAGCCTGAAAGCCAACAATCTCTTCTGGGATAAAAAAATTGAAGATTTAAGATGGCTGAGTTTTGTTTAAGATTCACCTGCTCCCAACTGCAACGCATTGCAGTAGGGGCAAGAGAAAACAGCTTCTACCTGTTATCTCTGTGGCAAAAAAATAATGGTATATTCTCAGCAAAAAGCAACCTGAACAACACAGGATAAAAAGCATTTGCAATTAAGTTAAATGACATGGATGTGTGCACATCCCTCCCCTCCAAACCACAGGAAAATGAGACCAGGAAGAAGTTTTCAGGGAGCAGATCTAGAGCGAGGAGACATCTCATCTCTCCATTAATAGTCAAGCAAAGGGAATTACTGATGAAGGTGCTGACAGCAGTTCCTCCTGTCAATAAGGTTCACAGCTATGACCTCAGGCCCTTTCCAATTCTTACCACTTGCTTTGCAGACATGAAAGTGCAGGTAAAGATCCCCAGGGACACCAGGGCTATGGACATGTATTTAGATACGCTGTATCTGCATGGGAGAGGAGAGAGATGTCAGTGACCCAGCCCAGCCTCATGTTGTTCATCTACCGCTCCCTCGCGTTGCATTTTGCTCCATCACACCAGTGTGAACTTGGGTGAAGGGGCACACCCCCGTTACCTAATGCTGGACATTGCTGGGAGGGAAGGCCAACTTATTCCAACTGCAACACAAAAGAAGCATTTGGACCAAGATCTCCTCGCCTGTGGCCAAGGATCCCTCTCAGATCAAAGCCAGCACTCTGCATAGTGATGGAGTGGCAGGGGATGTGCCCACACTGGGCCAACAGACAGACCCCAAACAGCTGGAAGGACCCTCCTGTCCCGAAGTCTTTGCCCTCTGTGGTGGGTGGATACCAGCCAGCACCCACATAGCCGCTCACTCATTTCCCCAACCTCATGGCATGGGGGAGAGAACTGGAAAAGCAAAAGTGAGGAAGCTCACAGGTTGAGCTAAGAAGTTTAATAGGTGAGGGGGAAAAAACCCAAAATACCAATAAAAACAATGCAAAAGCAATCACTCACCACCTCTCATAAGCATGGCCATCTTGGAAGCCCAACTACCCCCAACCCTCTTCTTCCTCTACCCTGGTTTCTACTGCAGCGCACAACATTATATTACATAAAATATCCCTTTGGCCATTTGGGGTCAGCTGTTCCGGCTGCATCCCCTCCCAACTTCTTGTCCACCCCCAGCCTACTCGCTGAGGAGGCAGGCAGGGTGGGAGAAAAAAAGAAAGCCTTGACACCGTGTAAGCATTGTTCAGCAATAGCCAAAACACCAGTGTGCTGTCAACACTGTTTTAGCCACAAATCCAAAACACACCACCATATGGGCTGCTATGAAGAAAGTTAACTCCATCACAACCAGACTCTGTACACCCATCAGGAGCGGTACTGGCCTCACACAAGTAAGAGGAACGAAAAGAGCTAACATAGAGGGCTGCAGCCATGTGTAAGCTCTCTCTTCAGTCCATGCTTGCCTTAAATGAAGGAGCGAGGGGTGGTGGAAATGCAGAAGAGGGAACTATTCTACTCTCTAGTCCAAGCACACACAAAAATGTTTAACAGGAAAGTGGAGGGCACTAAACACCAGTCAGGATTAAGTCAGTGGCAAAGCATTCTCTGATGACATAAGAAAGATGCTTGTGATTTACCTTTTCTTCAAAATTATGATACCTAGAGCCATGCTTGCTATGAGAGAGCCCTGGGAAAGAAGAGAGAGGAGGAGAAAAACAAAAGAGAAGGTCAGTATGACAACATTTCCTGGACTGGGATGCCCGCCCCAGAGAAACACCGCAAACTCCATAAAACTAATGCCAAAACACCAAGAGAAATCCCAGAACAGGGTCAGGGAGACTGGCAGAGTGGGGACAGTCTCACTTCAGCTAGGAGGAGGAGAGAAGTTGAGCTGGGTGGCTCGGGAACAAGGATGCTAGGGCAAACAGGCTACTAGGATCTTCTGGCCAGTGGGCCTCCCTCTTTTTTGGCCTACTTAATGACACTCAGTGTGTGCTACAGACCAGAATGTGGCCAAACTGCTGTTTTTAATGGGGAACAGGAGTATGGCTCCAGATTGACTGCAGGGCTGCAATACAAGAACCATCCCTCACGGTTAATGCGGGACAGGGCTCCTAGAGTGTTGTCTGGTTTTCTTTTCAACCTCTCCTGACTTCAGGTATCTCAACCCCATGATGTGTTGTGGGAGAACAACCCCCACCCAGCAGATCTGCCCAGCAGATTTTGTTATTCCCAACAGCTGGGGCTTCATTTTCTTTGGTTTTAACAGATGATTTAGCCTGACACTCATCGGACGCTTAAGTGAAGATGCATTTTTAATAGCATTTTCCAAAGCAAAGGCCTACGCAGTAACAGTGCAGGTGGAACTAGGCCAAATCCATGGTCTCTGAGTTGGGGTGTTTAACCAAGACACTTACACTAGGACATGAACCACTTGGCGTAGCTGTGCAGCGGGAGGGAAAGCTGGGTCCCTTTAGCCAGCAATTCAGCCCATCCAGAGCTGACAGCCAGGATCTGGGCTTAGTTTTGTCATCGTTACTTCCCCATCACCTTGGAAATATAAAGCCAGTTTGAGTCTCAGTTTGCTCATCTGTTCAGGGACATTAAGTTGACATTTAATTGTCAACACCGTGAAAGTGAGAACTGGAGCTGAGCCTTCAGAACAAGTTGCTCTCCCCACATTAGCTGAAGTTTAGTATTTGCACGGGGTTTTGGTGGTGCCAGGGAGAAAGAGGGCGGCAGAACACATGCACCAGGACAGTGCTTGCAGAGATGACGGGACAAGATGTCACACAAGGAGAAAAAGGATGGTATGCCAGTACTCACTGATCTGAAGATCATGTGCAGCGGCATGGCGATATTTAAGTTCAGGGCATAGTTATTCACCACACTGACAGTGAAGAACATGGCCACCATGATGAAATAGTACCTGAAACACAAAAATCGAGCTGACAGTTGTGCATGTACCTCGCTGTGATGCTGGGGGACACCTTGGGAACAGATTATGGGTTGCAAGGAAAGGTCTGGAGCTGAGCAGGAGCCCATCTAGCTCTTGAGTCTGTGACAAGGACTAACAAGTAGATCAATCCAGTTTGGATGCAGTAGGGAAGTCCTCAGAACAGGAAGCAGGCTGCAGGCTGACCTGCGCTGGCTCAGCTTGTGCTAATCCCAGAAGCAAAGGGGAACGGAGGATAGCCCGGCTGGGATCTTTTAGCGTGGACTTCCTTCAGACCCCTCTTTCCTAAGGTCTGTGGCTTAAAACAAGGCTTGACTTGAGGGGGATTCAATTTCTGCCAGCAGACATCACTACCCTGAGTGGAAGGAGAAACTACTCAAATCCAGGCTAAACACCTCCATGGTTCTACACCTAAGATAGAAAGCATCCACAAATCGAAGTTCCTTGCTGCGATGCAGCCACGAGTGGCACTAAACTTGCCCTCAACTTTCTCTCATGAGGATCTCTGTCCCAAGCACTCAGCACAGCACTCTGTTTTGCCATGGGCTAGGCAGTCTGCTAAGGAGCCCCACCAAACCTCCTCACTTCACATCAGCCACTGAGTGCCAGGGAGGAGAGCATGAACATGCCAGGCTATTGCCAGGACAAGTTCAGCCCTGATGGAGAAATGCAAAAGTGAATTTAGCTGGCTTTCCAGTAAACCCCTCCCTGCCCATTGCACCAGAGAGACAGCAAGCTCTTCAAACACAGCAAATTCTTTGTGCAAAACACTGCCCTGTTTCTTGGACAGGAAAATATCTGATGGCAATTTCCTATTAAGAAGTCTCAATAAATGAGGAGTTCATATTTTATCAGGCATGACAGGTTCTCAATGAGGCTTTGCAAATGCTGCAGAATGGACGGGATTTAGACAGGATAAACGGATAAGCCATTTTATTAAACACTTCTTGAGATAATAGATAGCCAGTCAGTTTGTGACTAGCAAAAGCGTGCAAATCAACTGTACCTTATTGGTATGGCCGGCCTCTTCCTCCCAAAGTTGGCTTCGAAGATAAAGCCTTCCACCGCAATAAATAGGAACTGGGAGAATGTCACTATGTTCCCACATCCTGGAAACTGCCTGCAGGCATGGAGAAGAAAAACAACTATAAGAGCAATGCCATGGAGAACAAAAACTGCATTGGGCTCCAATAAAAAGAGGCTAACAGCTCATAATCCCAGAGTGGGCATCAACCTGGAGGGGCTTTACTGCTTTATCTGTCCAGGTTCTCACGTTGCCTTTGTTGAACACTTCCCTGCAGGTATTCATTCACCTGTAGTTGTAGATACATGTGCAGCAATCCCTTCCTCAAACAGTTCCAAAGAGGAAGTAAGCGGCCACTCCCGTCATGGGACAGGTGGTGAATTGGATCAGGAAGTAAAAGAAGAAATTGGTCACATCTCACAGGTCTGTTAGGATCTGAATCAGCAACATCAAGCACCAACATAACCATACTGAGGCTGGATCTCCCTCTTTCTCATGGAGGAGTGGTTTTGATAGAGCTCTCTCCCTACCTACAAGCTGCTGTGTTAGAGGCCAGGTGAAACAATGAGTCCACCTAGAAGGAAGGCAGCAGGATTTCTGATAGCCCTTATTTCTGCTGCATGAGGGAAGGGCCAAGGTCAGGTCCATGTCTGCAGACCAAGGCATAGTGTCCCTGGTTCTGCTTGTACTTCATGCCCAGAACATGAGCTCGGACCTGCTTTCAGTTTACCCAGCAAGCTCTAGCTCTCTGCCCTTCTGCGTTTGCTGGATACCAAAAGATCGGTTGTAGGTTCAAGAAGGAACCTACAACAGCTCATCACTGGAGCCCAAAAAGGTCGTGACATTAAATGCCACATGACAGTCTGGCAAGCCAGGGAGCTTGCTAATGTGACACGTTTTCACTGAAGTTTTCAAACTCCACAAGGTATCAAAAGCCACAAAACAGTGACCTCAAAAACAGACCCTCTTAACTGAGCATCTTTGTCCTCCCAGAGAGACCCAGGCACTGCAGTTATCACTACCTTTGTAGCAGAAATGACACCAGCTTTGAGCAAATCAACCTCGTGTGTTTATTCTGAGGGAAGAGGAATCACAGGCAAAGGCAAGACAGCCCATAACAGCTCGACTTTAAACATTCCCTGCACACTGCTCACCCATTCCCAGCAGACGTGCCTGCTGCAGCCTCTGCCTCCATCCCAAGAAGCTTACAGGGAGCAAGAGAGGATTTCCTGGGAGGCACAGTCAGCTGTGGGCTCAGAGGAGGCTGTGACACATCAGATAATCAGAAAGCTCACTGTTATTTGCAGTGGGAGCCAGAGAAATTTGAGCAAGTACTTCCCCTTTCACTGGTGCAAAGTAGAAACCAAAGCCAAGGACTTGATGCAGAAGCTGCACGCCGCTGAGTCCCGATCCCCACCCTGCCGCACAAGCATGCAGCTTACTCACGCAACATGCCGTCACAAGTAGTTAGAGGCTGGGTCTAGACCCAGTTTTGCAGAATGCAAGCTGAGAGATGCAATGGAGAACAGGAATAACCAAGCTGTCTCCTGGATAACTGAGCTGAAGGTGTGGTCTCCTCAAAATCTCCTCTGTCACCCCCCAGACATCTCAGAAAAAGCAGCAGTGCTCTGGTTAATGCAGAGCTGGCATGTGGCTGCCATCAAACAGTGCCTGGCAAGGCCATCTTCTGTCTGCATTTTCCACAGGGCAGGCACTAGCCTGAGCCTCTCCCCTCTACCCACCTGCCGATTTTCACATTTTTCAGAGCTTAATTGTCCATGAGACTTCAATCACTGCTGTGCAATGACGTTAAAAGGTTCAAAAGTTCCTTGAGGGAAGACAAGAAATATTGGAGACAGAGGCCAGGCTCCAGGATTGTAAACCTTATCTCTATAGAACAGAAAGCAAGCGTAAACTTGGAATAAACCAAGACTGTTTCCATGCACTACACTTCGTTTCCTCCCAATTCACAGATCCTTGCATTCAGTCACTTGCTGTACATACGACCTCACATTATCAGTAAAGGGCTGACACAGGGTTATTTGTTGACTAATAATAAAAAGACAAACAAACAAACAAACAAAAACAGGCTGTATCTGCCCATGTCTTTGACTCACAACTCTAACACACTGATAGACCTAAAAGAAGTGACGAGAAGCCTGGATATATCAACCAAAGATCTGCCTTAGCTGTAGCCAAACTGCGAGAGAGTCCTCCAGAAGCAATGTAGAGACATTACGATGCAATTGTCACCCTGCCTCCTAGGACAGAATTGCCTGCTAGTGTCTCACAGCCCTAGCAGATGGTGGGATGAAACAGCTGGAGCGGGGCACTCAGTCACGCCACCGAAGCACAGATGGACTAACCCAATTTCTGCACATCAGTTTGAGGCACGCTGATGCAGAGTACTCTCCTTCAGACAGAATTCAACACAACCAAATCACTTCTCCAAGGAAGTTTTCTTTCCATCTCTCTTAAGAAGACTCCACATATCATAGAGAATTCCTTCAACGGCCCTACAGAAGAACAACCCCCTCCATTTGCACCATAAAGAGAAGAAACCCCACTGAGATCTACCACGCGGAGCCTCAACCTTGTTTTTACGGAGAAGGCACCTCACAAGGGCACAGCTTCAGAAGACGAAGAGCAGATCATGGGCTTTCCAACCAGGCCTTTATCACACACATCACACACAGAGCTTTGGCATCACAGCTCAAAGACAGACCCCTGGGACGGATAGTAAAGGACACTAGCAGAACAGGTTGGGTTGCTCCAGACAGTGGAAATGGGATGAATTGGATGGTTTCTTGCCCTGTCCAGGTCTCCTTCTGTTATTCAGATTGGGGCTTGTTTAACTTGTTCTTGAAAACCTCCAACAAGGAGTTTCACTGCTCTCTCTCTTACAAACCCACTTCACTATATTGAGAAGGAGCAAACCTGGTTTTTTGGCCTGGTTTACATCCCTCTCATAGCAATTTAAGCCCCTTATTTCTTGTTCTGCCTCCAAAGCCCAGCAGAAACCTTTATCTCCTTTTCTCTGCAGCCATTCTCTACACATTTAAAGTCTCTTGTCTGTCCTCAGGCATCTCTAGACTAAACAGTTCTCATTCCTTCACTCTTTCCTCATAAATCCTGAGCAAATTTCTTCCAATCACCTTTGTTATTCCTCACTAGACAGTCAGTCTGGTCACTGCCTTTTCTTGTGATCCTGTTCCAGGACTTTGCTTGCTATGGGAAGATTCATCTTCAGGGGGGAACTCTTCCTTCCAGATAACACCAAGACCCAAAGAAATAACCAGTGTTACACCAATTTAGAGACCAAAAGTGAATGGGGCAAGTGAGGGGCACAGGACTTGAGCTGTTATGAACACAGGAATTTCTAAAATGGATGAGAGGCAATGCTTAAGAGAAGCTTGTGTGTGAAAAGCAGCTTTTCCTAGATATCTGCAACTGGACTTCTGGGATTTGCTGCTCAAAATCCCTCCTGGGCTTTAGACACCCAATTCAGCCTTTGAGTAGGGCCAAATGGCTTGCTTTTGTTTTAAGGTCTGGCTGGAGGAGTACACAAGCCTAGCTCCAAGCAAATGCAAGAAGCCAGATCCAAAACTTTCTTCACCTCGAAGGGGCCCATTCCTTCTCCCTCACTGATGCTGCAGCACAAGCGAGGCAGGAAAGGCAGAGCTTAGAGCAACCCCAGAGAGGAAAGACAACTCACCATACAAAGTTCCTCCAGGAACTGCTTTTGGATTTATCTAGC
Source organism: Balearica regulorum gibbericeps (assembly GCF_011004875.1). NCBI lineage: Eukaryota > Metazoa > Chordata > Aves > Gruiformes > Gruidae > Balearica > Balearica regulorum. Next base: position 2,233,548 of record NC_046184.1, on the reverse strand, counting down.
GATAGCTGAGTGACTCTGCAACCTTGTGTTAAGGTACCTGCATCCTGGCCTCCCACTTTGAAGCAAATATCCCCACTGCTGGCTTACAGAGTCAGGCGCTCATTTGCGCTCCCTTTTTCTCTAACAATCTGGGGTGATGATGGGTAGGGAGGAAGTAAGGACAGCTTTTAACTACTATTTTTGAAAGCCTGGGCATGATTGAAGTGGATATAGTACTGAATGGTCAGGGGATGCAGCTCCACACTGACTTACTATGACTGTAGACACAGAACCAGTTCAATCATTAATTTTTCCAGTCAGGTCTAGCACTTTTGCCTTCACAGCTTGCTGACCAGCCCTGAAAACAAATCCAACAGACCATCACCTTTTCCAAGCCATGCCAGCCTTCCTCCATCAAGGTGAGGAAGGTGATGCAGCCCTCGGACATACCCAAATGTCAGCCCTCCTCTTTGTAACCTGGCAATGCACCTGCGCTCCGAGTCCCACAAAGGACTCCTCGCCCTCATCACGTTGGCTTTGCGGCCACGCGATGCTGCCGAAGATCACATTTCCAGATGGACGACGTTCCCTCGGCCCTGCCTGCTGTCCCAGGGGACCCCTAGCCAGCTCCTGCGCATCTTCTCCTTGGGATTTCAGCTGTTACTTGTACGAGGCGCTGGGATCAGAGAGCAGGGGTGGTGGGGATGCCTTAGTGCCAGACTGATGCCACAGTCCCTGTGTCAGCAGAGATAGGAGATCCTTGCTGCATGGGCAGAACACTGAAGTGGCCCATGACAGGACCAGACTGGGCCCAAGCTGAGAGGGACAGCTCCAGAAAAACCCACAAAACCCTTCAGACGGTGACACAACAAGGCCAGGGCCCCGCGATCCACACCCGGACTCCTCTTAGCACCTTGATGAGGAGCTCCGGGGCCTGGGGTTGCCCCCCAAGTTGTGGGGGGGACCGGCCACCGCGCCGGGGCTGCAGACCCCCTCAGGGCCAGCCCCAGGCTCGGTGCCAGCCCCGGGTGACCCCGGCAGCCCCACCACCCCCCCAAATCCTCTCACACCACCTCCAATCTCCTGGAGACCCCCTGGGCACCGCTGTCTCTTCCTCCCCTCACAAGTCCAGAAGCCGGTGGGGTGACCCGGTAACCCCCCCCGAGCCCCGGCGACCCTCACCCGACCCCCGATCCCATTCCTGCCCCTAACCCCTGCCCCTAACCCCTCCATCTGTCCCCAAAGCCTCTCCCCGGCCCCGCACCTGACCAGCAGCTCCAGGAACACCACGTTGCTGCAGCAGCCGCCGAACACCAACCCCACCGCCACGGCCGGGTGCATAGTGTACCCCCAAACAGCGAGACGACGTCCCGGGCCACCACCGCATCCCGGTCCCGGGCCGCGGCCCCGCTCCCGGCTCCGGCTACGCCGCCCCCGCTTCCTCCCGGGCGCCGGTAGTTCGCTTCCCGCCCGCCGCCCATTCACTGGCACCGCCGCGCCGCTAGGGCCGGGACTACAACTCCCAGCGGCCCCCGCGACGCCGCCAACCTACTCCCTCATGTTCCACAGCCCCCGCGAGGCATGATGGGGGTTGTAGTTCCGCCATGGGGGCGGGCGGTAATGGCGGTACCGGGCCCCGGCGCTGAGGTGGCCTGAGGAGAAGGTGGAGCGCGGGGAGGACACAGCTCAAACGCTGCTTCCCTGCTGAGGAACTGCCGCTAATTGCAGCTTTGGGTTTAGATAATGAAATTATGGCGTCAATGTGAAATCGAGCTTGCCTGGTGGAGCCTCCTGGGAGGTCCTCCCATGCTCTTGGGGCCACAGGCAAGCCTCGCTGCAGCCCCTGTCAGTGTCACCGTGGTTGGTGTTGGAAACACTGGATACTGAGGCAGCAAAACTGGGTCTGAAAAGCAATTGTGTGCTTGGAAGGAGATGAGGGCGACAAGGAGGGTGCGTGAAGGGGAGAAGAGAGGAAAAGGCGCAGAAATGGTGGTGTGGGGTGACATGGGGACCATGTGGGTCCGACAGCACCAGCAGCCGCCCATGGCTTCACAAGGGGAGATGGAGTTAAAAATAACCTGTTCAGAGCGACGGACGAGGTGGTATTTCTGGCCACAGCCCTACACGCATCAGGGTGGGAGAGGAAGGTACCGTGGTGCTGGAGATGGAGGGTTTGGGTGAGGGTGAGCGGTGTGGGGACAAACTGCGCCCAGAGATGCTGTGCCAACTCCATCTGGGATAGTGTATTTATTAATTTTCTTTCATGACTGGGTACTTTGGCTTCTCTTGTCAGGATGAAGACTGTCATGTCAAGTCATGGTAAAAACATGAATTAAACCAGCACAACCCCTCCAAGGATCCAGCCCCAGCATATGGACTCTCCAGTCTGGCATGGACTTTCTGTAGGGCTTAATATAGTGTCTATGGCACCTTCAGTTTTATTTTGTCCCTATTAGATTGTGTTGTTGCCCTGTTAGTCCTTATCCCCGTGTCCTAGAGTGTGTGTTTGCGTTCTTGCCGTTGGAGCAATTCCCATTTTCTGCTGTTAACATAGCTGTGTGTCAGTCAGGTGAAGCATCTTCTTTTCTAAAGGTGTGTGGAGAGCCCTGCTAAGCACCTGTCAAAGCTATCTGTGATCAGCAGAAGCCATATTGATCAAAAAGTGGGATTTTCATGCTGTAGATGTTTCATTTTGTTTTTAATAAAGCTTTGATCTGAATCAGATCCATTTTTTTTCTGTTAAATACAAGAAGTGTGAAATCCCATGAACACATTGCAAAGAACTATGATCAGTCCAAAAACCAAGCACTTCTTTTTATGATTTCCAGCTCTTCAGGGAACGTTACAGCCTTGGCAGCTTCGCTTCTGCTAAAAACAGCTAACGACGGGCAAAATTGCCAGGATTGTCCATTTCTTTTGCTCACTGTGAGAGTTTCTAGGCTCTTTGACTTCAAGCTGGAGATCTCAGGGCTTCCAGACTCCTCACCTGGGGGCTGGAAACCCAGGGTGGTTGGACCATGTGTCCTCTGGGCTTACACAAGCTATGGCTGAAAACCTGGAAACTATAGCAATGATGCCCAGGAATCCTTGGGTACCTTGTGGGCTTTGCTTGCAGATAGAAACCCCATGGTCTCTTGATTAAAGCCTCACAGTTCCAAGGGATCTGGGGCCTCCCTTGTGATGTTTCCAGGAGTTTTGGCTTGGGATGTACCCTTTAGGAGGACAGCCTGCCAGAAAATAATGCTTTGGGGATCCAGGCATCTGAGAGACACCCTGGGAGCCTCAGCAGTTTTGCTGAGCTCTTGCTCTGTAGTTGGCAGAAGTTCATTGTTCCCCCATTTCACAAAACATTTCGGTGTTTTCTGATCTCGCTCTAGGTAGAAATACTTCGACTGACTTCCTCGGTTTTCCCATCAAGTCCATTTAAATGGTTTATATATTATTAAAAAGCATCATGGCTCATTAGCAACAAACAAAGACGATTGCTCAGGCTTGCTGGCACTTTGTAACGTCTCCAGGGTTTCCTGCTTCCACATCCTCAGCTGCTGCACAGGTCAGAATGATCGATTTTTTTCTGTTCCCTTCACTAATAAGCTTTTGCTACCTTGGGTGCTCACTACTTCGCCTTTCATTTGCTTTCTTTGTGCTTCAAAGGGAGGAGGGGGTGCCAAGGTTGTTTTTCTGCCACAATAAATGTGCTGCACCTTGGTTCCTAAATGCATTAAGCCACAGAACAAATTGCTTCTTTTGAACTGCTCCAGCGTAACAGTAAAACCAAAATGTCAGCTCATAAAACATTTTGAGCTGTTCATTGTAGCCTGGCACCTCTGGGAGGGCAGTCTTGTCTGGGCTAGTCAGTATTTAACATCCTTTCTAATGCTGTAACTATGAGGTAGGTTCTGAATTGTCTGACTGAGTTCTTGGTCTGTTGAGATTATGGTCTAATTCTTAGGGGATGGGGGCTCATATCGCTGCAAAAACTTCCAGGTCACCTCAGTATGGGGCTAGAGATGTAATTGCTGGATTTGCCCTTTTTCCTTTGTGTGGAGTGAGATTGGTTCATCCCAGCCATGATGCCGAGCTCCTTGTTTGCAGGTTGGTGTATTCTTCACAAGCAATCCTGATCACAGATCTAAGATCTAATAGTGTAATTCACTGCTATTAAAATAAAAATTAAATCCACTCAAAATTCAGTTCACATCAATTCTATGATACCAAAATAAATGACAAAATAATGTCAGAAAATAGAAAAAAATAAAGTATATTAATATTAAAAAAAAAATCAAAAGTAATTTTAAAATCAGTTCAACTTCACTGTATCAAAAGGCAGACACCCAGTGATGTCAGTGTAAGCATCAGTGTAAGCGATCTCTCAGCCTTGTCTCTACCAGGAGCGAATACTAACACTTGGCACGGCAGCCAAGTTGTCTTGCGTACTGTGAATGGACAGAAATGCTCTTGAGGCCATGTTCTTGCAGTCAGGACGGTCTAAGGACACAGACAAGATGAGCTTTGGAGGATGAAATAATGTAGCTGGAAAATTAAATAAGCTTTCAGCTATAGGACAAAAGCTTTTCTTTGCTGCCCAGGGCTTACCTGTTTTTTTCAACAACAGCAGATGCTCTAATAAAAGATATTACTTCTACCTACAAACATCATCTTGCTTCTGCTAGTGTTATTTTGACTTTCTTCAGAGATGGCTGAAATAAAACAAAACATGTTTTCACGTCATGGAAACACTGGGGAATCTGGTTTTTGCCCAAAAAGCAGACTGGGAGGGTGATGGTGTCTTCTCTAGTACAAGTCTGTAGCACTTCAAGGTTTGAATAAACCCTGGCAGTATTTGAGTTCCTGACTTCTGAAATGCAATCAAAGCAAAACCGTGGACTCTTAGTATGCTGGGTGAAAGGGTTTGTGTTGACCTACTGAATGCATCAGAAATCCTTCCTTCAGCTCTGCCCGAGAGCCACATTGTGAGCCATCTTCTACGTGCCAGTGAGAAAACGAGAACAGGGAATTTAGGAAGCCAGATTTGTTCACTAGTTTGCCACTTTTCCCAACCCCAATATGCAGTCAGGTCTTGATTCCCCAACGGATCGTAAAATTTTGGACTTTGCTTTGGGAGCAAATATGGTAATGGGAGAAACCAGACAGAGTTGTAAGCTCCTGCATGAAAAGTTCTCTTGTTTCATTTCCAGAAAAACATTTTTTGAGCCTGTTAGATGTGGCAAAATCTGACAAAACACCAGGGATTTTGACATTTTGACATGGGCAAAATCTTGTTTCTCAAAAGTGAGCTTTCCCAGAAAGGCTTTCTTGCTCTCTTGTTTTTTAAAGCATGTCTTTTTCTGAGAAGTAAACCAATCATGTTCTTAATGCGTGGGAAGCAAATCAATCAAACCAATCTTGCCTGTTTTCATAATCAATACGTATGTGACTCACGCCAAGAAAAGGCAGCTAATTCTGACATAAACACCGATGTGCAGAGTCTATAGGGTTTCTGCCGTGCCTGGTCCATGGAGGATGTGAATCTGTCCCAGAGCAGTTACTGACCTTTGGCTTGGCTCGAAACTGCTTGTACTTTTAGTGCTGCAAACGCCTATTCAAACTGCAGGCTATCAGCAGTGGCAGAGCTGTCACACAGGTATTGTGTGACTATCTCTCAGGTAGATCTGCCAAGGTAGCATGTTTAATTTAAGCATCTCTGAGATGGTGAATTCTGCAGTCCTGGCAGGTTTTGAAAGATGCAAACAGAGCAAGCTAACAAAATGCTCAATTCCTAACTGCATAAACTACAACTTACAAATAATTCATTATTTCACTTTAGATTTCACCTTTGGCTTTACCTTAGACTATTTCACCTCTGACTTTGTAGTCAGATGGAGATGCCACAGTTAAAGAGAAGCTGTTTATTAGACAGAATTACTGCAAATGGAGACATTAACAAGTTTTAATACATCTGAGCTACACCTTGGCCTTCCTGCGTTTACCAACATCTTTGCTCTACCTATATATTACACCATTCATTCAAACCTCTCCTCTCCCTACCAGCAATGGTGTATCTACTGAAATGGAGTATGATGTGTCATCTCCAATAACAATGTCATTATGACAATGATGATAACAATATTTTTCATGGTGGACATTGCAGAGAAGGGATTCAGAATGGGTGAATTGGACTCTCTCCAAATCATAGAATCATGGAATAGAATCACAGAACAGTTTGGGTTGGAAAGGACCTTAAAGCTCATCTAGTTCCAACCCTCTGCCATGGGCAGGGATGCCCTCCACTAGCCCAGGTTGCCCAAAGCCCCATCCAACCTGCCCTTGAACACTGCCAGGGAGCCAGGGGCAGCCAGAGCTTCTCTGGGCAACCTCTGCCAGGGCCTCACCACCCTCACAGGGAAGAAGTTCTGCCTCAGATCTCATCTCCATCTCCCCTCCTGCAGCTTCAGGCCATTCCCCTTGTCCTGTCACTCCCTGCCCTTGTCACCAGCCCCTCTCCAGCTTTCCTGTAGCCCCTTTAGGGACTGGAAGGGGCTCTAAGGTCTCCCTGGAGCCTTCTCTTCTCCAGGCTGAACAACCCCAACTCTCTCAGCTTGTCTCCATAGCAGAGGTGCTGCAGCCCTCTGATCATCTCCATGGCCTCCTCTGGACTCACTCCAACAGCTCCATGTGTGTCTTGTCCTGGGGACCCCCGAGGTGGATGCAGTACTGCAGGGGGAGTCTCACCAGAGGGGAGTAGAGGGGCAGAATCCCCTTCCTCGACCTGCTGGTCATGCTGCTTTGGATGCAGCCCAGGCCATGGTTGGCTTTCTGGGCTGCCAGCGCACGTTGCTGGGTCATGTTGAGCTTTTCATCAATCAACACCCCCAAGTCCTTCTCCTCAGGGCTGCTCTCAATCCATTCCCTACCCAGCCTGTAGTTGTGCTTGGGATTGCCCCAAGCCATGTGCAGGACCTTGCACTTGGCCTTGTTGAACTTCATGCAGAGGATCCACATGGACTTGTGTTTCTGTGTTGAGGGCGTTTCCAAAGAATGGGAAAACTGGTGAAGTGACAGACTGTTGAGTGTTGGGCAATGGTGATGGACTCACTGCCTTTTAACTGGCATCTGACGTGACCTGGACTTTACTGTTTTCTCTTTCTGCAGTTTTCTTGAGAGACATGAGATGACTCCTGATGGTTTATAAACTATTGAGCACCTTGAAGATCCACAGTGTGTGGGAGGCATGTGCCGGGTTTAAGGCTTTGGTTTTAGAGGATTTCAATAACTCAGTAGGTAGCAGTTTAAAAAGACACTCAGACACCTGTAAATGATGTCCCTGAAGACCCTGCAAGGTCTCTTCTGAGGTGAGATACCTCATCTGGCTCTTCTCCTTTCCATTTGTGACCCTGCTCATGTCTGAATCCAATCCTGCTGCTTCTCCTACTAAAAGATGAAGAGCTCCTGTGATATTTGGCTGTGCAGACAAGACTGGACTCGTTTCCTCTTCTAGGCAATTGTTCCCTCTAACTGAATTCCCTGGAAGGCAAAGAAGAGATTTTGAACCAATGACAGTTCTGACAAGTTGGGAAGGGATATGGAAAGGGAAGGAAATTGGGAAGGAAATTGGGCTTATTTCCACTGTTTTTCATCACAAGCCTGTTCTGTGAAATAGCATGTGAGCAAAAGAGGAAAGACTACACCGGATTTTAGTAGGATACCAACCATTTGTGGGACTTGATGGGCTGAGAGTTAGGCTTTTAACGTTAGGGGAATTATTGCTCTGACCTCTTCAGCACCTGTAAGCAAATATTGTCACCCCAAGATATCATTACTGTTCATCTGAGCACCTCCTAAAGTGCAGACAGACCCTTGGAGCTAAACCTGCTGTCGATGAGGTTTAGCTGGATCCCCGCTGATACAAAGTAGGAGCATTCAGACTGTGGTGGTGAAAACATGCAGCTGAAGATGGGGACTTCTCACCTGCCCTAGATTTTCCAACACGAACTCCTCATTCACAGTCTTCAGGTCTCACAGCGCTTTTCCTCAACGGATTATTATTATTAATCTCACTTTATACTGGAGACAGTTAAGCTGCAGACACAGGCAGAGACTAGGTCACATCAGTCAGGGCAAAGGAAAGGAACAGATCCTGGGATTTGGATTTCTCTCCTCCAATATTATGTATCATTTCCATGGTAGGTGTGTATTTGTGGGAGAGCAATAGTAAGGAATGGTTCCTTTTTGTATGCCTGAATCCTAAACTCATCTAACCCAGGAGTCAACGAGTACTGTTGGGAGAGACAACTCATGTCCTAAAACAGTCTGCTCTGCCAGCAGCTGGCTTGTTGCTGTGCAGCTCTCCAAAACTTTCCATCTCAACTCTTTCACCTTTGTTTTGGGAATGTGCAGCAACAGAAATTCAAGAAGTGCTACTCCACTTTCACCAGCTTTGTTTGAAATGCCCCTAACCCCTGGACTTTTACAGCTTTAGCTGGGGAAAGAGTCTTTTGCTTCTCTGTTGGGAAGCTTTTTGTGGTAGTCAGCTTTAAATTTCCGTGTCTTTTATGATATCACATCACACTAAAAATAACTAAAACAAATCACTGGTGTATTTTTAGGTGCATTAAAAGGGGTAAGTCTTTCTCCTCTCCTTAAATTGTCACATTTTTGGGATTATGTGTTCCATCAAAAACTTCCAGGTGCCCCAAATATTCCTCCCACTCCCTCCTCAGTAGATATTTTCTCAGCAATTTCAGTTATTTGCTAAATGCGTCACATTTTAGCAACTTGCGCATTCTCAGCTTAGCATTTCAGAAGTGATCGCTGTTTCTCTGGATGGAGCAGCAGACATTCCTGCTGTCTCAAACATTCCATTTTCTGTGAGGTACAAGAGCTGGTTTTCTCACTTACAGATGTTTCTCTGACACTCGCTTACAGATGTTTCTCAGAGCTGGTCCCTTACTAGTGTAAAGCAGCAGGGATCCTGTGACAAAGAGGAGATGCAAGAAACTGCTCTGCTGAGGATCTGGCTTCCTTCCTCCTTTTTGTCACTTTTTAAAATCCCCCCCCTTTTTGTTTCCTTTTATTTTTCTCTGCCAAATTTTATTTGGGTGATTTCCAAGGCAGAACTCCTTGATCAAGCAGTACCGGTGCTAGAATTGCCTATGTGTGTTGCTACTTGTCAAAAATGGTAAAGGCTAAAAACTCCAGGCATATTTTGCAGGGAGATGGGGGGAAAATTGGAAATAGCTTCTTCTTTTTTTTTTTTTTTTTTTTTTTTTAGCCCTCTCCCCCTTCCTCCTCCTCATTCCTTAAGACTGTTAAACTTGACATCTCTTTAAATGAGCTGGAAGAACTTCAACCTGAAGCACTTTTCTCTTTTGAGAGTCTCCCTGCATTGGATATGTCTCTCTATGCTTTAGGCGAGCAAGCATGACTTTCCAGAGGTGATTGATAGGTTCTCATAAAAATATTCTTCCAATTAAAATAACCTAAACACAGGCAAAGAGGAGGAAAAGAGAGACTTATTTTTTTTTTTACTGTTTTTACTCTTGCCCAGAAGGTGAATCAGAGTTAGCTTTATCAAAATGTGGACATGTTTTCTTCTCCTTTGGAGCCTAACATCTAACTGCCTTCCCTCCATACACTCAGTCCTGATCCACCTTGCCCCCAGAAAGCGACACTCTGGTGAGCTCAGCTTGTCCTCCCTGCTAAGCTGTGCCAACACTCCCTCCTTCCAAATCTTTTCATATTTGCTATGATTTAAGCCTGGTTTTGGCCCCCCTCGTGCCTTGAGATGAAGAAATAATGCATTAATTCACTATATCCTCAAGGCATCAGAAAATCGTTATCATTAAACATCTAAACTATGCATTCACCCCAGGTAGAGCTTGTTGCTTTAAAAGCCTTTGGTGACAAGGAAATTGAAAGGGAATGCATCTTTAGGTATTAAAGAGTTTTGCAAGCTGCAGCATCGCAGTCTGCCTGCCAGATTTTCCTTTGTTCAGCACCAGGGTTTTGATTCAGTGTGTTGTAAATTTAGGACCCAAATTCACTTTTCCTTCAGTAAAAGCGAGGAAAACCATCACTAACATGTTTTTATCTAGGTTTTGTGTCCATTATTAATGTTTCTCCAACTTGTGTTGCTTTTGGCTCCCACATCATGGGAATTAGAGTTCTTCTCAACCTTATAGCACCGAGCTTTAGTTTCAGTGTGCTGTGGAACATGTGGGATTTTGAAAATTGGATCTACCTGTCTATTCGAAAGAAGTCTCGTGGTCAAAGACCTTTGAAACCACAGCACTCCCTGTGTAACCTGACATGACTTCACATGAGCTCCAACAAGGTTTTGGGAAGTTGCTCCAAGATCCGTTCTGAGAGGACTAGAAACCTTCTACTACCCTAAACTTTTTTTCACCACATGAAATATACCCACATCTGGTTCTCATCCATCTTTTCCTGTGCAATGCTCTTTCTTCCACTTCTTTCCTTTTACTGTCTCCAGGAGTTTGTTCAGAGAACAGACATGGTGTCTAGGTCCACCAGATTTGTTGCTCCACCTGTGACTTTCGTTCCCTCCTGTGGTGGAGATCTATGCGATATCATGCCACAGGACTGGGGCTCCTAGATTAGTGGATGGACAATTTGTTCCACTATTACCACAGTCCCTGGCGTGGCTTTAGCAAACTGTCACACTCCCAAATAATGCACAGGTCCAGTCAGGGGCAAGCATGGGCCTAGGACCAGGCAGTGTAGCTATGTGTCCTGTTTGGGGATGGGGGTATAAAGATAGTTTACCTCTGTGGACAGAAACTAGATTGTATCTGTTGGCCTCGAGGCTAGAAGACGTTTCCATGGTCCACTTGTTCAATAGCATAGCCATGGCCTGAGGACTTTCTTTAGCTGACCACATCATCAATAATCTCATGTCCTCCTTGTCTCTGCGGGGATCCCACTGGCTCCTGGTGGGGCTGTAAAGCAGATGTCTTGCCCTCCAGGGAGCTCTCTGCAGCAGACCCAGCACACATTTAGCCTTTCTGCAGGCTGGTGTGCATGGACTGCAGGTCTGGGGCTGTAGTAGCTCAGCAAGGCTACAGCAGCGAGGACGTAAGTTTCCTAGTGCTGTTGTAACCCAAAGTCAAGAAGCCTTGGAAGCAGTAGATTACTGCAAACTTTATGAATACAAGTCGGGGTAGAAAAATGAAATGTTCTCTGGGTCCCCATTGAGAAAACAATGTCGGTGTCTCAGCCCTTATTAGACCCAAGAGAATCCATGCATGAGACAAAGGGCTGGGGAAGACCTGGCTCTGTTTGCTCTGAGAAAACTCAATTTATTCTCTTGCTGCTCCATTGCCTGGAATTTTTCCGTGCCTGGGTCCTGAGTTCACTTGCGTGGGTGGGGGTAATAAAAAGGAGCCATAGGCAGTCTAGACAGAGGTGGCCTCCTGAAGGCAATCAATCTTCCTTAAACAGGCCAGAGCCCAGCAGCTGGGAGATGAGCTGGGAAAGGAGCTATCTCTGGGTAGCACCACATTTAACCCTTCAGCTAGCAGTATAGCGGCTTCCTCGTAACTTTTTTTACTGAAATGGACAATTTGAGGTTTATTTCTTATTTCTGGCAGGCCAGTTATGATGGGTCTTTTGCGCTGGTGAGGGTGAATGGATTATGGATGATCCTTGTTTGCCTCGAGATGAGGGATGGAGAATTGGGAGAATGGTTTGAAGGCAATGGGAAAGCTGGTGGGGCTGTGCTTGCTCCTGGCACTTAGTCTCCTCTCCAGTTGTACATGAACTACAGTCTGTCCCTTGTCTCCTGGGCTCATGGTAAAGCTTCCCTGCAGTTCAACTTCAAGGGAAATGTATTTGATGACCGTATGAAGACTTGACCCCTAGCCATCATCTCTGATCCATATGGGAGGGAGCTAAACTCAGCTCTCTTGGGGCAACAGCCATGCTTTGTTCTTGTGGACTTTGCTTAGCTGCAAGGTCTCTGAGAAAGGGCTGATGCCAGGCAGGCACAGTGGATTTCCAGGGTCTCGAAGTATTTGCATTGATTGCCAGGCCAACATTTCATTTGCATTTATTGCTGGGCCAAGGTCTGGGTTGAACCGAGCTGCCCTCTGTGTTAAGAGATGCTCACGTGGATCTTCCAGGTTTCTTCAGTCTCTCCATGAGCACAGGCACTTCAGTACTATCCAGGTTGCACTGTTGGTGCTTAAATGCTGTTTCTGATCTTGCCGTTGATGTACAGACAAAGGTTCCCAAGCCTTAGAGATGGCAGCAGAGATATGGAAGAAACAGTCAGCTTTTCTCCCAGATTTTAAACGCTTTTAGTGTTTCTTCTTGTGCAAGAATTGAGTGGCAACAAAGGGAACAAGCGGGATGGAGGTTGAAAACTAATGAACAGACGTAACATTTTCATGCAGCATGTAGTAAACCTGCGGAACTCATTAGGACATTAGGAATGCTAAAAATTTAAATGGTTTCCAAAGTATGAAGATTCATAGAAGAAAAGTTCATACAGGGTATTGAATGCAAAGACATTTCCAAGATGCAGTCTGTCCCTCAGAAGGTCTCTAAGCTATAGGTCACTGGAGACTGGAAAGATGGAGATGTCTCCATGTGCGTGTCCTGCTCTTAAACTCTTGTTAACCATCTGATGTTGGTCGCTGCAGGAAGCCAGCACTGCACCGGATGCCCTGACCTAATATTGCAGCTCTCATGTCTTTCTTCATACTTTGCTCGCAACATCTGCTGTCTTTGCATAAATATTTCACTGGCACCAGCTGCAGCTCTCTGGCAGAACGAGAGTCAGCAGGGTTGACTCTCAGCTCTCTTAGTTTTCCCAGAGTCTGCAGGATTTTCAGTGTGTCCTCCAGCGAGGCTGGAGTTTTCATATTCGCTTTTCAAGCTCCGTCTCAGTCTTTGGTGAGGCTTCAGAGGAAGAAGCAGGCTGAAATGTGTTACAGGTGCATGGGTTGCCGAATTTCAGATGCTCCCCTTTCATTTTGTCTCTTATGGACAAGGTAAGTGAAAATGGAAGAGCTATATTGTGGTCACTGTGGGTCACAGTCCAAAGTGAGGAGGTGAAATAATGTGACTTGCATTTTGATTCAGACTACTGCAAAAAATATTGCAAAGGGGGAAAGCAAGGGCTATTCTGTATCTTGTTACTGTCTCTCTGCTGGAGTTTTATACTATGACCTTCTAATGAATTTTTGGTTTTGCAAATCCTACTTTTAGCAAAACATATTTGGAAAGAGCAAAAAAGAGGACGCCAGTGAGGTCCGCTAAATATTCTTTGGGATGCTTGGATTCAGGAGATGTGTGCTGGGTATGATGCACATTTAGGGATAATTTGTCCCCCCCACCCTCCTGGTCTAATCCTGCACCCTTATATTTACGGGGTAGATAAAATCTGAAGTGGAAGCTTAAAATCTGTAAGATCTCTGTAAGAGTAGCTCTGATTATTTTTAATGATCACTGGCTATTCTATTTGCATAAGTCAGAATTGCAATCTCTGTACAGCTCTCAGTTGCACCTGCCTTGCAGTTGGGGTCCTGTACTAATGTTGTGTTAGGTGGCTGTCATCAAGGCTGTGATGGTACAGGGGCTGGCAAGTAAGCAGGGTCCCCAGCTGTGGGGAGGAGCAAGCCAAAGCCGCCAGTCTGCCCTGGAGCTGTTCGGCATGCCCAGTCTGCTTGTGCCCTACTGAGGAGTGGTGGGAGCCCAGGGAAGAGGGTGCCATCTCCCACGCATCAGCCGTGCAAGATATGTGGCCAAACGGCTCTTGACCATGTGGAGAGATTGATATGTGGCATCCAGTTTTATGCTACCCCCATTTCTTTCTCTTCTAAAGTAGCAGTCTCAACCTGATGGTGTTTCATGACATAAATGGCTTTTATCCCTCTTTTCACCTCTACTGCCCATTTAATTCCCTGTAGCACAGGCACAAGCACTTCTTTGCATGGTAAAGGGACACCAAGAGCCATGCAGTGACCCCAGGAAGGGGTGATGACAGAGGACACCCTTTCTCTATTCAAGAAACAGACAAGAAGGCAAGAAGCCGTTTATTCTTTTCCCTCTCAACTTCTTTAATTCTGACAATATGATCCAGGATAAAATGGCATTTGACTACATGCAGGTTGGAGGGAGCATTAGTTTGGCTGATGGTTTTGGGGTCATTTTAGAGCATGTCCTCATCAGACTCTATGTTAAGGCACCACTATCTTTGCTCTTGCTAATTTAGTTTCTTGATGCTGTAGACATGCCAGTATCCGGGGAAGCTATTCACTCCTGCAGCGTCTGTCAGTCCACTTGATAGCTGACTTGTAGCCCTCCTTGTCAAGGTAAATTATCTGTAGATCAATCACTTTGAGTTTACTGTTACCTTTAAGTGCTTCCACAGGATCGTCAGGTTGCAGGTGTATATGTGCAAGTGTGAAATAGAAATGCCAGTCTAGGTGAAAGGTGAGGATTTGCTCCTTCTGAGAGACATCTCGAGTGAATGCAGCTATGACAGGAATCTGCTGTGCTTTGGGGCTCCCTTTTGCTCCTGGAAAAATGAATAGTGCTGAGCAGAGCTACCCAACCTGGTTATCCAACCACTTGGGCATCCTTTCACTGCTTACACCTCGGCAGGCTCAGCACTGAAGGCTCCTCTTTGCTCGCTTTGTAGAGGTATGAGTATCGGATTTGCTCTTGGGATGCACTAAAAGGCTTTTCCTTTTCTTGCCTTGTAAACTGTGGGTACTCTCATCTGAGAAAAAAAATTATGATGATGGTTTTTAGGTAGGTCTTTGCTTGCTTTCTAGAATACAAGGGACTGCACAGCACTGCCCTGTACACTCACTTACTCCTGCAAGGCCCTTGTACACTCTTGCTGCCCACACTTTTCCCTCTGTGATCCCACTTCCAGGTTTTTGATCCCACCTCCGTTTGTGCTTCCAGACTCCTGATCCCTTGTGGAAGCCACTGTCCCACAGCAGACACAGCCCTTGAACACTCCCACTACAAAAGCAAGGATCTTCCTGCTGAAGACATAAAATCTGCCTTTGTTACACTATGGAAAGAAAATCCTTCATTAGCTCTCAGCCTGGTTTTAGCACTAAAGTGCCTAATGGTCTGGGAATCATCGCAGAATCATAGAATGGTTTGGGTTGGAAGGGACCTTAAAGATCACCGAGTTCCATGGGCAGGGACACCCTTCACTAGATCAGGTTGCCCAAAGCCCCATCCAACCTGCCCTTGAACACTGTCAGGGAGCCAGGGGCAGCCACAGCTTCTCTGGGCAACCTCTGCCAGGGCCTCACCACCCTCACAGGGAACAAGTTCTGCCTCAGATCTCATCTCCATCTCCCCTCCTGCAGCTTCAGGCCATTCCCCCTTGTCCTGTCACTCCCTGCCCTTGTCACCAGTCCCTCTCCAGCTTTCCTGTAGCCCCTTCAGGGACTGGAAGGGGCTCTAAGGTCTCCCCGGAGCCTTCTCTTCTCCAGGCTGAACAACCCCAACTCTCTCAGCCTGTCTCCACAGCAGAGGTGCTCCAGCCCTCGGATCATCTCCATGGCCTCCTGTGGACTCACTCCAACAGCTCCGTGTCTGTCTTGTCCTGGGGACCCCAGAGCTGGATGCAGTACTGTAGGTGGGGTCTCACCAAGGTGAGAATCACCTTCCTTCTGCTTCTACCAAGTGTGTCTGCGTTGCCTTGCTTAAGGCTGAATGAACAGAGTAGGTACATACAATAACCACATCCTCATCTGGTGAAAACCACCCAACTGCTTTAGATTAGATGTCCCTAACAGAGGGCACACCACCAGGAAGCACAAAATGCTGCTATCACTTAGGGAAACATCATGTTCCACTCCCTATGTAGCTGTCCTTGTGCAGTCTTGGGAGAAGAACACTGCCGTGTTTCCAATTTCTAACATCTGCCATGTGTCCGATTGCCTGACATGACAGTGAACTGGGCTACCAAATGGTGCCAGTAATTGAAATGGGATGTGTGACCAGTACCACAGAGACTCCAGCCCAGCTTTCCCAGTCCCATCTTGCTATGTTATCCTGATGCAAGGGAATATATCCCAGCGGTGTATTTCCCTGTACCTCCTGCAGAGCATTCAGCTACAGTCAGTGAAATGTGTTCTGTATTATTTCCAAGGGGTAGGCATGGGGGAAGGTCTGTGTTTCTTCTGATCAGGCTTAATTTCATTTATTAACTTCTTGTTTGGAGGATTTTTTTTCTTTTTTAATCTCAAGGCATTTTCTCTGGCTAGCATAGGCACATGTGCTTTCCACATTGTGAGATTTAATTGAATAAGTGGTTCGTAATTCATCTGGAATTTAATAAGAGGTATTTCCCCTCCATAGTGTCCCAAGTGATGTTGCCTTCACTGTTGAGTTCCGCCTTCTGTCTGGTTCCTCTGGGATCTACATGCTGATTTTTTCCTGTAGTTGGGATGTTTGGGCCGAGACACTTACAGACTCTCCTTGGCTATTGATTTCTGTGAAATTTGGCTTGGAATTTTGTAGGTAAGATGTCAAAAGATATGGATGTACAGGTAGACTGACTGTATTTGCTTTGTTCCCACAAGCAAATCTTGCTAAGAGCATTTTCAAAGATTGTGATACTGAGGAATGACTTGGACCCCTTTAGCAACACCAGAAAGGGATGAATGACACATATGAAGATGTCTTTGAAGGTGTCTTTAACCAGAAAGGCTGGTCCCTTCAGCTCCAGGTGATACTGCAAGAGAAGGGCAGAGGTTGAGACAATGAGGCTGGGATGGGCAGGGAAATGCACAATTGCCTGTGGGAAGCGGGGGGGATCATGCTGGAATAGAAGCTATAGAGCATCTTGATGGCTTCCAGGCAGCATGTGGGTACCTCCAGAGAGAGCCATATGCCAATATGGAGGTCTGGCTTAGAACCACAAGAGATAAATTTCCTCTTCTTCCCCACAGTAACCTCAGCAGCACCAAGAGATCCTCCACGTTGGCACTCCAGGCAACTCCCTGAAGGGCCGTTCAGGCAGTGGTCTTTCACACTTGTCATCTCTCACCTTTCCAGCAAAAGGAGTGCTTGTGATGACACTGGTTTGAAGGCAAAAACCACCTTCATATATTTCATATGTGGCTCTAAGAGTCTGCTTTGGTCATTCTTGGTGGTCAGTGCTTGCTGGGTTGGTATCGTGGAATCCCAGACTGGGGAACATCAGTGCCCGAAGGTGTGGGTTTTGTTCAGTATATCCATAGTTTCAACAGTGGCACTTCACAAGCTGCTGTGCATGAGCTGAAGTGGTACATAGATCGTTGCTCTCCAGTTCAGATTGTTGGTATGGAAATCTGTGGCCCTTTATATCTGTATAAGGCAACTCTGGCACCCTATAGGTCTGACACTGAGAAGAAAGCTTCTTTAGCTGGTGATATGCTAAAGAAAGCTTCTTTAGAGCTGGTATGCTCTAAGGGGAGAAAGTTTGCATATGAAGCCTACCCATAAAACTCCCCAAACACTGTTTTTTAGGCAGAAAAAAATCTGAGCTGTGTGGAGTTAGCCTGAATCTGGAGTGACAATCCATCAGAGTCACTGATGTTTCATGAGGGTCTGGTTTAACCCAGCATCACTCTACTGATGTGATAATGCTTTTGGCTCTTTGCACAGCCCACCTGGGTCCAAACAGCATTTAGAGGGAGTAGCAGGGTGAGCTCTCCTACCCTTTGAGCGGCCTTCCTGTCAGATATCGGGGGACCATTCCATTGGTCCATCACCTGTGTGCATGTGGTATCTTAGCCACTGGATTCCCCTTGCGTGGGGCATCAAATAGCTGATAGATGCTAATGGATTTCAGTTGTGAGCAGAGATGAACTGTAAGTCCAGAGAAGAGATACTTCATAACCCTTTAACAGCCCCCAGAGCCACTCTACAGTTGCTTTAATAGCCTGAGCCCAAGCAGAAAGTATGTACAGGCTGCGTTTTGATCGCTGCCTGTTGAAAACATCACCTGGCACAGGCTGGAAGCGGTTGATTTGGTTCATGTGCTCCAAACAATGCATGGGGAAGATGTGAGATATTGAAATGTTGAACTTTACATTTTTGCTGGGTTTCGTTCAGCTGGCCTTCAGCCTTCATCTTGACTCACCTCCCTTGCTGTGCAGTTTTGCTGTGGACTGGAAGATGTGGTGCATTGCCCTGAAGTGGGGCTGGCTGTGATTTCAAACATCTGGTGCCTCCAACCCTCTCTCCCTCAAAAGCAGAGCTGTGGGTAGGGATCACCATGAAACTTGGCAGAGGAATGGTAGACTTTTTGGTGATGATGACGAGAAAAGTGGGACATGAGCACTTGAGCCTGGTGTAAGTTGCTGACAGGGGAGAGGGTGCTCAGATGCTTCCAATGGGGACCATACCCTCAGCTGGTGAAATGTTAACATCTTTTGGTTGCAATCAGGATGCACCAGGCTGTAGGTGCTGGATTGAGTATGCATTCATTGCACAAACTTGAGGGCAAACGCGGCTGCCCTCCCCATCCCACAGGGACTGGCTTCTTGGTGAGTCACTTCCCAGCCCTTCTCCAGAGTGTATGTGAAGACAGTGAGATGTATGACCCTTCCCACCACTTCCATCTATATGTCCTAGAACAAGAGGAGGGTCTGAGGTCTTGGAGTGATCAAATGTTTAATACTTTCCTTTTGGGCATGGGAATGGCAGGGTCTCTGTGCTACTAATATGTGTGGTTTGACAGGGAAGATAAATGGACTTGCTGAAAAACATTAAATATAAAAGCCCAGGAGCTCTCCTGTTCCTCCCTGCATCTCCAAATTGAGTTTCAAAGCTGTAATTTTAAGCTGGCGTGGGACAGGTACGGATGGAAAAGTTGTCAAGTACAGGCAACGTCTGCTGCTCGAGGGGGAAGGAGCTGATGTAAAATGTGATCTCTGTGAATGGGGAGCCCTGGGCTGAGGTATAACACACCAGCACATGCCTCCTTTCCAAGAAATACACATAAAAAGGTTAAAAAAACCACCTCACAGAATGAGCAAGAGGGGGTGGACACTGCGCTTAGCGGTGTGTCATCACAGCAAGTAAGACCAACTACGTCTTGGGCTGCATTAGTAAGAGTGAAGCTGGCAGGGCCAGGGAAGAGATCCTTCCCTCTGTCTGGCACTTGTGAGATGGCATTTGGAGTGCAATGTCCAATTTCAGGCTCCCCGGTACAGGAAGGTTATTGATGGAGTCAGTCCGGTGGAGGTCACTGAGATGGTTGGGGGCTGGAGAACGTGGTGTACAAGGAGATGCTTGGAGATTTGAGTCTGTTCAGCTTGGAGGAGAGATCAGACAAGTGGTCCTCTGGGGCTCCTTTCCCAACCTAAACCATGATCCGTCCTTCAGCTGTGCCGTATTGCACACCAGAGCAAGCACTGGGCTTGCAGGACCCCGTGCAGAAGATGACCTGTGTGTCTGTCTCCTCTCCCAACAACTCCTTGGGTGACTTGTGCTAATGGAGCATAACCAAACCCCCACCATATCCAGTGTCCTGGGCGAAAGCCATCCTTCTCTGCACTATTACTGAGTCTCTTATCAGCTCCCAGGTATCCAAAATTGTAACTCGGGCCACCAGAAATGATGAGATTATCTTTAAAATTATGCTTTTTTAGAAATGAAGGTGGGTCTGTAAAACCTCAGAGCATTAGGCTTAGGAGTTTAGATGCTGCAAAGGGAAAAGTGAGAGAGTGCTGTGTGGCTGCTTTCTGAAAGGGTCGTTTTCATTTGTTTGCTTTAAAATGACTTAAGTTTCAAGTATTTTATCAGATAGAAGAATTAGCTGGATGATGTTCTTCCTTAAGGAAAACGGAAATGTTTCAAGCTGTGCTCTGTAAATTTATTTTGGAAAACTCTGATTTGCAGGCAGGGAAATTATGAAATGGCTCAAAACTGGAAATCCTTCCAAGGAACAGGGTAGGATACCACTAGATAAAGAGGCTGTTGGACACTGCTCCTGCATGACACACGTACATGTGTGGGGACACCAGTGCTTCACCGGTACCTTGCTGCTTTCTGCAGGAGCTGTCGCGTGTCGCAGCAGCCGCATCTCCGGGGACAGTCCTTGTGGCTGCTGCTTGGTCATTAACATTCAACATCTGATGGTAAGGACTTCTTGCAAACACGAGCTTCTCTGTTTTTATTTTAAGGAATTAAAGAGAAATAGCATCCACAGCAACGTGACAGACGCCTGTGATCAATCTGGTGGCGGTGACGTAGGACATGCCAGACTGGAGGATTAGCTGTCATGCAATCCCAGTGCCTCAGAGCCAGACATGGGGATGGGTTCAGTGGCCTGAACATGTAAATATTTACTATATTTTCAGGTTCTGGATTATCTCTCCAGGTCTCCAAAAGCCGCTGCAGGAGGGTGGAGGTCTCCCCTAATTCCTGAGACATTACTGCAAGCTGTGTGCATGTCTCAGCTGCCCGATGGCACCTCTTAGGGCACTAAATGCCTGTTTTTAGGCAAAGGCACCAAACCCACTGTGCTTTACCAAATTGCTGGGCATCAGCCGAGCCTAAATAACTCTGTGAGTATTCCTGTGTGCGTGACCCTGGACTGCGCATGGCCAATATGATTTAAAGCAGACGAGCTCATGCCTCTTCCTCTCTGCCTAAAAAAAAATTACATTTTTCCCCTTGCCTATATACTGGCCTAGGAGCATTTTCTTGCTCAAAGACTTCCTCTCTGCTTGTGTGTTTTGTTTTGTTAAACCACAGTAATTTGCTCATGGAGCTAAACCCTTAATCTCCCCATCTGTACAACATACAGCTATTTAATGTTAATTTGCTTAAAATATATAACGTTTTTGCATATTTAAAGCAGATAATATTGCAGTGCTTGCATAGACGTGGGCAGAGTCAAGGGGAAGTTTTTGGCTGGGTCTCTGCACTTCATTGTCTGGCTGGTACTTACAGGCTTAACTTATAGGTACTTACAGGCTTAACCACAGTTGAGTTCTTTGAAAGCTTTTCTTTGGTTTATTTCCTCTTTTATTTAGTAAATGGTAAACAGGGAAGAGGCAAATTTTGAACACGTTTTTGACTAACTGCAAATGGCTTGAAATAAATGGCCACACGTGACTTTATTCTTTTACAAAAGCAGGACAGGCAAAATTGCTGCTGAATTGTAAGCAAAGGGTCACCCTGCTCTGCAATTACTGTGGTCCCTAATGCACTGAATTGCAAATCATATCCGTTCCTGGAGCGTAATACTATCTGGCTCTGCGTGCCAGACTAAAATGAGCTCATAGAAGCAAAGCAGCCTGAGAAAACAGCTTTCAGAAGAGATGGGAAAATGGTCTTAATCTCCAACCTGAGTGGGAAAGTAATCAGCCTCAGTTCCTTAACTCTGCAAGGAAGATCTTTGTACAACAGCAAGGGGCAAAGGTACCAGTTGCAAATAGTGCTGTGTTAACAGCTTCACTGCTGGGTGTTTCTGTGCTGCAGGAGGATGTTTTCAGGGACTGGTATCCCGTTGGTTTCAGGATGGAGCAGCTTGCTGGGAACATCTACAAATGATAGATTTCCCTGTCCTGGACTCAAAAATGTTCTTTGAAATGGCAAGTGGAAACAGCAGTCCTGACAGCAACTAAGCTCCTGAACTGGGCTGCTTTTTGGCATGGGATGATTCCAGACCTTGCTGCCACAGTCTGGCACCATCAGTGATTTCTACAACCATGATGCATAGCTGTCTCAAGAAAATAAATTCTCTTGAACTTTTTTTGGCATTTTGTTTCCCATAGGGTCCATCTTTGCTAGGAGAATCATGGAATCATAGAATGGTTTGGGTTGGAAGGGACCCTAAACCCCATCTAATTCCAACCCCCTGCCATGGGCAGGGACACCCTCCACTAGCCCAGGTTGCCCAAAGCCCCATCCAACCTGGCCTTGAACACTGCCAGGGAGCCAGGGGCAGCCACAGCTTCTCTGGGCAACCTCTGCCAGGGCCTCAGCACCCTCACAGGGAAGAAGTTCTGCCTCACATCTCATCTCAATCTCCCCTCTTTTAAAGCAGAAGGAGGACTCCACTGGGAATGTGCACCAGGACTGAGGCCGGGACCTCTTGGTCTAAAAATCATTGCATAGTTGAGAGAAGAGGGCGTGATTGCTGGGTTGGAACTTCTGTGCTCAGTTGCCAAAATGAGATCAGTTTTTTATCCCTGGCAATATTTTTGCCACTTGCCCACCATGCCTCCTTGGTCCGTATCTCTGAATTGCAATGCAACGCTGTCTCAGTATCCCCAGTTAGCTCTGGGACTGCCAGCAACACATCCTAACCCTGCAATTAGTGATGCAGATGTGCTGCTCCTGTTTCTGTAGTCAGTGTCTCTGGATGCTACACTGTGATGTATCCACTGGTTCAGAGCTACCAAGGGATTTGCTCTCCAGTTCTGCATGGTGTGACATAGATTTGCATTTATTTTCCTGGACATGCATGTTTAAATGTCCCCAGCAAAGTAACAGCTATTTCCGTTTTTTAAAAAGAAAAACCACTTTTCTTGTGAGATTTATGTCATCCTAAATTTAGAAAACCTAAGAGGTACTAATGGTCAAAAGGAGATCACTTACATGATTTTTCTTTTTTTTTTTTTTTTTTACTAAGTTGATGAATAATACAGAGTGGGAACATTTAAAGTTGTTTGCAATATATCCTGTACAGGGCAGAGAATGAGGGTCACGCTTTGATAAGTACCGGTGTCACATACCAAACCTCTGCCTCCTTTAACTAATCTGTCTGTGCACACTTGCCCTGATATCCCATGGAGAGTGGCTGCGCTTGGTTTCACGCTGGAGATCAAATGTGGCTCATTGCTGCCAACTGTGTAGGGAAGTAGGTTTAGTCATATCTTCTCATTCTTTAATTACTTTTACAAAGAATTGAAACAATCCCGTTCTCCTCTAACACCACATCACTTCTTTAAGGGAGGCTGGTGTTGTCTCCCTGAGTACCGGTTCAATCTTTCGTGTTGCTACTGGCATTTTTCTTTGCAAAATGAACAAATCTAACCATGATAATAAATAAATGAAAGGGTGAAACATGTCTACAGGGAGAACCAGTTAAAGCTGCAGTGGTCAGGAGGACCCGCTTCATGTAATCTCATGTACACCTGTATGCATGTATTTTGTTCTCCTAAGCAATGCTCCTTGTTTCACTCCCGTGTTTTTCAGTAAAAGACCTTGGTGTGCATCCAAAGGAAGGTAAATCATCTTTGTTCCACCCCTGGAGAAATCCAAGGTGCAGCAAAATGAGATGGTTTCCCCAAGCTGAGACGGGGCAGGGAGGTAAAGGTGGGCTCTGCTGTTTCCCAGTGCTTTCCCTCCATCCCCATGCTATGCACCAGTGGAGCAGGCACCAAACTGGCCGCAAAACCTGTGGCTGTTGTGACCCACAGCCACGGGTGGAGATGGGCACGGAGAAGACCTGGTGCTTTCCACCCTCTCCACCCAGCAACCCCTTCACCCCACACCAAAAGTCAGTCTAAGCCCTATCCCACTTCCCACAGCATCTCAGGGTTTCTGCCCTTGAGCCCCTGCCCATGGCTCTCAGAATCTGCAAGGGCTTGTAGGACAGGGTATATGGAGTGTCATTTCCTGGTGAGGTCACTGTGTGATCAGGCAGCTCCCCAGGCTTCTTGTACACTTTTTTCAGCCTTGGTTCAAACTCTAACATTAACACTTGGGCCATTTCCAAAAGTACATGGGCTCAGGAAAGCCACCACAATCATAATTTGTCAAAGATCTGTAGAGTTGTCCCATCTTCAGCACCCACATCTGCTCAACTGCGGGCATCTGCCTCTGCTGGCTGTGTTATGCTGGCTAGTGAGATTATTGCTTCTAGTAAGCTTAAATAATAGTTTTTTGCAGACCAGCTGGTTTTGATTCAAAACGGGTTAAAATTTACTCATGTGAGTAGCTCCTCTGAGAGACTGGGGACAAACAGGACTGGTTAAAAGCAGCTGGGAGCAATTCAAGGTAACAGGTCTCCCAGGTGCTGGTGGAAGAGGATGGGAGCTGAGATGCAGCTACCCTGGGCATGGTCACTATACCTGCTGAGGGTATTGAGTGTCTACAGGGTATTAAGTGCCTCTCTTGCGGAAGTCCTGGGTCACCCCATGCCTCCATGTAACCTCATGCGGTGATCCCACAAGGCTTCATCCAGAAAGTAGCAGACTTGTTCTCTGCAAGGTCAGATTTTCTCCATTTCTGTGCCCCTCTTGTTTGCCTGGTTTTTGTTGGCTCTTCTGGAGAGAGGAATTGAGGATGAAGTAAGAAAAAGGTTTATTTCTCTTCAGGTGCTCCTTAAAAAGTCTGGCTGTGCAGAAGTACAAAGAAACATGAAAGAAGTGACCAAGTCAATGTCCCAGGTAGCTAAAGGCATCCAGGGTGTCATTAGATGCCAGTGTGTTTTCAGTTGAATCAAGCTCAGCATGCATGACTTTTACACAGATGAAGTCAGTGGAGATGAGTCCCAATGTTTGCAGCTGGTTTGCTCCTCATTTGGAGCTATGAGATGTGATCAGTGTTCTTGTCCTTGGGAACTACCTCATGAAATTCAACAAGGCCAAGTGCAAGGTCCTGCACATGGCTCGGGGCAATCCCCAGTATCAATGCAGGCTGGGGGATGAAGGGAAGGAGGAGAGCAGCCCTGAGAGAAGAACTTGGGGGTGTTGGGGGACGAGAAGCTCAATGTGACCTGGCAATGCGTGCTTGCAGCCCAGAAAGCCAACCATGTCCTGGGCTGCATACAAAGCTGCGTGACCAGAAGGTTGAGGGAGGGGATTCTGCCCCTCTACTCTGCTCTCATGGGACCCCCCTGCAGTACTGCATCCAGCTCTGGGGTTCCCAGGACAAGAAGGACATGGAGCTGTTGGAGAGAGTCCAGAGGAGGCCACAGAGATGGTCTGAGGTCTGGAGCACCTCTGCTATGAAGACAGGCTGAGAGAGTTGGGGTTGTTCAGCCTGGAGAAGAGAAGGCTCCGGGGAGACCTTAGAGCACCTTCCAGGCCCTGAAGGGGGCTGATGAGAAAGATGGGGACAGACTTTTTAGCAGGGCCTGTTGGGATAGGACAAGGGGTAATGGTTTTAAACTAAAAGAGCGTGAATATGAGGAAGATCTGAGGCAGAACTTGTTCCCTGTGAGGGTGCTGAGGCCCTGGCACAGGTTGCCCAGAGAAGCTGTGGCTGCCCCTGGCTCCCTGGCAGTGTTCAAGGCCAGGTTGGATGGGGCTTTGGGCAACCTGGGCTAGTGGAGGGTGTCCCTGCCCCATGGCAGGGGGTTGGAACTGGATGATCTTTAAGGTCCCTTCCAACCCAGGCCATTCCATGATTCTATGAACTATTTCTGCTGAGTTCAATGGACACAGGATCAGGTTAAACTATGGTGGGCCTTTCTGGAGGACTGTGCGGTTGGATGGAGATGTCGAGGTGCCCTAGGAAGCTGGGGTAAGGCAATTAGAGAAGGGAATGAAGAGGCCACAGAAATGAAACTGTTAAGGTCCTTCATTGAAAAAGAGGAAAGTGGTGGATAAACAGGAACAGAGGGGAGAGATCTGCAATAGGTGGTGACAAAGTGGGAAAGCTCAGCAAGGAAAACAACTGGGAGGCTAATTTTTCGTCAAGAGGAAAAGCTACTCCAGTGATTTTGGGGGCTGGGTTTATCAAATAACAGCATTTATCTTGAAGTGGGAGTGATAAGAACTATCCTGGAAACTGTAAATCCACAAGGCACAACTGGTCTGAATGAGACTTCACGTAGCATCTTTATTCAAGCTCTTGTTTGCCTCCAGGGACCATGTCCAGGCTCCCAGCCCCATGAGAGCACTGCTGTGTCTACACTGACCCCATCGCTGCTTTCTGTGCCTCAGGCTAATGAAGGACAAGGACATGAGAAACAAGGGTTGGTTTCCTTTCCATAGGTTTTTCAAGGGAAGAGGTGATTGGAGATCAGAAAACACTGCTGAAGCTTTCCCAGCTTTTATCTGATGAATTATGTGCGGGTGCCAAGACATTTTGCTAAATATTAAGCCTGAACTTTAGAAAATGGAAAGTCTTTCCTCTCCAGAACGGTTGGCATTAAGGCAAGTGACGATTGCACATGAATGATCCTCTTTGTTTGCCTTCCCTTACTCTCAGTTGATTGCTTTAAAATATTGCTGATTGCTTGAGTAGCTAAGAAGCCTCTCTTGGAAATCTACCAAATATGCTTCAGCACAGTTTATTTTTATGATTTGCATTTGGCCTGGGTTTGGTATTCCCCCCCCACCCCGCTTTTTTTTTTTTTTTTTTTTAATAATTAAGGAGCCAGTTTCATTCTTCACCCCTGCCCTGTCTTTTTGATGGAGGCTGTTTGGCTGTAGGGTTTGGTAACGAGATATGGCACCATTTAGCTCCAGGTGTTCACATCACACCCATCTACTGCTCAGTGACCTAACACGAAACTACCATGTGGCCTGAGACCAGTTCCTTGGAGAAAGGTGGCCCATCACACAAACAGGTTATGTGCTAAACGGGCCTCATCTCAACAGCTCCAACACTGAGCTGGAGATGCCGGACACCCTTGGTTTCTTCTCATTACTCAGGGTGGTCCTCTGTGTGGGTTAGGACAGAGGACCTGAATGTGGAAATGATGCAGGTGTCTGCAGAAATCCCTGAGCTAGTACCAAACACATTAGGCTTGAGAATAGGAAAATTCGGCTGTTCTAGCACAGTGCTGTACTGGGGTTATTAACCCAGCAGTGCTCCTCTGCCACCTCAGCTAGCAGCTATACGTACCACATAGATCAATCAGGTGGTACAGGTTTATCACAGACTCATAGAATGGTTTGGGTTGGAAGGGCCTTTAAGGTCACCTAGTCCAACCCCCCTGCCACAGGCAGGGACACCCTCCACTAGATCAGGTTGCCCAAAGCCCCATCCAACCTGGCCTTGAACATTTCCAGGGATGGGGCATCTACCACCTCTCCAGGCAACCTGTGCCAGTGTTTCACCACCCTCACAGGGAAGAAATTCTACCTCAGATCTTCCTCATATCCACGCTCTTTTAGTTTAAAACCATTACCCCTTGTCCTATCCCAACAGGCCCTGCTAAAAAGTCTGTCCCCATCTTTCTCATGAGCCCCCTTCAGGGCCTGGAAGGGGCTCTAAGGTCTCCCCGGAGCCTTCTCTTCTCCAGGCTGAACAACCCCAACTCTCTCAGCCTGTCTCCATAGCAGAGGTGCTCCAGACCTCGGATCGTCTTCATGGCCTCCTCTGGACTCTCTCCAACAGCTCCATGTCCTTCTTGTCCTGGGAACCCCAGAGCTGGATGCAGTACTGCAGGGGGGTCCCATGAGAGCAGAGTAGAGGGGCAGAATCCCCTCCCTCAACCTTTTGGTCACGCAGCTTTGGATGCAGCCCAGGCCATGGTTGGCTTTCTGGGCTGCAAGCACACATTGCCAGGTCACATTGAGCTTCTTGTCCTCCAACACCCCCAAGTTCTCCTCTGCAGGTCTGCTCTCCTTCTTTATACTTGCCATGCTTGAAAACCAAACACGGTAATTAAAGCCAAGGTGAGGCATGTGAATGTTATGGCTCTGCTATGTTGAGTGCAGACCTGTATATTCAAAGCACTTAACTAGGTCTCTTTTGAGGTGTCATAATTAAATATGAGTTTAAATATGATACTTAATTGTCATCCCCCTCGATCCCTGCTGCCATAGCCTGGTGGGTTATTTAGGCTGGGATGTCTCAGGCTGCCTGAAGGAACAAGGTCTATCCAATTGAGTTGGTGTGGTGGTGTGGGGATATCTCTGTTTAAGAAACTTCATACTTGCATGATTTTGAGAGAATGAATTGGCTGAGTTTGAGGAGAAAAACTGAGGGAAAGCTCAACACTTTGCATACTGAAAAGGAATCTGCTGTGAATGGTACAATACAACATTGCACTGTGTGCTCCCTCTTTACTAGACAGCTAAGAAGCCAGCCCTGAGGTCTGGACATGTAGGACAGCTAGCATCATCACCATGACTCTTGTTGCAGGTTGTAGATGAGATCTCCATCATGCTGCAAACTGCCTTATTGTTAGTGATCCTGGAGACAACGAAGGGCAAGAGAGCCCGTTGGGTTGCTCCTTGCATTTTTACTGAACAGCAAGCAGCCAAATATGCCCAGGAGAAACCCCAATGGACCTGGGTCGTGGTTTTACCCCAGCCGGCAGCCAAGCACCACGCAGCCGCTCCGCTCACTCCCCCCACCCCCACCCCCAATCGGGATGGGAGAGAGAATTGGAAGAGTGGAAGTGAGAAAACTTGTGGGTTGAGATAAAGACAGTTTAATAAGTAAAGCAAAAGTCATGCACACAAGCAAAGCAAAATGAGGAATTCATTCCCCACTTCCCATGGGCAGGCAGGTGTTCAGCCATCTCCAGGAAAACAGGGTTCCATCATGCATAACAGTTACTTGGGAAGACAAACACCATCACCCCCCCATCCTTCCTCTTCCCCAAGCCCCTTATAAAGTGAGCATGACATCATATGGTATGGGACTTTGGTCAGTTGGGGTCAGCTGTCCTGTCCGTGTCCCCTCCCAACGCCTTGTGCACCCCCAGCCATCCTGCTGGCGGGGCGGTGCGAGAAGCAGAAAAGACCTTGACTCCGTATAAGCACTGCTCAGCAACAACAAAAACATCTCTTTGTAACAAAAACATCTCTATATTATCAACACTGTTCCCAGCACAAATCCAAAACTTAGCCCCGTACTAGCTCCTATGAAGAAAATTACCTCTCTCTTAGCTGAAACCAGGAAAACCTGGATTAAACCCCCAACTCGGTGGTCTGTCATCACTTCGGCACCTCCAAATGGATGTCGGAGCCCTGCCAGCACTGGAAATTCGTTTGAGCTGTGTGGCACAATCATCATCTGATTGCCCCACTTTGGGGTTGTGAATGGATTTAATTGTTGAACGCAGATACAATTGCAATTAAGTCTATTCAGCCTGATAACGAGGCATTCAGGGATTTAGGAGTTTTGGATGGTTCAATTAAATTCAGTTGTTCAGCCTGAGCCTTATGGAGTGCTCCTCTGAAATCTGCGATCTGCAGGCAATCCTACTGCTTAAAACTGCGGCGTAATCCTGAAGAGCTTTGGGTGATGTCTTCAGGCAGGAATGGTCTGAGTGTGTGTGTGGGGAAATTGTAAGTATATATGGACACGAAGGGGTTAATTCCTGGGATGTTTTTCTGGAGTGGAGAAACATCAGCCTAAGTGTTTTCCCTGCGGGCTCAAGCTGGTGCGAAGCAATGGGAAGAGCTGCACTGCACCTATCCTTACTTTTAAACCTGCGCCTAAACACCTGGAAGCAGGGGCTGATTAATAATTTGAATGTCTCTTAGTAGCTGTTTGAGAATACTCTTATTTATTAATGGGACTGTGATGATCCCATAAGCAGGAATGAAATGTGGAGCCCTGAGGACGCTTTGTAGGTCCTGTTCCCCCTCCACATCCCCTTTGGCTTCTCCTGGATCTCCAGGGTCGGGATGGGGCTGGGATTCCCTCCCACTTTGTATCTCAAGCCATTGTGTTCCTGTTTTCCCTGGGGGCTCCTGTCTTTGACTCTTCCTTTCTGTCTTTGACCTTTTTGGCCTGTTTATCTCTTGGTCAGAGGATCGCTAGCTGCAGGGATGGATAGGACCTACCACGGTGAGACCTGCTCTTCATCCAGTCTAGAGTTCCCAGGACCCCGAGCACTGCAATATAACAGGAGGTGTGGGAAGGAGACACAGGTGAACCCCTACTTTGAGCAGCAAAACTCCTTGTTGTTTGGGATGTGGGGTCCCTGGTTCTTCCTCTGAGTTTTCTCTGAGCTGGAATCTCCTCTATTTGTGTGGTGTAAGCTGTAGGGGGGGCTGGAGGAGGGTTTCACCCTGTTGCTGAGCTGCCATGGGGTGTAGCTCCTCTGGCTTTGGTGGGTGCAGGAGGTGGTTGGAGCGGTGGGTCCCTGTGCTCCTGTGAGGGGGAGATGTCAGGTGTGTTCCTGCGACCCTGTTTGGGGCTGAGCTCCCTCCCAGTAGCAGGGGGGCTCATCGTCCAGTGTCTCACCCATTCCCAGCTCTGCAAAAAGAGTCTGCCTATCTCACGCAGACCTTTGTGGTCACCCCACCATCCCCATGTCAAGGAGGCAAGTGTGGCACTTGTGTCCTTTTTGGGGTCATTTCCCAGATATTTGAACCTGGGGACTGGACACTGAAGACACTTGCATTCCCTTCACCGCCCTGTGCCTCAGTTTCTTGCTGCCTCTTGATATCAACGCTAACATCCTCCAAGAGACCACCTCTTAGAAAGCTCTCTGCTATTGTGAGATGAGACAAATAAAGTGCAATCACAATTTTGTTTGAGACATCTTGACTCACGCCCCTCCACAGCCTTCCAGCACCCACAGAGCAATGTCAGACCCCTGTATTTGAACCATAAATTAGTTTTGCATCCCACTTCTGGTGTTTCCCAGCCTCTCCAGCTGCTGGTAACCAACCTGGACTCTTTGGCCCGCTGGAAACAGAAACTGTCTTTCCCCCTCCCAACCCTTTCCCCAAGCCAGCCCCTTCCTTTGCAAACATCCCAGTTATTTTACTATTTTGTGCCCACAAGGTAAAGATTTTTTTTTTTTTTCCTCCCCTCCCTTTCTCCCCCCCCCCCCCCCCCCCCCCCGCCTTTGCTCCCACATTCCTGTCAAAAGCATGCGGGGTGGCATCCCCTGTCCCAGCCTCCTCTCCACCGCCTCGGTCCCAGCTGCCGGCCCGTGGAGAAGGAGTCGGAGGTGGAGAGGGGGGGGATGCCCAGATCGGCCCCTCCTCCTGCCTCATAACTTCTTCCAAGCGTGCGGGGAGTTTCACTGCAGCCTGGCCGACACAGACACCCGTTTCTGGGGCCATCGGACCCCTCTCGCCCTTGGGGAGAAGCCAACGCGTGGCAGCTTTGCCCAGGTAAGCAACACGACCGCCTGTAGCTAGCTATCCGTCCGTCCGTCTGCTCAGGTCTCGGATTTTGTACGCTCCGTTGTGGTTTTTCCACTCTCCCCGTTCTCGGGTTGCAGTGCAATGAACCGCAGCGTGAAAAGCGTGAGAGTGGGCCGGGGGCGATGGGGAGGATGAGGAGGCAGCAGCCCCTGGGGCTGCAAATCGCTGCCCAGTTTCTCGGTGCGTTGCACAAGCGAACCCCTCGCTGCTGTCTCAGGAGTGCCTGAGATGCCCAAAGCATGCCTGAAATCTGAATTTTGGGGTGAGTTTGCACTTCCCGTGATGGGAGGTGGCTCAGGGGCATCAGCTGGCTCAGAGGCAGGGAGAGGTTGTGAAGAAGTGCAGTCGCGTGCAGCACATGGTGGGTTGTTTTGCGGTGGGTTTTTTTTGAGGCTTTCTGGGTGGAAGTAGGTTCCTGTCTCATCCTTTGATGCACCTGGGAGGTCCGAGTGTTGCAATGGGCAGAGTCCTGCCCCAGTAAACACTGGTGGAATAAGGAGCTATATATTCCTTCTAATCTTGTTCAGTTGGATTGTGCGAGGTGGATGCTGGTAAAATATCAAGTGCTGAAAGCAAGTCCTGGATCAAAGCTATAACAACATTGGAGCAGACCCCTCTGGGACTGGTTATAACTCCAGACAAAATGAATATTTCAGTAGGTTATGGGACAAGCAGGATAAAGGCTTGGTCTGGGGCCGTTCCTGGTGGGGGAAGTCGGATGATTTCAAGGGGAGAAGTTACATCTTCAGGATGGGATTCTGCTTTCCTACAGCTGGGCCAGACTGAGTCTGCAAAGGTTGTAGCATTGCAATGAACGCAGTGACCGCTTGGGTGCAAACCACGTGGATGCACCTCTGAGTTGTGGGTCTGCTCCTTTCCTGACCCAGCAACAAGTCACGCTGCCCAGGTTTTCCTGCCTCAGTAGCACCAACAGTTACGGTGACTGAGAACCTTCAGCGTCAGTCCACCCATTCCCACTTCCCCCCCTGTAGATGCCGAAATGATGTCTCACAGGGAACAGCAGTGATTAACAATTTCATTTGGCTGCTATCCATCCTAGGCCCAAAATAATGTAATTTCTGCTTGCAATCAAGAATTACAAGAAAATTCCTTTCTTCCGGGGAGAGAAGAAAATTAGCCACCAGGCAGATGATTCATGGGATTCTGAAAAGTCTTTGTGGCTCTAACAAGGAGGTTGGTTTGTAGGATGGAGTCTGCAGAAATTGCTCTGCGCATCACATTATTGCATGTGTCAGGAGGAACAGAAGGGGGACAGATGATGCTGGGTTTTGGCTCCCCGATGCTTCTGCAAAATATCCCCTTCTGCAGACCTCTTGCTCCATCTCTTCTCCAATGCCTCAAGCATCATCAGGTCAGGTTGTGCATGGGGAGATGTGTTGGGCCAAGAGGTGCTTGGGGTTCTGTTTGAAGGGATGGCATGTGCATACGGGGACATGTCCTCATGTCCTGCAGGTCCTGGCACTGTCCTCAGCCTGGCTGAGAGTGTGATGTTTATACAGTGCAGGACTGGGAACAGTTGGGGTGATATTTCCTCTCCGGAGACTGTTTGAATGGCAGCTGCTCAGGGGTTTCTCACTGGAGCAGCTCTGTCAGCTCTCCCTGGTATTAAATATTGGTGCGCTGGAGCTCACAACTGAAAGAGGGGTATGTGCATGAAAGCTTGTCTGCTTTTTCCACCTAGCTTTCCCAAGCACGTCTTGTCTCGCGTTTCAGCTGTTCTCAGGTCTTCCTGTCCCAAATACAGCCTCCCCACCAGATTTGTTTCTCTGACCCTGCTCATTCCAGATAGTGGACCAGGGAAAGAGGAGAAATGCAGCAGGACATCTCCGACTCCCTTGTCTGGCCACGTGGACCCCTGCCCCAGGCAATGATGCAGGCATGATGTCCCCTTGTCTCTAGGAAAGGTCACCCTGTCACCACTCAAGGCTTTGCAGCCATGGAGGGGGGAGCAGACCTGCAACCACTGCCGGAGGGAGCCAGAGCAAAGAGATAATTTGGGGACCTTTCAGGTTTGTGCTTGGGAAAAGGTCTTCCCTGGGGAGACCATTTCGTAGCTGGCAAGGACCAGGGCTGCTCAAACAGGCAGTGCAGGTCTGCGTAAATGGGAAAGCCCGTCAGGTGAGCAGGGGAAGGATGGATGAGTGTAGCTGCAGATTCTGACTGTTTGCTGGGATGACTGATGTTTTGAGCTTGCTGCAGCACCTGGGAGGTGGTGCAGGTGGTGGTGAAAGGTGGGTGATGTGTTCATCTCAGGCCTCACCATTGAATGGAAGGAAGGCAATAAAGAAATTAATGTAAACAGTGAGAGGTTTGGGTTCAAATCCTGTCACAGACCCTATCGGTTGGCTGCTGAGGGCTCCAGCTCCGGGACTGGGTGCTCTTGCCCTGCCTGGAGGAAGATGCTTTTGCCCTGGCTGGGGAGTGGATGCCTCAGGCTCACCCTCTCCAATTCACTGTCCATAATCCTCCTTCCGCTGTGTCATGAGGGAACACAGACCCAGCAGTGACTTCTGGGAGAGTGGGAACAGAGAGAAACATCCCAAATGGGTTTAGCTGCATCCACAGGAGCTTTGGTGGGAGCATCCTGTGGTGGCCCAGAAGAGTGGGAGGGCAAGCAGGCCAGAGTCACCAAGACAGCCCAATGGCAGGGGCCAAGTCGTGACCTTGTGCCGTGGATAAGTGCTTTTTGGGAAGGTTTTGCTGCTGCTGTGGTTTGATCCCTCCTGTTTGTACAAGGGATGCGGGACCTCAGGCTGGGATCTTTGTTTTCTTTGTCCGGGCTCCCAGTCCCCTCAGTCATGCTAAGGAGCACTTTGCACCATGAATAACCTCCTGGAAAAGATCCAGCCTGAGTGTGAGTAACCTGAGAAACGCAGACCTGGCTGCCAGCCGAGCAGTCAATCCGTTGATCAATTGACTTCCTAACCTTTTTTTTTCCACTCCCCGCACCCCCCCCCCCCCGCCCCCACCATCTATTGATCTCCTTGTCCGTAACATCCATCTGCCCACCTGGAAATACTGCCTTTGACTCCACCAATACGTAACCCTGCGGGGTAGACCTTTCGCTTCCGTTGTGGGAAGACAGATTAACGAGCATCGTCTCGTGAATGCCCCAGATGACAGTAGGGTGAAGAAACTGCAAACATCCCTAAAACTGTGATACCTGTTTGGTGGGCAGCTCGTGCCTCCATGCCACACGTGGTGAGGGATCCCCACTCACCTCGCAGCCAGAAGCAGGGCGGCTCATTTCAAAGCTGAGCATGAAACTGGACAGAGGTGGCAGAAGGAAGTTGAAGTTGTTTTCAAGGTGTTCCCTGTTTCTGGAAATTCACCCAATGGCTGTTTGACCATTATTACTTGCCTCTCTTTTCGCTTTTTCACTTTCAAGTGTATTATTCATTTTTTAAGTAGGATTCACACTGTGATGCTTCTCAGCTGGTGCATGCCCAGGTGATGCTATCAAAGGCTGTATTAGGATCAGAAGCCCAGTGGGGAGGCCGCTGGGGTTGAAGCAGAGCCATTTGTTTCATGTAGACCTCTGATAAGCAGTGATCTCCAGCAAAACTCTCCTTCAGAGTTATCCACCCCAAACCTTCACCCTGCTCTTGGCATTTCTTGCAAGAAGGAGAGATTAGGGGTGGGCAGCAAACCCTCCTTTGCTGTTTGCAACAGCTATGCAAACAAAAACATCAGTCCCCCCACCAAACTGGATCTCTTGGAGAGGAAGAAAGAGACTGGCTGGAGACGATCCTCACAACCACCATCTGACTGTAACTTTCTGCTTAGAGAGGTTTCTAAGTTTAGCTAAGAAGGTATTTTTACTATTGTTAATGTGAAAACCTGATGTGTGGGGAGTCACCATGGTATGGAGGAAAGGAGAGGAGGGTCTAGCTTTCATTTCCAGGACTCATAAGGCATTTTTTTGCTTTTCTCCTTGGTGCTTCTGAGCTGAAATACTCCATCCAATGTTCCCGGATGCTGCTTGGATAGTTTCTGCAGGAGGTGGAAGTTGCCAAAACCAATTGGACATGACTCTGCAAGTTGTCCCATGTTAGAGGAAGAGGTGTCACCTGCCAGTTATGTCCTTTTCCCCGGCCTTGCTGCCCTTTCCCCAGTGAGGAATGGCCAAAAACCCAGGGAGGTCTCTCCTCCATGAATTTTTGCCCTTGACTGGCTGTTTCCATCAGATTTGAGAAAAATCCTAACCTGTGCTTTGCTCCATTGTGGGACCCCGATGCGAACAACTGCAGGAGTTGCGGAGAAGGATATTGGAGCTGTCCTGGAGCCTGATGGACGGGGAGAAGATGGGGCAGAAACACCCCCACGCCACATCTCCCACCTGGGAGGAGAGTTGGAGCCAACCCTTGCCATGCTCTCTGGAGGCCTATTGAGATGTTAATCCAGCTGCTTTTATACATGGCCCCCATCTCCCCACCACGTTTCCTGGGTAAACAACAGCTCTGGGGTCTAAACCTCGAGTTGGTGGGACCGAGAAGTCAGCAGCCCTTGTGGGTCACTGCCTTTGAACAAACCAGGCATGTTCAGCTGGGTGCCGAAGCAGAAAATAGGCTTCCTCCAGCTCTCACTTCATCTTCTTTTATTGAGCAGCCTCACAAGATTTACCCCCCATGTCTCCCCATGATCTCTGTTAAACATTACTGTGCAGCGCAACCCCTTTAAATCAGGAAATCAATGGTATTTATTAGAAAGAAAAAAAAAAAAAAGAAAAGACCCAACAAAACATTTTCTCAAAGCTCTTTCTTGCTCTGAGAGAGGGAGGGGAGCCATTTACCCATTCTGCAAGGAGCAGCATTTTCTTGTGATTGCTGACGCTGCTGTTTAAACAGGCTCCACGCTGCAGCATGTGGTTAAAAATGCTTCTTGGAAAAGGTTTCCTTGCTTTAAAAATCCTCCTGTTTCATTGCCTGGAGCTGAGAGGGAGGTCCTCCAGGAGAACAAGGTGAAGCAATGCATCTTCAGAAGTGGACGGGAGCTGCAGCTCCCATGGATGTGGTGTTTTCTGGGCCTCCAAGGAGGTCTGCTGGCCACCTGAGCTGTCACCCCTTGCCTCCAACATCGTCACTGCACCTCCACCAACAGCTCTTGCCATGTGGGCGCCCACATGAGGGACACCCTAATCCATGCTCCTCTAGCTTCCTTCTGGCTCTTCTGGCTTCCTTCTGGGATGTTCATTTTGGGCACCATCTGGGATGGTGCTGGATCAGAATTTGAGCTTTGGTCTAAAAAGCACACGTGGCCAAATGCAGCCACCTGGAGCATCAAGGGGATGGTTGTCATGTAGGCAAGACCTCATTTAGCCCCTCATGGAGAAAACTGCAACCAGACGCCTAGGAGGGGTTTGTGGTCATCTTTGCCATGCAGGGACCATCACACCTTTTCCTCCAAATCTGCACGATGGCTGAATGCCAGAGACTTTGGCTGGCCCTTTGGGGAGCTCAGCTTCCCTCTCACCTTCTACGTGACCTACCAGCCCTGGGCAAGGTGGTGTCTTTTTCCAGGGCATTGCCCAGATGTTACAGCAATAGGGGACGCAGGGAGGGAAACCACGGGCGTTATGCAAAATGCTCTCCTTAGTGCAAAAAGGATGCCTGTGTCCCTCTCAAATGAAATGAGGTAGGGCCTTGGATCCAACCTGCATCACTGCATCAATCCAGGAGGGCTGGTGAAGGTGTAGATACAAATATGTTCTAGAGATGGAGCTTAAATCACTTGGTGTCTGTAGGGTTTGGAAAGCTGTGTGGCAGCTCTGAGCCTGGAGGAGGGTTTCTGGAGGACCAGTCTGCCCCGGTCCCTCCTCTTGGCATGGCAACCACAGTGAGATCCAGCTGCAATACTGTGCTCCATGATGCTGTCACCATCATGTGCCAGCAAGGGACCTCCTAGCTCTGAGCCCAAGCTTGCTGCTGTCCTGAGAGGTCCATGCCCATGCAGAATGTCCTGGGTAGAGATGTGAAGAGTTCCAGGGGACAGAGGTTCCTTGGGTGGGAAAACCCAATTGCTGCAGGGCTTGCAGGTTGCTTTTCGGGGCAAACAAAAATCAGATAATTTCTTGGCACCCCCTTCTACTAGATGGTCTGATGTTAGGGATCTCGGAAACCAGAGCCACCAAGAAATGCACCCTGCCCTGCACCCTGCCCTGACTCCTTGGAGAGCCCAGTGTTGGGGTCAAGGCACATGTGGCATATGGCACCCAAGGTCTTGGAGCAGGAGAGTTGCATGCTATGGAGGGGACACTTGAGATGAGAATCAGCCTGGTAAGTCTCACGTTGAGACAGATGAGCAAAAGGCCCACTGATTTTTCAGCTATCTGTTCATGTAAGAGTTGCATGAGATGGTAGCTTGCTTTCATGGTGTTGTAAAGTTGCTTATGAGTGCTCAGCTGAGTCAATTGACTCCATCATGGGGATTTAGACCTGAAAGCATCAGTGGGCAAGCAGGAAGGGCAAAACACATTCATGAAGCACCTAAGAGCTACCAAAATCTCTGCCGACCACAGGACTGCTGGTTGGAGCCTGGTTTGGGTGCACTGTTGATGGCCCAGTTGGGATGCACTGTCTTGTTTTGATGTCAGTTATTGGTATTTTTAAGAATTTAGGAAATCCCATTTTTCTTTTCCTAGTCATGTGGCCAAAACTTCACGGTCACTGTAGTGAAAGGGATCTTCCAGAAAATGGAAAATCCTGTATGAAAATGGCCCCAAAAGGGTGTGAATACCCACATGAGGGGAACGGCATGAAATGGGTGGACATGGCCATTCCCAGCTCACACCAGCTGAAGGACCTGAGTATGTTCAGCTGGAGTTAATGTTCCTGATCAATGTAATTAATTTCGAATACTTTGGACTGTGTTAGTATAAGTTAGTATGGTTTAGCCTGAGAGGTGTCCAAGGAGCTTTCAGAAAGACCAAGAACAATCCCAGCCCCTTTGGACTTGCTTTGAGCTCTGGTTTTGGGTACTTTTTTTTCATCTCTGCTTTGGAAAGGGAGCACCTTCTCCCTGCAGATCGGCCCCTCCAGCTGCTCCTGGAGAGTCCCATGTGTTTCAGGAGCGTGCTTCCAGCTACCAGCAACTCAACAAATATTTCTTTATGAAAACAGCTTAAATTATTTATTCAAGGGATTTCGAGAGAAATCAATTACCATAAAAATCTATTAACTCCATTAAAAAAGAGACTGTAAACTTTTGACCCCCCTGAGGCTTATTTCTGTCAAGTGAGGAACAACCTGTGTATAACCAGATTTTACCTCCCATTCAAATCTACCATTTTCCTTGAGGTTTGAAAATATCTTTAACTCCCCTGCAGAAAATGGTGCCTAATCACGGGAGAGGGGCTGCAGAAATGCCCCAACCAGGCTTTTCCACGTGAACACTTCAAAGTCAAAGGAGAGAACCCGCAATTCCCCAGCAGCAAACTGTGTACGCGTTTGCTCATAAAACAGACAGACCCAGCTCTTGCATCTTCATCCTCTCTCCTGAGTTTTTCTTATGTTGGTTACAACATGCTGCTTTTGGATGAGCTGTAGGTACATTTTCGGAGCTGACAGTGGTTGTAACATTTGTTCTCCACCTCCTTGAGCAGTTAGGATTTACTCCATCCTTTGCCTCCTTGCTGGTTTCTTAAGCCTCAAGCCCTTGTTTTTATTTTCCATCTTGCCACCAAAATTCAGTGGTTTGAATCTGTCCTTTGCTTTAGTCTGGGTTCAGTCTGTGCCTTGTTTTTCCAAATATCCTGCAAAATTACATGTAGATGTGCTGGAATCTCAGTGACTTGTTAATGCTGGTGCCATCAATACCTGGGCCATCTCCATACCCTTCTCCTGCCAGTCTCTCTGGTGCTTTCACATCCTGAAGTTCCCATTAATTCTCCATTTAGGCCAATCTCTATATTTCAATGACACATCTCAGTGTGATCTCTTTGCAGGGTGCTGGGATCTCTATCTCCATAGGATTTATCACAGAATCACAGAACGGTTTGGGTTGGAAGGGACCTCACAGCCCATCTAGTTCCAAACCCCAGCCATGGGCAGGGACACCCTCCACTAGCCCAGGTTGCCCAAAGCCCCATCCAACCTGGCCTTGAACACTGCCAGGGAGCCAGGGGCAGCCACAGCTTCTCTGGGCAACCTCTGCCAGGGCCTCAGCACCCTCACAGGGAAGAAGTTCTGCCTCAGATCTAGTCTGATTTCATAATGTGCCTGGCAGTGCTTCATGAACAGGAGCCTGGGGTGTTGGACTGTGTACAGTGACACATAGTAAGGTGAGATGTAGCTGAAGCCTTGGCTTCAGCTGGAGCCTTCATAAGGAGATGCCCTTGTGGATTCTCTGCTGACTAATATAAGGTTGTGCTCAGCCTTCAGTCTTTCAGAGGGAGCTGCAAATAGGTTATCCTTCCTCTGACCAGCTGGCTGTTTTCAGGAAACTTATATGAAAACATTTGTGATCTGCTTCCCTCTGTCAGATTTGGCTGAAGTTGTCAAGATTTTGCTAGGTTGTGAGGCAGAGGGTCTGTCTGCTTGTGCGATATGTGCTATGGCACAGTGGTGGGTGTCACGGATCCCCTGGGCAGGCTATGCATGCCCAGACACAGCTCTGTAATGTAGTTTTTCTGCCTGTATGCAACAGGGATAGTTATTTGTTGGATGGAGTTATCAGCATCTGGCATGGGTGATCCTGGGACAGGAGATATGTGAGATCAGCTGGAGCCACAGGCAAATGGGAGGCAGGCACCAGCCCTGCAAATCCACTGGGTCTCATCCCTTTTAGATAGACCTTGTTGACAGGGCTTATTTATTTATTCCAAAATTTGTTGGGGAAAAAAACCAGGGAAGAAGAATTTATTGCAAACATACACAAGAAAAAATAAATGGAGGGGAACAGCCCAGCCCCTGGCACTACTGCAAGTGTGTAAGACTTGGGTTTTTTCCTCTCTTACCCTCTTGCATCTTGCCAGGCTTCCCACAGCTCTGTCGTCTGATCCAGGTGAGGGAAAGGAAGAACCTGGTCCATCGATTTTATGGGGTTTGGAGGTAATTTGTTCAAGGAACTGTAAAACCCAGAGAAGTTGCCCCTATAAATTATTTACCGGGATACAGTAAAAGATCAAGGAAATTGCTGGGATTCCTTGCAAAACCCTGAAGTTTATGGGGTTGTTTTCCCTGCTCCTATGAGGTTTCTCTAAAGTGCTCTGTAGCAGTTTGACAGGGACTGACGGCAGCCAATGTCTGCAAAGATCAGCTAAGACTTGCTGGATTTAAGTTTTCTGATATGTAATGTATATGATGAGCATCGTGGTGGCACCTAAAGTGGGCTGGTGGCTCTAGGTGAACTGAGCTGCCCTGAGCTGGACAATGATGGTAGAGCAAATGGCTGTCCTCCACCAGCCTTGCTACCCAAAATATCATATCCTAAAAGATGGAGCACATGGAAGGAGCAAGCCCAGGTGTGATTTTGGCCTGCTGGCGGTCTGTGGATGGAGGGAGGTGTTGGAGCGAGTGTCTAGAAGTTGCAGAACAGCTCTTCATCCTGACATAAATGGCCCACACTGCCTTTTCTCACCTAGGGCTGGTATTTCGTACCCAGGTGAACTCTTAAATGCAGTGCAATTTTGGAAGTAATCAAGAAGGGGAGAAACAAGAGGGAAAATGACTCGTTTTCCTTTCAAAGTCAGATAATAACACACTTGAATTGGAGACCATCTGTAATGTGATGTGCTGCAGTCATCCATCAAGGACCCACACTGGCAACGCAGCAGTAGGAGTTGGGTGGGTTTTCAACCCAGGTGAGCATCTGCAGCTCACTGCTAGAAGGCAGAGCATGGCTTTAAGTACAATTTAAAAAATATATGTAATGAAAATCAGAAATATTCAACATGTTCAAAAATTGAACACGTAAATGGTCAACATGTATGCATACGTGCGTATATATGAATTAATATCTGGTAGGAAATGTCTTTAGTTTGTGGCACACAGATTACAAAACCCTTTTGCATCCTTTTCCTCACCTTTGCAATGTGAATTCAAGGTGTGGCTCTTCTGAGCTCGAGCCTTTCTACACCCACAGGGTCTTTGCGTTTGTGGATCTTAACATTTACTCACTGGAGGCCCGGGGCTCAATGTGCTTTTTCTTTGCCTCTGCAGAGTCTTCTAGGATTTACTCCTTACATGACTATTTTTCTATTGCTATGTTAATGTTCATTTTTTCTGTATTTGTTCCGTGCTGAAGCATTAAACAATATCAGAGCTGGGGGAAAAAAAAAAACCCAACAACAAAAAATGAAGAATCACATGTCAAATATTTATCTGAAAAAAAAAAGTGACTGCAGAAACTTAGAATTAACTTTTTGTTGCTTAGGCTTTTTTATATTTCCTGCATATGTGTGAACTTGGGCAATAAATGCTGAAGATTCAGAGGCGCTTTTTTTTTTTTCCTGTCCTTTGTGCCTTGCTGGCTCCATATCACTCTCAAAGCATCACCAGGGCAGTATGTACCCCTGCCCTTGGGTCAGCACTCTGCCCGGTGGTGCAAGGAAGCTGATGCTCTGGAGCAGACCTGCTGTAGGATGACATTGGTACATGCCTTGTCAGAGAGGGACTTTCTTATTCTCCTTTTAGAATAAACCACCATTTCCTTGGAATTACAAAGAGGAGTGGAGATTTCTGTTATCATTTAAGCTTTTTCTGAATGATTCTTTTCCATGCATTTTGGGCTCAGTCTATCCCAAGGGTTCAAGCAGCAAGGAAATTTCATCCTTGATTCAGGGAAGGAATGGAGAGGATAAGATGGGAGAGGAGAATATGTCTTATTTGGAAAGACAGGAGATATGATTTATCTTGAGTCCAACATCAAGCCTCATGTCTGAAGGTAGAAGGTGCTTACAAACCTACTCTGAAGGCAAGGAATTTGGAGCATGTTAATTTACTGTCTATCTTTTCTTAATTACATGGGATGGATTGGTGACAGTGCTAAAGGCAATGAGGGCCACGGGCACTGTTGGCCTCCAGGGATGGTCTGTGTGCTCGAGGACCTTGACACCAGGTAGGACCCCATGGGGTGACCCATGGCAGTGGATGCGCTAACACATGCAGGTTCCTCTGCCCCAGCTACAGCACCAGGGATCCATGACGCATTTATGAAAATCAGAATTCTGGAGGATCTTCTTCTGTCTCAATGTGACAGCTGGTATTTTTGGGGCAGGATTGGGTGAGCTGGTCACAGTGCTGTTTGAAGGAACTGGGGAGCCTTCCCTGTACAAACCAGTAAGACCATTAGAGCAGACTTCAGTGCCAGCTGTTGTGATGGACATGTGCTCTCGAAGGATCTACATGTGCTATCTCAGTACATATTATATTGCATTTCTAGTGTTATTTTAAATATGGAAATTCTCAGAACAGTGCGTTGGGTTGACAAGCTAAATTATTCTTCACTTGGATTGTATTTTGGGCAGGAGGAAGCGTAGAGGTGTGAATGATGGAAGGAGAAGAGGAGACAAGAGGGTGGAAGGAGGCACTTTTTGAAAAACATTGAAATAAGAGTCTCCACAGGAACATTTCTGGAGGGGCATATGTTTTAAATATTATTAACACAAACCTCAGAAACCCAGTCAAAGGTTTTGCTGCCTTCCTGCTCTATGAAGGGTTTGTTATAGTCCAGGACAGACCCTGCCCTACAGAGCTGAGGATTAAATGGGAAGGGAAAAGGGGATGCTCCCAGGTCGGCATCGCAAGAAGGGTGCTGGGATCTCAGGGGCGATGGGGTGAGCTTGCCAGAGCTCATAACACAATTCTTGCAAAAGAGGTGGGGGTAAAATTAGTTTTCTTGGGTCTCAGCTCTGCACTTCTCCTCCATTACTTAATTTTCCAGAAGTTTGTTTACTCCTGTTGTTAAAAAGCCTGCACTTGCTTGTTTCACATTTTGGTTTGGGGGGGGGGTTTTGTGTGTTTTTGCTTTGAAACCGTCTCCACATCAACTAATGGCAGCACTGCAGAGAGGTTTTGACAGGAATTAGGAAGGAAGGACACAGAACAAGTTAAAACACGTTAGGGGAACTTAAGTCCTGAGGGTCTCAGAGAGGGATGTAGCTATGTGATGGGCAAGGTGACCACAGCCCTGGTGCCCCTGCAGTCTAGATGCACACCAGGCTGCTCCAGGCACTTGCCCTTCATCTTGCTCATTTGGGGATTCATTTAGGTGGGGTTATCCCAGGCTGTGCACAGGAACTCAGCCTTGTTTTCCAAAAGAGACCCGATCTATAATGCAACGTGATTTTGAGGTTGCATGTTGGTAACTGAAAGGAACAATCCAGCCTTGGCAAAGAGCTAGGCTGGATGAAGTCATGGAGCTTGTCTTTTCCCCACATCTGTGATTTCCACGCTGGAAGTAGTCCATGTCTCCCTGCGAAATCTGCTCAGCCCGAGACTAGCAGGTGAGGCTCAGAACAGGAAAAAACCCTTTTTTATTGCCTGTTAAAAAAGAATAAACCCCCTTCTGGTAATGCCACTTCTGCTGCAGTTGTTGCTTCGTAGAGAGAAGTCCCTGCTTCACAGAGGGAGAGTTCTCTAGCCCTAACGAGCTGTCAGCACTTCTACAGGGAGTCCCTAAACTGTCCATAGGCAGTAACCAGAGCTTTCAGCCCCCTTCAGCTGCTCTGTGATGGTGGGCTGGATCTCCAAGGGCAGCAAGTGCAAGGCAGTTAATCCTGGATTTAGGAACCTGAAGGGTAGTCCCAAAACGGGGTAATAAAGACTTGAGTGCAGGTGATTGTTGTCTGCAGTGATCTCCTAGTGATCTTTCCTCCCTGCGTAATGGAGGCAGCAGATGTTTCCCTCTTTCATCACACCACTATTATTCACATTTAGGCTCAATTGCCTAAGGTGGGTGTTGCCTGAAAGGGTGCTGTTAGCAAAAGGAGCTGGGGGAGCAAAGCTGAGCTCTCCCCTGTAGCCAGCACCAGCAAAGAGTTACAGGAATTAGTGGATTTCTGGACTTTAATGCCAATTGCCTAAGCCAAGATGAGCCTTTGTAGCTGGAGAAAAGCTTCCCTTGCCACTGTAGGCAGGTGGGAGCATCGTACTCAGATGGCATGCGTTAAAGCCTCTTTTCTCCTGCAGATGAATGACTCTCCAGGCTGTGTGCTGACTCCAGGAACCAAGAAGGAACTTCTTCCCAAGGAAAAGGAAAATGTCGTATGCCCAGGTCCTTGCGTTGGCAGTGGCTGTGGTGCAGTACAGAGCCATGGCCGTTCATGAAGGTATGTGACAAGCGGGATACCATGAGCGCAGCTGCTGGGGGTGATGCTGAGACACAGCAGGGAGAAAAAGACCTTTTCCAAGCAGCTGTTTCTGCTAATGTCATGGATACACACACAGAAGCTGTCAGGGTGGAGCTGTAGTGCTGTTGCCTTTGACTTTTGCATTAGAGTCCTTTTAGGTTGGGATCATCTGTCTAACAGAGCAGCTCAGCTGGCCCCAAAAGGCAGGCAGGACCTGACTTGCTGTATGGGGATTTATGGGGAAATCAGGGCTCTGCTTGGTGTCCTGCCTCTGATACTGTCCCACCTCAGCTGCTCGAGAGGAGGGTGGGGAGAAAGGGAAAACCTGTCCCATTCTGATTCCTCTTCAGATCTCCAAGAATTGGGAGAAGCCACCACGCAGGGGATATGAGAGAGAAGATCTTAAGGCAGCCTTGAAGCCTCCTGCTGCTATTTAGAGAGTCAAGATGGTACAAGGGCTCACCTCCTCCCTGGCTTCCCATTGCCTGTGCAAGCCCACAGAGAACTTCTGGGGTGGAGGGGCTGGGCCCAAAAGGAAGGAGACAAAAGGACCCCAGAGAAGGACCCTCTCATGGAATTACAGCATGATCCATGG
Source organism: Balearica regulorum gibbericeps (assembly GCF_011004875.1). Classification (NCBI taxonomy): domain Eukaryota; kingdom Metazoa; phylum Chordata; class Aves; order Gruiformes; family Gruidae; genus Balearica; species Balearica regulorum. The sequence continues at coordinate 2,188,652 of NC_046184.1, read as the reverse complement.
CATGTTTCTGTAGCCTTGGGGTCCTACAGAAGGGGGAGGCTCCTTGTGAGCATCCTATGAAGTGAATTCAGAGGTCCCAGGACTGTCATGGGGCTGGGTATGAGGCAGTGCATCCTCCTTCTTCTGCAGCAACAAGCCCCCAGGCTTTGAAGGTGCAAATTCACCTGGACTAAATCCAGTACATTCAACAAGGAGTTAATGGAAGCTTTGCCATCAGCTACAAAATTAACTTGATTAAGTTCCTGTCTGTCAATTAAGCCAATATACTTGACTATAATGCTATTTAATTCAAAGCTGGGAACAGTGCAATAAATCAACGTTTACAGATGTCTCTGGCAAACCTGTGATTGATGAAACGTGGTAATTTTGGAGGTGCATGGAAAATTTCAAATAAAATCATATCCCCCTGTGATTAATATAGCTGTCTGCATTGGTATTTTCTCCAGAAGGTACCAATCCAAATGTGCTTAACATCACATGTTTCCAATGACAGCTTCAGGTACCTGATCCAAGCAGCGCAAATGCGCTCGGGTTTTCTTGCCAAGCTGAGCCCCTCCAGAAGGGTGCTGAGCTCTTAGCTCAGCATCTCACAGCATTGGTTCTGGTTTCCCCTTTATAAAGAAAGGGGCACCATCCTGCCCTTTTTAATCACTTGGAGCTCTTGCTTGTCTTTGTCATCGTTATCCCTGCAAGCAAACAAGGGCAGGAGCATCGTGCAGGGAGAGCAAGAGTCTGAAGAATCAGGCACAGATGGAGGAGGCTTTCTGGGGATTTGGGATGTGGAGAGGTAGGTAGCAAAGGTCCCTCTGATACCAATGGCATTTTGAGTATGTTTTCCAGATCAGGGCCAAAAATGCAGGTCTCCCAGGAAAAGCTGTCTGCACTGCCTTGAGTAGCTCCAAGAGGTGGGTGATTTTGTAAGGGCTGGTGGATGGTCTTCTCCGTCTTGTTGAACCTTCGTTGGGATTTTCTTGTGGTAATCCAGGTTGTGGTTACCCTGGGAAGCTGTTGAACAATTTTCATCTGTTCTGAGGTCAGAGCCAAGGAGGACTCCCATTGCCTTCCCTCCAAGTCCTTCTGGGAGAACAGAGGCATCAAGGTCCAAGCTAGGTAAAAGAGGTAGATCCAAAATAGAAGCAGCAGCTTGGAAAAGAGCTTATGGTGATCTGCTATTAGCAGCTGAACTGCCTCCAAGACACCTCTGACATCTCAGTTGAAAAGCACTTATGGAGGATTGAGAAGGGAAGGGAGATCTCAACAGCTCTAGGAAGGAAAATTGAAATAATTGTCTCCCATTTTTCTCAGGGGAAAGTGCTTTATATTCCCAGCTGGGTACAAGTTAAACCAAAACCAGCCAGTCATTATATTTCTACAGTAAACAGAAGTGTTAAGTCATGATGAGCTCAGTGTCAGGAGGCATAAAGAAAGATGGAGAAACCGAAAACTCCCGAAACAAAGACCCTTGGACTGCCATCCATCTGCAGCTGGCAAATGATCCTCTGTCCTGCTGTATGGCCAAAGGGGATTGATCAGGGACACAGCAATGAATGAGAGCGCAAAACCTGCATCTTTCCAAGAGTTTTTGGAAGTCTGCTTATAGAAATGGGATAAAAGTCAGGTAAATTGGAGAGGCCAAGCTAAAACAGAGTTTCCATTGCAGCAGAAGCATGAGAAACCCGCCTACCATATCTCCCCAGCAAACCGGAACAATTGATGCAGCCTGGTTGGGTGTGAGTTGATTTCCAGACCTGCAGCTGAAAGTCAAGGCAGTGGCTAGGTGAAGTCCAAAGCAGCACAAAATGGAGAAAAAAAAAGAAAAAAGTGAAGATGTTGAGCCCAGTCCTGGTGAACAAGTCTGCAATACGAAAAGCTCTCCTCCAGCAGTCAGCGTGGTTTACTTTTTAGCAGCCCTACGGTAATAACTCAGCATCTACCTGCAAGGGAGAGAAACACCAAATAAAATATAAATTTTGAACTTCCCTTGTAGAGCCTTCATTAATTTAAGCATCCCTAAAAGTCATCAGATTTCTGTCCATGAAATGTACTTATTGGATGCCTAAAGAAAATTAAATTGGATTGAGACTGAACACTGTAAAAGGAAATGTGCCTTGATGTTTGTTAAACAAATTTCACTGTACACCTGCCCCTTCCCTGCCAGCTGTCATCAGATAGCTCTGACTTGGATGGAAAATGCTCAAATTATTCATTCTTTGCACAAGATACTTTTCATGCTTGGGGCCACTGGCAGCTTGGCAAGAGGGGAGTATTGCAGAACTGAATGCATGGAGCGTCCCGTGCTCTCTCTGTGCAAGACTGGAAGACTTGGTTGTTTTAGGGCTGGCAAAGCATGGGTGGCCAGGTGGCCCCATGTCTGTATGGGTGTCTCCCATTGGCTCTGGAGACTCTGATGTAAGAAGCCCAGGATGGTTGGCGGGGTGGCAGAGCTGCCACGTTCCCAAAATTCAGTTGTGCGTGGCTCAGGTGTCGATGTCTGCCTCTGGGCATGTGAAACCCCCAGGCACTTCAGTTCTACAGACCTGCATGCCTTGATAGGTCTGGGTCTCGGTGTTTGTGCTTCAAATGAGAAATTTCCCCTGAGTAAGAACAGACAAACAGGGAATTAGGAGGAAATAAAAGTGAACGAAGCAGCCTGTTGCCCTGGGAAGCCCATGACTACCCACTTCAGTAGGACTAAGCATGGTCTCTCTTCCTTAGCTGCAATATCTCAGGGGTTCACATGACTCAGAGGGGTTTATCTCCTGGCTGGCTCATTGCATGGTGTGAGATAAGCCTTCCTGCCCCTCTTCTCCCTCAGCATGCAGGACGGCGGAGGTGGCCGACATTTTGTTCCTCGTGGGGCAGTCACAGGGCGCAGGGAGGGAGAGCTCCAAGCTGGTCAAGGACTTCATTGGCAGCATGGCTCGTTCCTTTGAGAATGTGGTGATGGGCAAAGGAGGCATCCGGCTGGCAGTGGCACTCTACGGGGAGAAACCAAGGTGGGTCAGTCCATCCTCTATCACCAGCACCGGGGTTTCTATAGCCCTTTAACTCTAGATGGGTAACCATGTCCCCATGGTTAGAGAGCTCTTGCTGCTCTGCTGAACCATTGCAAGAGCAGAGCAAGAGTTCAACCCCCAGCAGTCTCACCAGAGTCTAGATGTGCTTGGCCATGAGGAGCTCTTTCATGGCAGGGAGGCTGGCATTTAGTGCAGCCACGAGAAATTCACTGTCATTCAATTTTAATAGCATTTTGTGGTTACATGGTTCTGGGGCTCATACCCTGGACTCCCTTGACCACTGTGAAGAGGTCTCCTTACCTACATAGGAGCTAGTGTGACCGGTTAAATGTCAAAATTATTGCCGGTCATTACTATTAGCACTGCATCCTTGCTGTAACAACAGTGTTTTCTTGCTTCTTATTCACCCATATTCCCCCATTTCTCATTCCCAGGATGAGTATTGAGCTCACGGATTATGTGAACATCGAAGAAATGCTGGTGGCAATTCAGGATCTCTCCCTCAAAGGCAGCAGCTTAAAAACAAGGTCAGCTCTGGCATTTGCAGCTCACGCCATGTCTCGCCTGGACACGCTGCGAGAGGATGCAGCAAAGGTGAGCAACCTTCTGTGATTACTTCCATGGTGTCATCCTTGGTAGGGATCAGACCTCCAACTTCTTTACCTGAAGGCATGAATGAGCCACTTGGTTTTTATTTATTCCATCTGACTTTTGGCTTGCAGTTGAGGTACCTCATTTAGGAGCTCATCCAGTTTCAGGTCACTTTATTGGTGATAGAAGGAGACAGGCACCTCCAGATTTTCAAAGGACTGACTCACTTTTTAAAAATGCTCATATTTCCCCACGGGTTGCAGAGGGACCCAGTGCTCCAGTCTTAAATGCTTCCAGGTGAGTACCCAAATTCAGAGCACTTAATGGCATAAGCTAACAGAGCAGGCTCAAGGCATGATTAAGACAAGGAGACAAGTTGTGATGTTGGCGCCAGTAGCTGTTGCTAATGGTCCGCAACATCCACTCCGGTTACAGAGTGGCAATACAGTTAGCATCTGACTCAACAAGCAGACACATTGCAGTGTCTTTACCTTTCAGATATCAGCTCTGGGTCATTGGTTTCTTCAGATCATTTTTTAAAAAAATTATTTTATTCATAATTTCTGAGAGGTGCTGAGGATGCCAAAGAGAAGGTGCTGCATTCTGGTTTGGTCTGTAGGCTGCACGAAACAGTTCGCTCTGCTCTGCTTCGATGATGGTCTTGAAATCAAGAAGAGGGCAGCTGCATGGGGAGTGGCTACAGCCCACGAATTGAGTCTGAAACTATCACAGCCAGCTTTTGCCTCCCATGGACCTCCCACATTTGCAGCTTGGTGCTGCACCTTCTGCTTTGTTCTGAGATCCTGCATGCCAAATGTGGTCTGTGTGATCCGTGAGATCAGTGTGGTGTGATCGCTGTGGTCAGTGAGACCTGTTTTGAGTCACAGAGCAGGAGAGAGAACATGATGCTACAGGTGGGATGTGCTACCCACCTCAACCATCTGCTTAAAGGTGTTGCAGCAGCATATGTTTTCATTATAGCATCCCATGTGCTGGCCATATCTCCTGCTACGTGATCTGACATGGGACTGTCCAAAAAGCTTGAAAGATCTGGGGTGGCTAAGTCAGCTGTCATGTAAACCCAAGAAGTGTCTGAGAGAGTTTCTTACCACCTGATAGCACCATCCAGGTGCCACCAGCCAAGTATGTTGTCCAGGGTCTGGCTGAGTCCTCCTTTAAGTGCTGCTCTTATGGACTTGTAGAGGTGAATCCTCTCTCTGTGCTGGCATTAATCTCCTTCTGGAGCCAGAGTTACTGTCCCAAGCAGAGGTGGGACACAGCCAAGCAGGAGGAGATGTGCAGAGAAGATACTGTCATAACCAGCAGCATTTATGCTCTGCTCCTTCCCAGCTCATGCTCATAAAAGCTGATTTCATGTGAGTTACCACAGAGGTGTGGGTTATTGAAGGATTTATTTTCAAGTGCCCACACCTTTAGAGAGAGGGACTTCATCCAAGGTCTGGCTTGTCAGTGTGAAAATCCTGCAACCGTCTCTGTGACCTCCTCATGTTGTGATCTTTCATTCTCTGGCTCCTACGCCAATTCTTGTAGGTAGTTGTTTTGATCATGGATGGGAAATCCGGCGACTCAGTTGATGATGAAGCCCAGGTCCTGCAGGATCAGGGGGTGACGGTGTTTGCTGTAGGTACGTATGGACACACTAAGTTACATGCAGCATTGCCACCAATTATGTGTGCACCAACACACAGTCTACGCACTGAGGAAGATTCCTGATGCTCGACACCCCCCTCCTCTAAAAATCACACCCATCCCCAGGCTTAGCCGCTAGCAACTACTGCAAGTACGGGAAAATCAAATCTGTGCTGTGCTTGGGTATTTTTTGTTGTTGTCGATAGCTGATTTATTCAGTGGAAATCTGCGGGTTTGCATCTGTCAAAACTACTTGCGAATTCAGGAGGAGTTCAATAAATAGTTCCATAAAAGTCAAAATGTTTTGATGTGACATTTTCAAAAATGAAATGTTTTTACTTTTTGAAGGTTTCTCTTAATGGGGTTCAGAGACTGACTTCAGCTACGTTGAAAATGTCCATCAGAATAATTTCCTGGGCAAGGAATTGTTTCAGTGCTCCTCCCACCCCCAAGAACTAAGTTCAGCCATTTATTACAAGCAAATCCTTCCCTTCACCAGACATTTCAGGGAAGAAGAAGGGGATGGTGATGGTGTTTCATAATAGAGAGCAAGCAGGTCAATTTGGACCAATGAGAAATGAAAATTAGGGGAGGGTTGGTTTGTTGGGGTTTTTCCCCCCTTTTTTAATTCAACCACAAGAAATCCCCACAATTTTCATGCAGCTTCCCAAAGTCCCATTGTCTGCTTATCCATTAGAAGAGCAGAAATGTCTCTGTATCCAATGGGAAGGATGACGCCAGATCCTGCCCTGCTCTTTTTCACTCTCCACCCCAAGAGAATCTTCCACCTCTTGGCCCATTAGCAGCCGAAAACCCTGGGGCAATGTCTAACATGCCTCTGGAGAAAACCTTGACCTCTTTTCCCTGATGGAAGAGGCTTCATCTGCTTCACCTCTGCCCATCCAGCTTGAGACTCCATTACCTGTTTCATCCTTTGCCGTGGGCAGCATGACTCCAAAGCTGGTGTAAAACTCAAAAGGCCAGCACATTGCTCCCACTTGCTCTTGACAGCCCTTGCCAACGCCTGGCCTGCCCCATGGATGGTGTTTGATGTCCTCCTTTCCTCTTCTTCATCTAGGAATTAAGGATGCTGACAAGAATGAACTGAACAAGATAGCTTCAGAGCCCACTGCAGAGCATGTGCTTTACGTTGAAGATTTCCACTTACTCCACAACGTGGCCCCCAAACTCTCTCGAAGGCTCTGTTTTACTGCCTCAGAACCACCACGGCCCATCAAGCAGACTGTGCAAGGTGTGTCAGGGCTCTCCCTTCATCCTGCTTTCCACCTGCTCGAACCAGCCCCTTCACACTGGTCTGGACTGGTGGACACACCAGTCTCACCATGGAGATGGACCTCCCATGTCCCCTCTGTTCATCACAAGGGAGCTTTAGGGATTGGATGACTTCATTCCTTGCAGAAAATGCAAACAGCCAAAGAGATCTCCAAAGAGATCTAGATCTCTCCCTAAAGAAATGCTGATGTTGCAGTGAATCCAGAGGTGATGGCAATGAATTCCTCCCCCCCTTCTTTGCACACAAACTCATGAGAAGATGAGTTAAAAGCTTGGGAAAGAGCTTGGGAGAACTTCATCTGTATCCTTAAAGAGTCTTTTTTTTGCTGTCTCTGTGGTTCTGTAGCACTTCAGAGCTTCCTGTGACCTTTCATGGAGAGTTCAAGCTTTCTGCCAGACTGTTTTTTGGTGGCAGTAAGGAGAAAGGCAGGAAGGAGCTGATGCCCTATGCATTAAGCAGATGTTCACAGGGGAGACGTAGCCAGAACCAGTTTTGTTTTCCCTTCTTGTGCTGTCAAGCAATTTGCCAAAAGAAAACCTGCTTGCGTGGCTCTGGCCTGGAAACAGATCCCAGCTGCCTCTGCGCTCTCAGTCTAAGTGAGAGCCATCTATACCCGAGGCTTTCTCTGCATCGAATGTGTTGACTCCATCAACAAACAGCTTGCACATGTACAGCACTTCTACCACCAGGGTCCAAACCAAAGGCCTTTCCTTTCTCTCTTTGCAGCTGAGAAGATCATCGGCCCCCAGGATTTGCATGTCAGTGAGCAGACCCACAGCTCGCTGCGGCTCACGTGGATGCCAGCAACAGGGAGGGTGACAGGGTACCGTGTCCATCTACATCCCTTGCTGCCTGCGGGGCAGCTGGTTTCAGAGGACCAGCAACAGGTAGAGTTGCATTCCTGTCTTGCAGAGCACCAGATGTAGGTCCCGATGTTAGGGGATCTGCTGAGGCTGCTGATGACACAGCCTGGTTAGGAGATGGCACCATAACCCTCAGCCATCCTGACCACAGCCCAGTGCATTGGCATAAATTCCTGAAGCTTGAAGTGAAGGTCTGTAGATAGACCATCGGTTTTGCAGGTGTGTCGATTGCTCATGCTAATTTTGGTATTGCTGTTGTGGTGAGATGGAGTTTCCATCCAGCTTCCCTAGCAGAATCTCCTCTTCCTCTTGGTGCCAAGCTTGGTAAGATCTCCACATGCTTAGGTGTTGGATTTGCCATGTCCTTGTGTGAGGGATGCTGATGTGTGCCAGCTTGGTCACTGCATGAAGTTTGAGAGCGAGATTGAAGGATAGAAGATGTATGCCTAAAAGCTTTGATTTCTAATAATAGAACAAAGCTATGAAAGTGTAAATTATTAAGGTTAAGATTATTAATTATATTAATTATTAAGATTGTATTTAACAGGAATGATCATCCTTGGCTGCTTCAGAATCTCATAAGAATTTAGTGAAAACACAGAAGTTGTCTCCACCTCTCTTGCCCTCAGGTTACGTTGAAGCCTTCCTCTATGAGTTTAAAAGAAACTTTCTTTGGCAAAGATGGTGGCTTTTCCTCCACTTTTTTTTTTTAAGGGGATTGGGGACCACCCTCACTCTAATGCATACCCTTGTTTTCATGGAGTTTTTCTGGGCTAACTCGTGAAACCCACCCTTGGCACTGTCCTTTGTTAGTGTGAACCCAGGTATCATTTGAAGGTTGCAGTGTTCTGAGTTAGTGCGTTTCAAGAGGCTCCTGCTCATGGAAGTCACCTCACATCAGATGTGAAGCCTCGTGCAACTAACCTGTTGCAAACATGGGGGTCTTCTACTGTCGTGGAGGTATAATGATGTCCTTTGTCCCCCTGTGTGACAGATTGTGGTGGATGGTGACAAAAGTACCGTGCTGGTGACTGATTTGAAACCCAACACCAAGTATGTCTTTACGGTGAGGGCCGTCTATGCAGATGCCCTTGGGGAGTCAGCAGCTGTCAAGGGGAAAACAAGTGAGTGTCTCTTCTGCAATCATCCCCATGTGTTCCTTGTGTGTGTGGGCATAGGAAAAAAACAACCCTAAAACCCTACGTGCGAGCATTGAGGGATGGATGGGTAGGAATGAGTAGGAGGAACATCTGTACAAATGTCCATGGTGTGGGGTGCAGGATTGTGAGTGGGTGCTGAGCAACTCATATGGTTAACCCACTTAAGAGCAGAGGGTTCAGCTTGTTGGATAGCTCTCATCATCTGACTTAATAAGCAAAAGGATTTAACGACTCCAGGCTGGGATTCAGTTAATGTACCACCCACGTACCTGTGATGAGGAAGCGTTTGGAGGCCATGGGTTGGGAAAGGCAGACATGAGTTTTATGGAGAGATGTATGTTCTAAACACCTTGTTTCAGAAGTGGATGGTCCAAAAGGTTTGGGTTAGCACTATGCATGCACTTAGGGCTTCGTTTCATTCAAGGTGAACACCAAGATGGTATGATCATGGTCTTTAAGAAATGCCCCAAGTAGTGACCTCTGGTCCCATGAACTGATCTAGTCTTCCTCTGGATTGCAATCTGCCATGCCAAATCCCTTTGCTGTCACGTGGCTGGCTGTAATGACAAGGTTCTTGGAAACAAAGGAGCAAATTCACTCTTGGCCAAACCCTGGTGTGCAAGACACTGGGTCAGATGTGATGGATGGAGTAGGTTTTGTCCCAGAAGTCTCTGCACTACTTTAAGAGGTATTAAGAGTTTAAGGGGTGCACTAATTCCGCTTTCCTCCCTGTTTTGGATGAAGCACCAAGCCTGCTTTGCCAGAGGGGTTTTGAAAAGAATTATTCCTTTCTTCCTTGTCTTTTGTTTCTTCCCCCACTCCCACTCCCTGAAATGTCTTAAATTGTTTGTCTTCTTGAGGGAAGATCTCCGACAGGATGAATAAATAAAGCACCTCAATGAGGTTGACTCATATGTACTTGCCAGCAATAAGATGGAATGTCTTTATGGGTGGAAATAAAGTCATTTGATCTCCTCTCTTATTATCCCCAACATGAAGCCAGAGGCAGAAGCTATAAATCTGTCTGCCATGGCTGGATGGATCAAAATGGGCTCCTCTTTGTAAGATCTGCGTCCATAGGCACGAGTAGCATTTGATTCATGTGTCCTTGCTCAATCTGCGTGAAACCACTGCAGAGTTTTCTCTGCTCAGGAGGAAATGCCTAGTGGGTGGATATTTCACAGTTCCCAACACCATTCAAAGAGGAAGCCCACAAGAACTCTGTCTTGGGGGTTTTCAGCGCATTTTTCAAGCAGACAAGGGTTTTGTAGAGGGGGAGTGGTTGCTTTTGAGGATTCAGCTGAGAGAACAGGGAGAACTGGTGCTGCTCACCTTTGTCCTTGAAGACAAAAGATGTTCCAAGGATCCTTGCCATGGCACTTTATTACAGCACTGTCACATATATTTTTGCAATATTTTTGTACTCCAAAGCACCTGTGCCTCCAGTCACTAATTTTCGTGTGATAGAAGAAGGACTTTTTAGCTTGAAGGTGGCTTGGACGCCTCCACTGGGCAAGCTGGAAGGCTACAAGATCTACTTCCCCAGAGGTGAGTTCAGATTTTATTAATTTTTCTTGGAGTTTACTTTAAAAGGAGCAGTGACTCAAAGACAAGAGAGGTGCCATTTTGTCCAAGGAACAATTCACCACAAAGCTCCTGACATTACTCTGGAAGGAGGCCAGGTTAGCCTCTTCCAGACAGCATGGTTCCTCCAGGAACCTCTGAAGGACTTGCTTTTGAAGGACAAGATGGGGTGTGATGCTGTGGATTCCTTGTATCCATTTGCACTGTCACATCCAGACCTGCCCTGGCTATTTTTCATACTCAAGTGCCTGCTTTGTTGTGGATGTGGGATGAGTTCAAGCCTTCAGTATGGCTCACACTCATCTCTGTGTGATCTGGAGAGCTGGGGACAGCATGGATATGTCAAGCCTTAGCTACAGATGTAACCCTCAGCAACATCACATGGGATGGGAGACTTCAACCATGCACTTGAACCAGCTCCTGTGCATGCTCTTCACCATGTTGTGAAGACATCACCATGGGATGTAGACCTCAGGCAGTGGGAAGGCTTCACCATCACTCTTCTTGATTTTGCAGCCAGCAGACCAGGAATGACATACGAGCAGGTTCTGCGGGGTGACGCCTCTTCCCACGTGCTGGATAACTTGCAGGAGGATAGAGAATACAAAATTGGCATCTACGCAGTGTACCCCCAGGGACCGAGCCAGCCTGTGACTGCTGTGGGGAGAACGTGTAAGAGGTTTGACTCTGTGTCTGGTCCCTTCTTGCCCTGGGTGCTGTGTTCACCCCCTTTGCTGATAAGCACCTCACAGTTGGTGGGCACTGCAGCTACGTGTGCATCTAAGGAACAGTGTTCAGCAGGTCCTTCCAAACTCCAACCTTGAGCCCTGCTCTCTCCCTATCACATGCATGGACATGGACACTCTCGAACACCATCACACTGCTTGGGAGGAAGGGTGGGAGATCTGCCAGAGCCTCACTTGCCCTCCCGTTTTGCACCCACACTGCATAAAGCAAGCAAGGTTGGTGCATCAGAGGAATTGGTCCTGGAAAGCAGTGGTCACAGATGTGGTGGTTTCACTACTGCTTCTATGAGATGCCTTCAACCTGTCAGGCAGGGCAGAAGCCCTTGGAAACCCCTCTCCTTCTGAAAGATGGGCTGGAGGAACAGTGATGCAGGGAGGGCAGCCAGCAAAGTCCTCCACTGGCAAGTAGGTGCTCTGAAAGGTTTGTTCCCTGTCCTCCTTCCAGTGAAGCTCCTGCCAGTGAAAAGCATCTTGCTGCAGAACGAGACCACCAACACACTTCAGGCAAGGTGGAGCCCCATCCGGGGAGCAACAGGGTACAGGCTCACCTGGACATCAGCAGGTAGAGACTCAGGAGTGGGGTGCATGCATTGGTGGGCAGGGACATGGAAAGCTGTGAGGTCCCCAAGACATTGGGTGCATTGATACCTTCTGTGTCCAGAAATGCAACAAGAAGCTGGAGGAAAACAGGTTTTTTTGGGATCTGTGAATGGTGGAGCTTTCTGCATGTGGGGATAAATTGGCAGCTTGCAACAGAGAGCTGTGCCGTGGGTGTTGATGGTAAACTCTGCCATGGGGGCAAAAATACCTGCTCTGGCTCTGCATAAAGCAAGCTAACGGGTACCCAGCCTTGTTAAAATGGTCTTAGTGCGGGATTTACTGGATCTGAGTACCTCTGGAAAGGGTTAATAGCTGGGGAGAAGCTGGTAAATACTCCATGCAGAGCTGTACATCCGACAGCCCCTGAGCATCTGGGGTTACCCCCTTTTTGGGGTGACAGGGACCACATTGCAGACTGGAAGCACCTGTGCTTGTTGCTTTTCTCTCCACAGTGCTAAGACCTGGCTTTATCCCCCAGCATCCCATAATGCATCCTCATTCTCAGACAAATGTTGGTGTTCGAAGACAGATCTGCATTTGCAGCTGGAGCCTCTCCCCTGCCCTGAACCCAAACATATTTTCATTGCTGGTGTGGGGGAGCAGAAGTTAGAAATTCAGGTTTGATGGCATATTTTGGCCTCGGGAGATGGATGTTTCTGTCGTTCAAAGACGGGATGGGATGTCAGGACACCTGGGTTCCATCACAGGCTTGGAATAAATAGCACACTCTCCTCTGGCTCGGTTCCCCTGCTTATGAAATAAGGAGACATCTCCCACCAGAGGAGGGGGGGGTTAATTAGAGAACAGCTCCAAAGGTCATCATAAGGGAAAAATCTTTACAGGGAAGATATAAAACTGCTTTTACTGCTTTGTGAATGTCTCTCCGGGAAAAAAAAAAAAAAAAAAATAATGGCACACTCCAAAACTCAGCTGTTTACCCAGTCCTTGCTCGATACCTCAGCTAGAAATGGAGCACACACATGTGCTCAGCCTGCCACGTCTTTGGAGCGGGGACACCCCTTCTTGAGGGGACAGTGCGGGTCATCCTCAGATGAAGCACCAAGGGCACATCACCTCCGCTCCAGGTTTGCTCTTTCTGAGCAGCTCGTCCACCTGACACCGGTTCATCCCATGTCCAAGGGTGGCAAAAATCCCAAGGGGCAGCCCACCCTTGCCACTGAGCCCTGTGGTGCCCTTCTCCCATGCTCCATCTCATCCCGGGGCCATGCGTTATGGGTGCAGTGGCGTTGGGATCGAGACACCTTCTGCCCATCCCTGTGCAGCCGTCCCAGGCACTGGAGGGGTTTGATTTTTCTTGTCTGACTTCTAAGACAGAGAATAGATAAACATAAACGAGCAGCTGATGTGGAGAGAAGGTCCATGGGATGAGAGGTGGGAGAGGGAGGGGGATGGGGCTCAGGGTGCTGGTGGAGCAGAAGATGGGGAGATGGCACCCTCCAGTGACCAAACTGCAAATGGCAGCTTCCCCCCCAAAACCCCAACGTGCTACTGCCTGTAGGTCTCTGCTGCTCTGAAACGGGGTGTGATCCCCAGGGATTAGGTTTTAACTCTTCTCCTGCCGTGCCTTCCTCCAGAGCGATGCCGAGGGGTTCAGCTGAGCGGCTTCTAGTCCACAACAGGGATACAGAAATGAGAAAATGTCTTTTGAGGCATCAGCTGGCTCCAGTATCCTGAAGGGCAGGACAACTCCAGCACCGAGTCACCCAGGGCTGGGCTGAGTGTGGACTCTCTTAAGGGACTGCTCACAGCCCCATATGTGGCCATGTGTGCGTTCCTAGCTGATTTATTTTCTTTGGCCTGCAAAGCCGTGAGTTGCCTTGATCTACTGGTGATCGCTGAGGTCTGCCCAAGCAGCTGTGGGTTATTTCTACCTGCATATACATTAGCTCCTCAACCAAGATTTGTGCTTGTTGCACTAAGTCCTGTCCCAAGGCTTGAGGACCTTGTCGTCACATGTACAAGCCAGGAGGATGACATGCCATTCAATCTCATGCACTGTGTAGTTCTCAAGTGGGTGGTTGTATGATTGCCTGCCGCTCTCCCAGACAAGGAGACCCAAGGAGGGTGGTCCTCCTTGGTCTGATCCAAGGGAGTCCAGACATGATTTTCCTTTGCAGAGGGCAGCATCCAGGATGTGAACCTCAGCAACACCTACAGCTACTACATGATTCAGGGGCTGCAGCCTGGCACAGAGTACACCGTCACCATCAACCCGATCTTTGGCGATGTCGAGGGGCCGGTGGTGAGCGGTAAAGCAACAACGGGTGAGTGCCTTGCAGCAGGGGTGGGAGCCAGCCCAAGTAGACATATATGGGGGTCCGGCTGTGCTGGCAGCACAGAGCTGGTGTCATCTGTAGTCACCACCCTGCCTCTCATCTGGTGCAGAAAGCAGTCTGGGTTAGTACAGTTTGTGGGGGCCAGTTAGAAGCTGTTGGGACCTTGATGCACGTGGGCAACTCTTCTCTCTTACAGTGGCATCAAGCACCGTCCAGATGCTGAAAGTAAGTGAGATATCCATCCACAGCGCTCTGGTCTCCTGGGACTCAGTTGCTGGGGCCACCGGGTACCGAATGGCTTGGGGTCCTACACCAGGTAAGATCTCCTCCAGCCTGCATCACCTCCACCTCCTTCTGCAGGCCCAGCTCATTAACTGCTCTGAGCAACCTCTCCCACAACTTCAGGGCATGAACTGAAACCAAAATGATTCCTGGACCTGACCTACAATGCCGGCAGGCAGGGTCCCTGCAGCAACTATGTTCAGCCTGACCCCAGCCCAACACAGAGAGCAAGAGTCTGACACCACCTTGCCTGGTCCTCAGGGAAGAGGTGGGATGGAGTCATCTAGCACAGGGGCTTTGCAACTCCGTGCAGATGCTGGGGAGGGACAGAGCACATGCCCACGTTACTGTGGGCCCTGGATGTGAGAGCTTGCTTGGTTCCTTTGGTTCCTCTCAGCTGGTTTGGATCCTTTAGTCTTTCAAATTCTATAAATAACCATAGGAAAATTCTTTCTTGCCCCAGTGCACACACAAGACTCCTACAACAAAGGTTCAGCTGGGTTGGAGATGGACTACCAGGGAAAACATGGTGTCTTTCCCAGCAGGCAACAGAGCTGCTCTCCAGACTCTTCTGTATTTATCCTCTTCTGTTTTATTTTCTCTCTTCCAAAGAGTTCTTTGGCAAAGACCGTCCTCGCCAGCTGGCCCTTAACAAGTCGATCACAGCCTACCAGCTCCGCAACCTGGCCCATGACACCGAGTATGTGATTTCCCTCTATGTGCTCTTTGGCTCAGTGGAAGGACCAGGGATCACAACCTCAGCCAGGACATGTGAGTTCAGGCAGGACGTTCAAGTAGCTACCACAGCACACAACCCTTGGTTCAACCTTGTGTATCCCTACAAAGCCCTTACACTGTGCCTCCCCACTCTCATCACCTCATGTCGGAGGCACCATGGTGGTGGTCCTTTGCCCTGCTGACCTGCTGTGCCTGGTAGCTGAGACCATGAATCCCAAAGGCTTTGAGTTTTCTGCCTGGGAGTCTTCAGATACAAACTGGAGCCAACATGCTCTGCAGTGGATCTGTTCATGTGCCATGGGCTTGGGCAGAGCTTCAGATATGAACTGCCCAATCTGCTCACACTGAGCTTTCAGGCATTCCGAAATCCAGACCAATGGCCAAAGTCTTTGACATTGTCAAAGAGTCCAGCTGGAAAAGAGATGAGACCTGAGTAAATTCTGCTGTAGGGAGCCATAGGGATAAAGGGAGAGGAACATCCTAATGTGGTCCTTTCTGCCTGGTGACAAGGTGTTGTGGTTTAACCCCAGCCAACAGCTAAGCCCTATGCAGCCACTCACTTACTGCCCCGCAGTGGGATGGGGGAGAGAATCAGAAGAGTGGAAGTGAGAAAACTCATGGGTTGAGATAAAGACAGTTTAATAGGTAAAGCAAAAGCCATGCACATAAGCAAAGCAAAACAAGGAATTCATTCCCCACTTCCCATGGGCAGGCAGGTGTTCAGCCATCTCCAGGAAAACAGGGCTCCATCACACGCAACGGTGACTTGGGAAGATAAACGCCATCACTCTGAACATCCCCCCCTTCCTTCGTCTTCTCCCAGCTTTATATACTGAGCATGACGTCATATGGTATGGGATATCCCTTGGGTCACTTGGGGTCAGCTGTCCCGGCTGTGTCCCCTCCCAACTCCTTGTGCACCCCCAGCCTACGCACTGGTGGGGTGAGGTGAGAAGCAGAAGAGTCCTTGGCTCTGTGTAAGCACTGCTCAGCAGTAATGAAAACATCCCTGTGTTATCAACGCTGTTTCCAGCAGAAATCCAAATCCAAGTACTAGATACTATGAAGAAAATTAACTCTATCCCAGCCAAACCCAACACACAAGGACTCTCCCCTGCCTCAAAGAAGGCCAAACTCCAAAGGGCTGTGCTGGAAGATCAGGTTGCTTGGACAAGAGGCAGCAGGTGCAAATTCTTCATGTAAAATAGAGAAAGAGAGTGGTCTAGTTGATGGCCAGAGCGTGTCCTCCCATGGCAAATTTTGAGGTTGCTGCATCTTGGGGAAGAGGCGGGAGGAAGCAGCAATGCTGAGCATGATGATCAAAAAGCAGAGGTGAGATTTGCACAGTACCAGATATATCCTTAGAGAGGTTTAAAAGTGGCAGAAGGTGACTAGCAACCCCGGAATACAGTATGGAGATAACGGGCTGACCTCTGTGAAGAAGAGCAAGGGCAAACACTGATGTTCAGCATCTGTGGGAGCTCTGGGTGGGTGTTTCACCCTGCAGGCAGTGTGGGAGCACTGGGATCTGGATCTCATGACAACCTGGATCCCTGTACTGCCTGTCCTGGGCTTGCAGAGGTGCTCCCACCTGGATCTAGAGCAGAATATGCTCCTTGGTGCTGAGGGAGGTAGGATGTACATGCATGGCCCAGACCTCAAGCAGTACAAACTAGTGTCTCACCAGATGAGGATGATGATACACTGAGGAAAAGCAAAGATAACTCTTTTAACCTTTTTATATCATTTTGGCCTCATTATACTGCCAATGAGGAGTCCTGTTGGACAGTAGTCAGGGTACTGTCTAATGCTGTCCTCATCTTGCAGCGCCTCTTGGCTACGTCTCCAATTTCAAGGTGATGTCCTACACCAGCACAAGCCTGTCTATCGCATGGAGTGCCACAGCAGCTGCCACCAAATTCAAAATCACCTGGAGTCCCGTGGGAGCAGGCAAAGGTGAGTAGAGAAAGGGTGCGTGTGCTCATCCCTGGCACAGACCCATGTCTGTGGCCATGGCCATGGGAGGCACCTTTCCAAACTGCTGGTCTACTGCCTGGGGTAGGAAAGAGATCTCACTGTTAAGAAACACTGTCCATGTTCTTGCACCCATTGGCGATGGCTCCTTCTCTCTTTGTGTTCATGCTTTTATTTTTGCAAAGATAATACTCAAAGCTCTGAAACAATAGTACAGCAAGGAATGGCTGTTTCTTTTGGAGGGGATGCCACCAGCCTCACTGGTGAGCTACAGGCTCTGAAGTATCCTTTTTCTTTTTATTTTTTTTTTAATAGAAAACCAGATTGCCAAGACTCAGTACCTGGGCAGTAGAGTGTTGGCTTACCGGATCGACCACTTGCTGCCTGACACCCTGTATAAAGTCAGCGTTCGGGCTGTCTTCAGCAAGACCGAGGGGCCGGAGGTGACTCTGACTCACCGCACAGGTGTGTCCTGGTGGAACAACCTCTTTGTGTTGGGATGCAAAGGCTGGATTCATGGTCTTGTGCATTGCATGTTGATGGTGGAGCTGTAGTAATGTACCTCATGGCTGGTAGCAATAATCCACAGCTGTTCCCATGGGCAGGAGCAGACACATCCTTATGGCATGTTAAACAGGCTTGGCATAGGTAGGCAACCCTGGACGTATTAACACGCTCCTCAGTCTTATTTATCCACAGCCATGTCAGGAAGGTAGGAGTCTCTCTGCAGGCACCACTCAGGGTCAACTCAACAGCATGCACTCTTGAGATTTGCCATTCCTTGATTTGTAGCTCTGCCTCTTCAAACTTGGGGTCCTGGGTCCTTCCAGTGTCTTTTTCACGTGAGTTCATCTGAATCACATGGTGTTTGAAGATGCATCTGGATGATCTGTCCTCTCTTGGCCTCCTGCTCATGTCCCTGTGTTGTGTCACCAGAGTTTGGTGCAGGCAGCAAGAGATGTGGATGAGATCCTCAACTTAACTGCACAGTGCTCCTCTGCATGGATTCTTTAGGAAATGCAGTCAGGCATCCCTAGATAATGTTTGGAAAGTAGATGTTGCTTGAATACACAAATCTTTCTTCAGCACCATAGCTTAAAACCATGGTACTGTGTAACTTGAGCTATTACTTCAGACATCTTATCCTGGTTCATTTTTGCAGCATCTTTTGCAGATTCCAACCCCATCCAGACCATCCAAGATCTGAGGATTACTGACAGTAGTGTAAATAGCTTGAAGCTGTCTTGGAGGAGGCTTCCTGGAGTAACTCACTATAAGATATCCTGGGTGCCATTCCATGGTGAGCAACCTTGTCTCTTAGTCAGGTGCGGTATGAGGACAGAGCACAAGGAACCTCAGAAAATAGGAGCTTAGCTCAACTCATTCCTTTTCCTGCAGATGATTGGGGTAGATGGGGACTGTAATGTCTACAGGGGCAGGCTGAAGTCCTGTGACTGAGCCAGGTTTTAGTCTCTGACAAAGATAGCCGTTGGATGTAGGCATAGTGGGGATTTGGGAAGCCAAAGAAGCAGTTCCCTTCCAACAGCACGTGATGCCTTTGTGACCAGATGTCTCACCTGCCCGTGCCTCAGTTTCCCCATATGCAAAATGAACTCATAACTCTCCTCCCTGGCCTGGTCCCATAAGATCTGTGTCAGGAAGCTGCTGTAACAATGATTGTTCATAGGAATTACTTTGCCATTTCTATGTACACTGTGGGGTTTTTTGAATGTCTCCTCTTAGGTGGCTTGGAAACCTCCCAGCTTGTTGCAGCAGAGACAGTCTCCTTCACGATCCCCAAACTGAAGGAGAGCACCACCTACACCATCTGCATGTCTGCAATGATTGAGGGACGGGAGGGAAGTCCCACGCTCCTCACAGCCAAAACCTGTGAGTACAGGACCGGTGGATGGGGACAAGATTATCTCCACATTAGTACTGGGGGCTGTCTTTTCCCAGGGGCTGTGATGGGAGGTGAGGATGGAAAAAGTGCAATACTGGCTGACAGACATCTTAGTACTTCTCAGGTCCCACCAGCCAGCATGTGAGAAAACATGCATTGGTCCTTTCTTATTACTGAGAAACATTGGGACTTTGCCCCTCTTCCCCTGCCAGTAATCACCATGAGATGTTATTTTTGTGACGCATTATCTTGGAATTACCTCTTTACTTACAATATCTTGACCATTTCCAATAGATAAAGGCAAACATTACTCGTGACTCTGTGGCATCATGTGACTTGATTGATGCTGCAGTATAGGCAGATTTGGAGATCAAGTGGTGGAGAAGATCAGGGATGTGGAGCCAATGCTGTGCGTTCAGAGAGCACTAGCGTCTGGTACAAGTGAGCAGGCAAAAACTTTATAGTCCATCTCAATAGCTCAAGTTTCACAATCAGTTTGGCGACACACCCAGCAGTCCAGGATGAAGATCTGCCAGCAGTTATTTGCAAAAACACCATCAATTCCCACCAGCTGAGGATCTGATCTGACTCAGCTTTCTGGAAAACCCTTAAAGTGCTGCAGGGACTCCTTTCTCTCACCAGAAACGCGGTATTTAAGGAGGCAGAAGGTCTCCAAAGCTGGCTGCAGGCTAAGGTGTGTTTCCTGGCACACGCATCTTTGCACCCTGGGGTAGATATCATCTGAGAGATTCACCAGCAGCTGGAGGTGTCTGGACAAGTGTAGCAGAGATGTGCTTCATGCTCATCACTTCTATCTGGACTTTTTGCCTTTGATTTCAGTGAGGTCAAGATTTGAGCCTCCCAAAGGGTGAATCAGCTTCCTTTCAGCTCAGTCAAGCTTTTGGTGGTAGCTTCTACCCATCCTAAGCTTTCTTCTTCTTTCCCAACAGTGGATTTACCCAAAGTGACTGAGTTCACGGTGCAGGAGGCTGCGGAGACCAGCGTTTTGCTGACTTGGGCAGCTGTTCCTGGAGCATCCACGTACCTATTAACATGGCACTTGTCCTCAGGTAATGTTTTTTTGGTGGGGAGAGGAAGGATGGCTTGTAATTTGGTTCCCACCTGTGTGAGCTCCTCCATCACCCAAGGGGATTTGAGGATGGACCATGGATGTATCTGGCTTGCCCTGAGGTCTGTTTGATTCAGTACCTGGTCTTAGAGCCAGCTGATGCTGCAGGAGATGCAAGTGGCAATAGTTAAGGGGGAAATTCCTCTCCACCACCAGCTTTAAGTAGCTACTGTTTCCTTCAAGTGTCATGACCTATGTCTCCAAGTGCTGCCCATTTTGATCTGGGGGAAATGATGCTGTCACTGTTGGCACCAACACTGTTCCTTCTTTTCAACCCATCGACCCTGTTTAGCAAGAGAGCAGAGGTTTGACCCTGGAGACTTCCATACGTCATATCCCTTCATCTCAGCTTCTTCATTTGGGTGAAAAAGCCGGGGGGGGGAATGGAAGTTGGCCCACTGGGGAGGCTCACAAGATGACACATTTGGCCATTGCGAAATCCTTGAGGGAAGAAAAAGGAGACGTGAAAATTGCTTAGGAAAAACCCTGCCGGTTGGCATTGTCAGTGCCTCTTCCTCTAGAGTCACTACCTGTCCATCAGGGATAGTTGCATTGAACCAAAAAACGGTTGGTTTTTGTCATCCATACCACCTTAATTCTTTTCGGTTTAAAAGCTTTGCTATATAGTAAAGAGCTTTTAAAACTTTCTTAATCATTGCTCACAATTTCTAGTGTACATTTCTGTTTCCAATTGATTTGGCCTTACAGGATTTGCCCTTTTAAAGCACCAGCTATATTATTTTTTTCCTGGAGCGGGCTTAAACCTCTTTGAATATAGCAAGTTTCTTGTCATTGTTGCTTCAGCCACTAACTTTTTGCTAGGGATCAGTTCATCTTCACAAGTCAATAAAGAAAATGAATCTGACACAATTCCCTTGTGCTCCCTGCAGTGCTTTTTGACTTACCAGGTCGTCAGCTTTAATTTTTTTTAATTCCAAGGACATTTTGGTATTGGCAGCTTAAGACTTGCAGCATATGTCACTCAGGATGAAGTCTCCTGTGGTAGCATCATTTTTTTGCTCTACATATTATGGATAAGTGATTAGGGAACCGAACATTCAGTTCTCAAGGGTGATTTAAGTGATCTAATGCAACTGTTCCCCTCCTGTGCCATGCTGTTAAAATATCGATCCGTAAGTATTCAAAAATCATTGGTTTCAGAGTTGTCAGGGGCTCAGAAATGGATAATACCGTGTCTGACAGTCCCCCCATGCCCTCACTCAATCGATTCTTCTGAAATAGGTTTATAACTATTGATTTAACATTCCAATCAGATGAATCTTGCCACCACATTTCAATAATACCAACGAGATCAAATTTATGTTCATAAGTGAGTAATTCCAATTTCTCTTGTTTAATTATCCAGGCTGCCAGCATTAGTGTATAAAGGCAATTAAGAATTTTGTTCTTTTTTTTTTGTCTCTTGGTGCCTTGATTAATTTTCTTCTCCACAACTTGATTTTTTTCTAATGAGTACTCACTTATTATCCTTTTCCCTTGTCCCCCTTTTAAGCTCATTTAATGCCCTCCTCCCTGCTGGCTGACTCTAGCCAGCCTGCCCTATAAAAGATTGGGTCGCCTTCTCCGCAGCTTGAGGTCGTTCCAGCTGTAGATCTCCTCTGTCCAGTGTGTTACACAAAACCAAACCCATGTCTACGGGGCTCCGTCCAGAGCCTTCCTCCCCCATGCGACAGGATGGACCTTGGAGAAGTTCAGCTGGACGCTGCCCTCCTCTGTCTTCTTTCTATCTTCTCCTGACTGTTCTTGGAGTACCAAAGTCATGATTTTCTTATCCACATAATCAATAGAAGCTCATTTAATCTTGCATTTGCACCTTAAGCCTCACAGCCTTGTCCCTTGCAAAAAATATCAGCTTCATTCTTCACAGAAAATTGACCTCAGCAAAGACCATCTTCCTTCTCCAAAGGTTGCACACTTCTTCCTGCATGCACTTGCCAGGGCATCCCTCTCTGGGTATGATCCAGGTATCTCCTGGTAACTGAGCTTGCCTGTTTGGGGGTCTAGGCAGGCAGAGTGGGTGGTGGACTGCCGTAGATCTGTGCTTCAGCAGAGCTGTCAGCTTGTGTTTCATACAGCAAATCTCTTCAGACAAGGTAACATGGCATCTAAACCAATTATTATTATTTTTACTTGCCTACCCAAAAGGAGAGGAGGATAGACGAGTTTGAGTCAAACTGCAAGAGGGTGTGGTTTGTTTTTTTAAAGGAGCAAAACCTCCTTTCCAAAATTTTTGGGGGTAGCTGAGAACATTTAATGAAAATGAAACAGATTATATATACCAATTTAATTTCTTGTGGTAGAAACAAAGCTTTTATGTTTGGTTGGTTTTGGCTTTAAAGGGAAAATGCTATTTCAGAATGAAAAGCTGCAAGTTGCACTTTGAACAGTGTCAAAATTCATCAGTCAGTTTTTCCAAAGACAGACACTTATAAAATGTCAAAACATTATTCTGACATTTTCATAGATTTTTTCCTATCATTATTTTAAATCAAAACTATCTATTGTATGTGACCAAATTTCTCAAGTAAGTTTGATTCTACTTTTCAGCAAACTTTCCATTTATTAACAAAAAAGAATTCTGTTTCTATACATGCTAACTGCTGCAAACCATTGGTCTATCACAGCGCTCAGCCTCGGACACCACCTGGACCAAATGCCCTCTCTGAACAGTTGTACAAATTCCCATTTTCTTTTCCTGTTCGTGTACTCAAGATCTCCCTTGTCAGACACAAACAACCTTATTCCTTCTGTTTTAGGGCCTGACCATTGCAGTTTACAAATGTCTTACCAAGAGCCTCTGTTCCAAAGCCCACACTTGTCCCCAAGCTCCTGTTTGCCAAAGGTGGTGGCATCAGAAGATGGGATGCTACAGAAATGGGAGTTGAGTTTCTCTGGCTCCCAGTCAATGCACGTTTCTTCCTTTTTCACAGCTTCTGATCTTTCCCAGGAACTGTTATCAGCAGCTTCTAGATCGTATCGAGTGACAGGACTGAGCGCGAAAGAAATGTATTTGTTTTCTATACGACCAGTCTTTGGAGATACGGAGGGACCAGAGACAACGCTCCTTGGGCAAACAGGTATGAAGGCTCGAGACTTGTGTTGCACTTTTACCTAGGTAACTGCTATTGAGGCTAACTTCTTGGCGTCTCTACCCTTCTGACGCTTGGCTAGATAGTGGCATCATAACCAAAAACACCTTTTCTGTTTGCCTCTTACAGTGGGACCTCACAGAGAGTCACCTATGCCAGTCACTCCCGTGACTTCTACAAAATTGGATACAATGAGATCCCCATCCATGTCACCTAGCAATGTGGGGACCCCTCCTCTTCCACTGGCCACCACCACAACGCTGCCACCAACTCCACAGACCCTACTATCGACCACTGTAGTGTCTACACTGCTGACAACTCACCCTGGGCCAAGTGAGTGTGTATGCATGTGTGATTTGGTGATGATGTAGATCAAAACCACCAGGGACCATGGACTTCTCTGATCTGAGGAGCCAAAACTGGTCTTCATTCACTGAGTAGTGACAGTGGCCAATGTCAGGGAAGGGGAAGACACAAATTCCATAAAATTCAGTGGAGCTCTAAGCACTACCCTGTGGGGTGAAGGTGCTGCCTGCTCACTCACCAGCACTCGGCATTGCAAGAGGTATTTGTGCTTGGGTTTGTTTTGTTGCTCTGAACCTAAAGAAACATGCTTCTGCTTTAGGACCCACCAGCTTACTGAGATCCTCTCTTCCCTCTGCAGTCTGTGGCAAGTTCAAAGCAGACATTGGGTTCCTGGTGGACGAGTCCTCAAGTATTGGCCAGAGCAATTTCAATAAAGTGAAGGATTTCATCTTCCGGATCATTTCCTATTTCCCTAAGATTGGGCCTGAAGGGACACAGGCAAGATTTTGTTATTCTCCTTCCTGAAGGTGTTTTCCTTCCAGGTGTTTGCCTTTTGCTCACCCCTGTGATGACAGCAGTCTGCTCACTCACGTGTGGTGGCTCAGAAAGGCTAAGTGCTTTGCCTAAAAACACATGTGTCTAACAAAAACATGAATAAAAATCTCCTAAATCTCAGCTTACTTATTTGGATATATTTCCATTTCTTGGTTATTTTTCCATGACCAAGTCATCAGAAATAAAGAAAATCTTAGACCTACTGAAATGCTGTCTACGTTATGGAGCTCAGGGATATGTCAACTATGGGTGCCCCTCTAGGACCCCATTTCTGCCCACATCCAGACTGCTAATGGTTAGAGACCCAGGTGGGGGCCCAGGTGGGAGACAGAGCACACACCAGCAGCTGCAACCTCTAGATAAGCAGAGGACCAGATCCCCAGGCCATGCTGTGAAGCACCTCAAGGGCAAATGAAGCCTTCAGCATTAAATGACAACTCAGCAAAGCCAATGGGAAGACTCAGTAGATAATTTATTTCGGGTCATTTGTGTTTAATTAATGTGATATCTGAACTAGCCCCTTGAAAGGGAGACCTACATAGCTTATCTTCAGTTGATCAGGAGTGGGGAACTTCTTGCACTCTTGGCTTGCAGGTAGTCTTGAAGGTTTATGATGAAGTTACCTTGGGTTAACAAGTAATTCTGGGGACACGAAGATATTTTGATTTACGTGGCTATAATATGAATTGAGTAGCTGGCTTCCTTTTGTGGTCAGCAGAGATCAAGGGTTTAATGCAGGAGGGATGGGTGCTGACATGGGAGGTGCTGCAGCAGGAGATGCTCCCACCCAGCCATGAGCTGCCCAAAGTGCTCAGGTCTCCCATTAGTCTTGTGCTGTGTCCACCAGCCTCTGCAGAAATCTCTGACGCCCAAGAGAATCTGAAATAGTACCACGCCCACCCTTAAGCATATGGATTGTGCCCCATGTGCTGCCAACCTGAGAGCCGTTCTTGTGCCTGTTTTTACCCTGCAAGAAACACAACCTCTTTCCACTCCTGTTGCACTGCAACCAGTTGTATTATCTAACTTAAGGCAGTTTATGGAGTGATGGCACCTTTGCTGTCTTCCTGAGCTCTCCGTATTTTTTTAACCCCTTTTTCTTTGGCAGGTTGCTGTTGCACAGTACAGCGAGGAGCCCAGGGCGGCCTTCCACTTCAACCAGCACCGGGACCGCAACAGTGCCCTGAAAGCCATCAAGGGGCTGCACTATGCTGGAGGCAACACAAAAACAGGTGTGTACAGGTGAGCTGCACAGACGGGGTGGGCCTTCTGGACCAAGACAGAGGCTGGAGACCAGGGATGGCATTTGTCTGAGGTTTTTGAACCCATTTACCTAGTTAGAAAGTTAAGTCCCAAAGTTCTTCAAAATTTGAGAACGGAGGATTGAATTTAGTTTGATTTCCAGGGACAGTCTTTCCAACTAGCCTGATGTCCTTTATTCATGTCCTAGTTTTACTACTGGGTTTCTCTTCATTATTTTATAACTTTGCCTGCACACAAGGGAGGTTTTTATACCTGGCTTGGAGACAAAGCCCATAAACATTAGGTAAGGATAGTTGATGCTGAAGCATCCTTATTGCCCACTGTATGCACATTTTAATCAGCAAATTCCAACAGTTATTGCCTTGTTACCCTAACAACAAAACAATGTGCCCCGTTCTATTTTCATGGTGTGTCACCACATAAATGTCCTTTGTTGACCTCTCTTGTGCAAATAACACAGCTCTTCATCAGCAAAGCATCTCCAAAATTCACGCACTTTTGTCTTAGGTAGTTAAATGCTCAGAGACAGACAGGACTTTCCACCTACTTGTTCCCAGCAGGACAATAAGGTATACTTGATTCCCTGAAGGTACACAAGCAATATTAAATTGAAGGTAGTTAGTTTTAACTTTACCTTTCTTCAATGGCCCAATTAATGTCTTCCAGTCAGTCAACATAAAGGGGAGCCTTGAGGCACCCATGTTTGTTAATTGAAGGCTTACATACCTCATCCTGGCTCAGTGGTATTGGTCAGGAACACAAAAAAATACAAGAATTTCGATGGGACTGGTTAGGAAAAGTAGGTGTGAAACTGGTCAGACTGCAAATTCCTAGGTAACCTTGCCTCTGATCCTTCTTTTTACAGAGGTTGTGTCAGCAGAGGCATTTTACCCATCATAGGAGTCTTTCCATACTGTTTGGGGGCTTCTTAACCATTTCAGTTTCATTGAGAGTTCTTTGTGAAACTTTCCTGGTCTTTCTAAAGAAATTTGAAAATGGGAATTCTGTGGGGGCTTTCCTAAAATGCAAAGAAAATGCTTCAGGTTTCCTAAATGTATTATTTTTTCCTTTCCAAAACTATTTGCTAAACTCAGTCTAAACCATTTCAGCCAATCTGATTTACTGCTGTCTCCCTCAAATGATGTTGTCCCATGATAGGGGCTACTATCCATTTATGGGGCCACACTGAATGCCCTTTTTTTTTCCCATTGGTGGAAGGGGACACACAGTTCCCACCTGCAGACCTAACAGGCAGATTTAGACTATCCTTCTCCATGTTTGCCCAGGTCGTGGTATAGCCTACATGCTGAAGGAGTTATTTCAGTCCTCCAGAGGGATGAGACCAGATTTCCCTCATGTGCTGGTGCTTGTGACAGATGGGCGGTCCCAGGATGATGTGTTGCCACCAGCCAGAGTAGCCCATGCTTTGGGTAAGAGTTGCCCTGTCGTGTTTCCCAAAGGCCTTGGTTCTCCAAGAATTTCCAGGGGTTTGAGGGTAGTACGTTATGTGATGTGTGCACTTTCAGTGCATTGTTGGCTTTCTTCGCTCCGTTATCCTTTCTTCTCTCTGTTCCTAGCTTGAGTATCTTGGTTTGCTATAACTCACACATGCTGCTTCAAGTGAGTTCTCACGTGGCCACTGGAGTAGCTAATCCCAACAGAGGTTATTAACTTGTGATGAAGAGTTTGGAAACTCTGATCTCAAACATTTTTTCTTCCATTGAGTGAGCGATGTGTTTCAGGGATCCGCGTCATTGCTGTGGGTGTCTCAGGAGCTGACCCCGTTGAGCTCAACACCATCTTGCTGCAGCAGAACCTCCAGAACGTTTTCTACGTCAGCACATTTGATGACTTCCCCCAGATCCTCCGAGAGCTGATAGAAGTCATTTGTTCTGACCCTCAGCCTTCAGGAGCCCAGCTACCATCTGGGGAGGTGAGTTGCTTCACAGCCCTTTGAATATAAGCCAACTTGCTTGGTGCAGGTCATGCACAAGGGCAATCTTCTTCCCTGAGCAAAGTTTCAAAGCAAAGTCAGAACAGATTTGGGACACTGGGTGCAATCCTGCCCTCACTTATTGTCCAACCCTAGAGATGAGGAACAAAATCTTTGAAATCAAGGGAGTGGAATTGGGGAAGCCGGAATACAGCTGCAAAAGTTTTGTTGCATAAGGCCACTGCAGGGGCAGAGCACTTGAATGGATTATAAATTCATTGCCCTTTTCTAACTCTGGTTGATGGGTCATTGGTATGGATGTGAGCTCATCTGCAGAGTATCTCCAACAGTGATATTTTATGGCCTTTCCAATGAAAAGGTTGGTGATATAAGAGTGCAGTGACCCCTTGAGACCTGTTGAAGGTTGGTGTTTGATGTCTGGTTCCAAAACCTGCAGGATCACTAATCTAAGCCAAACTCCATGCTGTAGGTTGCCAGACATGAAGCCAACAAGCAATCGCCATTTGGTGACACAGAGAGCAAGCCACACATCCCTGACCCATCATCAGCTGAACCACATATCCAAAAAAAAGAGGAGGCTTGTGGTCCCTGGTGTTTAAAGGTGAGAATTAGTTCACTGGTGTCTGTTCAGGGGATTCAAAGAAACATATTGATCACTGCTCTGATCAGGTCACTTCTCATACGTATGTGGTGTGCAGTGGCATTATATCAGTGTCAAGACCTTTAACTTTGGAAACCATGTCCGTGTTTGGGGAGGTCATCCTAGAAGCTGCCACTTCAGCATGGAAAATGCAGCAGCCTCCTGTGCTTCTTCCCAGCAAACCAATGAAATGCAGGTCTTCCATAGATCCTGCTTCATATCTGCCAGCCCCATGCAGATGTCCCAGATGTTCTGTGGCATCTCAGGTAGCTCTAGACTCCATGTGAGCCACTGAACAGACCGCCAAGCTACTACTGCTCCTTACTTCAGAAAAAAAATGTCGAGAGGCAAATTTACCCCCTCCTTCTACGAAGCAGAAAGCCAGAAGACATGAAGAACAGTAGGACAGCCCTAGAACCCATGTGCTGGTCTAGTGAGTTTACTGATGGTGCTGTAGCCAGCAAGTCTGAACAGTCTGTGTTAGCTTCGCTGCAGAAAATGAGTCTCCATAGTAGTTGGTGGAGCTAGTCAGTGTGGTCAGAAAAGTCTGGTCATGCTTCAGTTCATAGGTAGGTGTCCACACTGGCAGAATAGCTCAGATGGTGATGTTTATGCTACAGCAGTCTAAAATTAGGTGAAATGAATGTTGTCCATGCATGGTTGAATTAGAGTCATTATTTCATCTCTGCCAAACTCCTTTCCACAGCCAAAAAGAAGAACCTGATCTGTAGGCAGACCATGGGCCAAGACTTCATGAGGCATTAATATGCTCCCTGACTGCATTTTGTCCTCACACAACCCTGTGTTCTCCATCCTGTTCTCCCAATTTCAAGACACAAGCTGGAGACACAATAAATAATGCATGACTTCCAAGGGACTTTGAACGTGTGAGGATATGAACAGGTCCCCTGGATGGTCAAACTTGCTTCTTTCTACTGTTGCATAAGCCAAGGGGTGTGCTAGTCTGGGTTTCAT
Source organism: Balearica regulorum gibbericeps (assembly GCF_011004875.1). Lineage (NCBI taxonomy): Eukaryota > Metazoa > Chordata > Aves > Gruiformes > Gruidae > Balearica > Balearica regulorum. The sequence continues at coordinate 2,160,021 of NC_046184.1, read as the reverse complement.
GGTCATTCTGGTTTGGGTTTATTTGCCATCCTTTGGCAGACAATAATTTCATTATCATTTGTTCTGTTTTCCTTTTAAGAGCTTCAGGGGCTCACCAGCTCGTGGAGGCTATGACCCATACAGCTTTACTATAAAGGGAGAGAAAGGAGAGAGGGTGAGTCCACCAGCATGCATCATCCACTTGGTTAATTAATATGCAACTAAATGATTAGAACGAAGGAAGAGATCTAGCAGAGAATCATCTTCAGATCTTTTATGTTGGTGTTTTGATATATCCTGCTCCATGCTGGCTTTGAAAAATCAGGCAAAAGGGAACTGATGCATGTTTGTGTGTGCTGGCAACTGGGGACTCCCTCAAGCTGTACAGAAGGCTAGTGCTGCATGAAGTTGTTTGGGTTTGCAGGTTTGGGACCAAAATCTGCATGCTGTTACTTTCCATATGTTTAGGGTCTACCTGGGAAGGACGGCATTCCTGGGCTGCCAGGCAGACCGGGGCGGACAGGTCCTCCTGGTCCCCCTGGACTCATGGTAAGTATTGGTTTTAACAAACCTTATCAAAGTGCCATTTCAGAGAAAAGTGAGCATCGCTCTCAAATATCTCTCTCTCTCCTGCGTTGCAGGGTCTCCCTGGCATCCAAGGTGACGTTGTAAGTATTTTGATCATCAAATATATGATGATCATATATACATCAGATATATAGATCATCAATACAGTGGGACCCTAAAGCTTTGTTTTTCAAGCCTTTCAAAGGCCGGTTGTGCTGAGCAGGACAGGAGAACCAAGTGACCCATTTTGCCTTTATGAGGGGCAGCTGTTATCACGAATAGCTCCGAATAGGTTTCCTTCTGTTCAGAGATCTGGCAAATAATGCTTATGTGCAACGTGGGCACATTTCTAGCCAAGTAACTCTCAGTGAACCATAGCTATCCAGAAAAAGGCCAAGGACAATGAACTCTGCTTCCAGTCATATATATCAGTCCTACTGCATAATCACCAGAAGCATCATTTGCTCACAGACTTCCCATACACAATTTTTTCATGCAACGGTTCACAGCATTGCTTGGAAAACATGCATCTAGCTAGACCAGCCAAACCTCACATGCCCTTGTTTTCACTGTACTAATTGCTCCATGCTGTTGACGTCATTGGTGATGGCACAGCTTTGCACATTAGATCAGCAGTCATGAACGTCCGTCCTCTGCTTTTACCAGGGCTCTATTAGTAGACAACTGCGTTTGGCCAGCTAAATCACCCTTGATTCTAAGGGATAAATTGACAAGGAGCTGGTACCAAGGTGCCCAGGTCATTTGGGATGCTCTAGGATGTCCAAGGCAACCATGCAGGGCTGATAAAATATGGGACTTGATGGACACTTCTGAAGCGAGAGCTGGAGGCCAGGCAGGTATCAGAGAGCATCACAAATGGCACAAGACACCAGCGCATGTGTACTTGAACTGAGCCCCTGACCTCCACTGGCTGCAGTGGGGTGTAAATAGCCAGCTCTTGTGCAGAAACATTTCAGTGGCACCATCTTGAACTTAACTACATCTTTTGGACTTCATTCAGTTTCTGAAAAAGTCCTCTCATGTGATTTGAGATGCCCTGTTATTCCACCCATCCTTCAGATGACGCTCCGGAAGGACACAGGTCTCCCATAAATCCTGCATCCTGTCTGCCAGCCCTACACCTTGGGTACCTGAGGATATCTCAGACAACCCATGACACCCATGTGTGGGCATCTGGATCAAACTTCCAGTGTCTGTGATGGGGTAGCACCTATAACAAGGGTTGTGATGTTTGTGAGTCATGGTTTGCATGGATCACAGGGGTCCGACACAAACCACTGCAGCCACTAAATGCCCCTTCTGACTCGTTTGCCTTCTCCTGGTGGGTTAAAGGAGCAGCAACCTCTGATTCCTCACAGCTTCCCATGGTGTTTGAATGTACTACACTGTCACATCAGGTGACATGCACCCATCACTAGCGAGGGACGTATAGCACACCCACAGGTGACACATAAATATTTGTCATAAATGTTGGGACCAAAATCCACTTATAGGAACCTGTTTTCATGACCACTTTAAAAGTGAATGAAATTTTATTAGAGACAGGTCTGTAACTTGAACAGTGATGGTCCTGCGGTTGCTTTGCTGTTTAACGCTGCAGGATTTCTTTTTAATTCCAGGGATCTCCTGGCTATCCTGGACCAGTGGGGCCAAAAGGAGACAGAGTGAGTTTCATTCCTGGGTTTCATTGGGCAGAAGCTATTGTATTGCTCTGATCTCTAATTTCTAAGCATTTATACAGTGACCTTTGGTAAATATGAACTTCTGAGCTATATGTAACTAGCCCTGCACTGCTAGTCTTCAGCTTGGGGAGCTGTCCTTCAGCTTTGGTAGGAGGAACCTAATGTCTTTGTGGAGAAAAAGTGTTCAGTCGTCATCACAGGCCCTCGGCACGTTTTCAGAAGGAGGTATTGCTTGGTTGGATCATTCTGTCTTTTTGAGTTTCCACTATGAACAAGCCTGTTTGCACGCATTTAGGACACAAAAAGGTAAGGCTTCAAGATCAGTTGTGGTCAGATCCCAGGAGCAGTTGTCCTGTCCTTCCTCCAAACCCCAATGCACATTCCTCACCCTCCTTGCATCCACCTGAGCTGTCTCTATGGCTACGGGTCAGGGAGTGGATCGTGCTGAAACCCAATCTCCTTTTTTTCCCTGGGATTAATTTTCTGCCATGCCAGTAAGCAGAGCTCATGTCATGGCCATGTGGTTTCTGGTACCTCTGCAAAAGAATTGATGCAAACAGGTGGTTTGAGTTTCCTGCGTAGGGAGAGTCTGTTTGGTTTTAAAGCTGCTTAGACTGATCATGAAATTGTTCCTAAATTATGAAACTGCCTGATTGCACCTGGACCTCCCAACACAGCTAAGCACGTGTCTTCCTCCCCTTGTGAGCAGGGCGAACCAGGCTATGTCCTGGGAGGAGTGGAAGTGATTCCCGGCCGAAATGGGCAGCCTGGCCCCACTGTAAGTATCATCCCACAGGTGTGGTGGACCCTTCAGCCTCTCAAGAGCTGGAAGAGAAGCAAAGGGAGCTGGATGAGAGCCCATGTCCCTCCCTTTCCTGGTTTTCATTGTTGCAGGGACAGAAGGGGCAGCCGGGGGTTCCTGGAGTAGCAGGACCACCAGGTTTACCAGGTTTACCAGGGCCACAGGGACCACCGGGCATCTCCATCAAGGTGAGCGTGATTATTTGAAGCATGGTTCTGTGATACTGTACCACAGAGAGAGGAGACCCAGCACAGTCCAGGGTCCCTGGATACTCTGTTCATTCAAGGGCCCTGGGAATACACATTTCTTTTCTCCATCATGAGATTTTCCCATCGAGGCATAAAAGGAGGAACTCTGCAAAATGTTCCTGTCATCAGGGCCCTGCTGTTCAACAGTGGGAAGTGATGATGGAGCTTGAAAAGCTTATGGTCAGCCTTGTCTGACATGGGACCAGATTCAGTGGCCACTAAGACTTTTCATAGAATCATAGAATCATAGAATGGTTTGGGTTGGAAGGGACCTCACAGCCCACCCAGTGCCACCCCTGCCATGGGCAGGGACATCCTCCACTAGCCCCAGTTGCCCAAAGCCCCATCCAACCTGGCCTTGAACACTGCCAGGGAGCCAGGGGCAGCCACAGCTTCTCTGGGCAACCTCTGCCAGGGCCTCAGCACCCTCACAGGGAAGAAGTTCTTCCTAACATCTAATCTAAATCTCCCCTCCTTCATCTTAAGGCCATTCCCCTTGTCCTGTCACTCCATGCCCTTGTCACCAGCCCCTCTCCAGCTTTCCTGGAGCCCCTTTAGGGACTGGAAGGGGCTCTAAGGTCTCCCCGGAGCCTTCTCTTCTCCAGGCTGAACAACCCCAACTCTCTCAGCCTGTCTCCATAGCAGAGGTGCTCCAGCCCTCGGATCATCTCTGTGGCCTCCTCTGGACTCACTCCAACAGCTCCATGTCCTTCTTGCCCTGGGGACCCCAGAGCTGGATGCAGTACTGCAGGGGGGTCTCACCAGAGTGGAGTAGAGGGGCAGAATCCCCTCCCTCAACCTGCTGGTCACGCTGCTGTTGATGCAGCCCAGGACACGGTTGGCTTTCTGGGCTGCCAGCGCTCATTGCTGGGTCATGTTGAGCTTTTCATCAATCAACACCCCCAAGTCCTCCTCAGGGCTGCTCTCCATCCATTCTCCACCCAGCCTGTAGTTGTGCTTTTCCAGTCCTAGGAGGGTTGTTGGGTGGCTGGAGTGAAATACCCAGGATCACTTGTGTTGTGCACAGCTAAAATCAGACTGAAGGTTGTCAGCAAATGTCTCCTTGCACTGGGGGTGGGTCAGAAAGTCTCAGCAGACACCAAGAGACCTAAACTCCCCTCCTCTACCCTAAGGGGAGGTTGTAATCAGATTTTGCAGGTTGAGGTGTCTGGAGCATGCAAGATAGCAGAAACCTCTACTAAAGCTCTGTTTTCCCTTGGGGGGTGGGAGTTTTGGTCTCTGGGCTTTACAGCCTGCAGAAACTTTTTGCTGGGACTAAGTTTAGACAGGATCCCTTCTCTAAATTACCACCCCATGGTAATGCTCCTTTTCTTTCATGTTTCAGGGTGAACCAGGGGATTCAGGTATCAGGGTAAGTACCTGAGATTGTCTTTCACTTTTGCATGTGATGAGAAGCCTTCTTTTTTTTCTTTTTTTTTTTATTATTTCTAAGCTGCCCAATAGGCTCTGGTTTCCATACTTACCAAATGTCCATCAAGATCCAAAAGGGCTGCTGAGACACACAGTAAGACTGTCCTGTGCTTCATGCAGGGCCCTCGTGGGAGGAATGGCCTCAAGGGTGACCGAGGAGGCATGGGAGAGCCGGTGAGTGGTCCATCAATGGCCAGTTGCTAAGGAAGAGCTGCTGACCACAGTGGGAAGGGACAGTTGGCCTCAAGATGCCCACTGCCGTGTGGGGTGGGTATAGAGGGACAATATTTACTGCCAGCTCTCATCAGCTGCCACTTTGGGATGCTTCATCTGCTGATGAGGCCTGGCAGATTAAGCAGGGCAAATTAAGCATTTCTCACTTTGTCAGCTTCATCCTGTTGACCTGTCACTCAGGAATTGCCAAAAGGGAAATGTTAGAAACCCAGCAAAGACACAGGATAACAGTCATTCGTTCTGCCAAAAGCAAGGGCCTGCTCTTCCTCATGGCATGGAGCAAAGATGTGAGAAGTGCATCCATCATGGTGCTCACCATGATGATAAACCCTCTGGCATAGTCAATCATGTTGGCAGATGATAACAAATGCCACCCAATGAAGGCTACTCAAAGCGACAGTGATTCACCCTTGAGGCCCTGCTGCCTCCTTCACCCATGGAGTAGATGAGTGCAACCCTTCTCCTTCCCACATCCCACCTCCCTGGTCTCAGGAGGACAGAGAAGAACTGGGGCAGGTTCAGAGGAGGGCAAGAAAGTGAATCAAAAGCATGGGACAGCAAATGGATTGAGCTGGCAGAAGATTCAAAACAAAGAAAAGAAGGTGGTTCTTCACAGAAGTCCCACAAGGATGTTTGGGGTGTAGGAAGTCTGAGTTCAAGGGGAGATAAGAGAAGTAAACAAGTCCATGGAAGACTACCAGGAATAAAAGAAACCATGATAGATTTGGGAAGTCCCTGCATTACAAGTGGCTCAAACCTGAAAGATTACTGAGGGACTATATGCATGTCCTGTTCTTGCATCCTTCCCAAGGCGCCTATTACTGTCCATCATCATATATGGGTCCTACTGCAGAGCTATATCCCATAGACCAGCCATTTCCATGTGTTAGTCCATTTCTACACAAGCAGCATTACTATGGTCACCCTCTTACAGCAACACAGCCATGAAGAGGCACTGCAGGAGACAGCCACTGCCAGATCGACATGGGTACCCAGGCTCTATCTTACCATGTAACAAGCAAAAACATCTTTATTTTCCTTTCCTGAGAAAAGCCAGTGATCCATAGCTTATTTCTGAGGGGAAACAAAGTTTGGGAATATATAGACATCTCTATAAATCCTCAGTTGTAAAGGAAATAACTGTTAAGATAGGCACATCAGGATATATATTTCTCTGCTTGTGTTTCTGCAGACTTAAAAATAAACCTTTTCTTTAGTATGATTGGTAACTAACAGTTTGGAATAAAAAGATTTGATGATGTATCTTCCTTTTCAGGGGAAACCTGGCTTGCCAGGCCCTGTAGGGCTAGATGGTGTTCCTGGACTGCCTGGACAAAGGGGAGAAAAGGTCATTACTCATATCAGATGTTTGCAGGATCCATCAGCCCAAGGGGGAGCTGAGAATAGCTAAGACAAACTAATAGCAGGGTAGACATGTGAGGAAGCACATTAGGATCTTCCACCATTCCCCTTCACCCCCTGCTTGGATGAGTTTGAGTTTGTGCATGGTAGAATAGATGCTCCATCTCCATCCAAGTCCTTTTTCCTCTCAGTCACAGATTCACAGGCTGGTAGGGGCTGGAAGGGACCTCTGGAGATCATCTCGTCCAAACCCTCTGCTAAAGCAGGATCACCCAGAGCAGGTTGCACAGGATCACGTCCAGGCGGGTTTGGAATCTCTCCAGAGAAGGAGACTCCACAACCTCTCTGGGCAGCCTGTCCCAGCGCTCGGTCACCCTCAGAGGGAAGAAGTTTTTCCTCATGTTGAGATGGAACCTCCTGTGTTCTAGTTTGTGCCCGTTGCCCCTTGTCCTGTCGCTGGGCACCACTGAGAAGAGTCTGGCCCCATCCTGCTGACACCCACCCTTTAGATATTGATAAGTGTTGATGAGATCCCCTCTCAGCCTTCTCTTTTCCAGACTAACCAGCCCCAGCTCTCTCAGCCTTTCCTCATAAGAGAGTTGCTCAAGTCCCTTAATCATCTTATTTTTTTTTTTAAAACATCATCAGTCCTTTTCTTTCTACCCTGTGGAAGATCTCACTGCTGTCAGGAGCAGTGTTTCCTACCAAACATGGCCCAAGACCTGCATGCTCCCTGTCCCCTGGATAGGGCTGCTTCATTGAATTCCCCACCCTGCTTCAAATGGTCACTGAAAACACCTACATACCCTTGGTTTTAATTCTCTCCTCCAAGTCATCGAAGGTTTCTGGCTAGACATATGTCTTAGCCAAATGTTTACAGAGCAGGTTTCTTCCCTCCTTCTTTGCAGGGTGGCTAAAAGTGCAGTCAGAGCTCTGAAGCAGATGTAGGGGTAGGATGCATCATGCTCTGCAACTTCGGGGACCAGCTCTCCTGAGTGCAGCGCTGTGCTTACCTTGCAGGGGGTGGTAGGAACTGGCATTCCTGGCACTGCTGGCTTGAAGGGAGAAGAATGAGAGCAGGTGGGATGGCAATTTTGCAGTGAGATTTGCAGCTGAAGTCCCCTTGGAGGGTTTAGTGGCTCCAGAGTCGCCTCCAATACCACTTACCTAGGTTTTCCTCGGAGGGCGCATCCTGTACTTACAAATGGAAAGGGTGAGAGAAGGGAAGACAGTGGGTTTTACAGTCTGACCTTTCACCATTTCTTCTGTTTTTTCAGGGGGTGATGGGACCTCCAGGAGCACCAGGACCAAAGGTGGGTACTGAAATGCTGAACCTGAGTCCCTGTACCTGGTACTCAGGTGCCGAGTAAAACATCTAGCTCTAACCATCATCATAGGCTGCGGGAATGTCGACACCTTACTCAAAAGCAATGAAAGGGAATAATTTTATACATCAGGAGTTACTGGCCTGTCAAAGTCATTGCTGCAGGGTGCTGCAGAGACCTGGAAAGGTGGCAAGATGTGCTATTTTAATAAAATAATAAATGGCATTTTTGTGGCCAGTGAAACTCTGCAGAACTATAGCAGTTCATGTTAAATGTGTTTTGGGAGGAAGATGTAAGGAGCAGATTGTTTCACATCTGCATTTTGGACACCTTCCTCTGAACCATCCAGGCCCAGATTCATTCCCATGTTTCAGTGGAGAAAGTCCAGCCCTGTGAGAGGTGATATAGTCTATCCTAAAGTTTGAGTTTTCTTCTGGAAGTGCCCATCTTCTTCCAGACGTTGGAGGAAAAGGAAAGTTGGACTTGACTAATTTTCTCACCTTGCTTAATGGTCTGAGGTTGGTGGGGAGGAATGATTTTGACATCCTGGTGCTTCCAGAGGAAAGAGACTGGCCAAATATAGCTCCAGTCCAAATCTGGCAACTCTGCTGTGAACCCAGGGAAGATGATGCATGGCAAGGACTGGTCAGGAAGGGACTCATGGCAGGCAGGAAGATTTTCTTGCAGACTGCCGCCCGTCTCCCAGCTCTCAGTACTCATGAAGATGTTGGGGTTCAACTCCAGGGCTTCTCCATGTGCCAAAATACCTGGAAAGCTGCGGGTGCAGGAGGAATCAGCTGATCTTGGCATGTACAGGGATGATTGCTGTAAGAGGAAGGAGACTTTCCCTTGAGCCAGGAGAAACACCTTTCAATTCAGGTTTAAGTGGATGTTTGCCTCTTCCTGAAGCACCTGGCTTGAGCTATCTTTGAAGTTTGACACCAGAGAAAGACTCAGGAAGTCTGAATTTTCCCCAGTACGCGGAGTGCCAGGCGTGGATTTAGGTGGTACGTAAGGCAACATAACATGGTCTCAGGTTGTTATGGCTCTTGGAGGAGCCAACATTGGGCTGTATGGCTCTCTGCATGTCCCCTTCTCCAGGTAACTCAGGACATACTCTTTGAGTTACTGCTGATGGCCAAATGGATCTCCATCACCAAATTATTTCATGTCTGTTAAGCTCAAAAAATGTCCGTGTTGCCCCCAAAATAAATTATTTTCATACTTCCAAGAGAGGTGGAAAAGGAAGGAAAAAGTAATATCCAAAGAAATGTTTCATTCAGCCCGAAACAAAGTGGTTTGCTTCCCTTTGCAGTGGTGCTTTTTTATTTCATAAAATACAAGACGTTCTTAAATCCGTGAAGTCTTTGCAAGTGGTAACAGCCAGATTGCTGCTCATGTTTTGCTCTTCGCAAGAGCCCAGTCCTGATCCACACAAATACGGGTCTGTGGCTGGGTGTTTCATGGACTGCCCATGCAAAGCAATGGGGAGGAAGAGCAAAATTTGGCAGGGTGCTCACTGGTGAGGTAACTGTTGACGTTGCTCATGAACTCTTTCTGAGTTGACAGCAGAAGGTGCAGGAGACAATCCCAGCAGCTCATTTTCATTTAGGGTGAACCAGCACCACCTGGGGAAGAAGAACTGATTGAGCCAAGGGTGTGCTTCCAAATTAATCAAATCAGAACACAATCTTAAAAATTAAGATTAAAAAAACCTATATGTAAATATAGAACCCACAGTAATTGGGCCCAGGACCAACATCTCACCTTGCTCCTCTTGGTTATGTTCAGCCTCTGAGCTAAGCCTGGACCTACCCCGCAACCCCAGACCTGCACATTATCTGCGATGTGAACTCTCAACTTCTCCAAGAGATTGTCTCATCTTCAGCTCTCAAGCTTCTTGGGAAGAAACTGATCAAGCTCAGGATAGTCCATATATACGTATAGTAATATATGCATATTATACTATATAGTAGATGATTATGATATAACTATATAGTAATTATTAGAATATGCATACAATTTAATATTAGGCATTATATATAATGTATATATAGTAATATGATTATACAAGATATCTTAATATACATACTCTACAGGTAATTAATATGCAATATACAATATATAAATGCATGGACTATATATAGCATATAACTATATACTATAACATGTGCTATATACTATATACGACATATATGTAAAAAACATATTTTCTTTTCTTTTTTTTTGGGGGGGGTTGGGTTTGGTTTTTTTTTTTTAAATTTGCTTTCCTCCCTGCTTTCACAGTCTCCGGAGGAGGGAACATGCTCAGCATGCTCTTCCGCAGTGTGTGAGCCTCCAGGCTCATCCTGCTCTGCCGGTGGAGCCTTGTCTTAACTAAAGCATCTTCTGTTTTCCAGGGTAACAAAGGGCAAGGTGGTGTTAAAGGGGAAAAGGTGAGACTGGCCAGCACTGGAGCGCACAGTAGGAAGGGAAGAAGCACTGGCTCTGTTTTCGGGCTCGGGACAAAGCAGTTGAGGTATCTGGTTGGAGATCCAGAGGGAGGGAATTTGAAGACTCACCCCGCAAAAGCTTCTCCCAGTCTGGTCAGATATAACTGGGCCACATAGTTAAAAGGCACATAACCACAAGTTTCAGGAGCTCACTGCTGCTGAAGGAGGTCTCGTGCATGGAATAGACCTCGCACCAGTGGTAAATCCCCACAACAGTCTGCAGCTAGCAAACACTGACAAACAAACCAGGCATAGAATCATAGAACTGTTTAAGTTGGAAAAAACCTTTAAGATCATCAAGTCCAACTGTTAACCTAGCACTGCCAAGTCCATCACAGTCCCTACTGTGTATTTGCAGATTGCTTTTATTGAGCCGCATTTCAGGTTTGCTGTTTTTACAGCTCCCCCAGCTGCACTTGTTCTGCACATGCATTTGATTATAACCTCAAAGATCAAAAGAGACGGTAGCATTTTTTCCTAAGAATAGCTACATTAGTGAGAAATGGAAATAGGCTGTCAGTCTTCCGCGAGCCAGTGCACCTCGCAGGAGCAAGGCCCTGCAAGCACAGCGGGTATGTGTACCTGCAGCTTCCAACTCTGAGCAGAGACAAAACACTGACCTGGTCTGGTAGCTCCCATGCATCTCATGGCTGTCTCCATACCTTTTATTGCTTGCAAAGGACCATCTTTGATAGCTTCACCAAGCGCAGAGCTTGCCACTCTGCGCTTGGTCTCCTGGTAGATGGCAACCAGGCGTGCTAGAGATGATAGGCATGGGCATTTCCATCTCTCACCCAAGAGCCTGTACAGCTGTTTAGCAGAGCTGTCTTGTAGTTAGTGAAAAATTGGGTGGAAGAGCTTCCTCTCTCCCTCCCTCTGGCTGGGAGCTTCGCAGTACAGCAGGGACCAAAAGTGCTCAGTTTTCAGTCCATTGGAAATTCTCTTTTGATGACTCCTAGGACATCCAGGGCAGAAGGGAGACCAAGTCAAACAGTAAGAGGACAACATGTTTTACTAGCTCAGGTGAAGGTATCCTGACTTTCCACAGCTTGTTCCATGTGTGTGGCTCTTGCAAGCACAGTTGAGTGTGTTTATGGGGCAGCTTACACAGAGATGAAGCCAGCAGGGATGTACTTGAGCTCAGTGTCTCCTCTCTGTTTTGCTCTTGTGCTTCCGAGTTTTGAGCTGTTTTAGGAAATAGATGGGGGAAAGCAATGAGCAGAAATTTTTCATTCCCACAGATTGTTCATTTTATGTCTTCTTGCCTTGCAGGGGAACCCAGGATTTCCAGGTGCTCCAGCTAAGGGGGTAACTATGAGTGAATTACACCCCTTCTTGTGCTATAGCTATGCAGCAGTGCCAGTGGACCAAGAGACGTGTGTCCCACTGAAATGCAGGAAGAACTAACAGACCTTTACCCTGACTCTCCAGCCAACTGTGTCTTCTGCTCCCTTGCTCCACTTCTTGCATTCCCAGCCCTGCACAGTTGCCCACTGTGTCCTCAAAGGAGCTTCACTGCTGTGCAGAAAACATAAGGATAAAGCCTCCCCAACACTAGAGCTCTGTGCTCCAGGCCTGTCCTCCTGCTCAGGCTCCTCATTCACAATGGGACTGCTCTGATCCACATGAAGAGGCACTGGTCTTCATGTCCCTCCAAATGCTAGGACAGCTTTAAGGAGAAACCTTGGTGGTGGCTACCTCTGCATGCCCCATGGCATTGCTGTAAGGGCTGTGGGAGCAGTTGGAGGTTGCATTAAGGACTGAGACCCCACTATCAGGATAGATTGATGTGTCCTGGAGGATGCTTGAATGAGCAGGGACATTGCTGTCTGAAGGTTGGTCATTGGTGTGTGTGTCAGTGAAGGCTACAGCAGCTATCTGCCAATAGCACCTTGCATGTGAGTGATTGTTCAGTCCCATCCCTGGAGCCAAAAACTACTGAAGTTGGTGGGATTCCTTGCAAGCTTCACTGGGTTTGGGATTTGGCTTGTAGCCCTTTCTAGCCATCAGTGCAGGTCATTGGTTTCCTATCCCATAACAAGGCTGACATTCTCTTGCTTTGGAAAAGGTAACATGAATAAACCCTTCTTTGAAAGGGAGATCCTTTTTCCCAAATAAGAAAGCATTTCTGTGATTTCTTTTTATCCTCAGGTTTTGGGACCTCCAGGCAAGAAAGGTGTCCGGGTAAGTCCATTAATTAGCACGGCTTGAAACTTAGATTAAATCTTCGCCTGAAAAAGTGAAGGCTGTACCACGTTTCACCATCCGAATCATACTTCCCTTGTGATTGACCAGAGAGGAGAGGTTGGAAAAGTCGCAATAGTCTTGCCCTGCTGATATTTCTTTTGCTTTTATTAACATTTTGTACCTGTCATTCTCTTTCCAGCCCTAGTCTGTGGGGAAATTTGGGATTTCCATGTGGTAGAAAGGGAAATCCCTTTCTCCCCTTTTAGAAGGGAGAGACCACTGAAGTGCAGATCCAGCCCACTCACAGAAGTTACTTTCCAGCCAAGGGAGACATTGACATAAAATCAAAGCACTGCTGAGGCTGGAAGGGACTTCTGGAGGTCTCTAGTCCCACCTCCTGCTCAAAACAGAGCCAGCTTCAAAGCTGGGTCAGGTTGCTCAGGACCCTGTGTGCTGAGCACTTTCACGGATGGAGATTTCCCCATGTCTTTAGACCCTCGCCCCAGCATTTGGTCTCCCCATGACTGGAGGAAACTGAATCTCTGAAACCAAGGAGATCTCTGAGACAGAGCTGTTCCCCATGTTGTCCATGTTGTACCTCTGCTTTATAGCACAGCCGATACAATTCACTTTTGCAGTTGCCTCGGAGTGGAATGTGGCCTGGAATATCTTTTTTTTTTTTTTTTAATTCTTTATAGCTCATTGCCAGCCTGCAAAGAAATAAAAGATCTCCCTTATCCATGTAAGGACTAACTCCTTTTGGCTTTTTGATGGCTGACATTCATGAAATAATACCCTACGGTGCTTCACATCTCCCTCACCCCTCAGAGACAATGAGTTTCATCCTTTTCACTGGGCTTGGATGTTGGAGCCACCTCCCTTCATTGGTCTCATTGTCCAGACTGCTTAACATCAGTTAGCAAAAATGTCTCTCTGCTTTTAGGCTGGATACATTTAGGTAGTGGCCCCGGACCTGAATTTTATCCTGCTTATACCATTACAAATGCACGCATGGTGCTTTACAGTATAGTATTTGCAAGGCTGGAGAGGGTGTCACTACTGTGATGGGGTTTGTATGGCAGAAGCTCAGGTACCACAGAGAAAGCTTCAGTATAAACCCAAAGAGGGATGGATGGATGGAGGGATGGATGGAGGGATGGATTTGGCAAGGGAATGGTTTTCAGTGTATTAGAAGTGCAAAACGCAGCTTTTCAGAGCCACGTGAACAGGGCTTGGCTTCCTGCATGATATTATTAGCTTTGGGGATGTCTTTTGTTCACAGGGAGATATTGGACCAACAGGGGCCCTGGGACCACAAGGAGACAAAGGAATACAAGGAGACAAAGGAGAGAAGGTAATACACTTGCTTTTTTTGGTGCATCCTTTATGGGTAGAAGAGTTTATTTAGTTTGTGTCCACAAAGGAAGCTCTGAGGCAGATGATAGAATTCCATCCCAAGTCATGCTAACAAGGAGCACCCATGTGCTGAAAGCCAAGGGGGGAGACTTGTCACATGGAGAAGTCAAAAGCTCCTTGAAAGGAAGTCAGGGAGAGACAGTTACTGATGCTCAGCTCACTTGGCTGCCCGTGGTTGATGAAACTGCCTAGGATCTACTCTGTCCTTTCCTGCTAGCTTCAAGTGTGGCAATTTATGTCCTGAGCTGGGAAGCTGTTTTGGGAAGACATTGTATCTGCCTCTTGCTTAGCACCAAACACAGCATTGACAGCTAACTCCCAGCAGTTGTAGTGAGAACAGGAAGCAGGTTGACCCTTGAGGGGGGTAGAAAGTGGTGGTGGAGTGAAGACTGCTAACAGTGAGCATGGCATAGGACATGTTCCCAAGAGTGAGATAATAAGTGGAGCAAGGTCACCATGTAAGCATGCCACCATAGCTGGTGCATGGCAGTGGAAGAATTGCAGCCAAAATCTCCAAGACTGGGATGGGGAAACTGAGGCACATCCTAGGTTCCCTAAATAACACTCTAGTGAAAGTTGGTTCTCCACAGTAACATCTCTCAGAGGTGGCAAGGAGTGTTGTTAGGAGGGGAGAGGGACCATGTGGCAGCCATAAGGACAAACTGGGAGGTAGTACCAGCACAGTTTAGCCCTAGCTGTGTCTCTGTCATACGTAGAGTTGCAGAGAAGAAAAGCTCCCCAAGCGTTACATTGAGACACACATCATCATTGATTTTTTGCAGGGAAGTCCAGGTTTCGGCATTCCTGGTCAACCTGGGCTAAAGGGAGACCCAGGCGATCGGGTGAGTGGGGCGATATTCACAATGTGGAAAGGGCAGGACTAAGGAGGCAAATCAGGAGGTTCAGAGATAAAATCTCTGTCACCTCCATGCATGTGAATTCACTGTCCTTCACCCCTGAGGATATTAATACTGGGGTGATGACAAGGAGCTGGGCTGTCACTCTGTGGTGGGTGATCCTGTGGTGGTCTTGTGTGATGGGGTAGTTAGCGCTGTCTTCCATAGTCAGGTGCAAAGGAGGAGGGCTCCTCCAAAATGCGGAGAGAGTATCGCTCATGATACTCATGAGTCTGGAAGAAAGCACAGACAGTCAATGCTCAACTGGTAATTCTGCAAACAGCAAAGCCAAGGAAGCTCCATTTCCAATGGTTTTGTGTCCTGAAAGTGAACTTGACTTTTATCTTCCTGACCTTTGTGTCTAAGAAGGTGCGAGCTTGTGGTGGCTCCCACATGAGTTGACTGATGTCTAGTACGGGTTGGGTTAATGCCTTTGTGTTCCCTTTTATGGGGATATTAATAGTCCCTTTCATTTTAAACCAGCAAAAACTTTTAAAAACTTACATTTTTGAGGTCTCCACCCCTCTGTCAAAGCTAGTCACCAATGTATTAATGGCTTCAAAAGCAGGGAAGACAGATGCATCTAGACTGTGTGTGTTTACAGCAGCCCCTCTCCTCTTAGGACACCATCTGTGTTCCCCTTCTCTGCATTTTACTACACTGTTTCAGCTGCTAATACCTGCAATCAAAGAGCAGCTTTGCAGCACTGAGTCCGAGGTTTACACCCTTTAGATACAACAGAGGACCCTGACTTGAAATTATTCTACCTGTATCATTCTTGCTATGTGACTAACGGTCTGTATTTCTGCAGGGAAATGTGGGTTTATCTGGCAAACCAGGTCAGAAGGTGAGTCTATGCAGGGATTGCAACGCATAAAACATTGTCTCATGACTGATGTCTGTGTCCCTCAAAACATCTTGAGTCAGTGGTGTTTGCCATGGGGCTAGTGTCAAAACATGGGGAGTGTTCAAAAGCTGAAAGGTCTGAGCAAATTCTGTTTTGCTGGAGTCTCCATGTGACACACAACCCTGCATAGAAACCCAATGAAAAGATGCTCTTGCATCTTTAATGAGACTTTTAAAAAAAATGCAAATCCTGGCTTGTAGGATTTCTCCTAGCAAAGGTTCAAACCTGGTGAAGAGAGGTCTGGAAAACGTCCCAAATGTGGCGTTTGTTCAGTGAATCTGTCTCACCATATACATTTCTCAAACAGCATTGCTCCCCAGGCTTGCTGAATGAGCGTATGGATTTGTGAAATGTTACAGCATGACACATAGCCCAGTGAACGGAATATTTAGGCTGCATCAGCTTCATGGGCATGGAGAAATTGGATGTCAAAAGAGATAAATGAGATGCATCCAAGACAGGATGTGTTAACAAGATGCATTAATGCAGTTGCAAAGCGGAGAAGGCAGCCAGGGGTATTTTGGGTTGGGAGAAGGCATCATGACGTGGTTGAGTGATGAGGAAGGTCTCTGTTGTACAAACATCAAGCAGAGCAGATGTGTAAGTACCCATCCATGAGATCTCAACTGATTTTACATGGGAATAGAAGTTAAAACATGGAAGGGGAACTGAGCCTGTGTCCACACCATGCTTTCAGGACTGGACCCACCTCCTGGGTCTCTGCTAATGAGCCACCTCATTTGAGCTGCAAAGCTTCCCGGAGGTGGACAACCTCAGAAGAGTCTGTCCTGCAGTGTCTGCCAAGGTTGATCGCAGAGTCTGGATGGACTACGTTGGAGATGGATGCTTTCCAGCCTAGCCCGCTAAGCAAATACTATAAATACAGCCCTTCCTAGGGCAGGGTAGATGCTCTAAGCCCAAGCTTCAGACAGGAGTGTGGAAGCAATTGCATGGCCATGGGGCCTGCCATGGTGTCTGAGTATGCCCCACAATGTGTAAAATGCGAGGACTATGAAATGCAGAAGAGGAATGTAACAACAGTCTTGTTTTCTTTAGGGGGATATAGGTCTGAAGGGAGAGAAAGGTGAACCAGGATTACCTGGGAAACCAGGCGAGAGCGGGCTAAGAGGTAAAGATGTAAGTAGAAGCTAACAATCCGGTCAGATGGTCATGCTGAACCCTGTGGTACACCGCTCTGTACCAAGCTAACAACTCAAGGGTATGCTCTTGCAGTATCAAGTCGGAACAAGAGACAAGATGGGACCAGTCAGAAACATGCATGTTATACAAGCCGAGTTGGTGATGAGACAGGTCTCAGCACAACAGTGGTCAACAAATGAGACTGGACCAACTACATGTAATTAGGCATGATGGTTTGCTCATCAAGGGATCTAACTTGTCATTTGCTCTGTCCGCTCTTTCATTCCAAACGAGGAGGTAGATCCTTTGCAGATTGTCATGAGGGCATGCTTTGGGCTATGTTTCAGGCCAGTACTCTTCACCCTTGGTTCAGGTGGAACAAGTGCATGGCACCATGGTGTTTGTGTTACACTGCTTGAGTACGGCATTTCTTAAGTTTTATTCAACATCATACTCTTTCATCATGGAGTCACATCTGTCTGACGTGCAGAGAACTAGCATGGTGTGCAGTCACACCAACCCTGAAGGGCTTGCTTTTGGTTTTAGGGCATGCTAATTCCCTCTTACAATCAAACAAGGTGGCCCCTCAGAAAAGCATCATAACTAGCTTCAGGAAAGCCTCTCCTAACCACAGTCAGTAAAGACCTTCCTTCAGTTCAAAGGGCTGAGTTGATCCCTGAACATCAAGTTAAATAGGATCACCAAGGGAAGGCTTGGGAAAAAAAAGAAGCAGCCATGTTTCTGATCCTGAGACACTGCGGCCCAACACCCCAACTTCAGAGTCACTGTTGACTTCAGAATAAAAGCTCTCAACCTGAGTAAGAAATTAGGGTAAAAAACTTTGTCATGGGAAGAAATGTAACCTAGCACTTTTGTACTGTCTTGTAGGGAGAACCAGGGAAGAAAGGCACCTCTGGGACCAAGGTAATCAACGGGGACCCCACACCTTCCAAAGTTACATAGGTACCAAACACAGCAGGCTCCCTGACAGCTGGAGCTCTGGGTACAGCAGCACAGGAGAAGGTCTATCCATCCCAACATCTCACCTCCAAGAGTGACCAACTGCCTTGGAGGTCCTGGGAACAATGCAAAAGCAGGATGTCCTGTATGAGAGGTGACATCTCATGGGTTTGATAGCTCTTGGTAGATTTTGCTTCCATGAATTTAGTCACCCCACATAAACGTTTAACATCGTCAAATCCCCTGGGCAAGGCATTGCACAGGTTAGTTAAGCAGCCGTTGGAAAACAATGCCCTTTGATTTGTTTTGAAGCTGACCCCTGTTCATTTTATTTCTTGTTTACTTGTCCTTAGGTTAGACAAGACTATGAAGAATCCTCTTCATCTCGCCCTTGGCTTTTCTTTCTCTTATTTTAGCTTTTGGTTTCATCTTCCAAAGCTAAAGCCTGAAAAAGAAAGGCCAAAAAAGCTTTTAGAAGCTCCTACTCCTCTCTTTTAGGGAGAAGCTGGTGTCCCTGGAGAACCAGGAGAGAGAGGAATCAGGGTAATAATTGTTACTACTACAATTTTCTGCCCAGGTGAGTTGTGGGGCATCAGGGGAGGCTGTTCTGCTGCTGCCCAGGCACCCCTGATCTGTGCAGAAGGGGAGGGCTTACTTCTCCAGCCCAACGAGAGTCCCCACTTAGAAACATCCATGTGTAAATATTTCTTTCCTGATTGATAAATCATAGAGGGGCAGGATTTTTCTTGTTTGTTTTACTTTTTTGAGCTGCTGGATGTGCTCAAAAAACATTTCTGATTGCTTCTCCGAATCCTTTCTTGCAGGGTCCGCCTGGACTCCCAGGACGACCTGGAGAGCAGGGGCTAAAAGGCGATACAGGACAGCCTGGAAAGGATGTAAGGCAATCCCTAAAGTGATTCCTTCCCTTGAGAGAGGGAGGACTTGGGATAGTGCAATGCCACCCAAAGAAACAACTGTATTTTTTTTTTCTGCCTTACAGTCTGCGAGGCATAGAAAGCTCCTCCTTCTTTCCTGGGGAGAGGTTCTCCTCTTCAAAGGAAGGATGGGGTCTGTTTCTCCCTTCTCATTTGGTTAGCTAAAGGTCAGGATTAGCAGGACTGTGCACTGGGGGTTTCTGAGTGTGCAAAAACTTCCCCAGACCCACGCTGCTGGAAACGAAATGCTTAACACTGTCTCAGTCTGGTGAGGAAGGGAAATGATGCACTTACACTCTGTCTGATCTCCCTCTAATAGCTTTGGAAAACACTGGCTAAGATCAGCTACTTTGTCAGAGGTCTCAAAGACATGGTGTTTCTACAAACTTTGTGAAACTGAGCAGCTGACTAGGGGAAAGTCCCTAATGAGCCTACCCACCGAGGAAGAGGCTAATAATCTCACCCCTTATTAAATATCAGAGAACTCCTCCACAGGAGAGGTGTTGAGATCCAGATTTCATTAGCACAGCTGCTCGAAGATGGGCTTGTTAGTCTGTCAGATGCTGAGCTGGCAAGAAGAGAGGAGACTACTGAGAGCCCCTCCCCTACCATGGCTTGTTCTCATCCTGCCTCTCTCTCCACCTCCTAGGGAATCACTGGAGAGAAGGGAGACAAGGGCGAATCTGTAGGTTTGCACATTCCCATTTATAACCTTGCATGAGAGTCTGTTTGGGGACTAAAATGTTGTATTGCACCACTCACTATTTTTTGGGGGGTGGGGCTATGGTGGTGTTGTATCTTCATAGGGTGAGCCTGGGCTGCCTGGGACTCCTGGAAGCATTGTGAGTAATGCCTAATTCTGTTGTCTTACACATTTTTTGGGGGGGAAGGGGTATGTTGAGATTTATCTTCAATCCTGGGTACTGTGGAGGACACATTGCCAGAACTTACTGCTTGCAACAGTGCATGTTATAGAGTGGATTTCCCTCCTAGCCTTATCAAAGGGGCAAAGCAGCATAGGTAGCTCCTCTACAGATATATGCATGAATCCCACCCCAAATGGCTTGTTGTTGATGATGTAAGAAGACTGTGACACAAAAGAGACTAAAAGCTAGCTATGAACCCATCTGATACCTTTTATCACTACCTGTTGTGTAATCAAGGCATCTGGGCTCCTTCTTTTATCAAGACGGATGCCTTCTAGGAAAGGTGCTTAGAGAGATGGGATGACTCACGCTCAGGACTCTCCTGTGTTTTTGCATGGAGTTTTCCTTTGGATAAGAGGCCTAACATTGTTGGGTTAGATGAAGAGAAAGCAAATCCACCCAGGTTCATCAAAAATCAGGTTGAAAGAGATTTTGAAAGGTCATTTAGATGATCAGGAAAGTGTCTCAGTACATGAATGTGGAAGGAGGCATTTTTTTCACCCCGTTGGCTTCAGTGAAGGTAAAGTCATCCCAGTGCAAAACCAAACCACTGCCTTAGGACTGGGAGCCAAAACCTCTTGGGAGAGCTGTACTAGACTTTTATCTTCCATCCCTAGGGAAGATAAAGGCATTGGCAGGATCTGAGTAAGAGGCTGCTTCAAAGCGGGCAAAATGCTGCCAACCACCTTGAACAGTATGATTCCTGGACAAAACAGTGGTTTCTGACAACTTTGGAACTCAGGACAAGCCAGGAGCAAGGAGTCATTGCCTTCTGGTGATGGATGCTTCTCTCCATATATTGCAGCTCTCCGCTCCCAACCCTACCACAACATGTTGTTTAAAACCACCCCATCTTGTGGTTCCAGCCCCATTTTCAGATGTTATCTACTGGGGCTCCTGTTCATTTGTCTCTCTTGTGTTCTGCACTACTTGGATTCTGGTATGTTTGGCAGTAGGACACAGGGATATCAAGAACCCTCTGTTACCTTCAGAACTGGAAAGAGCATTATTGCTCCAGGGTATGGCAAGATCCTCCTCTGCTAATGCATAACCATCTCACTCCATCACCCAGCCAGGTGGTCGTAGGGTTCAAAAGGTTTGTTCTCACTCATGCAGTTACCCAACTGGCTACTCAAATATCCCACTAAATGCCCGTGTCAGAGAAGGACCCAAGCAATGTCCTGAGCATCAGGGAAGTGGTGTCTGTGTGACCCCAGTTTCCTTTGAGAGAGACTTCATTGGAAATGCAGATGTTGACAACAACATCACAGCCACCCTGAATCTCTTACCTGTGAGAGCAAAGATGCTGCACCGGCTCCCTGTTGGTTTGAGTCTAAACTTAGGTTTATGTTGCTGGCTGATTTGGGAGAAAGCAGATAGCTCTGTGCCCATGGATAAGGGCTAACAGGGATAAAAGACACATGGAGGTGAGAACTTGTATCAGAGATATCATTGTTCACTTTGTGAGCAAGGTTTCTTCCATTTTTTTGCAGATGTCTCCTCTGGAGAACACCATCATCCTGAAAGGCAATAAGGTAAGATCTCCTCCTTGCTGGAGATGTGTTGAAGCTACATATGTGATTATTTAAGCAGCATGTTTCAAGTGAAGAGCAGAGTTGCTCCAAATTTAACTGAATCCATGAGATAGTTACAAGAAAAGTCTGGTTGGTCCATGTGGAAAAGATGCTGTTAGTCTGGAGCCAGTGTATGAGAAATACCACAATGCATGATGAAACCAGCATCTCCACTGGAAATTTTAGAGGGCATGAAGAAATA
The DNA here is from genome assembly GCF_011004875.1 of Balearica regulorum gibbericeps. Classification (NCBI taxonomy): domain Eukaryota; kingdom Metazoa; phylum Chordata; class Aves; order Gruiformes; family Gruidae; genus Balearica; species Balearica regulorum. The sequence goes on along the minus strand of NC_046184.1, from coordinate 2,138,735 downwards.
ACATGTTTCTGCTGGCTTACAGGGGGATCGCGGAAAGGATGGCTTGAAAGGCGAAAGAGGTCCTCCAGGCCCAAAGGTATGACCCAAATACATGGTGGCGTTGGTGCTATTGCATTGGGCTGGCCAAGGGTGAAAAGCACCCATCTCAGATGTCTTATAACCCCCAAAAGATTGGGTTTTCAAAGCAGAGTTTCTGAGCTGGTCTTGTAAGCTTGTGGTCACAGTGATGCTGTAGTCCTACAACCTGATTAAGCAGATACACAACATTTAGGCAGGAAGATATCAGGAGCCAGATGGGATAAATTTCTAAAATGTTCAGGGATGTTTCCTTCCTTTCTTTTTCCCCTGAAAGTTGAAGAGCACATCAGAAAGTGAAGGAAGGATAAAACACACATCTAGATATTTTAGAAGTGGGATCAACTCCTTTGCTTAATGGAGAGGAAAATGCTGCAGAAGGCAGCATCAATGCGAACAGGTAGATCTTCTGATTGGCACAAGATCCAGGTCTTTGCGAAGACAAGGACTCATCCAGGTGACATGCATGGGCTGTGCCTCAGATCTACCCAGTTCAGCTAGTGCACTCCCACAACGTGTCTCCTTCGCCCTGGCACACGTTGGCATGGAGGTGCAGTGCCATCAGGGCCTTCCTGGCGCCCTTCATTCCACCGGAATCTGTCCATACAGAAACCAGATTTCAGTGAAATGAAGCCCGTCAGAGAGGCAGGTCATCCCCCACCTCAGCAGATGCTCCTTGCCCACAACTGGACTTCTCAAGCCATTGCAACTCATCTGTCATTTCATCACAGTGGCCCAGAATCACTCACCTGGAGAGCCATACCATGCTGGGCAAGAAAAGATGGACAGCCTATCCATGGGACTTGCTGTTGGGAGTCCAACCCACTGAAGATATTTGACCCAGACTGCATGTGGCAGTATGGAGGGCCACCAGGACCACAACCACCTCCAGAAGGGACCACCAACTATGGGGGCACCTTGGCCATCCTCCTCCTTGATGCTACCTCTGCACAGCTGTCACAGCAGTGACAGCACTGGTGGCATTGAGGGGGCCTCAGAAACCTTTGCTTATTTACACATTGTGCATTGCTAAGAAATGGAGAAGGGGATGGTGCAAAGCTCTAGTCCAAACCCCACTTTGATGATGTTCATGTCCAGACCTGCCCTACGAAATGCAGCCAGCAGCTCTGTCCAATGGAGGAGCGAAGGAGCACGTTGAGCAGGGTGGGATTCAGCCCTCCTCTCTGAGCCGATGGAGATTTGTCTGGGATCACTGAGCAGGCTGGTAGCAGAGTCAGGGCCAGATAGGTGCCTCTTGCCTCTCCTCAGAGCTCCTCTTCTTGCTGCTCATTGGGATGATGACTTAAATAATGAGTTGCTCTTGTTCATTTGAAGGGAGAACCCGGTCCACCAGGCAAAGGAGTGGAAATGAAGGTAAATAAAATGAAAATTATAGAGCATATTAACATTGCAAACATCTCCCTCTCTGTCTGGGGTTGAGATAGCAGAGGGGACCCCATGTGTGCCCCCAGGCTTAGTCGTCAGCCAACTGCAGGACCAGCTTCCTGGGCGGGAGGAGGGAGGAGCAGAAGTTCTGACCCTTCTTTCCTCTTGCAGGATCTGGAGAGGCTTCTTGAAGCAAATGGTATCAAGGTAGGTAACGCTTTGACCTTCCTTCTGACAAGGTCATGGTAATTAAGCTTTTCCATCTATTCCCTCTGGCCTTCTGTAGATGATGTGTGCTCCCTCAAGGTCCAGCACTGGCACTCACAAGAAGGCAGGATTATTACAATTCCTTTCACAGCTTACCATATATAATTAAATACTTCTTGAACAGCTTTCCTGCTGCTATGTCATGGGCTGGGTGGTGGCTTTGAGGCCCATGTGACGTTGAGACTTGGCAAGTACCCATTCAGAGCTTGGTGCTACCACCTAGGTTGGCTTGTATTTCAGCGCTGGGTCTGCACAGCCAGCAAGGACACCCACACAGCCCTCTGGGTGCTTTGGCCATGCTGTGTGTCCTGTTTAGTGCAAAGTCCAATTCAGGTTGTTCCTTAGCTCTTATCAAAAATAATAGTGAATAATCACTGTGCAATACAGCAGTGTTAGACTGGTGGCCTCCCTCTCCACTCTCAAGGTTGCCGTCAAGCTCAGGAAGTGTGATTAGGCTTAGAATCACAGAAAGGTAGAGATTGGAAGGGACCTCTGGAGATTATCTAGTCCCTCCTTCCTGATGAAGCAGGATCACCCCAAGCAGGTTGCACAGGATTGCATCCAGGCAGGTTTTGAATAGCACCAGAGAAGACGACTCCACAACCTCTCTGGGCAGCCTGTCCCAGTGCTCGGTCACCCTCAAAGTTTTTTTTAATACTGAGATGGAACTTCATGTGTTCCAGTCTGTGCCCATTGCCACTTGTCCTGTCACTGGGCACCATTGGAAAGAGTCTGGCCCCATCCTCTTGACACCCACCCTTTAGATATTGATAAGCATTGATCAGATCCCCTCTCAGCCTTCTCTTCTCCAGGCTAACCAGCCCCAGGTCTCTCAGCCTTTCCTCATACGAGAGATGCTCCAGTCCCCTCATCATCCTCGTAGCCCTCAGCTGGACTCTCTCCAGTAGTTCCCTGTCTGTCTGGAACTGGGGAGCCCAGCACTGGACACAGAACTCCAGATGTGGCCTTACCAGGGCAGAGTAGAGGGGGAGGAGAACCTCCCTCAACCTCAGCTTTTAGTATCTATCAGGCAGATACTTACAATTGTGCCTGTTACCTTCAGCTCCTTTCTGTAAGCTCTGGAGATGTGACTGAGGGAGGTGACGGACTGACTGATCTGGTCAACGTAGAGGTTTTATTTAGGATGGGGAGAGCCACCACATAAGCACCATCAATCGGTTCTTAAATGCCCAAACCGTAGACACTTATATTTAAATCAGGCGCTGGCTGTCGGGGCACATCGCCTCACCAGGTGCCCTGTGAGCCCCACTGGAAATGTATCGGTCGTTGTTTTGGGGTGGCTGCACTTGCACTGTCATGTGTCTGGAACGTGAGGGTGGCACTGAGATACTGCCTTAATGGTCCCCACTGGTTGCAGCTGGCACTGCTGAAGGACCTCTCCAACATAATCCTGCGGGATGGGCTGGATGGGCTGGTGCAGCAGCTGGGTGGCTCCAGGAAAAGCAAGACCTCCAGGAGAAAGCAGGCACCTCTGCATGCCACTAAGCATGGCGTGAGTATTGTCATCGATCATCCTCAGGGGGCAGAAAGACCTTGAAGGAAATGAACGAGATATACAAATGAATCATTGAAGGCTTCGGGGTCACCCTTGTCATCAAGTGGGTTATGATGACTTGCAGACACTGTAAGAAACAGTTAAGCTGGAAGAGGCTAACGGCTCGCACCAGAACCTGGTCTTCGGGTTAAAGTGATGGGATTGCAAAGCACTTGTTTTTTCAGTGGAAATAAAGGAATCTGTCAACCCTTGTTGTTGATGGAGGTAGTTAAAAGCCATCCTCCAAAGCCATCAGCCTCTTCGTGCCCTTTGAGGGCTGGAGGTTGCTGGAGTGGTGGGTGTGCAAGGAGAGCAAAGTAGCTGAAAGAACAAGAAAAGATCATGAGAGCAGCCTCAAAAGCAAGAGGGATCCCAGGGAAGCAGGACTAGCTTGGAGGGAAGGCTTAGAGGTGGCCAGCAGGGAATTCCTGACTACTTACTCCATCCTGGCTCAAGAAGGTCACCAGGTGGGACAGAGCATTCTGGAGAGGTGGGACAGAAGGCAGAAATAACCCGTCAGGAGCCAGCTCTTTGCACGTGTGGTTCCTGGGAGCTCAGGTTTGTCACAGCCACACTGACTCGCTTTTTTTGATGTTGCAGGATTCACTGGTGTTTGATACTTCTCGTGATGCCCTGGACAGCACCGAAGTGACAGAAGAAGCATGGAGTCTGGAGGTAGAGGCTCAGTTAGTTTGCCAAAGTCTGGAGGACTCCCTAAGGTGAAAATAAACAGTGGAGCAGATGTAGATCTGTGCTCCTGTCCATCTGGTCTGCTGCAGCAACAATATTGAGAGATTGCATATCTGATGCATATCGGCTGCCTGTGAGCTCCTAGTCCATGCTCTAGTGATGCCTCCTGCTGATCCTCTTCCTCCCTTCCTCTCCTTCTTGTCTTCTGAGCAAAAAACAACGTGGGTCGGGCTGGTTTCAAGCCATCCCCATGTTGGTTATCTGTTGAACTCGCTCCGCAACTTCTTACTTGGAGGCTGTTGTCTAGGTGCATCTCTCCTAACCCAGCAGAGAAGGATCCAATCCTACTGCCAGACTGGGTTGAGACTGCCCAGGAGAGGAGTCCCTGCCATGACTCCACAGCCCTTGTCTGCTTGAGTAACCAGGCTAATTGCTAGAGATAATTTAGTCACCTGCGTCCTTTGCAATTGCAAGTAACAGATAGCTTGTGGTTGTGGGAGTTAGGAGTTTATTAGCAACGTTAAGGCTTAATCTCCATGCTGGACCCAAGTTCCAATGTGGTACAGCACGCCTTCAGGAATAACATCAGAGGGCTGTATCCAGGTCACCTCTCATAGCTGCTGGAGGAGTCATGGATCTTAATTTGCCTGAACTAGTCAGGTCCTGATACAGGCTAGTCCAGGAAATAGTGCCTGCAGCTGCGGTGAGGCTTTTCTAGTCCTCTTTTTAGGACAGCCAAGAAGTGATTCACTCTCCATAAACTCTTGTTGGTCACTAGTAGGAAACGTTGTCTCTAACTGGAGCACAAGAGCTGTGGGGGTGTTTGGAGCTAACTCTTGATGATTTCATCTTCCTCTGTGGTTGGTTGAACAATGACCCAGTTGCTCAGGCACTTAGACAGGGTGAGACAAGCTCATTCCCTCTCAGCTCCAGGCACTTGCTGTGATCTCAGGTGAGACATGTTGCTTTTCTGGATCATTGCAACCTGGATGATAGCATTTTAGGGGCTTGAGAGGTGAGGAAGTGCTCACCAGCAGGTGTGTTTGCATCAAAGGACCCAAACTGGATGTGTGCCACCAACCCTGGAGCCAGCAATGCTGGGATTTGGGGTACAGAAACACCAAAACTGTCTCTGTTGGGCTTTGGGAGCCCAAGCCAATCAGGCAGAAAGGGTTGGGGACCTCTCTGCTCATCTAGGCCAGCCTGTCTAGGCTGGACTTCAGCCAGAGTTGGGAGTGAAGGGGTCAAAGCAGCCATCCAACTCATCAAGGATCCTTGCAGTCTGCCCCAGCCCATCCTTGTTGGCACTTCCCAAGTAAGGTGCAAGAGAGATCTTGGCACCTTGGCTCTCCAGCCTTGTCCTGCTGTCTCTGAGAATGCTATTGAATTAATGGCAGTGGTGAAAAAGCAGTGTATTGTAGATGATGTCTTGACTTAGAAAAAACAGTAACTTTCTTTGGTCTCCACAGGGTCCATCTGCTGGTGGTTCTGAACCTGAGTACCAGTCCCCAGGAAACCCTTCTGAGTCCTTCGAGAAAACATCTGAGGAAAGAAGGAAGGAGCGAGACTCAAGACGGACAAACACTTCTCTCAGCAGTGTATGTAAATGCCTGTTCAGTGACTCTTAATTACTTTTCCATTTGTGCCGATTTAATAGATGCAAAGGAATTACATTTCTCAGAGCTTGATTGGACAAATCATTGCAATTCTGTGAGTTTTGCCTCTATTTTACTGCAGTGAAAAGCTAAGTTAGAGAAAGGATAAGGATGTCTGCATGAAGCAGTGTCAGATCTTGGAAACAAGTCTTGCTTTCCATCTTCTGCTCTGGTAATTAATGAGACTGTGTTGTTGCTTATCCATCACCTTCTGCAGAGCTTGGCTCTGCCCCCACCACACCCAGAAGATGATCTGCAAGGAAACCAGTCCATGGAGCTTCTCGAGTCCTTGGAGGAGAGGATGGAAGGACAACCACAGCAGGACACCAGCCATGTATGTCTTCCCCAGCAGTTCTGGACAGTAGACCAGTGTGGAGATAAGCGATAGACTGGAAGGGACTGGGATGCACATCTCTCACCCAGTGCTCCTCGTCCTGCGGCAGTTCCCCCCAGAGAATCACAGAAGGGTAGGGGTTGGAAGGGACCTCTGGAGACTATCTAGTCCAACCCCCCTGTAGGATCACCTAGATCATGTTGCTCAGGATCACGTCCAGGCAGGTTTTGAATATCTCCAGAGGAGACTCCACAACCTCTCTGGGCAGTCTGTCCCAGTGCTCGGTCACCCTCAGAGTGAAGATTTTCCTCATATTGAGATTGAACTTCCTCCTCATCCCTGGAGGACACCACCACTCAGACATGGGACCTGGGCAGGAGGCTGATGGCCAAACTTGTCCTTTGCATACAGGCAGGGAAATGAGAACCCCCCAGGTGTTTTGTTGGTTAATTACCCACCTTTTTTTTGGTGGGGGGGGGGGGGGGGGGGAAGGGGGCAGGGAAGGACAATCTCTTTCTAATTTGAATCCATCTGACCACAGCATCTGTCCTATTATTTGGGCTTGGTTGACTGAATAGTTGATGGTTCTCAATGCTTTTTTAAATCAAACTTGTAATACTCCAGGAACAGTGCAGACCCCAGACAGTGAATTTCTGATATGCCCTCTGACAAGATATTTCCTTTTCCTTCTCACGTTCCACAGATGTCTCAGAATAGTCCACAGACCTGCAGGTTTCCCTGCACAGTGTTAGTCTTTTAGACCCTGGTATGCATCTTCCTGAGCCCAGCTCTGGAGTGCAGAGCCTGATGCCCTTAAAGAAGAGGATTTTAGGGTCTAAGCAGGAACGTGGGGACCTTCTCCTTTTTAAGGACTCACCAACAAGAGCAAATCCTAATTTAACAAGCCTTTGTGGATCAGCTGAGCCAAGGTGACTGTCCCAGAGGAAACGTGTAGGGTGGCTCACCTTACCTCTTCCTTCAAGGTCTTAACAAGTTGTTACTGCACTTCAGCTGAAGGATGGTAGCAAAGTAAAGGTTCCTTCCATAGCCAGGAGTTAGAACTGTTTTACAAGTGCACGTGTACATACCCTCTAAGACATATTATATCATTTTCAGCAAAGTTGGAGGATGCACCCAGGCTAGTAGCAGCAGTTATCACAGCTCAGCTGGTGAGCAATAAGTTGTGGTGTTGCTGCGGTGTGTTTGAGCCCTAACATCCCGTTTCACTCTTTTTTTTTTTTTTTTTCACCATCTGCCCCTCTGGGCATGCATTTTCTTCTGAGAGCCCAAACCATGCTCCACTGCCATGTACCAAACCCAACAATCTCCGGTTTGAACATCGTTGTAACCATAAGTGCACAGCCCAGCTGGGACACCCTACCCCAACACCACGCATTGAATGACACCAGCCCCAGTGATGGAGAGAGGGAAAATGTATGCATCCAGTGCTGGTCTAACACCTTTGCATACTGATTTGTTCCTGTGTGATGGAGGGAATGCTCTTTTTTGAAAATATTCAGAGACAGAATACCTGTTAAAGAAAAATTCTACCAGATGTGAGTTACCCTAGGTTTGCTTTATCGCAGCGCTGGATGCACAGGGGAAATAGCTCCACCAAACGTGCATGCCAGGTGATCACCAACATACAGGTTATATAGAATCAAAATATACATATTCATTATTTTTCCGAGAAAAGGCAGTCCTATGATAATCATTTCTTGGAATCCATTTCCATATTCTCCTCCCCATCACGCATGCTCAGTGATTTGAGTTGGTGGTCCTCAGGGGTCTCTGGTGGTCATCAGTGGTCTCGCACCCGTGTTCGCTGGATGACCCTCTTCTTGCAGGCATGCACAGTATCCTTGCTGTGGATACACTTGTCCCTTACAACTTACTTCATAAGATTAATATTCCCGGGCCTATTGTCCGGTTGGGTAGGGACTGTACAAGGAACGTAGCAGCATTGTACATTGCCGTGGTCAGTTAGCTTCATTATCTATTACCTTGATTACAAACCCCTTTCCCACGATTATCATCTTTAAAACAGTTCTAGGCCTTAGGCAGCTTTCTAGTTAATATAAGTTTTCTTATAGCTAAGCTTCTATATTTTTACAATACCAACAGCCTTAAAAAGTGAACTGAAAAAATCCCTTGGATGTTTGCTTGCAGGTTACAGGCACGGTTACTGCTAGGAACACCATTAGCAGGGATATTTCTAGGATCAGCAGAGAGGGGGTGGCTTAAAGTGGAGAGATCCTGTTGGAGGAAATCTTGCTCTGGTTCAGGTAGTCCGTCGAACACTCGCTTCTGCTCCCGTCGCTTTAGCTGTCTCCTGGCTGGCTCTGCAAATTAACACCACGCTGAATCACGAAGCTGGAACAAACGGTATTGCAGCAGCCACGAGAGGGCTCCCGGCACAAACACACACAAAAACACGCACACACGCGTGTATGTGTATAAGCTGCAACTCTGGAGACGGTGGCCTGTGCCATGAGCATCCATCAGCTTTGCTTCCGCTCCTGGATGCACCACTTCCCTTGGATGGGAACAGTTAAGCTGGAGACAGACCTGGAAGCACAGAGGATGGAGCCCAAACCTCCTCATTTCTTGTGGGATTGGGCTGCACGACGCTGGCTGAGGTGGGAGCTTTTTGGTGTCCTGCTCTTGAAAGCAGGTAGAGCTCAGTCCCTATGGACCTGCATCCAGAGACCATGAAATTGGGGGATTCCGGGGGAGATCTAATTGCAGCTTACCAGTATGCGAAGGGGGCCTACAGGAAAGACGGTGAGAGACTGTTTATCAGGGAGTGTGGTGACAGGACAAGGGGGAATGGGTTTAAGCTGAAGGAGGGTCGATTTAGATTAGATGTTAGAAAGAACTTCTTCCCTGTGAGGGTGGTGAGGCCCTGGCAGAGGTTGCCCAGAGAAGCTGTGGCTGCCCCTGGCTCCCTGGCAGTGTTCAAGGCCAGGTTGGATGGGGCTTTGGGCAACCTGGGCTAGTGGAGGGTGTCCCTGCCCATGGCAGGGGGTTGGAACTAGATGGTCTGTGAGGTCCCTTCCAACCCAAACCAGGCTATGATTCCATGATGATATGATTCCTGAATCTGTGGCTCCATTTGAAACTGTAGAATTTAGTTGTGCCGGATGCTCCTGGTGAGCAGACTCCTCAAGGCTTCACACATGTCCCTGTGTGGAGTCATTTAATAAATCAGACCCACCACAGACACAGCATCTTCTTCCTCGATGAAATGGGAGTGACCCCTATTTGTTTGGAGCTAAGTGCATTCATGTGCCCAGACACCATGGCTGTGGCACCGGAAAGGAAAAGGGACCGTGTGGCCATGCCAAATGTGACATTTGGGCAGAAAGAAGAACTAACTATCCTCAGTCATCAGGGGCATAAGCAATTAATTTAATCCCTGCATCCCAAGGACCAAAAGCAATCTCCGTGTCCTGTTTAGGATGCCACTCTTTTTTATAAAGCACCGTGGAAAGTGCAGAGCAGAGCCACAAAACTGATTTGTAGGTGGCTTGCAGGCTGATTTATCACAAGAGACCCAAGACTGGACATTTTTTTAGGCAAACTCAGGGTGCCTGAGATGACTTGATTTCTGCACTGAAGATCTTTCGCAGGGAGGAGATACCAAATGTTAAAGGGCTCTTTAATCTTGCAGTGAAAGGCAGGTGAGCCGCAGGGAGGAAACTGAAGACTTATAATTCAAATGGGAAATTAGAGCTCAAGCTGATTAACCACAGGAGCAGGCTGGAGGGACATGGGACAAGGCAGCGATCAGTGCCATCCAACAGTGATGCTGCACCTAGGTGTTTGGCAATAATTATTGATGTAATCCTACAACCCGGTGTTGCCAGACACCTTTTCCTGAATCCCAGCCCAGAGGATTCCCCATCAAATGAAGATTTGTTTGAAAGATGGGCTGATAGCATCACCCTTCCTGCTCTCGTGTCCGATGATCCCCATTTTGGTAGGGGTGTTTGTAAAAGTGGAACAGCGGCCACAAGTTTTTTAGGGCACTTTGAACCTCCTCAGCACGATGGGATTTGCATCCCAGGGTGTCTTCCTCAGTTGCATTTGGTGTAAAATCCCTTTTATGCTCAGGAGGAAGGAAAAGTGTGGTCCAAAGGCAGGGAAACAGGAGCATCCCCTCTCTCCCTGCAGCTCCTGCATCCTCTCATCCCTGGTGGCTCCCACAGCCGAACTGAACTCGGTGGAGGGTGATGTGAAGGGAGCGAAATGGAGCTGGTTGTTTTCCTGTCAGCAGCAGCTGTAATCACGAATTTTACCTGTTAAAAGGTTCATGGGGCCCTGGAGAGAAGCAGCCTCTAATAGCCCAAGAGCTTCATCTCAGAGGTGCAATTTCTGGCTGACAGGAGTTAATGGGGGAAGCAAATTAACTGATATAAAGAGGCAGGATGAGCCCAGGTACACGTGCCTGTGCGAGAGGCGGTGGCCGGTTACTCTTTCCTTGGACGAGCCACTTCTTTGGCATTACAGGACCATACCGGCCATTTCCTGCCTCCTCCATCTCCCAAATTCCCTGCAGTTAAGCTTACTCATTTTCAGAGTTAATTCAGATGAATGCCCCTGGTTGCCTCCATGTGGATAAACCCATAGTTGCCTAATTTTCCTGCCTGATATCTTCTTGGCCTTTTCTATGTATGTCTTTCCTGCATCGCTTTCTTTGCAGGAATATTTTTTTTTTACTCCACCTTTTATTTCTATTTTTCTCTTTCCTGTCCTAATTTTATCTGTTCCTTTCCTCCTTTTCTCCCTTCTCTCTTTTCCTTTCTTTTTCACACTGCCACCTGCCATCAGTAAATAATTTCTTTAGAAAGCAGCAGCCTCTCTACTTTTCTTTGAGGTCCCTTATTGCTCACATCTGAGAGCAGGAAACTGATAAAATTGCGGAGGAATTGGAGAATGAAGGAGAGTTATTACCCCCTGCAATTTCCCACCACCCCAGTAAATGGCAGCTTTATGAGATCGCATGCATACGGGGTCGCCTTCAAAACCTCGACGAGGTCTCAGCAACCCGTGGGCTTGCCTCGCCGCTGCCTTGCGATGCTATTCTCACATCTGCAAATCGAACGTGGACCCGTGCAAAAGAGCAACAACATTTTACAGCCGGTCTGCATGCAGACGAGCTGTGACCCAGCGCAGGATGGATGGGAACGTCCACGTGGTCTCATCTGATGGTGCCATCTGACCCACCTGGATCTCCTCTGCATAAGCCTGGGAGATGTTTCTCTAGCTTGTCCCACAAAAACCACCCGAGATGGGCACTCTACAGCTCCCCTGAGCAACCTGTGCCAGTGCATCACTGACTTCTCTTTTATTCCTCCTTCTGTCATCCTTGGCATCTTTCAGTAAAGAATTTCAATATTAATTGAACCAAAATTTTTTTTTTTTCCCTTACGTATTTTGGTGAGTCAGAAACTTCCTGGGTTCATTAGCCACTAGGTGAAACTATCATCTGTCCAGTTAAAATCCAGCAAAACAGGACTATCATCCCTGCAAACTTGACGGCATAATGTCCAGGGCTGGACTAACCAGCATTTCTTGGAAATCCTTTATTTAGGATTTAGTTTCCCTTAACTTCAACTATCTAAAAGTCTCAACGCATACTTCTAGGTGAAATTAAATGAAATTAATCCGGGTCTTTGTGCTGCAAAACAAAAAGTGGGAATAGTGCTAAATAACTGCACCCCATCCTGATTTTTTCCTCTCCTTCACGTGCCCCTGGCAGGTCTCTGGGTTGGGGTTTGGGTACAAGAGGGTGCCCAGCTTGCTTTCATTATAAATAAATTCACTTTTTTTTTTTTTTGCTTTCATATCAAAATATTCACCACAGCTACACTGCAGTGCTTCCACTGTGTGGTTCAGAGAATAATTGCTGTACACTGAGATATCTAGCAGCTAGGAATACTGTAATTTTTACAACAGCAAGTAGATAATTTACCGTTGCTAATATGGAAAAGAACAAACAATGTATAAACCAGGCCAGTAACTATTTGTACAAGCTTTACTGTGTGTGCTTTAAATATATATTGACCAAAATCATGAACATTGCAAACATCACCAAGTGGCAGATTAACATGTAGACATTAATAGGCATTAATAGTTGTCTTGTTCCAGCCAGATAGACTGGGAACATTAAATGCATAGCAGGTGTGTGACTCTGGCATGGCTGGTGCAGGGAGGCAGTTAAAGTTCAAAGCTGCAATATTTTAGGTGGTTTTTATTTCTTTGAAGTAGCAGTAAATTAATTGCACAGTGACTATTATTATTATTATTATTATTATTATTATTTAATATTAGGTTCTCAGCAGGGTGCTATTTTCCTTCCCACAGGAAAACATGAATTCAGATGATGGCTCTGCATTCCCAAGGCACGTTAGAGCCAGGAGATCTGCCAAGCACGAGACACACATGGTAAAGACCCCGTTTCACCACGGCAGCTTTGGTCTGACCTGTGTGCAAGAGCAGAGCCACCAGCATGATCCAGGAGGAAGCAGTGACCCTTCCTTGTTGGCTCCATCACAGGTTCATCCCCCTGGTGCTCCAGGAGCTCGGAAATCCTCATCTGGATCCACGGTGAGTGAAGAAACCGTACAAGGGTGTCTTCAAACACACGGACACAAGGGGAACCCCACTTGCCTTCTCTCACTTGTGCAAAGTCACAGCAAATGTAGAGGTGGGGTGAAAGGTTAGTGATAAACATTAATAAATAAAGGAAGAAACAGCTGCAGAAGAAGCTGTTTTTCTTGGCAGAGCAGATTGTTCTCCCTGTATCGGGCAAGGGACATGTTCTCCCTGTATCCGGCTCAGAAAACAGAAGTGAGGAAAATCAAACTTAATCAATGAGGGAATGTAATAACCTGGTTCATGGGGAGAGCAGCATAATTGAAGGGTGTTTTATGTCCTGAGAGTATAGAAAATATTTCTATGTGCATGTAAATGTGTGTGTGTGTGTGTTTATAAACGCAAACGTCTCTGACATACCTGCACAATTACGTTGCTGACTTTAACACGATATGCCAGAAATGGAAAGTGCCAAGAGCTGATTTTTACAAAATTTAAGAGAGAAAGACCTATTTCCAGGACTTAAGGATGAAAAATTCTGAACAACAGATTTCCACTAAGTTTGAATGAATGTCTTTGAAAGTGGTGAGTGACCCTCGCCCTGCTTTCCCAAGAGGAACGGCAGCACTGAGCTGAGCTCGTCCACACCGTGAGAAAACATACCTCTTCTCATAGCCTTCTTTAAAGGGTTAAGGTGGGACATCTGTGCCATTGCCAAAACTCTGTACTGAGGCATCTCTTGGTTCACGGACCCTGGCAGCCCATATGCAATGGGCAACACCAGCTCTCAGATGTCCCACCTGGGCTGGAGCAGATCAGGAGGAGCCTGGAGGGCACGCCACATCCAACCAGAAGCCCTTTAATGGGGTTCTCGTGATCCCTGGTAATACACAGCTTCCCTGTGAGATGCCTCCAGCCTCCCCATTTGCTTCCTAACATCTCACTCCTCAGAGATGTCCTTTCTATGGCTCAAGGGTGAAAAGTTTCTCCAAATACTCTCACACTTTCCTCTTTTTCGATTCAAGGCGTACCCAGGCCCTCATCACCCGAGGAGAATTAAGGTACAGCATTCATGTTGTCCTTCTCTTATCACAGCTGCGTGCGGTGAGGATGCAGCTGGTCCCTTTTCCCATCATGCTGCATCCCAGCCCCATTCTGTACGTGCATTTTTTTTCTTATAGAAGAAGGAAACTGGCCCAACAGATCCACCCTCCCATGGCCAAAAGGTCAGTGCTTTGGTTTCACCTTTTAATGCGCCTACCCAACGGCACCTGGGGGGAACCAGGATAGTGATCCATCTCCCAGAGCAGTCTCATTTGGAGGCTGAGGAATCACGGGTGAAAATTGGCCAGGCCAGTAGGTTCAACAGGTAGTAATCAACAGTTTTGACCATGGGCAATGAGCAGAGATTCCAGGCTTGAACCTTTCACAGCTGATCCAAACAAGGTTTTTGCGTTTTGGGGATGCTCAATAGTTTTGTCCTCTGTGGACTTCTCCTGTCTCCCTCCAGCTCATGGCATCCTCTAACATCTGTAGCATCCTGGGACATGGAGACCCTCAGCTTACCACTCATATCTGGACCTTACTCTGCAATTTATGTTTTCTCTCTGCATTTCCACCGCACAGGGCAGAAGGGATGGGGTCAGGGACATCCCCAATCTGGTCTGGGAATGCAAGTGGTGGAAACAAGGGGTTCCTCCACAGATATTTCCCAAAAGCTGATGCAGGAATGAGGGCAGCACCCATCTGATCCAAAGAGGGAAGGAAAAATTCCTCGTAGCAATGCATATTTGCAACTGAAGGGATTGCCTGTTGTTTTCCAGGGAGAAATGGGAGCTCCAGGAGTCCGTGGAGACAAAGGAGAAAAGGTAGTGATACCATTTTGCTGGCCTGAGCCTCTGAGACCAGGAGAAGGCTCTCTGTGCTAAGAGGGTCTCGAAGAGGAGAGGCAGCTGGGAAGAGGTCATTCAGGGTCTATGGGACACTGTACTGATGTGAATTGGGATTGCCACAGTCCCACCTTTATCCCTGAACGTGGCTGTGTGATTCTGTTCCCTCCCTTCCAGCGATGCCAACGTGCATCTGCCATGCGCTCAGGAGTAAATGCAAAAATTCAGGGTTTTTTTTCCTGATGTTCATTTTCTGCTGGATCAGTGAACTAAACCAGGTGACAGGCAAGCAAAAGCCAGTCCTGGCACGAGGACAGGGATGCAAGAAGGGCCACACAAAACACAATTTCGTGAAGAATTTTGGCAGCAAAGGCTTATAGGGACCAAATGGCAGATCTGGGTTGGTGGTGCCCAGATATTCAGGAGAAAAGCAGACAAGGCAAGGCGGTTGTTAAAACGCACGGCCCAATGGGGAAGGGGTACTTTGCATGGGCTACAGTTTAAACACCTGTGTGGTGCAGCATCCTGGGGACAAAGGCATGAGAAGCGAGGGAGGAAGGGAGGGGAGGTGGCTGGAAGTTGGATGGTTTTTGTCTTGCAGGGGCAGCCAGGGGAGATGGGGGAACCTGGAGAAAAGGTGAGCTGTGGAGTCAGTATCAGCAGCTGGAGCAAGACAGCATGACCAGCTAAGTGGCCCAAATCCACCACTGGAGATTGCCACAGGAAAGTCAAAATCTGCTGAGTCAACCCAGTACTCCGTCTCCTTCCTGGGAGCAGTGTGGCTCTGCGTTAGGGCATTTGGCTCTTCCCTGGTCACGCAGCCACTGCCCACCTCCTCTGGGGAAAAGAGGTGGAAGTCAGAGGAGCCAGTTGCTCCATGCTGCCATAGGCTATGAGCACAACTGGAAACCTTTGCTCTTGCTTAGGGTTGCACCTGAGGTGGTACTTCACATGATCTCTTGCACAGGCTTGGTAACTCTCTCTTTATTTCATAGGGCACTAAAGGAGACAGAGGTGAAAATGGTCAAAAGGTAAAGAACAACGTTGGTACCACAGTCAGGGGTGTCTTTTCTTACACTCTGTGAGCTTGCTTCTTGGTCTCCCTCCTCCTGTTGCCATACCTAACCTCCCCATCTCAGGGGGAGGTGTCCAGGTAACCTCCTGAGATATTGGCTCAGTGTGGCCAGTAACTCACTGAGGACCCAGCGTCATTCTGTTGACTAGGGAGGGACTCCAGATGGCTCACATAGACAGGACACCCACCTTATAAATGAGCAATGTCAGAATATATGAGTTTTGCCCTGAGTCCTCTGACACAATCTCCTGTAATAGTCCTGCAACTCAACTCCCTCTCTTCTAAAGCTGTTTAAATGCTCTCAGCAGCTCTCCAGGTCAGATAAGACTTCTGACCATCTAGAGGAGATGTGATGGTCAGTGAGGGCTCTGTAGAAACCCTCGATGTAGGGTCAACTCTGAGGGACTTCAGCTGGGTGTCCAAGGAGCAGCAGGAAGCAAGCTCTCGTTTTGATGGGTCCACAGGGGAAGGAGTGATCTTGATTTTTCCTGACCTTCTTCTCTTCACAGGGAGAACCAGGAATTGGATTCAGAGGTCCTGTTGGCCAGGCTGGGCCACCTGGATTTAAGGTAAGCCTCTCTTCTCTTCTAGATAGGACCTCACTTGTTTTTTCTGGGGCTTGCTCTTTGTAGTCCTTGTTAATCTTTCTACCACTGGGTGTGGAGCACAGAGCTGGCTGGGACTATAAAATTAAAGCACCAAAAGCAGTCCCAGTCTGGGAAAGAAGGGACACCATCACATCGATATGGGACAGAGGGAGCGCTCTGTGTCCTCCAAAGGGCCATTTCAAAGCAAGTGGGGTCCAGAGGATAAATATGGCTGTGAAAAAAAAACAGGGAATTGTGATCTCAGCATGTGGTTTCTGCAATGCCTTGGGCTGTTGCAGGTCTGCAGGGTTTGAATTCACCACAGAGCTCTGAAGGTCTGCACTTAAGGGCTCCTCATTTAGAAAGCCATGGCACAGCCCTTTTTGCAGCCGTAGGATGTCTCTTCAGGACATGGGCTGGAGGGGGTGGTCCCAATTCTGTGTACTCATCATGTGTATTCAAGGAGACACCCCAGACTTTCTCCAGGACCTTTGTGTATGGGGGGTGAATCCCACCTAAGATCCAAATTCCTTGTGATTCACTCAACAGGGTGAGCCAGGGGCCCCAGGACCTCCAGGAGCTCAGGGCATTCAGGGCATTCGCGGCAATGCCGGCACCCCTGGGTCACAGGGGGACAGAGGGGCTCCAGGTCTGCCTGGGATGCCAGGACAGAAGGTAGGTGGTGTGCAGTGAGAGGACTACATGTGTTGTGTTAGCCGCTTCAAGGTGAGACCAATGATGGTCCTACCAAGACTGTCTACGCCTGGTGTCCACTGTGGGTCAAGCCCCCACCTATGCAGGTCTCCAGACCCTAAGCCTATACATAGTCAGTGAAGAGAAGCAGGAACAAAGCCTGGTTGCAAAAGGAGAGGTAACAGCTTTTATTAGACCAGCTGATGTAGTTAGGGAAAAACCAGCCCAAAAGGTTTGGTACAGGAGCATGTCCTTCAAAAAAAAAAAAAAAGCAGTAGAGCTCCAAACAAGGTGGGGACCTGTTGTTCTCTTAGTGATGTGACTTGATGAGATGAGTGGGAAGACAAGGAGTCACGATATAACAGGGAATGTGAACAAGGGGTTTGGGGTTCATTAGCCTCTGGGAACAGAGGGAGCAATGCATAAAGTCTCATAGCAGGGACATGGAGGCTTAGCTGGAGATGGAATGGGGGACAGCAATGTGCCTACACTCAGGGTCTCGGTGCAGCTGGAGGCCCTTCTCCTCAAGAACAAGAGGCCTACATGGGGAGCACCCCAATGGCTATTCTTCCTGCTCGCAGCCAGTGCAGGGAACACCTAGGGCCACCAGCTCCTGCTTTCTGGCTGGATGGGGGAAAGCAGGACATTTCCATCAGGGTGTTCTCCTTAAAGGATTTTGTTTTCAAGGGGGAGCGTGGGAAGAGAGGAAGGAATGGATTTACTGGGCCCCCAGGACCATCAGGATCCCCAGGAAAAGAGGTGACTTTTGTACATTACCCCAGTGTCTTTTGAGCAGCAGAGGGATGGCTGGGGAGGGAGGTTGAGGGCCTGGCACTTGGGATGGGTGTCCTTTCACCCTCTTGGAGCACTGGGACAGGAGAGCATGGAAGGGCATGCTAAGCAAATTCCTCCCTTCTATTTTGTTTTCCTCACCTTACAGGGAATTCCTGGGACACCCGGACCCAAAGGCAGCAAGGTCAGTGCAAACTTGCCAGGCAGGTCACAAGTAGCTGAGATCCTGGAGTGGCAATGGGACAGCCCACTGCCCTCCCCTGGCTCCTTATCCCTGATGCCATCCAGCCACTTCATCCTTCTTTCACCCTCATGCCCTTCTTCCCAAGGGTTGCTGGAGCATCCTCCAGAGAGAGCAGCAGAAAGTCAGTGGAAGTGAGTCTCCTGACTCTTTCTGTAACTTTTAAGTCATGGTCAAACTAATCAGCAATCATGTGATGTGGATTCCTTGCTCAGAATGAGACCTCTGGGATTCTCTGTTTCTCAGGGAGAAATCGGTGTTGGAACGGCTGGCCCAAGAGGTCCCCGCGGACTGCCTGGCCCTCGGGTAGGTCCCTTCATAATTGTTCCTGGCTTGACTTTTTGCAGCCTACCCTCTTTTGGAAGCAACTTTATACCATCACTTCCTACTCACCCATCTTAGAAGGTGCTTAAAGGGCTGATTTCAGAGCCCTCCTTCATTTTTCACCAGCCATATTTGGAGGTGATGGATGCTGCTATGCCCAGCTGGAGCTGGCGCTGACCAGGATGTGTCTGCAGGATGCAATTAGCATCCCCTTCATGATTAGACACCCTCAAGCATTACAGATCGCACTGGTCAACTGCACGGCCAAGTGAATCCTGCCCCACTGACTGTTGGCTGTGCTTTCACTGGCAAGATGGGAGCATTGAAGGCAATATCTACACACCTACATCTGTGTGTTTTAATCCTATCAGCCTGGTGAGGAACCACCTCAGTTTTGTATGCATTTAGGGATGTTACCTGCAAGCTCGTTCCTTCAGAAATCTGCCTCCAGCTTTTTTATCCTTGTTCCCCTCTTCCCTCCTGTTGTCCTGGCAAAGGGAAACCAGCCCCCATCATGCTTGGGACAGCAACATTCACTTTTCCTCATGCTGCTGCGAAGTTTTGGTCTCCTTCTGGCAAAGACCCCAGGGAAACTCTCTACAGTTGTAATCAGAGGTCACGTCTCAATTTGCTGCTTCTGTGGCTGTTCCACGAATAAACTGATTTTATGCTGCAATCCATTTAGACAAACTCCCCATCTGCCAACAGAACTGTTCAATGAGGCCCCTGAGACAAAACACTTAATGAGAATGCCAACAGCTGTGAAAGGTCTGGGGTAAACCTCGCTCCAGCTTCATTATCTGAAGGAAATGATGAAATAATGTTTCTGCTCTTCTGACTCCATCATAAATCTGAAGTGAATCACAGAATCTCAAATTACATTGGCTTTATATGAGAGATCTAAATTTGGCCTCACAGGACGATGCCTAAATCTGGGCATCTTAAAGGCAGGTAAGTCTTGTAGGATCTACCTAGAGAGGTCATAAAAGGACTTCGCAGACCCACCAGCACAGCTATCCCTCATAGCAGGGTTTATAAGGAGCCAGTAGCACACTTAAAGGGAGGCTCAGAACAAGGTCTACAGCATCTCTAAACCACAGCTGGGCATAAAGATAAGCCTCACATGGGTCTCCAAAGGCACAAGTTGCTGTTGATTGCTGGCCTCTTCCTTCTGCAAGTCAATGGTATGAGTTCCAGGTGAATTCCTGGCTGCCTTATTTACTGTGGTGAGTCCTGCTGAAATCATGTTCAGCAATGAGTTATGAATGTGCAGAAAAGCTACTGAGCCCTCTAATCAGGCAGAAGAAGTCTCTCTGTCCCAGGAACATCTCAGATCTCTGTCCGTTGTTGCACATACCTTTGTTGGATGTAAGTACATCTTGGGGAGGGACACAGTAGGTCATCCAGCCTTAGATGGCTTCTTCTGAGGCCCTCTCTATACCAACAGACAGGAAGAGACATCTTTTTGGAGTGATTTATATCGTGTTAAATCAGGTGCAGATCATCTCGCAAATGCATGTTTCTCTCAGGGACTGAGGAGAAGCTGAAACTTGAAACTTCAATCTGGCCGAAGCATTAGTCTCTAAACACACTAAACACGGTGTCTACCTGCAGTGACATGTGGATAATCTCGAGCTTTTTAGGCTCTTCGATCCAGATCCATAGGAGCATTAAGGCACCTAATCTTAATTGAGGTGTAAGTGAAGAGGTTGGACAACTCCTTTGAGGATCTGGACTTCTGCATAGAATCATAGAATGGTTTAGGTTGGAAGAGACCTTCGAGATCATCTAGTGATGCTTAATTCCTGTTGTCCCCAGTGGGATGGTTTGCAGAGTTAGGACTGTGCATGCTGCATTTCTCTTTGTTGATGGCCATCACTACCCCTCTCCATCCTAACAGGGTGACGAGGGCATCGTGGGAGTCCGGGGCCCCACTGGCATGATGGTGAGTGTTAAAATAGCACGGAGGGCTGATTTTACATCATGAACAACAGTGGACCCAGAGCTAGCAAAATCTGTATAAGCAATGACAAAATTTAAATGGGTTGATGCTTTCAGGTGGGAAATAGAGAATTTGGGAACCTGAATTCCAATGTTGTGTTGGGATGTGTGAGTGTAAATCCTGTAGGCCGGGGTGAGACATAAGCTGTCATGCTGAGCACAGTTGCTTTATGATCTTGTCCATTTGGCTGACTCACCGACAAGCTGCTTTTGAAGTCCTCCTAAAATATCACTCCCTCTCTGTTCTTCTTTGTCAGGTCTGCTTGCCTGCATGAATTTCAGGGTCTTGTTCTGTTGTAAATTCCCTTTTCACCAATACGGGACTGAGTCAGGGGATACACACATCACAGCCAATATTTCGACAAACACCTTTTTATTTATTAGGCTGTTATCTCTAATGGAATGGATCTGTTATTACGAGCAGGATGGGCCTTTATGAACTTCCTCAGAAAGCCAAGGGTGGTTGCAGTAACAGGTTTCACCTTGAGATCTCATCCCTGAAGGGCTGATTCTCAGCGAGACTGGCCCTTACACCGTGAGGGCTTGCAAGGTGATGTGTCCCAGTGGTCGGAGCAGCAGCACAGAGGGATGGCAAAGCCCAAGATTTGTGCCCTTTGGGAAATGTCTGTGCTCTGTCTCTTCCCCATCCACCCTGTCCATGCCCACCCCTATGTTGAGCTGCCAGTTCTGCAGGTGGAAGGTGCCACCTCTCTGCATATTCATGGGAGGTCACTGGTCCCCAGTTTTGCAAACAGGTTATACCTGGGGGGACCACCATGGCTTTTCAGCTCTCCAGGTGTGGTTCCCATCCTGGCTCTGTCTTCAGCAACTCCAGCCTCCCCTGGGGGACATCTGGGGATCCCCATCACCCCCATCTAGGAGCCCTCCAGGAGCAATCCTTCCCCTATGCTCTCTGAGAGGTGGGGGCTGCATCTCATTAATGTTAAGGGTATAAAAAGCATAACTGGGGAGGTTGTTGCAAGATCGGAAAGGCTGGGTAAATTTATACATCTGCCAAGAGATCCTGAGTTGTACCTGAGACCCAATGGTGGGCAGAAGCTTAAGGCTAAATTTTCTCCTTGCATCTCTGTAATTCACTTCTCAAATTGCTCATGGAGGGGTGGAAGGAGAGTAGTGGCTCCTGTATTTTCCCACCAGCAGCTTCTCTGAGGTGGACCCCATCCTTGGAGGCAGCTCTGCCTTCAAGTGGAGGATGGTCCTTCCTAACAACTTCCCCCACTGGTATTTATCTTCACATGTTATTTTATTTTCTTGCAGGGTCTAAAAGGCTTCCCTGGTGTGAAAGGTGAAAGAGTAAGCAACAGTCATCTAATCTACACTATGCCTGTGGAGGAAGGCACCATTGGGGGGAGCCTTTCTCTGCAGCAGCCCACGCTGCTGATGCCTCTGTTAAAAACAGTGGGGATAATCCCAGCATCTTTTTGGGGCAGACTGGGAGGGGACCTGGAGCAGTGTGTGGAAATGTGAAGTGGCATTAGCAGCCTCCTGTAATGGCTGGGCTGAGATAAGGGTGCCTGCTGTCTTTAGGCATGCCTAGTTCTTTTTGGAAGAAAATTTGGGAGTTTGGACAGAAGGAGACCTCTGGTACACTCTGGTCGATCCCCAGATGTGCAGGGTTAAGTGAAGAGGACTGATGTCCTGCAGCATTAGCCCCACCGGGCAACACGTACCCTTTCATTTGTATCAATGAGCAGGAGTCCCCTCGGTCTCCTTCTGCTACATCCCACTTGCAATCCTTGGAAAGTGTACTGAGAAGAGCAGATTTTGTCCCGATGTCAGGGGTGTGTAATGGGACACTGGGGGAGGGATCCACATACAGCTCTGCCACTCAGAAGCAGTTCAAGTGCAGTTTTAAAGCCTCTCTCTACTCTCCCGTCCCCTCCTGGTCATTGCAGCCTCCCCATTCTGCTGCTGCTACCACACCAGCCTTGAGTACTGGAGAAGGTTATGAGATGCCATCAGGAATGAGTCCTGCCCTTCAGCCTCATGTCCCGTGCCCATTATAAAAAACTTCCAGGAACAGCTAATGTTTCATACACTTTCAGTAAAGCATGCCAGATTTGAGGTTGAAATGTGGGAAATCCTGTATTATATAGGATGCCTTCGCACCCTAGGTGTAGCGTAGGCACATCCCTGCAGCATGGAGATGGTACATCCCATTGGGAGGTCAAAATCCAGCAATAGCTCCACATCATGGATGTGATGAGCATGGAGTCAGGCAAACCACTTCAGTCCTCTGGGTCTTTATTTTTTTGTCAATGCAACAAATTCTAGTTGTATGCAATCTCTTGTGGTAAGCTACTAATTTTGCAGAGTGCCCAGAGGAACTGAATTCCAGCTGTGATAGATCTCAGTGGCTTGGTGTGCGAATCAGTGGACTGAGCAACACAAGAAGAGTGAGTAAAAAGGGAATTGCTCACTGTCTTTTTTTCTTTCCTGTGTTCAGGGTGATCGGGGACTTCTGGGACCCAAGGGAGAAAGAGTAAGAACATTCCAGATTGTGACTTTCTGGGGCACATGGGGTAAAAGGCTTTCAGGATTTTATAGTTACCAGTGAGCAGATGGGCAGTTATTTAAATGAGTCAGAGATCTTACAAGGTAGAGGTGTAAATGGTAAAAAATATTTATACGTGTTTTCAAATATCTGGGGTCTTCGTGATTTTATAGGATTCATATTGTTACATGTGGGTGAGCATAGTCCACCCAGCATGGAGCACTGAGCAAGGGTCCCAGATGATGGGGTGCAAATGCCTTTCATCAAAGAGGACTTTAAGTCCTACCTTTGATACATGGTGTTGTGGCCAGTGCCGTCCATGTACCTGGATCAAGATCCCATTGCTAATGAAATCTTCAGGATCTGAGGCTCAGGGCCTCACATGTGCTTTTCTGTGTCCCTGCTCAAGCATCTGTCCACCCCCCACGGGTGAAGAAGTTTTTCCTTCTGTCTAATAGGAGTTTCCCTCGTTGCAACTTGTCCTTTCACTGTGTGCCTCCAAGAAGAGCCTGGATCCATCCTCTTTACATTGCACACCCATGTAGGTAGTGGAAGACAACACATGGATGCCCCCCTCCTCAGGGGTCTCCACCAGGTTCAATCCACTTCGTTGATGCCATCCTTGCACTGGACACACTGCTCCGGGTTGAGCTTGCGTGACAGGTTTGACGGGATCCTACAAAACATCCAAAAAAAGTAATTTTGGCAACTGCTTGCTGGGACACAAAAATGCCTTCTGTAAATTAAGGGAGGAAGAAAATTTCCACTGATTTTGGTATAACCAGCTCACCCCAAAGCATACTGCAATCTTAAAAAGCCTGAGCTGGCTCATAGCAGGTAATGTGAAAATAACTCATCGAGCGCTTCTGGAAAATGCACAGAAAATGCTGAACTTCTGCCCAGTGTTTTGTTAACTTCCTTCCTGGCTGAAATGGCTTGTTAGAAAATGAGTTTTAGAAAACCTACATGACGATTCTGCCTTTGAGTCATGCAGTATTAAATGATTAAGGCCGATTTGTCTCTGAAAAAGCTACTTTCAAAGGGGACTCGCTCCAGAGACGAATCAATTCTTAATCTGCTTCGTGAAGAGGCCCCAAAACACTTTCCAAGCTAAAGGAATGTGTAATGCATTTTCCAAAGAATACCTTAATAAAATATAAGGTGGAGTGTGAGATAAAACAGGAGGAGGGGGGATAATTGGCTTGGGTTTGTTCCACATGATTGCAGCTTAACTTTCTTTCTAACTCTCCCTTGATCAATACAGGAGTAACTGCATGAATCCCAGGGTCTGTGCTATGTATTGGATCAAACTACAGGATCTTTATTCTCCCTTTTGCCCCCAAAATTGATGGAGTCCCATCCTGTCTCTATTAGAGACCCTCCAGAGCAGGGAAGCAGGAGGGTATATTAAGCCAGAATTTGATCAGGGTCCTATGGTGATGGTTGGATAAAGTGCAAAAGATTGTCAAAGTTTGGGGAATATTGACTGATGCGTCGTTGTTAAGACTCCAGCAGCAAGGCATAGTCACCCTGAACAGAAGAGAGATGGTGTAAAGGAAGTCCTTTTCAAGTGGGCTAAAATTGCCCATTAGGAGGTGGCTTCAGACCTCCTCCCTCCAAACTATGGATGGCATTGCTACTTTGCAGACACAACCATTGCTTCACCAGAGCAGAGACATTTCTTGCATGGGAAAGCCTTGTTGCATCTTCTTCACTCTCTGAGGAGCAAAATGTCCCTCTTCAGCTGCTGAGCTGATAAACAGACTTGGCACAGGTGTGCCCATGGGGTTACTGCAGGCCTGTAGCTACTGGCTCTCTTGGGATAACAGTTTGGGGGTCTGACCCTCCAAAAACTACCTTTGAGGGGTACCTTAAGTGCCACTCCCCTTCCTTAGCTCTAAGTCTGTGTCCATAAATCAGGACACCATGAGTAGACCCGTTCACTGTCCTGCCTATGGTCAGCTCCCACATCTGGGAAGAGATGCAAACCCTGGCATCCTGAGTGACACACAGTGATGAAGGAGCCAAGCCACCGTGTCAGATATGAACCTGTCCCACCACTGACAGCCTCAAATCAGGAATTGAACCTCAGGGTCATTCTGTGCACAGTTCCACTTGCAGTCATGACATCTAGACTGGGGTAATGCCAGTGGGTTCCAACATTTTTTTGGAGTAAGAGCTCACTGTCAAACCTTAGGACTTCTTGTAGCTTTCTGTGCACGTTCATCATCCAGCTTTTAGTTAAGGACGACTAACCTTAACAATTAATGTTGTGCTGTGGAGCATATATGCCTTCCCCAGCATATTGACCACAGTTTGGAAATGCTTACCTTCATTGCAGATGTGTGAATTACTGTTTTGCCCATCATAGCAAGTGTACTTCCATCCAGTGGGACCCATGACTTCATGTATCATCAGGTGTCTACATCTGTCTGTGTCTCCTTTTTCTAGGGTGAACCCATGACTGGTTTTGGACCCCAGGGCTATAAAGGCAGTAAAGGAGATCCTGTAAGTTTGACTCTTATTGACTTTTTAAGCTGTCCTTTCCCCACTGTTGGTGGCATCAGAATCATAGAATCATAGAATCATGGAATCATGGAATCATAGAATGGTTTGGGTTGGAAGGGACCTGAAAGCCCATGCAGTTCCAACTCCCCTGCCATGGGCAAGAACACCCTCCACTAGACCAGGTTGCCCAAAGCCTCATCAGGACCAAGCACAGCTTGGGATAAGCACTGAGAACCAACACTTTGGTCCAGAGCAGTGGCTGAGAACTGGGTCCTTCCAGGAGAGAGGCAAAATCCACTAATTTCAGTCTTATCTTTCAGGGTGAACGGGGCCTGCCAGGTTTTGATGGAGACAAAGGCGAGAAGGGAGAGGATGGGCCTGTAGGAGAAAAGGTATGAACCTCCCAATGCAACTGAGAGAGACAGCAAAAGGTCACTGGTTGTGTGAGGAAGGGACCGATATCTCTGCATCCTCCCTTCCCACGTGCCTGCTGGAAAATGCATAGCAAACACACAGTCACCCAGCTCTTACCACAGAAACGGAGAGGAGGACGCTGGGCTGGGGCTTGGGAACGTGATACACATCCAGTTTACTGGGTGTCACGTCTGTAGTTGTGGGACCACGTAAAATTGGTGTCTGCAATACAGGAAAACTTTGGGGAAAGTGACCGTTTAATTACTGCAGCCCTGTAAGAGTCCTACATTTCCCTCTCCCTCCAAGAGCTGGCCATGCTACTTCAAACCCTGCAGCTCTTGTGACATTTTTGTTAAAGCTTGGTTGGCTCCTCTGTTCCTGTTCTTCACACAGTGCTGCCCCATGGGTGGTGGCAGAGCAAGTCGCCTGCTCCTCTGTCTGCCTTTTTGCTCTTTGAGAGTATCCTGTGGAGGTCTCAGGTCTCAACCCATCACCACTCGGCTGGGAGGAATCACGTAACTCTCCCACTTTCAGACTGAATCACAGATTAAATCTCCATGTACTAATTATCCCTATTTTCATATTATGTTAATGTTTTTTGCTCCAGAAGTCTGACCCAGGACAGGTACTCAGCTGAATAAATATAAGTATCTACAACAGCAGCACCCCTGTCTGAGCTAGATATCCAGCTCCTGCTCCCATGGGGACCCGTATAGTCAGTGTAGTTCAGTGTGGGAATTGCCTGACCCAGTGTGGACATTCCCCTTCTGAAGAAGCAAATTGTGTCCTTACCACAACTGATTGCACTGATTAGGTCCCCAGTGACTGTAAAGGAAACCTGTGGAGATGCTCCCATGGGTGGTACCTGGTTTTTAAGTCAGATGAAATCCCACACATTATATCTGTCAGATTGTCCTCTAATTAAATAAAAAATAAAATTAAAAAAAAAAAAGTAAGCATCTTCTAAAGCAAGAACACCTCTTGGCTGAATATCTGAATGATTTCAGATGGAACACCAGAGTAGAATCTCCACTACCAGTAACTCAAGCAGGGTCTTGTACTTGAGTATTTGCAAGCGGGGAACTCATCCAGAAGCTTTGAGACCCTTTTCTGCTTGTTTTCCTTTAGCCCTCATCACTGGGCACCAACTCCCTTACAGAACAGGTTGCTGAGGTTTCTCCTGAGCCATTCTGCAGCTGGTGGTTTTCTTCCCTGGCTCTGGCTTCCATACAGACCTTTGGGCTCCCTGGGGCTGAAGTCTGCTGTGGAAATGGTGCCTTTTGTCATCCTCTTTGCCATCTCCATGGGTTCTTCTAGTGGTGTCTCTCAAGAGGGATCACTTCAAGAGCAGAAGGTACTTCAAATGTATTTGACAGGGATTTTAAAATTTTAGGGAGTCAAAGGTGAAGCTGGCTCAAAAGGAGTGATGGGGCTTTTTGGAACAAGAGGACCAGTGGGACAGAAGGTGAGTACAGTGACCATCTACATTAAGGCATCCTCTGCAAAAACTGATGAGTAAAATCCCTTCACAGTTTTCTCACAGAATATAATTCTGTGTTCCCTCTCCAAAATTGCTGATTGAAATGTTATGGGGCTACCAGAGAGTAGAAGTAGCAGCACTTTTCCAGGAGAGCCCTAAAGATTTCTCCCATTTTGTAAAGTAGCAGAGTGCTCTGGCATCTTTCTTGAGCTAAAATAGTCAATAATGACTTGCTGAAATGTCAATATTTAGGCATGAGGTGTGAACCGCTGTCTAAGCTCCACTTATAGTCGATGGAGATGTAGAGCTCCATTCAGCCCAAATGAGATGTTTAGGGGATCCTACCATCCTGGAGGGGATGCCCCCTCCAACTGCTGCTGCAGAGGGGTCCCCAGAGGTCCTCTTCTCTCCTCTTCCACAGCTGTAGGTATCTCCTACAGCAATCTCCATTTCCAGAAGAAATGCAGTTCTTCCCCATGGTAACTCATCAACGCTTTCCTTGCAGGGGGAGCCAGGAGAACCAGGCTTGCCGGGCTCTGCTGTGAGTTGGAGCATGTTTCTCTGCCTTTGCAAGTCTCAAGACTGCTTGCACTGCTGGTCCTCTCCCCACAGCCATATGTGTGGGTCACGGGGTGGGATGAGGTGATGCTGGCTCGGTGCCGCTCCACAAAGCCCACGTTCAAAGAGGCTTTGCTGGAAAAACAGCCATGGGCAGGGGGGACCACAGTCAGAGGTATGTTTTAATAGGATGATGCATTTTGCATCAAGGAACACATTAAATATGCATTTATTTATTATTTTTTAATGCATTTAGTGTATTAGGGGGCATTGCCAGACATGAACCGATGATGGTTCATGTTCAAATCGCTTAAGAATTGTGACTAAAGGTTGTATATCCCATGAGGAATGTATATATCCTTAAGAGGCTGGACTACAAGTGGCTATTCTCAGTGGTCAGTGGGTGCACGTTGCTGGCCAGAGGGAAAACAGTTATGCTGGAGGACCTGGATAATCTCTGAGTGCACCTTGTTTCCTGACAAATTGCAATTGGGGGGAAGAAAAGAAAAAAAAAGCAATTTTGGTTTGCAAAAGTGTTTACATGCCTTTGAACTGCACTATTTCACCTGGAAGAAATCCCAAGTGAAAAAATGGTCTCCAAGGTTGTCCAAGGTGAAAAAAAGTCAAAAGTCCCTGCTGATTTCTTTTCATCTGGGAAAGGAAGAAATAGGAGGAGAAGGAACACCAAAAGGTGACTGGGACTTTTTCTCAGGTCATGGAAATACAAGCATGTTCAATTGTTTTATTGCAATAAGCAATATCAGTATTTTCTTAACCTGTTCCCCAGTTATGCCTCTTTGTGGGTGAGTGGGTGATTCTCAGCAACTATCTGTTGCTGTGAAGGCTCCACAGCCATTCAGCACTGCCCACTGATTAACTGCTGTGTAACTATTTACAAACCCATAATCCAGACTGGTAGTTGCTCACTGAGAAAAAGGCCCTTATTCAATTAAGTATTTCAACCCCCGCTTAATTCTAAACAACCTTCTAAGCACTTTGTCAAAGTGATGAGGCTGTAACGTGCTGTAAGAGCTCAGCGTCTGGGATCACCACACACAGGCACTGGATCAAGTGGATTTTTGAAACTGCTTTGTAGTGAACACCTGAATCCGTAGGTGACAACCAGTAGTAGTGCAGGAGTAGAGCAAAGACGTTTGTTGAGGCTGCTGAGTGCAAAGGAAGCAGAGCTGAACTCCACCATCCCAGCCAGCAACCATCCAGTTGTCACCGAAACTGGGAATAAAACTCCTGAACAGGATGAACGTTCTTGCAACACAGTCATGGTTGGATGATGTGCTGTTTTCTACTAGCACCCGCAGGGATCGGCACATAATACAGTTAACTACCAGAAAGTGGTGTCTTGTCAATCAATATTTGAGGAAAGCTAAGTAATCTTTCTTTTGGAAATATTTAGGGATTCTGCTGGGGCAAGTTAATGCTATCTGTGCTGTGCTTGGAGCTAGACTGAGATAATAGAGCTTGGGTTTGGTCCTTCATTAAATTTCTAAAATTGCAAATGTCAGAACAGAGTTGGGGCCCTGTTGGAAGAGCCATGATATATGACATCCCGGATGAAATTCATCTGACCTTAGGTTAGATGTCTGCCATGTTCACTTTCCACATCCGAGCGAGCCATGCTCAGACTTGTTTTATTGGCAGCTTTAGGGTACTCTTAGACTATGATTCACATAATCTATTTCAGACACCTCTGTTAGGCTGCAACATCCTGACGTGACTTGTTTTCCACAAGCCCAGGTCTCATTTTATCTTCTAAGTGCTCACAGATACTTTAATTACTTTTCCCCCAAGTTATTCTGGAGAGGTAGGCTAGGCTGTCTCATGTATCATTCCCCAAGCCCTCTTCTCTCTCCTCTTTTCTTGAAGACAGGCATTACTTGGTCCAGTCTACCTGTACCCAATCTGTCCTATGCAAAGTCTTAAAGATAATAGCTAGCAGTTCCCATTTTCCTTCAGCTCCCTCTAATTCCGTCTTTCATATCCACAAATTGCCACCAACTCATTGCAAACATTTTCTGGTCCCTTTCCGTCCTTCTGAATTCACTCTGAGTAATTTAACCAGCTTGTCAAAAGTCTTACCCATTTACTCTTTTGATTTGGTGATCTATAGGTGTTCCCAACCGAGCTGACAACATTTGTGTCTTCTCCCTGTAATCATTGTCCCGAGAATTTCAATGGACTTTACAACTGGACCTCAAGGCAAATGAGTGCATTCTTGATATTCAAGACACCTCCTCCTCCTTTTTCCTCTTTTCTAAAAGCACTGCACTCTTTTACATTGATATTCCTGCCAGGCTTCACCCTTTTATATTCATATTGCAGTCTGTGTTATGCCTATTAAGCTGTCATCTTGATCATATATTAAGGCTTCTAGCTCCTCTTCTTTATTTCCCATGCTTTGTGCATTAATATTCTGGCAGATTAACCCATTATTCTCCCTAAAGCTCTATTATGAATACCCCTGTCTTGCCATTACTCCCTGTTTTGGGTTTCCAGAGTCTACAATTACCAGTGTGCCTTGGCCCTCTCCATCCTGGTTTGCAGTCCTCCTCACTAGATGTACTAGTTGGAGCTTAGAGATGTTCTTCACCTCCTCGTGTGAGCTGGGCTCTATAGTTGACCAGCAGCTCATGGATCCTTGCCCTATAACTGAGGAAGCCATGGTCTTTGTGGTAACACCATCCGCACATCCATGTGCTTATTCCCTGGGTGTCCTGTTTAAACTTGTCTGGAGGGTGGCAGACCCACCAGCTCCCTGAACCTTCTGCTTTTGCCCTCAGAACCATTTCTGATGTGCTTCATTCTTCAATGCTTGCCAGAGCACATCTGCCAAAGCCCATGTTGGAGCAGAGCCACCAGCATGTGAGTGAAAGGAAGGATGGGAGAAATCCAGGACTTTTTGGTCCACACTGATGATTGAGAGCGATGGAGTTTGCAAGGAGTGAAAGCAAAGCTGTACACCTGAAGATAAGGCAAGAAGTGAGAGCAAGTCAGGGGATTCTTGTTAATACTGGGACAATCAGATGCTAAATATGGCCAGTCCAGGAAGGCAAAGGAAGGCTAAAGGACACTCTTTAGCCACCGTTACACAGCACAGTGCTACAGTCAAAACCTGACAGCACTCTGCAGGGTCTGAAAACTAAGTGATAACCAAGGCCCTATAACCCAGGGTACAGTAGATGTGAGAATGGTTGTAAGTAGGAATTTAACTTTACCATTGATATTAAGAGCACAAGAGCTCTTGATATAGATAATTCTACAGAGCTATTCAGGGTACCAACAGGAGAGCTCTACTTCCCTTCATTGCTGCATGGGGACTTCAGTGAACCCATATGGCATCCCAGTTCTCCTGCCAGCTGAGCAGTAGGCCACTTCAAGCCAGAGAAGAGGAAAGGCGGGCTGTAGGGGTCTGTCCTGGGCTTGACAAGAGGTGCGCCTGGCCACTCAGAGTGGAAAAAGCCATCTCCTAAGAAGTTCTTGCCCTGAGAGGGTACCCAGATATGTCCTGAGCACTTCTGATGAGTCCAGGCTGGTCAAAGGGAAGTTCATCCACCAGATCTTCTGGCCATGGGTGGAAATCTCTGTCCAGATACCCTGGAGGCTTTGCAGCAGGATATCAGGCTGACCCACCTCTGAGATGTAGTGCCTGAGAACAAATGCTGATCACATCTGTGAGGACCAGTGGCAGCTCCCATACCAAGAAAGGGCTTTTTGGGGAGGATACTCAGAACTGCAGCAAATAATTGTGGGCAGGACAGTCTAGACACAAGACACAGCAGGGAAGGGATAAAAACAGAGATGAAACTCTCAGGTTGAGACTCCCAGCTACTTCCTATGCATCATCCCATCAAATATTGAGCACTGAAGCCCAGGAGGTGGGAAAACTTTTAGCAGAGGTTGCAGCCTACACCATGGTTTGGGAATGCATTAGCCCTTTGATGTGTGTCTTCAAACAGATGGATCTTTTTGGGGTGGGCCACTGGGGCAATGTTTCTGTTGATGGGTTTCACACTTCCCCAGGATGACCCAGCTAATTCCCCAGTTTGTTCATCTGAGCGTAAACATAAGCGATAAGCCTGGAGACAAGGCAGGCTCCTCCCTGGCTCCAGCCCAAAGCTTCGCGGGAATTTGTGCCTGGAAGCAAAAATCCTCTGCTGCTCAAAGACCTCTTTGCGTCACAGCCAGCGCTCAGGACTTATGACTAAGCCTTTGCGTTGCCGTGCCTTCGTAGTACTTGGTGTCTTTGCAGTTAAATGAAGCCTGTTCCAGCAACACTTTAATAACAGAACCAAATAGCAAGAGCCATTTCCAGTACTCCACCAGTAATTGCCTTTAAACTGACATTTTACTAGCTTTTATTGCCCAGCCTTTATTTGCCTGGCAAAAGATGGAATGTAAATCTGAGGGAACAAATTTCCATTCAATTTCTTTCCCTTGCCCAGGACTCAAGCATTTTCCTCTGCCACTCGCTTTTTTCCTCTCCTATTCCACCTTTTTCTTGTCCTGGGTGCAGATGGCCTTGAAAAGCATCACCTCTCTGACCTGCCTTCCCTCTCCAGCTGAAGCAGGGACAGAACTGCTGTCATGTTCAAGTCTTATTATAAACCTTCTAGTCCATATGACAAAGTCTCTTCAGCCCATGATGAGTAGGAGTCCACCTATGGCGAGATGAGACCCAGGTCAAAAACTTGCTTATGTTCACTAGTCCAAGTAGGCATGGCTTAGACCCAGCTACCTTTCAGCCTACCACCACATGCGGTGAGCTTAACTCTTCCTAAAGACATTTGGGCTCTTTTCAGACAGAAGAGATGAGATTTGGACATGGACAGGTGGGGAAGCACAGGAAAACAAGAAAGGTCTCTCCTTGACACAGGAGACACTAGGGACAACTAAGAGAAATATTAAAGCTAATTTGGAAACCTCTAACTAGTGTCAGGTTCCTTCAGGATCAGGCAATGCTCAAGAATAAGCTCTTTAGCCCATCCCCTTGGATACAGGTGTGTAAATCCCTGGCCAGATGGGTCTGTACCCAGTCCAAAGCTATCTCAAAAACTCCAGGCACTTGAAGGTATCCTGGGCTTGTGAGGTTTAACCATCAGACCAAAAGGTTTATTGCCCTCCAAGCAAGCAATCTGCCCTAGCAAACAGAGAAACTCTAGTTAGCTGGGGGTTTTATGGTCCATTTACTGCCTCGGACGGAACTTCATATTGATCGTGTCAGTAAATAAAGAGCTTGCACGAGATGTTTGTGCCTGATAGTGTAGGCAGTGCTTGAGGAACGTGGACTTTACCTGATCCAGACAAGACCAGCAAGAACCATGGAGAAGTGCCTGGTCGGCTCTCAAATATTCATCTTACTCTGAAATGTAAAATATGTTGAGGCTTGGGGAGGAGTATGAAGAAGCAACATGTTTCCCAGAGGAGGAGCTGAATTTTCATATTTGGGAATGAAAAGGTAAAGGGTCTGTCCTTGCAGTCTGACCCACTGCCAGGGACACCACTGTCCCACCCGTGTGTCTCTGGGATGTTTGCTTGTCATAGTGATTGTGTTTGAAATGTTTGTTCGTCACTGAGAGGAGGAGTAACTGGAGAAGTGATGAGTCTGCTTGGCATACCAATCTGGTGGCTGATTTTTATTTTTTTCTTTTAATAAATGTGTTTCCTTTCAACAACCTACTGCAAATTAATTCCAAGTGGAGAATGCCACTTGTTCATCTCCTGATCTGCTTAAAGAGCCAATTCACTCTCCTCTGAGTGAGCTGAGCCCTGTGCAATCAGTGTCTCAAGTGGGGATAAGTCCAATTTTGTCTCACATCCAGGTTCTGAAAACTGCCATCAAAATCAGCCAGAATGGACGAGTAGACCGTGGCAGCCTTAAAAAAAAAAGAAAAAAAGAAAAGGGCATTTTTAGTAGCTTTTAGTTTGCTAACCAAAGCAGTGGGAGACCCCATGCAAAGAGCACCTGATGCTGGAGGTGGCTCCGATGTCCCCACTGAGCTGAGCTGAGTTGCAAAGTGGCTCCACAAGCCAAGAACTCCAAAGTGTGGCAAAAAGGTGTCTTCTTGGAGGAGCCACAAATCTGGGCTGGATGAGGATCTCTCTTTTGGCTCTCAACTCCCCAGATGGGAGATCTTCTCTGATTTGCAGCTATGAGCAATCCCATGCCTGGATCTGCTCATTCACTAAACCAAATTTCACCACCCGGCGCTGCTTTCCTCCACTGACTGGCTCTGAAGCTGCAGACCCAGTGCCCAGGATGAACCATTCTGTGATTCTATGACTGCGGGAACATGCAACCTGGTCTCTTACTGTTGAGTTTCCCTCCTGCTGACTGTTCTCAGCCACCTCCCTGCAAGATCTGACACAGAAATTCATTTTTCTCCTCTTTCTGGCAGGGTGCGGCAGGTCTCGATGGGAAGAATGGAAACAAGGGAGCCAAAGGCGACAGAGGTCTTCAGGGGCAGAAGGGGAAGCCGGTGAGTAGCAGGAAGAGACATGGTTCGTTTGGCAGGTAGAAAGAAACTCTGTGCCTTTCTCGACCCTGACTTCATTTCTCCTCCCATACTCTACATTGCCTCATTACTGGAGTCAGGTTCTTGCGCAGGGTGAGTCTTTCAAAAAGGGAGATGAAATTGCTCCCTAAACCTCCGGGAGAAGTTTCTAATGCACATCTTGGCCTGATTTTTAGGGAGGAGCCATCCTCTGGATGCCAGCAGAGAATCTGTCCATGTCTCTAGTGATACACTTCTAAATTTTCCCATGTTTTTCAGCATGAATTTTCCTTCATTACTTACCAAGGCCAAAATTTCAATTTCCTTCATGTATCAAGTCCAGTTCTCCTTGATGTTGACCTACCTGATGGAGAGAGCAGGGAACAAAACAATCATTTGTTAAAGCCCTTATGGACCTCATTTTCCTGGGACAAGCTGGCTCTCTGTCACAACAGGATGCCTTCCTTGCCCCCAGATAAGTTCCTGGACATGGAGGGACTTCAGCCACTTGTTGACAGTTGGACTTGATGATCTTAGAGGTCTTTTCCAACCTTAAAGATTCTATGATTCCTATGATTAAAGATTCTATGATTACTGAAAATGCATCTCCAAAGTGATGCTCGGTGGGAACTTTCTGGAAACAAGCTGGTGGTTTTTCTCTTTTGTTTTCCCATGAGAGGAAAAACAAAACAAAACAAAACCCCAACAGTAGAAGATTGTGGGAGGAGCAGGAAAGGAAGACCTCACTGAAATTAATGAACATCCTCTAGAGCATTCAGGTAGTGCCTGAAGCATCCAGACTTTGAATGACAGACTCTATTTCCAGGGGCAGTGACCAATACAAGAGCTGAGGG
This sequence comes from Balearica regulorum gibbericeps, assembly GCF_011004875.1. Taxonomy (NCBI): domain Eukaryota; kingdom Metazoa; phylum Chordata; class Aves; order Gruiformes; family Gruidae; genus Balearica; species Balearica regulorum. Next base: position 2,103,733 of record NC_046184.1, on the reverse strand, counting down.
AGACCATCAAACATCTCCACAGTGCAGGTCCTCATGATCATTGCCACTCTATTAGCTCCCAAACCTCTGAAACATTCACTCCAACACACAGGTCATTTTCCAAACATTGCCCAAGCCACAAGCCCTGTAGTGTCTCATCACAGCATTTTGTCCCAGCAGCTCTGTCACAGTCACTCATCTTCAACAACATCATTCTCTGTCCCACCCAAGCTGGCTGCATTTCTAGCACCAAAGTGACCATGATCTGCAAATTTTCAAGGAGAGCCTGGTGGTTAAAAGCACAATATAAGCACAAGGCGATGCTATTCTTTACCTTTCAGGCTATGCATGATATGTTTGTCCTTTTTTTTTTTTTTTTTAATGTAGGGAGGGAAAGGTGATCCTGGGACCACTGGTGACATTGGGCAGAAAGGAACAAAGGTAGGACATGTGCAGATCCTGTGAAATCTCCATCCTTGGAGATATTCAAAAGCTGTCTGGACATGGTCCTGGTCAACCAGCTTTAGGTGGCCCTGCTTGAGCAGAGGAGTTAGACAAGATGACCTCCAGAGTTCCCTTCCAACCTCAACTACTGCATGATTCTGTGAAGTCAAGGTTGGGACAAGCAGAGAAGAGAGCTCAGGCTCCAGACTGATGGGGAAGGATGCTGCAAGCAAGGGAAGGGCTTGCAGCACTACATCAGGGTAGCACATGCAGAGTTCCTCCCTCCTGCCCTCGCCTTGATTTAACATCACCACCTGATCTGCTTTATCCTCAGGGCTTACGGGGGCTTCCAGGACGCATCGGCGCTCCCGGAGCCGAAGGCATCAAGGTGAGCTAAGCCTAGCTTTCTGTCCGGCTCTACCTGTCCCATTTCCAGCAGTGTTTCCCACTCATCCCCAGGATGCACGAGGAAGCCACCCTAACTCTGGCAGGAGAAGTCCCTCTTGGTGGCATGGGGCTGCAGCACAGGGGGACATGGCCACGCAGAGCAGGGAGCCACAGATGAGGAGATTTTAAGGCTTGCAGGGAACTTTTTGATAATCTGGGGTGAAAAAAAAACCAAAACCAAACCTCTGCCCAAATCCTCTCCTGGTCTGCGGCTTAGCAACTGCCTGGACTCAATTTGCAATTACTGCTAGGCACATCACCCTGATTGTCAGCACCATTGGTCCTTCCTCTATAAACAGGGATAATGACCCTTAATGGTCTTTTTATGAAGGGTTTTGAAAAGCTTGATAAGTAAGGGAGCTGTTGATAGCTGAGGCAATGGGATATGTTGTTATTGTTATTGTTGTTATTAATATTTTCCTTCATCAGCTTTGGCCTATTGGGTAAATGAAGTACTGTTCAGTGAATTTCCCACCTACAGTCTAAAATTTATACTGGTCTGAAGTAGGTCTTGCCTATACTTAGGATTTCTGTTACGAGGAGTGTCATCATGTTCCCCCTCAAGTATCACTTACTTTGTCATTTCAGAGTGAGTTTTCCCAATGTTTTAGGGGTTGTGTGCACTTAAAGCCCATCCACTGCTTTTCCATCCACAGGGAGAAATTGGCAGTCCTGGAAAACCAGGAATCCCAGGATCAGATGGACCATATGGACCAAAGGTGAATATCTAAATTACGCTCTTGCCCACAAGTAGGAGGTTTCCTAAAAGCTTTGCAGATGCTGTAAATCCACCTCTGCAACGTGATTCTTTTTTTCAAAGGGCACAAATGGGGTTATTCTGAATCTGTTCCTACAAACCAGCATAGATCTGGGTGAAGATACTTGGACATCTGGGGTGGGGACCTATTCTTTTGCCTCTGCAAGATCCAACTGGGTTCATCCACCCCAGCCGTGATGCTCCACAGGCACTATCGCATGTGTCAAGTAATGGGGCTTTTCAATGAAATTTCTTTCAGTCTCCTTGAGTACCACCAATGTGCAGGCTGAGAGACCCTGCTGGGTCGCACTCAGTAAGTGATACTGTAATCTGAAGAAGAGTTGGTTCATTCAGCAAACTGCAACCTTGCCAGGTCCGCATTGGCCATAATTTTATCTTGGCTCCTTCCAGGGTGAACAGGGAGCATCAGGGGACAATGGTGCCTTGGGGATTCCTGGGGAGAAAGGAGAAAAGGTTAGTATACACCAGACTGCATCGAGCTGCCATTTATAAAAGAATAAATTCCACGTCCATCAGGTCGAGTTAACAAAATTATACACTTTCTACATCATAGGTACCCTTTCCAGTGGGCAAATGTCAACTGTCTGGAGCATTAAGGCTGGGACTGCAGTTGGAAAGGGCAGGAGAGAGAGGTCTCCTTAAATTCACCCTCTGCCAATGCACAAAACCCCAGGAGGGCGCCTGCTTAGTATAAGAAAAAGCCATCCAAACCCTTGAAGTGGGATTAATTTCCAGAGTTTATTCAACACTGCCATGCCCAGGGTAGAGGGTCCCTGGGATGCTGTGGGGCAGAAAAAGCAGATAATGCTGCTGCCTCCTGGGCATCTTGGCCATGGGAGTGGGAAAGGTCTCCACGCTGATCTGCTCCTGGGCTCTCCTCACAGGAGTCTCCCTGAGGACTCCCCACCTTGATCTCTCCCCACCAATCTTCCTTCTCTGCATTGCTCAATTTTCCATTTTCTTCCCTAAAAAAGTATTAAAAAAAAAAAGGGGGGGGGGGGTGGTCAGTAAAAACAGAAACTGTTTCAAAAAAAAACCCAACACCCAAAAAACCAAACCAAACACAAAACCACCACACAATAATCCCAGCAGCCTCCATCAAATCTTTTGGCATTTTCCAGTCCCACAGGCCCTTCTTGCATTCAGCTCCACCATGAGCTCTCCAGCTGACTTGGGGTCAGTTCTTTGGGTCCTCATCCCCTGATGGTTATTTGTGTCAAACACTAATCATAGAATTATAGAATCGTCGACTGGTTGGGGTTGGAAGGGACCTTAAAGCCCATCTGGTCCCAACCCCCTGCCATGGGCAGGGACACCCTCCACTAGCCCAGGTTGCCCAAAGCCCCATCCAACCTGGCCTTGAACACTGCCAGGGAGCCAGGGGCAGCCACAGCTTCTCTGGGCAACCTCTGCCAGGGCCTCACCACCCTCACAGGGAACAAGTTCTGCCTCAGATCTCATCTCCATCTCCCCTCCTTCATCTTAAGGCCATTCCCCTTGTCCTGTCACTCCCTGCCCTTGTCACCAGCCCCTCTCCAGCTTTCCTGTAGCCCCTTTAGGGCCTGGAAGGGGCTCTAAGGTCTCCCCGGAGCCTTCTCTTCTCCAGGCTGAACAATCCCAACTCTCTCAGCCTGTCTTCACAGGAGAGGTGCTCCAGCCCTCTGATTGTCTTCATGGCCCTCCTCTGGTCTCACTCCAACAGCACCATGGCTGTCTTGTACTGGGGACCCCAGAGCTGAGAGGAGTAGAGGGGGAGAATCCCCTCCCTCGACCTGCTGGTCACATTGCTTTGGATGCAGCCCAGGATACAACTGACTTTCTGGGCTGCCAGTGCACATTGTCAAGTCATGTTGAGATTCTTGTCCACCAACACCCCCAAGTCCTTCTCCTCAGGGCTGCTCTCCATCCATTCCTCGTCCAGCCTGTAGTTGTGCTTGGGATTGCACCGACCCATGTGCAGGACCTTGCACTTGGCCTTGTTGAACTTCATGCAGTTTGCACGGGCCCACCTCTCAAGCCTGTCCATGTCCCTCTGGATGGCATCCCTTCCCTCCAGCATGTTGACCACACCACCCAGCTTGGTGTCATCGGCAAACTTGCTGAGGGTGCATTCAGTCCCGCTGTTCATGTCACCGACAATGATGTTAAACAGTGCCAGTCCCAGTACCAACCTCTGAGGAATGCCACTCATCACTGATCTCCACTTGGACATTGAGCTGTTGAGCACAACTCTTTGAGTGCGACCATCCAGACAATTCCTTATCCACCGAGTAGTCCATCCGTCAAATCCATGTGTCTCCAATTTAGAGACAAGAATGTCATGCGGAACAGTGTCAAATGCTTTGCACAAGTCCAGGTGAATGACAGGTGCTCTTCCCTTATCCACCAATGCTTTAACCCCATCGTAGAAGGCCACTAAATTTGTTAGGCATGATTTGTCCTTAGGGAAACCATGTTGGCCATCACCAATCACCTCCTTATTTCCCATGTGCCTGAGCATATGGGAGGAGGAGGATCTGCTCCATGATCTTGCAGGGTCTCACAGAAGTGTGACTGACCAGCCTGTAGTTCCCTGGGTCTTCCTTTTTTCCCTTTTTAAAAATGAGGGTTATGTTTCCTCTTTTCCAGTCAGTGGGAACTTCACTGGACTGCCACGACTACTCAAATGATGGATAGTGGCTTACCAATTTCATCCACCAGTTCCCTCAGGACCCACAGATGCATCTCATCAGGTCCAATGGACTTGAGCACCTTCAGGTTCCGTTGATGATCTCAAACCTGATCTTTTACGGTGGGTGGTTTTCCATTGTCCCAGTACCTGCCTTTGCCTTCTGCAACTCAGATGATGTGCCTAGAGCACTTGCCGGTGAAGACTGATGCAAAAAAGTCATTGAGGACCTCAGCCTTCTCCATATCTCGGGTAACCAGGACTCCCGTTTTCTTCTGGAGAGGGCCCACGTTTTCCTTAGTCTTCCTTTTATCACTGACGTACCTATAGAAGCTTTTCTTGTTGCCCTTGATGTCCCTGGCCAGATTTAATTCTATCCCAGCTTTAGCTTTCCTAACCTCATCGCTGGGTACTTGGACAATTTCTCTGTACTTCTCCCAGGCTACCTACCTCTGCTTCCATCCTCTGTAGAAGGACTAAGAGTCCTTCTCTTATCAACAACTCCCACTAAGTCTCTGAGCTGTGAATGGTTGGAATCTGGGAGATTATTTCTAGGGAAATATCACTGCCTTCCTCTTCTGTTCTCTCTCACAAATATCTGCTTTTGGCCGCTGCTGAAGGCTGGTCTTACTGGAGGTCATTCCTTCCACTGTGTTTAATGGGAGCCTTTTCTGTTCACAGCAGCTCCAGGAGAAAGCTCAATGGTGCAGATGAGTAGGAAATTTATAGGTCAGCTCTTGGTAACTCCCTTTCTCCTCCTCAGGAGTCATTGCTTTTTCCAGGGTTACAGACCAAAGGACTCCACTTCCATATGTAGGGAGAGTTGGGAATGAGAAATTATTGGGCATCTTCCCCGAGAGGGGGGTCTCCATGTCACCAAGCAGTGAGGTACCTTCTGGACAAGTAAAGGTGGAGAGCAAAGCTAAAGTGATCTCTATCATCCCACTGATGCTCTGTTAATAGCACAACAGCAGACAAAGTAGAATGTAAATGGTTTCCCCTTACTGCTAATGCCATGACAGTATTTTGGTAACGTTTGACTGGCCCATCTCTAAAAGCACCTGTGCTTGGTAAAAGCTCTGAACTGCTCTGTTGGTGATTCTCAGGGGGCCAAGGGAGTCCCTGGCTTGGGAGGCTTCAAAGGACAAATGGGATGGCCTGGGAAGACTGGAGCTGCTGGAGCAGATGGACCTCAAGGGCCACAGGGCAAACCAGGGCCAAAGGTGAGCAACAAGTGGTCCACAGCATGCCCTAAACTCATTGAGGAGGGCATGAATGATAAACTCTAATAAGCTGGCTTGCAGGAGATATAGTTTTCTCCTTACCATATTAGTCATATATCAATAAGGAAAAATCCTCTCCTCCCACTCCCTTGCAGCCAGGCCTGGACTACCCACATGGGCAAACACCATCATGCCCCCTCCACTCTCTAGAAAGTCTTATGCTGGGGCAGCCGTAGTGAGGATTCACCCACAGTCATGCTCCTCCAAGTGCAGGAGAAGGTACAATGCTGCTCTAGACCTCACGGATTTACCTTCCCAGGGGAGCTCTGCTAGAAGTCTCTTCCCCAACTTCCCCAAGTGGTTGCACCTCACATCCTCATGTGACATGGCACCCCAGATGTGTCACCACGTGTCACCATGTACACATACAACCTCCTCCTATAAACTGGCACCTGAGGCCTTTCATGTTCAGCGAGGATGGCTGCACAGTCTGCTGCCTTTCTATGGGATCTTAGTCAACTTCATCTCTTGGTTCATTTATCAGCAGAGATTATTTTTTTTTCCCCCTTTCCTCTCTTCTTTTCCTATCTACAGTGTAAGATGTGACCTCTCAGTGAAGAAAGGAAGGCTGATAATTTCAAGTTAGCAGAGCATCAAGTGCACCCCTCCTGTTGCTAATTATCTGGGGAGCAGGATGCCAATGTTTCAGAAGGAGCTGGTGGCTTTCAGACCCCATTTGTGGGCCATACTTAATAAATGTCTTTGCATGCAAGACATGCTGGGCACCTTTTGAAATGTAACAAAAAGACTTGGAAATGAGACTTGCTAATATTGTTTATGAGCAGGAACATGCTGCCCCCAGATTCTATGATAATGAAGAGTGTCTTGCTGCTGCCAACACAATGCGAAGGGACGATACTAGAGATTAATGCTAATCACCCGCTCTTAGAGAGCATCCATTAAGTAAGAGAACTGGAAATGAAAATACCCTGCTCAGTTGTGCTGGTGGGACTGGCTGAATTTTAGGCTTGGACAAGAGAATACATAAATTAACATGAAAGAAGCGAGAACAAAAGAAAAGCTGAAGTTGGGTAACTACCTGAAAGACCAACTGTTTCCCGTAAGCTGTCTCGGGGATAGCCCCCTTGTAACTCCTGCCAGGCTGTGATTCTGGCAAATATCTGGTGTGCGGTGCTTCACCCTTGAGTGACGCATTCTTATATAAACATGTGTAAGGATTTAATCTGCATGTGTAAGGAAATATATATATGTGTGTGTATATATGTATGCAGAGACTGTGTGTACACACATACACACGTACGGTTTGTAAAATACTTGAGTTTTCTGCTAAATGGGAATTAGATTGTTACCGCTTTGAAAACAAGGAAAGGAGGTAGAAACTCTGGCAGGATTTTTTTATTTAATCTGTTATGCCCTGCTGAATTATTTCAGTCAAATAATCTGAACTCCAATAACCAGTGATTATCCTGCACCACGTGATAAGCACATTCAATAGCATGGAGAATTTAGCTGATTCGTAGCTCCATCTGACAGTTCAGGACTATGCCGGTAAAGATAAACCGGTGAAAATTGCTTTGGCTTTTGAGGATAGAAGTTGGGACAATTCAGACCCAATTTTGTCTGAAAGTCTGAATGAGTCTGGACCTCATTAGATCAGTTCTTCTGGGTCTCAAAGATCTCCCTGGCTTAAACCTCCTTGCAGGACTTCTGACGTGGGTGGCATAAAGGTGTCTGTGTAGCCTTTAGTGATTCTTAACCTGGTTTTCCCCCCCTACAGAGGAAGAGCATCACATGTTGGGAAAGTCTGTACCCTGCTCTTCAGAGCCGCAAAAAAACCCAAACAAACCCAACACTGGGAGTTAAGTCTTAGGGAAGAAATTATTAAGGACAGGAGAATGCAAGTGGTGCAGCAAGGTCCACATTGCAGTGCTGGTCAGATGGAACATCTGTATTGTGTCCTGAGACATCATCAAATAAACGCTTGACCTAGAGCAATCTGGTCCATGGTGCAAGGGCACAGAGGATGCTCTGGGCCTCCCACATTGTTCAGGAGCCTGTAGCTACAACTGAAACCCACCCAGTGCTTCACCAGTGACAGGGTGATTATAGGAAGGACTGCCCCCGAGCCTTTCCCTAAAGGGGTGCAGGTGTAGAAAGACCCTTCCAGAACAACAAAAAATGGGCCAGATCCAGCTTCAGACCATAACAGCAACGTTATTCTCCTTTCCCTTGCTCCCCAGGCTGTACCTTGCAATGAAAAATGTATCAAAAGAATCAGAGAAGGGAGGAAGGAGCCGAAAGTACGAGGTTCCCTCATGTATGTTTAAAAAGGCTGGAAGTTTTTATATTAGCTGTTACAGGCACTGCAGGCTAAGAAAGTCGTGTATGAGATAATGAATGGCTTTTGTTTGTATGCTGATTGAAGAGAGACTGTGAGATGCCACTTTCTACACCCACACTGCTACTTGTCTTTTCCCTAAATTAAAAGAGAAAGTCCCTGGGTCTGAACCGCAGCAGCGAGGCCACCCTCATTTCTAATGTGGGAGGGTATAATCTCCGTCTGCAAGCCCTTCTCCTCCTGCTGAGACTCCGTTTCTTAAATTAGTGCCGGGACAGACAGTCAGAGAGAGAGAGAGAAAACTGCTTTCTACCCCCACAACATCCATCCTTTCTGCAGGGAGGGTCCATAGGAAACTCCTCGTGGTTGCCCAGGGCAGAGGGGACAAGGCCCAGGGCTCTGACCCATCTTGTCTGATCTGTCAGGGGAGCATCTGAAACCCAGAGAGCTCTGAGTATCTTCTCCTGCTGATGCCCAGGTTGGGCTTTAGAGGCAAAATCCCAACCAGTGGTGTGGGATATCTCTGGAGGGTGCTTGGGCTAACTGAGCTCTCCTCTTCCTGTCTAGGGTCCACGAGGAAAAAGAGGGAGACTTCAGCTCTGCCTCAGGGGACCCCCAGGCACAGATGGGCGAAAAGGAGAAATGGTCAGTATGGGGATGAGCCAGCCTCGCCTCCCAGTGAGGTTCCTCACCACCCTGCAGCACTGCAGAGCTCTGCATTGGGGCTGCATGAACCCTGGCTGTTCTAGGTTGCATTTCTTGGCTCTCCAAATTTTGCAACAAAAAAAGCACAGAGAGAATTTTACCCACCCACCCACGCCCCCCCCCCCCCCCACCAAGTGCCAGGCATTGGACTTGGGCAATGCTGCCGACACTTCTGCCTGAAGGTCTCTCCAACTGGGACAACTGCTGTGAGCCCCATGGGCTGTCAGTCATTTTATATAAGACTTCTTCGGGAAAACATGATTTTTTGGGCCAGCACATCCTCAACTGTGCTTGGCATGGCAGCCCATGGAGTAAAACAGTACTCAGTGCAGTACTTCAGTACAGAGGGGTAATGCTCAGCCTTTTAATGCAAATAAAAGCTTAATCTCAAAATCCCAACCTGCAACCCATGTTCCAGATCGGTCCCTACACAGCGCAGGTCCTGCCAACACTGACTCATGGGATTTTTGCATCAGGAGGTGGCATTGCATTAGCTCCATGTGTCGGTGGAGGGTAATGCAATTTCTCCTTTGTGCTCCAGCCCCTGTAAGTGAGCATGGATTGAGAAAAATGACCATCACAGGCTTAATTCAGATCATTCTTCCTGTGCTCCTTTTCCTTTAATATTTTTAAGTATTTTTAATCAACAAATCCAGTTTTCACCAGTTCCGAGCAGAAAATTTTTCAAGGTATTTTCTCCTAGGAAGCAGAAAGCCCTGGTGGCAAACCTCAGCATCTTCCTGTGTTTCTTCTTTTCAGCAGGGGGATTGCAATCCCTATTGCAATCTTCTGCTTCGTCTGCTTCCCAGAGGTTCTCTGGAGGGCAGATCCACTCCACGCCTCCACCTCCGCCTTTGTGGTCCCTTACATATTGCAAAGAAACCTGACTTCAACTGTAGCTCATGACATCCTTATTGTTCCGATAGAGCGGAGTTCCGAAAAAATCTGGGAGCTTGCACCCAGCTCTCCGATGCACACTTGTTCTTGCTTCCTTGCATGTCTGTTCCTTCCTGCTCAGTGATCTACTCACAGATATCCCTAGAATTTATGGGAAAACATGTGAGCCTTTTTCCTCATCTCCCTTCCTAGTGCATCCTTTCCTCTCTAAGGTGCATTTATTCTTGGAGCATTTAATGACCAATCTACTGAGCTTTTGTAAAGACTTAAGTGTTTTTAACAGGGTGAAAATGGTCCAGCTGGCCAGAAAGGAGAAAAGGGAGATCCTGGTCTTTCTGTGAGTACTTTACCCAAGATCACATCCTATTACACGGGTCTGAATAGAGAAAATAGGGCAAACCACCCCTAAGAGGTGTAGGGGAGGAGGGAGATGCTGAGAAACAGATTCATTCAGAGAATATCCGGGAAATGAGAGTGTTGGCCATTACCCAGAGACGTCAGACACGCACAGACTGGGGCTGGAGAAGTGCTGGGCTCTACGATGCCAGATCCAAACAACAACCCAGAGCCGGAGGCACATTTCCCCTCTCTCATCCTCCCCATGATGCTTCAAACTCCTGCTTGGCAGATAGGATCAGTGCCAACGCCACAGGGCTGATCAAATGCAAAGAAAGAGCAGGAGAGCAACTATTTTGAAAGTGATTAGGGAGCTGGCATTACTGCAAAAGCTGCTTCTCTGGGTTTATAAATCCCGAAGAAGAAGAAGTGGTTGATCCATGTGGGTCAGGGCAAAATCTCTGTTGCAGCTCCCCTAATATTAGGGTCTCCATCCTGTTGCTTGAGCAAATGTGTTTTGTGCCACTTGACTGATATGACTCGGTACTTTCATCTTTCCAGTGTGTGAAGGCCAGGCAGGATTATTTTTAGGATGGGTGTTATGGGCAAGGATGTCTATGTGTGAGCTGCTGAAAAGCCCAGCTCCCTGCACAGTAAGTGGCCCAAAATTTGTTGTCGCTACAAGGGATAAGAGGTAGCAACCACGTGAAGTGCAGTAGGATACCAACTGTTGCACATGGAAGATGCTCAACTGAAACAGTGACAGTTGGCTGGCCCAAGGGTCAGGGATAGACTCAAAATCCATAAGACCAGATGTCTCACTCTGTGGGTAACATCATTAACTGGTAAAAAAAACAGAGGGAAAGAACAAAATATGGTACAGCTATACCTCATCTAAATCTAGAGCTACAGCCCACCTCCATGGGTCAAGCCTGCAGTATAATTTGAGCAGCTCCTTTGCATGGATGCAGGTGGCTTGATGAAACTTCTCAGAGGTGAGGGTCATCTGCAAGACCATGGCTTCAGGGACAGTGCCAAAAGGGTGTGGAGACTCACTGGAAAGCCAGCCTGGCCTTGAGGTGTGCCATGGTCCTTATGTTGGGTTGTGGATCTCAGATCCTTGGGGCAAGACGAGCTGGCTGCAAAGCAAATAATTTCACTGATGAACCACAAACCTTGAACCAAGGTCCCTGTGACACCAAACATTCGTCTCTGATCTCGGCTATACCCAAGCTGAGATGGTTTCATTTGTGGTCCTAGAGGCCACCTTCAATGGGGTGAACAGAGTCAGGACAGGGCACAGAGTGGAGGGAGATGGTGCCAGCATAGAAAATTGCCACTAACCTCTGCTTTCCCCACACGGCACAGGAGGAAGAGGTGAAGGAGGTGGTCAGGAGCGAAATGAGAGGCAGAAGCGGTAAGTCGGCCGGCAAGCCGAGCTCGGGGCCACTGCTCTGACACCTGCCAGAGACTAAATTGGAGCAATTTGAGTGCCAGCACGTGCTGGCTCGGCAGAGCAAATATCATCCCATTAGCAGCAAGCGGAGATGTGTCGCCTCCCCACACTTGGAGACAAGTGTGGGCTTCTAGGCCACGAGGTCTCTGCCATAGTCCTGACCTCCTACTCAAACTCTTAATTTTTTCCCTTTAAACCCTCTCTCTTCCCATTTCTTCCCCTGTGATTTTGTCAGAACAGCTTTCCTCGCTGGTCATCTCCATTTCCTCGCTGATTGGTGAAAGGCTCCGGGTCATGAGGAAAAATTTGGAGCTGCATTTTGCCTAATAACAACCTTTTAATTCCTGTCTACTTCGTAGCACTTCTTGACACACAGACCTCTCCCCTCCGGCGGTGAATAACTGCCAACCAGCACCACAACAGTAACAAAACCCACCACATTTTGGGATGGTTTTACCCCAGAATCCCAACATCACAAGAGTGTCAGGTTTTTGGGGTCTTGCTTTCCTTGCCCTGCCCCCACTCCCTGGGGTCTGCCTGTGGTCAAGGAGGGTTTGGGTTCACTGCCACTTGCCAAGGTGCTTCAACCATTAAGCTGGAGTCGCACTCATTTATGCCTAGAGATGTTAAGGGGCATTTCAATGCTTTGAGAAGGGGAAAAAAAGGATGAAAAATAGTCCATGAAACCATGCGCTGCCTGTAAAAATAATGATTTTGTTGAAAAATCTTATTTACATAGGGGAAAAAAGAAGTAGCAAACAAACTGTGCCCTGTCTCTTATGTTTGCAGATTGTGGAGGTGAGTTGGGAAGGATGCTCATGGAAAGGGGTAAGGCTGATAATATCTACATAGAAATGCACATGAATTCATGCAGTAAAGGATGTTCTCCTTGCCCCAAAACAGCCTGAAACTGCAAGTGAAAAGATATTGTTAAGAATAAGTGCTTTTGCCTGTGATTCAGTGCAGAAAAGGACCCTGGATCACCAACTGCTTTTCGACATACAGCTGGATGTGCGTAACTTAGCTCACCCTTTTTGTGGGTCCCCAGTTTTTTAGTGGACAAGTCTTACTTAAGAAGACTGGCAGTGCTCAGCACTTCAGGGGACCTATCTCATGGAGATGTTGATCACGCAGCATTTAATTATCCCTGTAGTTTTTATTACGACTTCATCCCAGCTGACACTTGGAAACATGTCCGTGCAGTCATGGAGGTCCCAAGGAAGCCCAGCACACTTCTTGGGAACCACTTTCTCAAAACCAGCTTTTATTCTGAATAAGTTTAGCGAATCCCCTGCTCCCTTCCTTGAGAAGACAGTAGTCAGTACCATCTCCTCTTAATTGCTTGCCCTTCTCTAGAGTACATGTGATTTGGAAATAGGTTTCCGACCTTGACCACGTACCCCAGTGGTCTGTAGGCTTTGGCCAGTGAAACATTGTGTTGTGACTTGTCTCCCACACCGTGTTGTGCAGTGCAGTAATTCTATTGAGCTATAAGCATTTATCGAAACATGGTGACTTTCAAACTGTGGCACCACATTTCATCATCACTGACCCAGCGATTAAATCTGCAGGTCTGGAGGCAGCTGAAAACAACAGGCAGCTCCAAGGGTATTTTCAGCCTCCAGAACATACCAGCAGGGATGGTGAAAGCCAGGAAGAAATGCTTAAAAAAACTCAGAGCACCACCACGTTGGTGACTTTGGCGAAGCCCTTCATGGAGCCACCTTCACTTATTGCAGGTAAGTGCAGCTGCGTGGCTGCATGCTTTCCATCTTTCCAACCTTGGCAGCCAGTATCTTCTGGAGCACCCCGTGAACCCAGTGCTAAATTCTCTTCCCTGGGATTGGGCAGAAATAAGGCAGTGATGGGATTTCCAGTGAGGATTCTCATGCTGCAATGCCCCTGTGCTGAAAAGGGCTGGTCTGTGGCTCAGAGACGAGGTGAGCTGATGCCCCTGGAAAGGATGGTGGGTGAGCAAAAAAAGTCTAATATGTGTGGTCTCGGTGATGATCACCACCTTCAAAAGGATGCATTTTTAAAGGCTGGAAGGAGGCAGACATTTCCAGGCTGATTTTGTGTCGGTTCCCCCCCCCCCCGCCACCGTGTCCATTGCAACTTCTAGTAAAGCTTCCTATCAGCCAGAAATTACATCTCTGAGACCAAACACTCAAGCTATTACAGACTATTTCCGCCCAGGGCCTCATGAACCCTTTAATGGGTAAAACTGCTGATTACAGCTAATGGGAAAACAACCAGCTCTATTTCTGTCCCTTTGTGTTGCCCAAGAGAGAGGGGGAAAGAGAAGGGCCAAGGTCAGGACAAACGCGATACAGACCTGGCTGTACACGAACACCATTGGGTTTGTGGCATCTCCTCACACTGCATCTACCTCTACACCAGGCAACTGGACAGGTCAAGAGCATGATCCAAGACTGGCCACGCTTTTAGGTATTGCCAAGCCCCCAGTAGGGTCTTGAGCAGCACCGTGGAGCTGAGGTGCAACCATCATTTTGGGGGATGAAGGCTGCTCAGCCACATGGAGGTGAACTATGTCCTGCTACTTGCCCATGGGCTGGAGGGAGGTTCATGGCCCACTCTGTAGGCACAGCTGATGGCGTGGTTCCCCAGGAAGCTCCAGGACCACCTTGGGATGCATTGGGATGCAGTGTCCCAGTGGAAAAGCCCAGGATTTGAGGCTGATGGATACAGCGAAATCCATGAATGCTTGGCTGAGAACAACCATCGTTCCAGGGAGAGGACAGGATGGGGAAATTTGAGCTGCATTTCAGATCGTCTACCCTTTCTTCTGACTGTGAACCAATGTAGTGAGCATTATGGTGAGGGAATGCTTGGCCCAGCTTCATGCAGATCTGATGAGCAACGACCCTTGGTACGGAAGAGCTACCAGTTGGATATCCTTCTTCTCCTGTCCCTGTGGGATAATGGCTCATGGGTGACTTTTCTGGGCCCTATGGGCCTGCCTGTCACCTGGGATGCTGATGGAGGCAACAAGCAGCCTTTGACATGACTGGCTTGAGGGGTTTCTGGGTAGCTCTGCCCTAAATTTTAGCAGCAACCTGGAAATGACCTTCACCCAGAACAAACTATATGAGCTGCCCTTCTTCAGGTCCATCACATCTTCAAATCTGTGTCACAGCCACCCACAGACCCTCTGACCTCTTCATCAGGGCTTGGCTTTGAATCTTGATTTATAGGAGACAGGGAGTGAAAACATGATGCAGAAGGGCTGGGGGTGGGAATAAGGACTTGCTTGTGGAGGGCTTTCTGCACTTGGTGCTCAAAGTCCAAACAAGACAGGGCAGGACTCAAAAGAAGGGAGAGTTCAGACTCATTTCTTGCAATTCAGCAAGTCACACATTAAGATGTGGCTGCTCAGATTTTATCACCAGGAGGAGGAGGAGGGTTGGATAGCATAGATAGAGCTGCCATTGACACAGGCAGGGGGATGGCATCAGCACTTTGTCTCAGAAAAAAAGGTAGTCACAGCGCCAGATGTAGAAGGGAGCCATCTAAAATGCAGCATCCTGTGCCCCTGCAATGATCCTGCACAAACTCTAGTCCCCCAGCATCTATGGGGCAAAGCTTTCTGCAGACTGGTCATGCAGCAGCTGAGTGGCCAGTCAGCACAAAAGTTGGCCGGTCAGTTCACTGGTTGGCCAGTGAGCACATGGGTTGGCCAACCAGTTCTACTCTAGAAATAATTAATAAAAAAAAATCACATTGCACTTTCATACTGAGCAAGACACCCCAATGTTACATACTTTTACACCCCAAAACAAGTCATAGCCTGTACAAGCTGTTGACCTACAGTTTATATGCATTGACCTTTATTACCCATGGTGGCCCTTTCCCTGAGCTTTGGGAAGAGTTTTAAGTTAAATCCGTTGATGATGACCTCCATTTTTCCCCCATGTAATCTGCTAAGGACCAAACAAATGCCCCAAATCCAGCTAAGCCTAGAACCAGATCCAACCATCCTGCCCACCCCCAAGCACTGTCCTGATGTCTACGTCGTACATTGAAGACATCATCCATCTGGGTTTAAACTCACTTTATATCAAGGCAGCATTTGGGATCTGGGCGGTTTCAGATCGATGGGGCGTACCACATGTTATTGAATCACAGCTGCAGCCGTCGCCAGCCGACAATCCCATTAAAGCCTGGGTCTGAGGCAGGAGGGCTCATAAATCGCTCTGCTAAGTGATGAGTGCGGATAGGCGCTCTAAATGTTAACAGGATTCTGCAGTCGGAGGGTTATTACTGCCAGATTACAATCGCTCCTGGCTTTTCAAAGCTCGCAGATTTACAAAACTCTGGCCTGACATTTATCTCCTGCAAACAACCACAAATACTTCCATTTTCTCTGACTAACACCCAACCTTTCTGACTGAGTTGTTTAACACCATTAAGAATTTTATTGCTGCCGGTTTCTCCCTCCCCTCGCCAATTGCTCTGTGACATTTATTAAGAGAACTTGTTAGCCAGCGGAAACCCATGTAAGGCTCCAATGATCTATATTTAAATGGCGGCTAATTTGTTTGCGTGCCCTCGTTATGTGTGATTTCCATTTGCTTCCCCAGCGGCTCCCCAGGCGCAGCAGATAACAGGTCCCTCTCAGCACAAGCGCCGAGAAGCTCACAGTCAATTACCAGGTGAAATGCACTGAATTAAGTGACATTTAGGGAAGTCACTTCCCGGGTGGGAAGTGCTTTTTGGCATTGGGATCAAGGGGATGTGGCGCTGAAAGAGTTACACGTGGCAGCAAGCAGAGGCTCAAATCTCAGGTTTGGACTTGGCTTACAGCAGATGCTTTTGCTCCAGGGCGTTGAGCTGGTGGTGAACAAACTGGAGGATGTTCACCTATCACGTGTTGTCCAGCCTCAACAGCAAAATGCATAGTGAGAGTCCCCCCAATAACACCCTGAATACAACCACCCCTGCAAAGACCACCCCTCACCCAGGTCTCAGGGGTTAATTGCTCCCTTGCTAAGGTCAGAGACCACCATGATGGGCAGGCACCACAGGGGTGGATGGTGCCATGGAGCAACAAGGAGCCTCGTGCTCATCCCACGATGGAAATCTACTGCTGGGTGCCCACCCTTTGCTCTGACAGCCCCTCCATTGCTTTGGGCTAAGGCTCTGCCTGTGGGGCAGCGGGAGTCCCTGGACCAGCCCCACACATTTGCTGGGGGCGGGGTGGGGGGCACAGGGGTGGCAGAGTGAGGCCTTTTCCCACCTAGGTCCAACACACGAGTGGGTGGGGGGGTGTTTCCCTGCAGCCCCCTGCCTGCAGCCGATGGACGAGGGCTCCTGCCGGCACTATGCCCTGCTCTGGTATTACCACCCAGAGGCCAACGCCTGCCGGCCCTTCATCTTCGGGGGATGTCGAGGGAACAGTAACCGCTTTGAAACCAAATGGAAATGTGAGCGGCGGTGCAAAACCTCAGCAGGTAAGACAGCCCCTGAGCCCTCCAGCCCTCCTCTTCCTCTGATCAGGAGCAAAGTCAAAGCAGGAAAACACATCCATGGTCAGCCCACCTCCATTGCCTTATGATGCCCCATCAGGACCAAGCAAGGACTTGGAGGCATGTCCCTAGTTTGCAATGTCTCACTCCCCTCCCACTCCCAGCTCACTTTGGTCCCCTCCAGCCCCTCCTAGATGCTGCTGGACATCTCCTCTCTTGGGCCACATCCACTGATGGGATGCAGGTAGACCTGTGGGTGATGAGGAGTGTCCACATTGGCACCAGCACTGGATACTGATAGCTTGCATGCCTCAGGCTTGGTCATCTTGTGCTTTCTGAGGGCTGAGATTTGTGGGAATTTGGAGGCTGGTGCCCTCAGAACCCTGGATTATTCCATCCAAGCACCTTTCTGTCTTCTCCAGCCACTGAGGACTCCAGGCAGAACCTGAAATTGGTGGAGCTGCCCTGATCTAGACCAGCCCATAGGCAGTCCCAAACACCCCTGCACTGGGTCCACACCTTATCCAGGGTTTCAATGGACAAAATTCACTCCTGGAAGCCCACCTGGGCTCCTGTTGCCTGATCTAGGGTTCATGGGGTTCATGAGGTCATGTGTGGCTCACCGTAGGGGAAATGGGCTCATGCTGGCCCTGACAGTAATGCAAACACTACTGCTGCTGAGCAGTGTACAAGCTGTGGCTGAAACCAGCCTTCCTAGAAAGATGCTCCTTTCTCAGCATGGAGAAAATCCCTCTAGGCAGTAGCAGAAATGCATTAGTTGTCCACAATACATTAAAAAAAAAACCCCTTTGATGAGGCTCATCTGCTCTGGTTTTGAAGGCATTTTAAAAAAGATAAAAGTAATTAAAAGTGGGGATCTGTAAGTTCAAGTTCATTTTGGAGCTTTTAGGTGGTCTCTACTTCGTTGGTTGTTTTTTAGACTGGCACCTATTATGCATAAAATCAAGACCTTTGCACAGGTTGTTATCATCCACTTGAATCTTTCTGATTTGCAATGGACTTTGCGCAGCCCGGGCTTCCTATTCTGCAAGAAAGAAGGCAGTGCAAATATTCATTGCTCTAAGTCCAGTTTAGGACAGGCAATGCCATCCTGGAGAGCTGAAGTGCTCTTTGGAGAGAAGGAATATGTATTGACTGACCAGGAAGGAGGGATTTCCCACCCTCATGCAGCCAGCCCAAACTGAGTGCCTCCTCTGTCTCACTCCGCTGCGAGGGTTAGCGTCGCTCCTTGGGGATCCCATCCTTGTTCATTGACCATAAGGGCAGTCAAGGTAAACCAGTTGGCCCATGTAGTTTGGTCAGTGCCCACGTTTGGTGGCCTGCTTCTTCGCAGTGCACTGCGTGAGGGGAAGCCACTCTCGGTACTTTAAATCCAGTCTCAGCAGCACAGGTAAGAAGTGAACCTCTTCCCAGCCAACACTTTACCCCGGCGCATAAGCATTGAGAGACAGTGTTGGCTCCACAAAGCAGCTGTAGATACCTCCAGCACTGTGTCTGCACTCCCTTTGTGGGAAGAAGCAGCCAGTGGGGAGTGGGAGTCATCCAAAAACAGACCAGGTACATGTATTCTCTACGTACCCATTTCTCCTTGCTGACCCTAAATGGTGCCTGGAGCTGGTGCGCATTGCGATATTTGCTTTATGGATGTCTCAGACGTTGTGACATGACGTGGCGTTGATGATCCCATGGTGTCAGGGGCCTCCCTAGCCACTGTGAGCATGGGAGGTCCAAGAAAAAGCCCAAGCTGTAGCCAACTTCCAATGTTCCCTTTGTTTTCTCTTTCCTCGCTTTCGAAAACAAGTCAGGGGGAGGTGATCGGCTGCAATTGCCATGTTTAAAGAAAAAAGAAACGGAGCTGCAAGAAGTGTCTCCAGGACATCTCAGAGAGTGAACAAGCAAGACAAACCATTTAATGTGAAGAGGCAAGGGGTGTGTGAAGGGTGTTGGAGAACTGTAATCATGAGCAGGAAATAAAGTGGTATGAGGAGAAGGAAACATCTGATGGCTCAGGAAAGAAGAGATGTCCGGAGGCTCACGACTGCACCACTTGCCCCATAGGACTACAGTGCAGAACTAGGCAACACACACTCCTGAGTTTATTTTTGTAAAATAAAAGCATGTTAATGCTGCTGTGTATAATTCTAGTTCATAATTCACCTGGAAGCAGTAACCCTTTGAGAACGGCAGAGAGAAAGCTGGGAACTTCCACTGCCCCACGTCAGACCCGTTGTGCAGGTTGAGCCCCATCCCATAGCAGATAACCTCATCCCTAAACTCCCCATGGCCTGTAGCAAGTCCCACTTTCTCCTTCACTTGACCGTTCCCTGGGCGGGCGAAGAGGAACCATCCCAAACTGTACAGTTAGAAAAAAAAACAGGGTTCAAAACCAGGTATGGCTTCTCCATGCAAAATGCCACCCCTGAGTCTTCAAGGCATTTGGAGCTGCTGCCTCGAGAGGAATGGAATTCCAGCCAGTGGGAGGGTAAACCTCTGGGTTTTGGTGGCCACGCTGATCCAGCTGAGAGAGATCCTATCCAACAGCATCTCCTCCAAGCGCACATCATGGGACAGGATGCCAGTCCCTGGGAAGAGTCACAGCAGCTCCGATGGCACGGAAGTCTCTCCCAGATTTTTAAATATTTACAATTTGCTAAAAAAACAGCAGAAGCGAGAGGCTCAGCCATCCACAGGAGCGAGGAAATTGCTGTCGTGTTGCAACCAGGTAGGAAACACGGTGTCTAAAAATGACACCTCTCAGGTGCAGCGTGGGTTGGCCGACCACATCATCGCTGCCCACGTTACTGGCTTGGCAGGGCTCTCCCCAACATTCTAGTGCTGGCATTTTGGGCTCCCAGACCTTTGCCTGGGGAGCTCTGCTGTGCCCTGGCAACGTGAACATCCATGGGTGCAAGCCTCCATTCCTCTCTCCATAGCAGGTTCCCAATACACATGCCCAAGACTTCTATAAACGGTCACTTTTCTGCCCTATATCGACAAAAAAAGTTGTCATTAAAGAATATACATTGCATTGTATCTTCAAGGATTGCACTGGGAATTGCCTTTCCTCTTCCAAACGCCTTTGGTGGGAATGTAATGTCTAAATGAGGATTTATGCTGGAGTGGGATTGGGGGGGAAATGGTTAGGAAATCAGTGGGTTTTATTAAAAGTTTGGCTGCACAATTTGGTCAGGTTGAGCTCAGATTTCCCCAGCCCAGCAGGATTGTCTCATTGCTACTGGTAGCATAGGCGGGAGAAAGATTGCCCTTACCCACAATATCCCAAGCCCCAAGGAGGGACCAGCAGAGGTTTGGGGGATTTTTATTCCCCCTACAGCTAAAATCTTTATTTACTCAAAAAAAAAAAAAAAAAAAGAATTTGGTAAATGTTGGCAATGAGACAAGTGCCATTTTCAGACTGACATTTCCAGCCTCTCCTCTTGAAATGCTGTTCTGTATCGAGATGTACTTTGGCAAGAAAAAACATTCAGGTATTTTATCATGGCAAGAAAAATATCCCCTCAGAAAAGAAACAAAATGTTCCCTCCTAAGCAAAACAGCGGGTAGAGCGTCACCAAAGAGAAAGCATTTCTGCATTTCCAGGTGAGGTCACAGCATTGAGACACAGGTGTTTTTCTGAGAAACACACCGCATTTTCACATTTCCCCAGCATCACAGTGACGGGGGGCATTTTGTAAGGGAGGTTGCAGGATGCTGATGTCTGCAGAGCCCTGGCCGGGCTGGGACCTGGCAGGGTGTCCGGCTGGGCGGGTGTTGCAGCTTCTGGTCCTCAACCAGCCCAGGAGACATGGAGTGACTTTAACCTCAGCTCCTGCATCAGCCCAGGAGAGTTCAGACCACCCAGAGGAGCAAAGCATTTGCAATCAGCAACAAAAAACCTTAATTCCTAGAAATAATCACTGTGCACAAGAAAACAGAGACCTAACAGAGTGCACAAACCCACAGGTATGAAAATCTTTATTTAGGTGGGACCTTGCCAAGGGACACAAGTAGTTGAATTCCCACAATTGTACAGAGCAAACAACATTTCAGAGCCTTAAAAGAGGGGGGTGAGGGGAAAGGAACTCGGACTTACGAAGCTTTGGAGATGCACCTCCAGAAAGGTTCACCCACGTTGATCTGATTTTGGGTACCTCTGCTTGCAAACCCCCATTCCCCAAATGAGGCTTCCTGATGCAAACCAGCCCACGGATGGACTGGAGCAAAAATATCTGTATGGGCAAAATGGGACCTACTGTAAACAGTTCTCAGTGATTAATACAGAAAAAGCTCATGAATAATATTTATTATTACAAGAAAAAACCCTTCTGCTATCTCCCTTTTCTCTGGTGCGGTGCTCACCCTGCCAGCGTCCCTTCAGTGAAGGCATCAGTGGCCTCCAGCAGAAATATGGCATTGTGATACTTGAGTGGCCACCACCACTTGACCCAGGGTGTCAGGTCAGTGTAAAACCTGTGGTGTTTTACTAGCAACGGCCAAAAAAAAATAAAAATAGGGCTGCGGTAGCCTTGGACCAGCTCTATTCTGATCCAGTTCTGGATGTCCCCCCAAACCAGCCTCTCTGCTTTTGGCTCTTCTTGGGCTGACCAAGACTGCATGGTGTCCAGGGCCCAGCGTTTGGCAGCCCTGCAAGTATTTGGCTGTGGGGTTTGGCCCAGCAAGGTAGGGAGGTTTTTCCCAAGGAGGAGTGATTTGAGAAGAAAGACTTTGGGTTGGCCATCACAGGAAATGCTAGGCTGCTCATTCCTGCCTCATCCTACCAAGCCAGCCCACATGTGGCGGCACCATCTTTGGTGATACAGTGATGCATGGGACATAACTCCACCCTACAGACCAACTGCTTGTGTGGATTTGGAGTGCAAATCACCCAATGTCCCTGGAACATGGCTTGGGATCACTGGGTGGCCTGTCCCTACCCCAGAGCTGGGCTGGCATTGCAGTGCCCTGCGGTGCACATGCTCCCCCCCGCCTCCTTCAGCTCCCCGAGCCCTCCCAGGTGATCTCCTCTTGGGCATCTGCCCCCATGTCCTGTCTCTGCCCTCCCTGTGTGCTGCGATGTTGGGTTTCCACCAAGACAACGGAGATGCTCCCAAGAGCCTTTCTCCAATTCAGAGTGCAACAGCATCCCTCCTGGGGACCATTGCCACCAGACAGCTCATGAATAACCCAAAGTGGTACTTATTTACCAAAACCAAGAGGAGAAAGGCTTCCTCCATCCCATGATTGCTCTCCCAGGGACCCCAGCCTTGCATTTCATTGTCCCCCTCCAACTATCAATCGCACCAGGACATTAGAGAAGAGGAAGGTGCATTGCTGTGGGCTGGTGAATCCCTTGGCAGGCATGTTAAGTTGACATCAAGCCTGAGGAGACAATAAGCAATAATAATTGCATGAAGAGCATTTTTATAGCTGTGAATCAGCAGCACAGTGAGGGTCTGGAGGCAGCAGCAGGTGAGCAAATGGACCTGGGACCTCCCGGAGAACACGAGGAATTTCTCTTTCTGCCTCATTACTGCCATATACCAAACAAATGGGACATGACCTTCATTTTTCCTTTTAAGTCCAGTGCCATCACTTAAAATAGGGCTTCAGCTCCCCACATGCAGAATTTCTTGGAAGCTTTTGGCTCCCAGCTTGATAAGTGTGTACACATCCCAAAGCCAAGTCTGGGGGACAAACTTGGCCACCTGGTTTCATGGTCAAGGTGTAGACAAAGAAGAGGGGCAGAGTTTCTCAGGGAGGGTGGTGATTTGGCTCAAGATCCTTCACCACAAACCGTGTTTATGGCACAGCAGCTCACCAGGGAGCCAGGTGACTTAATTCAGATTTGCAAAGAGGTTGGAAGACTTGAGAAGTGAAAACCGCTATTGTGGGCAAGTATATAAGATCAAGCTGTTCAGTCCTCAGCCAGGTGTATTAAATGCAGCTTGAATTTCCCATCAGTGCTGCGGGAGCTTAGGCATAATGGGAAACTGATAACTTGATTTTTTTTAATACATCTAGCCTTAAATGTTTACTATTGATTTGCCATCTGAAGCGCTTCGGCAGGGCCAAAATATTACCGGAATGCATCCTCGGTGTTTCCTTGGAAATGTCATGTCACTCTAATTGAGTTTCTTGAAATTATTTGATTGCAGGGTGGGGGAGACTTTTAGGGCTGAACGAATTGCTGGCAAGCTGACTGCTTTCCAGGCGCAGGGAGCTGGGACTGCTCCAAACAGCGCGAAGCCAGAAGATTCCTGAACATACATTGGAGAACGGCCTTAGAAAGCAAAGAGCATTGCTACAAGTGGTCAGCCCTGGGCATGTGAAAAGCTGGGGCTTTGAATGCACATAAAACCAACTTCACAAATCCTCGTGGAGTTTGCAAAGTGGAGGGCGATTTTGGAGCACGAGTGACCCCATCGCTCGTTTTGTACGCATCATGCGGCTCCAGAGCTGAGCCCGTGGGCCTGTGTCTATGGATATACACGCACCTATAGCTTGAGCATGCTCAGCCCCTTTGCAGGAGTGGGTTTCTTGTGCAACCAGCCAGCAAAGTCTTGCAAGGAGATGTAGAGAGGAGAAACTCACTTCATCGCGGCATCCAACGTCCACGGGCAGTTCCTTAGCAACCCTGACAAAAAGAAAATGGATCGCGAGAGATGAAGAGTCTGGGCCGGCGTAATTTAGTAATTTGATAATGATACAGTCCCTGAAATGGCCACCAGCACTGACAGCTGGGCTCCGAGCATCATCCAGCGTCCTCTAGCTGCACCTGGCATATTGGAGCGGACAGGCTGTTTGGGAGGGAGCTGACAAAAGCCCGTCTTCACTCCTGCCAGAGTCAAAAGCAACAAAAAAGTTCATCGCCATGTAACCAGCCTGAATTGTGCTCAGTTAGGTTAATTGATTATGCGGTATTTTTAGAGCAGGAGTAATTTAGGCTCTGGAGATGCCACGGAGGTAAACGGCTATGAGTTAATGCAGGGCTGGACCTGAGCACCAGCAAGTCCATCTTGCAAAACCCTCCAGCACATCCTCCGTGCTCGGGCTCCGTGGGAGGCGTTGGAGGCTTGCGTGCTGCCCGCAGACCTTTTGAGTGATATCCATCACTTTTCGGAGCAATAGTAATCGCTATATCACTGTATTGCTATATACAGCCTCTTGAACAGCATTGCTGGGAGGCCTCTGGTGAACACTATCCCCTGAACACTGCAAGAGTGGAATTGTAACCCAACAGTCACAACACCCTTGAGAAGGAGGGAAAATGCTTAAAAAGCCTGAAAAACCTTCTGTGTCAGGAAGGCAGCTCTGCCTGTTTGAACTGGGACAAGCAGGAACAAAAATAGGGGTGGATTTGTCCCTGACATCAGTGCTCTGTGGGTTAGGAGGAAAATCAAGGAGAAACTCTTGCCATCCAGGAGCCAGGGCTCCTGTGGGACCTGCCTCAGGTTGTCTGTCCTGCCCCATTTTGCACCCCAAACCACCCCAGTAAATCCCATTTGAACCCTCAATTCTTCTGGATGGCTTCCTCTGGACTGCTCCTCACCCATCCCCTGCCTTGGGCATCCCTCAGCTCAGCACCCTGAGCCCACCGGTGGGCTCGGCATCCCCCAGATGTGTCCCACCCTGCTCCTGAAACCACCCTAAGGACCTCCCCATGGATCATCAAGCCAAGGGGTCAACCCACGGCCATGATCCCAGTGGCAAAGAAATGCTGGAGGAGCAATATAACCCATCTGTAGAGAAAAAAACATCGCATTTGTTGAGCAATGTCTCTCCCACTCACCTCATCCAGCTGCTGCAGCCTCACCAGTGGGAGCAATCCCTGCTTACGGAGGCAGGAAAAAGGAGAAGCAGCTCTTTTTATACTTCAGTCCATGGAGTATAAATAGGTTTATGTGTAGACCCACTGTCAGGATAAATGCCCCGAGGCCAGCACCGCTCCTGCACATAGATCCTTGCTCCTGCTGCCTCCCTTTACATTTTTCCTTGATTTTAGATGTTTCCTTCCACCTGGAGATGGGATGCACTCACATAGCTGCAGGCTCGTACCATGTGTATAGGTAGGTGTAAACACCTCTCTGAAGAAGGGGCAGGAGGTGCAACAGAGAGACAGCAGATAAAAACATTGCAGCAAACACTTGGGAAAGACAATCTGGAGGATTTAAGATTATTTTTTCTTCTCCATTACTTGTTTATTTTCTTCCTTTGGTGGGAAGACATCAAGAACCAAGCTTTATTTCATGCCTGAAGGCCATCAGTGGTGAAGTTGGTCTTTGGGTTTGGCCCAAGCGATTCTTGGAGAAGCATATGTAGCAATCCGCAAAATAGCCCCAGCCCATTTTATCCCAAAGAGGCTTCTCTGATATTACATTTGCATCAAAAGCTCAAAGCAGAGCTAATTAATTGCCAGGAACATGAAACACTGAAGGTGGGGTGGGTAACTGCTCGTTACAGGCAGCCAAGTGTTTTGCGTACAACCGGGGCTGTAAATCCCCTGTGGCCCTGCAGCAGCAGCAAGAGACTCGGGGCCCAAGAAGGTGAAAAAAGGGCAAGAAAGGGAAAAAAAAACAAATCAGGCCCTGAAAAACTAACAAACTCCATGGTCCCATCTCCTTTCCTCCCTCTACTGAGGTCATGGCTCAAAGCTTTCCAAGCCCTCAGCACCCGCTATATGGCCACCTTGGAGAGACATGCAGGGACTTGCTGCTGCTGAGCTGTTGGAAGGACTGAAAGTCACCCCGAAAATGGGGTGATGGGGAAGAGAAACCCACCAAAAATCAGCCTCCGGGGAGGGGAAGAGGGGAAGAGTCATTCACTGTAGGGTTACAGAGAGATGGGAGATGGGCAATCTCGTATCACAGCAAGACCCTCCTCCCTCTGCAGCCTTGAAAATGCAAATTGAGTCTTAGAGAATATTAAAGAAAGGACAAAGCAAACCATAAAACTCCCTTCTGCCCCTCTATGGACCCACAGTGCATCCGTGTCTGACTCCTCTGTGCAATTCTGGTGCTGGAAGGAGCAAACAGGACCTCGCATCGCATTGCCTTCACCTCCCCGGGCCAGGCAAAACTTCTGTGCTGGTATTTGGGACAATGCTTTTTGCTTTCAAGGCTTCGGGTGTGATACAGCCACAAGTCACTGTGTCTTATTTTTCCCAGTAACGGAATGGTTGTAGTGATGAAACTTTAATAAGATCCTCTTCAGCTGCCCACCTTTGGACTTTAAATGATGATTCACAGAAGGAAATTGAGCTCGGCGAGAGCAAGGGCAGGCTGCGGAGAGGTGGGAAGGTGTCCTGCTCCTGGAGAGACAGACGCACGAGGGAGACGTGCGAGGACACTCATGACAAAGCCTGCATTTTTCATAAGTTTGGTAATTTTTGGATAAACTTTTAAGGAGTTTGAGTCCTCTCTGCCGCCAGCCAGCTCCCATGGGTGCTCCAGCCTGTTTGTAGCACGGCTCCTTCCTCCTGTGGGGTGAGCTGGGGTTATTTTCGTGCTGTGACATTTTCCATTTTGCAAGAAAATCTCCTCTCCGATCACCTGCAAAAGCAAAGACTGAAGCAGGGATCTGCCAGCCATGGTGGGCAGCCGGTAACAGCTAAACCAGTCCGGTTTGCTTTTAAAGCAGACTGATAGGGATGAACTGGGCAGTTCGACTTCTTTCATCTTTCTTTCTTAGGTGCTGCCTTCTCTTTCCTATTTTCCCCTAATAAAATCACCGCGAAGACTCCATGTCTGCCGTGCGCATTTGCCTCCTGCAACGATGTTGTCCTGCACTGACCCTTCCCAACAGCAAAGCATTTTATGGGTAAATAAAAACATTGAAATATGCCCTGGTATCTGCTCAGGAGATGGAGATGGTTTTCACCGTCTGGCTCCAGCAGTGACCTGCTGGACGATGGGAAAGTTGTTCACTTCTGTGCTCCGGCTTCTCTCTCAGGTAGTTTTTGTTGTCTGCAGGAAAAAATTAAATAGATTTATATTTACATGTGTCATTCAGGCAGAATATTGACTTTTGAGGGGGACCATGTCATTCCTTCCAATGTAGTGTGTCTTTAGGGTTCTCTTGATTGCTTTTCGCCTTTGCAGCCACAAGGATGATCTGTCTCAAGCCTGGCTGCCCAGGAAAGCAGTTTGTTAAGCATCGAGTCCCTCCTTTCAGTCTGCTCTTGTGCCCTGGTGTCCCACGAGACCTTTGGGATCCACTCCCACCCAATTCAGTCAAACAGGGTGAGGTGAGAGTGAACCCCAACTGTGTGAAGATAGGTCCACGGTGGAGGTGGGTAACCACACTTCTCACCCTCCCATGTGAGGCTGCAGCAGTAGCTGCAGACACCAAAGAGCCCAGGTGGGAGTTGACACCCACAGGACCTCCTGGCATGTGGGTCAGCCCTTTCCCAACATCCCCAAGTCATCTTGTTGCAGCCAGCATCCAGGAAGGGCTGAACACCCCATTTCCAACCATTCGGAGCACGCACAACCCATGGGGACAGCCTGAAGCAGTTGCAATGGATAAAAACTACACGCTCACACGTTCTCCCTCCATCACACATGCTCTCCTACCAAACTCAAGAAAGCTTCGGTGA
The DNA here is from genome assembly GCF_011004875.1 of Balearica regulorum gibbericeps. Taxonomy (NCBI): domain Eukaryota; kingdom Metazoa; phylum Chordata; class Aves; order Gruiformes; family Gruidae; genus Balearica; species Balearica regulorum. The sequence continues at coordinate 2,076,340 of NC_046184.1, read as the reverse complement.
GAGAGGATGCCCACCTCACCACAAGGGACAGGATGGTTGCAAAGGCGGAGCAGCCGTCACTTGTGTGGATGCAGATAAATAGACCTTACCCCCTCCCAACCTATGGTCTTCATATAATTTAATTCACTTTGGAGATACACTGAAACAAGTTAAAGACCTCACCAGCTCTGGGAAAGACTGCGCTTTAGGATGGCTTAATCAATCTACTTTGACATCACGCCTTTCTCTAAGCTATGTTCCCTTCCCCAAGTACCTGAATCCTGGGTTCCCAGTCATTTTGGCAATAGCAGGGCTTCAGTTTTCTCCTGAAGACTTGAAGCTCCTGGAGGTGATCAGGGACACCAGGTCCTTGCATCAGAGAGGTGCACCAGGCCTTGATTTCTGGGGTACCAGTTTTGCCCTGCCTTTGGGGCTGGGGGATTCCAGATCCATGCCCCATGACAGAAGTAATAACCTTTCCACATCTTTTGCATTCCTCATCTGATGTCCTTTGAGCAGGTGACAATTGAGTCCAAAATGCTACCAGAGACATTTCCAGTGGTTCCCCTGACCCTTTGAAAGTATCCTCTACCCCAATGGGATGTGAAGCCAAGGCAGGGATGGCGTCACCCCCTTCCAGTAGGTAGAGGGGACCCACTTTCTAAGTCACCACAAAGATTTCATAAAGCACCCATTGGCCAGGTCCGCACTCAGAGCTCCCATCTCACATGTATTTACGTGCTCAACCCCCTTCTTCCATCCCCAGACCAAAAAAATCAGAGGAGGGGGGTCCCCAATCCACTCTGAAGCATTCAGGGCTATCAGTGGTCTGACCCAATGTCCAAGGGTCTCCTGAGCTTTCCACAAGGACCACAAACAATATCTGCAGCCCTCAGGGAGCAAGAGGATGCACAACACATCTCTCCAAAGAGGCACCATGGGAGAAAAACGCTGGTGAAGGCCTCTCTGTCCAACCCAGGCACAAAACCTTCTTCCATAGGTAGTCAAACCTGGGTTGAATCAAACCTGGGTGGAGCTTAGCACCACCCAAGGAATTGCATATATTTTTAAAAGCTTTAGATACCTTCTGCTAAGATTCAGGCCCTGACGTGCAATGTCACCTGGTCTGCCGACACTAATTAAGCTAATGGTTAACAGTGCTGACTCAAGCCCTTCTTACCCCATGGAGGAAGGTAATGCAGGACACAAGTCAAGCAGGAAGCCAAAGGTTGCTTAGAATCAGCACTCGTGCATCTGCAACAAGCGCAAGGGGAAATAATTTTTAATGGACCTCCACCACAGGGGATGGTTTGGAACTAGCTCTCATCTATCACTGCTTCCTCACTGCAGACCATGAGCTGAAGGGTTGCATCAGCTCCAGGGACCATGCAGCCCTTAGAGATACCTCATCTCTCTGCAATAAATGAGCCCACGAGGGTTTGCCAGAAGAAGAGGAGTGAGGAGTGGTGGCCAGGAGGTGATTTCCCTTGCTTTTGCTGGGAAAAAGTCCCTCTAATGCAGTTTCCCACCCAGGTCTTTGCATTGAAGTCTGCAAGTGGTTTCCTTGCCCAAAAATACAAGCAAAGGCTCCAAAGATTTGATAACCAAACCACCTTCCAGGTCTCAGTGAAGGAGGGGAAAAGAAAATGTCAGCCCAGGAGTTGAAAGCTTCAAATGAAAACGAAAGAGAAGTGAATTGCTGGAGCAGTGGATCCTGACGTGTCTCAGCCAACATCTGGAGGTGATGAAAGGGAGAACGCTCTACCCAGGACTGAATCCAAAGGGGAGCTCTCACCGTTACCAGTTGCTGCCTCTCAGACAACGGCCAGCATCTTCAGAGGCTGGGTGAGAATCGCAAAGATGCTCATCCAAGAATATCCACAGTCATGGCTCCTTTTCTCCAAAGGAGCAGCTGTGACCATCACTGGTGTGGCCCAGCAGTGAGAATATCTCCCCATCCTAACTCAGAGCCCATCCAGCTTCACTATTGGCTGCTGTTACCTTTTGGAGGAGGCCTCAGAGGGTTTTGCCCAACTTTGGGTAGGATTTGTCCCTTCCCAGGCATAACTGCACCCCACCAGCTTGGTGGCATTTCAAAGCAGGTTTCAGAGGGAAGCTCTGATAACCAGGCAGGGCTGAGCAGCGTCCCGGAGCCATCAGGAGCTCCCAGCCCAGCCACAAATCTGCAGTGGCCATCGGAGGGACCATCCACCTGACACCTTTGGGTGTCTCAAACCAGGATCACATGGAAAAACCCCTGTTTCCAGCAGGGAGATCTTCATCCCCATCCTCTTTGTAGCACAAAGTACTTTTGGTTGCAAACCAGCACCATGGGGCATTGCAGGAGACCTCTCTTTGACCACGCCAGGACCAGAGCAGTACTGGGACCACAGATTGGGGTTTTTTCCTGCCTGGCTGCTGTCTTGGGACAATCTGAGTTAATTCTGTTGGACCTCAGTAGGTTTGGGGAGTTTGAGGTGTTGAGGGTTGGTTTTTTTTTCAAGACACACATTATCCTTACACCCCTCTTCTTCCACACCCTGGAAGGAGTTCCCCAAAATTTCAATCTTCCAGGGGTTGCCTGCATGGGAGGAGAAAACCCCCCAGAGATGGGAAACCAGGCAGAAAGCAGAGCAGTGTGAGCAGGGCAAGTCCGTACCTGCTGAGGATGGGGGTTATGAGCACTGCCCCGAGGCAAAACCCTGCCAAGGTGCTGCACCAGCCCCACTCTTCAAATGGAAACACATTAATTTGGATAACACTTAATCAACACTAAAACCCCCAACAGGCATCCTTGGGGGGGATAAAAACCTTTGCATTTAAAATATCCTTGCACCAAGTGCCTGGGTACCTGGAGGAGTGGGGGGAAAGCGGGTCTGCGTGATCCTGCAAAGTCCAGGTGTTGGTGACAGCCCTGTTTTCGTGTGACTCTCACCAGGCTGTCGGGTTGAGACGTCTTTTTTTCCCCCCTCTTTTTTCCTTCTGAATGGGGAGAGGCACCGCAGCCCCGTGACGTTGCCAGCTCCCTCTGATTTCATTTTAATGAAATCATGCCCAAATGAAGGCTCCACGTCTGGACTTACGACTCAAACCCCGTGATCACTCATTTTTATATATACACGAGGGAGGGGAAAAGCGTTTCCATAGAGAGAAAAAATATCACAGCCCTCTTAATAACAATAAAAGAAAAGCGAGGGTGCAGAAGTTCAGGGGAACGCGCCTGATGCCTTTCTCCTCGGAGTGAGTCCGCAGCAACCCCTTCCCGTCCCGACCACCGAGGACTACCAGGTGAGTGCCTGGATTTCATTTATTAACCAGCAGCCAGCTTCATTTGCACAAACTTTAAATATTTCAGTGCTTTCCTTGGTAAATCAGGTTCCACATTTCTCTGCAAGAAGAGAAAAAAAAAAACCAAAAAACCAAAACAGCAGGATAGGGAAAAGCAGTTCAAGATATTGTGTTAAGAAACTCCCCCCCATCCTCCCTCTTAACTAAATATGGTTTTTATTATTATAACAATTTTTGGAGGTAGATCAGGCTGGGCAGCATAGGAAGGGTTTGGAAATCTTGGGAAAACGAAAAGTGGGGAGACAAATCACTGCTGTGGTTAAAGGGATGGGGAGGAGGAAGGCACAGCCCCATCCCCACCGGGTCAGCTTGAATTTCAGAGCCCTGGGAATCAGCATCGTCAGGAGAGATTCATTAGGAAAGTGGAGGCAGCATCAGACAGAGAAAATTTAAAAGGTCTACAGGTCTCATCCACAGTGTTATTTTATTCTAGACTTACTTTTTGACGGGGAAAAAAAAAATTAATCCGATGCCTCTGCTGCCGAGGAGCCTGCGATAACCAGAAAATAGCTTTGTTCCCAGTTAGCAGAGCTGCCTTGCCAGAGGAATTTACTTTTCTCTTTTAAAGCCGAGAGGCAGATCTTCAGCCCATACAAATAGTCCTGCCGTGGCTGTCGGTACCATCTCGATATAATGCCTATAAATTGCTCACGGGCATCCCGGCAATTTCCACCCGCAGGAATGGCACCCACAGGTCACCCTCCGGCAGCAGCAGATTTAACTCCGACTTCCTCAGATGCACCACAGGTGTTTTTTCTTCTTTTCTTGCCTTTTTTTTTTTTTTTTTTTTTTTTTTTTTTTTTTAAGGAGGGGGGAGGAAAACACAATTCCAGCTTGTTATCTGATCCAAAAAAACTTTCTGGCATACTGGGGCACAAAACCCCCATGCAAAAAAAAAAAAAAAACCCAACCAAAAAAACCACCACATCAAAATATCAGCTTTTGCTGTCTGCCAGCACAGCCAGATGCTGCTTTTTTTTTTTTTTTTTTTTTTGCTGCTTTGCCTTGATTTTTGCTTTTTTTTTTGCCAGGATATCCATCCCACAGCTGAAGACCAGGAAACCAGGTGCTGGGTGCGGATGCGTTTCAGCTGCTTTTCCCCCTTGCTCTGCCTTTCCCCTTGCTCAGCTGAGGTCCCCAAAGAGTTTTGCTAAGCAGAATAAAGCCCCAGCCGGCCGTGGGGCCAAGCCACCCATTTCAGACAGTTGGAGAGGTGAGGTCGAGATGCTGCTCCGCCGCTCCAGAGAAGGCAGCGGCAGCTCCAACTAGCTCAGTTCTCTCCTAGCAGACGTGCCGTCTCTGCCAAGCGCTTTCAAAGACGTTCCCGCTCTCCATCGAGCAGCTCGGGGGCCAAACGGTGTCCCCAGGGGCTGCAGGCAGGGGTGAGAAATTTAATAATTTCTAAATTTATGCCCCAAGTCCCGTCCCTCCCCGGCTCCATTCTGCTATCAGGGGCTGCAAGGAGTTTGCTGTGAGGCTGCTGCTTCTGGGGCTGACAGGCAGCGGCAAAGGGGAAGGCTTTGGGATGAAAGAAAGACGTTTGTCCTGTTGAGAATTTGCGAGCAAAAACTAAGTCCCAGGATTTAAATGTCTGATTTGGGAATGAAGGAAGGACAGTTCTGGGTCCCGAATCAGCCTCGCGTAGGGGTTGTGTTCCTGGGAAGGGTTTTCCCACCGCGTCCTACAGCGACGGCTTTGCCAGTGACGCCTGGGTCGTACCACGGCTGCTGGACGTCCTTCTTATCTCATGTGGATGCAGGGCAGAATTAGGGGGGTGGTTGTTGCCCCGGGGGAGCTCTGTGGGGTTTTGTGCAGGGGCGAGTGAGGCAAAGACGTGGAAATCGAGAGGCTCCCTCAAATCCTGCCCCAATCTCCCCATCTGCGGGACAGCGAAGGGCAGAGCTAAGGGGATAAACCTGCCCAAACCTCCCCCTCCGAGTGACAGCCAAGGGCAGAGTTAAGGTGACAGCAGTTTCAGGGTCTGTGGCTCAGCAGCAGAAGGGTCCAGGGTGACAGAGGGTTGATTTCATTTTGGATGGGTCTGAGGACATCTCCCCCACCTAACAGCCCCTCAGTTGTAACCTCGAGATACAGATGTCCACGGAGACCCACGGGAGCCATCCCGCTCTGCAGCAGCTTCCCAAGGGCTTCTCCAGCCTCCTTGGCCCCTCCACGTTCCCATCCCCACAGGAGATAACTTAGCAGCTCACAGCCCCAAACCAGCGGTGAAACCCCAGACCCAGGTAGGGTCCTACACCCCTGGGGACTGTCCCCCATCCAGGGCTTGCCATGCGACGTGCTTGCCACAAGATGGGGCCCGAAGATTGGGAATGCCAGCACGCCTCCAGGCACTTGGAGAGCCCTTGTGCCTTCGGGGCTGGCCCCAGGGACACTCATCTGACCTCAACATGGGCAAAGACCCCCCACCAGGAGATCCCTTGTGGCCTTTTAGGTGGCCTTTTTGAGTGGTCAGGTGGGTATACAGGGAGATGGGTTGCTTCCCAGAGAGACAGGACTCAGAGATGGGAAGTTTTGCAGAGTAGGATGGTTATCCCAAGGTTTTCAGCCCTCCCGAGACCCAAAAATGACCATATGTCAAGCAGGGGGTGATGCTGCCGTGCTGTGATTTTGGAGGTGCCCAAGGAACGATGGCAGGGCTGTCCACTGGGGAACTGTGCCCCAAATGTGCCATCAGATGGGGCAGCCTGTCCTGCACCCAGGGTGGAGGGGGGTCCTGGGGATGGAGCCGTGGGGTGATGGGCAACCCCAGAGCACCCCAGGCCAGGGCTGGAGAGGAGATGTGGGACCGTCCCACTGCACAGGTGGCAGATCACCCCTCCAGCACTGGGGCCAGCTGTCCCACTCCATGCCCTCTTCGGACAGAGTTGGATGAGCGAGTGGATGGGCAATTTCCAGCTTCAGAGAGCACAGAAACATCTCCGGTGGCTTCAGGCTGACCAGAGAGGAGCCGAAAGACAAACCCACCTTTACAGCAGCTGGTGGTACACACAGTTACTCTGTGAAGGTGTTAGCAATGTAGAGAGGGCTGCATGGGGACTGCAATGAGATTGCCCCAGGCAAGGAGGTGCCCATGGTAGAAACCAGCTCTCCTGCAGCAGGCACTTGTGTCTCAGCAAAGGGATGGCCAAATCTTCTCCTCCACTGAGGCTGCAGCCTTGCAAAGCACCTTGGACATCCCACCTCCCACCCAGCACCCCAAAACCAAGGGCTGGGGGGTTGCACCTTGGAGGAGGATGCCCCAGGACAACTCATTCCCACTTGCCCTAACCATTAGATGGGATGGGAGGACTTGGGAGGCGAACCCAAGAGTGCAGAACCTGGGAGGGCAACCCAGTCCTTGGGATGTGGGAGGACATGGAGATGATGGTGCTCTGCTCTGGGCCCCATGGGCAGCTCATGGCCATCTCTGCCCTCCCCACGTTGTTTCCACCAGGCAGGCCACCACAATGCCCCACACCAGGCTGCTGCTCCTCCTTGCCCTCCTCTGCGCCGCTGAGACCGGCCGGGCTCTCCACCTCTACAATACTGCCTCCATCTTCAGCTGCCTCAACGCGGCCCTCAATGAAGCCCAGAAGAGCCGCCCAGAGGAAAACGCCATCTTGGACAAGCGCGGCTTCGACTCCCCATCACCAGAGGAAGCTTCTGAGGAGGAGGAGGGGGAGGACGCGGTGGATGAAGAGATGGGGAAAAGGACGTTCCCGGGAGAAGGCCATTACAAATATGTCTCTCAAGCACAGGTGAAGGGGAAGACCTACCAAAACCGGGCCAAGAGCGACCGCCGCACCAAGGTCACCCTCTCCCTTGATGTCCCCACCAACATCATGAACATCCTCTTCAATATCGCCAAAGCCAAGAACTTGCGGGCAAAGGCCGCCGCCAACGCGCACCTCATGGCCCAAATCGGACGGCGGAAGTGACCTTCCGTGGGGCAGGGGGGACTCGGAGCAGGGCTGGCTGCGTGGGGCCACCACCCGGCCCCAGCCTGCTGGCCAGAGGGGACTGATGGCTGTGTACGATATCAGTGTTGTATATTTTTGACCCATAGAGCTACCTAACTTTCATATCTCTTCTTCCTCCTTCTCTCCTTCCCAATCTCGTCCGTCCCTCCTCCTGGACATTTCCATGCATGGGGAAGAGGCTCATGTCCACAGCAGGACAAAAGGATGTGTCACCTCAGGAAGGTCCCTATTAAAGCTACGATCTCTTGAGTTTCCAATGCTTTGTTCTCCCATCGTCTCCACCGGGTGCTTGGTTGGGTCTGTCTGGGCCTGTAGCCTTTCCAAAACTTCCCTCCACCTCAACCTCATGGCCGTGTCCCCACCACAGTCCAGACCCTAATCCCTCCCAAGTCCCTCCAGACCCTAATCCCTCCCAAGTCCCCACACACAAGCCACCCCTACACACAGTCATCACTGCATTGGGAAGGGAAAAGCAAGACTGATCAGGGGACCTCAGGAGGGATTTCCCAGTTTCTTCTCCTGGGGGACTCTCTAGATTTTAAGGTCATCTTGCAACAACGCCTGTCCTGACCGGCACCTTCAGCAGTTGCAGCTGGGACAGCATCAACCTCCCCATCCACATGGCCTTTAATGAGCACCTCCAGGCCATGGGCTGACCCTGGCCAGGGCCACCCCATGGCCTCAGGTGTGTTTGGACCCCAAGAGTTGCATGTGCTTCCCTGGCTGCTCCAGACCCCATGGGGTTTGTCCATGTTGCCCAATCTACCCCTGTCCAGCTCTCCACCACTCTCCCTTTCTTGGTAGACCTCTGTACCAGTTCTGGGACTTCAGCTCCCCATACACAGACCATCCCTGTCCACCTCACTCTTTTCCACCCTCCACTGAGCCTCAGCTCAACAAGCTCCAACCCCTTCACCTTGGACTATTTATCCCTTCCTCTAAATCTCCCTTTCCCTTCACCTCCCAGCCTAGCTCTAAGATGAAACTCCACCTCTTGGCCTCCATCCCTGCATGTAGCAGGAATGGGAGATGGAGAGAAATTTGGCCCTCCTTCCCCAGGAGACATTTGCCAAGAGCAGCAAAGTAGCTCCCACCAGCCCCGCCCAGGTCCTGGCCATGAGTAGTACTCCAGGTGGGACGTTAAAAGGGAGCAGGTCTCTGTTTGAAGGGTTGGTAGATGGACCCACCAGCCATCTGCAGGGACATAGCTGGAGGCATCTCCTTGCTGCACTGCTGGGCACCCCAGAGGAGGCAACACAGCTGAAATCAGTCCCAGCAAGCCCATGTTTGGGTGACCAAGGCTCCTAGCCTCCACAGTCTGAGGACTCAGGACCCAAATATAACCCAAGCAAAAACAAAATAATACACCAGGCCCTCCAGCATCTTCCCCACATAGCACACATCTCCAGCAGCAACACACCACGTTGCCCACAGCATCTCTGTGCAATGACCTCCTCTTGCCTGTTATGGAAATTACACATACCAGCCACCATAACAGGGTTCAACTCTAGGTTTCCACTGAATCAATAAGCTGAAAGATAGATTCTTCTATAAAAGTAGGTTTTATTAATAGCACTAAAGCTTGGTCTGGGTGTGACCAAAGAGGGACCCCAAACAAAGAAATCCCTGGGCAATTATACCCTTACAGTCTAAGTTCCCCACCCTTCATGTGACAGTTCGGGCTAGTAGTAATATTAAGGTCTGGGGTCTTCTTGCTCTTTATTTGTTTGATTTGTTTGCAGTTCCATTACTAACTGGTTGCTACGTGGTCATCTACAACATACAGTGGATCTATCTCCTCTTTCACATCCTCTTAGGTTGGTTTTGGCCAGTTCTTGGTTAGCTTTTCAACACTGTTGTAATACAGTCGTTACAGTTCATATACCATGGTCTATAGGCTTTGTCTACTCTAGCTATTAATGTTTAAGCTGCTAGTGCTAAGTTTTGACTAACTTCCTCTACAACACCCCTCAGCTCCAAGGGTGTACAGGTGAGGTCTGTCTTTGTTGCAATCTGTTGTAGCCTTGGACCATATGGCCCTTTATGTACACTGTATATAACTTTCTACATTTTTATAGACCAACACCCTACACATCCATCCCTCATTGGTATATTGAGCTCTTGTTCAGCAGGACATAGTCATTATACCCATTTTACACCCGGGGAAACTGAGGCACACATGCCCGCTCACATCTGGTCAGGCAAAGCAAGGCAGAGCAAGGTCAGACCTGGCTGGGCACCCAGCTGGACACACTCTTGTCCCGTTGTGGGTTTGGCCATAAGTGCCCCGAGGTTGTCCAGGCTCAGCGTCTCTGATACACAGGGCTGTCTAGAGGAGCCTTGGCACAGCAAGGAGCGACAGAGGGATTTGCTCAGAGCCAAGGGAGAAATCATTGCTTTGAGCAGAAAGTTGAAGAGGTTTTCCCCTGTGCACCCCAGTGAGCTCCAGTAAAGCACTGGCCCAGGCTGGGAACAGGCTTTTCCCCACCATGCTGCGCTGGGGATGTGCACCAGCCCTGCTTGGGGTTACCTGGTTAGACGAGGAGAACATCTTAACCCTGTGTTAGTCCCTGGAAATCAAAACATCACATGCCTGGGGCTCACACTAGGTCTTTCTTCTGCTCCCCTTTAACGAAGGTAATTAACATTGAAGCAACACCATGGGAGCAGATGAGTCCAAGGTGCTTCCTGGCACCAGGCTGTGCTTTCACGTGCAAAGCTGAGACAAGGACAGCAGACACCAGCCGATAGCAAGTGATGGAGAAAGCAGAGATCCTCCCTCCCCAGCTGCATCCCCATGGGGGAGTCTCATCCACACCAGGCACTGGCTTGGACAAACAATTCCAAAATTAATCCTCCTTCTCAACCTCTGCCAAGAGAGACCGGGGGTTGCTTGGAGAGGCTGAGACACAGGCGGAGGTTGGAGGAGCCAGATTTCCTGAGGAAGCTGAATGGAAACAGGAGCACTGAAATTTCCATCAGTCACCACCTGGGTCTGGGAGTGTGGGGAGCCAAGGCCGCCATGCTTGGGAAGAACAGCCTTGCTGTTTGGGCTGATATGTGCCATTTTGTAAAAGCCAGGTGAGGATTCAGTCTTTGCTGCCATTTCATGCAGGGTTGAAATCCAAACTCTCAGTACTGCACTCAAAAAGAGCAGTATGCTCAGGCATGGGTGCACAGCTGCTGCAGTCTCACTTGGGCCAACATAGCCTTCTGCTTCCACTGTTGGGTACCTTCCAGCCTCTTCATAATCCTTCCCCCAGGCAGCCAGGTCTTCCCTGGCCTACAGGAATGCCCTCATCCTCCTTCTCCTCCTCCACGTGCCAATGCTCAAAGCCCTCTTTCACCCACATCAGAGCAAACCAGCAATGCTGCAGGGCTTTAGACATCCCCCATGGTCCTCAACCCCATCCTGAGATCAAGGACGCCCCACGTCCATCTGGCTGAGGAAGGGATTCAGCAGTGTAACTCAACAGGCATTGAGCATGTGGCCAAAAATGCACTCCCACTGTGCAAGGAGGTACCCATGTTCACAGCCATGGGGTCTTGGCTAGAAAAAACAAGCCAATTTCCAGCAGCGACCATGGGCAGAGTTAACCCATGCGCCTTGGAATAGAGAGCACCAGGAACATGGTGTCCTTGCAGAGAGTTACATCAGGACCTAAGCCCTAAGCGAGGGCGGGGGAGATGCACATCAGGCTGCAGACACACCTACAGGCAGCCATCCCTGGTGGCGTGAGAGCATCCTCCTGGGATGTCCTGCCCTGCTTCTGGGATGTCCTGTCCCACTTTTGGGATGTTCTGTCCTGCTCCTCAGATGTCCTGCCCTGCTCCTGGGATGTTCTGCCCTGCTCTAAGAAAGTTAAGCAGCTATGAACAACCACACAGCTGTTTGGTCACTCCCCCCCCGCCCCGCAGTGGGATGGGAGAATCAAAAAAAAATTTAAAACTTGTGGGTTGAGATAAAAACAGTTTAATAGGACAGAAAAGGAAGATGATGATGATGATGATAATAATAATAGAATATAAAAAACAAATTATGCACAGTACAATTTCTCACTACCTGCTGACAGATGCCCATCTAGTTCCTAAGCCACGGCACTCCCCATCCAGCTCCCCCCGGTGTGCATACTGAGCATGACATCACATGGTATGGAATATCCCTTTGGCCAGGTCGGCCAGCTGTCCTGGTTGTGCCCCCCTCCCAGATTCTTGTGCACCTCCTGGGGAAGGCTCATGCCTCCTCACTGGTGGGCCCTGGGAAGCTGAAAAGTCCTTGACTTAGTACAAGCAGTACTTAGCAACAGCTAAAACATCAATGTGTTATCAACGTTATTTTCATACTAAATCCAAAACCCAGCACTATACCCGCTACTAGAAAGAAAATTAACTCTATCCCAGCCAAAACCAGGACACCTGTCCTGCTCTGAGCTGGGCCAGGGAGGGCTGTGACCAGCTCCCCCAGGAACAGAGCCACCCCCAGCCACCCAGCAGCTCTACATGGATCCACCTCAACATAACTCATGACATGGACAGGAGCACATTAAGATGCAAAAGCCAATCCCGTTCTTCAGAGGAGGATGAGAAACTACCCCATGCTCAGCCCCAACTCCGCTGGCTGATGGATGGGTGATTTGCTCTGCTCCATGCCCCCCTCATTTGCTTTTACTTTGATTCTTGGACCGCTGCCTTCCTGACCATCTTCTGCAGATTGTCCCCTGGGAGAGTCCCATTTTCTGCTCCCCTTCTTAGAAGACCCCAACCCTTGCACTGAACCCAACGAAAGTAGTAGGACAGAGGGTAACCCACCCATGCCCAGGGGACCAGACCATGAGGTTTAATAGTTCCCGTAGAGGCAGTCCTCATGCCTTAAGTCTAGATCAGATTTTAAAGCTTGTGTTTCCGGCCTCTGGGACATCTGTGTCAGTGAGTTTCTTGCATTCGTGTATGTTACATGGAAAATAAAGACATTGTCCATTTGCAATGGGATGGTCTCATTGCTGTCTCTCAGTCCTGCTGTTACATCATATATCGTCATATCTCTCCACAGCTGCCCCAAGTCCTCCAGGGCATCCATCATCCCCACATCACGTAACTGCCTCAGCATCTCTGATGAATTTTTCACCACCTAACAGCTGTTATCCCTATTTTAAAGAAGGCACACTGAGGAACAGAGAAGTCCCGTCTCCCATCAGTGTGCCAGCAGCACATGGGTCTCTCGCTCCCCTCTGGCAGTGGGACCAGCTCCATGGGGCAGGCTGGGGAGAGCGCTGATCTCTGCACTGTCAATGGCCAGGGGCCAGGGAGGGAGATGCTGTAAAATTCAGGCACTGCCAGGGTAGCCAGGGTTGTATTCAAGGAGCCAGTGCTACCCTGGAGCTGGGAGAACCTGGCTTTCTGGGTTTCTTGTGGAACCAGTGCTGGAGAAGCCATCACAGCCCCATGACACGACGCCAAGGCAGGAGCCCCATCCTGCAACTCCTGTCCATCCCCAGGCGATTCAACAGATGTGCTGTTTGCATTTGGAAAAGGGGGATGGAAAGTAGAAAGCACAATTCCAGCCCTGAAGAGTGCAAAGAAAATCTTAAAAATGAGCCTCATTTTTAAAATAAAAAATAAAATAAACCCAGATACTCTTCCAAAAAAAACCCCAAAACCTGTTCAAAACTTTTTTCCTGATTCCACAGAAAGTGTTCTTAGACATCACGGGGAAAGCAATGCTGAATAAGTATTTAAAAGCCAAAGAAACTCCAGACTCCATAGGTCTACAGGTGCAAGTCCTTCACATACCTTGATTACCCCACATGTCTATCCTTCCCGGGACAGAAACACCTGAGCCCTTCACCAGCAGGTGCCTGCACAAGGAGGGGGCAGGAGGAGGGAGCCCAGCTCTACTTGCTATAAAAGGCCCAAGAGGGAGTCAAACAGGATGTGCTCTTGGTGAGGTGGTTGTGATTGTGGTGAGGAGTAGCTGCTTGGGTGGTTCAGAGCCATGGTGAGTAGTTGTGGAGCTTGGGTTTGCTCTCTGATAGCTGGGCCTGGTCCTTTCCCAGCTCTGCAGTGGAATGGAGCTGGGGGTAGCTTTTCTTTCTGGCTGGGGGAAGGCATCTTGCCCTTGGCTGTGGGTTTTCTTGGGGGTGAAGGTTGTTGTGGGTTATGGAGGAGCATGTGAGCCCTGGAGAAGGGGCTCCTGGGGGTGCAGAGCTTCTGCCTGAGAGCTGGTCTCCAGAGCTGGGTTGGCCTTGTAAGTCTGGTATCCACCTTTTCCTGGCCTGGGGATGACTACCCTGCTGAAATGCCTTCAGACCTTGCCTGTCCTCCTGCACGAAGGTACTTTGAAGGTCTTGCTGGTGGTGTCTGATTGAGGACTCAGCTAGGTGCCCATCTGGTGTTGCTGTGGGGCTGAGGCAGACCTGGATCAGGGGATGAAGGTCTTTCCTTGTGATGACTGACTCAGCGTCCCTGTTCTGGCCCTGGTGTGGGGGACTGTTAAGGCTGTCCTGGGACTGTGTTGGAGGTGAAATGCAGTGGTGTCTGAGGGCTGATACATTAGATGCCAACCTTCGGGGCAGGACCCTCTCCTGCAGTGTAGGATGTTGCTGCCCTGTTTCTGTGCTCAGTAGGAGTCCTGCTGTGCCAGACTTCTTGTACAAAGGCAATTTGGATGTTGCTGTGTTGGGTCTCCAGCCCAGTGACCTGCCCAGGCCACAGATAAAAGCAGGTAGTGAGGGCAGACTAAGCCTTGGGTAAGCCCATCTGAGACTTTCCTATCTTGTACCTCAGGGCTTCCTAAAATTGATGTGTGTGTGCTTTTCTTCTTTAGTAAGCTGCAGCAGGAGTCTCTGAACCCAAAAGCCTGGCTTTCACAGCCTCCTGTGTCAAGGAGTTGAACAGCTCAACCACACTTTCTGCACTGGGACTCTTCCCTTAGTCCAAGCCAGGAGCAGTTGCTTCATGAGGCAACTGCTAGTCTTGCATGGAGAAGATGAAGAATTAGTTCCTACCCAGCCTGGCTTGGATCCCCTTTAGCTGTCTCCAGCCAGCTGATCCTGCATGACTGTATCTAGTCTAAATGGAATAAGAAACTGCTCTGACAGTTGATGCTTGAAGCCCAACAGGACAGGCTTCTCCCATCAGAGAGACAGAGGTCCTCCACTGCTGCCCATCTGGCTGGGGAGAGGTTTGCCTCTACCTCCCTGGGAGGGGCATGGTGGGGAGTGTTGTCTAAGGCTGGCTGGGCTGAATCACTCCCTCCTCTCCAGGTGAAGTACCTGTGAAAGCTGTCTGTGCCCTGTCTTCTGCCCCGAGGCAGGATCAGCAGAGCAAAGAGAAGAAACCATGAGCAGTTTGACTTGACAGCCATCATGCTGTAGGTTCAGCAGCTGGGCTTGGTTGCCTGCTCCTGGGAACAGGGCTGTTGAGCAATGTAATGAGAGTGCTGGGATGCAGAGGGACCTAGTGCAATATCCCACCAAGGCGGATGAAGAAGTTGAGGCATTGCAACATCTCTCTGAAGGGCTAATGCTTAGTTGTTGCTTGTTCAGCAGCTCTTGGGTGCCTGCTAGGGACAAAGTGCCCTGGCTGCCACCAAGCTAGGTTAAAGCTCCTCCTGTCTGTAGGCTGTTGGCCATATGCTCTATAAAAACACCCAGGAGTGCCAGCTTTAGTCTAATTCTTCAGTGCACATTGATAACCTCCTCTTCCTTCCCATCTCCATACAGAGGGAGTGTATCTCTGTCCACATTGGCCAGGCTGGTGTCCAGATGGGCAATTCCTGTTGGGAACTGTATTGCCTGGAGCATGGGATCAAGCCAGATGGCATCATCTCCCCTGATGCATCCTTAGGGCAAGTAGACTCTTCCTTTGGGACCTTCTTCAGTGAGACAGGATCAGGGAAGTATGTGCCCAGAGCAATATTTGTTGACCTGGAGCCCACTGTCATTGGTAAGTCATGGAATGTCCCCAAACCTGAGGGGGCAGGGGGGGAAGAGTACCTTCTCTGATCTGAAGTGTAATGTTGGCCACCTAAACTCCTAGTGAGGCTGCCAGCTTCCATGTGAAACTGCATCTAAATTGGTGCAAGTAACTTGGTAGACAGTGGATCTCGTGCCAGTGATGCTCATGAGATCTCAAATTCTTCCAGATGAGATCAGGACCGGGACCTACCGTACACTTTTCCACCCGGAGCAGCTCATTAGTGGCAAAGAAGATGCTGCCAACAACTATGCTCGGGGCCACTACACCATTGGGAAGGAGATCATTGACTCGGTTGTTGACAGGGCTCGTAAAATGGTAACAGCCTTGTAGATGGTCTTCTGCACTAGCAGTCTGGCTCTTGTTGCCCTGGGCATCAAGAGATGCAATGGAGGGAAGGGCAGGCAGATCTTGGTCAGCTTGACCATGCCACTGATCTGGAACAACATGAAGGGAAGCATGTGGGTGTATGTCTTGCTAGTTGAGACTTGAGAGGAAAACAAGAGACTAAATATGCCCCCAAACAGGGCAGAGCTTCTGGCTAGCTTCTCCCTTGTGCAGTAGCTTCTGGAGTAGAAGGTTTTACCCATGTAGATAAGAGAAGTGCTGTGAAACACTAAGATATTCTTGACTTACATGGAACCTCTTTGTAGCCCTCAGACTTTTCCTCATGTTCTTGACTGCTAGTACCGTGAGTCTCTATCTGACCCAATATGTCACTCTCTCAGGCCAGGCCTTTCTTCCTGCAAAAATAGGAGATAATTTAAAAGCAGCTGCACTTGTGGTGTCTAACAGATCTCACCTGTTAGAAGTAGGTGTGTGTAAGCAGCAGTAAAAAAAGGCCTTTAATGTTGATGGTCAAACAGAGTACTTCAGCTTGATTTTAGTCCAATGAGACAAGAATAATTGCAGTAACTCTGTCCTTCTGGCTCTTTCCCTGGTGTTACAGACTGAGCAGTGCAGTGGCCTCCAAGGGTTCCTGGTCTTCCACAGCTTTGGGGGAGGTACAGGCTCTGGGTTTACCTCCCTCCTCATGGAGCGGCTCTCCGTGGAGTACAGCAAGAAGTCCAAGCTGGAGTTCTCTGTGTACCCAGCCCCACAGGTCTCCACAGCAGTGGTGGAGCCCTACAACTCCATCCTCACCACCCATACCACCCTGGAGCACTCGGACTGCTCCTTCATGGTGGACAATGAAGCCATCTATGACATCTGCAACCGCAACCTGGACATTGAGCGTCCCACCTACACCAACCTCAACAGGCTGATTGGGCAGATTGTTTCCTCCATCACTGCCTCCTTGAGATTTGATGGTGCTTTGAATGTTGACCTAACTGAGTTTCAGACCAACCTGGTGCCCTACCCACGGATACACTTCCCACTCACCACCTATGCACCCATCATCTCAGCAGAGAAAGCCTACCATGAGCAGCTGTCGGTACCAGAGATCACCAATGCTTGCTTTGAGTTCTCCAACCAGATGGTGAAATGTGACCCACGCCGTGGCAAGTACATGGCATGCTGCCTGCTGTACCGGGGCGACGTGGTGCCCAAGGATGTGAACGCGGCCATTGCAGCCATTAAAACACGCCGGTCAATCCAGTTTGTGGACTGGTGCCCCACGGGCTTCAAGGTGGGTATCAACTACCAGCCTCCCACGGTGGTGCCTGGGGGAGACCTGGCCAAGGTGCAGCGGGCTGTCTGCATGCTGAGCAACACCACGGCCATTGCGGAGGCGTGGGCCCGCCTGGACCACAAGTTTGATCTGATGTATGCCAAGCGAGCCTTTGTGCACTGGTACGTGGGGGAGGGCATGGAGGAGGGGGAGTTTTCAGAGGCCAGGGAGGACCTGGCTGCCCTGGAGAAAGATTATGAGGAGGTTGGAAGGGACTCAGCAGATGGAGAGGAGTATGATGAGTAATATTTTCACCTGTGGGAAGGCAGCTGGGATGAAGCTTTTTGTAACCTAGCCTTGCCATTCCTTCCAGAGAAGGGAGGTGTAGGCTGGATCAGAGGAAATGTGACTTGGAAACTCTGCAGCTTGCCCAAGAGCAACTCTTTGGTCAAGACTTCTGTATGAACAAAGTTGGTTGAATAAATGGTGATTAGCAATACATCTTCTCCTGTCTTGGTGTGCCACCTAACTGGGTTGTGGGGGGAGTGGTTGAGTTTGGGGGGGGGGTTGTCCTAGCTCTCAGGTCTAATGCACGGAGCTGGCTTCTCAGTCAGGCTTCTTCCCTCTCATGCTGGGTGATGGCTTGACTTCTGGAAATTGTTTTATTTCTCAACTCTAATTTGATCAGTAATAAACTAATCTTAAACACTTTGCCCCACCCCTCCCTTCTTCCTGGGCTCAACTTCACTCCTGATTTCTCTCCTCCCTTCTCCCACCCAGGGGGATAGGGAATGGGGGTTGTGGTCAGTTCATCAGATGGTGTCTCTGCTGCTCCTTCCTCCTCAGGAGAGGACTCCTCACACTCTTCCCTTGCTCTGGCATGGGGTCCCTCCCATGGGAGACAGTCCTCACATCAACTTCTCCAATGTGAGTCCTTCTCATGGGCTGCAGTTCTTCATGAACTGCTCCAGTGTGGGTCCCTTCTACACAGTGCAGACCTTCAGGAGCAGACTGCTCCTGTGTGGGTCCCCCATGGGGTCACAAGTCCTGCCAGAAAACCTGCTCCAATATGGGCTCCTTGGTCCATAGGTCCTGCCAGGAGCTTGCTGCAGCACAGGCTTCCTATGGGGTCACAACTTCTTTTAGGTGCATCCACTTGCTTCAGCATGGGGTCCTCTATGGGCTGCAGGTGGAATCTCTGGTGCCTGCAGCACCTCCTTCCCCTCCTCTGCCCTGATTTGAGCTGACACAGAGTTAATTTCCTTCACAGTAGCTAGTATGGGGCTGTATTTTGGATTTGTGCTGGAAACAGTGTTGATAACACAGAGATGTTGTTGCTGAGTAGTGCTTGTGTGGAGTCAAGGCCTTTTCTGCTTCTCACACCACCCTGCAAATAGTATGGCTGGGGGTGCACAAGGAGTTGGGAAAGGATGCACCTGGGACAGCTGACCCCAAGTGACCAAAGGGACATTCCATACCTTATGATGTCATACCTAGCTTATAAGGGGCTTGGGGGGCAGCAGTGTTTGGAGTGATGGCATTTGTTTTTTGCAAGTCACCATTACGTGTGATGGAGCCCTGCTTTCCTGGAGATGGCTGAACACCTGCCTGCCCGCAGGAAGAGGTGAATGAATTCCTTGTTCTGCTTTGCTTGTGTGACTTCTGCTTTACTTATTAAACTGTCTTTATCTCAACCCATGACTTTTCTCATTTTCACTTTTTTTTATTCTCTCCCCCCATCCCACCAGGGGAGGAGGAGTGAGTGGGTGCGTGGTGCTTGGCTGCTGGCTGGGTTAAACCACAACACCCTCCTTCTTCACTGACCTTGGTGTCTGCAGAGTTGTTTCTCTCACATCCCTGGCAGTGTTCAAGGCCAGGTTGGATGAGGCTTTGGGCAACGTGGTCTAGTGGAGGGTGTCCCTGCCCATGGCAGGGGTGATGGAACTAGATGATCTTTAAGGTCCCTTCCAACCCAAACCATTCTGTGATTCTCGTGCCTCTCTCCAGCTGCAATTACTGTTATGCATCAACATTTTCCCCTTCTTAAATACGTTATCCCAGAGGTACTGCCACTGTTGCTGATGGGCTTGGCCTTGGCCAGCAGTGGGTCTGTCTTGGAGCCGGCTGGCCTTGGCTCTAAGGAGCACAGAGGAGGCTTCTTGCAGAAGCCACCCCTGTAGCCCCCCCCTGCCCCCAACTACCCAAACCCAATACACTCAGACATGATGCAAAAAGTTAATGAGCTGAAAAAGGGGATTTAACTTGATCTCTGCAGATCCCCTGGACTCTGGAACAAGTTATATCTCCACTGGGGATTCTCCTCCCAGTAAGTGATCCAAGAAAAGGGGCTGGCTGGGATATGGTGGGGAAACTGGATCTGCAGTCAGGCTGCAATTGAAGGGCTGACAGTGCTGGCTCTGGGTTGCACTGGAGAAAGGTTTAAATAACCTGAGGCAAAGGGGGTGGTTATTATTAAAGCTTGTCTCTGCTTGCTGGGCTCCTGGGGATGGCAATCTCCCAAGGTCAACAAGGTGGGAACTCCAGGGGGGGTGTCTCACCTCCAGCTGCCCTCTGCCTGGGGGAGCAAGGCTGCTTGGACTGGTGGGGCTGGCAATGTGATGACTGCAGAAGAGGGAATGAGCTCTTCTGTACCTCCTTTGGAGGCCCAGGACCTCCAGAGATTGCTTTATCTGCTGGGAAATACATTTCTGCAGAGGGTTGATGTAGACCCCGAAGTGATGTCCAAAGCTCCCCCCAGCAAAGGAGGGGACAAGGCAGAAAGGAAGTAGCTCAGGCAGGTGCAATGCCAGCTCTGCCTTCCCCTCCTGGGTACTTGGCCAAGGAGCTGAGTGAGGTTTGCTTGATTTCTTAGTGGGGGGAGCTTTTTTTCTGCTCAGCACAGATGTCCTGGGACAGGGGTCCTGTTTTGGGATTCATGGTCTGCTCTCCTTGTGGCCCACTGTCAAGGCAGGTTATCTCACCGCCTGTAGGATGGAGGCTACAGAAGGGAGGCACAGCGGCCAGAGTGGCTGTACCAAGTCTGATGGCCTGAGGCCACATCTAGACCACCTGATTTTATGGCACCGGAGAGGCTTATCTCCATGGATCTATTGAACACTGCATTCTTGGAGAGTCAACCTTCTGCTTGGAAAAAGTACTGTTTTTTCTCTTCTGATTTTAAACCTTGTGAGGTGTCCACTAGCTCTTGAAGGCAGAGCTGTATGGTGTGAGCTGGTGCACAACTCTTTCTTACCCATGCTGGGAGTGGAGGAAAAGTCCAGCTTTTAGTTGGGCTGGGGATATGTGCATCTCTGCAACCACAGCACAGTCCTGCCCACTGCTCTGACAGCCTTGCAGCTCCATCACGGCATTTTGGTGAATGCTCATGATGCTCAGGCTCATCTGCTTGCGATAGCAGCAGGATCCTTTCTATCACATCTGTGTGTGATGGTCCTAAGCTGGGCCCAGAAGTGATTACAGAGTGAGACAGTGTCCCCCATCCAGATGAAAGTCATGTCTTCCCTGTGCTGAAGAACAACCCCCCCCCCTAAGTAGCCTCATGACCACTGGTCCCAGGAGGACCATGCACAGTTCCCCAGCTGCTGAGGACACAGTTCTCAGCTTGCATCAGGCCATGGGATGGAAACATGAGGCAGCAGGTATGGCTGGAGACCACCAAGAAAGAGGGGAACTTGCCCAAGACCTTGTGAGAAGTCAGTAGTAGGGCTCTGCAGACACCTTGAGCCTCCTCCCTGCAGGATAACGATGAAGAAATCTGCCCTGACCCCTCAATCTACCCTTATTGCCGTACTGAAGTAGCGAATGAGCAGACTGGAGCAACATGGTGGAACCATGGATCCTGCAGGCTGGTCCATGTGTTATTCTCTAGTGGCCTTTTTTTTTTTTTTTTTTTTAATAACCAGCTTTGCTGTTCCAGTACACAGGTAGGGTAGATAAAGCTGAAGCTGTGCAATGAGGTGTGTGACACTCTTGGGCGTGGGTCTGGAGGATCCACTGCTCGTGGAGAGGCCAAAGCAATCCCTACAGCCATTAAGCTGGAGATGCCTACTCCCCAAAAGCCATGGGATCACCCTCCCCTCAAGGAAATTCTTTTCATTCCCTCCCCCACTGCATTTGTCAGAGGACCAGAGCAGGTCTGCACTGACAGATGTACCAAAGTAATCGATTTCAGTAATAACTAACTGCTCCAATTACATCAGCCGCAGTGCTGTGCTGATGACTTTCCAAGCTGCAGCAGCACTTGGCTGCACTCCTGCCCTTGCTCAGCCACTTGGCTTTTAGCTCCAACTGGGAGTCATGCTCACCCCATGTCCACCCCAGGCTGCCGTCACTCACGTTTTTGGGGGATTGAACCAGTGGCTTTCAGCCCCAGCTGTCTATGGGGAATTGAGCCACCAGAGAAAGGTAGCAGACCTCAAGACCATGCCTGGAGGCTTCCCAGCACATTTACCTGTCAGCACAGAGCCAGAAGTCATCTTTGCTCTTTTAAAAAAGCATCTTTGAGCTCTGAACAATCTCATTTCTGGCAAACAGAGCAGTTACTGCTCCCTTGTGAGAGTTATTGTTCACATGCCATGCCCCTAGTGCTGACAACCAACTGGAAACCCAGAAGGTGGGTTGGCCCTGTCCTCAGGGGTAGAAAGTGACCACTTAGGGTGGATGAGAAGAGACTCACCCAGCCCCAAGGTCTCTGGGGTGTCTCACTGGAGTCCATCACCACAGGAGATATGAAGATGAAGGAGAGGACCCATCAGATGAAGCAGGAGCCGGTTGTCATCCCCAGAGGGTAGTCTGATGCTCAGCCTCCCCAAGAGCAATGGGACACACCTAACATTAACTCAGGTACTTTCACAGCAGTGAGAGGAAGCTTCTAGCCCAACAGGGATCTTCCTAGGGGTCTGTCTACTGCCCACTCATGCTGTCAGCACCTTGGCTTTTTAGGCTAACTGCAGGCACAAAGTATGATGAGAAATTCAAAGCAGCATGGAGCCAGCCATGAACACTCCCTCTCCATGTCTTACCTGCAGCATTTCACTGCTTTTCCTCCTGAGTCACCCCATCACACAGGCCTGGCTCATCTTCTCAGGGCAAACTCTAACCCCAGGCACAGGGGGCTGGTTTCACACTCACATCAACTCCAGAAACACCCAAGCAAGACCTCAGGTCAGAGCTACAGCACTGCCCCAACAACCAGGACTTGCCCAGGCAACAAACAAGTGTCACCAGAGATGGTGACAAGGCAAACCCCCCAAGAGAAGTGCTCTTTATCCAGACACCACTCCCCATTATGGCACACATCAAACTGGGGATTCCCTGCCTGCTCCCAGACACACTTCCTCTGGGCTGCTCTTGAAGGGGAAAAGAGCAGCATCCAGCTCCAGACAGACAAGTCCCTGCAAGATATAGGTCATTTCCCTCACAGCAATAATTATGGTTGATGATCCTCACAGATGGCCTACCCAGAGCCACAGCCTTATCAGCATTTGCTATTCTCCCTTAGACAACACCCATGCAGTTGCGACCTCCCCGCACAAACACCCTGATTAAATCTAAAGAACTCCAAGCAAGAAAAAAATGTCTTTATTCAAATACAAAAAGACAGTTGCATAGAAGTGTACAGGTACATTTCTAATTAAAAGGTGCTTTTACAGTAAAAGCCAGAGCAAGAATTTGCCATTTCAGCCAAAGCAGGCAGCTTGCAACGTTCCCCTGGACTAGGAACCAGGATCCTCTGCCCAGGCAGGATGCATCCCCAACACTAAGCCAGGCACCTATTCAGCTTCACTCATTGATAAACAGCAGTGTGATAAAGCTCGAGACACCCATGCTACAGAAGTGCGCTATGAGCACATAGACTATGCAAGCAGAAAAGGTATAATAAGTCAAACAGTAGCGTTGAGGTTCAGGACAATCCTTTGGCACCTCCAGGCACTCAGGACCAGTTTAGCCTGATGACAGAGGGTTTGTATGTCATCTGAGGTTTGACTTCATTAAGAACAGACTGCAGTTTGTTAATACTCATCCTCATCAGCTTCATCTTCTTCTCCATCTGCTGAGTCCCTTCCAACCTCCTCATAATCCTTCTCCAGGGCAGCCAGGTCCTCTCTGGCCTCTGAAAACTCCCCCTCCTCCATGCCCTCCCCCACGTACCAGTGCACAAAGGCTCGCTTGGCATACATCAGGTCAAACTTGTGGTCCAGGCGGGCCCACGCCTCCGCAATGGCCGTGGTGTTGCTCAGCATGCAGACAGCCCGCTGCACCTTGGCCAGGTCTCCCCCAGGCACCACCGTGGGAGGCTGGTAGTTGATACCCACCTTGAAGCCCGTGGGGCACCAGTCCACAAACTGGATTGACCGGCGTGTTTTAATGGCTGCAATGGCCGCGTTCACATCCTTGGGCACCACGTCGCCCCGGTACAGCAGGCAGCATGCCATGTACTTGCCGCGGCGTGGGTCACATTTCACCATCTGGTTGGAGAACTCAAAGCAAGCATTGGTGATCTCTGGTACCGACAGCTGCTCATGGTAGGCTTTCTCTGCCGAGATGATGGGTGCATAGGTGGTGAGTGGGAAGTGTATCCGTGGGTAGGGCACCAGGTTGGTCTGGAATTCAATCAGGTCAACATTCAAAGCACCATTAAATCTCAAGGAGGCAGTGACTGATGAGACTATCTGCCCAATCAGCCTGTTGAGGTTGGTGTAGGTGGGACGCTCAATGTCCAGGTTGCGGTTGCAGATGTCATAGATGGCTTCATTGTCCACCATGAAGGAGCAGTCCGAGTGCTCCAGGGTGGTATGGGTGGTGAGGATGGAGTTATAGGGCTCCACCACTGCTGTGGAGACCTGTGGGGCTGGGTACACAGAGAACTCCAGCTTGGACTTCTTGCTGTACTCCACAGAGAGCCGCTCCATGAGGAGGGAGGTAAACCCAGAGCCTGTGCCTCCCCCAAAGCTGTGGAAGACCAGGAACCCTTGGAGGCCACTGCACTGATCAGCCTGCAGCAGAATAATGTATATTTACCTCTCTGTTAAGGACTGGAGTAACCATCCCACATAATACAAGCAATAAATTCTGCCTTGAGCACTTACTGGCCAGAGTG
Source organism: Balearica regulorum gibbericeps (assembly GCF_011004875.1). Taxonomy (NCBI): domain Eukaryota; kingdom Metazoa; phylum Chordata; class Aves; order Gruiformes; family Gruidae; genus Balearica; species Balearica regulorum. Next base: position 2,052,327 of record NC_046184.1, on the reverse strand, counting down.
CACCCAATCCCTAGAGTGGATTCACTTAATATATTGCCCAACTGATCATCTTAAGTATGCATCTGGTAATCAACTGCAGTGTTTCCATGGAGCTGCCATAGGTAGCTCTGCATGGTCAGATGGAAACTCTTGGCAAATTGCTCCATTGCCAGCTCAATGCATACCTCAGCACCTGAGAGGGGATGGGAGGTAGCATGTGGGTCCTAGGCCCTTAGGAGACATCTCAAAAACATTTCACTGACATGCATTCAAGTACATTGTTACACTCCTCTCCAATGTGGAGTTTAGTCTTCCCAGCCTGGCTACCAATTGTCCGTTTAGAATTAATATCTGCAATTGCACAACCAGAGTGTGGCTTCCCTGTGGTCAAAAGTCATAGAATTGTTTAGGCTGGAAAAGACCTTTAAGATCATCAAGTCCAACCATTAACCTAGCACTGCCAAGTCCTTCTCTTCTGTCTTAGGTCTAGTGTTGTGTCACTTCATACACGTACGGTGTGCAATGACAGTTGCTTTTATGGCACATGTACAGGTTCAGATGGCCCCTTGCTTTACTGAGCCACAAACCTAATCAGAGCAGCAGCAGCCCTTGAGCTCACATAAAGGGGCTTTTCTTCTAAAACTTTTACCCCAAACCCAAAGTTTAATTGTATTGTCCATAGTGTGTTACTTTAAGGGAAAGACTGTCTTTTGTCTTACCATTTTACGAATTCTGCTGAGGACAGTGTCTATAATCTCCTTTCCAATGGTGTAGTGGCCACGGGCATAGTTGTTGGCAGCATCTTCCTTGCCACTGATGAGCTGCTCTGGGTGGAAAAGCCCATGGTAGGTCCCAGTCCTGATCTCATCTGGAGGAAGGAGGAGCAATCATGGAGAGCAGCACACAGTTACAGGTTCTGGACATTAGTATGACAGAGTAAAACATATAGTAAATCTACTAGGAGCCCATTGAGATGACAGTCATGGCATGGTTAGTTCAGACTGGGCATAGTGGAAGGGGTAAAAATAACCCTGTGCAAGCAAATTTGTCAAGGTCCTACTATACCTCCTCCATCCTTGCCCAGCACCCAACTTGAGATCCTAGTGTAATTTGGCTTGAAGATTTAGGACACTGCCTGCATTTCCAATATTATTGTAGGATTATAGTTAGCATATGCAGCTTGTGTTTCTGCTTGTGGCAAAGCATCTTGAGGTGGCTGGAAGCACTACCTCCATCCTCTGCTCTACAGCACACTAAAGAGGAGACGGTGCCTCCAGCGTTGACATTTCTGCTAGACGTATCTGACCCAGCTTCAGGCACCTTAAGACAACAGGCATAAGGAGCAGTTTCTCTTGGCTCCATGCAGTCGATGAGGCTAGCGACATCTCCAGTGGGTATTTAAACCCACTCAGTCTCAATATTGGATACATTTCATATTCTGCTGGCTCACTCACTAGGTTCCCAATTTAGTGCTTTGATAAGGTGCCTAAAAATTAAGTGGAACCAAAACAAAAGTCTACATTCCTTCCATTAGATGAAATAATGAGTCACACATCCTAGATGGTAAGATAGGAGCAAACACTCAGGAGAAGCATAGAAGGCAAAAGCAGGTAGATGGATGCAGGTGGTTGGGAATCATTTCTACCAGTTCCTTGAACAAAAAGGGAATTTGTTTTCTAGGAAGGTACTCTAAATCAAAGTGCCACAATTGAGTCAAACACCAGCGAGCTGTGGCTGGAAGGGGAAGTAGAAAGCTTGCGGTAGCAAGACACTCAGTTTCCACAGAACCATGAAATGTGTAGCACCCATCTGCCCAAAGATGCTTCACAGGTAGCACTAAAACCAGATGTGCCACATCAAGTTAGAGGATGGTGTAATTCAGTTCAGAGCCACTGAGGTTAATAAACCCAGGCCACTTTACACCTGCTGAGGATCCTGCTCAAGACAGCAGGTCTCTTAAAAGGAAGGATCAACTAAAGACAAGTCAGTGTAGTAAGAATAATGGGTTTGTCACTTCAGGCCCATTTGGAAATGCAAAGTCTGTCTCCTTCTGATGGCTGGAGACATTTATCTAGAGGAAAGGAGCAGGAGCTGCTGGGCAACATGGGCAGCAACACAAACCCCAAGGAAGAAAGGATCAGGAGCCACAGTTAAAAGATGCCACAACACCCAAGTGCCCCACTATTACCAATGACAGTGGGCTCCAAGTCTATGAACACTGCCCGGGGCACATGCTTCCCAGACGCTGTCTCACAGAAGAAGGTCTCGAAAGAAGAATCCACTTGTTCAGACTTCGGTTCCACAGGTTTCACCTGCTTGGGGCCAGGAATGGTCCCATCCGCCTGAATCCCATGCTCAAGGCAGTACAGCTCCCAGCAGGCATTGCCCATCTGCACGCCAGCCTGCCCGATGTGGATGGAAATGCATTCCCTCTGGAAGGGGAAATGGCTTGTTAAGGCGATTTTTAGACATCCTGTGACTTAGCACTAGTCCCCGCGGTTCTTGTTTGAGCCATTTGCTACCGCGGATGATTAGGGAAACAGGCAGCTTCCGCCCACCGCTGGAAGTTGGAGCAAGGATCAAACCATGATCCGCAGGGCAGCTGGACACAGTTGAGCTGCACACGTAGCATCCCTAGGAAGGGCTCTCCCAGCCCAGAGGAGGAGGAAGGAAGGAGGTGATGGGCTTCGTGCTGAGGCAGGAAGCATCTGAGCAGTGCTGGCTCCTCAATCAGTGCTCAACTAGCCCTGCCATGGAGCAGAGCAGCTGTCGGTCTCTAAGGTCCCAGAGCAATGGGGCATCAGGAACAACAGGTCCATGCTCCCTCAGCTAGAAAAAAAAGCTCTGGACCAAGCAGGGAGAAGCCAAGTTTGAGAAACCCACAGCCAAGCTAGGAGTCACAGCAGGAGACAAGGCTGGAGGAAACCAGCTGTCGCCCAGGGCCAGAACAAGGACAGGCTGACACCCAGGAAGAGGCTCAGAGTCCTGATTTAACCAGGTCACCCTCCAGGAGCCTCTACGTACCTCCAGGGCAGTATTGGAGGTACTGGCGTCTTCTGGAGACTCTGTGGGGACTTTTGATGGTTGCATCCTTCCCTGGGTAATTGGCATCGTTGCTGTTTCCACCACCCCAAGATCAAAGCTCTGCTGTAGCTATGACAGAGGCTCATGTCCCAGCTCCCAAGCAGAGACTCCCAATTACTGCCATTCATGGCACGGGGCAGCGCTGCTTTCCAAGGGATCACCATGAAAGGGAGCTGGTAACCTCACGTGGGGATGGCAAGAAACGTGGCCAATCCCATTATTTGTAGCACTGATGGGTAGCTTAGCTCAGGTCTCACCTCATTTCACACCACCACCCAGAGCTGGGGGTGTCCACAGATAAGCCCAGCTCCCTTGCTACAAGTAGCCCACCTTGAGCAGAGCATAACAAATGCCACCGACAGCCCAGTTGTCTCAGGGCTGAGAGGACACTCTGTGTGCACAGACCCCTAGGCACAACTATCCTGCCAGAGGGACCCTGTCCCTTGAAAGTCACCACCCCCTAAGTAATGGCAGACAGTCCTGGGCACCAACCACTGATGGCAGTAGCCATCAGGAGAAGGATGCAATGCAATTTATCCCATCTTAGTCTCCAAGCATGGATCTGCCAAGACATTTCTCAACCCTCAAGCAACTCCAATGGTCACTGTATGCCCAGGTCACCCACCATAAAGCTAGACACCAACTGGATGAATGCTCCTGGTACCACAGAGGGACGTCAACTCCTTTACCCACAGCTGGCCAAACAGCACTTAATCCAGGTCTGGGCCACGACCGCCAGTTCTTCTGGGTGTGGAGGCTCGTGTTTAAGTCCTCTCTCTCCGAGTTGATATTTGCACTATGTGGGAAATGCTGGCTGCCATTTGCCCATCCCTCTCAGCAAGATGGTTGCAATAGCTCCTCACCACAGTTTGCGAGGGTCAGCGCCACAGCCGCTTCGCCAGCGCTAGCCGGGACAGCTGCTCCGCTCACTATCCTCTCCCAACTCCCTAGTCCCAGCACCTGCTTCAAGGGAGCACTGGTATTTTCAGCCCAGAGCACAGGGAATGGGAACCCAAAAAAAGAAAGGAGGAAAAAAAAAAAATGAGAGAAAAAAAGGGGGCCTGCTGGAAGGAAGCAAGTGCAGGGGTTTTCTGCAGTTCCTCCCCCCCCCCCCCCCCCCCAAATATGCTGGAAGGGGTTTTTCTGAGATCCCAGATCTCCAACATTTGCATCAAGATGAACTGCATTTTACAGACTCTGGCTATAGGCAGCCTATTGTTGTCCAGCTGATTTTCCCATTGGAAATACCATGTAAATGTTTAACTGTTTTATAGCCAAGACAGACTCTAGAAGTCAGCAGATAAAAGGAAAAGTTCAAAAGCTGACTTGCTAGGAGTTGCTTTGAAGTTTTCTTCTATTTGCAACATGCAAAGGGACACCATCAGATTTTCCAACAAGTTACTCTTTTGCATTCACAATAAGGTGACAGTTGTGTTATTCTTTACACTAAATTTCAGCTAGATCAGCCAGCACTGCTCAGGGTTGTAGTTTTTTTAGTAACCAGATCAATCCACTTCAGTTTCACAGCTGCAAACTCTTTAGAGCAAAGATTCAATTAAAAAGCTAGAAGGAAAGGGGACTTGATTCATTTAATATCTAATCCCAAGGGTTTCTAGCAAACAAAGGCAACATGGCAGCTCACTCCTAAGGAAAAAAAAAAAAAAAAAAAAACCCTAAAGGTCTCTGCAAGTTGCACTAGTTCCCTGTGGCAGTGCGAGAGTTGAAGTGTTAAACTTTGGGAAAAGGGCCAACAGTGTCAAAATTTAAGCTTTAGTCTATCACATAGTTGTGTATCAAGATACACTGGTTCCCACCCACCCCACCCCCCCCCCCAAAAAAAAAGTAAACCCCAACTCACATTAAAGAGACAGAAAGTTTACAACTCTACAGACCCCACCTCAAGAGCTGCTACAACCCCAGAGTAAAAAGCAGCAAGAGGCCACCTAAACAGCTCTTCTCCAACCAAGCCCCTCACTTTTCCCTTATAAGGAGCAAACACTGAATCAATAAACCATAAGGTAATCAACAATTAAACAAAACTGTTTGGAATTAACATCCCCAAGAGAAAGGCAAGAAAAAGAGCAGGCAAGCTGTTTAGCTCAGTACACTTGGAAAATATACAATCTATATTTTTAAGTTTAGACTAATACAAGGCATGCTCTTACCATGATGAGAGTGGAGGCTTGCTAAGATCTAAGCAAAACAGCTGCTGCCCCTGCCTCTCCCTGCAACTTTATAGCCCAGGAAGTCTTGACTCCACCTGAATATAAAGAAGCTTTCTGCTAGCTTAAAGGAGCAGAGTTCCTTTTCCTTTGCATCTCTAGAAATAGCAAGGGGTAAAATGATCTATTGGTGTCTAGCTGGTGTGATTTCTGTGATTAAACAGCCTTGGGTACAGTGCAACGTGAGCTTTTTTAGTATTTTCTTTTTAAAGACCCTCAACTGGAGGGGGGGGGGGAAAAAAGTAGATGCCAAAGTTTGGTTTTGGCTAAAAAGAAGGAAACGCTAGGGAAGTTTGCGTGCCCCCATATGATTCACTTTATCCAGAAGAAACAATCTTCCCCTTATCATCGTTCAGAGCACTGCCACTGATATGCTGTATCTTACCTGTTTTTAGACACAATCCTGCAATTTTTGGTCTTTGTTCCGTATGCTCAACGACCTTCATGGGAACCTGCTGCCTTTTGCACCTCTGGGACATGCAGGTGTAGGCTCAGACCCTCCGTTCGCCTTAGCTGCTGGCCATTGAGGGTTCATTCTGCCCTCTGGCCAAGACCTGGCGTAAGGACTCTCAAGCCAGTTTTGGCCCCATCCTGCAAATGGGTAGCTACGTCTTTAAGACTGGATCTGCTCTTAAGTCTCAGTAGTGCCTGTGTGGTTACTAGCAGCAGGTAGACAAGACCAATTAGTGATACCTTTTTTACTAATTCCCTTATTTACCTCTTCATTCTCCCATTAAAAGGTCCTTTGGTTCAGCCACAGTTGCAACAGGTTGATGGCTCTGGGGTTGAGGGAGACAACCGTGTCACTGTATCAGCACGAGCACAGCCAGGCAGTCAAGGACAGGGAGTTTTTCCTTTGTTCAGCATTTCTGAGACCCTCTCTGCTTATTGAGCTCCTCAGTACAAGATATTGTATACTGGAGCAAGTCCAGCATAGACCGCCAAGCTGGTTGGATTTGGAGTACAGGGTAGGTGTGGGACATGTACATCCTCAAGAAGGGGAGACCTTTCAGCTCACCATGAAGGTGGTCAGACATTGGAGCAGGAACCTAAAGATGGGGGCATTTTCATCCTTGAATCTATTCAAAACTCACCTCCGCAAGTCCTCAAGCAACCTGTTCTAAGTTGACCTCAAGGTATTTTTAGGAGACAAAATTAACCCTCTCGCCAAGGACCTGTATGCACCAACTTGATTATAAGAACATCCCCAGCCATAGGGTAAATTTCTTTAGAGAAGTTTTATTTCCCTTTGTACTGTCAGCACCTCATATGGGCTCAGCTGAGCCTGGAGCTTGAGGGGGTATTCACCCCCCAGCTCTGCCAAGGCAGAGGACAAGACTGCAGCCTTGATGGGCAAAGAGATGAGCTGACCCGGAGGAGGAAGGCATTTATGGAAGAGCTCTCCTCTGCTGGCTTGTTCAGCCCAACCTCTGCCTCTGAGGGCAGATGGGAGCGTTACCGTGTTCCTGCTTGGGGCTATGCCATGGATTTAGGGAATTCAAGCCAAGCAGGTTGGGCACAGGGCTATGCCTGTTTTGGAAGTGGGGGAATTCAGGCGTAATTGGGTCAGGCAGGGTTCTTTTGTTAGATAGAGCATCATGCAAACGCTACTGTCAGCGTCGTGGCCTCTCTGGGAATAAAGTTGGCCTCGGAGTATAGAGAAGCTATTCATTTCTGGCCTAAACCAAGAGCCTCCCAAATGTGTGCACCAAGCCTGCCAGTCGGACAAGATCTTCTTTTTGCAAGAGGAATCTGTTCCTCAATGAGAAAAGAGAAAATGAGGAACTCGGGCAGTTTAGAGCATGAAGCATTTATTCACTAAATGATGTGGTGAAAAAATTTTGGGGCTGATTTCTGTCTGTCTTGGTAAATGGAAAGCAAAAGAGACAAGTGCTATAGTTTGGTGGTAACAGAGACAACCTGCCTGCGTTCTCAGCTCGAAGACATATTTAGAACAGCATCAACAAGAAGGAGAGAGACCACCCCCCCACCCCCCCCCAGAAGACCCATTGCGGCAGCTCCCAGCCTTTTTATAGCCAGACATCACAGCTGCTGCCTCCTCCTTCCCACTCCCATGTCCTAAATATCGCCTCCTCACTCTCCCTGGTCTTCCTATTGCTGTCCTCACCATACAGTCTGGGACCAGTTGCTGTTCACCTTTGCAGAGCAAATCCTTACCCATGAGGATATGGATGGCATCCCAAAACACACTGGACAAGTGTCTTGAGATGGAAGGAAGAACTGATCTGCGGCCATGCTCTGGTCAAGAACTTGAATCACCAGGCTGCTGAGGAACAGAGAAGGAACTGCTTTTGCTGTGCTACTTTGAAGAATGGCACTTAAATGTCACCTTTTACGCCTGCCGCTTGCTTTTGTTAGAGGAGCTCCCATGGAATCAAAAGGTTTCGTCCCTGGGAAGAGAGAATATTTAATTCAATATTTATTTATTTAATTCAATATTAATTTTTGGTGTTGCTGAAGCAGGAAAAAGTAGAGGAAAGAAATCTCACTTTGCTTCAGGCTGAGCCAAATGTGGGATTTTTCGGTATTTTTGGTTTGCTGGCTGAACTGAAAAATAGTGATTCATGTAGTTCCAAAACCCACCGTTTCAGAAATAATTTGCTCCCATGTTTAATTGTTCACCTAGTTAAATTTGCTCCCTGTTTCACATGTGAATTTCCCCAGCATCAGCTTCCAGCCACTGGCTCTCATTATGCCTTTTTCTGGGGAGTAGAAGCTGCCAACTTTCCACACCCTCATCCCCCCGAAGGCAGATGTTGTCTTTTCAAGTGAATTCAGCCCTGGCCGAATATGCAGAACAACAGTCCTAGAGATCTCCATCCTCCACTTTAGCCTGAACTGCCAGATCCCGTTCCCCAGCAGGTCTCCGTCTGCCTCCGTTCTCCTCCAGAAGCATAAAGTCACTGCCATCATTAGTGGGAACTCCGTGGTGACCTGGGCAAACCTGGGACCAGGAATTTGCCCTGTGCCAGCGGTTCCCAAAGCTCAGCCAGCAGTAAGCACATATCTCACAAGGTCATCGCGACCCTCAGGGGTTTTGGTGGCCATTTAATGGTGGCCCTGCAAATTTTGCTGTGTGGCCTTCAGCCTCATGTCTGATGAGCAAATGAGGAACCTCCCAAGGGGCACCCACTTATTGATGGGCCAACTAGTCCTCTGGACACCCTTGCTTCTCCTTGTAGGGAGGCCTCAGGCCACTGTTACCCAAATTTAGGTTTGCCAGGGCTGACTTTGAAGCGCTGCTCCTGATAGCAGTTGTCCTTTATCTATCATGCAATGAGGCCCCAACCTCAGCTCAGGCATCTGTTACTGATAACCAGAGATGATTTATCCAAGCATTAGCCTGCATATCTCTAGCATTTCACCGTGTGTGTTTCTGTCCATGCATGGTTTGTTTTTACACTGCTCCTTCTCTGGCCTTGGCGTCAGCCTTTCTGCTTCATGCACGTGAAGGATACAAGCAGGGACAACTCCATTTGTTTTGCCTACGTGGTTTCCTACCCCTCCCTCCAACGTATAGATTTTGCTCCAGCCAAACTCCATCTCCAAACACATCCTTGCAGCGTGAGACACTGGAGCAATCTGGATGCAGGAGATCCATTCAGATATACTCACAAAAAAAGCAATTAAACTTGCCACAAAAGTAAATTACTAAAACAGTACTGTCAAAAAAAAGCATTCGGCATCAGTAGGAACTTTTGGCATTCTCTATTGTAATGCAAAAAGCTACAGCAAAAAGCGATTAAAACTGAAAACCTTCATTTCAAGGTTATCAGGGTGGGATGTTTTGACATTCCAACCTCTCCCCCTCTCCCCTCATTTTTCTTTCCAAATAAAACGCTGGCAGAGCCATCCCATTCTGCTAGACGGCTCAATTGGAGTGGAACCGCATATTTCAGCGGAACGCAGTTCCAGCAGAATTCCCCCAACCAGCTCTGCCTCAAAGCTATTCCCGTAACCGAGGGTGGAGAAAGCACCATCTCTTTATTTGTGTCTGCACAGCCGTGCTTCTCCTCGGCGTTCCCTAAGGCAGATAGGAACCAGCTGTGGGCTACGGGCTCCTTTGCAGCCGGGTTAGACTGTAGCAATAGCGAACGCACAAGGATATACTTTTATTTATTCTCCAGTTGCAAAGGGTTATTTCTACTCTTCTCCCTTTAATTGCCTTAGGAGTAATGAGGTAAATGTTCCAAGGAAAAACTTTCTTCTAAAGTAACTTGAAGAAAGATAGACTTATAATCTTTAAGGAGTTTCAGGGTGGTTGTAATGCGTCAGGCAAAGGTCTGCCTCCCGGTGCTCTGCTCCAAACCGCGGCCACGAGCAGCTGCTTGGAGAAGTGTAAGGGGCTGGAAAAATGGATATAACATATCCCCTGAAGTTTCTGTTCAGCTCAGGGACTTTCCAAGCTGCATGTGGTTTCTACATACTCAATATCGCTCAACGCATTTCCCTGCCATCAGTTTGTCTCGTGCCCTTCAACGTTGTCCAACGTCAGGTCATGGGTAGTTTTAGTTTCAATTCATTCAGCAGGACTCCAAGTAACTAACTTCCTCCTGTGCGACTTGTTTTCATCTCTCCGATATCCATTTTTTCTCTTCTTCATCTCTCTCCTGCATTTCCCTGTCCACAAAGCTGAAACCATCTCATTAGTCAGGAATGTGTGTGTGTGCACGCGCACATTTCTGAACTGAATTGTGTCTTTTTCTTTGCCAATAAAGTGATTTTATCTGGTTCTGCAGAGGATACTAGCAGCTCTCTGCTCTCTTAGTAGCTGACCCTACTACCAGTCTTGCAAGTTTTTTGAAGAGACTGAGCCAGAATCCCCATCGTTCACCAGGACGTTGCTGTTAGTCCTCACCATGGAACCGCCCGGTGCACTTCAGCATTGATTAAATTCATTATTACCCTCTACGAAAGGCCCTCCTTCGTGAGATTTTTCCGTCCCACCTGTCTGTACGTGGGAAACATCTAGAGCAAAGATGGGATTAGAAAAGCTCTTGCCAAATTCATGACCGGTTTAAGAACTCAGCCTTAGTGCTTCCCTTGGTGTTTCATGTCAGAGCTACCAGCGCTGCCTTTCGTGAGGTTGAAAGCTGAAGCTTTGCGTCAACTGTTTTGGAAGAATCAGATTTCAGCACAGAGGCTTAATTTGAATTATTGGGATTAATTTGAATGTCTGGTGTACAGAGATCTGTTGCGTGGCTGGAAAAGATAGGTAGACGCATTTGATTGTTCTTGGCTGCGTGGGTTCTTCTCATTCCTGCACATAGCCCTGCTCCTTTATGGAAAAGGATTGTTTTGGAGCTGCTGAAATCAAATCCATAGCAGTGTCAAAAGGGCGTTGTAATGTTGTAGCTAGAGACCTGTTCCCCTGCTGTGCTGTGCAAAGGAGAAGTTTTGAGCGAGAGCCTTTCCCATTGCCGCAAAGCTAATAGATGACTGACGATTCCGATTATTTGCAGTTCACGGGGTTTTTCTAATGGTCCTAAATCTCTGACAATGATAAATGCTGTCATTAAGCCTACGTAAACAATCGTTTTGAAGATGTAAAAGCAAAACACTTCTTCCTTCATCTTCTGAAAGCTGGAACGCATTGTAAAAACACACGTGGGGCTGCGCTATTATTAAAACTGGCTTTTTTGCCTTGGTCAGCTCTCCGGCTAAGACAAAACACAAACGAGATCCAACTATAATATTTGTAGAAGGTGCAAGGAGTGAGAACAGAAGATCAGAGTGACTTGGATTATCCAAAGTAATTTGCTTTTTTCCCTAAAATGAATCAATTCTGCACGGGGTGCATGCTGAAATGTGGGAAATGCATCACTCGAGGCTTACAGCGGCAGTTTCGCCAGCTTGGGTATCTCGTAAGCCTCATGGAAGAGCTCTGAAACCTTTCACGAGTTGATTGTGTTACTTGGCAGAGTTCCTGTCGTGGCCGTGAACCACATGTATTATCTAGCCTGATACTTGCTGACTACCTGGAATGCAAGGATAATTTTCATGGAGTTTTATGGCACTTATTTTCTAGGGTTTTTTTCTAGATGAAAATACAAGACAGGTTGTTTGTTTTTTTTTTTTTAAATGGCTCTAAATACTGATGGTGACACACAGCCTAATCATGTGCAATTTATGGCCTAAGATTTTATGGCACTATAAATGTCTAAGCTGCCTTGAATCCTCCAGATGACTACTTTCGAAGTAGTGTAAGTGCTTAAATGAGCAACGTTGCCAAGTGTATAAAATTCTACAAAATAACTTGACGCTTTGAATCCTGAAAGAGATCGGTGTCAATGAAGCGTGCTTTAATCTTTGCCTAATTAAGTCTGCTTGTTTGAGAGCCACAGGTCCTTAATGCATGTGTTACTAATCCCCTGCTTAATCCAAAAAAATCTTTCCAAAAGGGAATAGTCCTTACAAGACAGACATTTAGGTCAATAGAGTCTCTACTACTCCTTGCTGAGAGTGGGCGGGAGAAGGCCTAGCAGGCAAAAGCCTTCCTTCGAGCAAAATCTTTTCTGGCCTCAAAGATGAAGCATGGAGCAAAGCTCAAACTTAAAATTTCTCCTGGATCGTCATGAAAATGCAATGAAACTGTTTTGCAACTCCTGACAGCACTTGCAAGCAGGTGGGTGCTGTAGCATCGGTGGGATTCTCACCACCTCCTTAGCAAGCCCCTGAGATGCTGTGCTCTGTCAGTAATTGGAGTTGTGTACCACTCATGACATCTCACCGATACCACGTGGGCATAATCTTCAACCATTACTTGTCTTTGATGGGCACTGGGCTGCACGAATCCATCTTCGGTGGCCTCAGACACTCCCAGGGACTCGGCCATAAAGTCAGGATGTGGCCTGAAGCAAGGCAGAGCTTCTCTCTTGACCATCACAAAAGAGGTTGGTTGTACCAAGCAGTGTTGAGCTAAACGCCTGACTTTGAGATAATATCTTTATATAGCATCCTAAATCCACTTAGGCTTATTAAAATTCCAAGCTCTGGAGAGCGCATAAACTGCGCAAGTAGCAGTTATCAGGGCCGTGCAGCTGGTAAGCCTCATGCATAAGTCAGGGGAAGAAGACACAGGGAGAGGCCGGCGTGTCTAGCTGAAGACTCTTGCTCATGTGCTGATTGGCAGAGTCACGTACCCTTCCTGCCCAACGCTTGCCCTCATAGCTGCCCGTGATGAGAAGCTGGGGATCCCCTTGGGCACCACGACTCCAGTCTGATAGGCACTGCCGTACAACGGAGCGAGGGAGGAATGTGAGAGGCAGATCTCCTTAGTGTCAGGAAGGATTTTCTGGTGCAGCCTCTGGCTCTTCTGATGAAATCGTTGTTGTTGCTACTGCCTCTCAGCAGGGAATGGAAACTGCAAAGATTTCTTTCACAGAGCATCTCGGTTTGCCTCTTCCCTGGCCCTGCTCTGGGGTTCTGCATTTCCGTCTCTGCCGTGCAGGGTGATGTACAGATGGACAGAGCAGTGCTGCCTCCAACATGGGGTCCAACCACAGGGCCCTGTTCCCTTAACCAAGCAAGTGAACGAGCTCCTCTGGGTCCTTCATTAGTGAGAGGGGACTAGGGGTGAAGCTATCCAGAGCATCCATCCAGCTCCAGAGCCCACAGTCACTGAAGAGATACCAAAAAATCAGTGGAAAACTAATAAAGAGATGTGAAAAGGATCCCTGAGCTGGACTGGCTTCTCAGCTTTCCTAAAATGTTTGCACAAGGAATCCTGTGGCCCACAATGACAGGTTCTTCCCTCTTCTGAGCTGTGGCCCATGCTTTGAGGTTCCCCTTTGTCTTCCACTGTTCAGCCGATCCTGTGACTACTGTGAGCGATGGATGTGAGTTCAAGAAGAGTTATAGGTGAGTGTAATTTCAATTCATCTAATATAAAGACTTAAGACTGTTCTAGAGAAAGCCATCAGTGACTCTGATTTTCCATCTACTTCTCTCTGCTCTGTTCCTCTCTCTCCACTGCCACCTGACCTCCCTTTTATCACGGTCTCCAGCAAACACGTCTCACTACGGTTGAAATTCAGATTGTTGTCCACTGTTCTTTCACAGTGAGTCACATGTCAGTGGGAAAGGAGATGCTGCCAACAGTCTGGGACTGCTACACCCTGAGGAAGGTAATGCTGGATTTGGGCAGTGGCTGATGAGACTTCCAAAATGGCAGGTAAAGCACAACGGGTCCAGGGCAGAGTCAGTCTGAGTTCTGTCATGCTTCTGTTGCTTGAAGATGGAGACTTGAAGACTTTCTTTGTCTTGAACATGTAACTGAAAAGCAAAGACAGGTGGTCGAGACAGAAGTCAATGACAAGGGAGACCTGACTCTGCTCGAGTTCAGATTTCAGGGTGTGTTTCCTTCCCCAGTCTGGCCGCAGCTCAATCCAGTTGTGATTGACTCTGAATGAAGTGTGGCCTTCAAAAATCTACATTTGGATTGAATACTCATCTGTAGCAATATCTCAGAACCCCCTTCTACTGCCTGCTGATCCTGCAAGGCTTCCTGGTCGTTCAGACCCAAGCTGTGGCTGCAAATCCACTTGAAGACCGGGACCTTCCACAGGCAGCTCCACGCTGACCTTCCACCCCACCCTGGAGCACTCAGTCTCCACAGGAGACAAGATGACCATGTCATTGATCTATGATATCACCAATTGCAACCTGGACATGCTCTTCCTGATGCACCCCAGGTACCATTGGCCGCCTTGGCCACGAGGGCACACTGTTGGCTCATGGAGAGCTTGTTGTCCACCAGGACTCCCAGGTCCTTCTCTGCAGTGCTGCTTCCCAACAGGTCAACCCCTAACCTGTACTGGGGCCTGGGGTTATTCCTCCCCAGGTGCAGGACCCTACACTTGCCCTTGTTGAATTTCATTTGGTTCCTCTCCACCCAACTCTCTAGTCTGTCAAGATCCTGCTGAATGGCAGCACAGCCTTCTGGTGTATCGGCCGCTCCTCCCAGTTTAATATCATCAGGAAACTTGCTGAGGGGACACTCTGTCCCCTCGTCAGGGTCATTGATGAATATGTTGAATAAGACCAGACCAAGCACTGACCCTTAGGGCACACCACTAGCTACAGGCCTCCAACTAGACTCTACACTGCTGATCACAGCCCTCTGGGCTCTGCCATTCAGCCAGTTCTCAACCCACCTCATTGTCCACTCATCCAATTCACACTTCCTAAGCTTGCCTATGAGAATGCTATGGGACATGGTGTCCAAAGTCTTGCTGAAGTCACAGTAGACAGCATCCACTGCTCTCCCCTCATCCACCCAGCCAGTCATGCCATCATAGAAGGCTATCAGATTGGTCAGGCATGATTTACCTATAGTTTCAGCAGAGAAGACCTGCCACAAGCACCTCTCAGATCACCAATGTCTGTGCTGAGTTCTCCAACTGGATGGGAAAGTCATTTGATAAGTCCATGGCTCACTGCCTGCTGTCCTGGGGTGGGGGATGCAGCGCTGGGGGATGCAGCACTCAGGGATGCAGCTGAGGCCACTGCAAAATGCAAAAAAAAAAAAAAAACAGGTCTTGAAAAACTGGAAGATTTTCAAATCTAGGAGGACACACCAGTTTATGGGTGGGTGCTGCAGAAAGCAGGGTCCAGCTGAGCAGGGGAGGTCTCTGGGGTAGGATGCAGCTGTGGAAAGAAGTGAAGGAATTTGGCTGCTAGAGGTGAAGTGTATGAATGTCTATCAGTAACTGTAAGCCAATATAAATGAAATACCATGTGAGGCAATACAACTTGCTAAACTGTTTAGGTTCGAACAAAAATAGAAATTTCACAGTTTTGTCATGTTAAGTCTGCACTGGAATAAAATAAGCAAAATTAATTCCCTTAGCTTTGGCATAATATCAGTGCTGAGGCCGACTCCGCTGGCATACTCCGCTGAGAGTAAGCCCGGTGTATTGGGTATGCTTACTCTCTCTCCCATCCCAATGGTACATATCAAAATAGAAGCATAACTTCTTTATGAAACCTCCAAATCTTTGCCTCGCATATGGTTACGTTAAACCTTTTGGCAGGCAGCTGTATTTGGCTTAAAGAGGGGGCATCTACTTTTCTAAATCGAGCTGCAGGTTCCACTTCAAAAGGTAGACTTGGTTTTTAGTATGTCTGAAGAATCCATTTCTGATTCATTACTAAAATACAGCCAAGTCGGTGAAATGCCTTGCGCATATGTGGGGGTTTTTTTAATGGATTTCAAAGCATTTCATCCAACCGCTACACAGAAGTTGAGATCAACCTGCGACAGAAATGAAGATGATAAACTGTGAAAGCCCATTCCAGCGCAGCTGCCTGGGGTGCCAGCATTGTTAAAGAGAGATACTTCTGCCAAAACTGTCCGGTCTGAAGGCCGATTTGCACTCCAGAGGAGATACTTCCAATTTATGAGCAACAATAAACGACAACCCACCCTCTCTTACAGGAACGGTTGGGGCTGCCACCTCGTGAGGGGAGAGACGCCATCCCCTCCATGACAGTCACTTTCCACAGAGGGAAAGGGCCGAAATGGAGGAAAAGAAATATCTCAGCCGAGTGGGACACGTTTCCAACTGATACCCTCACCTGAGCACGTCTAAACTTTCACCCAGCGTCTTGCTCAAAGCACCACTGAAACTGAAGTGGGACGGGAGGAACCGTGAGGGCTCCTGATCGCTTTTCAAGGCAGTTTTTGGGGTTTGCTAGCCAATGTCTGTCTAGCCAAGACGTCTGCTTTTCTCCAGCACTATCAGAACCAAAGATCCCGCTACAAATGGCGTACACAGGGTTGAGAGATGACGGATCACGGCCCGTGAGATCCCACCCTCCCCTCTTCTTCCTCCGCATGGTTTTGCGATGTTGCACGGGGCCGGTTTGGTTTGGTTTGGTTTGGTTTGGTTCGGTTTGGTTTGGTTTGGTTCGGTCCGTGCCTCAGTTTCCCCCCAGCCGGGGTCCTCCCACCCTGAGGGCCACTAGGGGGCGCTGCGCTCTTTCTGAGGGGGGGGGGCAACAGCCCTACCCGCCCCCACCGCCCCTCTGCCCTCAGAGCCGCGCCCCTCGCTTGCCCCGCCCTCACGTCTCCTAGCAACACGCTCCGCCCACAGGGCTGATTGGCTGCTGCCGTTACCGCCGCCATTTTCAAACCGCCGGTTCGCCGCCGCTGCCGTTGTTGTTACTGCTGCCGCCATTATCCGCCGAGCGGAAGCGGTGCGGTTTGGTCCGGTCCCGTCCCCGCTTTTCCCGGTGCGACGTGTCACCATGGAGGCAGAGCCCGTCTGCCAGAAGCCCCCTCGACGGAGACGGGGCAGGGCCAGTGCCGAGGCCCGCGCCAGCCGCTCGCCTCCGGCGGACAGCACCCCCGGTGTGGCCGCCTCGGCCGCCTCCTGCAGCCGGTAGGAGCCGCGATCCTTCCCCGTCCTCCCGTCAGGGGCTGAAGCCCTGTCAGTGGCCTGAGGTTCCCCATGGGTCGTGCGTGTCCTTCAAAGGGAGGACCTATCGTTTTGCTGTCTTATAAGGGGGATTTTCCCCTCAGCCTGCAGGGGACTCTACGCACCCCTGTCTTGTGAAAGCAACCCCCCGGCAGGCTGTGAGGGACCCCTCGCCCTCCTATCTTACGAGGGAAATTCCCTTCCTCCGGCTGTACCATTCCCCTTCCTATCTCATAAGGGGAGTTCCTCTCCTGCAGGCTGTAGGGGATCCATTGCCCTCCTTCCGTATGAGATGGACGCTTCTTTCCTTCCCCCCCAGGTTGTAGGGGATGCCTCCCTCTGTGCCCTATGGCGGAGGGCACTCCTGACCCACCCCCGGCAGGCTTTGCCTCCCGTCTTATAAGGTGAACGTGTCTGCAATTTCAAGGGATCCCTGAGTAGCCTGTAATTAGACAAGGGGTCCACCAATGCCCCCATCTGATACAGTAAGAGTGGGGAAAGGATGTTCCTCAGGTCATAGCCTGTTTCCTTGTCTGTTCCTGTCCCATAGAGGGGTAACTGCTCCTATCTCCACCCCTGTGTGCCAAACTACCCCTAGGCTTTCGTGCAAAGGCTTTCCTCCTCCCACATCTCTTGTGGGGGTGTCTGGCGGGCTGCCTACAGCCAGCATCAGTTTGGGAGAAGG
The DNA here is from genome assembly GCF_011004875.1 of Balearica regulorum gibbericeps. Taxonomy (NCBI): domain Eukaryota; kingdom Metazoa; phylum Chordata; class Aves; order Gruiformes; family Gruidae; genus Balearica; species Balearica regulorum. Next base: position 2,034,916 of record NC_046184.1, on the reverse strand, counting down.
AGGAGAGGATCTTTGTTGCTTCTCAGGGTGAGAATAATTTGGGGGTGGGGTGTCTCTTATATCCCCTGGGGGGACTGGCTGAGCCTCCAGGATCTCTGCAGACCATAACACAGGATCAATTCCCTCTCCTGGGCATGGGGAGACCTGCCTCAGCTCCAGTGTCAGCCCTGGCTTTTATTCTGATTTTTAAATCCCTGTGCGTGTGCACACCATCTATTAGTGTTACTTTGACATGTTGAACTTAGGAGACTTTCCTAAGACCACCCAGTGAAAGAAACTGTTACTTCTTAAGTTAACCTGAAGATCAGCTATCTGTACTGACCCAAGTAACGATACCTGGATATGTTTATCAGCAGCTGACCCCTGAGCGAGCTATCTCCTGGTAACTGGTATCTAGACAAACCCAGGTTGATCAGGAGAGGCTTGTGTTTTCTGTTGCCCTTGAGGTCAGGAAATGACTTCTCCAAGTGTGCAGGTGATGTAGAAACCACCCATTTCTGACAAATGTGGCTCTAGTTACCTCAGCCCAGTTTCTACCTCCAAATGCTGTATTTGGGCAGAGGTTCACCCACAAGATGGGATCAGGGTCTTGTCCTCACTTCTCTGGTTCTTTGTACTCTTCCTCCAGTTTCATTTGTACCATAGGAATGAGTGAGAGGAAGGTGGCTGGGTTAGTCCCTTGTTTTGAAACCTGGTGAAATTCCCCACAGGCTGGAGTGGATGTTCTTTATTAGGTGACTTAAATCAAAGCAAGGTAAACGTCCGCGAGCTTGGTTTTCATAATGGCTGGTTTTAGTAACCATTGTGTGTTCTGGATGGCAGAACGTTTTAATGAACTTTTAAAAATAAATGTTTTCATGGAACGTGCTGCAATATCATCTTCAAGATCAAATTGTAGCTCCCTAATTACTGCACTTGAAAAGCATAGCATAATTGAAGGCTTCAGTGATTCGATGAGGTGATGAAACACACTGGCTCGGTTTTTGGGATGGTCACGCATTCCTTTGTGAGGCTTGTCTGTGTGGAGAGGCCCAGGGAAATAGTGATAAAACCGGGAAAGGAGCGTATGCAGATAAGACGTGTATGTATTAAACCTTCATCTAGAGACTCACAAGCAAGATGATGCCAGCTCAGCACCTAGATGTGGTCTTGTGATATATGCAGAGCAATTCAAGAAGTCTGTCTTGAGGCTTTTTCACAGAATAATGGAAAACTTTAACTGGAAGGGCCTTCTGGGAGGTCTCCAGTCCAACACCTGCTCAAAGCAAGGCCAACTTCAAATTTAGGTCAGGTTTCTCAGAGCATTGGCCAGGTAAGCGTCAAAAACATCCAAGGATAGATATTTTCTTACCACTCTGGCTCCCCATTCCAGAGTTTGACTACACTTTTTGTGGGGAAAAATATTTTTCCTTCTATCTAATGGGAATTTTCCTTGCTGCAGCTTGTGCATGTTGTCTCTTTCCATTCTGCTGCATGTGCCCAAGAAAGGTTTGTGTCTTCTTTCTACCCCCTCTTTAGATAGTTGTAGACAGCAGTTAGACCCCTCTTTGCCTTCTCTTCCCTCGTTCATCCCATGTTCCAGCCCCATCTTGTTTGCCCTCGGCTGGATGTGCTCCAGTTGTTGATGTTGCTTGTACTGGGAGGCCCAAAACTGGACCCAGTATCCAGATGGGATTTCACAAATACTGACTGGCATCATCTGGCCTGCTTGCTCTGTGTTTGCCACCCTAGTAATGCAGGGCCAACCATCTTGCTGCAAACCACTGATAACAGAATTTAAATTGTTTAATCCCTTCAGCTGTTGGGGACAAACTAGGACAGAGGGATGGGTTGGTTTTGTTTGTTGTTTTAAAAACAACTGGAAGTAGTTAGGTTTTTTTAAAACCATTTTAGCCAAATATGCAAAATTTGTGTCTTATGTCTGAGTGGTCCTGCTGACAGGCTCAATTTCTGAGCTTTAAACCAGTCTAACCTCGCATGGGCCAGTATAGGTTAGTGTGTGATTATTTTTTTTTCCCCCCTTGTTAATGGTGACTGCATCTATCCACCTGTTGTAGGCAGGATCTGTACTTGAGTCTCTGGGCTAGGACAGGCAAGAGCTCCAACTGTTTGCACTGAGTTTGTGGTCTGAACAGCCAGCTGGCTGCACGGGGCTGTTCTTAACGGAAAATCCACGAACTGGAGGTTGAATGCAGCTAGGCCTCCAGGAAAGCCACATGGAGCACTTAAGCAAAGGCTCCTACTCCCTAAGCAAGCACTTTTGCACTGGAACATAAATATATTTAAACATATGCATGATAAATTACCTCACCCCCCCCCGTTAATTTGCATTAACCTTGTGAGTGTGTGTGCACACATATGAGAGAGAGCTGCTGTCTCCAGCCCTGTAATGTGACCCTGGAGGAGGAGTCCTCTGCCCACCAGCCTGATTTTAGTCAAATATCTGTCCAGGCAGAAAGGGAGCTCCAGTTGCAGGCCTGAGGCCTCTGATTGAGAGATTCTATGAATACACTAGATATATTCAGCAATGTTTGAGGACGAGGTAATATCCTTTATTAGATGTGTCCTCTTGCAGACCCTCCCTTGCTTTTGTACCCTTAGGCTCTCATGGCTACAACATTTCTGAGTAGTATCAAATCTGCTGTTTCAGTGAGGGTTTTTTTTTTAAGCATTAGCTTAACTTTTATATCCTATAAAAGTTAAGCAGCATCAAGTTTCACCTCTGTGATGCTAGAGAATTCCTGACGCTTTCAAAAGAGGAGTATGTAGCCAGGGAGGTGTGAAACGATGTGGTTTGGACAGAGTATTTGTAGTCAGCCTCTTGTCTGTGTAATCCCAGAGTTGTGTCTAAAAAGGGAGGAGATGGTTGATAACATGCTAGGGACAGTGACTTCACACTGTTATGAACAGTGAATATTTCCTCCGATAGCTCTGATCTGGGGGCTGTTTTAACATCTTACAGTTCCCATTCATCCCTTTTCCCCCATTTGCAATACCACCGTAGCTCTTGCACAGCAATATGAATCAGGTTTAGGGTATAAACATGAGAGGTAATTGCTCTGTTGAATAGAGGGGGAGGAAGATATAGAGTGTGCTCAAAGATGAGCAGTCCTGAAGAGGGAGAGAGGAATGGGTTTACCAAGAACGCATTCTCTCTCTTGCCAGCTGTTTTTTCACCCAGAATCAGACAGCATTACTAGTTGCTGGATGAGTGTTTCTCTGAACCTTGTGTGTCCCCCCTGCCCCAGCTCTGGCAGCTAGAAGATGACAAAAAAAAAAGGCAGGTAGGCTTCTGGGAATGATAAACGAAACCTTGTTTTGGGGGTTGTTTGCTCTGTAATCTTGTTCCCAACCTGATAGTTTATCTAGTCTCAAGGTGAATCCAGGTGAAGCTGACAGCTCAGGGGCATGTTATCTCTTCAGGCATAATACACATAATAAACCAGTGAGTCCTCTCTTCTGCTCCAGACACGCTATCTAACCTTGACTTGCATCTTGCATACATCTTTTGCCAAGCTGCATGAGCCAGTGTGGAGGCTGGCTCTGGAAGAGCTACCTCCAGCTGGGATGGCCCAGCACCCCACTGGGAAGAGACAGGTACCCTCCAACCCCAGGCAAGCCTGGAGTTTGCAAAATTTTTTTTAATCTTTGTCCAGAATCAACTGTTCTCTCCAATTCTGTAGCTTTACCCGCAGGCAATCATGCAGGATTGGAGTACTGCTGTGCTGAGCTTCTGAGGATAGAGATGGGCTGTCAAGTCGCACATCTAATTAAAGCTCTACCTCATGCTCCCCTTCTTGAGTGTCTGCATCTTTGGTAGCACAGAGCCACAGCTCTTTTCAATCACTGATCCTATGACTTGCCTGCGGTGTTGTGCCTGTTCTGTGATCTGTTGGTACTTGTTCGGCACCTGGGGTCCCAGACCTGGTAAAGACAGTGCAGTTCTGAACGAGACACAGAAATGTGTCACTTTGAGACAAGCTATCTGCAGTGGGAAGGGGAGAGAGTCACAGTTGACTGTACATATTCATGTACCTGTAAATATTTTAATTGTAACCATCACTTCTCAGTAGTTATTCAAATGGGATTAATCCAAATTAACTGGCTGGCTTTGTATGGAAGGATTAAAAGAAACTAGTGTTTTTATGTAGGTTACATTAGGGTGGAAGGTGGAAAAGATGCTCAGTTGTCAAGTTGTGCAAGGGTGGTGTCACGGCAAGCCCCTGAGCAAAAGGTGGTCTGAAGCTGGCTGACTGGTGTTCCCTTGAGAAAGCGAGGACAAACAGCTTCTGTCTGGTGTGATGACCAATGGATGAGGCTGACAAAGGAGCTTGGCAGAGTAGCAGGTGTTGGAGAAGAGCTGAGAGTCTGGTTTTGTGTTTTCTCACAGATGGTGCAACTGTGAACTGCTGCCAAAGGTGGGGTCTGGGTTCCCCAAACCAGCTCCATTCCTGCTGCTTTCCTTGCAGCAGTTCCAGTCACTGTGTGGCTGCAGGGTGAACAGGTAGTTGTTTTCTGTTGAACCTGTACCCCCCTTCAAAAAAAAAATAAATTTTACACTTAATCAGCAGCTGAACCACCTTCTCCTACGGCCATGGGATTGCTGAATTAGACTTGCAGGGATCTGGCTGGGAGGAAGAGAAAAAGATGGCCTTTTTTTGGTGGCAGCCTGCAGTCATGCTGGAGAGGTGTAATGCAAAGCAAGACCTTTCGCTGCAGCCTGTGCAGGAGATTTGTCAAGAGGAGGTTTGTTTCGGTAGCAGAAACAGGAGCAAACCAGCTGGCCGTCCACACAGGAGAGGGATGGGTTTTAAGGAGGCATCTGAAGAGAGTCCTTCCTGAATTACATGCTTACATATTTTAAAGCTTTTAAAATCTTGCCTGATCACCCGCTTGTTCTGCACAATCTGCAGTAAACTCTTCAATTGGCTTTTATTTATTCACTATACACATTTATACTATTTAAAGTCAGTTTGTTGACCAGTGACCTAACACTCTGTTGTGAAGGCCAAGTGGTTTTGATGGTGATGGCTCTCTTTCCTTTCTTCTCCCTAATTATGGCTTTTCTGAAATGAATGTTTGTTTGCTCTTGATCTCTGTTGTGATTAAAGCCTATATTCCATCAGACTTTCTTGGGCCAGTGAAAGAGTAATGAAGAGTGCAAACATACACTTTTCTTTCCTATTATCACATCAAAGTTAGCACAAATGGAAACTTTTACTCCACTGATGAAGGTAGCTATTAAAATGCATCACCTGAACATAATTGGAAGCTACAGTGTAGCTTTCAGAAAATATCTAGAGGCTCTTGTATTACCACTGGTTTTTATTCCAAAAGCAGGCTGTGAGTGTCTGGGTCTGAATGTGTTCAAGGCACGGTAGGTTTATACGCAAGGACTTCAGTCAGTTATCCTTCCAAAGGCCTCAAAGGGGATGGGTAACGCTGCAGTAGCCATAGTATCCTAAATCATGTGTCCATATCTTGGCCTGAAGTTACTGTAAGAGAATGCTGATGCTTTGGCAGTCATTCATAAAAATCAAATAAGGGTTTGGGGTTTTTAAGGGTTAAAACCCCACTTGTGTAGTTTGTTACTTGTGCTTCTCCTCAGCTGTCCTTTGCACAAGAACTCCACAACGTTTCAGCAACTGGGAGAGGATGAAGAACAAAGCATCCCTAAGACTGAGGATTTACACTGAGAGCAGTGATCTTGTGGCACTGTGTTTTCTTCCTCTAGATTGTTTTTCAGTGCAATAGTTAGTACCATTTTAAGGTTGGCTTTACCTTTTGCTACACTGAGCACCAGAGGGTTGATTAAAATCCAGTATGTTGTTCTTGTAGCCAAATGGAATGAAATCCTGACCTTACTGGATACCTGTTAATTACTGGATACCTATTAACAACTGTTGGTGTGGGGGAACAGTCTTGTACCTGGTGGTTTTTCTGTAAGAGACAAAGAAGGTATGAGCATACCTGACTAGTCAGCTGCACAGTTCTGGAAATAGTTTATGGGGTTTTTTTTGTTAGGACGTGCGAAATGTGTTAAAACACGTAGAATTAATAAAACAAGCTGAAGTATAACTTTATGTACTTTTGGTGGCCTCTGAACAAGGATCTCTAGGAAATGCTGGTACTGCCTGTGGGAATGTTCTTCTGTTCCCAGTGCAGCTTGGTGTTTCTCAGAGCCTGGAGATACTGGAAATGAATGAAATTTCTCATAGGGAAGATGAGATGAGGGTTGGGGGAAGAAGGAAAGACCTGTAAAATCATTCAGAACTTGCTTTTTCTAAACCATGGCACTGCTGCTTTTCCAACCTACCTGGCAAGTGCCACCAGCCAGTTATTAAAACCCATTAAAACATTTCAGTGCTCTCAACATCCCTCTATGTGAATGTTGATTGTGGGTAACACCAGTCTCTTAATTACTGTATGCTGATGATAGCCTGCTTGTCATTGTCTTGTAAAACAGAAGTCATGCTACACTTACCAAATAATTATCTTCACTCACAAATTATTATCTTCAATATCCACTTGCTTAAGTCTAGCTATTATGACTCCAATTAATATTTTCAGGGCAAGCTCATCACAGATGCCTTGCAGAATGCTCCCTTCAGATAAGTAACTTGCAGTGGATGAAGATAGGATATTACTGCCAAGCTTAGCCAACTTCAGTCCTGCGAGTCAAAAGATAAGGACAGCATGAGGAAACCTGGAGAGGGATGCCCTTTTTACAAGGGCATGGAGTGACAGGACAAGGGGGAATGCCTTTAAACTAAAAGAGGGTAGATTTAGATTAGATATAAGGAAGAAAATTCTTCCCTGTAAGGGTGGTGAGGCCCTGGCAGAGGTTGCCCAGAGAAGCTGTGGCTGCCCCTGGCTCCCTGGCAGTGTTCAAGGCCAGGTTGGATGGGGCTTTGGGCAACCTGGGCTAGTGGAGGGTGTCCCTGCCCACGGCAGGGGGTTGGAACTAGATGGGCTTTTAAGGTCTGATTCAACCCAAACCATACTATGATCACTCCTGTAAACATGAGCCGTTCAGTGCTTTTGTACCCAGTGAAGTAATCTTTGCATGTGCTGAAGGAATGTTTTTCTACAATAAGGGATGTTCTTAACTCTAGCTGTCTCTTCTGACTGGCCTTGCTTCTGACCAAGGTATCAGGTAAAAGCTGGTATGAGCCCACAGCAATGACATGGTTCGGTGTGATGAGGAAAAGATGTCACATTTCCCCATTTTTTTTTCTTGCGAGTAGCTGCAGTACTACTTAAGGGGGAAAAAAAACCAAAAACCAAATCACTTAAATGCACTTGCAGCAGAGATTGGTCTTGCTCTCCTGGTATCTAAGAGGCAGATTGTTAAAATATTCTTTCCAAAATAACCAATTATGTTAACATCTACGTTTCCTACTTGGATAGGAATAGAGCACAGAGGTGGCGTTTCCTGCAATTGCAAGCAACAGTGCAATAGAGCCTACAAAATGTCTGCTTTGTGCCCCTTCACTGCAGACTACGCATTTCCAGATCCCTTGAGCAAGTTTAACAGCTGCTGGGTATGACCGCTGATCTCCTGGAATCTGCTGTGGAAAGAGAAGAGATAATCAATGGCATTGTTGTTCTCATAGAAAGATTAACATGTGAAGAAGAGCTTTATGAAATGCGCTTTGCTGCTTTTGCAGGGAAAGGCCAAGAAAAAGCTACTAATCCTTACAGTCCTGTTGATCTGGCCAGGGGAGAACTGACTGACTCCAAACGAGGAGAATCATTTTAAGGAAATTATGCAAGTGAGAGACTATCCAGGCATCTACCTCTGTTATCTTAATTTTAGGATGAGACTCTGCATGTCTTGACTATATCCTGTGTGATCAGAGGAAACTGAAATGACATAAAGCTGGTCTTTCTCAAAGGACTGAATCTTGCATCTGTAATGCAAGAGACAACAGGTAAAGGCAGGCAAGGGAGTACAAGAACAGGAGAATTTGAAAGGAATGAAAGAATGACTATGTCAGATACTCTAGAGGGTAGATAGTGTGAGACTACACTGGGAAATACCAGAGTTCATCTAATAAAGAGCAGCAGAAAGTCAGCAGCCTTCCTTCTAAGTAACAGTGGTGGGCACTGGCTTCGAGGATAGAAGTGGATGTCTTATGAGGAGCCTTAAAATTAAGGCAAATACATGTGATGCTATAGAAAAAGATGGATCCTCCAAAGGGGGCTGGAGGGTGCGGACAGGAATAAAGTTAATATGGAGGACTGGGAAATTATTTTTGTAGTGTTTTGCCAAAGAAGCGTGCAGTAGTTTCCCTGACTTTAGCAAGTATAAGGGACAAGTGTTAAATGAGTAATAAACCAAAGAGGCCTAGCTTATCCAGCTAGTGAGTAGAGTTTAGCTGTTGGGAAAGGCTGCATCTATTCCTGTCAAAGACTTTAGTTTTGCCAGAACAAGACAACGTATGCTTACATGTGAGGTCCAAGTCATACCAAAGTTATCTTGCCTCTTGTACTCCACTGCCAGAGAGGCAGCCTGGATGTACCATGTGCACTGCCACCACAGTAGACCTCAAGTCTAACGAGCTTAGATGAGAACAGCCTATGGGTAAAAGAAAAGTTTAAGTAGTGAAGGAGAAAAAGCTTGGGTTTATTTACTTAATCCTCTCCTCAACTCCAGAAATATAACAGACCTTGTACACACATCTCTACTGGATAAAAAGGAGTTGTAAGAACTTGAGCTCTAACTGTCTGGGAATGTGGAGACAGAGCTTCAGAGCAGCATCCTGGTGCTTTGGTGCTTTGCATACTGCCGAGTGGATGTAAAAACAGCACAGACTCAAGGTGTTTCTGTTTCCCTGACTGCTCTAGCTTCATGCAAAAGCCATGAAACTGTTGAACTTGAAATATTCCACCAGCTCCCATTGCCTTTAACCCTCTGAAAGGGTTTAAACTCCCCGTTTTTCTTCCAGAGTGTTTTCAGCAGCTCAGATTGAAAAGAAATGGGAAATTAGTTTCTTGACAAGTTTTTTTTTTCTTGTCTAAATCAAAGAAGAGATGAAAAATGTAAAGACTGCTTAAAAAAAAAAATCTTTTCCTGCCCGTGTGGACCCATAAGGCTTCTGATAATCAAATACCCTGTCATTTATTCACATGCAGGTTTCCAGGTGGTAGCCAGCAAATGTCATGCTCTTCTCAGTGTGCCTGCTTAGAGACATCTCAAAGCACTCTAAGGCTGGCAGTGATTGATACGTAAGGAGGGAACATTACCCCTGGTAAACATAGCTAAGCAAATTACTGAAGGGGTGAGGAAAGCTGACAGCCTCGAAGCCCTTCAGCTTCTCCACGGAGATGGTATTTGACTGAGTTTAATAGAGCGCTGGGCATGTCAAGTAGGGGCAAAATTGTTGTTAACCTGCAGAATTGCCTGTCACATGGATAGGCTTTAATGTGTCATATTCTGCAAAGGAGGGCTGGAAATAATAAAGGGGGAGGAGGAGAAGCTTGTACAGGCTGAAGAAGAGGGGTTCGCGTGTCCAATGGGAAAAGAACAAGACTGTGCTGCTGTTTCACCAACAGAGAACTTGTGGGATGTCTTCAACTTCCACTGTTGGGTCAAGTTTTTCAAATGTCAGAGCTGTGTGCTTTAAGTATTTGCATTGTTCCTATTCCCACTGAGCTAAATGCTCAGTAGTCACATTTGACATCACACCAGATGTCAAGGCTTTCCGTTTCTGCTGTATTGCTTAATTTCTTTTGGTTTCAATTTTCTGGGCAGCTCTTTGTCTTGCCAAAGTTATGCCAAGTAAAACCCAACCCATTAGGATTTAAAAATGTTTCTTTTCTTTCTGGGCTTGATTTTTGGGAACTGTTTACATACAGAAGGATGTGAGCAAATGCCTTAGACCATTTTTCAGAAGTGTCAAAGTAAATGTCCTGCACTGAAGTCGTCATCAGCTCCTGTGACGTTGTAAATCTGCCAAGCTGTCTTCCTCTTCACAGAAACAAGGTTTTGTTAATACAATAGCACAAGCAAAATGCAAAATACTTCTTGGCCTTCCTCATGTATTTAGGAAGGTGATGTTTTGCTTGAATTTAGCTTATTAAAATATTAGGGGTTTTGTTTTACCAATATATTTTTTAAAAGTACTAAAGGTGAACTGTAGGTAAACTTTTATTGTCTGAAAAGAAAGATTTACTCAGTCTTTGCCTGATCTAGCATGTGGGAATATGATAAGATGTTGTCTAGGTTCACATATATTAAAAGTATGGAGAAATGGTTTATAGCATTTTAATGTGTATGTGTAGTTGCTGCAGATAACCCCTGAATCTTTCTGTAGATAATGAACAAGCACTAATTTAAAAACTTATTAACATAATTTTATAAATGAAGGATTCCTAAATAGGGGCTCATCTTTGCTGGAGACTTGGAGAAAGACAGTTGGGGGTAACTGATTTTTAAAATATTTGTTTATCTATTGTGTGAGGTGATAACTGTGGAAGTGGTACTTTTTGGCAGTTGCAGTGGATGTTGCTCTCTGTGGCAGTAAGCAAGCATGGTTTGGGAGCCTATGACTGAAAGTAGTTTAGATCTTACAATTATAAATCTTGAATGGACCTAGAACCACCCAATTTCCTACGGACATTGGTTGGACTGAGAAGGTGTCATTACTATTTGATTTCCTGATTTGCAAATCCTTTCTTGTTGGGCTTTTCAGCAATGCTTTTCTTCACATTACTTCTAAATATTGTCAATGTTTTAGTAGATGAAAATCTGACCTCACTGAAAAGGATGGTGAAATTCCCAGAAAATTCACTGATTTTACCATAGTATTCCAGGATTTTCCCATTACAGCTTTGTGTAATGGATTAATTTCAAGTGCTAGTCAATTTGACAGCTATGGAAACTTCCCATCTTGGCTGACTTCCAAGTATTTTTCTGGATACTGGAAAAACTTCATTCCTACTATTACTTGTTTTGTAGCTCTGCTATCAGTTGGCTAAAGTTACTTGTTGCCCTCTCTTTGTTTTTTTCTATTTCTCCCCTTCCTTTCCTGTCAGATCTGCCTGTATATTTTACACTTTCATTTCTGCCTCAGCTTTAATTCTGCTCTGAAGAAACAGCAGGAAACATGGGGTTTCTGGTGAGTGTCAAGCCACTGCAGCAATGAAACTTAAAGGAAAGTTTTGAAATGTCTGAGAAAGGAAAGCAGTGATAAGGCAGCCCAAACAACAGTACGTGGAAGGAAGAACTCTTCCCAGAAAGGAATGTGATGGTGAGAGACGAACAAACACCGGGAAGCGATGGAGTGAGAGAAACAAAATGATTATCTGGAAGTTTCACTGAGAAATAATTTATATAAGTAGGGAGGAAACAGCTGGTGATGATCCTGAGGCTGCTGAGGTAAAGCACTTAACGAGGATGGAAAAGCCTTTTCCCACAGTGTAAATCAGTTGAAGGTTAGTCAGTGCTTAAGCTCTATATGGACAATTCCCAGGGAAGCTAATGGAATTTGAATACTTGTATTCCTTTTATACTGGCAATGTTTGGCTGCTTTTTGAGAGTTAAGATGTAAACATTCAGAATACAGTGAATTCTTATTTAAATTTCAAAATTCTGCACACAAGTAATGAATATTCATGTTTGCATTGGAGCTGTTCTTGAAGATAGTCTCTTGCATAATGTGGGTTTGTATTTAGTGTGGGTGTCCATAACAGTGAAGCTGGTACCCTGATGCCTTTTGCTGCTGTAATTGAAGGATCTTATAAAAAAGAGATGTAAGTGAATGCAGGAATTACTTCATCTACTCCAGATTAGGAAAATTCATCCACTGGATCCTGAAAAAGACTCTAGGTAGATCATTGAATTTGGCTTGGAAAAGAGTAATATCACTTAAGCTCTTTCTGAAGTGAGTTTTTTCTTGCAAGAGCAGGTCCTGTGGTGAGTTAGCTAATGTGCCATCTTCCACAGCTTCTCACAGTGACTGGGATGGATATCGCTGAGGGATTTCTGCTTCACGTTTTGTGGGGGAAAGATACTTCATGCAGTGGAGTGCCTTGGAGAACGTGGCCTTTGGTAAATGTGGCAGGAGCATGTCCTCCTCAGCGGACAACCGCTGTTTTACTTTGTGCATGTCTTCATTTACAGCCACGCATGGGCAGTGTCCCGTTTGAGCGTGAATTTGTCACCTGACAAGCCCTGAACACAAAGGCTGCAGGCATGAGCTTAGGAATTGGATTCATCTTCAAAACTAAACCATGTCACGTTATTAGCATACCCAGTGAGCTGGAGAAAATGGCAGGTGAAGGTTTGTGACTTGCTTCCAAATAGGATTTTAAACGGTCATTAAGTTTGTCCTCTGAGCTGCACATCTTCCTCACTTCCTAGCTCTTATACTCTCCAGGGCAAACTTCAGCTGTCCCTGGAAAGCAGCTGCAGTTTCATGTAGTATTCACATACCTAAATACATACCTTGTTCTTTTAACTGTTTAAAATTTTCAGCTTCATTGTTTCAGTTGGGGTTCCTCTTCCCTTTGCTGTGAGAAATGTAAATAATTCTTTAGTTTCTCTGCACCCAAAATTACAGGTTACCAGCAAATCTTTTTAACTCTGCAGTGCCATAGACTTGGTGGTCCCACAGTTACCACATCCTGGTGAGAGGGGAAGTACCTTATTAAATGTGCTGACATAATTGTAAGCAATTATCTGACCAAACCTTCAACTTTACCTGCAAATGGACAGGAAGACAGGCTTGATCACAGGCCTTGACTTCCTGGTGCCTTGCCCTCCTCAGGCAATTTTATTTAGGGTTACTTTGAAGTCTTCCCAGAAATTAAAGTGAGGACAGAGGCCCTCCCAGTAGTCTTAACAGAAAGGAAAAAGGCACAGTTTATTTCTGACCTGTCAGATGTTTGGATGGGTCCCAGGTGAACAAGGCAATTGCTTTGTTCCTTAAGCAGGACCCCATGCTTGTCAACAATTTCTCAAAAAGAAACATTTAGATCTCTGAAAAGGGATGCAAAGCATATCTGTGCAGCCACGGTCTTACAGGCTCTGTGCTGCGAGCATTATCCCTGCTCCATTTTGATGGTTTACTGTTCACCTTTATTCTTGATCTTTATTTTGGTGAAGCCAAAGAAAATGCAGACTTCAACAACAAAAAAGGCATAAAGCCAATAATGTAGTTAGAATTGCAAATCCAGGTGGGCCCCACCTTATGTGGAGGAGTAGTAACAACCTTGGCTAAAGTTTCCTGCGTGTTTTAGCAAGCAGTCCCAAGGACAGACAATAATGCAGCCTGGTTTCCTATGGAGCTGGCTTGTGCTTGGATTCTCTGGTATCTTTTTTCTCCCCACCTCCGCGATTGAGGTGTAACAGTTCATTCATGATGTGCAAAGTTGAGACAGAGAGATTAAAAAAAAGTAAGTCACAGGGATATTAAGTCCTTGGGTCTGGGGAACTGGGGGTAAGGTCTACTAGGAAAGGCATAAATGGGCTTACCTGCTGTTGGGGGCCTGGGCCCTCCTGGGCTGTGATCCCGGAGGTGGCTGAGCATGATTTGCATCCCGCTGATGCTGCTGTACAAAATACTTTGCTCTTCCTACAGCATAAGGGGCAGCCAGGCAGCAGGAGCTGCCACAGGGGAGCTCTCAGGAAGGCAGAGACCTTCCAGAGCTGTTTGGAAAAGGTTCAGGCTTCTCCTGTTTCTTCTCTTTTTCTCATGTCTTTCTGGAGTGCTGTTACTGCCAGGAGCTTTCTTCTCGCTGTGTCCTCCTGCGCTGGAGTGCACGCAGGGAACTCCAGAGCATGAAATAAGGGACTCCAGAGCCACTGCTGGCTCTGGCAGAGTTTTCCAATTTCTTTTTCAGTCCCTTCGGGAACTGCCAAGCCCGCAATGAAATCCTTTCCCTCTAGATGTCACCACTGGATTGGGAAACAGATCTTTTCCTCCTTTCACTCCAGCTTTGAGCTTATTTACAATAAATTGACTGGTTAGGCTACATTTAGGATTAATTTCATTTTACTGAATCAAATGGTTAGTGCTTCCCCACCCAGGATGAAAGCAAATAATTTCTTGATTACTGACTTTTTTCCTTTCCTGCACTGAATTAATATTCTTCTTTGACATACTGTCTGCTGACCATGGCCTTTTCTTAAACCATTTAAACTCAGGCAGCTCCAAGGTGACTTGAGGAGAGAAAAACGAGCAGGGAACCAGAGCACGTGAACATGTCCTGGGCGCCCTGGGCTCTCGGCACGTGGGTGGGCTGGAGGAGGAACGCAGCAGGGCTGGGAGTGTTCATTACCTGTGTCTTCACTTAAAAGCTCTCCTGCGAAGTTATCTGGGTGGTTCCAGGTTCATTTCTGAGAACCCAGAATATGTTAGTCTTTGCCATCAGAGAGACCACAAAAGCTTATTGCATAAAGTTACAATTAAGCTGATTTCCCTCCCACACACCTGTAAAGGTCTTAAGACTTTGTTTGTAACTGCTTCCATATCTTGCTTAGTGAGAAGAGTCACTTACAGCACTTGGCTTAGTTTAAAGCTCTAGATGCACAGTTTTCCAGTGAGACTAAGTGATTTAATTCCCGTGGGTTGCTTTTTTTTAATGCCACTTGTGTTCATGAGTCCCTTAAACTGCTTGGAAAATATCACCCAGAGCACTACAAAGTGTTAACTAATTAGTGGCCTGTACTGAAAGTCCTTCACGAATTACATTACCATCAGTTTCATGGGACTTTGCACTTCGTACAGTGATCTTTCAAAACAACGGGCCTGAGCAGCTGACTTTTTACAACACTTTTACAGAGGGGTCAGCTTCGAACTCAGCATTTAAGGATAGATGAGGTCGATGCAGAAGCGCTGACTATCAGCAAAATGTTAACCACAACACAGCCGGGCCTCTGGCTCGCCTGCCTAGAAGGCTGCCAGCTGCTGTTGGTGTCATGTCCCCTTCCCTAAGGTGGTTTATATCAGCAAAATGAGTTGGTGTTTTAACTTGTGCTGTATCAACAGTTGGGAAAGATGATGCTCTCTGTAATAGGTGAAGTGTTGAGATAAATGCTGTTGTCAATCCAATAGTCCTTATCATTGTATCAAGCTGTGTTTTTCTGAACCAGGATTACATATGTAACGTTTTGTGTTGCTGCTTGTTATTTAAGCTGACTAATGTATCTCCCACTTGGTTTTTAACATTCATTTTGATTTGTTAGTGATTATGTCTTTGTTTCGAGCCTACTACGCTTTGTAGTTGCATGTACTGGGGCTGTTGCAATACTAATTCATACACGTAAGGGGGCAGATTTGAGATTGTTCTGAAACAGAAATTGATTTTCTTTGTGTAAAGAATTGCTTTGGGATAATCTTTAGAAGAGACAGAGTAATGTTTGTACTAACTGTCCAAGAATGTTCTCTTGAACATGAATAACCACTGGTTGAGCTGAATGAGTTTTAATAATGGGTTTCCTGTGGACATGTCTAGTAGACTTTCTCTTCTCTAAAGACTGCACATTCTTTTTAGAGAGGTGATATTTTCCCCTTGCACTGAGATTTATTTTGTGTGGGGGTGGTTTGTTTGTTGTAATAGCTGGAAATGGCTATAATGCTTTAATAAAACTTCATTATTACTGTTTAAAACTTGAAAACAGACTTCAGGTGTATTTATACTTCTCCTGTGGAAAGAGATTAGAGGCTCGTGTCTGAACTCTCCTCCCTTTCTCATCATGCTAGCTCAAATGTCTTTCTTGGCCCGCGAGCAGCCGCCTTTCCCTGCCAGCCTCCATAAAATTATCCCTGGAGGCAGCAGTTCCTTGTCTACTGCAGTAACTACATTTTCCCTGATTTCTTAATCCTTCATATGTATTGTTTTGTCTGAGTTTCAAGCTCTTCCTCTCCTTGCAGGCCTTTCTCTACTCTGTTCCTTATCTGCTACTGCCTCTAAAACCTCTATGGTCAGATAGCCAAATAACATCTGAGACAGTCATCCCCATAAAGAGAATTTAGCTTCTAGCCTGAGGTCTAACCTGATCTCTGCCACCATCCATGTGCAAACTGAGCTAAAATGGCCAGATTAGAAGAATGGAAAGTATCTCAAACTGAAAATTGTCATCTAGGATATGAACCAAGTAATTTGACAGCCGATACTCCTAATGCTTTCCTACCAGCAGGAGAGAGCAGAGGGTCTCAGCAGGAAGCATCATGAGATAGTCCTAAACACATACAGATGGGCATGGAGGACCAAGAAACATTGTTGTTTTACATTGAGGTTCTGTGACTGCAAGCTTAGGTCAGACACAGGTACCAACCATTTGGACCAGCTTCAGTTGGGACCTACTACTGAAGCTCTTGTGGAAAGAGCAAAGCTGAAATGCTGCATGAAAAGGGAACCCGTCAAGGAGTCTGAAGCCTCCAAACTCACGGGGGAAAGGAGGTAGTTCAAGATTAAAACAGTGTGAAGAAAGGTAGTCACAGTGCAATGAAACAGTTATCTTGCCCGAGCACAGAAGGTGCACTAGTTAGTGCCTTAAATGAATTGAATAAAACAGTGCAAACCCTGTTTGAGAAAATGAGTTCTCCTGGGGTGATTACTGGCCTGTGTCAACTTAGCACAGGTCGATTTGTTACTGGCTTGCAGAGCTGCCTTGGGATATCAGCACTAAATGTGTTTACTTATTTTTACATTTAGTAAGAAAAGAATGAAAGGGACTATGCGTTCAAAAAGTAAAAGCATTAAACAATCTCTTCTGTAAGAGCAAAGTACACCTTCAAGTCCTTGTAATGTTTAAATATTTAAAATATGAAGTCACTCAGTGCTGCCTTACCACCCACCTACTAAGGCCTGTTTCTCTTCCGATCTTACCCTTAAATTGTATAGACATTACATTATACAGCTCCACCCTGCAGCCATTTCCTGCCTAGCTCCTTAGTCCTTGGTATTTTCTGATTATTTTTTTTCTCTTGTCTCCTTTTCTGTTTTTCCTATGACTCCATTTTTTTTATCCATGGTTCCTAGACTGCTTCTGCTGGCTTACTCTGCCCAAATCCAACCCTGCCCCTGTTTCTTTTTTCCTGTGTGGGATAAGTGCTAATCTCCTTCAGCCTGCAAAGCAATGCAGGGCATCTTTTTATAGCCCTGCCAAAGATGAGAAGGAGGTGAACTTTCTTAAGAACATAAGAACTGGTTCAGAACAAGGGTGTCTCTGACCCAACGCGCTGTTTCCAATGATGATTTGGGCACTAAGAAAGAACAACACTGACATTTATGATGCTCCTTTCTCCTGTACCATCTGAGTCTCCACCAGTTTTCAAGTTGTCTGCTTAGTGGCCCCCAGTAAATCTCTTCCAAGGCTTTGTCTAGTCTTGTTTTGATCCCACGTGGACCTTGCATCCTTGCAGCTTTTTGGCAAGGAGTCCTGCAGGTCAGTTGTTTACCTGGGGTGTTCCCGGTGGGGCTGTGGCCAGGAAAGCCTCTCCTCTACTGAAATGGGCAGGAAAAGGGATGTGACCTGCCCCTACTCCAGTCAAGCTGTACTTTATGGCTTCTGCAGAACTGCCCTGAGCAGTAGGAAAAAGGCTGGTTTAGATTATTTCAAGCTGAAGCCATTCTGTGGCTTAGTTTGTTTTTGTTGTGAATCATAAGTAATTACGAACACATTATTCTAGTGCTGATGAGTCCCCACACTGGTGCTATATAGCAAAGGGCAAGATGGCTTCCTTTTAAATACACACGTGGCAGTACCACTGCTGTTACAAATCCCCCACCTCTTCCAGTTTTAAGAGCCCCGAGCTGCAGTAGAGTCCTGTAGAATAGAAAAAAGCTATGCTTAGTGCAAGCAAGCAACAACATTTCAGCTGTTCTTTAATAGCTTTTTACATGCACGTGTTCAGCCTCAGCAGATGATGACTGTCTTTCACTGATCTGAACTAAACTCTTGCTTGGACTATTTCATGTTTGCTTCAGGTTGCAAGGATGGCTGTGGACTCACAGTGCTTCAGCTGGTCAGTGGTAACTTGTTACACCATGTTAAGTTGCTGTTCCAGCCCTTAAGCACCACAACTGGCATAACTGCATTCATACCGGGGGGCTGCAGTGATAGTTTGCATAAAAAAAGAAAAATATACAGCTGAAGAGACTGTTTGCATAGCTGCTTAGAGTTAAAAAAGAAAAGTTTGTGCCTGTCAGCACTAAAATGTATGCTTTCCTGACTGTTCTCTTGTGATAACTTCTAATATTTATTGGATCAAGCCTGGTTCCCACAAGAACTCAAAATAGTTGTCTGGATTTGAACCGGCGCAGTCTTCCTTGGCTGGCATGGCTGCTGGGTGGTGGAACTCGCTCCCATGGCTTCTGGGCACTTGGAATTCCTCTGTCCCGACCGCTCTCCCCCGAGAGTGTTCAAAATAGGTATCGCAGGGGAAGGGGCTCACAGGGGTGACTCTGAAGTGGAAACAGTTCTTTTTAAAGTACAACTAGTTTCAGCTGAACTTGGAGCCTTTTGCTCCCTGCCTGGAAATGTTTGAAAAGTTTAAAGTTCACTTGCAGCCCTTAAGAGCCTGGTTTTGTGGGAATTAAAAAAAGTCAGGTAAAGTTAATCTGAAAGGGTCGGTGGTTCATTAAAGCAACCAGGGATGGTGGCCTTCACTTTGGTACATAAAACCACTGTGAAGATGGCATTGTCTTCAAGTCTAGTCTCTCTGAGACAGTGCTTTCCTGTAAGCATGGCTATCATTTACATTTGCTTCCTTTCTCTTTCTTCATTGAATGAGGTCCAGATACCTAAACATTTATTCGTGGCATTTTTTGTGCATGTGAATTATCATCTGCTCACATTAACATTTCTGTATTAAGAAGTCAGCTTTTATTTTTTAATTATGGTGGTTTTTCTGGAAGACAGCTCATTTCTGACCTTAGGACCAAAATTGCTGAATAGGATGTGAACTATTTAGAATAAAGCCTGACTAAAGATTTCCCTAAACTTTTAGAGATACCTGCTATCAACTGTACAGTTAGAATGACATGATCCAGTGAGTCAACAATGTATTTATGAATGTTGCGTCTGAGCTCTAAGTAGAAATTTTGTCAGCTGGTATCCCCTAAACATTGCACGGAAGATTCATTTCACCTAATATTGGTCACCTAAAAGCTGATTGCTTAAATCTGAGCCGCACACAAGGTTCCTTTATAGCCGATGCAGATAGAGAGGCGCCTCGAGGGCATAGCCAAGCCAGCTTAAAATGCCTGGCCGGAGCTGTCAGCATCTCTCCAGGAGTGACAGGGGAGCCTGGACAACTGCCTCCCTGTCTGGGGGAGGATGACAGATGAGATGAGACCTGGCCTGGCTACACGCTCCGCAGGAAAAGCGGAGCCGAGGTTTGGCATGTGGTGTTGGTGCAGTTTTATTTCTGTTCCTGGTTTTTAATTGTTAGGATTATCTTCTAGTCCATCATTCATGAAAGAAGTTGTGCACGGCCCACAGACCTGATTGACAGTGGCCTGATGCATGAAACTCAGCGGCTCAAGAGCTGGGGCTGCATTAGCTCTGCTGCCCAGAGCTGTGCTCTTCTGCCAGGGATGATCCTGCAGCAGTGAGAGTGCTTGCACGGCTGCTGACAAGCCAAATATTTTGTCAGCAGCTGCACTGCTTCTGCCTACAGTCCTCCTTCCACTTCAGCATTTACATCATATCTCTGGAAATGAGAGTACAAATAGCTCTGTGAAGTGGGCAGAATTACTACACACAGCATGTGCTTAATGATGTATCAGAAGATGTTAGTTGTGTCAGCAGCTTTCATTTTTCTCTTAATACAGTTTTTTCTCTTTCTAGTGATGGATTATTGCCATAATCCTCTTTTACACATTTGCAGGCAAGAGTACCTGCCTGCAGAACTGGACTTCTCTTTGTACAGCTCTGCCCCCACGTACCATAAAGCTGTGTGGAGGAGAGTCTGTTCTTGCTCATCCTCCAAAACAAAGCATGGATGGAGGCAAGGGCAAATGCCCCGATGAGGGAACAGTTGGGAGAAGCTCTGGGGTGTCACTGGCATGAAAACATTAATGCTGGTAAGTCTGTAGGGACACCAGCTCCCTCCTGTGCCCTGTAAGAGGGATCATACTTCTGGAGCACCACAGTTTCAGCTCATGCTTCATGGGGCTTCTGTCCTCTCAGCCTGGCCATGGCCTGGACTCATGGATTCCTCAAGGCATCCAGGTTTTCTGTGTTTCCTCAGCAGTAAGGTTCCCTGGGATGTTCACGGTGTTCCCATCACCTCCTCACCATGCTTGCAGGTGCATTTAGGGGCAACCGTCAGCCACGATGGCAGTTGAAGATGGTCTTTGCAGCTGCAGAGTTGTCTTGGGAGGCCAGCTCACAAGCAGAACAAAGGTTTTCCTACCCAGGCTTGTGTTTGCTACCTTTCAGTTTGGCCAGTACAAATGTTTGCACAGTGATGTTGTAAACTAAATCACTGAAGGTGTTCTTACAAATAATCTTCACAAAAGACTATTGTTATCTGATTCATATCAGTTCTTGGTTGATGATGTATTGCAGTGTGTCATTCAGCCAGAAGCCTTTGAAAAATGCCACTGTGTGCTAAGCATAAAGGCTGAAGTAACTTGAACAGTTGGAAAGGGGTTGGGGTGGGGAAAGAGAGGAGACTAGACCATGTGCTACTGAAAAGTCCTTCTTTCTCCTGCAGAAAGCTCTGGCTGCCAGCCTTCAGCATTTACTGAATTTGGCTTAGAGCAGATACCCGGTTGGGGAGGGAAGTGTGAAGGCAAGCTGGAAGGAAGATGCTTGGGTCATAAGGGAAGTCTGTGGTGAAAAGATATCACTTCAATCCTCAGATGAAACTAGATGTTGTGTTGGCTGTGGAGAGAGTGTTAATGTGCAGCTCTGGAGGTGCGTGATTATTTAAGGATATCAGTGCACATTTAATCTCCTTGGGGCTTATCTGCTGTTGATTGCTTCTTCAGACAAATAGCTATAATATTCCACCAATACCTATGAGGAGCAAACACTTCTAAAATGGAAAAATCACTCTTCCCATTCAGTCCGCACTGAACTTCATAAAACTATTTAAACAAAAATTTAATGTTCTTTCTATAATTTAAACCTGCCCAGAGTGTCTGAAGGCGCTTCCTTTTAGAAGCAGAGGTTGTTCCAACATGAAAGAACAAAATAATAGCTATTCCAGAGTGTCTGAAAAGTACAAGAAGTTCTCAGCTCAGCAGTAGCGCTGCTCAGCCCTGTCCAAGAGGTAGATGGATTGAAGCGTCTTTGATCGCTGTTTAACTCCATTGCCGTGGGTTTTCATGGCTTTACTATTTGAAAGTTGAGACTGCTGGAATTACTAATTGCACCAGTGTCGCAAACCATGATGCTGCTGCTGCCAGAAAGTTATTGCAGCTTTCTAAACCACATTTCCAGAGAGCAACCCGTCATTCTTTTGCTCTCTATATAATTACGACTGTTAGGTAACCCGCTTCCTTTTGTGTGCTACTGGCAGTGATAGCATTAATGCGCTAGCATTAATGACAGAGAAGCAGTCTGCAAACTTGAACTCCATGTGGAGTTCACCAGCACTATTTTCCTCTCAGCCATTGAAGTACTGAGTTCTTCTGTCTTGCTTTTAGATATTTAAAATGTCTGTCAATAGGTTTTTCTTCAAGTAAGGCTTTTACCTCGGAGCTTTTCAAGATAAGGAACCATGACAAGCGCTGCCGTAAGTGCCCTTAGTCAGAGTTTGTTTGCACAGTGCTTGGGAGGCCTCTTATACTGGCCAAGGCCTCTGGATATTGTTGAAGTGGAAATATTAACTACAGTTAAGTTGGAAATCCAGAGGCTTTTTTTTCCCCTGCTGCAGAAAAGCTTTAAATTAGAATTTGAAAGTTTCTTTGTGGAGCTTTTCTGTTCTTCTTGTTCAAAACAGGATTCACCAGTGTGGCTTGCTTGTTTGAGGAAAGACTTTTAATCTGTTCATGTTGCTGTAATATTCACCATCTTAGTACTTAACTGGTGCAAGTGGTTTACGTTTAAGAACAGCTTGCCCTGAAAACAAAAAAAAAAAGGGGGGGGGTTTGGAAGTCAGAGGGGAAGGAAACACAGACTTGCTGCCCAGTCTGAAGAATGTATTTTGGAACTTTAAAAAGTTAAGAGAACTGCCAGATCAAAGCATTTCTGCAGTTTCCTGGATAAGTCATCAAAAATAAGTAAAAAAAAAGAGTGCAGACTGTCGAATGATGCTGACTAGGCGGTACGGATTTACAGTAAAAAGGGAGAAAAATGTTTCAAATAACATTAATGGGAAGTTGCTCTAACCTGATGAGTGAAGCTCTTCTGTGCTTTATCCTCTAGTCTGACTAATGGGGATCTATTCCAGCACACCCTTTGTGGATGTCTTTTAGTTTTTTGTTGACCCCGAAAACATCATTTATGGGGGTTTTTTCTTCCTTCTTCCTCAAAAAAGAAAGCAAAAATCAATTAAAAATAAAACCCTGTCTCTGGAGAAGACAAGCAATAAAAAAAGATGTTGAAGAAGCAATGCATTACTTGATAGAAACATTTGGGTTTTGATTAATTGATTTAAGTTTAGGTGTGGTTTTTTCACTGCTGTTTACCCTTCCCTTCTGAACTTCAAAATGGCTCCAGCTCTGAAGAGAATCATCAACTCTGAAATTAAATTCCGAGGACAAATTTGGCCAAGTGCTCACTGCAATTGCTACATCCATACGGTGCTGTGCTCATGAGAGGATCCTGATGTTTACTCAAGGAAGGCGGTGAACAATGACTATTTCCTTAGTCTGGCTTCAGTGTGAAACAATTGAGCCTGCGCACTTGCCTTTATCAATATGTTATCTACTAAATTGCCCAAACTTCCTCTATTAAGATTATTGGGGCCCAATCTCCTTCCCCGCTATGTTGCTGAACAGGTCTTGTGTTCAGGGCTTCCCCTGCCTCTCTCAATGTTGGTAGCTGGTTTTCTAAACTTGTTTGAAGGCCAACTTGAAGATACAAATGACACATACTCTTTTAAGGTTAAAAATATTTCATAGCTAATCTCTCCATGGAGCATCAGCGTGGCAATCTCTGTTTTAACAGGCTCTGGAAGGATTTACTCTTGGCAAGACTGGCAGTATCATCATTTGCTGGTAAGCAGCCTGGAACATTCATTTCTTGAAGCAAACAGAGGGTACCAAAACAGAAGTGTTTGTTCTTTCTGTACAGTCTCAACAAGATTGTCCTTCCTCTGCTCTTAGTTTGGAGATATTTGCTTTGCCAGCGTGTTGCCGCAACATTTTAAATCTCGAAAATTATTTTTGTGGGTTCATGTAATTGTCTTCATAACCCCAAAGTTCTTAATCACTTTGAAATAGGTTTCAAAGTTACATGAATTAGCCAGCTATAATTAACACTTTCTGCTTGTCTTGAGCCTGGTAAGATAAGGAAAGAGTCTGTATCTGCTCATCCTGTCTTAAACAAGGAAATTATGCTGGAGACAATCTATCAAGAAGAATCTTTTTTTGAAGGAAGTGACTGATAACTTTAGTCTTTTCATTTGGGTGACAGAGCAGGGATATCTATGGCAGTCCCTACAATAGGGCTGGGCTCTTGCAACAGCTTTGTGGTAAACACAGCAATTAACTATATCCAACTGCTGGCACCAGCACAATATTTTATCCTGCTATCTACAGGTACTAAAATATTACATCCAGACCACTCTGCACTTGTTTCAATTAATCACAGTGTTTTGAGCAATGACCAACAGCGCAGTGCTCCGTCACGCAGCTCTGCTTTTTCTCGTATTGTGAGATGTGTTAGGTAAAACTTGAAGGATTGCTCTTACAGTCGTCACTGACCTTTAATTCACCAGCACTGTCTTCAGATTCTTGACAGCCCTTGCAAGGGATGCCCATCTGAGCACTGTAATCATGAGTCATCCATTTGCACATAATACGCATGGTAGTCATGCAGGTGACTAAATTTGGCTCTGTAGTTTTGAAGAGCTTTGCAGGCTCTAGCAGAGCTACAGACAGAGCAAAAAATCAAGCAATTCTGCAGGCAATCATCCCAATGATCTTTGGTTAAATCGTACCTCATCAGGGCTCAGTTAGCAAGCAGTGACTGGAGAGGGGGACACCAGGAGATGTGATGAAGCTTTGAGATGGCAGAGGCTGCTTTCCTAAAGGTCTTTTTTCCACTTAGCACAAGGGTCTGCTTCCCTCAATGTCTGTCCGTTTGCCACTCCTGACAGTTCCTGGCAGATCTCAGTTCCTCACGCTTGGCCAAAGACTTGAAAAAGGAAGGAGGATCAGTAAGATCTCTTTACGCCACAAAAAGTTCATTCCTGTTAACAAAAGATGGTCAGGAAATGTCGGTGATACAGAGATCTAGAACAGATAAGAGAATTTCTACTCCCAGAACACTTCTGATGTTGGTGGCATGTGAGAAGGTGCAGTTTCTGATTTCTACTGTGCCTTCTTGTCTTGATTGAGTCCTCCTACTAGACCATTGCAGAGGAGGAAGGAACAGCTGGTCTATGACAGGCTCTGTTGTTGCAGAGTTGTGTTGGGTGTTTGGAGGACTGAAGGGAACTTTTTGACTGGGGCAGATATTTCTATATTACATGCCTTTTGTGGGAGGTATTAGCTGCATTTCTCCCCACAGCTGAGTGACCAAGGGGGAAAGTTTAGATGATGGAGAGAAATTTCTCCATCTCAGACTCCAACTCTTACGGACAACTGGAAACAAAGCAGCCTGTAGATTTTTGAACCTTAATCCTATTGTAATCCACCACTCCTACAATTCATTTTAAAATGCTATGGTTTCCAAGTTAATGTCTCTCATATGTGATCATTTTTTCTTTTCATGAAAGAATAGTGGCTCTGTAGTCTGGATATTGAGCAGTAGCAGTAGAGAGGTTAATACCTGTGTGATCATCTCTGCAGGTTGTGTTTTGAAAGACACCATCAGGCAGGTTCCCAGGAGAGACCAAGAAAAGCCTTTTTCAGGGACAGTGGGGAGGCCAGAGTGGGAGGTAACTTCTGCATTTAACTGTGAGTCCCACCCCAGCTTGAACAGAGGGGTGTCTGAAATACTGTATAGGAAGTCCTGCGAGGTACGTTGCCTTATAGTACGCATGCCAAAATAAAACACTGCTTTGGATTAAAACCTTATTATAATGCTGGTTCAATAGGAATGAAACATGTTGGGCAGTACCATCCAGTTCCAACCCCCCTGCCATGGGCAGGGACACCCTCCACTAGCCCAGGTTGCCCAAAGCCCCATCCAACCTGGCCTTGAACACTGCCAGGGAGCCAGGGGCAGCCACAGCTTCTCTGGGCAACCTCTGCCAGGGCCTCAGCACCCTCACAGGGAAGAAGTTCTGCCTCACATCTCATCTCCATCTCCCCTCCTGCAGCTTCAGGCCATTCCCCTTGTCCTGTCACTCCCTGCCCTTGTCACCAGCCCCTCTCCAGCTTTCTTGGAGCCCCTGCAGGGACTGGAAGGGGCTCTAAGGTCTCCCTGGAGCCTTCTCTTCTCCGGGCTGAACAACCCCAACTCTCTCAGCCTGTCTCCATAGCAGAGCTGCTCCAGCCTTCAGATCATCTCCGTGGCCTCCTCTGGACTTCCTCCAACAGTTCAGTGTCTGTCTTGTCCTGGAGACCCCAGAGCTGGATGCAGTACTGTGGGGGGGATCTCACCAGAGCAGAGTAGAGGGGGAGAATCCCTTCCCTCGACCTGCTGGTCACGCTGCTTTTGCTGCAGCCAGGTACGCGGTTGTCTTTCTGGGCTGCAAGCGTGCATTGACAGCTCATGTTGATCTTCTCATCCCCCAACACCCCCAAGTCCTTCTCTGAATCCATTCTCCGCCCAGCCTGTAGTTGTGCTTGGGATTGCGCCGACCCATGTGTAGGACCTTGCACTTGGCCTTGTTGAACTTCACGCAGTTTGCATGGGCCCACCTCTCCAGCCTGTCCAGGTCCCTCTGGATGGCATCCCTTCCCTCCAGTCTGTCAACCGCACCACACAGCTTGGTGTCTTTGGCAAACTTGCTGAGGATGCGTTCAACTATTAAGCAATACCTTTAAATTTGAGCTTTATGAAAGCCTGCTGTGGCCAAACTTACTTGATTATGCCCCATAAAGTCTCCATTTGGTTGGAAGCTGAGTGCACTAGTACAAATGGGCCCAGCTCCTGCTTGTACTCAATGGCAGCTTTGTACCCACAGTCCCATTGCTCCCCGCAGGCAGGAGGGCACAACTCAGGGTGCACCCAGGACCCCAGACAACGCAGCTGGGGCAGCTACAAGTAGCCCACGTCCATACTGGGATGACTGGGAGTTACTCTGAACAATTTGCAAGCCTCATGTGGCTTCCAGGCCACAATTTGGCTGCCTCTGGTGTCGGAGATTAAGATTCATGGACTGAAATTGTGTTCTTGCTTCCCAGCATGAAAGGTCCTGCCTGCCTTAGAGACTGAGGTTTAGTCCCTTCTGGTTGCTCTTTATAGCTGCGCAGGGCACAGTTTACAGACCATTAATTATCTCTTTGCTCTTCTATCTGTAGTCAAGGAAGGTTTAATCAAACTCATAAATCTTGGTCTGGGCAACCTCGCAGGTTAGATGTGGGAATTGAACAGTAAGGATTTTTCTTTCTCATGAGAAAAAATGACTCTCTTTTAGATTTCAAAGAAATCCGATGCTCATTCCCAGATTTTCTTCCCGAGCGGTATGTACTCTTACAAATCCCAAAGAATGTTCCCTTCCAGAAGTTTCTTCTCCATCTAGCAATCAATGTACTGGTATGCAGCTCTTGGAAATGCCACTTTCCTTTCTGGAGCAGTGTCACAGACATAGTGATTGTATTAAAAGGTTTTGGCTGATCCTTAAGGTACCTGAAGGTCGTGTGGTCTGAGGAAAAGTTTCCTCTGGTTTTACATAAGTCTTAATTTGTGCATATGGTAGTTTGAACAAGCTTATTTTTTATATTTATATATTTTATAAGTTTTAGGTATTTATTTTAGATATCTATACATTTAGACATCTAAATATATGTGCATATATAATATAGATGGCATATTTACTATTCTAACCACTTTGGAGCCCGTGATGTTGTTTCTGCTTCCTAGTTTTCCACTGTAGATGCTTATTGCTTAGCATTTGCACTGCTTATGTGGCAGCTGCCTTGCTCAAACCCTTGGAGCAGGTGAAATGCTCCCTAAACAGGTCCCGAAAGAATTTCAGCCACCCCAGAAGCTGCACAGAAGTGTGGCTCCTGTTCTGTGTGACCTACTGAGGTGGCCAAACAGCTGTCACCCTCTGTCCAGATCAAAATATATCATTTTCTGCTAAAGGCTGCTTTCACCTTTTATGCGTGACAGAAATGTTCCTTCACCATGAGTGGAGAGTGAAGAGAAGATGCCCTTCTTGCGTGTAGTGGTTTTGTCTTTTTGGTACCGGGTGCCAGATAACAGTTTTGGGTCATCTGCTTGGGTCATCCCAAGAAACAAAATCGGCTGCCTGGACACTGGTCCTGGAGTGAGGAGCACAGAACCAGCTCAGACATTCAGCAGTTGATTAGATTTCTTCTCAGATTTGAGTTTGAAGTAAAATACAGTGTCACTTTTATTAACAGACATATGCTAAGCAAAGCATCAACAATATACAGTTCTGGAGGAAAAAACCTCACCTGTGTAGTCTACATCTGCTATATAAAATGTTTGTCTCATGACTGAAAGCATCTTGTATTCCTTCACATCTTGCTTCCAATAAGGTACACTTCATAAAACATTTATCTTGTTGCTCTGCATTGGCTGGTAGAAGTGCAAAAGTATTTTCTGGGTGGTTGACTTATATTTTCCAAATACCAATCCAGAACACCCCACCCTGCACAAACCTTTTACAGACAAATGCTTTTTCTCTGCTGATATGGAGAGCTGCTGACGTTAAATACTACTAATACTGTGCGAGATGAATTTTCAGCAATGCCTGAGCAATGCTGGAGTGCAAGTCCCCTGAAAGTCAGAAGGATTTCCATTCCTATATTATTTCCAGGTTTTTGATAATCTTGTGGGATCTTAGTATGAAGAAGAAAGGTGCAGCTGGCGAGAAGATGCCTTTTCTGTCTGAGTTTGTGACAGCAAAGGGGAAATGTTCTCCCCGTTAGGGGATACAGCTGGCTGCCTTTGAAAAAAAAAAAAAAAATGTGTGGCCCATTTGGGACTAAAATTCTACATGTAGAAACCCAATGACAGACAAAAATGTTTCTCCATACTATGGCCAGAATAAGCTTTAAAAAATTGTTGCTGGAAACATACCTTAAGTCCACCAGACAGTGAAAGTTGGAACGCAACTTGTTTGCTTAACTCTGTGCTAGTACAATAAATGACTTGCATAAGGCAATTCGTTTACCATTGTTCAAAGAGCAAGGATTATACAAACGGTCTATTGTGTGTAGTGCTTTCTGGTGGTTTAACTTTCTTGGATCGAGAATGACTTAATGAAAGACCACAACTCAATTCCTGGTTGTAATTTTATGGGAAACTACAAGGCTGCGTTGTCAAAGGTGCAGTTTGTTGCCTCCTTTCATTTCAGCTTCATTAACCTCAGAAAATGAGGCCACAATATTATTAATTTTTATTATTATTGTTTTATCCTTCCTCTTGGTCAGATTGGCAGGTTTGTGGTCAAAAAGAGATTTTCCTCCAGAGCAGACTGCAAGGCCCAGTGGGAGGTTTTTGCCTGCCTCTGTTGCACAGAGCCATTTATTGTAGTAAACTGGGATTTTTAATCTAACACCTGTAATCATGGTAGGGAATACTGGCAATCCTTTTGATCTCTCTTTCCCAAAGACTGTGCTACGCCATTGTTTTTGCAACTTCTGCGCCGGGAGCTGAAGACGTATGATACCGTCAAAGCTGCGGAAAAGAGATGTAGTTTAGCAATTGCTACAGCAAGCTATAAATTATTTACTTTATTCCTTCTTTCTGCTCATAGGTACCCTTTGAGACGAGGCAGCTCTTTCACGTTTCTGACTCCGGGACCACACTGGGACTTTACCCTGGTGAGTAAAACAGCTGCTGGGTACATATTGTAAAACCATGCAAACAAAAGCAGGGATACAGAGGTGAAGGTCCCTTTGCCTGGAGGAGAAGGAAAATCAACACATTCCCCTCTACCTGGCTAGACACTTTCTGAGCCACTGAGGCTTCTGAGCTTTAGCTGGAGGGTGCTTCTTGCACACAGAGATTAAGAGAAGGTGGAATATCCTGGCCACTGTGGTTTCTCTATAAACTTTCTGATGTGCTTCAGCAGTCCTGCTAATCTGGCGATGCAATAGGCAAGATGTAAAACAGGGTGTGGAAAGAAACCTTTTTTTTTTTTCTTAAATACAAAAATCTGTATTTTATTTGGTATGGAGAAACTACCAGGAGCAAGTGCATGGCCTTATTGCCTTGTACTCTCTTCTCTCCATCCTATAACGTGTCCCTTACTATGGAAGTGGTTCATATCCATCCTCTAGAGCTGGTAGAGAAAGATGGACCACTCTGGAGAGTGGTTCAGAGGATCTACATTGGATTTCTCTTCTGAATTGCTGTTTCATGAAGCCTGTCCCTCTTCACACACTGAAGATTACAAGGCAATGAGTCAACTGAAGTAGGTACATAGGGCCTAGTGTTGTGTATATAGATCTTGTCCCATCTTAAAGCTCATTTTCGTGAGCTGTCTAAGCTGATTTGCCCCACACTGCCCCTGGAAGCGATGATTGCATCTGCAGCCAGCAAACTGATCTGGCTGAAAAACTTGTGTTACCAAAAAGGAAACAGTGAGTTTTGGATGAGCTGATCCAGCTGACTGCACAAGCTGTATGAAGGCCTGTGTTGGTACAAGGGAGGGCGTGAGAACGTGTCTGGAGGTGGGGAAGAGGACAGAGCTACCTTTTGTAAAGGCAATGCCATCTAAAATCAGATGGAACTTCTTGGGAAAGCATGCATTTAGACAGGCACTTTGCTGGCTGTGTCTCCAAGGGCAGCCATGTGCAATTTTGAGGCTGCACAAACACCAGTCCAGTGTGAGATTGGATTAAACAAAACCATAAGCTCTTGTAGATTTTTATTTTGCTTCATTTTTAGAAACCTTCATCTGGTGACTACAGCTATATTAAACATATACATTTCAATCTTACAAAGCCTTAGAAATTATATTCTTTCAAAATCAAAAATACTGTGCTCTAACATCACAAATTAAAAGCATTTTGATTGAGTTTCAAGTTATTCCTGTTCTTTGCATGTTTTTTTAATCTGCTTTTAGTTGGCTATACGCATACTCAGTTCAACTCTCAATTACAATTAGAACATATTGTATGTCATGACAGACTGCAAAAATGGAAGAAACTGTTTTTGAAGGACTTAATTGCTTATCTGCATTCCTCCATCATGTCCCTCATCAACCTAGTCCCCCACTGCTTCTCCCTTCAAGCCCAAGTAGCTTCATTTGCAGCTACATATGGTGGGTACCCCTGAACTCCAGCCCTTTTGTGGAGATCGAAGCTTTTCTGTGGCTAGCTAGAGATTAGTCTTGGAATGACACACCTAACACTGGAAGAGAAACAAATACAGGAGAGAACGAGTAACATACCCTTACTACATGGCTGGGGACCAGGTCTCCGCTTAGAGGCTTTGCCAATGTAATTATGCTGACATACGTTGACCAGAGCACTATATTTTGGCAGCAGCCTCTAGGCAAGCAAGAACTATACGTTTCTTGGTGTCATGTCTCACGTGCTGGAGTGTGTCATACAAGGGTTTGGTTTTTTGCCCCATGACCACCAACTACTCATATGCCAGTCACAAATAGCATCTCTTCATGCCATAGTTGGTGCAGTTTGGCCAAAAGTCTGTAAAACATACTCGGCCTGAGCTTCGGGGGAAGTGTCCTTTTCAGGCCTGCAGAGGTGGGTGGAGTGGGTTTAAAGAGAGGGGCTACTACGTGTTCTGCATAATTCTAAGACTGATGCAGTTTGGGTTAAAACATCCTCTGGATGGCTTCTGACTGGAAGCAAGCTTACTCATGGTTTGTTTTCCTTTCTTCCTTTTCATTAAGGAGGATTCGTTTATGAGAAACAGGCACTTGATCTTTGTTGACTTAACGGTCCTGATGCACATTCCTCACCTGAAGTCTTATTGGTGTTTTATGACTTCAGGTGGGCAATAAGAAGCAAAAACCAGACTGATCCCTAAAGAACAAAATATCCTAGTTTTAGGCAAAAGCCTTCAGTAGGAGAAAGGAATACTAGATGACTAGAATTGGTTTTAAATTGAAAACCAGTACTTTCTTAAAAAGCATTCCTGGAGCTTTAATTGGAATCCTTGAAATGTAATTAACATTCATGCGCATGGCGTTGTTTAGGTCTTTCCAAAATAAAGTCACAAAATATTTAGATTTCGCCTCCTGATTAGCATTTTTTAATGCTTCTCCTTTACAATACCTCTTTGAGAGCCTAAATTGGGTCTCATGGTTTTTACAGTTTAATAAGTTTCTTAGAAGTAACTTTTTCCACATGACTTGAGTTTCATGAGAAGGTTAACGTATCAGATCTCTGATCGTGACCGTCTCAAAAAATGTGAGAAAACAGTACCGTAGCAGTTGCTTTTCTATCGTGTGGCTTTAAATGCCCGGATTTGAGCAGTCTGAAGAGGCCGTTTTCTTGGAATCTGTTTCTGTTCTGGCACCGCACAAGAATGATACAGCTGGCTCTGCAGTGAAATGTCTAAGTTTTTGTATGAAACTATATTGGGCAAAGGAAATGGGGTCCAGCCAATGCAATACTTATTGCATAAGTCTAGCCAGTTTAAAAACAAAACTTTGGCCTTCCTTTCGTGTCTGGGCTTTGGTCTGGAGCTGTATGTTAAAGATGTTAATATACTTGACAACATAAGGAACGAATAATATTCAGACCAAAAAGGCGTGGTGTCTTTGTCTTTATTGCAAGTTTTCTTCTGTTAAATAGATGCTAATATCCTTGACTTACATATGGGAAAAATAATCTGCAAACCAAAAAGGTGTGGTTATAGCAGTCTTTTATTGCAGGGTTTGATAAATAACCAACCCTGAATATTTTACTAAACCTAAAAAAACAAATGTCTGCATTTGCATGTGTTCTCAAGCCTGCCAAAGGTCTGTTCAAAAAGTATGGAGTGTGCTGGGACATTAATTCAGTGTCAGTGCTACAAATATAGTAAGGCATACTGTCTAATGTGAGAATTTTTTCCTCTGTAGTTAGCAAGTCTGTCAGTGAAGGGACTCACTCATGTGACAGGGTCAGTATCTTGTCTCTGCAAATACAGAAAAAAACAGAAAAACTTAAATAATTGGGGAACTTTGTACTCAAATCCACTTCAGGAGCGAGTTTGAATAGCTGAGAAAAAAAACACAGCACCAAAACATAGCCAGTTGATGTCATTTTTTTAGTTTTCAGTAAAGCTTTCGATACTGTCTCACAGTATCCTTCTAGACAAAATGTCCACCATACAGCCTGACAAAAACATAGTGTGATGGGTGAGCAACTGGCTGACGGTTGGGCCCAAAGAATTATGGTAAACAGGGTTACATCAGGCTGGCGGCCAGTCACTAGTGGGGTTCCCCAGGGCTCAATTTCAGGGCCAGTTCTCTTTAATGTTTTCATAACTGACTTGGATGTAGGACTAGAAGGTGTTGTGAGCAAGTTTGCAGATGACACCAGATTGGGAGGAGCTGTTGATTCCGTCAAGGGTGGAGAGGCCTTGCAGAGAGATCTGGACAGATTGGAGAACTGGGCAATCACCAACTGCATGAGGTTTAACAAGGGCAAGTGCCGGATTCTGCACCTGGGAAGGGGCACCCCTGGCTATACATACAGTCTGGGCGATGAGACGCTGGAGACCAGCCATACTGAAAGGGACTTGGGGGTCTTGGTCAACAGCAAGTTGAATGTGAGTCAACAGTGTGCCCAGGCTGCCAGGAAGGCCAACTGTACCCTGGGGGGCATCAAGCATAGCGTTGCTAGCCAGTCTAGGGAAGGGATTGTCCCACTCTACACTGTGCTGGTGTGGCCTCACCTCGAGTACTGCATGCAGTTTTGGGCGCCACAGTACAAAAAGGACATGAAACTATTGGAGAGTGTCCAAAGGAGGGCCACAAAGATGGTGAAGGGTCTAGAGGGGAAGACGTATGAGGAGAGGCTGAAGTCACTTGGTTTATTCAGCCTGGAGAAGAGGAGACTGAGGGGAGACCTCATCACGGCCTACAGCTTTCTCACGAGGGGGAGCGAGGGGGCAGGTGCTGATCTCCTCCCTCAGGTGACCAGCGATAGAACCCGTGGGAACGGAATGAAGCTGCGACGGGGTGAGGTTTAGGTTGGATATTAGGAAAAGGTTCTTCACCGAGAGGGTGGTCAGGTACTGGAACAGGCTCCCCAGGGCAGTGGTCACAGCACTGAGCTTGACTGAGTTCAAGAAGCATCTGGACAACGCTCTCAGTCATGTGCTCTGATTCGGCTGGGCCTGTGTGGAGCCAGGAGCTGGACTCAATGATCCTTATGGGTCCCTTCCAACTCAGGGCATTCTATGATTCTATGGAAAAACCAAGAAACTAGTGACTGCGCTTCTGTAACATCTCACCATTACGTGCATGTGTTTAATAGTTAAATGGTAGAGTCAGCATAGTGTGGACAGGAGAGAAGACACATTGAAGCCTAAAAGCACATCATATGAAAGGACTAGCAAACAAGAGAACAGGTTTCTGAGAACCCTCCAGGGAAGCTGGACATCAGATTTTCAAAGCAACTATGGAAACTAGGCTGCATTTAAAATAATTTGAATGAATACTTGTACTCAAACATTTTAAAAACACTTACAATGTTGACAAACCTCTATTAAAGCTGGAACTTTTAAGTTATTCAAATAGATTATTAAATTCTAAGAAAACAGGAATTGCGTATTTGCTCCTGACAGAAGGTCAAGCCGCTGGACTGGTAGAGCACAAAACTGAAATTTGCTGAAGTTGAGTGGACTTGTGGTAGTAATTCTCTCTGCAGCTGCAGAGAGGCTGTTTTCCTCATTTCACCTGGTTCAATGTCTAGTCTCTTAAACTGATAAACATGTAGACCAATATAAAAACAGAAAATAGTTTCTTTTCTTTTTCCTTTGCACTTAATGAAATGGAAGAGTATGAACTCAACTCATTCTGAAATGTTAAAGGACCAGGGGCAAACACAGGATGAAAATCAACTACTTATTTCATGGGTGACCAAACAATTTTTGCTCGTGACCCGTGTTTTTTTTTCCAGATCAGGTGATTCGTAGGCTTGCACAGTCTAACAGGATGAGTCCACAATTAGTTTTCCATTATCTGGGCAATGAAAAAATAATGTAGAAGCCCAGATAGTACAGAAATAGCGGGAGGTATCAGGAAGCTCGGTGCAGGTGTCTTTGATCATTGTTCCACTGGCTTGTGCTCTTCTTTGGAAAGGAAAATAGCTGAGAGCTCTCTGGCCAAAAGCCTCATCATTCTTCCACAAACACGCTTATTCTTTTAGCCTGTTGCATTCCTAGCAGGGATGCTTCGGCCACAGCTGTCTACCGGTAACATCCAAAGTAATGAATCAAATAGGAGGTCAAAATGCCCACACCTACACGCATTCAGCTGTTTAGGGAACCGCATTATAAAACAAATCCCTGATACACAGTAAGAATCCCCTGAATAAAATATATTTGGGTATTAGAGGGTAGCTGAGGAGCAGGAACAACCAAACTAGTGCAAAACTGAAATCTGTAGATCGCCTTACTCACAGACCCCTGCCCAAGCCCGGCCATGCTGGTAAGCAAACATTATGAGCGTTAGGCATGGTATCTTCTGGTGTCCCCTAGAGACCTCAGATCCTAACGATCAAGTCTGACCCTCTTAGTACCTAACTCTTTCAAAAAGCCCAACTTTATTGCTGACCTCAGAAACCACAAAAAAATGTTTAATTTAATTAAATGAACCTCAAATCATTTCACAGTGGTAACTGCTGCATTCTGTTCTGCTACTGAGATTTCCTACTTAAGACTTTACTCACACCCACAATTATGGGAGTACAGAGAAGCAAGTTTATAGGCATATAATTTATAGGTATCGATCAGGTGACAAACCTCATGAAACAGCTCAAAACATGCTTTGCATTTGTTTTCAACCTTTTTTTTTTTTTGAGTAATTACAGTTAGTTGGGAGTGTAAAGAAAGAAAATGTCTCTAGTCTGCTTTATAAAAGCCAGACTTCTTTCTGAATGCAAATCGAGTGTACAGCTATCTCTGTTTCATTTCTTACAGAAGAGGAAGCGCCGAGAGAAAGATGATGATGTAGTCAGTCTTTGCAGCCTTGACTTTAAGGTAATCAAAACATGCTTCTCTACAATATTGTGCAATCGTCTACGTTGTTGACTTCTGTCGTGGCTTCTACTGGGGAATGCTATGCTTTCTGTGTTTGCATTTCACCATCAACAGTTTAGAGACGTGTACAGCTGTGTTTGCTCTTCCATACACCTCTGGGGTGGGCTGAGTCCTGCTAGTGATAGAACACTGTTTGTCATCTCCTGTTTTAATCATTTGAATCCTAAATCTGCCACAGTTTTAACGTTGTGTGAAATAAATGCGTGTAACCCATACTCAGCAAGAACATAAGCATTTTCAAGTGCCAGGAAGCAAAACTGTGCAAAGCCCCTTCAAATGTTGCTTTTGTTTGACTTTAGTTAGTGCACTTCATTGTACTGCAAACAAACTGGACTGACTGGGTGGTAAATTGTTCTTAAAGCTACGGATTAAACTGACTTACAAAAATGAGAGTGAAGAGGTGCAGGGTTGCATCTTTTTCGAAGGACTATCCAGGCTTGGTTTTTTGAAAGAGAAACTACTTCCTGCTGTCCATCTACCCTGAAGATCTCACTGCCACACACCCCTCTGAAGAGGGGAAGGAAGAGAAATAGGGTTTTTCCTAGGAAGGTAGCTATTGAGCTGAGAGTTAACTGAGTGGGTTTTATGGTTTATTAGACTGGGATTAAAAGTAATTTGTTAGTGGGGAATTTCCTGTTTGACCTAATGACCAGTGCATCCTCTGTTGTTGTCATTTACTTTACATTTGTGCATTATTTATTAGCATCACTTAACCTGGCTGCTGCTGGATACTTTCCATGACCTGATCGGCCTGTCCAACAGGGTAACTCTGGGCTTTGACCTCTCAAGACTAGATCTCCTGTTCCAGATAAGACCACCTCTGTAATTTCCCAGTAGGGGAGGGAAAAGAGCAAAAAAGGATTATCTGCAGAGGGCTGTGACGCAGCAGTGCTGATGCCTCTGAACTGACTGTGTTTGGGGCTTTTTTCGTTTCTGAGGTCTTTCTGGTTTTCTGATGCAGATGGGAGTGTTACGGCTAGGAAATCTGCCCACAGGGAAGAGGATTTTCTTTTTCTTTTCTTTTTTTTTTTTTTCTTTTTTAATTGGGCTATGTTTTGATGTGTTGGACAAAATTGCATGAATTAGGGTTTCTCCCACAAAGCAATCGCTTCAAGGTGAAACTAAAATATCAACAGTAATTTGCGTACTTGCCTTTTAAGAGTTTTAACAGAAATCTTCCAAGGAAAAAGGGAAATCCCTAGGTTAATTCAGTCACAGTTCGGACTACAGCTTTTGCTTAATCTGACTTTTTAACTTGTTCTTTTGAAAGGGTCAGGCTCTCCCAGACATTTGAGAGTTTGAGGGACACCCACTGAATACACTCCAGTATTCTTGTTAAAATACATTAATGGTACTGATTAGATTGTAATTTTCAGGCTTTTTGATACTAACTCTCAAGGTAAAAATTTCAAAAGCACCAGGGTCAACTATTTTCAAAACACATCACCAGGACTTCTGAGTCTCTTTGAGCACTTTTGCTGTAGTACAGATTATACTTGCTCTGTCATGATTTGATGAGGGTAACCAATAGCCTAAAATTTGGCTCCATCAGACATGGATATATATCTATTTCGTTGATGAAATAAGGTCACAAGAGAAGATCAAGATAATTTAAGAATGTTACATGTAGGTGACACCATATATTGTTTATCCCGATCTTACAGATGGGAACTGATTTTTCAGAGTTTGTCTCTATGAAGCATCTAACTCCACAGCATAACTGTTATATCAGCTCCACTGTCTCCCCCAGCAAATAAAGCTCAGCTGATAACCTGTTGATTTGTCATCATACTTGTAATAATGGAGGACTTTTGCCAGCATACTGCATTCACACTCCTACTAGATATAATTATGCTGACAAAACTGCCATGTAGATGGTGATACCATGAAGGGCTGCTTTGGAGCAGGAGGCTGCACCCTAGTATCCCAGACTTGGCACCCTACCCAATGTATGCTTTTAAAATAAAGGTAGGGGGAAGAAACTGTTTAATTTGGATGTGTACCTGTCTTTCTGAAAAGGTTGAGCAGTCCTTTAATGACGTTTAAACCTCACATATTCTAGATGATCATTCTGCATACCAGGAAGATGGTGTACAAAGTGGCGGGGAGATCGCGCCAGCCCAGATGGACTGCAATGCCCTGGCTATTCTTGTTTATTTTGACTTGTTAACCTTCCCCTTGCCGCCCAGAGTCCTACTCAAAAGTGAACCAGATCTGTTAGGTCTGTCAAGCTTCTAATTTGATACACAGCCTAAAACCCTCCAAACATTACCAAAATATGAGTGGGAAGTTACAACCGGAGACCATAGTAACAGCCTCCACTTCCTTCACACTGAGCCACCCCTTCTCTTCTGCCAAAACAACCCTCCCTTTGGGAGAAAGAAGGTATTTTCTCCCCAGATCATGTCTGGAGCCGTATTACCATGTGGGCTGTTGATAATTGCCTGGTAAAAGCAGAAGGGAGAGTGAATTGCAGTGCAGGGACAGAAACAAGAAATTGAGGACAGGAATTTCTCAAGCAGATCTTTATGCTTTGAAACTGAGAGTTATTTTTGCGTTTCAGGTAGGTTTATGATCAACTTTTTGCTAAGTAATCACATATGAAACGGTTCCATATTACCCCTGCAGTTATGTAAGATGTTGAATGATTCATGGGAGGAAGCAGGACTGTGTATTTTCAAGGTGTGTGTATCTTGGTGTTTGTTAGCAACTAGATAAATACCTTTCAGTATATGACAGGGAGTAGACAGATGCAATAGCGTATTTTACCAGAGGCAAAATAAAGCCAGGCTGAGTAATATGTAAGAATCATGTCTTGTCTGGATGGTGTTTTCTGTTGGTTATGGGGTATCCTTGTAAGGCTTTAGGAAGAGGGATTTCAGAGAGGAAGTGAAGTCTTAGTGAGGACCCTTTTTATGAACCACCATGCTGTGTCCTCTCAAAGCTTTACTCACCTTTTTTGGGACCAACTCTGTAAATATTACTCAGCTTGGATAGGAGTTCAGCCCAAACAGGCCCTAGAGTTGTACTAGTGCTGGCAGCAGAGAGAGACTGTGACGAGAAAGCTGACAGCAACAATCTCTCCAGGGAAGGCAGATAAACGCTGAATTTTTTTGATGTAAAAAATTACTTGGAAAAGAAGAGGAGAGGGAAAGAATCCTTGTTTCTGCATTCTTGCTGGCCCAGATCATTGAATTAAATCTGGCCAGGGACATCAAGGGTGACAAGAAAAGCTTCTATAGGTATGTTAGTGATAAAAGGAAGACTAGGGAAAATGTGGGCTCTCTCTGGAAGGAAATGGGAGACCTGGTTACCTGGGATATGGAGAAGGCTGAGGTACTCGACAACTTTTTTGCGCTGGTCTTCACCCGCAAGTGCTCTAGCTACACCGCCCAAGCCTCAGAAGGTAAAGGCAGGGACAGGGAGAATGAAGAACCACCCACTATAGGAGAAGATCAGGTTCGAGGCCATAAAAGGAACCTAAAGGTACAAAAGTCCGTGGGACCTGATGAGATACATCCGTGGGTCCTGAGGGAACCGATGGATGAAGTGACTAAGCCACTATCCATCATATTTGAAAAGTCGTGGTGGTCCAGTGAAGTTCCTGGAAAAGGGGAAACATAATCCCCACTTTTAAAAAGGGAAAAAAAGGAAGACCTGGGGAACTACAGGCCGGTCACTCTCACCTCCGTGCACAGCAAAATCATGGAGCAGATCCTCCTGGAAACTATGCTCAGGCACATGGGAAATAAGGAGGTGATTGGTGACAGCCAGCATGGCTTCACTAAGGGCAAATCGTGCCTGACAAATTTGGTGGCCTTCTATGATGGGGTTACAGCTTTGCTGGATAAGGGAAGAGCAACTGATGTCATCTACCTGGACTTGTGCAAAGCATTTGACACTGTGCCACACAGCATCTTTGTCTCTATATTGGAGAGACATGGATCTGACAGATGGACCACTTGATGGATAGGAATTGTCTAGATGGTTGCACCCAAAGAGTTATGCTCAACAGCTCAATGTCCAAGTGGAGACCAGGTATGAGCAGCGTTCCTTAGGGGTCGGTACTGGGACCAGTGCTGTTTAACATCTTTGTCGGCGACATGGACAGCAGGATGGAGTGCACCCTCAGCAAGTTTGCCAATGACACCAAGCTGTGTGGTGTGGTCAACATGCTGGAGGGAAGGGATGCCATCCAGAGGGACCTGGACAGGCTGGAGAGGTGGGCCCATGCAAACCACATGAAGTTCAACAAGGCCAAGTGCAAGGTCCTGCACATGGGTCGGCGCAATCCCAAGCACAGCTACAGGCGGGGCGGAGAATGGATTCAGAGAAGGACTTGGGGGTGTTGGGGGATGAGAAGATCAACATGAGCTGTCAATGCACACTTGCAGCCCAGAAAGACAACCGCGTACCGGGCTGCAGCAAAAGCAGCGTGACCAGCAGGTCGAGGGAAGGGATTCTCCCCCTCTACTCTGCTCTGGTGAGATCCCCCCCCGCAGTACTGCATCCAGCTCTGGGGTCTCCAGGACAAGACAGACACAGAACTGTTGGAGGAAGTCCAGAGGAGGCCACAGAGATGATCTGAAGGCTGGAGCACCTCTGCTGTGGAGACAGGCTGAGAGAGTCGGGGTTGTTCAGCCCGGAGAAGAGAAGGCTCCAGGGAGATCTTAGAGCCCCTTCCAGTCCCTAAAGGGGCTCCAGGAAAGCTGGAGAGGGGCTGGTGACAAGGACAGGGAGTGACAGGCCAAGGGGAATGGCCTGAAGCTGCAGGAGGGGAGATGGAGATGGGATCTGAGGCAGAACTTCTTCCCTGTGAGGGTGCTGAGGCCCTGGCAGAGGTTGCCCAGAGAAGCTGTGGCTGCCCCTGGCTCCCTGGCAGTGTTCAAGGCCAGGCTGGATGGGGCTTTGGGCAACCTGGGCTAGTGGAGGGTGTCCCTGCCCATGGCAGGGAGGTTGGGACTAGATGGGCTTTGAGGTCCCTTCCAACCCAAACCAGGCTATGATATGAAACCATCAATGAGTGTCTTTCCATGGTCAGAGTCCCCACAAGCAGCTTGGCTTCATGCAGGGATAACACAGCCTAAAGATCACTAAATAATGCAAGAAACTGCAGCGGTAACTCCTTCCTTTAGGATATATATCCACAAGCTTTAAAGAAACAACAAAAACAGTCCTTCCCTCTTCCCTTCCCCCTCCCAAAGATATAACCATTCTAGAGGACTTTTATGGGAATTTTATTGCCGTGTCTGATTCATGCAAGAACGTGCCCATGCATAAGTTACAAATTTGTATTTGGAAATAGTCTTTGATCAAAACGAACATCTCTGGCATTGGCTACACCATGCAACTCTGAAAAACAACATTTGGCACGTGAGCAAGTTGGGAGCTGAAGTCAACTGTAGCTTCTCGCTCCATTACTCTGTTAAGGCAGATGTTGTGTTTAATAATATCACGAGATTGGACGGTCCATGTTTTCTGGTGTCGCATTCATATTCATAAGATGGAAATTGCTTTTCTGGCCTGAGCGCACAAATGTTCACTTCAGGGATGGTTGATGTAACTCGTTTTCTGCAGAATGTCATAGGTTGTATTTCAGTAAAAATGCATTTACACTGTGGGTTGGGGGGGAGGGGGGGTGTTGTATTTGTAACTGTATAATGGCGTTGAATGGCAGCTAATTATAGTGTCCTCCCACCATCCAAAATAAATGCTGGATTCCAGACCGGCTCGTAAACTTTTCAGATGACCCAATAGTCTCTTGATGGGTCATAGCCTACTTTTGCTCATTTTCCAGAATACTGCTCTGAATTTGGCTCTGAATATAAATATCTGGGAGTGGAATGTTAAACACAGCTCATGGCCAGTAAACAAGTTTGTGTATGGCAGAGGGGGTCTGACTGCCCTGGGTCCGTGAACATGTAGGGGAGAGGAAGATTGCCTATGGAGATCTTACTTATTCCAGTCCTTGACTGTTCTGCATGTTACACTATATATACCACATTAAGAATAGCTGTAAAGTGAGTTTTTAGGTGGATTTCGGTTCCTAGTAAATAAGATTTCAAAACGTACAGGCACAACAATGAAAATTAATATGCTATGAATGTAATGGATGCTTTCATTTTCCCCGAGACTTCAAGCCGCCAAAGGGATTAAAATGTCGCAGGTTCTTTCTTTGAAGAAATTGAATCCAGATGTCAGGCACATTAGAGGCATCCAGGACCTGTGAAAACTGGGAAAACTGCCCACTGAGGAGTACCCCCCTGCCTCCGGGCTCTGTTAATGCACCAACTCAAGTCAGTGGCAGAACCAAGATCTTTTATCGTTGGCTCTTGCAGGCAGCAGCAGCAAACATCCTTCTTGCAGGGTTAGGTATAAAATAAAGCAACCCTGAAGTGTCCTGGCTGATGGTGGGGACTGTGTAACCTGCCCAGACCTGAACTATGAGGATATTGAGGGTGCTTTAATGATTTTCTTCCACTGAAGGTAGCCTGAAAATCACAATCCAGGCCTGCTGGGGTTTTACGCTGACTGTGCCTGCCATTCTTGCATATGATTTGCATGAGTACTGCCAAGAGAAGAGACAGCATCAGGTTGTGTGTGCCGGCCACCCTGGACACAGGTGCCGGAGGACATATTCAGCTGTTGGGAGCATTCCTGCATGCCACACTTGGCAACCCCTGGCACTAGCCAGATGCCATGTGTCGCTTAAACAACTGAGTATTTTTAACTGTGAAAACTTACATCAGTCTGGAATTGTACACTGGAATTTGGATGCATGTTTTCTTAGGAATTCATCATTTGTTAATCTAAAATTTATTTGATGATGCTTTGGGGCTGAAATAACAAAATGGCATGTCAATACCCCAGAGAGCATTTTTATTTAGTAGCAGCCCTACCCAGAATAACTTGCAGGAGCAAGGAATGTCGCAGGTATGAGGCCGCCCGGGACTTCAGGCAAACAGCTCTGTGTAACAGCAGTCCTTCCTTCTCCCTGGAAATGAAAACCCAAGCTAAAAATAAGAGTAAAACAATGAGGGCTGGTTGACTCCTCTGTCACTTGAACTCTTCCTGGCTCCCTAATTTGATAGTAGGATAGGAGTCACCAAGGTGTTTTGCTCCTAGAAGTGAAAATCCTCATTTAAGTATAGGGGAGGAATGCTATTAATACCCACTGGCAGGAGAGCAGGAAGAACTGGTCTGTTACCCATCGCTCAGCACAGCAACCGGCCAGGCTG
Source organism: Balearica regulorum gibbericeps (assembly GCF_011004875.1). NCBI lineage: Eukaryota > Metazoa > Chordata > Aves > Gruiformes > Gruidae > Balearica > Balearica regulorum. The sequence continues at coordinate 1,992,235 of NC_046184.1, read as the reverse complement.
CATTCTCGCCTGGGCTGATCCCTGCCCAGCGGGGCAGAGGGGCTGGGGAAGGCACGAAGGAGGTTGGGGCCAGGGCAGAGCGGTAAGGGGACACTGGGAAGACAGAGGGAGATGGTGTTGGATAGAAGAATATGTCCCAAGTTAGAGGGAAACTGGGATTATGGTGCAGGGTGTATTGGGTACAAATCCGTAAGTTTGGCTTTGTTGCTTCTGCTGCATGAGGAACAATTCTTTCTTTTTTCCATTTGTTTTGGCTTTCATCAGAGGGTTCCCAAGTACCACGTTTGTTTTGGCTTTCATCAGAGGGTTCCCAAACTACCACAGCCTTGTTTGGGACAGTTTGCCCACTGGAGCGGCGTTTGCACTACCATCAGCTTTACTAACTTAAAGGTCATATTTGCACTGCCTCTTGCATGTGTTGTAAGTAGAGCAGAGGCAGGTAAGTAATGCGCAGGTATCATAGCGCGCTCTGAGCTGCTTCGAGGCCATGCTCATTATATTGCTGTACAGGGGACACCGTGGGCCTGGGGAATGGTTATTACATCTGCGCAAGATCTCCTTCCACCCTTGCTACCTTCAGGCTTCTCCAGATTTATTGCTTTCCCGGCGTTGCGTGTTGGTCAGCAAGTACCCATTGCACAATGCGTGTCTCCACCGCTCAGGGTGGATTTTGCCTTGAAATGGCGCTTGATGATCTAGACAGATATACTGAGCATACGGAAACCATCCCGTCCGCTACAGGCGCAGCTGGAACCGCTTGTCGTAGGGGGTTTTGTTGCTTTAAGGCCTTCCCCATCCCTTCTTTGAACAAAGGGCAGTTGCCCAGGGCATGTAACCCTCTCGAGGTGCCAGGAGGCAGACAGGTAGCCCTGTTGCATCAGGCCAGAGCTTTATGTTTCTACAACGTGACATCATCAGGCTGCATCAGCCGGGGTTTGCATCACCGCGAATTAGTTAGCCTCACAAGGTGTCACACAGAAAGTCAGGGATCTCCCCGCCGGTGAATCACGTGTTTCCGCAGCACACACCAGCAGGTCCCTTCCCCGAGGGCTGAGAAGGACTATTTAACGCTTACGTCACAGAAAACACTTTATATGGCATGGAGCGCTTCAAGGCGCGGGACATCATGTTCTGGTCCTAACAAGAAGTGTTTAAGTGCCACCTTTGTGTGCGTGACTCTGCTTCACGCCTTCCCTCTCAGCTCCTGGTTGCTCATCCCCTATTTTTAGTTGATTCTGCGCAGCCTGTCTCCATCTCAGTAAAAAGAGATGCACTGTCGGGGTCGAGAAGTGCTCCTAAATCTTTAGACCAAGTTTAACAGTCTTTTGATCTTAGATTATAGGAGAAATGGGCACGTTTGATATTCAAAAAAAAAAATAATTATCAAACTCAATGGAGAGTTCACTTGCTCTTCTCTGGAGTCATCATCCCTTTGGTCTTTTGTTGCCTTAAAATGGTTGACTTCACTAATCTCCAAAAGGATTACCGGTATCTGAAAGAGTCGCAGTCTGTCCTTTCAGCAAGGGTATGGAAACTCACTGCGTCCCAAGTTTCTGAGAACCCTGCGGTGGAGGATCCTAAGTGTCCTGGTCTCGCATCAGCAGAGGTTAAACACGCACAGATTTGCTGAGAGCAGCGCTCTGTGGGAGAGAAGCAAACAAAGCTTGGGAGAAGAAAAAAAAAAAAAAAAAAAAAGGCAAGCCAGGGGAGGGGACAGCAGGACTTTCCTCCTGCCCATTACTCTGAAAAAACGCGGTTGCAAACCCTCTGCCCGCCGGGGACCAGCTCGGAAGGGACCCCGCAGTGCTCCTGGCCACCCCAAATTTATCTCCCCTGAGAAAAAGGTGGGTTAGTACAGGTAGGCAGCAACGCAGCTGCCCTCCTATTGCCAAATAAACTCGGTTTATTTTTACCAGCACAAGAGACCTTTTATTTTGGAGATTTGTAGTGGTGCCAGGAATAATATGACTTGAACAAACAAACAAAAAAATACAAACCCTTTGCATCTCCAGCCAGGCCTGCTGGGACAGGCTCCCCTGTTAGAAGAGGGGGAGAGGCTCAGCCCAGCCCCTGGCTAACAGAGCCGTGCCAGCACAACCTTTAAAGCTGAGAGCAGACTTAAAAGCACAGGTCTAGACAAGAATTAATTTTTTTTTTTTTTTTTTTTTGAGCAAGGAGGGCTGGGGCTGGTAAAAAAAAAAAAACAAACCCACAACTCTCAGCAGCATATGACTTATGCTTCAGCAGCAGGGCAACAAGAGCTGCCGTCAGGAGGAGCGTGTCCCAGCGCCATGCTTGCGAGACGGCTGTAGGCGGTGGCGGCGGGCCACAGGACTGCGAGTGCCAGCAAAGAAAAAAAGGGGAAAAAACCCATATATTTGGCTTTGTTTCTTTTCATCGCAAATAGTGAAAGCCCCCGGGCTTTTCAAACCGCTTTCCATCGTGGGGTGTGATGGAACAGTCTCCTGGATCCTCAGTGGGTGCCTGCATCACGCTGCCTTAAAGTCGAGCCTCCCAGAAGCCCCATTTTGGGGCAGTTTAGGAGGAAATAAGGGCCGAGAAAGGAGCCCAGGAGCTCCTCACCCCCCCCGGGCGCCCTGCCCCTGGGGTAGGGGGCGGGGCTAGCAGCCAGTGGGCGTGGCTTGTCGGTGGAGTGGGCGTGGTCATGGCGGTAGCCCCGCCCCCGCCAGTGAGGTTGGGGCGCGGGGCGGCAGCGGGAGCAGAGCGGGGATGAGCGCGGGTTGAGGCGGCGGCAGGGGGACGCCGCGGACGGCGGCCATGGTGGCTCACGACGAGCTCGGGGGGCTGCTGCCCATCAAAAGGACTATCCGGGTGATCGACGCGCAGAACCAGTCCTTCAGGGAGCAGGAGGTGAGGAGAAGCGGGGGGAAAAAGGGAAAGGGGATGAGGGGAGAGTGGTGGGTTTGGGAGCCCCCCACACACACACTCACACTTTCCCGCTCTCCGCGCCTGAGGGGAGGCGACGAGCCGGGTGCGCTGAGAGCCGGCCCCGGAGTGAGGTGCAGGCAGCGATTTAAAAAAAAAACCCAACTTTTTTAAAATTTTTTTTTAAAACCAAGTTCATGGACTGGGGAGCTGAACCCGAGCTCGGCGCCTCACCTGACCTCGCTCCTCCCAGCGGGATTTTCAGTAAAAAAAGCCTATTGCTTTATATGCGATCTCTTTTCACTGACAGGATTTTTCCTAATTAGGGCGTTTGTTTGCTGTATAAACCAAAAAAAAAAAAAAAAAAAAAAAAAGCTTGGGGGCTGGTTGGGGTTTTGAGGGTTTTTTTTTCTTTGAAGCATTGTTATTTTTATTATCTGTTGTTATGTAGATGAGAATAATTGCATTCCTAGTAGATGCTTGTTTGCCTCCTGCTGCGACAGAAGGCAAAAGTTCAGCAGCCAGGTAGGGACCAGCTGCCCTGAGCAGGGTTTTATTGCTGAGATTAGCGGTGAGATGAGGTGGGAAAGAAAAAAAAGGCGGCTCCAGACAGCTCTGGGGCTTGAGGGCTTGAGTCGTCAGTTTCTTAAAATACTGACTTGAAAACAGCCAAACTTGGGCAATCTCATTGTCCAAAAGGGAAACCAGATGCTGGAAGAGAAATAACATAAACCAGATCTCTTAAAGGAGAGTAAATCGCTTCTTAATTCTTAAAATGCGTGTTTTCTGTGGGTTATAACTAGTATGCTGGGTACCTGGAGTTAAACTTTGCGTCTGGACTTGAGTAGTGACTCCGAAGCCAACACTCGGTGCCAGGTTCTGAGTTCCTATCAAGAGCCACTGAAGTTAGCAGCAGAGCTCAAGGCCAGATTTTCCCCTCGGTCGCAAACAGTCCGTTGAGTTTGAGAAAGGCGAGACCTGTAATCTCCGTACCAACGGATCAAGCTGGTGGTTCAGTTTGAGCGTAGACAGCCGTTTTCAGAACAGAGCCGGAGATTTGGCGAGCTCCTTGCACGTGAATCTTAAAATAAGTCAGTCAGGTGGCGATGATTTCTGGCAGGAATTACTCAAGCTGGCTATTAAAATACTTTTTTGCTTATTTGACTAAATAGGAAAAGTTTTGCTGCGCGTGGTTTTTAGATTTGTCACCGTGTTTGTACGCGTCGGTCTGGGACTGGCGCGTAGGACATTGCATTCTAGTAAGCGATCCTTGTAAAAACCACTAATGATTACCTAGCGTAGGGGGAAAGGTTGTAGGTGTGCATACTGCTAGAGGAAAATGTTTGTTGCTCAAAAGTACAGCCTGGCTTTCTTTCGAGCAGCAGGGTGCAATTTTTTTCACAATGCGAAGAGTTAACCTGCACTTAGAGAAGCACTTGAAGAAATTCCACTAGTGTGAAGTCTTGCCTGCCAGCTGAGGCACCAAGGCATAGATTTAGCTTTTGTGTGTATTTTTATGATGTATTTATATTCAGTTTTGATAAAGAGTCCCTTGGAAAAAAAAAAAATTCTGAATGGAAGCAAAGTGCTGTTGAACTCGCTGGGGTTTTGATTATGTGTTGGTGGTGTAATGCTTACCACCACTAGCTTGTTACAGAAACTTTACAGACTTCATTCTAATCTGGGCTTCTGTGCAGCGTGGAGACAGGCTAATCATTGTTTGCAAGTACAGAACTAAAAAAAAAAAATACTGAGCCAAAGTTATCCATAGTATGAACTGTGCTGAGTCTCAGCTTACACCGTGGCTGAGTTTGTAAGGGGAGTACATGACCCCAAGCTGAAATGCAGATCTCGGAGAGGTGAGGTTTCTAAGGAGAGGGATTTTTTTCCCCCCTCCCTGCCTTGGATCAGACGATACAGTTGGAAAGAGAAGAAGAAACAGATGCATTTTTTTGGCAGTGGGGCCATTCATGTCTGAGAGCAATCGCAGGACAGAAAGTGGGATTTGTTTCCCTTTAAGAGAGGGGAAATGACCTTTTGCTAAGCTGAATTTATAGCGTACAGAAGTTTTTCTGTTGGCCGAACACCCCAGGGGAGCACATCGCATGTACAGAAAATGCTCTGGTCATGCCGATGTGCGCGAAATTCCTCCATCCGCAGAGCAGAGGAAGGCTCCTTGGGAGCCGCGCTCTCTCTTGTTCAAGAGAGCAGTGCTTTTCACTTCAAGCCTGTCTTTGCATGTCTCGATACATATCGACTGTTCTGAAAAGTTACGATTTATAATCCCAGGGAGCCCCTTTGTACCGCCTGTCCCAGAGAGGCAGGAATGCCTTCTGCCAGACCTTGTGTGTATGCATGTGTCGCTTCAGCCTAGCACAGATGTGCTGGGAAGGCATTCACACATGTCCCTCAGCACAGATAGTGTGTCATTGCATCTCATATGGGGAAAGGCTGCAGAGTTGACCCTTCAACAGCAAGCTGCAAAAGACTGTACGAGCATCCTAAAGCACTGAGGTTTCTTGCTATTAATTTTCAGTGTCACGTTTTTCTCTTCCATGCTATTTATATCGCTGGCCTTGACAGAGCTGTGTGTGGCTTGTGTCTGTATATTTTCTGCTTACATTCCTGCAGTTTCTTAAGCTTCTCTTGGCTTGTGTCCATTTATTCTAGTACACTGATGTATGGTTTTCTAGAAATAAATTACCTATCCTTTTCCTCCACTCAGAAATGTCTGTGATTAATTAAAGTTTCCTTGTCTTCTTTTGCGCCCAGCCTAACTTTCCAGCCTTCTGCATAATCCTTTTCCTGATTGACTCTGTCTTGAGTGCAGTGGCTCGTGGTTGGCAAAGGAAAGAAGCGACTGCAGTGTTTCCAGTGCTGTACCTAAACCCAACTGAGTGTCAGGGTCCCGGGGTTGAGGACACTCTCTTGTAGCTTTTCCCCAGTTCTGTAGTACCTTCGTGGTTCTGAGATTACCCAAATGTTTCAAGCACGGCTTTGAACGCACTTTGCGCTGTGCCAAGAGGTCTTTCTGTTCTGCTTCACTCATAAATTCTTTCATGTTTCCCCCCTGCAACTTTGAAGGCTTAATTCAGTGTGAGCTAACCTTCTCTGTTGCTTAACACTGCGTGTAGGCAGGCAGACGGGCCACTCCTCGGGTCATGTTGCTGAAATCAGATCTTACATACGTAGCTTTTATGCTTCCTCAGTCTCATGACTGGAATCCAGCTCTGTGTGTTCCTATTCCCCTTTTTTGTTTTCAGCATTTGTCACTTCTGTTGCTACTTAGAAGCAAAGGGTTTGGGCACCTTATCTTGCAATCTCAGACTGGAAGTAGAGACAGCAGAGAGCTTGTTCTAAGCAGTCTTCTCAGTCTTTGCCTTTTAGCCTTTTGAAACATAAAAGGACTCAACTGTAATTAACAAAAAATGCTTAGTAAAACCTTTGTAAATTTTCTACTGAGATGAACTCAAAAAAGAGGCTGCTTCCATCAACTCATCTGAACTTCATGCTAAGAAGCTTCCTTGTGATGATGAGTCATGTCCAGCTATCTGCCAGATGTTTGAGAGCACCAGGGTACCTCATCTAGCCTTTTTCCTAGCCTTAAGCTCCCAGTCCATCTCTTCCTGGCATACAGTTGTGCGCATCATTCCTGTGCAGTCCTTACAACACAATATTTTTGATGTAAAATATGTAGGGTTGCCAGCATGATTTTAAAAACTGATCTGAGCTTAAGCAGCAGGAGGTTTCCATGGGGCGTTTCCTCTTTCTTGGCACCGTTTCTGTCAGGACAGAATTGAAAACACTGTGGGCTCCCGCCAGGCATTAGTGGTGTAGAAAAGCAGAAGCTCTATCTTTCAAATCTAAACAACGTATTAGAAAAATTATGATGACTTGCGGAGGGTGGGGGGGAGCAGAAAGGGAAGGAAGCTTTGTAAACTGCAGGTTTTAAACTTTATCCACTTCATGTGTGTCCCTTGCAGGAATGTGTAGCTTGTGGTCGTTAGCTACTTGTTAGAATAGCTGCTGAGGCTGTCCTGGGCTCCGACTGCTACTTTTCTCTCCAAAATAAAATTAAAATGGAAAAACACATTCTTCCTACAAAGGAAAACATGATAAAATGGAGAAGCAGATCACAGCTCCATCTTTAGATGACAGTCACTTGCCTTGCAGAGGAGAGTGCTTCAGTCTATTTATGTTCAAACCATAACAGTCCGGGCTCGAGCCCTGTTTTGAATTCTGACTGATGTGTATATTATCTTGCCTCTTTTACACAGGGCAAAGTCTCTGCAGTTTAATTGCAGCCTTAAAGTTCAGACAAATATTTACAGCCTCTGCTTTCCTTTTAAGATGAATGGCTACTTCAAAACACTCTCTTTGCTGTGTTTCCCACTCCTTAAGTGGGCTCATGCTTTTTAAACCTGCCTGGGCAGCTTGAGAAATGAAGTAGGAGTCACAGCCAGTACAATTTGTTCTCTGCTTTATTTACAGGAGCCAAGCAATAAGCGGGTTCGGCCTTTAGCACGGGTCACGTCCCTGGCGAACTTGATCTCTCCTGTAAGAAATGGTGCAGTTCGGCGCTTTGGGCAGACAATACAGGTAAAAAGCAGAGCCTTCTAGTCCTAGAAGTCTAGAGACATGGGGAAGGTACTGGTTGTGTGGGGGTAAAACAGGCACTGGGATTTCAAGGCATCTCTTGAAAATCTCCTGTGTGTTTCGTGCAAGGACAGAAAGCTTGCTTGAGACTTGGGGATACAGAAGAGTTCAGAGGTAGGTTGTAGCTTGCTAGATAAGCAGGTTATTGAGGGTTTAAGCAGTTTAAAAAAAAAAAAAAAAAAGCTGATTCAGATAGGGAGAATTAGTTGATAAACTGTTCCAGTACTTGAGATATGTGGATTGGAGCGCATGCTTAAATGTGAACTGACCCTGCTGTTCAGCGATCTTTCGATAATGTTAGAGAAGTGTTGTCTGAGGAACACTATACCCCACACATGCAGATAAGAGCGTTTCTGTGTCTAGGTTTTAGTAACATTGCACATCACAAGATCAGAGTTCAAGTGGCTCCTGACTAGACCCGTTACGGGTAGAATTATGACCCTAGTATATTTACTTCCTCATAACATGGAAATAGACCCAAGCTTTACCTTTCCATCCTTCTCCCAAGCACTGCTGCTGGATCAGTGCGGGGAGAGGTGCATGGAAAAGCTTGCCAGTCTCTGGGCTCTCGGGGCTTTCTCAGCAGCTTGATTAAAGTGTTCCTTTGTCTAAGGAAAAGTGTCTGGGTGTGTTTTCCTGCCCTGTACAACAGAGGAGGATGAAGGATTGGGAGGGGTGTGGATAGTACTGTAACACTTCTGTACTTCTGAAATGGTGGCTCTACATATTTTAATTTTTTTTTTCTCTTTTTTTTAATCCCTGTAGTCATTCACCCTTCGCAGTGACAGCAAGTCTCCTGGCTGTGCCCAGAAGTCATGTAGCAGATCTGCTGCTCCTACTCCTCCTAAAAGAAGAAACAGTGTACTTTGGTCTGAGATGTTAGATGTCAACATGAAAGAGTCCTTGAGCACCAAAGAAATTAAGCGCCAGGAGGTAGGCCATCTGTTAAAGAGCAGGATGGAACGGCAGCCGAGGCCTTGGCTTGGGCTGTTTACTTGGTGGGGAAAGGAGTAATGAGCATCTATGGGTGACTGTATCTTCCTGTGCACCTTCGTTTCTAAACTGCGAGACTTATTTCTGCATTAGGCATGGGAAAAGGTAGGCTTCTCTCTCTTGAGTCACTAGAGAGTTCATCTCCCCAGTTTGACCCTTCAGAGATGCCAAACTCTTTCCGTGGGGGTGCTCAGCATTTCTGAAATTCGAGACTCGACCCCGCTGGTTGTTTTGCAGCAGACCCAAAATCAGGTTCCTTGTAAAGCCAGCTGTCTTTCTCTTAAAGCTCTTGACAATTGGTTAAAAGCCAAATAGCAAGGCCTTGGCTTGCCCTTTTCCTGTAGTTCTTAGACAAATCTTCTAATGACAACACAGAAGCTGACTAAAGACGCCTGGGATTTGACCTCTGTGGTTTTCTGGGTTTTGTTTTTTTCGTCCTTGCCTGTATAGAAGCAGTGATTTAAAAGGCGCTAATATTTAATTTGGCTTGTGCATGAGCGTCAGAGCTTTCGCACATTTGTAAGTAACGTTGCTTTCTCGGAGCTGGGAAAGCCGGCAGATTTACGTGAGGTTGTCATGCCCAGGTGGCATACAGTGATTCAGATGGCAAAACCACCTATTCAAGCTGCAGAGGCAGGATGTGCATTATGTGAGCTGAAAGGCTCTTTCAGAGGAAGACTGGGATTAAAAATGACTCTCGATGCTTTATCCCCTTCCTTGCAGGCAATATACGAAATGTCCAGGGGAGAGCAGGACCTAATTGAAGACCTGAAGCTTGCCAGAAAGGTGAGTGGGTTTTTTTTTTTGTGCAGTCAGTAATCATAGGACAGATAACAACGAAGTTTCTTTGCACCTGCAAAGATTACCTATCAGCTTTATCAGGCCCAGAATCCACAGTTTGAAAGCTGACGTAAGCAGCCCTACAGTACTGGTTTGATTGCAACAAACCCAGCCAAAAAAGGATTGTGTTTTGCAGTGCTGCAGAGCTAGTTGGGGAGTCCCTCTCCCAGCTGAGAACAGTTCAGACAGGAAAGTCTTTTTCATTTGATACCCTCATACAGAGATTAATCTTTTAGCGGTCAAAGTCAGTGTTACTGTTTCTGTTGGCTTCGCTTCTTATCTGTCCTGCTCGTGATACATCCCCTCATATTTAAATTGTCAGCTTTCGTGCTTGGGAGATTTGAATGTATTTTAATACTGACGTTCTTTGACAGGCCTATCACGATCCCATGCTGAAACTCTCTATCATGTCCGAGGAGGAACTCACCCACATATTTGGGGACTTGGATTCTTATATTCCTCTGCATGAAGGTAAGAGCAACTGGATCATTTTCACATAATGTAGTAAGAGTTAAACTCTCTGGTTTCTCACATTAGAACAGCTTACTGGGGCGTTGATGCAGTTTCTATTCTTGTGTTTTAATTCCAGACTTGTTGGCAAGTTTAGGAGAAGCAACAAAACCAGATGGAACAGTGGAGCAGATTGGGCCCATCCTTGTGAAGTGGGTGAGTACATAACTTAGAGACAGCAGGCTAAAAATGCGCTTAAAGAACGTTTAAAGCTAGAAGCCGAAAAGCTGTGGGCTTTTGTGGCCTTGAGCGAAAGACTGAAACGGAAATCCTGGCTACAGTGAAAACAATGGGAGTCTGTCAGCCGTAATGGGCCGCGATTTCACCCTGGAGACTTAGACTAGTGTGACTGCAACTACTTGCTGATTTATGTTTGAAGTGTCTATATCTTCTGGACTATTTGTCACTGATGTGATTTCAATAGCGTTATCACTGTTAATCTCAAGCATCTGAACTTCAAAGGCATTGCATGCAGAATGGCCTTGTTTTCCTCACAAAAGACTAGCTACATATACAAGATAGTCTGTCTGCTTTTTTTATTGGGCAAAGTATCACAGTAGGGGAAGTAGAACTCCCTGAGTTTGACGTGTTAATGTGATTTTTCTTTTCCTGCATGGAATTTGACTCCCAAACGTTGTTCTCTTCTCCTGCAGTTACCAAGACTCCATGCCTATAAAGGTTATTGTAGCAATCAGCTGGCAGCCAAAGCACTTCTGGATCAGAAGAAGCAGGACCGGAGAGTGCAGGACTTCCTTCAGCGCTGCCTTGAGTCTCCTTTCAGCCGCAAGCTAGACCTTTGGAGCTTCTTGGACATTCCTCGAAGTCGACTGGTCAAATACCCGCTGCTTCTAAAAGAGATCCTGAGGCACACTCCCAAAGACCATCCCGATATCCAGATTCTGGAAGAAGCCGTAAGTAATACTGATTACATGATCATTGTTCTGACATAAGCATGTTATTCTGGAGCTTCAGAAAGCTTTCTTAAACTCTCAGCAACTTTGTGGGCTGGTTTTCTCGATGAACGCAAATCTGTGACTGTAATCCCTCATGAAAGCAGATGAGAGATCAGTCCACGTGGATTCCATCATCCGGAGTTCTTAAATAGCACTTAAAGGGAAGATATACAAGCAAAGGTCCCTATTTAATCATTTGTAAATGTTTTGGTTTATAGATATCTATAATCCAAGGAGTCCTGTCTGATATCAACCTGAAGAAGGGGGAGTCAGAGTGCCAGTATTACATTGACAAGCTCGAATACCTGGATGAGAAGCAGAAGGACCCGAGGATTGAAGGCAGCAAAGCTTTACTCTGCCATGGGGAACTGAAGAATAAAAATGGACATGTAAGTCCCTCGTGTTCGTGGTAATTAGTTCTCAAGTTTGAAAACCTGCCCTCAGAGGTAGTTAAAACCATTTGTCTGTCAGCAGGACCAGGAGCCCTTCCATCCTTAGGGTTAGTTTAAACAATTAGCTAATTTTAAAAAGCAGAAGAGAAAGCACCTGATGGCAGTCTGCATTTCAGGGTGTAAGGGAAAGTTTCCTGCCGACAGCTTTACAATTGGCCTTCAGAAGCTGGAAAATAATTAGCACAAAATTACCGTAGAAAGTGTGCTCTGTGCCCAAGCACTCCATCAAAAGGGATTTCCTGACGGCTGTTTATTTTCAGGTGCTCTGACATTCCCCATTGTGTGCGCTAGCGCACAGCTCTTCCAAACAAAAGTGTTCCTGCAAAAGCCTGTTTGGCTTTGAGGTGGACTGCCAGAAGTTTATCTCCCACTGCAGCAGCACTGAAAGACCCTGCTGTACTCGAGGGTTTTGCTGCCTTTTGTTCTGGTTTGCAGGAGTAGCCTCGTTTTAAACACCAAATCTTTTTCTTGTTTTCTTTAATTTTTCAGTTGGGTGGAGTTTTTTATGTTTAACTCGGCCATTACACTTCCACATACATGAAGCATTTTATATTGTCAGACAAGAGGTTGCTTCTAATCGTCTTTTCTTGCCATGTGCAAATCATAATTCGATTTTAAAGGGTTGTTAAAACAATAAACCTGTTGATGTAAGTCTGCCCTTTGCCACCACTGCCATGACCCTACGTTACTGTCTGAAAGCTAACGTAGGTGAAACTTCAGATAACGTGGCCTTGAATGCCAGAGGATGCGTAACCACTTTGAATATGGAGTATGATGCTTTGCTCATACTCAAATGTGTTTTCCCTTTCAGAAACTCTACGTTTTCCTCTTCCAAGACATCCTGGTTTTGACCCGGCCAGTCACTCGCAATGAACGTCAAGCCTACCAAGTGTACAGGCAGCCGATTCCTGTCCAGGAGCTGCTCCTCGAAGACCTGCAGGATGGCGATGTGAAAATGGGAGGATCTTTCCGTGGAGCTTTTGGCAATTCCGATAAAGGTATGGACCAAACCAGTTCATCTGCATGGGAATCTGTTGGTGAGGAGAGATGACACCTGGGCAGAGATCCCCGAGGACTGAGGTTCCTTTAGGACAGCAGACATGTGGACGTTAACACGTCACCTTTAGACTGTCACTGCTGGGCTTTGCAGTTTTATATTGGGTGGCCGTAAACTTGTATCTGGCGCTTTGCAGCTGGTGCTCAGATTAGAAAACATCTATTTTAACGTGTCTCTGCTGGCTCGTGGAGTTTGGATGGTTTTGGTGGAGTTTTGAACGCTTTCCCTGAAGCAGAGCAGGGCAGTCCAGGTCGCTTGTCTAGCAATGGAATCTCTAAATATTGAGCTAGGAACTGATCTGCTTTTTCCTATGTTTCTCTTCAGCTAAAAATATCTTCCGAGTTCGTTTCCAAGATCCCTCCCCAGGCCAGTCCCACACGCTGCAGGCCAATGATGTCTTCCACAAGCAACAATGGGTTAACTGCATCCGAACCGCCATCGCTCCCTTCCAGCGGACTGCTGCCGCAGCAGAGCTGAAGGAGCTGCCAGAGCTGAGCGAAGAGTCGGAGGAGAACAACCCCTCCGTGCCCAACGTTAAAGCCCAGAAGAGGCAGTCTGCCATGTCTGGTATAACCGAGATGGAGCTAGACGAAAGCACGTCCGAGTGCGGCTCCGTCCTGGACTCGGAGGAAGCCAAGGGTGTGAAAACACACAGAACGCTGTCTGGGTACAGGAAAACGAGGGAGAAGCAGCTGAGCGGCAAGCGGAAAGAAACGCTAGTGTAAAGGGGAGCCCAGCAACATCCTGGTGGAAGACTGTTTATTTATAAATAACGTGTACATTTTTCTTGTAATGTGAGCATGGTTGGATTCACTCTACTGAAAGAATTTTTTTTTATTTTTTTTTTTTTATGTTGTAATGGCAGCTACTGGTATACAGTTAACGCTGTTGAACTGGAGTCTGTTTTTACAAGCATGGCCGCTTTGAGCCTGGTTTTAATGCTGTGAGTAATTCGCAAGCCCTTGTGCTTTTGACTGCTCATGGCAGATTTGAAGAGCACACTTTGATTTCGGAAAGATTTCTACATGTGGTGTTTGAGGTTTGGAAGACAGCGAAGTTAAAGTGGAAGTTTGGGCTGTCACCACGAGTCTGGCGGCACCTCCCTTTGCAGGGTTTGGATCAGCGCTGCAAGAGTCCTCTTCAAGTGGACTCGAAACCTGAATTCACGTTTTCTTGTCTTTTTTTTTTTTTTTTTTTTTTTTTTTTGCAGTATATGGTTATCATAATCCACGCAAGTTTTCATGGTAAAAAAGGAGAAAAAAAAAAAACCAAACACAAAAAAACAGACCCCAGATTCAACAGGTTCTCAACTTACCTACTGGAATCTTTCATCTTAGTGTGTCCTTTGTACATTCCTCATTTTTCACTCTTGTAACCTGCCAGATATTTAAATTTTTTTATTAGTTTTGTTTCAAGTTTGGGGGTTTTTTTTCTTTGTTTTTCTTTTTTTTTCTTTTTTACTTTTGTATGTTGTTGTTGTTGTTGTTGTTGTTCAGACTTGGCATTTCCTTTCAAATACTTGATCCTTCTTGCTGAGGTGTGCGTGTCCATACTGTTTCTCACGTCACTCCACAGTTCTGCGGAGCGCAGGCAAGCCGTAGCGTTACGAGCCGGTGGCTGGGAGGAGACGCTCGACGTACCCTCTTACGATGAACGACGTAAACGGCTTGTGTGCGCTCCGGACTACTGAAAGAGAACTGCGTTGCTAGCGGGGTTTAGGAAGGTTTTAGGCACGTTGCAAAGGGTTTGGGGAGGGAAGAGGAGCAGCTAGAGGGGAATAGCAGGGAGCTGAAGGTAGATTTTCTTGTTACCGTTGCCTTTTGGAAATGAAACGCCTTCTGTTAGGGGAGGCAAGGACTGGAGGCAACTAAGGGGTTATTGCATGTGGTAGAGAGGTAGAGAAAAGAAAGCGTTTGAAGCTGATGAGGTGTGAGGACAGAGGAGGTAGTGGTTGTATATACTCGTAACGGCGACACTGCCGTGTTCTAGCGGTCCAAAGATTTGTGTGAGAGATGCCGGCTTGGTAACTGCGCTGCGAAGCGTCGTAGGAAACAAAGCGGTGACAGCTTTGAGCAAAGCCAACGGGCTCTTCCTGTCATTCGACTGGTGGTACAGGGCGAGGACGGCGATCCCACGCTACCCTTCCTCGAGCGTTACCCGAAATCTGTGCTCGAGGAGCCGTACCTCGCGCGTAACGGGTCATTGCCTGTCACCTGTTTGGCCAGTAACGTTGGAAAGGGGTAGAAGGTGTACATAGACACAAACGTGTGGTTCTCTGTAAATGTGTTTGTACAGTTTTGAGTGCCAAGTACAATTAAATTCCTGACAGCCTCTTGCCTGCCTTGTCTGAGTCGCTGGGAGGGACGTGCTCGTGCCATGGGTGCTGCCAGACAGCAGCAGATAAGCGTGTCCTTGCACTTCTCCGAGCACGCGCGCCTGTCCTAGGGCTGCACGCTCGGGAGGAAGCCGTGCCTTTATTCGGAACCCTCTTCTCTGTCCCAGTTCCTCTTTGGGCCGTTGCAGCCGGGCAGGACACGAGCCGGCAGTTTACAGCTCCGTTACGGCGCGAGGCCCGGCAGCCTCCACCCTTGGTGTGCAACGGGCCGTCGCTGTAAAACAGGGCACAGCTGCGTGACTCACGCCATGCTTGCATCACTCTCCTCCGTTTCTGGGGGAAAAGGGAGCTGTACTTGTCCTCCCGGGGCACCAAAACCTTCCTACAGCAAAGAAAACACCCTTTAGAACTCCAAGGTTCCCCCGTTTAGCAAATATTTAGAAATCCTCTCTTGGATGAAGCTGTGAGAGGACGGGGGACCCCACAGGGCAGAGGCCCCTCAGCCAGGGCGGCTTCCCCCGGGGCAGGGGGAGGCACCCGCTTATCAGCGCCGTGACAGAACCCTCGGGTCTCAGCAGCCCTCCCAAAAAGCTGCAGCCTGACCATCTAGGGTGGTGTCTGGGCATGGCTGCAGCTCCCAGGGGGAGCAGCCCTGGCTCCCCGTCAGCTCCCTCAGGCTGGCCGTGCTCCCATGGGACCCCCCCCTGCGCCCCCGGGGCACGGCTCGGGTTTGCGGGGACAGCCTTTGCGGCTGAGCTTTGGCCTGGGAAGCTGAGTTTTGATCTGGAGGCGACTCGGCCCTTCCGAAGCAAGGAGAAGCTGAAAAAAAAGGCGCTTTTTTGCCATTTTAAAAAAAAAAAAAAAAGGCATTAATAAGCTGCTGGGGCCCACAGCTTGTCCTTAACAGAGGAAATCCTGCAGAGAGCCTGCTTATCCTCCCGCACATCAGGCTGGGGCTCAACCTTCGTCTCGTCATCCTGTAGCCAACAGTCAGCAAATTAGCCAAGAACTTCATTTCCCTTTCCAAGTAAATTCCCCCCCCGAGTCTCGGTGGTTCCTATCCCTGCTCCGTCCCTCTGGGAGGAACGTGCAGACCGCAGCCATCCTCCTCCTCCTTGCTAGACTAAACAAGCCGGGCTTTCCTGGTTTCCTCCCGTGCTGAACTCCATCGGGTCCTGGCCCATCCTCTCCTCTCCTGGGCAGTTAAACCGCTGAGCCAAGACCCCCCATCTCACGTACGGGGGGACCCCAGGACACAGCAGGGGTAGAGGGGGGGACCTGGGCCCCGACATCCTTGGCCACAGCGTGGTCCCGTCATGGCCAGGGAAAGGGAAGGTGTCCATGCCCGGCGGACACGTGGACACCTCCACCTTCGGTAAGCAGCTCCCTGGCCCCGTATTTACCTTTGGGGATCCACCCAGCCCGGCTGCTACGTGTGGAGAGGAGCCAACACCACCCCAAGTTTACAGGTGAGACCTTCCTGGAGTTGGTCAGAGCCGAGCGCGTCCCTCTCTGGAGCATCTCCCCAGCACCCTGATCCCAGCTTCCCTCCCCTGCCATGGTGATGTCCCGCAGGGCCAAAAGCGGGACCGGGGTCCCTTCGCTTGGGCTAGAAAAGCCTGACTTTAGGAGCTGCCCTGCAGACCTTGCAGTTGGCCCTCAGCTTTGGAAACCTCTGTTAAACCGATGCCTAAAATAAAGCACAAGCCCAAATTTTACACCAGCAGCTGCCATCCCTTGGAGACCTCCGCAGCCCTTGCGGAATCATCCCCAGAAATCCCTCTCCAAAATCCCATTTTCCACATTAAACCCCGATGCAATTTATGCCGGGCTTTGCGGAGGTTCCTCTCCATCCCCACGGACGCTCACGGGACTGGCCGGCCTGCGCGGGGGGCACGGGGCCCCGTGGAGGTTTCCCCGTCGGAGCGGTTTCCCTTTCCACCTCCAACTTTCTCTTTTTCCAGGAATTCGTCAGCCTCCCCCCCCCCGCCCCCGCCGCCTCGTCTGCAAATGCAAACCCAGACGTCGCCGCGCACATCTGCGCACATCTGGGCTCGCGTTATGAGCCGCGCGGGCTTGGGATAATCCAACTGGGTGCTTTCAACCATCTGGTCTGGGTTGGTTGGTTTGTTTTTTTTTTTTTGGCTGTTAACCTGGACCAGACCGCTCGAAGCCAGACGCCGAGGTCGAGCAGGGCGATGCCGCCTGGAAAACGCCGTGTGAGGTTTTAACGTTGGCCGCTTGCACCATCCTTCCTCAAAGCATCGACCTTTCCAGCTCCGGTTGGAGACATCCCGGGAAAATCGGCTGCCAAAATACCTGCCAGCCGGTGGCTGCCTGCTCCTGCCTCCCACCATGGTGGTCTCACCGCTTTCCCGTCCTCCCCCACGGCCCTTCTTGGATGCCGTAAACAGGACTCGGCCATAAACCACGGGATTTTATGGGCCAGCAGGCAGTTTTATTAGGTTAATTATGCTGCCATGCTAATGAGGGTGCAGTTAAGCACAGTCAAAACCAAGGGTTGGCTTGACCTTCTCCCAAATACTGCTGCAAACATGGGAGGCAATGGGTGCTGGTGATGGGAAGGTGATAGGTGTTCGTGAAGGGAAGATATTGGTGATGGGGAGGTGATGGAGAGGTCATGGGTGCTGGTGATAGGGAGGTGATAGGTGCTTCTGATGGGAATACCATGGGTGCTGGTGATGAGGTCATGGGGAGGTGATAGGTGCTCATGATGGGAAGAGCATGGGTGCTGGTGATGGAGAGGCGATGGGAAGGTCATGGGTGCTGGTGATGAGGAGGTCATGGGTGCTGGCAATGGGTGCTGGTGATGGGGAGGTGATGGGTGCTGGTGATGGGGAGGTTATAGGTGCTCGTGATGGGAAGAGCATGGGTGCTGGTGATGGGGAGGCGATGGGAAGGTCATGGGTGCTGGTGAGGAGGAGGTCATGGGTGCTGGTGATGGGGAGGTGATAGGTGCTCGTGATGGGAAGATCATGGGTGCTGGCAACGGGGAAGCAATGGCGAAACAAAACCCCCAGCAGCTTCCAGCTTTGCCCAGAACCAAGGGACACCCAGAATGGAGCAACCCCTTCATCCCTAGCGAAGTGACCCAAAGTCCTCCCACCCAGCCCACCCTCATTTTGAAGCTCAAAGAACTCTCCCCGTAGCTTAAACAAACACCCTGATCCTCCCGGGCTTTGAAAGCACCCGGTTATCTGTTGGCGTTTGCTTCTCCCAGCTGGGTCCGAGCCAGCTCCCCCTCGTCTTGGCTCCTCGCTTGGCTGCTCGGGGCTTTTTCACAACAATCTTGAGTCGATCTTATTAAATCTGGAGCGGAACAGCAAGCGCAGGCAATTAGACAATTAGGGAGCAGCTCATTGCACAAGAGAAGCTGCCAGGACCTCCCCTCCCCGAAACGCGCTCGTGGGGTGAGTAGCGCCGTGCCTCTCGCCAAACAGGTTCCCGGCACGGCTCGGCCGATTCCTCCCTGCAACTGCAGCGTTTTACATGCCCGGAGTTTTTTCCAGATGAGTTTTTCCTCAAGACAGTGATCCCCTCCCACACTTTGTCCCACCTGGAGGCCCCGTTTCCCAACGTTCCTCAATTGTCCCATGGGTTGGCTTCTGTTTTGTGGCCTTCTGCAAATCCCACAGCTCTAATTCCTCACTGGATTAAACTGGGGCAAACTGGTACCATTTTCTTGGAGCCAAGAAAGTCAAACTATCTTTTGCTTCCACCTGATCACCTGGTCCATTAGCTCCTTGGCCCAGCTGGTGAAGGTCACTTGGTTGTTATGGGCGCATGGAAAAGAGGGATGGATGGTTGGAAGGAGAGGTAGATAGATGGTAATGTGAATGCATGGAGGGAGGGATGGGCAACTGGATGTACGGGTGGATGGACAGATGACTGGATGGATGATAATGTGGTTGGGTGGATGGATGCACACGTGGTCAGATGGCTGGGTGGATGTTTGGTTGGTGGGATGGATGGATGGACGGACGGATGGATGGATGGATGGATGGATGGATGGATGGACGGATGGATGGATGGCAATGTGGTTAGGTGGCTAGATGGACACATGGATGGACGGGTGGGTGGATGCATTGATGAATGGATGGTGATGTGGTTAGGTGGATGGATGGACACATGGATGGATGGATGGATGGATGGATGGATGGATGGCAATGTGGTTAGGTGGCTAGATGGACACATGGATGGACGGGTGGGTGGATGCATTGATGAATGGATGGTGATGTGGTTAGGTGGATGGATGGACACACGGATGGATGGATGGATGGATGGATGGATGGATGGGTACATGCATAAATGGATGGACAGATAAATAGATGGAGGGCTGAATGGACAGTAGGATGGACAGAGAAATAGCCCTCATCCTCATTTGTCTCTGAACCCTCCTGTACTCCCTGCTGTAAGAGATGAGTAAAAACGAAAGCAGGCCGTTACAACATGGTTAACCCTCACTCAGCCCCGGGGTTAATCCCTGACTAACCAGGGCAGGACTCATGACACCGCTCACCTGATGCTCCACCACGTCAGTTGCCCCGGGGGCCGCAGGGCCGTTCTCAGGGAGCCCGGAAGAGGCATCACGGCTGATTCAGGTCTCCGTCAGCGTGGAGCACGTCAGCTCCAGGCAGCCAGGGTCTGCCTGGACCTGCACAAGGCAACCCTCCCTCGGCAGGTTTGACATGCTGCCAGCATCGCCGTGGTGGCCCTGGGGCTAGGGAGATGGGAGGGGACCCCTCTCCACCACACACCCCCCCCCCATGCAGGGCTGGAGGTCTTTGCACAACTCCAAACCCCACCAAAATTGCCTTTAAATAGCCAAAAATAGTGTGTATCACCCCCCTCTTCTGCCAGCACCCTGCCTCTCCCCGAAACCACCGCTTTGCTGCAAGCCACAGCACAAATCCCTTAATTAGGGGGTTCGTTAGGAACCGGCCCCGCAAAATGCCACCGGCGGAGCAAGCGGGACGGCAGCCAGGGTGGTCCAAGGGGGCTGGCAATCACCTTTCTTCTCCAACACCCCGAAACTCCCCTGCCCGCTCTGCCACGGTCTGGCCGAACCCTTTCTGCTGACCCCATGGCTCAGCTTCTCCCACGCGCCCCAGCTCCTGCCTCCTCCTCCTCCTCCTCCTCCTCCTCCTCCTCCTCCGGGGAGAGGCAGGGAAGTAGGGAGGAGGACCCATCTGCACCTCCCCGCCGGCGCACCGCAGCGTGCCGGGGCAGAGCCGCGTGTGAGCCGGGAGCACCATGGCTGAGCGGCTGTCGGAGGAGAAGATCGCCGAATTCAAGGAGGCTTTTTCCCTTTTTGACCGGGATGGAGACGGTTGCATCACCACAAAGGAGTTGGGCACCGTCATGCGCTCATTGGGGCAAAACCCCACCGAAGCGGAGCTGCAGGACATGGTGGGGGAGGTGGATGCCGATGGCAGCGGCACCATCGATTTCCCCGAGTTCCTCTCGCTGATGGCGAGGAAGATGAGGGACACGGACAGCGAGGAGGAGATCCGCGAGGCTTTCCGCGTCTTTGATAAGGACGGCAACGGCTACATCAGCGCGGCAGAGCTGCGGCACGTCATGACCAACCTGGGCGAGAAGTTGACGGACGAGGAGGTGGATGAGATGATCAAGGAGGCCGACTGCAACAACGATGGCCAGGTCAACTATGAGGAGTTCGTGAGGATGATGACGGAGAAGTGAGCCCCCCCACCACCCTTCTCCAACCCCAACCCACAGGTAACTCGTTGGGATGCGGCTTCGCGCCCAACCCCACGTGCACAGAAAGTCCCGGACTAAACGGTCCACCCCACCCATTGCAACCCCAAACCGTGCATCTCCCCCATCCCAACCACCTCCTGCCCTGCAAGTCTTGCTGGTGGTTGGAAAAATCGATGTTCATGGTGCTTTTTTTTAATTTTTCCTTAATTTCTTCATAGGGATCAGAGGTCGTGGTGGTCCCCCAGCCCTTCCATCCCCTTCCGCCTTCTCTCCACCATCCCAGGCTGGAGAATCCTCTTTTATCCCAACTGGAGCATCACCAGCCAGTGTTTACATCGGATGTGGGCATGTCACCTGGCAGGATGGGGCTCAGGGTGCAGACAAACATGGGGGGGGTCCCTCCCCACGACCCCCCACGAGATGCACCTCTCGTGTCCATAGAGGTGCCGGTGAGCACCGTACGTCCCTTGTCACCGCGCCGAGTTCAATAAAGAAATGTCCCCCCATGGCTGCCAGTGCTTCCTTCAGCTTCTCTTTGGGGTCCCTGTTGAAAAACAACCCCCCCCACATCACCGATATCGGTGCACCCCAGCCAGGGTCAAGCTCCGCATCACCCCCATCCTCTCTCCCCCCCCCCAATCCTTTTTCCCTACAAGCTGGAAAGGTGCCCCTCATGGGTGCTGGGCACCCTCCAGCCACAGCCCCCAGGGTTCTGGCCATCCCCATCCCAAATCCCCATCACTTTTGGGGTCCGCTGTCTGCACCCCCAGGGTGCCGGGGGGCCCTTTTCCCCCCCCTGCAAGCCAAGAGGAGAGTTGGCAGCTGGATTTAGCCCTAATCCCCATCCTAAAGGTGAGTGGAGCAGGATTCACCTTTCCTGGCCGTAATCCACCCCGTCGTGCTCCCCGTGACTCAGTTTCCCCCACAGTGAAACCCAATCGCAGCCGCCCTCCCGCCCCGGGGCTGGGGTGATTCCCTACACGGAGGGGATTGAAGGAGAATTAATTATAATGGGTCTTATTAATGCTCAATCACTAACGAGCAAGCAGGGAGGCGGCATGAGCAGGGCACAGCTGTTTCGTGGGGGACATCGCAGCTCCAGGAATGTTGAAGCCACCACGAAGACTTCACCGCCCCCCACCTCCAACCCATCCCTGGGGCCGGGATCTTTGGCAATCCCAGTTGATTTCCAGACGCTGGGAAAACCGGGCAGGTACCTGCGTGCCGGATGGGGGGTGCTGAGCACGCCCATGCTCGTTGCACCCCAGGCACGGTCCCCAGCACTTTCACCACGTGCTGCCCTCTTGCTCGCGCATCCAACCCGCCTGCAGCTCTGCAAGGGACAAGAGTGGGGCAAAGCCCAGCAGAAAAAAAAAAAAAAAAAAGGCCCCAAATCCAGCAAGATCAAGAGCAAGCGAAGGGGTCACACCAGGCTATTGTACCCGAGCCGCTAAAATTAGACCTTCCCAAAAACATAATTATTTATTAATGCCACGTTTCAGAGGCAAAACTATACCCTGTATTTTTAGGCTTGACCTTTTCTCCTTCTATTCTGGGGTTGTTTAATTACCGGAGTATTTTTTCACGCCACTTATCCTGAGCTGGTTTTTCTTAACAACGATCTTTAACGGGAGGCTGGACCCCAGCCAGAAAGAGCGGCCCCGCAGCCCCATCAGCCGCTGCACCGGCACGGAGAAGAAAGTTTATTTGTGCACTTGCCTGTTTCTCCCTCAATTTGATGCTCAGGAGCACAAGAGGGAAGGTTTCCGCCGGTGTCACTCCGGATGGACAGACGGATGGACGGGAGGGTCCCGTTTGCTTCAGCGTTGCCAAGGGAGGGGATTTTGCTTCTCAAATCCAGTTTTTGAAGCCAAAATTGGAAAAAAAAAATCCAAAAGGAGCTAAGGGGGTGTGCAGGATCCATCCCGGAGCTTGCACGCTGCCTGCCCCCACGCGAGGCAGATCCATGACTCACAGGGCGGTT
The DNA here is from genome assembly GCF_011004875.1 of Balearica regulorum gibbericeps. Taxonomy (NCBI): domain Eukaryota; kingdom Metazoa; phylum Chordata; class Aves; order Gruiformes; family Gruidae; genus Balearica; species Balearica regulorum. Next base: position 1,969,827 of record NC_046184.1, on the reverse strand, counting down.
TGAATCGGGCGTTGGTTAACGATTAAATTAATTGAGCGGGTACGGGAGATGCGCTGGGTGCCTGGGAGGTGGGAGGGGTCCACGCAGGGTGGAAAGGTGGGGTGCCAGGGAGACCAGCCATTTTCACCCCAAAACCTGGTCGGGATAGTCACCTGCACCTGGGGATGGAAACCTCAGGGTGGGATCTGGGTTAGGGGTCACCTGAGATGGATCCTGGGGGATCATCTAGGCTGGGACCTGGGGGAACCCGTGGGATAGGACCTGGGGGATCATCTGAGAGGAGACCTGGAAGAGGGTCACCTGGGATGGGACATTGGGGACCATCTACAATGGAGCTTGGGGGACTCTCTCAGATGAGTCCTGGGAGATCCTTTGGAATAAGACTTGGGGGATCACGTAAAATGGGACCTGGGAGGGGGTCACCTGGGATCACACTGAGGATCACTTAGGATGGGGCTTGGAGGATCCCCTGTGATTGGACCTGGGGGATCACCCAGGATGGGACCTAGGGGATCATCTAGGTTGGGACCATCTAAGATGGGATCTGAGGGATCATCTAAGATGGGACCTGAGGTGGGACCCCATGGGGTGGCAGATGAGGGCTGACTTAGAATGGACCATGGGGGGATCACCTGGGGTGGGACCTGGGGGTTCATCTAGGATGGGACACGGGGATCACCTAGAACGGGCCATGGAGGATCCTGCAGGATGGGGCATGGGTGATCCCTTGGGATGGGATTTTGGGGGATCTCCTGGATCCAGACTGTAGCAGCTGATCCCATCCCCACCGCTAGCAAACCACCTTTCCGTATATTTTCCTCCAGCTTTTCCAACAAAAAAGCAAGTGAGGACTCCAGCACCACCCAGAAACGAGCCCAACCATACCCCCCATCGCTCCCCTTCCCTGCTCACAGTTCTGCTTCACCTGGACACAGGTTTTCCATAAAATTATACTTTTTAGGAGAAAAGCAGCTCATGAAACACACCACCCCCCCCCCCAGTGTCACCCACCCTGGGGGACCAGAGATGCTTCTGCTCTAGTGCTGCTGAGTCAGTCACAAATTCTCTCCATTCCCTTTTATTTTAGCAAAACGATAAAAAAATACTTAGCAAATATTTCAATAACATTTCAGCAACCAGGCTTTACAAAAGCATTCAATAACTGCTGGGGAAACAACACTGAGACCACCCCCAAGGAAGACCAAGAAGCTTTTCTGAGCCCTCCCAAAGGATACCGAAAAGAATTATTTAATTTTCCACCCCCCCCCTATTTTCCCCCATTTTTTCCCCCTTTCCACAGCCCCCAGGACCGCAGCTCCCTGCCTCCTCCCCGGCAATAACTCCGCTCTTAAGCAAACATGACGTATTGCCTGGGAAATGTCGCTGCCTGCGGGAAGGGGAGGCCCCTCGACACTCGGCTGCTGTAAAAAAGTGGGGGAAAAAAGGATTTTTTTTTAATTTTTTTTTGAAGTGGGGTTGGTGGGGTGAGGGTTAGGGGATGCCCACGGGAGGAGAGCTTGGTCGGGGTGCAGCAACCCAGGTTGTGCTCAGGGGAATAAATAACAAACCAACCCCCCCCCCAAACCCAAACTAAACCAAAAAAAAAAAATAAAAAATTTACCCAAACCCTTTGCAAATCCGTCTTTCCAATATTTAGTTCGGCAGAAAATAGTTTCATTTCTCAGAGCTGTTTTTTAACCTGTTTTAAAGTATTTTTTCATGCTGGGGTTTGGGGTTTTTTTTCACTTCCAGGTTATTTGTGAAAGGAGAAATTACTCTCTGGGTGAGAAATTTAAAAAAAAAAAATTAAACAATTAAACCCAAACGGCCTCACGAGTGGGCATGGGGCATGAGGCAGAATGGGCCACGGTGCCCGGGTATGGCCAAGAAGATGCTGAACGGAGCAATTTGGGGCCAGCTCCAGCCCCAAGTTCAATGTTGCACCAGACAGGGAACTGTTTTGGGGCAAAGCGCCTAATTTTGGGACCAGAGAGATTGGGTTTAACCCTTTTTTTTTTTTTTTTTTTCCTTGGCATTAGCCCCTTTGCACCACGTGGGACTGTGGGTGCCACCGCAGCGCAGATGCCCAACAGCATCCGAGGCACCGAGCTGCTTTGTACGACGTGAGTTTCCCTGGACTCAGCTCAAAAAAAAATAAAAATAATCACGTCCCTCTCTCGGCTGCGCTTGCCGGGGCCGGACGGGAGGTGTCAGCGGCTCTGGGCGGGGGCTGCATTGGACTTCCCCAAAAAGCTGCACCGAATCTCACTGAATTTGCACCAAAACTGCCTCTGCTGCCTCTGAGAGTAGGACCAGGGGAGAGGACAAGTGGGACAGGGAGGGGGACCAAGTGGGACGAGGAGAGAAGACAAATGTGACCAAGAGACCAACAGGACCAGGAGAGGGAAATAAATGAAACCAGGATTTGGGGACAAACGTGACCAAGAGATGGGACCAGGAGTTGGGGACAAGAAGAACTAGGAGACGGGAAAAATGTGACCAAAAGATGGAACAAATGGGAGCAGGAGATGGGGACAAGTGGAACAAGGAGAAGGGACCAGTGGGACCAGGGGACAAGTCTTTGGGCTGGGGATAGGTGGGAGCAGAAGACAAGTGTGACAAGGAGACCAGACCAATCAGGAGATGGGGACCAGTGGGACCAGGGGACAAGGACAAGTGGGACCAAGAGATGGAGACAAGTTGGAGAAGAGACCAGTGGGACAAGTGGGACCAGGGGACAAGTCTTTGGGCTGGGGATAGGTGGGAGCAGAAGACAAGTGTGACAAGGAGACCAGACCAATCAGGAGATGGGGACAAGTGTGACCAGGAGAGCCGACCGGATAGGGACTCCCATGTTTTTCCAATGCCAGGTAGTTTGTTGGGGCTGGAGATGAGCCAAGAGCGGCCCCAGGGCTGCTCTAACGCCCTGTGACCTACTGCAAGGAGGGGGACACCTCCCCAGCCCCCCCCCATCTCATTTCCCCGGCGTTCCCAAGGCTCAGCATAAAGCCCCAAGGGATTTTTTTGCGAAGATGCGTGGGGCTCCGCACGGGGACGCCGGGAGGCCCCAGCTGCCACCACATTTCACAAGGTTCCTCTCCTCCCTTCCCATGGCCCAGGGGTTTCCCAAGTTCAAGTTACCAAAATAAACCCCCGGTCTCAGCCCTGGGGAGGGGGTGGGGGGGCCGGGATTCGAGCATGAAATGCAACCAGCCGCCGGCCCCCCCGTGCGCTCAGCGATGGACGGGTTTCCAGCATCGCAGGGTGGGCAGATACGGCTCCAGCCCGGCCGGCTGGCGGGGGATTAAATCGGATGAGGTCTTTGCAGGCGCCAGGAGGGTTTTCTGGCCATCTCAAGGGACCCTGAATCCCCCCAGGAGCCAAATGAGGACCTGCAGCAGCCGTAGGATGGCCAAGGCGGTGACCATCAACCTTCAAGGGATGTAGTCTACCGTTGGCCCTGTGGGATTCGGCTCTCTCAACCCAAAAAAAAGTCAGGCATCCCCGCAGGGGTTAACTGCAGCGGCCGCAATCGGAGCTGTTTTATTTTCCATCCCTGCAGCGCCAGAGCCATCGGGGCTTTTAACGGGAAATTAATAGCGCCATGACCTCAGCCGCCACGCACGCGGCCCCACTCGCCGGCGTGCCGGCAGCCCCACGTAACCACAGCCCACCGCATCCCAGCCGGAGGAGATTTTTTTGGAGTCTTTTTCCCTCATTTCTCCGCCCCCCCCCCCGTCCCCGAATAGGCAGGAAGACGGTGCTGTAGCTCTATAAATCACACACACCCCCCCCCGGAGACAATAAATAAACAATAATAAACCCCATCCCCATCTCCGCAGCTTTAGAGCCCAGCGCCTTCCCCTCTTTATAGCTTAAAAAAAACCCCCCACCTTAATTTCCCACTTTGGTCCATACTAGCCCCAAATCAGCCCTCACAAGACGAGACGCCAAAAAAAATAATGAGCCCAGGCAAAGCTGAAAGGAAGAAGTAACTTCTTCGCAGCCCCTCCATCACTATTTTTTGCCCTATTTTCATTCCATCCGGGGAGGCACAACTTGCCCCACGCGCCCACTCTTGCCCCAGCCGAGCTGGGTTCGCACGGCTTCCCCTCAATTCACGTTTTTCTCCCTAAAAACCACACACACACACACATCCCCGAGCCGAGATCAGCAGGAATTTAATTACTGACAGATCTGTGGAATGTGAAAAAGCTTTTTGCGACGCGGAGAATTGAAGCCCGAAGACAGGAATTGAGTCGTCTGGAGGCGATTTGTTGTTGTTATTCATTTTTTAACGAGGATAATGGGGGAAAAAAAAAACAAAAACAAAAACAAAACCAAATACAGGTGAAACGAGAGCTGTGTTTGCAGATTTAAGAGCTTTGCTGGAATAAAAGAGCATCTTGGCTCCGGGGACGCGCGATGCCTTTGCCATCCGCCCACGGAAAACCGTCCAGGCTTGTTTTGGGGAGCAGATTTTCAAAGCTTTTCCAGGATTTGTCTTTCTCCCATGAAAACGTGGCTGGAGCAGATCCACCCGGTTAAATAGTTCCCACTCCCTGGGGAGGTTTTGCTGCTTTTTCTTGGGGGGAAGCAGCACCGCCAAGCGGTACCCTGGGGGGAAGTGGCTCTCCGCAACCCCAGCTGCAACAAAAAAAAACCCCAAAAACCTGCAGATTTTGAAGCTTTTCACACTCCCATCATAAATCAGTGCCAGCCCCCCCCCCAAAAAAAAAACCCCACCTCCCCAAAAACCCACAGGCGTATTTTCCTCCCCCCCTCCCGACTGGCTCCTCCAGTCCACGAGGACCCAGTGAGCAGGTTGGCCAGAGAGCATCTCTTAGGGAAGAGAGGGACCGTCCCTTTGTCCCCAAACAGCATCACCTTCCTCCCAGCTCCCTTGGGATGTTGTCTCCAGCCTCCGTTTTCCTCCAGGACCCAGGGTTTCACCCAACCCCTTCGCAAGCTGCCCAGGGAGAAGAGGTTTTCCCAGTCCCAGCTCCTCCCCACGTTTCAGCGAGAGGTGGGAAGCATTCCTAGGAAACACGGACTGAAACTTTTTGGGGAGATGAGGGGCTTGGTTTTCATCATTTCGGTGTCCTCTCAAAATCTCAGCCAGCCCGCTCCTGTGACCATCATAAAAACATAAAATTTTTATAGAATTCCAGACTGGTTTGGGTTGGAAGGGACCTTAAAGCCCATCCAGTTCCAACCCCCTGCCATGGGCAGGGACACCCTCCACTAGCCCAGGTTGCCCAAAGCCCCATCCAACCTGGCCTTGAACACTGCCAGGGAGCCAGGGGCAGCCACAGCTTCTCTGGGCAACCTCTGCCAGGGCCTCAGCACCCTCACAGGGAAGAGTTTCTTCCTCAGATCTCATCTCCATCTCCCCTCCTGCAGCTTCAGGCCATTCCCCTTGGCCTGTCACTCCCTGCCCTTGGCACCAGCCCCTCTCCAGCTTTCCTGGAGCCCCTGCAGGGACTGGAAGGGGCTCTAAGGTCTCCCCGGAGCCTTCTCTTCTCCAGGCTGAACAACCCCAACTCTCTCAGCCTGTCTCCACAGCAGAGGTGCTCCAGCCCTTGGATCATCTCCATGGCCTCCTCTGGACTCGCTCCAACAGCTCCATGTCCTTCTTGTCCTGGGGACCCCAGAGCTGGACGCAGCACTGCAGGGGGGTGTCACAAGAGCGGAGCAGAGGGGCAGAATCCCCTCCCTCGACCTGCTGGTCACGCTGCTGTTGATGCAGCCCAGGACACGGTTGGCTTTCTGGGCTGCCAGCGCACATTGCTGGGTCATGCTGATCTTCTCGTCCCCCAACATCCCCAAGTCCTTCTCCTCAGGGCTGCTCTCAGTCCATTCATCCCCTGTTCTCTATTGACACTGAGGATTGCCCCAGGTGCAGGACTTTGCACTTGGCCTTGTTGAACTTCATGAGGTTCACATGGACTCGCTCCTCAAGCCTGTCAAGGTCCTTCTGGATGACATCCCATCCCTCTAGCAAATCAACTGCACCACACAGCTTGTTCATCTGCAAACTTGCTGAGGTGCACTCAATCCCACTGTCTACATCGTTGACGAAGACATTAAATAGTATTTGTGCCAGTACAGACCCTTGAGGAACACCACTCATTACTGGTTTCCACTTGGACATGGACGCAGCCAACCAAGGCTGGTTCATCCTCAGGAAGGTAATTTCAGCCGGTTTCACCAGTCCGTAAAGCCACAGGCTCACGCACTGCCTGCCCGCAGCAGCACTGCAATTAGGGACGAGGCTGACGAGGCGAGGGGAGCTGGCAGGGCTCCCACGCAGAACCCACACCCCAACTGCAACCATCTGTGGAAGAAACACGGTCAAGCACAGACGAAACCTTTCAGAGCGGGTTTTAATCATTAATAACTCTCCAGCCCGTTTGCACCTGCCCAAATCTTACTGTCGCTACATGTTAGAAACCATTAAAAAACAGATAATCAAGTAGAAATACGAATAGCATCTTCATAACGTGCTGTACTCTTTCCAAACAGAGGTCAATGCTTTAGGAGCCTGGTGTCTCAGCAGCTAAACCCAGAGAAGCATCACGGTATCGCGGACACCTACCGAAGCACAAGCTGAACGTACACTGTTGGGTGGAAAAGTGAGTTGGTTTGGGGTGGGGTTTTGCAGGACTCATGAGGTTTTTGTCCCCAATGCCTGCAGGGAGGAGAGCCTGGGGTTAACTAACAGCACAGGCAAACCTAAAGGTGCCACGTAGAAGCAGTCAAGGTTTCAAGAAATCAGTAGGGATTATCCTCCTTGATGCTTCACTACCTTGCTACAGATTTAGGTGCTGGCTTTTAAGTTTGAAAATAACACCCTTGGCCTTGAAAGACCCGATTTCAAAACAACTGTTGCTCCAGCCACCCATGCGCCAGGGAACAGGAGGTTCACCAGCCTCCCAGCTGCCCAAGGTTGGACCTCAAGCAAGCGCAAGTCAGCAGAGATGTCCTCAACTTGCTTTACATTGGCTTTACACCGGCTTTACACCGGGTCCCCCCAAGCATGCGGGACAGGCGCCATCTTCTTGCAAGTGTCTGCAAGATCGCTTGTTCTCCTGAAGAAAGGAGGAAGTGATGAACAGGGTGAGTGGAAGCTCAGGTAAATAGTCAAGGTCTTCAGCGTTTGGGTTGTTTTTTAAATCCAGAGGTAGAACAGATACTTCATGCTCGTGCTTGCCCTAAACATGATGCAACCACTGCGTTACTCATCTTCAGATGCCACTTTCCAGAGGACACTGAGGTCTTTGTTTGCTGCTGCTAAGGTTGGAGCAGCTCTTGGGGTTTGCTCTCTTGCACAAAATCCCCTGAAGAGATTAAAAAATAAAAAAAAAACCCAAAACCAACCCCGTTTGTGGTCAATGTCTTCCCTTCTCCACTGCTTCTTTATGCCGAGAGTCGGAGAGCTGCAACCAACAGCACAAATCCTTCCTTCATGCACGGACGGGAAGGGTGGCTCCTCTCCGCCTCGTCTGGGGAAAGCAACGGCTGCTGCTGTTACAAGGAGTTAATTCTTCAGCGCCGCGAGGCTTTCTTCCAAGGCATCAGCTTCAGTCACACCTTGTTTTTTCTGGATAAACTTCACATAGTCAGAGAAAAGCTGCTACGATCAAACTTCCTGCTCACAAGCCGACCTTAAGAAGCCCAACCAGCAGCGCCCAGGAGCAAGACTGACTGTCCGAAAGATGATTTTCACGGATGAAAGCAAAACCCTGTTCTCACCTGGGCTTCGCCAAAGCAGCGGGGTTATTTCAGACCGCTCTCCGTGCTGCTGGCCCCATAGCAAAGCTGGTGGTGCAGGAAGGAGAAACCCACAGGAGACGGGAGGTGGCCCGAAATGCTCAACTGGGTTTGCAATTTGGGGAGCCCAGGAAGGGGATGGATGAAAGCAGGACCGGCCTGGTGGGTTTGGGTTTGTTTGCGTTGGATTCATGCCCTGATTTGACATTCGGATTAAAGGGTGAACAAAGTCAAATAATAGCCAGAACCTGACATAAAAATAAAGCAGAGACTGTAACCCAAGCAGAGTCAGCCGAGGAGTTTCACTTAGTAATACCCATGATTCAGCCAGCCTTTTTCATTCCCAACAATTCTCAAACTCTTTAGAAACCCACAGGTCCTTCGGCTGCCACTGAAACAGCAAAGGCACCCCAGTCCCTATTAACTAAGCGTGAATTGAGTGTTTGGAATCTCCAAGTTTTTTTAACCCATAACTGAGACAACTCAACCCTACGTGGCCAGACAGTACCTCACCCAGGCGAGATGCATAAAACTTCCAGAAGATAAGGTCCTCTTGAGACCACCTAAGAAACAAAACACAACCAGTACAACAATAACTGGAGGAGGAATCTCTCGGGGGGGCAGCCACAACAGCCCTTCCCAATCCATACCTGCGATGTGATGGTGCAATGAGAGACGGGTACGGCTTTAATGGGATACAGAACGACGCGTCCGTGGCCTCTGGGATGCCTTGCGGGCGATTCTGAGCAGTCCACCTCTGGTCACGTCAAGCAGGGCAATGCAATGGGACGAGTTAGCAGAAGTGGAGTGCTGGGGATGGCTCTCCAACGACCCGCCACAGCTTCTCGTATTAGTAAGCAGAGGTACTCTCAGCAATTCACCAGGAGAGGAGAGACTGTAATCCAAATTTGACCCCCAGCGTAGCCCCCAACCTCTGTTAGGGCAATATTATCTCCAAAGCTTCTAATTTTCATCATACTTTGGGACGGCTGCAGCGATTCCCAGCTCTCCAGGCTATACCTGCAGCAAGGATAATGCCGCTACTCGTGCATAACTGCCGCAAAAATTGCGGTCTGAGATATTAAGGGAAGCCAAAACATCACATAGGTTTAATTTTGCATCTACTCTGCCTGTAATCTGAGCTATAAAATGCAATAGCTTAGAAGATACTTCAAAACCAGCTGAGAAATTCCTGCAGGATTAAAAGAACCGAGTGCTAGACAGGTTGGATAAAAGATTAAAAAGAATCTCAATCTCAATTTTCACTTGCAGTTTAGAAACCCAGAAACACACAAGTAAAACATTCATCGGGTCATCAACAGCCATGGCATGATCCGGCCACCTCCCTCAGTACCACGGCACGCCGGGGAAGGACTCAGGTGTTGTTTTGTGGCTTGTTGGGTCTCAAAGGACTTTCCTGGAACACTTCTCACTCCAGACATGGCCGTAACATGCAGATGTCTTAAGAAAACTGCTACTGAACGAGTCTGGCTATTGCTACCACCTAAGAGATGTGTAGCTCTCTCAGTAACTCCTTCTGGACACATCCATTGATCAGCAGGACCTCTTAAAAGAGATTTAAAAAAAAAAAATAACCAAACTTTGGGACCTACCAGAGAGGTGACTTAAAAGAGAGGAAAAAAATAAAGATGATGTAAATAGGAACTTGTAATTTTATTCTCGGTTGTTTGAGGAGTCTTTTGTTTTTACATTGGAAACTTGGACTTTACCATTTCATTATTTCACCAGCTTAGGCAATGTTAAAAAAAGCAACCTAACAAGGGAATTTCAACCAAAAGGGAAAGTTTTCACCCTAGATCACTGAAAGGTGCACTTTGCTAGTACATATTTATCTGTAAGGACACACATTTTGGGCAGAGGAAGCTTTTCTTGAAAGATACAATACAAAACCTTTATCCTATCAATCACAGGGACGAATCCCACGATAAACATCTCTAGGGCTTCCCTGAGCTTCTTGGTAATTTCACATTTCTGATACTTTAAACACTAAAATCAGATAGAATTATAACTAGACAATCCCCCGAAGAGCAGGATCTCAAAATTTTTTCTGTCACGCAGGGGTGCGGGGGGAAAACCGAACCTAACCAAAAATGAAAAGACAAAGTGATTTGCTGGTCACCATTAAAGTGCATTCAGTTCCACCTCAGCTCTTTAACTCTGTGCTTATGCTATTTTCCCCCTGAGGCTGAGCCGCATCGTGCTGGCTGGGTGAGCACGAGATCTTGCAGGCAGGAGGCAAGCGACCGTTCGCTCTCAGGTGTTAATTCACAGCCTGAAGGATGTTGAGAGCCATGACTTAGCTCGATGCCATGTTAGACGGCGGATTTCGTAACGTTTGCTGTCATTCAGAGGAGGAATTTGTTCTCATCACAGTGCTAAGACTTCCCATGGGGAGATCAGGGAGCTCCATCCCCTTAGTACCACGTACCCTGTAAGGTTACTGCCTTCAGACAACACGTAACGTCTCATCTGGAAGGTAGATGACAATTTTGGCTGTGCTCATACAAATGTCACCCTGAAGGTTTAAAATCACTGAAAGGCAAAGCTGCAGTCACGCCTGCTGAAGCCAAAAGATTCCAGCACAATACTCAGCAGCGCACAGCTCAGGGCTGGCTCTCGCTGCCAACTTCTGGAGAGGCTCCAGCATTGAGAAAGAAACTCAGAGCAGGAAAAATAAAAATAAAAAATCTCAAAGCCCAGGGCAGAGCCCAGCCCTCCTATTGCCTTTCACGCGTGGGGATACACCACAGGGATCTGTCGCACCACTACACGAGGGACGTGCCCTTGCCGTACTTCAGGAACCACCGGGCAGCAGCTCTGCCACTTATTCCACGTAAAAACCAACAGAGTGGCCACAGTGACTCAGAGCAAGTGGAGAAATATATTTTGGGACCAGCCATCTGGAGGGAAGCATCCTTGGACATGCAGAGAGACCTGCTTCCTGCTTCGGCTTGAAAATTAGACATGGTGATACCCTAGAGGAACACTACAGTAAGAGCTGGCTCACCTTCAGCGAGGAAAGAGCACGGGCAAAGCCAACCCTGATCTGGTAGCAGTTTGTTCTCACTGCTGGTGTTGAGCCAAAGCCCGCTGATGTTCATGGAAAGTCAGCAACCGGTTGCAGTGCCTCTAATTAGTCCTGAGCTTGCTGGAGACTTAATTTGCCTCCAGCTAGAGCACACAGGTCTCTCAAGCCTTGTCCCTTGGCATTAGGCAGTCGTCACTTGAGTTGTTAACACAGAGGTGGGATCTAGCGCTCCCACTGCGGAAACACAGACGTCCGTATCCGAGGGCGTCACCTCTAAATCCCTTTGCAGTCAGTGGAGACAGGTGCTCCCGAGGCATACCTTATCATCCCAGCACGGGCATCTAAAAAAGGACAGATGAATCATGCTCCAGAAGTATCTATTTCTCTTCACTGAGTGCAAAGGGAGCCTGGCTAGATCATACGGAGAGGCGTTTAGGCTAGGCACAGGTAAAATTAGGCAAGATTAATCCCACTCAAAGAGTGAGCGCTACAGCCTCGAACATAGCGACAGTCAGATCACCCCAGCAGAGGTTACAACTTCAAGCCAGTGCTACACCTTGTCTGAGCCTGTCCACGGAGAAAAGGAAGCGCTGCCTCATAAATACTATTTACACCAGTTTGCTTAAATTAAAATTAGTTTCTTGAGGGGAGGTAGAAGAGAAAGAAACAGATACTTCATACTGCGGGAGCTAAAGATATCGTCCTTCCTGGCCACCTTCACCCCTGTCAGTTGTAGGACAGGTACTGGATTAATCGCGGAGGAATATTTAGCTTGGCGATCTTCTCCAGTGCTCGCTGCCCGGCGGCTTTCCTCACCGTAACTCTGCAGAGCTGCGACAAACTCAGAGGCGTTTCTAAAATGAGAAAAGAAGATCCAAAGTTAGGGCTGCAGCTCAGCAGACGGCTGATCTTCCTGCAGAGCACAGACCTCCCAGGAGGGTGACGCCTGGCATCGCCTCCACCGTGCTCACAAGCCTGGCTCTGCTTACAAGCGCTCGACCTCCCACAGCACCCAGGCCCCAGGAAGGTACTGCAGAGCCACGGGTGTGCTCCGTCCAGGCTCATCCCTGGGGCAAATCCCACCAGAAACACTAAGCACAGCTGCAGAGCGCTTCTCCCAGCTCCCTTCCTCGCCTGCATCCCCTGAAGCCCAACGGTGCCCACCGGATCACCTGCTCTGATCCACTGGGGCTATCCAAGACTTTCAAATTTCCCTTAGTGATGCTTTATTAAGCCTCAACAACACTGCATATAGGAACAAAACCTACTTCCAATGCTTCTCTGCTGCTCTGTTTCTCCATCTAACGACTGCGTTAACTCTTTCCACCCAGCCCTCTGCTGAGAGCTCCACGAAAACTCCCCAAGCCCCTTCCAGACAGCCCCCAATCTGCAGCCCGAAGCCTCTACGCCGGGTTTCGATGCTCGTGCACGGACGTAGAGTGACAATCGGGCATGTTGCTCTGGAAGCAGTCATTCTGGAAGCTACCATCCATACCCTCATAGTCTCAGCAATCACCAGCCTCCAAGATCTGCATCTGTCCTGGACCTAGTCCCAAATTTAATGATACAAATCAAAAGAAAAAAAAAATACTAATGAAGCTAGAATAGTACTTTTACAACAGTCTGCATTGAAAAACAACTACATGTGCAGTTCTGCCAGGTGGGTTGAGGGGGCAGTAAACTCTGGTGAGATATAAGGAGTATTTATACGGGAATGCAGCATTCAATCTCTTCAGCCAGCTCAGCTGCAGCCAGAGCAGCACACTTCACTGCTCTTTAAGAAAGGAGAGCAATGAGTAAGTTGGAGGAGAGACTACTACAGGGACAAGTCAGAGGGAGAAGGGGCTATAAGGTGCTCAGCACACAAAGGACCGCAAAGCCAGAATACACTTTATTCTTGTATAAGGAAGAAATTTTTCTTTCTATACGGAATTTTTTTTTTTTTTTTTTTTTATGATGAGGGTGGTGAGGCCCTGGCAGAGGTTGCCCAGAGAAGCTGTGGCTGCCCCTGGCTCCCTGGCAGTGTTCAAGGCCAGGTTGGATGGGGCTTTGGGCAACCTGGGCTAGTGGAGGGTGTCCCTGCCCATGGCAGGGGTTAGAACTAGATGGGCTTTGAGGTCCCTTCCAACCCAAACCAGCCTGTGATTCTATGATTTTTTTAGGATCATCCAGTGCAGCAGTAGTCTGCAAATGCTTGGAAGGGTCTGTGAATTACTCCTCTAAGGGGAACCAAGACAAAGCTTGACTTAAAGCCATCCTCAAACCTCAGTCAAATGTCTCCTCCAAAATCAGACAGTCAGCACAGCTAAAGTTTAACACTTTCCCTGCCCCGAATAAAATGAGTTTTCAACTGGGTGATTTCTTTGACCTGCTTTTGTATTAAAGCACAAATGCTCATGCTGACACACGAGAGGGACCTGTATTGGACCATCTGACCACTGCCATTCAACCACAAGTAAGCAGAGCTAGCCTACAGCCAGCTGGCGTACGTTTGCCACCAAGAACTCTATACCTTCACAGGAAGTTGATCAGGGATCTACAAATCAAAGCGAACTGAGAATCATGATCTCAGCGGAGATCAACGGAGTTGGCAGTCATTGAATTCCTGGGACAGGGGATCATATCTCACTTACTTTCGTAGTATTCAAAGCACTTTGCTGTAGGACTGCTGCTCCAGGTGTAATCTGATGGTTTCTTTCCTCGGTTGTCCCTTGCGTAAATGTTTCCTCCAAATTCAATCAGCATCTCCACCAGATCTACATTTTTCACTTTTGCTGCATGGTGGAGGGCTGTCTCGTGAAGTTTAGCAGCATTCACATTTGCCCCTGAGGCCAGAAAGAAAAACAAACCTGTTCATGAAAGCCTCACTCGACCCAAACATAAGAAGTGGTTTGACTGGAGAAAAAACTGCTGTTAAAACACGCACGGCTAGAACAAGATCCAAACAAAACAGCACAAACAGGAAACCAAACTGCTGAACTAGTTCTCAGTGCTGGCAATGGATGAGTTTTCTTCTCTGGCTTTACGTTTTCCTTGCACAAAAAGGACTTTAGTCCATGTTACCGTGTAAATAAGCAGCTGAGTGTGAAGTTCAGAATTGCTTCCTGAATCTGTGCTGTCCAAAGCCAGCAAAGAGCCATTCCCAGTCATCTCAATGGAGTATTCTCATTCAAGACAGAGACAACTTTGTTAACTACTTTAACAGAAATACCCCAGCCCCATGAGATGTTGCAGCTCACCATCAGACACTTCTGCAGCATCAAATTTTAGTTACAGATATTTTTGTTAAGGAAGTTTGGCTTTTATAAGCAAACAGCAAAAGGTCCTTCCAATCCCCCCACAACCGCTCACATCTGATCAACTGATTCATTCAGCAGAGGTGAGCTGAACCTCACCGAATTCAAACAACTGACTTTTAGATATGTGTGGCTACACTGAACTCTTCTTATAATCAACAAGGAGAAACAGGCATTTCTGGGGAATCAATTAACAGGTGCCCAAGACAGGGAATCAGAGCAGCTGGAAACAAACTAGCTTAGATGTGTAATTTTTAGACAACTAATGTTCAATGAAGCAAATCCTCGTCGCTGAGCCAAATCTCCTCCTGATAAGCACAGGCAAAGACAAGAAGTCCAACTCTAAATTCCCCCAAAGTCAGCAGCAAGAAAACTGGGATGTGAAACCTGGAGCACAGAACATCTCGCGAATTCATCTGGGCATAACACTAACCAGGTCTCCCTGGGGTATGATGTGACTTCATCTCTGGTTTTCTGTACAACATCAAACCCTAACGTCTATCCCTAACACCCATCCAAAACTATACGACTGTGCTACCAAAGCTGAACGCGTGCCCACCAGTTGATACCATTTTTGGGAAGAAGCTGAAACTTTGCGCTAGGGGGCTGAAGAGTTCTGAATTTTATTAAAATAAGAGAATGGGAACGTCACTGGGAACATCACAAACCGGATATTGACAGGCACACACTGAAAAAAATGCTTAAGCATTAAGCTTTGCTCAGGTAAAGGAAAAACCTTTCACCTTTGTCATCTACATTATGCTGTGAATGAATAAGCTGTTCAACAAGAACGCCGCTGCGGAACATCGAGGGAAATGCTGCGCGCAGACACCACCCAGAAGAAAAGCCTGCGGCTGCCATACCTGCCTTGAGCAGCAGCTTTGCACAGTCCAGATGCTCCCTGGCACAGGCCACATGTAGGGGCGTCCCGAAATGGCAGTCGTGAGCCTCCAAGTTTGCACCGACGTCGATGAGGAGTTGCACACACTCTGAGCTACCTTTAGAAAGGGAAGAGCTGAGTCAAAAGAAATAATCCAGCTCAAATGGGAGCGTACGGCATGCTGAGATCAGTTTGACCCACAAACAGCCTGTTTAATATTTGGGGTGACAGCTGCAAAATAGAAAGAGTTGTGAGCCTACACTGTAAATACACTGTAGGACCAAGATTAGGACACAAGAAATAGAGTCACATCTGCACGGCACTGAGCTGGAGCTAACAGGTCTCGCAGGGAGTCAGGTCAAACAAACCTGAACTCAACGGTTTGCACTAAACTGCCTGTTGTTCGCGGAGCTGGTGGTATTGCTGGTCCTGCCCTGGGTGGATTAGATCACCTTCAAGACCACTCCAGCTTTACTTTTTCCAATGCTAATAATACGACTTAACAGAAAGTGGGCAGTGATCATCACCAAGCCTTAGGAAAAAAGCTTAACGAGGAAAAGCTAAGCAAGAGCTCACAGCTACGTATTTAAGTAACTACCTGTTTGTCAAAAATGCTGTCTCCCACAGCCTTCGTAGTTGAAGGGATACTCTGTCCAGGACAACATATAACAAAAACAGTGAAGGGGAGGAGAGAAGGAGGTATTACGTCTTACAAGGAGGAAACTGAAGCACAAAACGATTAAGAGATTTGGTCACGATCATCTAACGGGGACATTGCCGCTCTCACATCGTGGCTTTCCCACTGCTGCATTCGTGCAAGTGTAAGTTCAGGGTTGGAATTACACTCAAATACGCCTCTGCCGCTCCCCCCGCCTCTGCTGCTGTCCCAGCCACCCCTGATGCTTGCCCTTCCTCCATAATCCAGATCCAAACATCCAGGAGAGGCTTGAGTAAGGGACAGGGGGAGCAGAAAGCAGCTGGCACGTGCCAGTTGGAACATTGTTTTGGCCCCTGTAGTTTTCTCTTATCCCCTGGACAGACCCTACAGCTGGAAAAGGCTGCGAGAGGGTCAAGGAGCAGTACAGGCAGCAATGCTGCCCAACAGTCCCTGACACTTTCTTCCCACCTGACAGCTTCATCGATCAGCTCTGAACAACCAGGAGGGGTCTGGGACAAAACCACCTGATTAAGACAGTCTCGTGTCTTAATCAGAACAATTTATCCCATCTCAACTCAGAACAGAGGGAAAGGATACAAACTCCCCCTCTGCTCTGCCCTTCCCTAACGGTCTGATGGGCAACAACAGCTTACGGTCAATTTAAGATACTTGGCAGCTGCTTTTGTTGTTTGTTTGTTGGTTTGTTGGTTTTTTTTTTTCCCCAAGCTGCAAATAACCGTGCAAAGACAAGACCGCGCAGGCTTACCATTCATGCAGGCTTCGTGGAGAGGAGACGCTGTGTAAAGGGGAGGGTTCACCTTGGCGCCGTGGGACAGCAGCACTTTCACACACTCTATGCTACCCGAGGCACAGGCATCGCAGAGCGGAGTGCTGCCATCGATATTCCTGGCATCCACCTTTAAGGTAGAAAAAAAAACGTTAGGTACCCACAGGCTGCTGTGTGGCAGCACCCTCTTGCCCATGTTTTTACTTCTTTTAACCCTAGAAATAGTCCGGGCTCAGGAAAGAGTTGGTTGCACTGCCATAAACCTGGCTTGTGCTGTTCCCACCGCTCTCGGGGCGCAGATGTACGTTAACGTCACAAGTTGAGGCTGTTATTTCCATCATCATATTTTTCTACCACTCTCCTGATGAAGATTACAAGCGTTGCGACTGAGTAACACAATGCAGCTCCTCATCTGCTTTAGTGCAAGGCCCAGCTTCATCAGCGGACTCAGCCAGGCTAGCTGACTTTGCACCGAGAAGGACCACGGAGCGCTCACGTGCTTCACGTCACCGGCTTTGCTCTGAGGACAACCGTCTTCGGCGCGGGAGAAGTCACAAGCCCTTGAAAACAGTCATCGCCAGCTATACCCAAAGACTCTGTTTAGCTGATTTTTGTTTCCATAATAAAATTAAAGAAATAGAAAAAGAAACAAAAGAATAAATAGAAATCCCTGCTGGAAGCTACGTGTTCCTTGCTCCCCTTCTGGCCCCTCGATTCGACCCAGCTAGTTGTAGATACTCGAGTCATCTAAATTAGATTTCTAGTCACCCCAGGCTCTGTTGATAAGTCAGTGAGGAGAAGGAGGGGGGGGAGACAGAGAGAGAAATACTTCCAGGCAGTTTTTTTAAGTCCTCCTCAAGCTCAAACACCCTCTGAAGAGGCCTGCCATCCTCTGCTAACTGCCAAGAAAGCCCAGGACGATGAAAAAGAGCCTAGAGTTAGACGGGGAGAATCCAGATCCCAGAAATAACTTCAGACATCAAGACGATGTTCCCAGCTGGATCAGACCCAAATACACACCTGGGCCCCCGCAGCCAGCAGGAGCTTGACACACTGCGTTTGCCCTCGCAGGCTCGCCTCGTGCAACGGGGTGATAGAGTCATAGGTGACCGCGTTGACGCAGGCTCCGCTCTCTATCAGCTGCTGCAGCTGCAGGATTTCTCCCCGCCTCGCTGCTTCATGAACTGGTGTTCGATCAGCCCAGAAGCCTAGAGAGGAAAGAATAAATAAATAAGTAAATAAATAAAATCACACATGAGGAGCAAACGAGTCTTCCTGCTGGAGAAACCAGAAGGGGAACACAAGCTGGCAGCTAGAAGAGAGAGCTGGGAACGAGAAGCTTATTCCTCAGCGTGGGATTTTAAATTGGGTGCTTCGCGTTTGTGGGTACCCCACTGACCGCTGCCCTCTCAGGGACTGTTTATAACGCTGGGTTCCCTTGTGGTTTCTGAAACACTTTGCCGTACTTGCTCAAAACTTTACCCAAGTACAAACCCCAGCAGCATTCATTAGGTCCAGAATCATCCCAGCAAGCTCTTAACTGTTTAGCAATTAGAAGCACTGTCCTCCTGGCTCCGTCTAAAAATCACTAGAAACGGGACACCTCCAGAGAGCAACTCAGCCCACCTAAAAATTATCTTCTTGAAAAGTCAACGGAGCTTCGACAACTAAGTTTCTAGCTTCAACGCCTTCGCATCTACACTTACATGGAGCAAGTCTGGGCTTAGCTTCCCAGCACTAACCGACAATATCATCTCCTTGCAGGTGCGTTTTGCTTTCAAGGAAGCAACGAATAAAGAACAGCCCTGTGCATTTTCACGCAACCTTCAGCAAGATAAAATGCCGTCTATAAAAACATGAACCCTGCGAAAGAAGGGTTTATAGGAGCAGTATGGTATTGTCTGCATGCAGGTCAACACTAAAAACCACCAGCAAAACAGACCTTGCAGCTATATTTCCTCCCCTTTGAGTACATATCCATAAAACCCTTGTTTCAAGGTGGGAACTCACATCTGTGAAGTGGGAGAGAGAGGAAGATTTGCCTTCTTTTTAAAAAAATAAACACCTTGTCATGCATTTCAGTTGGACTGACCATCCCTCTCTCCATCCCTAAACGCTGCGTTTTATTTACCAGCATAAAACAGTAAATGCCAACACAAGCCAGTGGTTATGAAAGACGGAGCAGACCCGAAAAGTGAAACCACCCCCATGAAAGGGAATCATGAGAACCAGCATTTTCACAGCAGTCTGGGCGGGTTTTTTTATTCACTTGTTAGATCCTCTTTCCCTTCGCCTATATCCCTCGTCAGGATGTTTTTCCTTCAGTGGAGCTTCTCCAGTGGTGGTTTGTGTCAAGAGCAGTGAGAAGTCCAAAAGAGGATGAAGCCCCTAAATTGCCAGCCACCACGCAGCAGCATCTTGTCACCAACAGGACTGGGAAGAAGAACAAGCCCCAGCAGCATTTCATTAAAGTCCTATCACATATTCCAAAAAAACCCAAACCTGCAAACTGCAGACAATTCAAATTTCTGCTCTCCTACTGCACAGTTCCTTACGTGGCAGGCTCACGTGAGAGATAACATCATCGGTCCCCATGGATGGGGATCCCACATCCACATCCGGCCGGCTGCACCCGGGGTTACGGATCAGAAGGGAGACTGCAGTCGGGGCCAGACCTCCAAAATCTGCACGTTCAGGACTTACACCTCTGCCTCGCCAACTGCAGCACAACGCAGGGGAACACGACCAGTTCCTGACGCAGCTAGGGAGCATCCCTACCAGGGCAACCAGCCGCACAGCTCAGCCTTGCGCCCGCTACGGTCTTTGCTGCGGTCCATCCTCAGGGCAGGCTGCCGGGCTTGGCCCGGTGGTCCAGCCTGCTGTGCCCCAGCCCAGGGGCACGATTTGGAGCAGTTCTGTCACCTTCAGCCCTGCAGAGGTAACCCGGCAGGCGGCCGCTGGCGGGAGGCAGGGTTTGGGCCCTCTGGGGTGTTGCATGGCTCTCACCCACCGTCTCCCTCCAAGGAGGGAGCCATCCCCTCTCCTCCAGCTCCCCAACACCGCCTCTTCACATCACACACGCACATTAATTCATGGAGGAACAATGATCATACCCCGTGCCCAGAAGCAGGGACTCTCCCAAGAGCATCCTCACCTTCCTCTTGTCCCTTTACTCAGGACAGGCCACTCACCCTACAAACCATCCTGCCCACCCCCAAACCATCCTGCCCACCCCCCAAAACACGATGCTACCACCAGCCCCACAGCTAAACACCTCCCGGAGCAGCTCAACCCTACCCCTCCACGCACAAACCCATCCCACCCACCCCCCCCCAAACACCCCGGGGCCGGCCTGCCCCCCACGCACTGATCTCGCCCCGCAGGGAGCCGCTGCTGCCGGGGCTCTCCATGGCCCGGGCCTGCCGTGAGGGGCTGGGGGGGGGGGAGCCCGCCGGCTCCAGCACCGTTGAGGCGGCCGCCGGCTCCGGCCTCCTCCGTTCCGCTCCGCTCCGCCTCCGGGCTCCCGGCTCCGGCCGCGGCGGCCGCCGGGACTTGTAGTACCGGGAGGTGCGGGTGAGGCGGGGGATTGGGGGTACTGGGGGCACTGGTGTGGGGGAGAGGGGTACTGGGGGCACTGGTGTGGGGGAGGAAGGGGTATTTGGGGCACTGGGGTGTGGGGGAGAGGGGTACTGGGGGCACTGGTGTGGGGGAGAGGGGTACTGGGGATACTGGGGGGGGGAAGGGGTATTTCGGGCACTGGGGTGTGGGTGGAAGGGGTACTGGGGGCACTGGTGTGGGGGAGAGGGGTACTGGGGATACTGGTGGGGGGGGAAGGGGTATTTGGGGCACTGGGGTGTGGGTGAGGCGGAGTACTGGGGGCACTGGTGAGGGGGAGAGGGGTACTGGGGATACTGGTGCAGGGGGAGGAAGGGGTACTGGGAGAACTGGTAGGGGGGGAAGGGGTACTGGGGATACTGGTGCAGGGGAGAAGGAGTACTGGGGCACTGGTGGGGGGGGCAGGGGTACTGGGGGCACTGGTGTGGGGGAGAGGGGTACTGGGAATACTGGTGCGGGGGGGAAGGGGTATTTGGGGCACTGGGGTATGGGTGAGGCGGGGTACTGGGGGCACTGGTGTAGGGGAGAGGGGTACTGGCGATACTGGTGCAGGGGGGAAGGGGTACTGGGAGAACTGGTAGGGGGGAAGGGGTACTGGGGATACTGGTGTGGGGGAGGGGGGGAAGGGGTACTGGGGGCACTGGGGTGTGGGGGGAAGGGGTACTGGGGGCACTAATGCAGGGGGGAAGGGGTACTGGGGGCACTGGTGTGGGGGGGAAGGGGTACTGGAGATAATGGTGCAGGGGGAGGAGGTACTGGGGGTACTGGTTGGGGGGAAGTGGGTACTTGGATGTGGTGGAGGGGGTATTTCGGGCATTGGTGTATGGCGGAATGGGTACTGAGGGTACTGGTGTGGGGAGAGAGGTACTGGGGGTACTGGTGTATGTGGGGAGGGGTTACTGGTGGCACTGGTAGGGGGGTAGTGGAGGTACTGGGGTATGTAGGCAGCTGTATGTGGGGAGGGGGTACTGGTGTGGGGGAGAGGGGCAGTGGATGTACTGGTGTATGTGGAGGAGATACTGGGGGCACTGGTTTATATGGGGAGAGGGATATTGGGAGCACTGGTATGTGCAGAAGGGGTAATAGCAGCACAGGGGGAGGTGGGATACTGGGAGCATTGGTTAGCGGGTACTGGGGCACTGGGGTGTGTGGGCAGGTGGTATTTGGGGCACTGGGATGTGGGGAGGGGGATACTAGGAGCACTGGTTTGTGCAGAGGTGGTACTGGGGCCACTGGTGTGTGTGGGCAGGTGGTATTTGGGGGAATTGGGGTGTGGGAAGGGGGTACTGGGGGGCACTGGTGTGTGTGAGGGAGGGGGCACTGGGGGTGCTGACAGGGGGTAGGGGAGGCTGGAGGAGCCCCTGAAGCTGGTGTGGGACACAGGGAGGTTTGGGGTGTGCTGGAGAGGACTGGAGAAAGCACTGAGGGGGGGAAGAACTGGGGCAACAAGTGTACCAAAAATGTGCTGGGACTATTTTCCCTGGGTCTCAGGGCTGAGCGGAGCGAGTTCCTTGGCGATTATGTCATTGATGCTGTTACCTCCTGGAAACAGCACGTCACACGTGCAATGCGGAGTGGGGAGCAGGGCCTCCTGGCCTCTCCGTAAGGACTGGCATTTCTCAGTTATTTATATTATGGTTGAGCTCTCCGGTTTTGCTGGGGTCAGCTTGTCATTGGCTGCTCTGCAAAATTTACAAGTACGTAAGACAGAGGAAACAGAAGGATAGAAAGGTGATTTGCCAAAGATTACAAAAAGAAATCAGTGCAAAGCCAAAATTACGGCCCAAATTGCTTGATTCCTTCTTGATTCACCCAGGAGAGTGCAGCCCTTCTCTACCGCTTCTCTGCTCTCTCAGAGTAGGAACTGGGGTAAGATGCATTCCTTAAAATCTTTATTTTAAAGCTTCCAAAATAATCGTGTGCCCATGGAGGTACCAGCAGAAACTACAGGAAACAGCCACGTCCCCGGCTTGATCACGCTGATGAAACCATCGACAGCATTGCTGGTGTCTCAAATATTTGGACCCCCTCATGGGAGGCGAATGCAATGTCAGCTCACCTGCCGCAGGGACACGGCTCCAAGTCCATCCCTTTCCTCAGTTTAAGAGCCCTACGCAGCAACTGCAGCTCATCAACAAGTTGCTGATCGGTCATCCGGGGTCACGGAGTGGGAGAGAAGCCACAGCAACCAACCTGCGGGGGACAGGAGCCAAACATGAGTACGTCATGCTCAGAATATGAACGTAAATGTCAGCAACTGCTCTAAACTCTTCCAGATTCTCCTCTGTTTCTCCCATCTTATCACCTAGGACTGAAATCGAAGAGCCAGGTAACACACAGACTTCATCTTCCACCTTTCCCTCCTGTTCTGTCTCTAAATTACTGTTCTTTGCCTTAGAAATGTAGGAGAAAGAACCCAGGCTGTGCAGCCATCTGCCATTCAACCCTGGATTTTCTTTCCCCTGCGTACCAGGTTCCCCCTCCTGCCCCACATGCATGTAGTCACGTCCAGAAATACAAAGCGTTCACTGTCCTAATTCCCAACTGATTATTCAGGTAGCTGATATTCATGAGGACTTTGTAAGAGGCCTTGGTGCCTCTGTGTTTGTTTTGCCTTACCCAAAGAGAAACCAAACCTGCGGGTCAGCGTCTGCCTGGGCAAGGAGTTAAATTTAGGTGCTGGTTCGAGAAACGCAACTTGACTCTGCACTTCCTGAACTCTCAAAAAAGGTGCCACGCACCCAAAATACTGCCGTCTTGAATTTGCTAGCGGAGCCAAGCTTTGTCAACAGCTGCCGGCAGCTTGGGCAGCTGCCACGCGATAGTGTTATTAACCTTTTCTCATTTACATCCAGGTCTTGAAAGAGGAGGCGTGTATCAGCTTTCTCGTGTGTCCTACTTTTATTACACTCCCAGTCTTGCAGTCTTCCCCTGTCATCCTTCCCAAATTGCTGGAGTAAGTAAGCAAGGAGACATAAGAAATAGATTAAAAACAGAGATTAAAAAAAAAAAAAAATCCCCCCCCCCCGCACTCCAAACAGTCTGTGCAGGAGCAGATCTGCGAGGAGAGCTGCTCCTCCGAGGACAGATTCTGCAGGATTCCTTCACTTCACCCCTCCTGCCATACATTTGCGATTCTGTTCATGTTTTTCATTTTGCCCGCCTGCTTTGCATTTGTACGTGCATTTCTCAGGTGGCTGGGAGCTATGCTCTAAGGTACAGCTGAAGAACACCTGCTTCCCCCTTCCATCCACAGCAGGATAAAGGATGAAAATATATTTTAAAAAAACCCTTAAAATTACATTTTTTGGGGGGGGGGAAGTAAAATTCTATTGCTTCTTACTATTCTGCAGTGACTACACTTCTGAAATAGAAATCCACCCTGTGCTTGTTTCCCGCTTTGAGGGAAAAATCAGTGTTTTCCAGCAGTGGACATTTCTTCTCCTGAAAATACGAAATTTGAAGAAAACCAATTTTCCATTGCAGAAGGATGAAATTAAATAACTCCAGTGGGAAACTTCCAGTCAGCACATTGGCGGACCTGCTGCTGCTTTCACGTAGTAAGAAAATTAAGTGTGTCTGCACTAACTGCATAAAAACTAAAATTGCTACACCCTGTCAGCTGCAACAGTATGAGGATTAGCCCAGTGTGGTGGGTTGACCCTGGCTGGGGCCGGGTGCCCACCAGAGCCGCTCTATCACTCCCCTCGTTCACTACACAGGGGAGAAAAATTACAACGAAAAGCTTGTGGGTCGAGATAAGGACAGGGAGAGATCATTCTCTAATTATCATCACGAGCAAAACAGACTGAACTTAGAGAGGAAATTCATTTAATTTATTACCAAGCCAAACAGAGTAGAGGAATGAGAAATAAAATCAAATCTTAAACCACCTCCCCCCACCCCTCCCATCTTCCCAGGCTCAACTTCACTCCCGGCTTCAACCTCCGCCCCCCCCAGCGGCACAGGGGGACGGGGAGTGGGGGTTACGGTCAGTTCATCACACGGTGTTTCTGCTGCTGCTTCATCCTCAGGGGGAGGACTCATTGTTCCCCCGCTCCACCGTGGGGTCCCTCTCACGGGAGACAGTCCTTCATGGCCTTCTCCAACGTGAGTCTCCTCCACGGGGTGCAGACCTTCAGGAGCAAACTGCTCCAGCGTGGGTCCCCCACGGGGTCACAAGTCCTGCCAGCAAACCTGCTCTGGCGTGGGCTCCTCTCTCCACGGGGCCACAGGTCCTGCCAGGAGCTTGCTCCAGCGTGGGCTTCCCACGGGGTCACAGCCTCCTTCAGGTGTCTCCACCTGCTCCGGCGTGGGGTCCTCCACGGGCTGCAGGTGGAATCTCTACACCCCCTCATCCTCCCTCCATGGGCTGCAGGGGGACAGCCTGCCTCACCATGGTCTTCACCACGGGCTGCAGGGGAATCTTGCTCCGGCGCCTGGAGCACCTCCTGCCCCTCCTTCTGCACTGACCTTGGTGTCTGCAGAGTTTCTTACATC
Source organism: Balearica regulorum gibbericeps (assembly GCF_011004875.1). Lineage (NCBI taxonomy): Eukaryota > Metazoa > Chordata > Aves > Gruiformes > Gruidae > Balearica > Balearica regulorum. The sequence continues at coordinate 1,945,269 of NC_046184.1, read as the reverse complement.
TTCTCACTCCTCTCTCCGGCTGCCAAAGCTCCAACTGTTTTTCTCTTTCTTAAATATGTTATCACAGAGGCGCTGATGGGCTTGGCCTTGGCCAGCGGCGGGTCCGTCTTGGAGCCGGCTGGCATTGGCTCTGTCAGACACAGGGGAAGCTTCTAGCATCTTCTCACAGAAGCCACCCCTGTAGCTTCCCCCCCCGCTACCAAAACCTTGCCATGCAAACCCAACACACCCAGGATGTGACCTCTCAAAACATGCGATGCTACGTGTTATATCCATTTGTTGTAGCCATTCATGGCAGCCTCAAAGGCAGGATGAGAGAGCTGTGTAATTGTTTTTAAATTTTTCAGGGTTTCCATGCCCTATCTAAAGAGGCAAAGAGCTGGCGTGCCAGCACCGGAACAAAAAAATATGTTTAAGCATCACTGCACAAGCTGATGTGGCTCATGGCAGGAGAAAATTTGTTCTCTGATCACAGCCAGCACCTCTTCAGCCTCACGTGGCTCTTCTGTAGGGAGAATGCAGGATCACATGGAAGGAGATAGATCAGAGGGTAGAAATAGCACAGTCAAAGTGGGAAAGAAGGGAAAGGAGGAGGATCATGGCTACCATCTAAATTTCCATCTCTGAGAAAATAATCCACTGTAAATATCACTTAGCTTAACAGGATCACTTGCCTGCATCTGCAGATAGTCTGAAATAAGAGTGGTACGACCAACTCCAGCCTCACACAAGCCAGTATCGGCTCAATTGCAAATGCTCCCTCTGTTTAATTACTCCAGGGTTGTTTACTGCAAGAGAAGAAAAAGATACTACTCTGTTTAGGAGATCTCCGCTATCTCGAACACGTGGTCTCGTTTCACCATGATCAAACAGTAACATTTTGGTTATAGAAGGAGCTCGTATCTCCTGGCTCCAGTCTTGTGCCTGGTAAGGAGTAATAATTAATGTTTAGACTGTCTTCAGAGATTGTCAGGTTTACATTGCAAAAATTTAGGGTGAGCAGCACTATCTCAGGAATGATTTAAACAAATAGGGGGGGGAAATGGCAAAGAGATTTGGAAAAAAAAAATAATCAATTGCTCACCACTGAAAATGCTCATCTGCACTTTGTCACATTCTTGTCATCTTTGCCTCATTTCCTGAGTGGACCTTGTAGCTGCCTGTGCGGTGTGTGGTTTTACACTGTTGTGAAAACACCATAAAACAAGCTGTTTTGTTAGAGGCTTTTGTAAGGGGTTGGTTGGTTGTTTTAGCAACTTTGGTTCTGATTCCCTGATGCCACCAGAACTATTTAAATGTTTGTCATCACAATTAGAACAAACAGTTGGTCGTTTAGGAAGTTGCAAGATGACAAAATAGCCAAAAAAACCCCAAACACAGGAATAAATCAAACAAGAAACCGAAAATCTTAACTGCTTTACTGTGCGAGGTATAGACTGCATGAGCAAATACCAGAGTTCAACAGCAATGAAAATATAACACATTTTCCAATATTTTCACTAATGGGCACGTCATGAAGTGGAGAGTTATTTGGGATTTCCTCGAAGAGACAAAAGATTCTTGACAGATCGGTAGGCTGGGAAAATGTGCTGGCCTATCTAGAAAAGCACATGCTGGGAAGGTAAGAAAGATTTTGAGGGAGAAGACTCAATCAGCTATTTCTTGGGGAGGAATAATTCTCTGCATTTAATCTCCATCTGTCACCCACCGACTTGGAAAGCACGTCAGAAATTTACACTCGTTCTCAGAGAAACCACACACACATATTGTCATGCTGGAGGATTCCTGCATCTGTATAGAGTTGGAGAAGGTATTGGCTGTGGTATTTTTGAAGATTTTCCTCTATTGTTGAAAAATGTGACAAAATTAAAGGTCTCGGGCAAAATTTGGTTGTCTTGCTGCAAGATCTCTACGTTTTGGAAGTTTTGCTCGAGTTGAGTGAAAGATGTGGCCAGACAGCTTTATGGGGGATGACATACACCTTTGTCAGTGTTGCAGAATAAAGTAGACCTTTGGGTTATGAAGTTCCTGACTTCGCATTTCACACTCTTCCTTGCGGTTTGGTTTGACACTCCTTTACATAAAAATGAGTAGAGCAGAAATGAGTGGGAGCAAACCTCTTTCTGTCAACCTGGATTAAACCAGAAGGGCTCAACCTTTGTGGTGGTGAGCAACAGCCATTTCCAAGCTAGAAGTCTTTGCATAAACTTTTCATGCTCTGAACATGATGCCTTTACAAAGAGCTCTGCAGTTTTTCTGGGCATACCATCAGGAATGACCAAACATGACAGTTTAACAAAGAGGTCAAACAAGCCCATGAGTTCTCCTTCCCCTGTCTCTTTCAGTAACATCCTGAGCCAACGCTTCCCAAGCTAAATGGCTCTGGACTTGATATTTTACCACCACACATCAGAAAGTTCCTCAAACAACAGATGCTGGGGCCCACCTGACCCTCCAGATTGGTCTGGTGATGCTGCATCTAGGGAGGCTTCTGGTTCAGGCTCACTTCTGTTCAAAGCCAGGCAATTTCTTGGCACAGACTTGCACAAAAAGATCGGTCAGGAACAGTCCTGCTCTGTTTCATTCTTGAAAGCACTGCCTGGGAAGGGATGCTAGGATCCCGCTGTGGCAGAAATCCATCTTGCCTCTTATCCCTCTTGTAGCCACTTGCCTGCAGTTCCTCTTGGTTTCTGCAGTTGCCCCTCTCCTTTCCGGGCATGTCTGTCCAAACTCTCTGCAGCAGAGGAACACCGGGGTTTTCAGCACCCTCCCAAAAGGCACCAATGATAATTCCATGTGCTTGCATTTTACCTTTTAGACCTGCTTTAATCTGTCCCGACAGCCATGCCAATGAAAGACCAATCACGCTGGGCATCAGTCAGCCATGGGGTTCATGATTTGGCTTCGGGGTCTACGTCAATGCAAACATTTATTCAGAATTACCTTGAGCCACTGGGGATCTCCTCCTACCTGGACTCCCTCCACAGCAGCTAAAGGGACGGTTCACCCTTTGGATGTTCTCATGAGCAGGAGAAGAAGAGGGTTTTCCAGCTGACCATTGATTTTCTAGAAAATTGAAGAAACCAGTCTGTGACACCACCACTTTGCTGTCAAATTGGGCCGAAACTGCCTAATGGCTTCAAAAGTTAATGAAAGAGACAGACAGACAGAAATAGTACGATTACAAACCCCGTTTCCTTAGGAAACCAAGCAAAAACCAAACCAATCTCTCATGCCACATATTATAAAGAAATTGGAGAAAACCAAAGAGAAACTCAGTGTTTCCACATATTTCTATGTCATCTGCTGTCCCATGATTCACACGTGGCAGGAAAAGGGGAGGGAGCCCGCAGGTCCTAAGCCATCTGGCATTTGCAGGCTGTGTTCGTACACTTCACGCAGCAGCTGGGACTCCCGATGCTGCCCCACACAGTCAATAATGATTTCAAACCTAATTATTTGCTTTATCGTTGTGTGTTGTCTTTCAGCAGAAGGACACTGTCGTTTGCAGGAACTGCTGCTTCCACCTCCCAGTTGACTCACTTCATGGCAACTATTTTCTTTCACAGAGTGACTGACAGCATCGGTAGGCGTCATTCATTTTTCTTCTGAATAAAAGAGGAAATAGATCTGCGAATGACTACTTCTTTCTTTTAGACTTGAAAGTATGCCAGAACTTTATGAGTCATTCTTTCACAGAAGCCAAAATAGAGTATTGCCAGGAACTAGGTCCCCACCACAGTTAGATCATAGGCTCTCCTCTTGCACAGACCGTACGTGTCACCACCCCAAGTGGCATCAGGCACCAAACAGCAACATAGAAACTCCCGTTAGAAATGGTCTCACCTCCAGAGGCTCTAGTTACTCTCCCCAGCGAAACAATGACAAAATTCCCTCAAATTCCTTGTTTTTCTAATAGATGAAACAGGAATAGATCATTGAGGAAGGAGCTCTCACCAGAAATCCTACGTTTCCTCATCAGAAATAATTCCCAGTACTAAAATACTCATGTTTCATTGCGGCAGTGGCTGAATGGTCACGCTTGAGGTAGAAACCTGGGTGCTCTGACTGGGGATCTGCTCTTCCTTACAGATGCCGCAGAAGCTCAGAGCCCTTCTCCTGCCTCCTAGGACGAGGCACACGGTTACACAGGGTTGTTCATCTTACACCCTCACAGTGCAACAGGGGACGCTGACCTGAGGACTAAGGCATGGCAACACAGAAAGCCTTTTTTCTTACTCCTAGGCTAGCTGTGTTTAGGACCAGCAACACCAGCAAGATATTCCAGTCCTTGATATGTCAGCAGGAGCTAGAAAAATCAGTGGATCTGGCAAATCGGAGATACACTGCTACGCAGTCAAAGCACAAGACCGCTATCGATGCTGCCCTCACTGACTGTAGGACACCAGAAAAACCACTTACTCTTCCCCGTGTCTTCATTTTTTCACTGGGTAGTAGCTTTTTGCACTCTCTGCTGCTGCGGTAGCAAATTCTTAGGATGGGTGAAATATCTGTAACGGCGTGTTACTGACCTGCAGCATTGCTCTGAGTAATAAGTGACTTACAAGTGAGCTGTCACACTGTCATCTCGTCGTTCTTTCTCCTTTTTTCCTTTGTTTGCCAATCTTTCCTGCTAAGGCTATGACTACAAGGCTATGACTACCCCAGCATGCGAAAATACACCTGACCGGGTCAGTAGAGCTAAACCAGAGCCTGGGCGCTGGGGAGCTGAGCACAGACACCCAAACGGGCTGCGCAAACACCAGCAAGCATCGGGAAGCAACCTCTCCATAAATTTATTAGCTCAGCTGAGTGACTGCACAGCGCATCCATGATGCGCATCGCTGTGCGGACACAGCACCGTGGATCTTATTGCCAAAAGTGCCTGAAATACCAGGTGGGTTCCTCTCCAAGCACCCACCGGACTCATCGCCTGGCACAGCTGAACGCACGTTCATGCAACACAGCCGTTGACCCATCATTCAGTACACTGTGTTCACGCAGCCCCTTGCGTAAGAACCCAGGCAAGCCCAGATCACCCTGTTCCCTGCTCCAACGTCTATTGCAACATTGACTATTTGCTGTCTACCACAGGCTCGCATTTGCGATGTCCCCAAGAGCCTGGTGAACCCTAAAAATTATCATTTACTCCTACGTCCAGTGATACTGCGAACCATCAAAAGAGACTCTATGATGTCCCCTGGAGCAACGTTAAAAGGATGTGGAGCACAAGTGGTATTCTCCTCTGTCCTCCCAGTCAGAGGAAGGGGTTTTGAAGGAGGAGACAAATTGAACAGCAAGGTTTTGGATTGTATGATCATGGATCCACCTTTGAGAAGCCAGGTCTGTTAGGAGCTGGTGGGATTTACCTGACCAAATGGGGCAAGAGGGTCTTGCCAACAAACTGGCCAGACTTATACAGAGAGCTTTCGACTAGACTTAGCGGTGAAGGGGGATGGACCTTTGAGCAACAGACAAGAGCCAGGGGTTTCTGATGCATTAGGAACCAAGAAGGAAACACCAGTGAAATGCCCCAGAGGAACTGCCATCCAGAGGGACCTGGACAGGCTTGAGAGGTGGGCCTGTGCGAACCACATGAAGTTCAACAAGGCCAAGTGCAAGGTCCTGCACATGGGTCGGGGCAATCCCAAGCACAACTACAGGCTGGGTGGAGAATGGATTGAAAGCAGCCCTGAGGAGAAGAACTTGGGGGTGTTGGTGGATGAGATCAAAATGAGCCGGCAATGCGTGCTTGCAGCCCAGAAAGCCAATTGTGTCCTGGGCTGCGTCAGCAGCAATGTGACCAGCCAGTCAGGGGAGGAGAGTCTGCCCCTCTGCTCTGGTGAGACCCCCCTGCAGTACGGTGTCCAGCTCTGGGGTCTCCAGGACAAGAAGGACATGGAGCTGTTGGAGCGAGTCCAGAGGAGGCCATGAAGATGCTCCAAAGGCTGGAGCAGCTCTGCTATGGAGACAGGCTGAGAGAGTTGGGGTTGTTCAGCCTGGAGAAGAGAAGGCTCCAAGGAGACCTTAGAGCACCTTCCAGTCCCTGAAGGGGCTACAGGAAAGCTGGAGAGGAAATGCATGGAGTGACAGGCCAAGGGGAATGGCCTGAAGCTGCAGCAGGGTAGATGGAGATGAGATCTGAGGAAGAACTTCTTCCCTGTGAGGGTGCTGAGGCCCTGGCAGAGGTTGCCCAGAGAAGCTGTGGCTGCCCCTGGCTCCCTGGCAGTGTTCAAGGCCAGGTTGGATGGGGCTTTGGGCAACCTGGGCTAGTGGTTTACACGCAGCTACTCAAGTGACAAACCATCTCCCTGCCAGGGTAATCTAGGCAGATCCCAGGTGGTGGAGGGAAACCGGATCATTTATCTACTTTTTCTGCTTAAACATTCAGTTATCCCCCTCACTCCTGAAGCAAATTCACCCCCAAGACACAGACTTCCAAACAGAGGAACAAACCCCAGAGTATCTGGGTGGGACAGGGCACTTTTTAACACCCTGAGGAAAACCCTCTTTAAAAGGGGTGACCGAGTATCCCCACTGCACAGGGGCTGCTGCCATGAAGTGGGGCCTGAAGCCACCCCAGGAGGGGCAAGCGGACAGGAATGGGGCTGAGGAATGAAGAGAGGCACTGAGTTAAGGGCCACAGAAAGGGGATGAGGAGATGCGGGAAGCGGCCAGAAGGGCTAAAGAAAGATGGGGGAAGGCCCTGAGGGAAGGTCCAAAACAAGGGGCTGAGGGAAGGCACCGAGGGGGAAGGAAGGGGCCCAGGGCATGATGTGAGGGGATGAGGAAAGGGGTTGAGGGACTGAGGGAAGGTCCAAAATCAGGCGCTGGGGAAAGGCACTGAGGGGCCGGGGGAAGGACTGAGGTGAGGTCCGGGGCCCAGGGCAGGAGGTGAGGACTGAGGGGACGAGGGAAGGGGCAGAGGGAAGAGCTGAAGACAGGCGCCGAGGGACTGAGGAAAGGTCCAAACCAAGGCGCTGGGGGAAAGAGTGAAGCGAGGGAAGGTGCCCGGCACAGGGGATGAACGATGAGGGAGAGGGCGCTGAGGGGACGGCGGGAAGGGCCGCTGAAGGCCGGTGCCGGCGCGGCAGTGACCCGCGGGAAGAGGAAAGCTACGGACGCAGCCGCGCTGTCTTTCCGGTTCAGTTTTCACTTTCTGTTTTTTTCCCCGCTACCGCTGCCCGCCCCCGGCCCTGCCTCCCTCCTCCGCCCGCCCGCGCCGTTCCTCCGCGGCGCCCTTTCACTTCCTGGGGCCGGCGGATGGCGGCGGCCCGCAGCACGCCCGCCCCGCATGCCGCCCCGCATCGCCTGAGCCCGCCGGCCCGCCCGGCCCGGTAGCGCCGCGCCCTCCCGGGGCCCCCGCCGGGAGCGGAGCCGCGCCGAGGGCCGGGTGGGGCGGCATGCGGGCGGCGTGAGGGCCGGCGCGGCGGGGAACGGCGCGGAGCGAGCCTTGGCCATGGGCGAGCGGCGGGACGAGGAGACCGGCGGGCCGGGCACGGGTGAGCGGGGCCGAGGAGGTGCGGGCGGGGACCGAGCCACGGAGAGGGCGGCCGGCTGGCTCCATCCCACCCTTCTCTGCTTCTCCAGAGCCGGGGGCTGCCTGGCTCGGTGGGGACGAGCTTGAGGGGGGTGCCTGCTCCTCGCCGGCTGAGGGGGAGCAGCCCCCGGACTGGAGGCTGGAGGCACCTGCCCTGAACCCCTGGGCTCCTGGAGGCCTTTGACACCCAGAATGAAGCTTTTTTTATTTAATTTCGACTGGCTCTCTGGGGACACGTTGGCTTTTCCAAGCTCCCGCTTGTGCCATTAGCTGACCCCAAGGCCCATGCAGCTGGGAGAGCCGCGGTCGTTTTTGGTTTTGTGACTGCACGTACCTTCGGTCTGCCCTTGGGGAGCCGTGCTGGTCAGTGCAGGTGCCCTTCAGGAGCGAGATATGGAAATACAAATAGATCGGCTGTGTACTGCTCCCTTCCTGGCATGGGGAGCTGAAGGCTGGAAGGTCTCTTTGCTCTCCGCCTTGGATCAACTGTGCTGTTCTGCCTGCCTGGAAATTGGCCCTAGAAGAGGGGGAAAAAATATATATATTTCTGCTCTAGTCCTGCACAATTCTGTTCCCAGATTGTCTTCAAACAATTTATCCCACAGAGGCTTGGATAGGAGCAGGGCTTGCCGAGCTGTAGGTCTGCAGTCCTTAAGGGGGGATAATCTGAGATAGATGAAGCAAGTGGGAGGGTGGGTGGCACAAAAATAGTTGTAAAACATGTTCCTTACTCCATGGGAACAAAGTTTGGTTGTTTTTGTGTTTTTTTTTAAATGTGCAAGAAAGCCTGCCTGGCCCAGAATAATCAGTAGCCCAGTGGTTTAGTGCTCATTGTGGATGCAGGAGATGCTGAGTGAAGCTCTGCTCTGCGGGATTCAAGTCAAAATATTAACCAAGCATTTGGTCAAAGTGGTTGTTTCTTAGTGCTGCTTGATAGATCTCATTACAGGGTTTATAAGAGACTGGTAACGAAGAGGGAGACAAAGATGGGGCTCTACTGGCGCTAGCTGTCCTATGGTTGAGTCTGGAAATTACCAGTCTACACTTGAACGAATTTGTTAGATATAGTGTGTTGTCAAGAAAATGTCTCGTTTCACAGAAATTACTGTTTTCCAATCGGAAAATCGTTGTGTCAGAGAATTCCGTATCTGCTCTGGTAAGAAGTGGAAGTTCTTGCCTAAGACCGGAGACTGTATTACTGAGCTCTGAAACCGGTTTTACATACTAGTTTGGTCTATTTTTAGTGTTCCTCTTAAACCTGGCATTTTTGGCGGTTAGAGAGCTAGCTTAAATGTTCCCCGTTCCCAGATACTCACCCCCGATATACCCCAACATCCGCATCCAACCGAGTTCGAGCTGTGTTGGCACAACTCTTTGTGGAGCCATGCAGCAATCCAGATTGCTGAACCTATCTGGATTAAAAATAGCCTCTTTTACTTTATTTTCTGCTGCAGTTTGCTGATTTTCTTCATTATGCAGCCCCAGCTGTGCCAGGAGGGGAAGAGAAGGAGCATCAGGGCAAGGGCTTGCATAGGTCACTGTAGCCACTCACCGAAATGCGTGTGGGATTACAGCTTTGGTGGAATTGGGCTGGTTTTATTACATTAAATATATATGTTGGTCACTCTGGCACCTGCCAAAGTGACCAACTGATTATTCTTGGTTAGAATCGCTTTGAGACAAGGAAGTGAAATGTTTATTATTTTTGGTAAATGCTATTTTTGCACAGTTTGGCTTTTTTTTGGAGGGGTGATGGTGAGATAACTACCCACTAGTTCCGACTGATTGTTTGGAGTTAGCGTGCATGGGGATTTTAGTACTTGGCTTCGGTTCTGTTTTTATTTGAAACTATAAGTGCGTCTTGGTAATTTCTGCAGTCAAAGGGTCCATAGAGAGCCTGTGGTTAGAGCTCTGTTGCCATATTGAGCAGAACAAGAGACCGGGGGAAAGAAAGTCAACATTGAAAGGAGAGCATCTGTAGTGAGAGCAAAAGTGATGCAACAAACTGCACCTAGGGAAGGATATATCCCTTTTTGGGGGGATTTCAGGCTTGCTCAAAGGCAAAAGGAGTAAGTAATCGGTGGTCTGGAGGAGTGCATCTGTAGTATTTCAGGCAAGAGAACTGTATGCCAGCTTTTTCCAGCTGCAAACAAGTTGTTTGGTTTTTTTGTTTTCCCAAATGGTGGAGCTCTGCCTTGGGGAGGCTGTTTTTAACACATGAACCGTTGCTGTTGCTCTCACAAGGCTGCCTGTGTGTCGGGAGACCCTGGACGTTGCTGCAGGGCGTGCATCACCTTGACGGCACATGGACTTTAGATCCAGGACATCCCCAATGTCACTTTTTCGGGGTCCCAGGAGGCAGCAGACGAACTCCGGCTCACGTAGCGGCAGGCTGACGTTTCTTGGGAGGGCTGGATGTTGCTCTGTGGGTGCCGTGTGGTTGGCTGGGTTTAACGCGTGGGTTTCAACGAAGCGTTTGTGGGCTGCATGCAAGGCATCCGCAAAACATAACATAGCAAAGGCAAGCCTGTCATCAGCGGGGTTTTTAGTTTGCTGAGCACGAGTCTACAGCTCTTCCACGAGGTCAAAGAACATCAAGTCTGACTGTCTTATGCTGTCACAGCTACTGCACTAGCATGGAGAATCACTTGGCTAGCTGGTTTTGCAAAGAAAAGGATATCTTTAGTTGTTATTTAAGTGCTAAAATACCTGTGCCGGTGCTAGATTTGGGAAGAGTCAATGCAGACACCTGCAGCTGAGTGAATCCACAACAGTTGGCAACCCTGTATAAGATGATAGAAGAGGGGAGCTGCAACAGGACGGGGCTTTGAGGAGCATCTGCTGAGATGAAAGGCAGCAACAACTGCCTGTGCAGTGAATTAACAAGGGAAAACCTGTGATAACCACATCCTCGGTTACATGAGCCGCTGAAAGTAACAGGAGGGGGGTTATAAAATCAACAAAATGTTACCTGGAAGGTTTCTCTGGTGTAGGACTCCTGCTCTGAGTAGATTTTCACCAACATCAGAGTGGGGCAGCTGCGGCTTTGCCAGCCAAGGATGGGGACCCCCACGTCTCTGCGACCTGTCCTACGGCTGCATCACCCCCCAGGGAAAAATTTCATCCTCCCATCTAGTCAGAACCTCCCAAGGTGCAACTTGAGCTGTTTCCCCTTATTTTTTCCATGTGCTGGTGCCAGAAGAGAGGCTCCATCATCTTTCTGACTCCTCATCAGGGAGTTGTGGGCTGCAGTTGGATCTTCCCAGCTTTTCTCACCCAGACTACGCTTTTCTACCCCTTGCTCTCTGTGTAATTAGGTACGGTCTTGTTGGGGCTGCCTTTTGAATCAACCACGTTTGCTGAAATTTCTTATGACACATGGGTTTTTTTACATAGTGGAGGAACATAACCTTCCCTACCTGTAAGGAAACTAGTAATGTTTTCTCCCCAACCAAGTCGATGCATTCACATATCACTGCGAGATTAAATCTGTGTTGGCAGAGTTCAAGTGGAGCTGTGTAAAGGGTGCCTGTCCTCTGGGTACAGTGATAGCTTTCCGGAGAGGGTGTCAGGGGTTCTCCGCATCGCCTGACTCCTAAAAGTGATCTAAGTAAATACTATCAGTCTCTGATAGTGAGATGAAAATCATTACAAAAGCTCCTGCAGCCTAGATATCTGCATTCCTGGGCTCCCTTATCCCAAAGGTAATTTAAAATACAATCCAGCACCTTGGGTTTCCAGCTTACCAGCAATCACTGTGCCTCACTATGGAAATCTTTAAAACACTGTGGTGTTTAAAATATGTCAAAACAGGAGATTGCAAAAGATACCATCTCACCTGAAACAGGGATACAACTCCCAAGTTTAAGGCCAAGTATGTTAATTTAGTAGAGTGGAGCTGCATCCTGCTTACTTTTTTCAGCTAATTACGAAAATTAGAGAGCTGTGCCATCCAAAAAATTCCTTTCCTGCCTAGCAATTTGAATTCTTGGTTCTTCTGGGGGAAAATAGCTCCACAGTTATGAGAGCTCTTAAACCTTCATGCAAGGCAATCGCTCTCTGAGACGGCGAGGAAACATCCGCTGCAGGGAGGTGGTTTGTAATAATCTGTTAGGATGATTTACTTGCCTGTAGTAGTTGCAGGATAATTGACTCGATAAGTTGCTCGTTTTGTCCATGAAAGCACCACATAGAGTAAGAGATGCTTCCTACCACGGTCACCCTAACGTGGCACTGCATATCCATCATCTGGTGTCAGCCTGGCTCCACGCACATCGGAGTAGGGGTAAAACCTTGTGCTGATTTCATGGGCTGTCCCAACTGAGACCAAAGATCCATCTTGGCCTGTATCCTGACTCCGGGAGTGACCGCTTAGGGAAAAGTACGTGAACAGGGAAAAGTACATGAACAGGACAAAGGTATAGCGCTCTTTCTCTGAAAACTCACGCCTCCTGTACAGGTTTGTGGCTCCGGGACTTCCTTTGCATATAATAGAATTTCCCCCCCCACCCCCCAAATCTGTCCAGTTGATTTTTTAACCCATCTGCAGCATGGTGAGACCTTCAGAAAATGCTTCTTGTTATTAGAACCCTTCCTGGCTCTGCCAGACAGCCCGTGATACAACCTGTGCCACCTTTTCCATTCCTGGTGGAAGGCCTGTTCCCCTTTCATTTGCCGACAGATTCACTCCTCTCTGCAAATGGGTGCCTTCAGCCCAGGTTAAGTCAGAGGTCCTGTTTTGGCTGGACCATGAGCACAAACCTGCCCTGGTAACCCATCCCATGCCCAACATCTGCCCCTGGTACGTGTAATATCCCAGCTGTGTTTTGACTCTGTTGATGCATGGTTTAGATCAGATCCCTTACCGCATGACAGATTCAGCCAGCTCTGCTTATTGGTAGCCCAACAAATAGAAGGTTAGAACGGTTGTCTGTGTTTCGGAGTGGAAAAAAAGAGAAGGAAGAAGGCAAAAAAACGAAAGAGAAAGATGCTGGGAAGCAGCAAAGCTGTAAAAGTTGCTGATAATGGCAGGAGCAGCAGGAACAAGGCATTTGTGTGGTGTAGGAGAGCGTTTTTGGAGATCGAAAGGCTTTGAAGAACCCACACTAAAACAGGAGAGAGCCCCTGAAAGGCTTAAATGTGCCAAGGCAAATCTTTTTCTGCTTTGGCGCCCTGGACCGAGCATAGGACACCTGCTCCGTGGTGGGGATAACTCTGCCACGCTGTGCAGAGTGGTCTGCAGGGTCTGCCTCGGGTGATCAGTTTGCAAATACACCTAATATCAGCTAGCCACGTGAACGGTCTGTGCTACATCTCCGTGCCCGATTACTCCTGGAGAGTAAATGTAAGCTTGGTTGACATCACGTCATTAACTGAAAATACTTTACAACAGTCCGAAACATCTGCCATAGTCGACATCTCGTTACTTTGCAGGCACGACGCCTTCCTGCTCCTAGACATTTGTGGGAGATGGTGATTTTTGGCTTAGTTTGTCTTAATTTGACTCAGCTTTTGGCTTAAACTGAAAGAGGAAGGTGACTTCTGTGCTTCAGCAGTAACGAGCCAAGGCTCGTAACAGTTGGGCTGTGCAGGCAGCAGTCATGGTCATGACTTGTGAGGGTGACCTGACCTGCAGGTGGGTGAAGATAGTGACCGTAGGGTGCTCAGGATTCTGCAATACACAAGGACATGAAAGTCTGTGTTTCTGAGAATTTCTTTATTACAAATTACTAGAAAACTACTGTAAAAACAAATATATGCATGCCTAAATATATGCTACAAGTCACTACATAATTACCACTAGGAAAGCAAGTGTATAAATAGAACAAGAGTAAAGCAAATATATGTACATTGCAAGTTATTACAGAATTCCAGCTAGCGAAGCAAGTATGTACTTAATGAATCTTTACCGATGTTAAAGGAGTAGCTGCTGCCCGTGCAATCACACACCATTCACGGTGTTGCACGCGCACACACGCACACTTATTCTTGGGCACACTTCCTCCTTCTTCAGGCTCAACCCTAGGTTTCCCGCAGCAGAGTCTCAGGTGTTGGATTTTATAAAATAATTAATTTAGTTGAAAGGTGCAGCAGCAGGATCAGCCTGGGCTGGGCGCCCCCAAAGAGAGGGACCCAGAACAAAGAAATCCCGGGGCAATTACACCCTTGGGTCCCACACACCCACCCCTCACGCGCTGTCCACACGTCCTTTAGTCCAATGGTGATTTTTGGTCTGGGGTCTTCTGAAGTCTAATTGGATTCTTCTTCTGTGTCCAGGCAGGCTCTTGTTGACTCGCAGTTTCTGCAGTTTTCCCTGAAGGTTGGAGCCTCCTTATCTTCTGGTTTTTATGCTCCTCGTGCACCTGCCCTTGCTGGTGGAACATGGAGAACTGAGGAGCCCCAGACTTGGAAAAACACTACGGAGGCATGAGTGTGATATGAAAATACTTCCCCATGCTAAAAGACTAAACACAGCACTGTACTAGCTGTTAGGAAAACTACTAGGAAAATTACTGAGAAAAATACTTCTATGACAGCCTAAGGCTTCAGCAAATCTAGGGACTCATGCTAAGTAAAGCTAAGCAAACAGCACCAATCACTCTCTTATATTCCTAAGTAATTTATTCTAATTAAAACCTACTTATTTATGTTAAACAACCAATATCCCTCAACAACCGATGCACACAACTATAAATACATTATGTGAGGTGTCACTGGTGCGACACTCACCAAATCGCTCCCAGGAGCAGGGTTAATTGGTGATGGAAAAGTCTCATTTCAAAGATGATACATGTCACCGAGTTTGGTCAGTGAGGGTCCGGGAGATCTCATCCACGGAAGTTCTTGTGGAGAAGCTCATTTTGGGTAGGTAACGAGTTATTTTTTATACCTTCTTGGTGTAGAGCCATAAATGGGTGTAGGACATCAGTTCCCAGAATAGTTGTTGCTGGCTTCTTTTCTTTTCTTTTCTTTTTTTTTTTTTTTTTTGTGGAAGGTAAGTTTGTTATCTCAGTTTCTTTGTCCTGCCAACTGCTCCTTATCAAGGAGGTTTTGGCTGAGCTTATCAGGGATGTCTCAGAACTCCTGGCTCAAGAGATGTCCTTCTTTGTCAGTATGTTTACCAAGTCACCCTTGTGGCTGCTCTGTCAGCAGGCTGTAGCTTGCAGCTAAATAGTTTACAGGTAAATAGTTGGTCAAGCATGTAGTACCGTGGGTTTTAAAAGGCAAGAGTTAAAAGGGACAGTTCATATAATTGTCTATAATAATTACTGCATGCTAGAAATAATTAGAAAGTAAAAATAAAAAGTGAGAACAGCAAAATCAGGATGGGAGATTACAAAAAGTAGAGAGAAAGTGGACTCTAGTGGAGCTGAAGAAGTTGGGAGGACGATCTTAAGGAGTCTCAGCCAGCAGTACATGAACTGTCGACGGTACAGAGCGGCACGTGGTGGTGCCAGAACTGACGCTGCCGGTGACGCATGCTGTTACAGCTCATACTAACGATGGGACCACGCCAGGAAAACAGAGGAAATCTTTGTTGAAGAGAGAGGCAAGATGGGCTGTGGGAAGGGACCGTACAGGAGCAGCCGAGGACAGGTCGAAAGCCTCGTAGACGAGCAGTGCAGTTGTGTTCAGCATGCGTTGACCACGCTGGGTTGTGGACTTCTGGAGATTTGACAGCATTCAAATGGCTGCAGCAACTGCTACTAAAATTTTAAGGTAAAAATAATAATTAAAAAAAAAAAAGACCAGGAAGAAAAGCAAACCTTTTTCTCTGTACAAGGGGTTCAAAAGCCATGGTTTTTCCTCCCGGGCTAGTTTTGGAAGTCTCTGTGTAGTGAGACCATCCAGAGGTCACGTGAAGATGGATGAGCCAAAGGAGGATCCCGTTTTTGGGAAGTCTATGTCTCTTGGCCTCAGCTGACAGGCATCCAGCACCTGCAGGAGCCCTAATTCAGAAAGGGAGGCGCAAAGGCGTGCAGCTCCCGGGAGGCGTATGGGCTGCGTGTGTCTGCCGGTGGGGCATGTCCACGCAGGCTGGCTTTAGCCAACGCTTTGCAGAGGACAGAACGGGGCATGTCGAGACGTTTGCAGGCACGATTGGGGAGGAAAGGTCAAAGGAGCTGGCTTTAAGTCTAGAAAAGGAGGAGGAAAGAGTAGGTTAGTAGCCTTCTAAGGAATGCGAGGCTCTTGGAGGATGACTTCTCCACAGCCACAGCACGAGGGAAAGATCAGCCTTATTTTGCAGCGTTGGCAATTGATGTTAAGAGTTGCAAAGGTGACTGCTTTTTCTCCCTTGCTGTGAGGGTAGAAAATCACCAGGACAGGCTGTGAATCCCCTCCCCGGGGATTTCAGGGCACAGATAACACCCACTGTGGGTCCAGCTGGGCCGTGCCGGTGCAGAGCTGTGCTGGGTTTCTCCAGCTTTCCTCCAGCTGTAGGTCCTGCGATGCGTCTCTGCTGTCCGACTGACCCCGTGCGAGATGTCGGTCCCGCTCCCTGAGGATGCTGTGTGGTGGTAGTGGCCTGTCCACGCTGCTCAGAGGGGAACAGATGTTTTCACTTTTACTTCTGGTTTAGGCACTTTCACTTTCACCTCCTCACAGCCTGTGCAGAGACTATCAAGGGCCTTCTGCTCCCACAAATGAAATCTGGATGTGTCAGGGTTTTGTACCTATTTCTGTGAGCGCAGACTCTTCCCTAGGGTGGGAACAGATCTGAAGGAGCCCCTTAAATCTGAAAGGGGACAAGCTGCTGGGCTCGGTGCCACATTCTGTGGTTGTTTCATCTTGAATTCTTGTATTACTACAGAAACTTTTTTTCCCCTTTTGGACTTTAATTTTCTGTCCTGCAGCTGAACTTGCAGGACAGAACAGATGTTTATCACCTGCAGAATTGCTGGTTTTGTTGCATTTCCAAGAGCTTCCCAGGTGTGGGGTGTTTTGTTTTTAAAGCCTTCAGGTTTTACCTCTGAAATATCCATTGCTTTTGCTAATTTAACACTCTGCACCCTCAATAGGTATTCTGCTCCCAGTGGGGTTTTTAACCCCGTAATCTCTCTTTGTTCAGCTCGGTGACTCACGTATTCAGCGTGGAAACACACAACTGGCTCCCAGCTCACATGTTCAGACATGGCCTTTCTCATACTCCGAGACCCTGAACTTGTTGACGCAAGGTAGCAAGATGCTCTTGGTAGGAGGAGCAGAATATCACACTCTGGAAAGTGCGATGGTTTGGAGCAGTAGCTGTGAAATTAAGTAGCACCAGCTGCAGTCCTGTGCCTTTGGGACGTGAGGAGCTGTCGAGGGAGCTGGGCTTGTTCAGACTGGTAGAGAAGATGCTGAGGACAGTGCTGACACTCCTTGGAGGATGACTCTGGACACAAGTGGTGTTGTCGTGCTCAGGGCAGGTAGCAAAAAGGGACGTGTTTGGCTCAAGACTTTGAGCAGAGCTGTGAGCTGGAATGTAAGTCCCTGATCTGATTTCCATGGAAGAGTCTGAACTCCGTGACGGCATCACTGACATCCACAAGATGCAAGAGATACAGACAAAGCAAAATGAGAGACAAGTGAGGAAAAAAGTGAGCAAATTTAATGTCCCTTCTTATCCTCATTAGGCTCAAAGAGGAAAAACAGTAATACTGAGAGAGAGCTGGAAGACCTCTTTATTTTGCTTTTTTTTCCTCTGCTTGAGGGCCAAGTTGTGTTCACTTGCTTTTTTACTACTTCTGATGATTACAGAGGCATCACCTGAAAGTGGGAGGTTTAGAAGTGAATAGAAGTGCACAAAAGACCCCAGAGCAAGGTTAAGCCAGGCAAAAGTACTTTTAAAGACTTTCCTTTCTGTGCTCCCAATTTCCATTCCCACCTGCCCTCTCCATGCTTTTCTTAAAACCATTTTTAGAGCCGTTTTTATACTGTTTCCCCTCACTTTTTACCTTGTCCAAATTTTCTTTTGCTTGGCACAAAGCAGATGCTGTCTCCCTTCCCCTGTTAAGCCCCGTAGTGCGGACTGGCTGAACTGGCTTAGAACAGCGTAGCTAAATGAGTTTAATCCATGCAATTTGAACTGTTATTTTTCCTGTTCCTTATATTAGGTGCTTTTTGGACCTTGAATAATTTGAGAGGAGTAACAAGATGTGTGACGTAGGGAATAATTCTGTCTTTTCTTCTTTTTAATTGAGGGGAGGAAAAGAAAAATAAAAAAACCCCAGTTAAAACTTACCCTTTAAAAATAGGAGTCAAAACACGAACTAGGTTGCAGGGTGACAACAGATGCTGTCTTGCTCATCACCAAAGGAACGTGGGCCTTTCTGCTTTAGAGCTTAAAATAAGAATTTAATCTATTTGTCCTCAAAAATTTTGGGGAGGTTTTTCTTAAAGAGCGACCAGTGTGCAAACCCTGGCAGTTCTACATTTCTTTCCTTATACATAACTGCTTTATTTTCTAGTTTATGGGTCAAAAGAAATAAACTTTTTCAATATGTCTACGTTGCAAACTCAGCTTGGGATTTGAAATCTCATCGCTCATGAATCACCAGCAGTAATAAAGATTTTTAAATGTGCAACAGAGACTGAGCCCAGGATTTCCTGTGTTTCTCAGTGGCTGCTTTATTTAATATTTGGATTTTAACAGCTGCAAGAGCACAAATATTGCAGGGCTTTCCTTTGTTACTGTGTGGGTATTTAACTTGTCAACTTCTTTGGGACCTCTTCTTGGTGGCATACTGTTGGGAAGAGTTTTACTTAGATGTTTTCCTTCAGAGATGTCGAGAGAGTTTGGGCTTTGAGAAAATTCTGCCCGTTGAGGCTTTGAAGGAAGGTTTGCTTTTGTGGTATTGAACACAACATTCACTCAAGACCTGAAGATCTTTATAGGAAAACAGATAACCCTGAGTAACTGAGCATGCCCTGAGACTTTCCCTGTGTGCAAACATCAATTCTCACACCCTAAAAGAGCGTGCAACGAATCTAAGCAACTTTTTAGCACAAGAGAAAACTCTGACCTGCTCATCATAAAGTTAATTTACAACCAGACTTTGCTTTTAGCAGTTGCTAACGATTTCCTTTTATTTTATTTTTTTTTTTCCTTGTGGCAAAGGAAAAACTTGAAGGGCTCACTGGCAAACAGGGAGCTGGTATTCCTCCTGCCAAAGGGTAATTTAACTTGCAGACAAAGACTTGGGGGTTGCGTGGCTGGAGGGGAGCTGCTGTTTCTGGTGGGAGCCTCGAGTCTGATCTGCTTTGTGGAGATCTGGGCTTGTTTTAAATGCCACCCACCTCTACTGAGGTCCCATTCTGATCTGGGGATGCCTAGAGTTAATATTTGCACCTGCTTTTTGCTTTCCTTCTCCAGATTTTTATCCAGAGTCGGAAGAGTCGAGTTCCCTTTTGCAGACGGCGGTTTCGGTGCTGCAGAGCTCCTACTTGGACTCTACATCTCAGGATGGTTTTCAGTACAGCCAAGCAATTCTGGTGGAAAACAATGTTTTTCTAAGTGAGGTAAGGCTAGTGGAGGAGCAGGGTGTTGCTGGCAGCTTGGGAAGGGGTGGTGTTGGAGCTGCAGACATCTGTAAATGCTGGTTTATTGGCAGGTCTGTCTCACCTTTGCAGCACGTGGCTGATCTACCTGCCTGATAGAGCCCCATTTGCAGTTCCTGACTGAAGGGAGCCTTTTCTTTGCTTTCTTGCACCTCTTCCTTCCCAGTCTGATCTGGAACAAAAGGTCCATTCAGCCAATGTTGCCAAAAATTCAACAGCAGCTCCTGGGGAAGGCTTTTGGGCCAGGTTGAAATCCTGGTTTGATACCTGGGAGGAGAGCTTTAATGTTATTGTATTTCTGCTCTTTCACAGCAATGTAGATTTCCATGTGGTATTTCTTTTGTCCTCACAGCTGTTCAAGCGCCAGTTTAAACCCTGTTTCTCTTTCTCCAGCTGACTGGAGCATGTACGGACCCACTTTTAAAATGCCTTCCTCCCTATAGTTCTGCTGTCATTGGCATGGGAGACAGGCTGTTTCCTCTGAGGACTGGAGATGACTAGTCTGCTTCTTGTCATGAATTAAATAGAGCCTTGACATTTTGGCTGCCTAAATCTGAGATAGTCACTGTGGAGCTGGATAAAAATCTGGGAAAGTGGGTATCAAGTTGTTTGTTGATTGATAAAGAGCCAAAATAAGCCAAAGCAGTGATGAGATTGTTGTTATCTTATCTTCTAACCCTGTTTAAAAAGTCTCATCCTTCTACAACTTCTTTTTTTAAAGCCCCAAAAAATTAATGGACTCAGACCCATCTCTGATGATGTTCTCCCTGTCTGCACTGAAAACATGCTCTGCTTTAATTATCAGAGAAAAGAAATTGGAGTAATGTGTTGTTTGGCTGTAGCCAAACCCTCTGAGCTGTAGTCGCATGATAGCACCTGCCCTCTAGTCAAATAGTCTAGGCTTTCCTGGTCAATGGAGAGAGCAGAAAAGAGATGTGCCTCCGAGCATCTCCACTTCCGTAGGCATCTTCTCCACGGCTGAGATGATTTGTCTTCTGATGGCCGTAGCTGGCTACTAAATGTAATGCTCCACCAGCCCACGTGCTGCTTGTGAAACAAGCTCCCCAGTAGCCGACGATGTTGTGGCAAGAGGGGCAAGGTGGAACAAGGCTGGACTTCCCTGGGATGCGCACAGCGTGACACTGTGGGGCTGGATGTGCCTGCTGTCCCCTGGAGGACATTGAATGTGTTCTGCTGGGAACAAAGGCAGAGACGGACAGACAGATGCATGGATTTGGGGTCTTGTGGTGGGAGATGGGGTTACCTGTGCTGGGGGGAGGGAATGCTGTGTGGGCACATGAGCTGGTCCAGCATCACCTGGCTGCTGCCAGCTGCCCCGTACTGACCATGACTGGAGGTACTTGGGACTGTCCTCACACCACAAACATGTCACTTGGCTCTGGCACGAACGGACTAGAACAAAGTGTTGTTGTGTCTTCTGCAGCTCAAAGCTTTTGCTCAAGCAAAGGAAGCCGCTGGGTACAGCCAGGAGGAGCTGGAGGAGACCTTTGCATTTCTCCTGTTTGACAATGAAGAAGAGGTAACATGAAATGTTTATTCAGCTTAAGAGGTTTGATGCCAAGTGCCTGCACGCGTGCTCCGTCCCACCAAAGCCCAGCAGATCTGTTGACTAAAGTGTCCTGCCTCTCTGTACCCCAGTTACCAGTGCAATCACTACTGTATAAATAGTCCAGAGCAAGTTTGGAAAGCAGCTCCTGGTTTTAGTGATGGATCTTATTTTGCATCTCTCCAGTCAATTACTGTTTGAGGTTTGGCTGCCTCCTTTGCCCTCTGCAGGGAGATAGGAGGAGTCTTCCTTTGTCCCAGTGGATTTCATGTACGCTTAGAAGAGAAAAGTGCCTTTGTGACAGAAGACAGGAGTTTGTCAGGTGGTTTTGGGGAAGTTCCCTTGGTTTGGCCAACTAGGTGGAGAGAGAGCCTGACACAGCTATTGGGAAAGTTATTCCTTCCCATTTTTCACAAGGATGCTTTTGATTTTGTGAAAAGAATTTGTCTACACAAAAATGCTCAGGGAATCTAGTGGGAATTCACTTGTAACGTGATTTAATGATGCCATACTAAATCACTGTAGAGATGGTTTTGTTCAGGATGAGAGTGGCCTGAACGCAGTTTAGTTCTGTTCAGTTTGGACTGAGCTACAGCAAAATGAACCACTTTCAGTCTCAGTTTGGAAGCGGGAATTGTCCCGCTTCATTTTAGCTGTTTGAAATTTAGCACAGTCTGTGCCAAGTGACTGAGCTCCTTGTACAGTCCCTAGGAAAGAGGGAGCTCTCCAGAGGACAGCTGAACCTCTTTTAATGCAGGTATCCAAAATTCTCAGGCTAAGTCGCTCTCTGGAGGTGCCTACCTCTCCGTTATTCAGAGAAGAAGTCTAGCTGGCTAGTCTAAGCTAGACACTTGCCTTTTAGGAGGCAGAAGTTAGGCGAGATGCGTGCCCAGTGTTGCTTATAAAGGGGCTGAGTACAGTTTGACTGGTTTGCTTTTATTTCTCACCCATAATGAGTTCCAACTGGTCCTGTTGTCACTCTTCAGTCAATATACATTTGGTCTTTGCGCACTTTGATGAATCTGCTTTGGACGTGGATTAAATCAAAGCCGGTGAGATACTCCCAAGGCAGTAATTATGCCTATGCAGGAGTGAGCACAGAGTAGGAAACGTCCTTTGCGCCAGCCCCATTGTGTTTATTTTTCCACAAATTGCCCATGCAATTAAAGAAAGTGCAAAGTTCAGCCTTGCACTTGCAGTAGTTTCTGGACATGCTGGATTTCTTCCAGATCTTTCTAAGCTTTTGCTTCCACGGAGGTTTTTGTAACAGCACTTGATAAATACAACTATTCAGTGTCTGAAACAACAAATTTTCTTCCTGTTGGTCCTTCCTGTGGACATTGTGGTTAGGTTACTTTATACTGTGGGTGTTTTGGGACTCTTAACGATCTATAGTTGACTTGCAGCACAAGTTTGCCTTTTGCAAGTATTTCGCCACCTGTCGTGCTACAGGTTTCAGTAGCTGTGTCCCTTATCTTTGAAAATAGATGGTAAAAGAGGTTGTCTCTTCTTTTGAAGGCGAAAGAGGTGTGTCAGACAGGCCTCCGTGTAAACAGCAGTTCTATTTCCACGCTTGGTGACCCAGCAAAAGGTAAGATTTCCAATCAGAGGACCAAGAGACCTGTTCGCTGTTCAGAGGATATCAACTCCTTTAAAAACAAAAGCTAAAGCCCAGACAAACTCCTGGTACTGTGTTGTTATTTACTGCAAAAATCCATGGAAATTCCCATGTTTCTTACGTGGGAAACTGCATTTGTTTGGATCAAGCAAGCAGCAGTGTTTTCCTTCTGCCCCCTCATCCAAATGAGGATGGGATCTTCCCCAAGGAATGTTACCATCTCTTCCCCTCTCCATTTCAGGCTTTTTCTCCCTTGTTAACAACACCCTTTGTCACCAAAGTGGCTTTTTGGCAGCTCTCCCCACCGGTTTGCTCTTCAGAGTCCATTTGCTGAGCTTTTGCCAACAGTCCTGTTAATAACCAGAGCAGACTGTGACATGTCAAAGCACTTTGCAGTACGTGCTTGTTCCTTGCCCAAAGGTCTGGGGCCTCAAGATGTGCAGTGCAGGGCACATTACTCAAAGAAATCCTACTGCCAGAAGCAGAACATCTCCCAGTGCTCATCCTGCAAGTCTTTGCAGGCCAAGACAGCTAATTATTGAGAAGTTAATGGCAGTGAATGCAAAACCAAGCAAGAACTGGTTATTTTTCTGGGTGTATATCTTAGTCCTGTTGGAATGAGATGAATATTATGGTGTATCTCTTTATAGTCCTTCCCCTGCCCAGTCCCAGTTTCCCCGCCATGTACTTCTCTACCCATCTTGCCTACAAATATAAAGCAGGAGTGAAGAGCCAACACCCCTCCACGCCCAGTAAGTCCACAAGGCCTTGTCGTAGGGTAGAAGGTTCATGTTGGCATCTGGGATGCTGAAGGGCCATAAAAAGCTGAGGAAGGGACCTGGGAGGGTCTGTGCCGTGCCATGGGCCTGCTCTCCTGCCCTTGCAGTGTGTGTTCCCCACACATAAACATCCACGTTGCCTTTGTGGGACTCCAAATTGAGCAAAGTACCTGCCCCACTTGCAATCTGACCTGCAAGCCCTTCACCAGATCTCCCTGTAAGAGACAAGCCCTCGCTCGGTATGTTTTCACGTAGTGTGGGCAAAACTAACGTTAGTTGGGCTACTTCTCCCTGGAGAAACCCAAGTTAACTCATTTCTTAGAGCTGACCCTGAAACATATAATGCTGTTTCATACCAGCAGTCAAAAAAAGGAGAAGAGTCAGAAAGAGTTTCACCCGTTTTACGGCAGCAAGTGCTACTCTGGTTTACAGCACTGGCTCTGCAGAGACTCCTGTTTCCGCAAGGAAGGTCCTCTTTACAGGGCTTTTTTGGCAGTCAGCTTTACTCGAGAGATGATTCACGTTATCTTGCATTGCTTTGTCTTCACAGGGGTTTATATTTCCAAGTATGCAGACTGTCTTCATCCGAGACCCTGGTATCATGGAAAATCAGGCTATATTGTCATCTGTAAGCTCATTAAGGTAAAATGCAAGTCTTTCTTTCTATGTGGAATGGTTTTCAGAAGCCACTATACAGTGCAAGCAGTGTTTTTAAGGAGACATTGGTGCCCGTAACTGTGGTGGGGTGTAGAATCAGCTCTGTTGAGAGCTCGTCAGGATTTTTGACTATGGGATGTGTCAGGCTAGAAAGCAAGAGATCCAACTGGGCTTGACTGGTGGCCTGCAGGACAGCAGAGGATGCAGAGAACTTTCCAAAGTCCACTGCTGAGATCAGAAATTCTTCATAGGGTCACCTTTTTCCCTGGACTCTCGTGCATTTTGGGAATTCGAGGGGGAGCCCTAAGGTGGCTCAGATCACAGCCCCATTCTATTCCTCCATGGGGCTGGTGCATGGCCCCGTTCTCCCCTCCCCACTGGCTCCTGCTCTCTGTAGCTGGTAACAAAACCACGCTGCTCCCGTTTCCTCTCCTGAGCAGTGCAGGTTTCTCTGCCATGCCAAACTCAGCCAAGTTGGACCCTCATGTTTGGAAGGACACAAACACACACAACCACCTCACAGTGGTGGGGATTGTGGGGCTGCCAGCAACACTGTCTTTGGGGAAGAGGAGGATTCAGAGGTCTTTTAAAATAAGTTTCTGCAAACAATTATGTGTATTTATGTATTTTTTTGGTAAATTTTCTGGCACAGGGGAAGGTCAAGGTGGTATCTGAGAATTACACAACCAGCTATACCTGCCCATCTCCCGGCTATGACTGCCATGTCGCTGTGAGCAGAAACAACGTACCATCAAAGACCAGCCACTGCCAGGCCTTCGAGCAGAGCCAGGTATAGCTTTGCAGACAGCTCACTTGCAGGCTGCAGGGGAACTAACAAAGGGCTGGCCCAGGTGCTGGCTCATTCCTCACCTTGATTTTTCATTGTTTCCCTTCTCACCCCAGTATTACGTGTATGAAGTGTCCAATGGTGGCACTGCCGAGCGGCCCAGGCAGATCTGCCCGTACATAGTCATCGCCTGCCAGTACAGGGAGCCGAAGGAAATGCCCGTCTTAGCTATAGAGAGCCTGTAAGCAACTTGCTGTTGTTCCAAAATACCTGGTTGCTTTTGTGGGCTGTTTTTCCTTTTCCCATTGCTAAATATGCCTCTTTTTCTCCCTTTTCTCTAGACCTGAGCTTAATCACAAAGGTAGGAGCATCTGATAGTTGTTTTTGTTTATTAAATGTACCTTTCTCTGTTTGCCCTCGTCTTCTCTCCTGCTTTCTCTGAACCATTCTCCCTTTTGCCTGTAGCATTGTACTGTTCGTGGAGGGGGCAGCTCTCCATCCGGGGCCAGCTTTTGTGCAACATCACCCTGAGGACCCCATACAGCTCCGCGATTCCAGCCCAACTGTAAGTTACCCCTTTTTCTTTTTTCTGTGTAATTTGGGGAGTGTGAAGCATTACACCTTTGAGTGTCTGTGTTCCAGCAAAAGGCAGTTTTGTCTTTCCTGCCTCATCCTTTCATTGATCAGCATCTTCTTGCAGCTGAACCAGCTTACCACCTGCATTGTTAGGAAAATCATCAGTGTCAGGAAAGTGGTGTTGGGCAGCCAGCGGTGCAGTGTCACAGCAACAGCTGGATGAGGACGTCCAGCAGCTAGAAACAGCTGTATTTTGTCCTCTCTTTTTGTTAACTCTTTTGGGATGTTTATTCCAAATCAATTATTCCTGCTTGGGATTTTTCTCCTTGTGAGAATTGAGCTTCCTGATGGCGCATGTACGATCGGCCAGTTGTGTTTACAGATTGGCACGAAGGCAAATACAGTATTGAGGTAACTGGCATTCAAAGAAAAAAGAGACACTTAAAATCTTCAATAGTCAGAAGCCAAACAGCAGGCAGCATTTTGAAGAAGCCAGGGACAGCCAGTAACACAGCCACCAGTATCACAGTTTCGAGCTGTTTACAAACAGGATCCTCAAATCAGCAAGGTGCACCTTCTGCAGCCTTCTCCAGAGCTGCTTTCTCTGGTTTCACAGTGACAGGGCAACCAGGACTCTTGGCTGTGCTTAATCCTGAGAGCTTTTTATGCTTGTGATCTCACTGTCTGCTGCTTTATCCCCGCAGGCCTCCCAACCTGGACATTAACCATGTCATGGGTTTGTCTGACTTGAAGAAAAAGCTACCAGAAGCTGCATTTGGGAAAAGAAATTACATTGAGAATGAAGGTGAGTGCAAAACCCGCCGGCATGATGAGTAACGTATGCTTGTGCTGTGCCGTAGGAATTGCTGCGGGGGGTCAGATCTCAGGTCCACGTATCACTGGGTCCTGTCTTGAAGGGTGGCTGATTGCAGATAAGCGAGGAAAAATGCCAGGGCAGCACGGGGATGTTTTCCTGTCCACGCTTCACATGGTGCCCTGGTGTGATATAATCCTCTTCCCAAAGCAGTCCTTTAATCAGCCCATTCCTGGGACAGGACAGAGTGGGACACGCTGTTTTGAGACCTGGGCTTCCATCCTGCAAGGTGCCAGATGTGGTGCAACTGAGAGCAAGTGCAGGGAGAAAAACTTTCTCCTTCTTACATGATCTCCGTACGCAGTGAGGGACACTCCAGCTCTTGGGGTCTGCTCCAGGGTCTCCTGCATCTGGGCAGATGGGGGAAGCTGCCAGCCGAAGCCAAAAGATGTGGCTGCCTGCAGTAGCTTTGGCTCACAGGTAACCTACTTGTCACTTCAAGAGGACTGACAGTGAATGGCAGCATGAGAGAGGAGAGGACTCCAGAAAGCTTGGGGAGGAGAGGCAGGGAACGCTCAGCAATCAGCAAATAAAAGCACAGATTTGGGGAAGGGAGAGAAAGGCTCTACCGTCCCCTTAGTGGTGCTAAGAGACCCTGCTTGGCTATAGTCAACCTCTCTGTCCTGGTCAGTGCAGGCTGGGGACCTGTGTCTAATTACACTTCGGGGTTCATACTGCTGATTGATTTTTTGGGTTGGAGTTTTGACGAGCCTGGCAGCTCTCAGCCCCAAGGTGTTGAGCTCCCGATGGCTGTGAGTGAGCGTGCATTGCAGCAGACACGCAGTTACTGGCACGGATACCACAGGCTGCACGTGGAGAGCTCTGAATGTGATTTGCAGAAGCTCCAGGTGCTTTTCCATGTCATCTTACACCAGAATAAGTGTGGGCTGCTGCAGCGTTCCCTCCCATCCGTGTATCAGCTCAGCTGAGCCAGGTTGGGGCACTGATTGGACTGGCTGACAGCCAGCCTGTTTTGGGGGGTTAGCATTCAGCTCGCAGTGCAGATGGGCAGAGGATAGCGCTAGGGCAGGGGAGGAGGCTGGAGAAGTTGGGGAGGCCAGAATAACACCTGATGAAGGTGCTGTGGAGCCACAGTCTTACAGTCTCCTGATGAAAGGGAGGAAATACTGAACAGAAGAATTTTGCTGTGAAATTCAGGGGGTAAGGCAGGTCCGAGATCTTATCTTGTCTTTGTTAAACTCCCTTGGGGATCAGAGTGCAAAATAAGGATGCTCTGTAGCAGAGGAGAGTATGGCATGTTAGAATGAGGTATTTCCCTCGAAAGGCTCCCTGTCTCTGTGGAAGCACACAGCATTGCTTAAATTGCTTTTCTTAGCTGCAGAGATTAATTAGGAAACATCTCCCGTGAACTGTGGGTTGAAGAGGAAACTCGCTGTGATGTGAATCCATATACCGCTTTAGGAAATCTTGATAAGTTTTGGGTTGTTTTTTTTTAAACCCTGTGCTTCCACCAATTGCACGTCCATCTTCCTGCTACAGGAACACTTGTTTGTTCAGAATTCATGCAAGAGGCACTATTTCAACATCAAATTCTCTCTCTTTTGTCTGCAGTCTGCTTTCAGGGTGTTTACTTCAGTCTGTATGAAGTAGAAATATCAAACAAGGATCAATACAAAATGGATCAGTTAGTAAAAAATCTAAAGGAAAAGGACTTGGTAAGTATTTTAGAACATTGTTATTCTGGGAGGAAAGTTGCCTTTTAAATTCTCTCTTGAAACTTTTGGTGACATTAAACAGATTCTGAACTAATGCAAAATCGAATTAATTTCCCTGCTTGAGTTATTATTTTCCTGCTTGGTTATTCTCAAACATAGTTTAGTCTTTCTGTATATAAACTGTTAACTGAAGATTACCCACTATGATTTGACAGCTGGTGTCTAGGGTGAACATGCCCTGCTGAGCAGAATGCATTATACCAGGCAAACTTCTTCTTTAGCTATGTTTATGCCAGATGAGATTATTTTATTGTCTTTATTAATGATTTTTTGCCCTTGCATTGCAAACAGCATGGTGGACAAGGACTGCAAGGGGATCTTATATAGTAAGAAAGCAGAAACAACGTCCCCCAATGCCAAAATAATTACTAAGCAAAAGACATAAGCTGTCGCATGCCTGTCTTTCTCCTGTGTGGCAGAAAAATAGCCCCCACTCAGCTAGATACTCACAGTTACACTGCTGAGACCTCCTGGGCTTCCAGGAGCTCTGAAGAGTTTCTGAATTCCCCTTGTGATCTGTTATCTGATAAGGCTTTTTTTCAAGCACAGTGTGGTCTTTTTGTTCCCAATGTGATTGTCACGTCTCCTTGTGACTCGCAAGGGATAAACCTCACCCCTGTGGAGCGCAGCACCTGCGTCTCTGCTGGGATTTGTGGTTGGGTTTGGTTTGGCTTTGTTGCTGCTGGTTGCTCTCTCACATCTGATGCTTCCTGTAGATTTGGGGTTGTAAATTCACAGCTGCAAACTCACAGCTGGCTGGTCACATCTTCCCCTCACTAGAAGTTGGCAGCAGCCCATGAACTGCCAGGAATTGCTGTTGCTGTGCGGCACTGCTGAAGAGCTGCCCACCGATGTGCAGCTTCCCACATGGAACGTACCAGAGGAAGTATTTGTTGTGGATCCCTGTCAGAAAAGCACTCAGACTCCCCAGAGTGTTGATTAAACTATCTTTTATTGGTAGCAACATGAGAAGATAAAAAGGGGATAGCAAAGACAATGTCCCTTCACACGCAGGGAATCCTGAACTGTGCAGCAACAGCTGGACCTCAGATCTGTCCATGCTGTGGCTCATCTTGAAGTTCCCAACATCTGAAGGAACATAAGCTTATCTATGCTATCTCTTTTTTTTTCCTTCTCTTGTTCTTATCAGTAAAAGATATTTTAATCAATACTTTACAGAGTCCAAGTGCCTTTCTTGCTGGGATCCATGTCAGCCGCTTGTTCCAGTGCATTACAGCACATCTGCAGCCACTGAGGGTTATAATGTACATCCTGCCAAGCCCAGCAGACCTGGGCTCTCTAGAGCAGTCAGGGAAGATGAGATAGCCATGAGCAGTTTGGTATTGAAAACCAGCAGGAGCCTCGTTTCCCAAGAGCTTCCTCGTCCCCGTATATCTGTCAAACTGGATTGAAATATCTCCCCTATTTCAATGAGGAAACAGCCCATTTTGGGTGTGCTTCTTCCTTCCCCTTAGCATGCTGTTGAATGGCGCGTGGGTGAATCTGCTTTGCTGGCAGCTCCCAAAAGTGCAAATGAAAAATGCCCTCAGCCTCCTTGGTACCCACCTTGCGCAGTGCCCGAGTGAAAATGAAAGGGTGGCTGGGGCTAAGTGGGGTTGCCTGAGGCCAGCTGCTCTCTCTGGGTGATGTCTCAGCTCCGTGTCAGGTGGCTGTTGCCTTATGGCTTAACTTTCTTCCTCATCTGCTTGAAAATCGTCCTGTCGGTGAGAAACAACAGTTATTGAGCTGGATTTGTGCAGCAGAGATGCTGGTTCTTATCCCTTCTCCTCTGCTGGCCTGAGACAACCAAAGTAAGGAGCTACTGTTCTGAATAGTGAATATTACACTGAAATTGTTCAGCATTTCCAAAGTTGTTCTGTTGTCCTGGAGAAATGAGGCTGCGGGCATTAGTCCAATCCTCTGTTATGTCTGAACATATTGAATGGGATCAGCAAAGTTTCCTCAGAGCATCGGAAGCCCTAGGGTTATTCAGTTCCTGTAAGTTTCCTGAAAAGATGTGTCTGCGTAGAAGAAAGATCCAAATAGGTGTCCCCACGGAGGGAAAGGCAGTCCAAGCCAAGCTCTGCAATGAGGCATCAACCAACACCCAAACACAAGAAAAGCCTCAATAAGTGTACATATTTTTTCAGACATGTGGTCATCCAGCTCTGAGACGGAGTCTCTAGGCATTGTTTAGACTCAGCAAATTTTTTTTCACATAATCATTGATACTGATGCTGCTAATACGCAAGCTGCATGACCTGAACTTCAGTCAGGCTTGTGGCTGGAACCGTTGATTGTATTTTGTCAGATGCTGGTGTCCAGCTTTGCTTTCCCTGCTGGGAAAACCTTCCCCTTGGGTTTCTGTGAGCAGTTCCTGGCTGAGATGCCCAGGAACTTTCGAATTTGACTAAAATTATTAACCTTGTTCATTAGTTGCAGTCGGTTTGGCTAAGCATATTTAATTTTTAAGTCACAGATGGGAGGAATTTGAGAGCTGAATAATAACATAAACAGAATGCTTTGGGTTAGACGTCCCAGTTGACCAAGGGACATGGACCTGAACAGTGTCCTCCTCGACTGGGAATGAACTGGTGGTGTTGGCACACCTTCACTGGCAATCAGGGCTTGTTGACAGTCGTGCTGGGTGCTATAAAGTGTGCTAAGGAGGAAAGGGAGTGGTTGCTCTAACTTTGTTTGTTATAGGCAATCATCAAATATTTAGAAGATCAAGGAGTCCTTATCCTCCTCACGTCCTCTGCCTTGGCGCAAGATGATGGTAAGACATGGCTACTTAGAAATCACTATCTGTGCTTAAACATCCTGCTCTGGTTTAGAGGCAGAGGGTGGGCACCCGCAGTCTCAACAAAACCTGTTGCTTTCTTTCATAGGGTTTGACCCCAAGGAGCCCGTCAGCCTCCTGGCCCTGTTTCTGTTCACCTCATCCCGGTCGGTGTGCCCCCGAGGTAGGGAGATTCCCTTTGCTGCCTTTAGACACTGTGGTTCGGGTGTGGGATCCTCACCAGAGGGTCCTCAAAGACACATTCCTCTTGAAGTTCTGATTTCTCTGGTCAGAACCACCTACAGCTTTAGCACAAGGGGTGTTAAAAGAGGAGAGAAAAGTCTCAACTCTAGCTATGCTGCATTTTAAGCTGATCTAAACCAGGTTCCCTGCCTCGCCCATTCACTGCGTATCCTTGCCCCTTTGCAGGAAGATGATGGGAGTGAAAAATAATTACTTTTTCTCCCTCTCGGTCGATTTTCAGCAGCATCTGCTCCCTCAACTGTCTTATGCGTGCATGTGGGAGTCTGACTCCTCCAGAGCTTGGCTTACATCCCTAAAGGTGCGCTGGAGCTGTGCTCAGGGGGCAGAACAACACATGGCACTCGCTGGACCCTGCTCGGAGCTGATGTGATTTGCTAAACCAGCAGGAAAAGAACCTGCCCTAAAAAATAAATGAATTGTTTTCTGCTGAGATAACAAGTGAAATGAGCTCCGTGAAAGGTCACTGCTGGTGTGGGGAGGGAGAGGAGAGGTGCAGAAGGGGCATTGCTCCCTAAAGAGCAGCGAGGGTTTGGACGCTCAGCTGTATTGTTTGACATCTCTGCCGTGGGATCTGTAAATGTCGGCAGCGAGGCCGTGACGACCGGTCAGGGTGTGTGACGGTGAGAGAGGGAGGCAGGGAGATGGTGTTGGGCAGAGCCATGGTGCTCTGCTGCCATCAAGGTGAGTCACAGTTCGGGGACCTGGGAGGTGAATCCAGGCAGTTTGCAGCCCCAAAACGCGCTGCTTTTCATGCAGAACAAACACAGAGGCATTAAATAAGAGAAAATAAAGGTTGCACAGTTTGAATCCGCAGATCTTGAAATAAGAACGAGCTTCAACATCTGTTGCATTTGCCCTAAATTTTCTTTGTATCTGTTGGCTTTATACTGCATTGTCTATGTGGAAACATTCACACTACAGTTTCCTCTTGTGGACATAAAGTTACTGCTCTGCCTCCCCTGGACAGCTTCATCCACACACCTCTCTCTGCATCCACTCCACCAGTAACGCTTCTAGCCTTGCAGATCCCCGAGCAACATATAAACAGGGGCTTTTTTGCTCTGCGTAACTTCTGGCTTGCTTTTTGTCGAGTCATCCCACGGACGAGCCAGGAGACTGTTTATGCCAGCGCACACTGGTATTTCAGTCCGCCTCTGTGTGAGTGATGGCTAGCGTTGCCGACAGAGCCACACAGCACATACCCATCTCCCCTCCCCGGAAGATAAAACAGAAGAGCTGACAGGACCCAGCGGCACATCTGAGCATGGATTGCTTTGTCTTTTTCAGTGTTTAACCTCCAACTATAAACTTTCTCCTTCAGGATCCGCATACGAAGTGGGCTTGTAAGTCGGGTGAAGAGATGATGGTAACTTGGCAATGCGGGGTGCAAATGTCTTTGATGCTTGAATTCAGTCAGCCTAACTTTAAGGAGGTGCTGCTGGTGGCTGTGTTAGCATGGCAACTTTTCTAATTTCTTTTCTAGGCATAGGAGAGAGGCAGGCTCCTCCTGAGGCAGACTGAAGATCCAGAGTGCCAGGTCAAACCTGGAATCAGGTTGTTGCTGTGATGCCTGAAGCAAGGGCCTGAGGTTGGGTGAGGTGAAGGGGAAGAATGCCTGGAGAGCAGACTGGAGGTGGGAACTGGCCACCCAGATATTGAGATCTTGCTGACCAGCCCCGCAACAGGCAGAAAATACCCTCCGCAGCAGAGGGATCTATTCCTGAAAGGCTGACTGCGAGCACTGTGTGCTGGGGGAGAGAAGAGGGCAAGGAGGTATTTATCTCAAGGAAGGTTATTGTGGAAGGTGGTGGTGGAGACAGGAGAGGGCACCAGGCGTAAGGAGCATCCCAGAACGTCGATGGTGCACGCAGCTGGTTGGTAGGAGGAGGCAAAGCCTGGGCAGCCAGAGAGCAGCTGGTGGCAAAGTGAAGAGGCAGAGGGAGAGGATAACATTGAGCAAACACTCCACGTTGTTACGTGTCATGATCTGGACGTTTATGGCTTCCAGATGTTTTCCCTCTGGTGCCAGCAGGACTCCTGAACGTGCTGTCCCGTTCTGCCTACGCGAGCGGAATTACCCCAGCCAGTCCTGGCTGTCCCCTGGGTCTGACATCTCTTTTCACTGGCGTTATAAACCCGTTTTCCTTTAGGCCTTCTCCTTTCTATGAAGGTAAGCAGAACTGTGCAAGGATTTAGGGTTGAAAAGGGATGGTCATTGAAGATGGCAGAAGTGCAGGGGAGATGCGAAGAGAAAAGGAAGGTGAAGGACGGACGCATTTGAAGTCACTCAGCTCAGACTTGCATGAATAATGTTTCCCGTTTTGAAACAAGCGGCCTCTGAAGCTGTTCCCTTCCTGTCCAGACAGCCGTCGGGAGGAATGTAGGGCTGGCGTAACAAGCCTGCTGTGCAGACGCGCCGCAGCGTTCCTGAGCCAGCAGTGAAGGCAGGCAGCTGGGAGCCTGCCCATGGGGATGCCTGGGTTTTTCGGTAGGAAGGACCGGCATTGCCAGTGCAAGGCAGCAGCAGGGCCAATAGGCGAAGAAAATCACACGTCTGGGAGGGGAAGAGAAAGGCCTTTGCCCTGCTGGGAAGAGATGTGATAGAGAAGGGTGTTGGGGTTGTCACCCTGGCCCTGCAGCCAAAAGAAACGTCGGAGTTGGATCATAACACGCAGATGGGCCAAGCCTGCGGGTGCAAAGTGCCAACATCAGACCGCTGGGTTGCAGCAGATGAAGCCAGATAAGTCTGGCTTGTGCAGAAACGGAGCTGTACCGACAGCGTCTGCATATCACACCAGCTCTCCAGGAGTTTCCAGATACTGAGAGGACGCTACTATGCCAAGCAAAGCCTACTGCACGGTGACGTCTGTGAGGGCAAGCACCCTCGAGCTTTGGGAATCGTTCATGTTGATCCGTATCAGGAGCTAAACCTTTATGATACGTCGCTGTATGTCATAGGGTGTCGGTCTTGCTAAAATGAGAAACACCAACTATTTTCAGTAAAATCAGTCCTCCAGCTTTAAAAAAATCACCCAGGGGTTTATGTTATTTATTTATACGGTCCCCAGATCTGCTTGGGGAAGTCTGTGTTCCCCATCCCACTCCAGAGCGCTAACGTGGTGTCCTCGTGTGAAGTGCGTCCACTCACGCTGAGCAGGTAGAGATGGAGCTGCTGGAAGTTGCATCTGAACAGGGACATAAACAACACAGGTGATCTGCAAATGGTGCTAGTCTAAACACCCTGCATGGGCAACCCTAAATTTAAACAAGTTTTAAAAAACCCAACAAAACCCATGTATTTTCCGAGCTCTGACTGTCCTAAATGTTGGATGTCACGAGAATTGCTGAAGTGAAGGGACTTAGAGCACTATGTGTGCGATCTCACCCTGTAATTTCCTGCAGAATGGGACTAGCTGATAGAACAGCAGTCTTTCATCTTAGTTGAATCCACTTTTGACTGCCACATGCAATTATTTTTTACCTTCAGCAGTTACAAGCATCCATCAAAACAGGACATCGCCCCTGGAGCTAACTTTCTTTAGGTTGGCTTCTGGGGCTTTTTCATAGCTTTCACGTTCTCTTAGCACGGAAAAGTGAGGTGATTTGGGGAATTTAATCCTTTTTTAATCCAAATAAAATTCTGTTCTTTTCCTTTTGCAGTTGAAAAGCACGATCCAAAAGGTGAAAGGGAAGATAGTGACGGTAGTGACATCTCATTAAAAATAGCCTCAGTTTTGCCTGGACTTCGCTATGCCTTACAGAAAGCCACCAGTTCTTCATGGGGGGACACAGTCAGTACCAGCGTACGTATCAAACAGCACTTCCAGGAATACCCAAAGCTTGATCAAAATACACAGCCCACCTCTGGCCAAAACAGCGAAGTTCCCCTTTCTTCTTCTCTCCTTTCACCCGTCGAGGATGAATGTATTCATCCCTTTCAAAACCGTTCAGAGCAGTCCTTCTCCCAGCTGCAGCATTATTTCTCTGATCCCAGCAGCTATACTCTGGAAATGTCGGCTGCCTTAGGATGTTTGACTGGTGCTGTTCAGTCTCTTTGCTGCGGTTCAGAGGCGGATTGTAAAGTGAATTTCTCGTCAGCTGTGCCACCGGACCCTATTCCTCCCAACACAGCACTGGAAAGAAAAGTCAAAAGTGAAAACCTAAAGCCTGCAGTGGGACTGGACCAGAGTGGTGAAGAGTCCAAAAAAGATGTCAACTCAACCAGCAAGGTGCGGGTGCAGCAAAGCAGGAGGAAATCCAGCCGAGCTGTTGTGACGAGCACCAGGAAGAAATGGTCACCGCTCAAGATGCAAATGCATCCTATGGGCGACAGCAGCAGGAAAGCAACCAAGAAGAAGAAAATCAACATCGCTTTCTCTTTTCCTAAAAAACAAGGGCTCACAGCCAATTCCAATGAGCCCATGCTTAAATTAGCCAATTTGCAGTTTCCGCACAGAAGGAAAAGAGGTAAGTGCTATATGAATGGGACTGACTTCCTCCTGCTTCTCCGAGGTATCCGGCTGGGATGCTCAGGGTTCACTAGGAGCCATGTCCCCCACCATCCTGGGCAGCCCAGAGCAAGCAGACACCTCCTGAGAGCTTCCAAATAGGTCTGTGGCAATGTCTCCACAGTCTCTCGTTCCACTTGGGAAGGAGCCCAGGGCTATGACAGGGGATTTCACTGAAGGTGCCTGAAGCCCGGTGGAGTGGTCCATGCTGTTGCCTTCCTTTGCTTACAGGTGACTGTGAACAGGGAAATCAGCCAGGTCATGGTTATTGCATCCTTTGTTCATGGGCTGTTGGTGGCTCAGGCAAGGAGCAATTGCCAAAGCCACGGTTGTCTACAGGCTGTGTAGATAACCAGCCACCCTACGTGTCACGTTGTGACTCTCCAAGCGCCAACTTTCCTTGAGGAAACTAGAAGCGTGAGATTGATCCCACCCAACTTACTCTGCTGAAAGTTGGTATCTGGCCTGAGCTGCTCATGCAAGGTGTCTCAATGGCATAAATTGCCCTCTGAAGGCTCCTGTCTCGCTGCCGAGGATAGGCTAAGCCTGTCCTTTTGAGCCAGCCTGAGCCTCCACCTGATTTGTAGAGATACTCAGAGTGGGTTGAGATGGATCCCAGCCTTGGTGATGAAACATGGCTGAAAACATCCGAAGGATCCACCTGCCTGCAAAGGGAGTGTCGTACTTGGCAACCTCCCCTGGCTTTTATGTACA
This sequence comes from Balearica regulorum gibbericeps, assembly GCF_011004875.1. Taxonomy (NCBI): domain Eukaryota; kingdom Metazoa; phylum Chordata; class Aves; order Gruiformes; family Gruidae; genus Balearica; species Balearica regulorum. The sequence goes on along the minus strand of NC_046184.1, from coordinate 1,909,326 downwards.
TCACAGGTAGCGGCAGCGACTGTGGAAATGGGCTGTCGTGCAGCACAGGGGGGTGGCATGGCGTCTGCCCGCTGCGGGCTGAAGTCAGCTCTGATTCACAGTCCATCGAGCTCTGTTCTGGGGCACGTTACCTCGGGCCTGGGTGGCATTGCTGATAGATCTGGGAGAGGTTCTTGTGAGCTTCTTGGAGAAGTAAATAAGTAGCTTCAGGGTGCAAGTGTGCCAGGCAGGCATTGGAGTGACTTAGCTGTGAAAAACAGCTATTCTAGGTCAGGAAAGCAGGCTTTTAATGAGCTTAAGAAGTGATGCTTAATTTTTAATAACTGCTTACTGATCACTCACATCAGTAACAAACTCATTGGTAAGATCAGATGCATAAATCAAGTCATTGAAGACTACTCTGCTGCTGCTAATCACTTCTAGAACACTCCTTCCACTTCCCTTAACCTGGTATTTTGCAGTTACTCCTTTTTGATTTGAATATGTCTCAAACCAAAAGAAATGCCCTCCCTTTTCCTTGTCCCAGGTGCAGAGGTCCTGTCTGCAGAATTTGTACATAAAACACAGTCTGAACCTGTTTGGAAGGAAACCTCAGCTCCCAATGATCCTGGCTTGGAAACAAAGAGACCAAAGACACTGAAGAACACAGACGTGGAAAAGGTTCCTGTTGCTGAGACCGTCACGAAACCAGTGAAAATGCTAAAAAGTGTGGCTAACAGCCCATCGAAACCTCAAGCCAAAAAGCAAGCAGAAAGTGGTAAGAGCGCTGTTCCCTGTGGAAATCTTTCCTTTAAAAGCTGAGCCATCAAACAGCACAGTCAGGTCACAACCAGACGGTAGTACAGCACGTTCGGCAGCAGCCAAAGGGCCTCACAACATTTAGTGCTGAGGGTCTGGGTTGGGATCTGGGTACCGCTGCCCCACAGCCTGCAGGCTCCCAGTTACGCACTCATAGTGTGAAATACAAAGGCGATTGTGAAAATCGCCGTTACAGGATGTCCAAACCACACAGGGTCTCTTCTGAGTCCTTTCCTAAGCCCTCGGTTTGCATCCTTGGCAAACTGCTAGGATAGTTTAAAAAGCCTGATTTTTAACTGCTGAGCTCTGAAACTGTGTTGAGGCAGCTCATGGACGGACCGTTACAACCTCTGCTCCTAGCCAGCGTCTGCCCAGATATTTAGTCTGTTACGTTGTAAATCCGATTGTTTTAAAATTGTCGCAGCCTTCGCAGACAGACTGCAGCAGGTTTAAGAGGCAGCGTGGACAGCCCCGAGTGTAGCGTCTGCAGGTGCTGGCTGAGAGTCTGCTGTTAAACTGAGAACGAGTATTACGCTGCCAAAATAAATGATGGAACAGAAGAGTCATTTTCTGTTAATTTGTCGTGTTTTCTCACACTCGTGCTTTGATGTCCTTTTCAGGATCTGTCTCTGGTCTTTCTTTTTCCTCTTCCTGGGGGAGGTGGAGGCTTTGGAGACTGCTTTAGCCACCTCGGCTCAGTTTAGCCATTCTTCTTGGGCTTTTATTGCCACGTGTTCCTGAAACGTGGCACTTTTCATCAGCGTGTGTGTATCAAACACCGCCCTTCACCTCTAGGAACCCTCCCGTCACGTGGGCGTTCCTAGAGCCGATCCGGCCGGTGCTGTCACACAGGCAGGGTGTCAGATGGGTCCTGCTGAATGCCAAGATCTGCCAAAAATGCTAAATAAGAGTGTTTAGAAGTAAGAAATACTCAATTTCTATGTCTTACTATGCCATTCCCAAGGAAATTAAATGTAACACGTAGGACTTTAGCACAGATGTAATTTAATAAGGTTTTACTTGAAGAGAGATTTTTGTGCTGGTTTTCAGTAGAAGGCATTAACCTCATTTAATGACTTCATACTGTTTTTACAAACATGGGCCTCGAGCCATGGTGAGGGGCATTTTGAACACTGCAGACTAAATGAACACCTAATTTGCTGGGCTCTGACTGCCTTTGGGAGGCCCCAGGTTTCTGCGTGTGCTCTGAAGTACAGCTCAGGGGCAGGTTGTGCTCGTGAGAGGGTGTGAAGTGGGAAGCGTGAGAGCCGGGTGGTTTTTCTCTGTGTTTTAGAGTTGGATTTTTTGGTAACTGGATTATTGAAAGCATAGCACAGAGTTTGTCTGAGAAAATTGCAAATACTCAAAGTGGAAGAAAATATAAAGGAAAAAAAAAAAAAAGATTAAGAAAACACTTAAAATATCTCAGGTTGTATTTAAGTGGACAAATTACCCTGTGCATGGAGGCCAAGAGAAATTTTGTTCATTCTGGATCCTGTGCCTTTTATTTCTGAGAATAAACCCCCTTCCTGATGGTGCTTGGATCCCACCTCTGGATCCTTTTGTAGCAGCCATAGAGGTGGTTTTGTAGCATGATCACAGAGGTGGGGGTTTTTTAAGTGTACAAATTCCATGTTGGAGAGACACTTTTTTCCTGCCAAACGGAAAGCCTGCTCTGAACCCCTTCTTGAGGCAGAGCTCTGTGGCCTTCGCTTATTCTCTGACTTTTCTCACGCAGAGTGGAAGGAGCCATTCTCTGTCCTCCCAAGCGAAGTTTCTTTCCAGTGCCACGGAGCGGATAGCCAAACGAGTGAGATGTACCCAGGCGGGGTTGCTGGTCTCAGTTTAGATCTGAAGGAGAATGACTACGAGTCCCACGCCTTGAACTTGCTGGCTGATCTGGCTCTGGGATCTTGTATTCCTTCGTTTATACCCAAGGACAGCGGGATGGTCGCTGTGTCCTGCAGCCCCTCCAGCGACTCTGCAAAGGAGCAGCAGAATTATCACAAGCATAAATCCTTACGTGTTGCTTCTGACCATGAATACCACAGGGTAGACAAGCTTGCAAAGGGAGCCACCTCTCCTAGCAAAGCATCACCGAACCAGAAGCTTCCTCCTGCTGAAAAAATAGACTTAAATGACTTGGCCTCTATTCCCAGGGAGAAAAGCCCTGGGATTTTTAGCAAGAAGAACAGTGTGAGCCCTAGCCCTGCAAAACCCCACGTGTTGCCTCTGAGAGAGACTCAAGAAGCTGCCGAGGTGAACAAGCACTCCTTCATTTCCGCTGAGCACTCATATGCCTCGCAGATGCCTGAGCACTCAAAGAAACACATGTATCCCAGAGGTGCCCCCTACCCTGGACCAGCACCCTCCAGAAACGGGACCAGGAATGCCCGAGCAGGACCCCTGGTTGGGAAAGTCCTGCCTTTCCGTCACCAGCAGTACAGCACCCACCACCAGCGGCCCTTTGAGGCTGTGACAAGGCGCAGGAGCAGCCTGCTCTCCCCCAGGCTGAAGGATGACTTCACTAAGTCCCACACAGTGAACATCTGCGGCGAGTCCGTGAAGGTGACGTGCCATTGGGAAGCAGAGTATCTCTTCAATTTGGACAGCAGGTACACCAACGATGCCCTGGAGAAAACCGTCATCCGCGCCCTGCATGGGTAAGTCAGTCTGGAAGGCCATCTGCAGGGGACATCTCTTGCTGGACGTCTGGAGCGCTTTTGGAAGGGATGTTCTTTGCTATTTTTGCTTTGCTTTGCATGATAATTGCCTTTTTCCCCATGCTCAGATGCCCAGTTTTGCTGTGTTAAAGCTGGTGGGTCTTCCCTACAGAGAAGGACTTGGGGATACTGGTGGGTAATAATTGGATATGACCCGGCAATGTCCACTTGCAGCCCAGAAAGCCAACCGTGTCCTGGGCTGCATCAGCAGCAGCGTGACCAGCAGGTTGAGGGAGGGGATTCTGCCCCTCTGCTCCCCTCTGGTGAGACCCCCCTGCAGTGCTGCGTCCAGCTCGGGGGTCCCCAGGACAAGAAGGACATGGAGCTGTTGGAGAGAGTCCAGAGGAGGCCACAGAGATGATCTGAGGGCTGGAGCAGCTCTGCTGTGGAGACAGGCTGAGAGAGTTGGGGTTGTTCAGCCTGGAGAAGAGAAGGCTCCGGGGAGTCTTTATTGTGGCCTTTTGATATATAAAGGGGGCTTATAGGAAAGACAGAGAAAGACTTCTACCAGGGCCTGTAGTGACAGGACTGGGCAACAGTTTTAAACTGAAAGAGGGCAGGTTTAGACTGGATGTAAGGAAGAAGTGTTTTATGAGGGTGCTGAGGCCCTGGCAGAGGTTCCCCAGAGAAGCTGTGGCTGCCCCTGGCTCCCTGGCAGTGTTCAAGGCCAGGTTGGATGGGGCTTTGGGCAACCTGGGCTAGTGGAGGGTGTCCCTGCCCATGGCAGGGGGTTTTTGGATTAGATGACCTCAAAAGATCCCTTCCAACCCAAACCATTCCATAATTCCATGATTCCCATGGCTCTGCAGCTAGAATTGGTACCTAAAGCCATGAACAGAAGTCCTCCTTTGCAGTTGTGAGTTTCTCTTTTTTTTTTTCAACAAGCTGGAAACTGCATCAAGCAATCTGTGAGAGCAGCTGAGCATTTGCAGCTCTCCTGCATTGGGCCTTAGCCCTGTGGGAGAACCCAGTTACCTTGTGCTAGTCAACCAGAGGGAGGATGAAGATGTTTCAGGCTGTGTTTGCTTTTCCTTCCAGGCCCTGGGACCCTGATCTGCCCGACGACGTGGAAGAGATGAAGCCTATACTTCATATGTGGGTGGCTCTCTTCTACAGCAAACCCAGCAAACTCCTGAGCAGCACGAGGAAGGTGGTGGAGCACAGCAACCCCGAGAAGTACGTCTCAATAAACAGCACTGGGGACTTTCTTGAGCTGAGTGATGATGGTGAGGACTTTTTTGGGTTGGAGACGTGCCCTGCAGATTCTAGGTCAGACCCTGACCAGACTCCCAGCAGCTCTCTGGATCGCAGCACACATTACCGGGGACCTCTCCGCCCAGAGAAGAACTCTGCCGACTCTCAGACTGATGCTGATGGCACTCCTGGTGTTGTCGATAGTACGGTATCGTCTTCTTCAGGGGAGCTGCCCTGTGAGGAGGAGGAGCCTTCCTCCACAAGCTGTCCCGAGAGCCTTCCCCTTGCTGAACATGCTGATGAGAGCCTGGCTGTGAAGGACAGGCAGCTGGCAGTCGTTCCTGACGAGCGTGTCCGTGACGTCTCGACCATCCCTGCGGTAAGAGCTAGGGGTTTAGGCAACACAGGGGACACGATGCATTTTGCACTTAGAGGAGTAGGGTCTTCTGAGAGGAGTGGAGCAGACATGCTTCTGGGCTCTCTTAGAGCCAGGTAGTGGGGGTCCCCAGAGCAGCACAGGGAAATGTCCCCTAGCATTTAGCTGCCCCAAGTGACTGCCACACAGACATGCTCAGAGTCACCATAAAAAAGAAGCTTTCAGGCCTCAGTCCGGGTTTGGATGTTCTCTTGGACTGAGCTGGCATCTCTGGGCTGTGGCACGAGCCTATCTATCGGGAGCAGGGCCTCAACATGGATGCTTTCCGAGGGGGAGGAATCCCAAAGAACTAGAGCAATTAAAGTGTTGAGCTTGGCCTCTGTTCGTGGTTTCAGCTGCAAGCTGTGTGAGCTCAGACAAAGTCTCAGTCCTGCGCTTAACTGCGGGAGGAGAGGAACCACAAACTCCCCAGACAAGAATTCAAAAGCTTGCCTGTCTCCTGTGGGCAACTGGATTTGCCTGCCCATGGTCACAGCAGCCCAGACGTGTCAGGGGACACGGCACGGCCTTTCCTCCGTGGGTTTGGGAAAGCTGAGGTTTGCTGGCCTAGAGGTTTCCCCCCTAGAGATGGCAGTGCAGTGCTTTGCAAAATTTCCCTCGCCCGTCTGGTGAAGTTAGTTAATATTCCATTCTGGGGTAGGGTTTTTTAAATTATTTTTTACAGTTTCTACAGTCTGCAGATGGTCAGGAGTGGAGGTACTTGGGTAAATATAAAACATGGATGTCTGCCCATGTTTTTCAAGCCTGAATTCTTGAACCAAAATAATTCCTTTAAAACTTATCTCTGAACGAATGGGCAGCTGCCATAGGGCTGCAGCTGTTTTGCATGAAGGAATAAATATCCCAGTGGTTTTCACCACCTGGGTTTAGTGGTGTGAAGTGGGCAGAAGTGTTTTGGGAGGAAATGCGGACTTATTTTAGAGACAAGCTCAAACTAATCTCCCCAGTCGCTGTTGGGATGGTTGTACTCACAAAGTTTGAGCATTTAAAATACCCATGTTCTCCCACACGAGCGTCTCAGCTCCTGCATTTGCCTCCTTTGAAATTTAACCTCTGAATTGTGTTGTTTCAGGAGGAGCCGCCCAAGGAGGGACTGCCAGACCCTACGATTGCCCCCAGCCCTTCCGATGAGCTCGGCGATGCCGGCAAGCCCCCAGCTGCGCTGAGCAGGGACGACCTATGCAGCCAAGCCCTGAATTCCAGCACAGCTCCCTGGAGCGATGCACCGAGTGCGCTGTGTGGACGTGGAGAGCAGCAAGAGAACGGGTGGGCAGCAGCGTCAGGGAGCGGCCCTGGCCCTCCCAAGGACAGGGAGAGCGTGGGAGACACTGAGCACTGCACGGAGCTTGAGGATGGCAGCTGGGCCACCAGAGACAGATGGCAACGTGCCTGTGATTCGATGCTCTTAGAAGTGAGTCCCAAAAGCGCAAAGCCTGATGGAGCCAGTGGGAAAGGGAAGGAATCACAAAACCCCTACAGACGTTCAGAAAAAGAGGAGGAAGAGGTGAAGGAGGAAAAAAAAGAGAAGTATTCTGAATATGAAAGCACAGTCCTGAGGCCTGTTAATTTAGCGTTTTCTGAAAGCGATGATGCCAACATGGAGCATGAACACAGCAAGCAGAAGCCAGTGAATTCAGCATGTCCAAAGGACTTTGGCGTTCCTGGAGAGGGCCCTGTGCCCAGCCCCACTGCTTTAACATCACCCTGCCCAGGCAGATCAATGCTGGTGCTCTCAGATGGGACTGGGACTGGGACTGGCCCTCCAGGGCTTCCTGGTGAGATGGTACCGAGCCTGGACATGCTGCAAGAGCCCTGGGAGGCTCTGCTTCCCCCAGATGCAGAGATGAACGGTGTTGGTTTGGCACACGCAGACAGTCCGGACGATGTGGGGTCACCGCGTGACAGTGGGTTGATGCTGCCGTTACCGTCTGATCCAAGCCTTGTCTGCAGGGCACAGCCAGACGGCGTTGCAGGCAACATGGGACTTGCCGGAGAGACGCTTGGGGACAGCTTGGAGGGGAAAGACAAGGATCGTGCGCCCTCTGCAGAAACATGGGCGCCTGCTCGGAGCAAAGCTGCTGGCAGAGCTGGCCTGGAGTCACCGTGCAGCCAGGGACTGTCACTAACCTTGTCCCCTGACTCCAGCTCTGTCTGCCTGACATCTCTTGATGGAGCAACAGATCCTGGGGCTGCTCCAGAGGACCAGGAGGCCGTGGCAAGCATCCAATCTCCATCACAGAGCGACCTGGGAGGGAGCAGCTGCTTTTCCCAAAGGTGCGGAGGCAACATTTATGCTGACCTCGCTTTGCTGAGCACTGGCGAATCAAATCAAGAAGGGAACAAGGTTTTGGTGGATGAACAGCGTAGCAGCCCTTCTGCCAACCAGACAGATGTGCTGGATGAATCCTTGGGAGCGGGTGATAGCCAGGGCTTTGCCTTCGTCTGTATGGCCTTAGCAGGTGACTCTGAAGCCGGGGAGAGTGATGATGTGTGCCTCGGTGCAGAGGAGTCCCCCAAGAGCGATGAAACGAACACGGGGACGGTGACCAACCCACCACAGGAGCCAGAGACCTCTCTTCATGACCTGCTGGAATCAGAGCCCTCCTCCTCGGTGAAAGATGGGGTGTCTGCCATGAAGGAGCACCCCAGGCAGCAGCAGAGCTCCTCAAACAGCCTGTCCCCACCTGCCTGCGGAGGCTCAGCTCCTGCTTCTCCCCCCCAGCAGATCCCTCTCCCCTGTGGCGGAGACGCAGACCCCCCCCACCATTTGTTAGAGCAAAGCAAGCGGGACCCAGTCCTGTGCCAACACGGGAAGTCCTGCGAGCAAGTGGGTGCCGCAGAGGTGAGTGTGGCTACCGAGAGCCCAGACGGTTCCTTAAAGCCCAGATGTGCAGAAGAGGTGAAAAAAGACACGGGTCTGTGCTATGCAGAGAGCTCCCCCGTGGATGTGCTTGTGCCAGGTGACCCGGGATCGATGCCTTCTTCTCCTCTGCATGGTCGCAAGGCAGGTCTGCACAGCACTGAGCCGGACTCAGTCCTTGGTGTGCACCCCAAGACGCTCTCTCCCGGCACGAGTCTGGCTCCAGATGCTGCCCGATGGTCCTGCTGTGTGGGCACCTGCCCCAGGTGTGCCAGCCCCAGGGATCAAGCAGTGGATGTGGTAGGGAGCCACGAGAAGGAACTTATGCTGCCCAAGGATTTGGAAGGAGGAAGCAGCATCCTTCTTGCCAGTCCTGTATCTTTTTCAGCAGGGGAGTTGCTCGTGCCACTGTGTGGGCTCCAGTCTGCGTGCAACCAGGGTGAGCGTGAGGCCGAGGGATCCGACGCTTTCGCTGATCTGCACCGTGCCAGCATGGAGGTGGGAGAGGGAGAAATCCCCGCTCTCCCCTTCCCGATGCTGCCGTTACGTGCACGCAGGGGAATCTCTGGAGAGAGCCTGGAGCTTAGTGACACTGAGGATATTTCAGACATGCTCCCGAGGGCAAAGCAGCTCCCCAGCAGAGACAGATGCATGGGCTTGACCTTTGAAGATCTGTTTGAGTCTTTCTCTAGCGACTCAGACCAGGAGTATTTTGGGGGGACAGCACAGTCCCTGCTCACAGCCAGGGGTTCCCATAGCACGAGATCCATGGTTGCTGCAGGCACAAGGACTAACTGCGACTCCTCTTCCACCAGCTCAGCGCACACGGAGGGGCGCAGCGAGGACTGGGGCTCCCTGGGTGTGGAGGGGGGCTGCTCGCAGGCTGACCTCAGTTGGCCGATCGGCCTGGGGGGAACTAGCAGCGGGCACGTTCCACCATACGTCAGTATTAGGGACAACCAGGGGATCGCCAAGGACTACCGGAACATCGTGGTCACCAAAAAGTGTCAGGAAAGAATGGGAAATTTGTGGCCTTTGAAGAGGCGCAGCCGCTGTGCACAGCAGTCTCACTTGTTACAGTCACTGAGGAGGACTTGGAGGGGTTTCGAGGAAATCACCCAGCACACTTTGAACATGGAGTGTCTCCGTTTCCATTATAAGCTAAAACAAATTCTAAGGAGCAGGAAACCATCCTTTTCTACCTCCAAAAGCATCTTTCCAAAAGACTTTTCTCCCCAGGCGATGTCTGAGACATCGCCTGTGCAAGAAGCTCCCGTCCCGCTCTCGCTGCAGAGCAGGAGCCCTTTGCAGGTGACAATCCTGCCCTCCGACACATGGCCGAGCGGGCTCGGCTGGCACCAGCGAAGCAGGTGGCATGGGAACCCCTGTACCCCGTGGCAGCACACCCTCTGCGACGAGAGGAGCAGGGCCAGATCCCAAACCCCGAGCCAGCGCTTTGCGCCTCCCTTCCACCTCAGCAAGCTCAAATACATTGATAAGCTAAAGGACTCGCAGGGGGACATCGCCATCATCCTTGATGAGTACGCCGAGTTGAACAGGGTGATGCTGAGCCAGGCTGATGCAGAGAGCAAGGGCGGAGGGACAGACCCGGCGCACGGGGAGGCCGTGAGCGAGTGGACGTGCGCGTCCCTCCCCGGGAAGATGGCCGGCGTCGAGGAGATGATTGCAGACCTCTGCAGCACGCTGCGTTTCTGCCTGCACAGCGTGGCCGAGGAGGCCTGTGGCCGCCCTGGCATGTTCTACCTGGTGGTGACAGGCGAGGACCCTTTCTTTGCAAGAGTGAAGGTAACGATGGTCCTGCCAACGCGGATGGGGACGGGTGGCCCTGGGGTGACAGCTGAGGGCAGCAGCAGCAGGCACAGGGCAAGGTTGGTCAACCCAGCGCAAGTGACGTTTGGTTCCCTTGAGCCAGGAGCCACCTCTGCCATTTCATCTCGGTTCCCACCGCCAGAAATTAGGATCACAGTATCATTTAGGTTGGAAAAGACCTTTAAGATCGTTGAGTCCAACCTCACACTGCCCAGCCCACCACTAAACCACGTCCCTAAGCACCACATCTACACCTCTTTTAAACACCTCCAGGGTTGGTGTCTCAACCACTTCCCTGGGCAGCCTGTTCCAGTGCTTGACAACCCTTTTGGTGAAGAAATTTTTCCTGATATCCAATCTAAACCTCCCCGGCACAACTTGAGGCCATTTCCCTTTGTCCTATCACTTGAACATTCCCCAGGCCACAGCAGATCAGAGTTGATGCAGGAGCAGCCCAAACTCAAACCCCCCCCCCAAGATGGCTTTTGCTTGAGCTCTCTTTAAAGCGTTGGAAACTCGGGGAGGGTGATTGCATGGAAGGATTTGCTGCTCCGAAATAGCAAGGAGGCCTGATTCATAGTACGATGAAATGCTCGAGGGCGTTTTCTAAACCTGGACATGCAGTGACTTTGACAGACAGACACCGTAGGCTGCCCTTGACACCGAGGTGCCCTGGTTGGGGTGGCAGTCTCGTTCCTCTCTCCTTGTCCCCAGGAACGTGTGTGCCGGGAGCATGGCACCGCTGCTGTAAAGATATGCTCCATGCAAACCTTCTCACACAATTTCTGTTTCAGACCTTGCTGAAGAAAGACGGCCGCGTGGAGATCGAACCTCTGAGCTTCTGCGAAGCAAAGCACTCGGACGCTGACAGGTTGCTTGTCGTCATCAGGAATGAGGACATTTTCTCACACATCCACAATGTAAGGCCCGAGTCCGTCCTTTGTTTCTACCAGCATCATTCCTGAATATCAGGATCCGCTTTAAAGATTTTAAATTTTACATTGTATGTCGCTGTAGATTTGTCAGTCTCTGCAGATGCACTGTTCTCTCCACAGTGCTTCATGAAGAGCTGTTAAAAACAAATATCTCAAAAAACATGAAGCCTGTCAGTTCTGCTTGTCTTCTGTCTCCGTTTGTGATCGCTGAATAACATCACTTGGAGTAGCCCAGCTCAAAGTAATCAGGCCAGGCTTATTTTCTGTAACAACGGAGCAGTTCAGCCAGGCTTTGGCTCGTGGGCTCCAGTGAATATTGCAGCAGACTGACGCTCCTCAGACTCCCTGTATTGCTGTCCACGGCTTTGCCGTTGGGCTGCGGAGACACGAGTGTTGGGGTGACGCAGACCGAGGATGGGGTGGGTCCTCCGGGTCTCCCAGGAGCGGGTGTGAGTTGCAGAGAAGTGCAAACGCTGTTGAAACGCAGCTGCGTTTCAAGCGTCTCTGTCTCGAGCAGGTCCCGTGCTTGCTGAAGCTAAAGCACTGTCCGAACGTGATGTTCGCCGGACTGGACAGCCCCGAAGATATAACAGGTCACACGTACCAGGAGCTGTTTCATACCGGTGGCTTCGTGGTGTCGGACGATGAGGTGTTGGAAACGGTAACGCTGGGTGAGTCTCGCTGCGGCCTCTCGCTTGGATGCAGACACACAGTGTCGGCTCCCGGCCTTGTCCTCTGGTTTGCCGACACCTTCCAAAAACTTGCCCTTGGCTTCCTCTGGCTCCTGCTTTAGCGAGGACAATTCTTTCCCTCTCTTTGACACCTCAGACCCCATCTGGATTGTGGGTCCAGGTCAGGGCTCCCCAAAGCGTCTTAAGTACAGTGACCAAGGTGGCCAGGGGCTGGAGCAGGGGTTGTACAAGGCCATTGAGCCTGGAGAAGGGAGGGCAGAGCGGAGACCTTGCTCCTGTCTTCGGCTCCCTAGTAGGAAGGGGCAGAGAAAACGGAGCCACACTCCTCCTGGAAATGCGCAGTGATGGGACAAGAGGTGATGGGGACAAGTTGCTTTTATCCTATTAGATATTAAGAGGGAAAAAAATTGCACAGCAAACGTGTCCAAACACCAAGACAGGCTGTGAATCTTCATCCTTGGAGATATTCAAACCTCACGTAGACAAAGCCCTGAGCAACCTCAGGTGGCCCAACTTTGAGCAGGGGTTGGGCCAGAGACACCCAGGGACCCTTTCCACCCTTGGTTACCCTCTGGCTCTTGCTCTCTCCCCAGGCCAACTGAAAGAGGTGGTGAAGGTGCTGGAGAAGCTGAACAGAAGCGGGAGGTGGAAGTGGCTCCTTCACTACAAGGAGAGCAAGAAGCTCAGAGAAGACGCCAGGTAACAGCTCCGCGGTGGCAGCCCCTTCGTCCCTGCTGTCCTCATCACCGCAGCAAGGACGAACCCACCGTGGTGGAGGGCGGCGTCTTGTTCAGTGCGGGGACACAGGGCAAGTTTGGGGCCTCTGGTTGGGATTTGGCCTATTACAAGCTGAATTTGAAAATTTTTGTTTAAATAAGAACTTTTCTTATCAGTGAGAGACCTTGTGCCTCAAGTCTGGAATTGCCGGAGGTCAGCATTCGCGCGCTAGCAAGTAAAGTGCGATAGATTATTTTTTTTTTTTTTGTGCTTATACGAGATGGAGCAGCAGGACATGGGACCTGGAGAGGATCAGATGGCCTGAAACGTTGCGTCTTGCACGTGATCCCGGATGAGGCAGAGCTCTGGCAGCTGCTTCGTGCACCCCGCTGTATCTCCATAAGGCCGTTCCCCCCCCCCTCTTTTTTGGCAGAGATGCCCTCTGTGAGCGTTGCAGCCTGCAAGGGGCTGGAGGAGAGGAACAGATTTCCTTTGAGGAGCTGCACGCTCTCTTCGCTGTTTCTGTTTCTGTCTCATCAACGTGTGAGATTTGGGGGAGTGACGAGGAGCTCTGAGTTTGTAATGTGGAGAGGAACCAGGGTGTCGGGGGGAGTGCGTAAAATCAAACCCTGCTGGGAAAAGCAGAAATTCTCCTGTCGGTATTTGCTACGTATTTTAAGTTATTTGCAACAGTGTGTATTTAAATGATGCAATTTGAAAAAGAAAAGACAACAAATATTGTCTATTGAAATGTCCTGCTTTTATTGTGTTTAAAGTCAGAGGGGAATGTTTTTATCAGGCAGGCTGCCTTTGTTAGCACCAGGACAGCTTTCTAGTAACGACCTGCCAACAGAGATGAAACTGGTCTTTTCTGTCTGAGCAGAAAACTCTACAACAAATGGGGAGAGGTCTCAAATCCTCTCCACGCTCAGCCGTTACAGTGATAGCACACAGTAATCCTTCTGAAGACCTGGTTCGTCAGTCCATGAGTGGTGAGATGTCACAGAAACTCAGGGTTGGGTATTTCATCGCAGTCTATGAGATGAGGACTCAACCTTGTGGAGCGGATGATGCTGAGGAGCGTTTACTTTGTGCTCCATCAATGGCACTCACATGGCATCACTTGACTCCTTTGTGGTGGGATAATGAGCCGCAGTCTGTTGGCGCTGCCTCGAGCAAGGCGTCATTTTGTTTTCCGGCTGCATGAAGTGACGCTCCTGCCGGCTCCATTTAGTGCGAGGTAGCAAGCGTAAAAGCAGCCGTGAGGCTGGAAGAAGCACACGTGGGGGAAAGGCAGGTCACAGATTCACAGAATCACAGAATCCCAGTCTGGTAGGGGTTGGCAGGGACCTCTGGAGATCATCTCATCCAACCCCCTGCTAAAGCAGGATCACCCAGAGCAGGTCGCACAGGATCACGTCCAGGCGGGTTTGGAATCTCTCCGGAGAAGGAGACTCCACAACCTCTCTGGGCAGCCTGTCCCAGGGCTCAGTCACCCTCAGAGGGAAGAAGTTTTTCCTCATGTTGAGGTGGAACTTCCTGTGTTCCAGTTTGTGCCCGTTGCCCCTTGTCCTGTCGCTGGGCACCACTGAGAAGAGTCTGGCCCCATCCTGCTGACCCCCACCCTTTAGATATTGATAAGCATTGATCAGATCCCCTCTCAGCCTTCTCTTCTCCAGACTAACCAGCCCCAGGTCTCTCAGCCTTTCCTCATACGAGAGATGCTCCAGCCCCCTCCTCATCCTCGCAGCCCTCGGCTGGACTCTCCCCAGTAGTTCCCAGTCTGTCTGGAACTGGGGAGCCCAGCACTGGACGCAGAACTCCAGCTGTGGCCTCACCAGGGCAGAGCAGAGGGGGAGGAGAACCTCCCTCGACCTGCTGGCCACGCTGTTCTTAATGCACCCCAGGGTGCACCCCAGGGTGTATTAGGTCCCATCGTACCCGCTCGTTCCCTGGGAGGGTACACAGGGGTGAAACCCTTCGCCGCTTCACCTTGCCCCTCTCCCGGCAGGGTGGACGCCAACGCCCGCAAGAAGCACTTGATCCTGAAATCGTGTCAAGGCACCGATCTCATCGAGGTGCTGCACTACCACGCCTGCGACTTCGGGTCGGCCCCCAAAGCCGAGTACGTCAAGTGCTTGTTGAACCTGCAGGTTCAGCGCGTCAGCACCAGGTTCGCTGTGTATCTCACAGGTAAGGACGGGCTCCGGGCGCTGCCCTGCGCTGGTGCCCTCAACCCCCACAAACACGGGCTGAAATTGGCCTGGGAGGCTGTGGAGGAGGGACCCAGAAACGCTCCGTTTGCTCCCATTTCCGCTAGAATCACAGGTAGAGTGGCCAGTGATTCATTGTGAGTCAGTGCAGTAAAAGGCAAAATGAGCAGGGGTGGTTTTTTTTTTTGGTTGTCGTTGTTTGGTTGGGGTTTTTTTGAGAGGTCTGCTAAATTCTGGCAGTTTTTTGAGCCTGTGGATGGCTTTTACATCACACTCTAATTCTGGCCTTGCTGGGCTGAGGCGGTTTATTTGCAAAGCGGCACTGTTAATCTGCTCGCATTTGCAAAATGGAATAACTGCAGTGGGATTTGGGGATATTTTCTGTGGGTTTCAGAACAATTTCCTTCACTTGTTCGAATTACGGTGCCACTCCTTCCTTTGCAGAAAAGCCCAGCGGCAGCAGGGAGGCCCTTGAAAGCAAAGGAATCCTCGTAGCTGATGTCAAAACCTTCCTTGGGACTGTGGAGAAAGCGGCTGCTCCGTTTAGAAGAAGCTACTGGTAAGGGGAGGGAGCTTGGGATCGACCCCCCCTTCTCCTCCAAAAACGCCGAGAGCAGTTCCCGAGTTGGCTGCAGGGTGGCAAAGCTGTGCCTGGCCCTGCCGGCAACGGGAAACGGAACAGCGCTTCTCTTGGGGCAGCTCTGCGAGACGTCGGTGCTGCCGGAGCGAGGAGGGGAACGGAGCAGTAACCCGTGCCACGTCTCTGTGTTGCAGGTGACGAAGCGAAGCCACGGCACGGCTCCTCCCCGGGCCCCGCAGCACCGGTTTGGGGCATCCTGGTCCTCCGCGGGACGACCCCGGTGCCCAGTGGGAGCTGTGCGGGGAGAGGCGGCAGGGGAAGGGTGGTTCTAGTTCTGTATATAGAAATTATTTAAAGATGGTTAATGCAAATCCTCACAGGGATTTACTCCCTGCCACCAAGTTGCATATAGGACAGAGGTTACTTTAACATGATGCAGTTTTAAGTTATTGGAGTGTTTTCAGGTGATTAGTGCATTGGAAAAAAAAAAATAGGAAACTAAAAATAAAAAAACCAGCCGTTTACTTGAACGTTAGGAACGAGTCCACAATAATAAATGCATTTTTCCACATGGCTGTAGCTATACATACTGTACGCAAGACGCACACGTTAGCTGCTGGGGGTGGCTGTAGATTTTAAACGGGCGGCAGCAGCCATTGCCCGCCTGTCGGCAAGCCTGCAGCCACCCGCCCCACACTACATTTCAATTCACCCCCCCCCCCACCCATCGCCTCTTGGTACCGTTTCACTGCTGGGACTCGAGCACATTCCAGCACGTGGAAGTCTTGTCACTAGCCGGACAACAGGTACAAGAACAAACAGCTCTTATTTATGGTAGCTCAAACATATGCTGGGAAGAAAATGTCGTGTTAAAGATGTTTCTAAGATCCCCTATCTATGGATGTGGACGACACAGTTGTCTTTTTTTTTTTTTTTTTTTTTTAAATAAAAGGATGCAAGATGTTATATACGGGATGACTTTGTATAGCGTTTCATAAAACAAAACCTCTGGGGTTGGGTCTCCTGCACAGCACCCAGCCTCTCCTGTCCCCAAGGGAGAGGTGTACCGAGAGCCGGAGGAATAACCGGCTTACAGCAGAGGAGGGTAACCAAAGCATTGAGGGGAAGGAGCTCGTTTGGTGGCCGTGAGCACTTGAAGCAACTCAAGAGAGGAAGCGCAGGGCAAGGGAGAAGTTGGCCAGGCAGCACTACGCACCTCACTCCAGCAGCACAGGGAAGGCGGTTCCTGGAACTGGCCCCCCGGGGAGAGGAAGTGCCAAAAGCCCCTAAACCCTGGGAGGGAGGAAGGGAAGGGGCGGCCGTGGCCGGGTTTAGCGCAGCCCCGCTTTGCAAATGAGATGCGGTCAAAGATCCGGTTCCTCTTCAGCAGCGGCATGAGGGCAACACAGCTACGGCCGAGGGGCAGGAGGAATCTTCACCAGCCGCCCTACCTGGCTGCACGCAGCAGCTGAGGGCAGGACAAAGCTGGTCCGAGGCATTTCTCTCATTTTTCCCGGCACGCAGCATTGCCGCACATAAACACAAGCCCCGCTCCTTGCTCTACTCCTGCCGCCCGACAGCAGGATTCAGGCTGCGAGATCGGAGCCAGGGGCTGAATAAGGCTCATTTCTTATTGAGAAAGCGATGAATGCCCCGTACAGGAGCCATAAGAGCAAGAATGATTTACTACTGCTTCAAGCGAGTGCTATTTCTGGGTGTAGGCACCAGGGGGTGGCTGCAGGGAGCGAACGCGCTTGCGCCTACCCACGGAGACGAGCCTTGTGCCGCTGCATCTTCTCCCCTGGCAGAAGCAGCCCCGAGAGCAGCTGGGGAGCCCAACCGAGGAAGTCTGAGCCTGTTTTCTAGGAAGAAACATCCTGCACCGCTCCCGTTTCAAGCCTGGTGGGCAGAGATCCAAGGGATCTCGAAAAGGAGATGGCTCGTACAACTGAAGTGAATCAGACCAGAGCACAGGACTGGTTTCCAGAATTTGGCTTTACTTCGCAGTACAGAAATCATTTGGAGCCTTCAGGAGACACGAGAAGCACAGGCTCTGTCATATCGATACCGCAGCGCTTGTTTGGTCCATCCGAGAAGCCACCAGGGTACAGAAAAATACTTCCACATCTTGCCTGCTCTGTAATTTGTTCTCTCAATTTTATTAAGATTAAAACACAAAGGAGCCTTAGGCACAGCTGTGTCCCAACCGATGTAAACAGTTTTAGAAGCTTAAGTGGAGGTTAAGTTCTGTGCCCAGAACTAAGCCAACATTTGCTGCTACAATAGATGTGGGCTTTGTCCATAATACAACTTGCCACAGAGTTAGATTGATGGGAAGAGATTTTAGGGATGCTGTCCACAATAATGGAGTGCTCAGTTTCTATTTTCCTTGATATCAGGTTTGAGTGACAACCGTCACATCTACTAGCTCACCAGAAGCACATAATTGTGAAGGACGTTTACAAATGATTAAAAAGACAAGGTAAGACACAGCTGTCAATGAGTTATTTCAAATCTGCACCAACATCTACGTCTGCAAAAAAAAAAAAAAAAAAAAAAAGGTTCAGTCTGCCTTTCGCTTACGAGGTTAGTCGTTAAATCAGTCAGTAATTTGCCAGATTCTGGACAGCAGCCCTACTAGAATGAAATAATTAACACATGATATCCAAAAGGGGAACATTACCAGTGCAGTACTCTTCAATCTCTCAGAGATGGGATTACAAAAGCAGGCCTTACAATATTGAATTTCATACAGTGTTCATTAAGTTCCTTATATATTCATATTAGCCGATTTAAATTTCTCCTAATTAGAGATTCTCATTACTGCTGCTCCTCCTCCCCATAGATATCATTTTTCTTGCGTTTCATCTCTTCGAAGTCAAACTCTGATCCCATCATCCTCTTATAAATATCTTTGATGTCATCGCACGTCGTCTCAAAGTGAGTGGTGGCATCATAGGTGCGAGAAATGAAGATCTGGAAAGAGAAGCAGCGGTTTAGCGTCGAGCCCCCTCTCCCTCACCACCTCAAACGCGAGCTCGACACTTACTAACCTGGCTTTCGGTTCCCAAGTCGGTCGGTGCGAACAGGTCACTGATGCTAACGAACCTGGAAAGGAGAAAACAACAAAAAAAAAAAAAGCTTCAGAATGGTTTTAGAGCATCAGTACGGGCGCAAGAACGGCTGAATTTAAGGGCATCGCTCTGCCCAGTGCGTAAGCGGTCAAGGCGCAGAGGAAATTCAGAGTTTCAACACCTCCATCCAGGCAAACGGCCCTCAGCCCCCCTCCGCCTTCGTGCCTCAGGCCCAAGCACTCGCAGCGGAGAGCGGCGAGGTGAGAAGGAGGAGAGGGGGCTCGTCGAGGGCTTACTTCTGCTCAATGGGCTCCAAGAGGTCCAAGGCCGGCTTGATTTCCTTCTCTGGGTCCGCGGTTTCCACGGTGGTGCTGGCAATGGCAATGTACTTCCCCTGCGCTGCCACGTTGTGCGCAGAGGAGATCATGCAGACGTAGATATCTGGGGAAGCACGTCACAGCGGCGGGTCAGCGTGGGCCAGGCAAGCCGGCGACCTGGGTCAGGGCTGGTCCCAAAAGCCTCCTCTAGCTTACACGCACGCCTCTTCCTGCTCCCCTCACGCTTCCAACCTGATCGTCTCATTTAAGACCACACTAGAACGCGTTTCGTCTTTGCCCTGCAGTCCTACACGCCTGCAGCCTCCTGGCTGAGGGCCCTGGACAGGAGCAACTCTGTGAGCCCTCCAAAACTCAATTCCCTGTGGCCGTGATGGCTCCTGAAAGCCAGTGGGGTCCCCAGCACCAGCCCACCCCTCCGTTCAAGGGCAAGGAAGCGTTTCCCCTCCTGCACGCAGTCCTCATCCCCTCCCAGAGCACCCCCCGCCGTGCTCCTCACCCACTCCTCCCAGGCTGGGGCACTTCCCTCAGCGGGCTCCTCACGCGACTTTCCAGCCACAAGCACCCCAGCTCCTCCCACCGCCCTCACCGCTGCCCTCAACTGAAGCACAACCTCGCTGGGGCCTAAAGGATTTCTGGACGAGAAGTCTGCCGTAGGAATGGCACTAAATGCCATTTTCCCCGTTTGATTCACATCTCGCCGCGCCATGGATTTGGTGCAAGGCCATTTAACAACCCCTTCTGCCTCAAGCCGAGCGCGAAGAGAACCCGCGCGTGCCCCCGCAGCCCCTGCTCTCTACACACCTGATTTTCGGTTGACCTGATTCTGTGGAATGATGATCTGGCACGAGTTGGCATCATTTGTATTCTTGATCGGGTGGCTCAAGATGCAGATTACCCGAATCACTTGGCCGACCTTCGTTACGCGGTCCGAGACGTAGCTGGGGTCACAGATGAGCTGTTTGCAGCGAGCGACCTGCAGAGACAGATGGACCTCGAATGACCACCGCGGAGCGCCAGAGGTGAGGAACCAGGCAATTTGGGGAAAAAAAAGAGCAGTTTGAAGCGGCTGTTCCTGCACCAGGTTCTTATTTCACCGCCAACAGCATGCTTCAACTTGGGCAATCCAAATCTCAGCGCGTTGCTCTGAGATGACGCAGAGCTGCGTCGTCGATCGCATCTTCCCCTTGACGTTCAGCACACAGTTAAGCTCTGACTGCTACAGAGTCATCGAACACTCCAGTCCTTCCAGTCTAGGACCATAACTTGCTGTGCCCAGGGCTGAACCAAAAAGAATTGACCGGTTCGCCTCAGAATTCGTTTTTACAGTAATAATTCAGTATTTGACCAATTTGAAGCCTCCAGAAAGCCTGCACTCGGGCACATCAGTCTATAGCATGGATTATCACCTCCACTGCTAGCCAGGACGCGTCATCCCCTACCCAGAAGGGACACGTTACCCTACAGCCAGCGCTAAACTGTCCCGCGAAGCTCCCGCTCCAGCTGGGAGCACATTTATAGCTTCCAAGCAGCACTCTCGCTAGTTTGCTATTGCCAGGTTGAGAAGAAGCTGCAGAAAGGCTGGGTGCCAGCTCTCTGAGCAGCAAATACTTAATGTCAAGGGCAGAGCTGGTTCCATACCCGGGTTAGACACAAGCGAGCAGCTCCGCTCCAGCGTAGCCAGCCTGATTTTTTCAGAAGACAACTTTGCCACTCCATGAGGACTTCAACTCCTGGAGTAGCACTATTGTACCGTACTCCTCACCGTGAGCTGGCACGAGGAAACACAGCACCAGCCAAGCGCTTTTGGTCCTAGGGCTTTGATAAGGAGTTTTCTATTGCGTATGTTCGTCTTGGTGACCAACAGCCTCAATTTGAAGAGGCAAGCTGCAGGGTGGGGAGTAAGGAAAGAATCGGAAGGTACCGTACCTCCCCTTCAGACTTCACACCAACCACTTTGCCATTTTCTATCACGATCTCTTCAATGGGCTTGTTCAGCATGTAGGTGCCTCCGTATATAGCGCTTAGCCTGCAAGAGTAAAGCCGCTTCAGCACGTTCCACGGGTGCACGTTTGGTTTTTAACAGCCCTTCCAACCCCTTGTTTCTGTTCCACTTGGACAAACCACACACGAGCCTTAAACCTCTTCAAAATACGCTGCTTAAACCTCTAGGCAGCAGATGTTGTCTGCTGTTCTTTCTGCAAGGCATCAGCTGGTATTCGAAGCAAATTATAGCTGAAATTACCTCCAGCTAGAAAGAATCTGCTTGGTGCAACCCAAACAGTCCTACAGAGCTGCAGGCTCCACCAGGTAGGACAAATCCGACTTCTTTGACAGACAACATGCTGCAAACAGTATCTCTGAGCAAACCCAGAACTACCACCACTAACAGGAATCGCAGTAAACAAGCCCAGAAAGAAGCAATCTCACGTGGAGGAATGGCTTCTCAATTAAAACAGCGAGAAAACCATTAACCACCACAGTGGTTTTACGCGGCGTCACGTTCTGGAAGCCTGAGCACGGACTCCCCACATCAGATCCCTCACCAGGTACCACAGCAGGACTGAGAAAACACTAGAGCCCAAAACCAAGTTCTCACCTTGCAAATCCCTGGGGCAGCTCTCCAAGGCCATAGAGGGGATAAAGGTACGGGCTTTTACCGTATCTAGCCAGCGACTCGCTGTACAGCTTAATCCTGTTGATTGTTTCTTGGCATGGTTGATCTAGATAGCTGGAGAGGGCAGTTAGATGATTTGCAACATCATAAACTAAGACTTAGAGCAGAATACACTCAGAGAGCAAAATGTTTACTTCCCGTGAAGTTTCCTTCCCCACCCTCCAGCTGCTCCTGGCAAGTATTTCCCCAGAAGTTTTTTGGAAGCACTTAAGTGTCACAAGGGGGTTTAATTCAGGAAAGAGATTCTTCGTTAACCCCAGGAACCCACAAACTTTAAATACTCCATCAGCAGGACCCAGTATTTGAAGATTGACGCAGCACTCGGGAGCAGAAACACTTTCCAAGACATCCTACCCTCAATTTGCAGGGCCTGTGCTGTAAACACCCAGCACCCCAGCCAGTTTTGGGGGAGCAACTGAACCCACACTTACTCGTCAGTCCTGTAGAGCGCGAGGGCATGGCCCGTGAAGTCTATAACATCTTGCCCCAGGTCAAACTTCTTATACACGTCGCGCATGGTGGTCTTCTTGGGATCAACGCCTTCGAAAGTCCGGGGGTCGTTCTCATCAAAGTTGGCAACGTACACTAGGAATTTCCTGAACCGGCGTTTCTCAAACAAGCCCATTAAGCCTAAAAACAAGGTATTTTGTCAAGAACTCCCACAGCTACTAAACGGCTTTTCCATTGCCACAGAGTATCGGAAGCGAGTAAGAACTGCGGAGCGCTTCAAACATCACTCAATAAGGCGGAGTTGGGCCTTGAGGGCTAACCAAGGCGCTCTGTTCAAGCAGGAGACACGCAAACATCTGCCAAGGCGGCCTGCGCCAGCAGCTGTCCTGGCGTACTGGATCTCAAGAGGTGGTACGGCCAACTTTTTTTCAAGACGTGGCTTCCACACGCTACTCCCAGCTGGGGGAGAGCTCAGAAAGCAGTTTCCACTTGGTCCGGTGTAAAGCCCAACCTCAGCTTCCCTAAGCAGAGACCTGTGTTTAGCATCTACGACACTTACGATCAAAGCAAGCGGTGCTGGGCTCTCATGCAGCCTCACCAAGGAACTAGCAAAGTGCTGCGAGGGTCAAAACTTCAAACACGAGATTGGACAAGGCACCGTTTAGGCATTTTAATTTTCTACAAATTAGAGAAGCAAGACCAGACTTGCTGGAACACAAAGGCAGAGACAGCACCTCCTACTTCGGCCAGTACGAATCTCTTAAGAGACTCCTTACAAGACAACAACGCAGCCAAAATTGAAGGCACAACCGGTTACTTCACAGCAAACAGGAATATCTGCCGTGAGGAAGGCTCCAACATACAGACAAGCTACGTACCGGGAGCCTTATGTGCAGGAGTCACTTTATCACGAGATTTTTCAGAGATGCTACTACATACATCCTGCATCTGAAGCTAACGGACTTCCCTCTGCCAGCTCCTAATGTATTTCACTGCACTACTATGAATGCTGTAGTTTTATCTGAAGAGTGAAATTTAAGTAGACAACACTTAAGATTTAAGCTAGGTGCCACGTAACAGAATTAGTCATTCCAATTTGTCTGCTGACAAATGCAACATTTTTCACGCACGCACGTGATTCCGTCCAACAAGGACCCAACATTAAATATTTATGGCAGAGCTGGGAGCGTAAGCCCCAAACGTAACCTCTTGATGAAGTAAAATACTGTCAAATTCTCACCAGATGAGCCACAGAACAGGCAGCTTGACCGGCTCCATTTGAAAGCTCCAAGCAAACAGTAACTCAAGGCTCAGGAAGCCCAAGACTCACACTGCAAGTGGTGTTTGAAGTCAAACGAGATGCGAAAGAATCCTACGCTAAGCACAGCTTGTTACTGAGATGGTGTCTACACACAGCACCACGTGAGGAGGGTCAAGATTTCCTTTTCTACATGAGCACAGAATATCCCGAGATGTGGGTGGCAGAGACTTGTCTTGCCTTTGTTTGAAAATGGCAGCCTCGGGAAGAAACAAAGCAAGGTGCGACTACTCACTGGATGCCAAGGCTTCTGCCTCAGTGGAAGGAACTTTGTAGATCTTTCCTCCCTTGTAGACGAAGCTCCCCTCGATCACCTTGAAGTCTAAGTAGCGAGTGACTTCTGTGTAGAGCAGCATCTTTACCAACTGACCTGGAAAGGAGGTTTGGCACAAGTCAACCAGCTGGTCTGCAGCCAGACGCCAAGAGGGAGACAGTGCTTCTCACAAGGCAGACAGTTCTTCCAACACAGCAAACCCTTCAACTGCCTCGCTACGTTCAACCCACACAGCTCTTACACCTTTGTGTAACAGACGGGGTGTGGCAGATACTCACTAGTGCAATTATTAGGCAGTTTTAAGGCTTTCTTACAGGCAATTAACAGCTTCCATCAGTCCTCTGAGTAAAAGCCATCCTGCAGCACATTAATCCGCTGCAGAACACTGCTGCCTTTTGCTCTTTGTACTTCATTCACACTCAACATGACAAACAAGGTCACATCTTTGAACCACAGCAGCTCCTCATCCTCACTATTCAGACCTAACACAGCCTGCAGTTTAGTTGTCCAGCTAACTTACAACAGATTAGCCCCAGCTTGTGAGCAGCTAATGCCAACATATGCCCACCTACCTGTCCCCACCCGCTGTCACATCCCCAGAGGGATGCTGTCCCTTAGAAATCCACAACGGAACTCCTGTGCAAGCTGAGAGTAAGCTGAGAGTAAGCTGAGACCAGAGTAACCAAACTTTGACTGGAATCAGATCAAATCTTCCACTTCACTAGTCTTGAGCATGACTGGCACTACACAATGTATTTATCCCCTCACGCTTCAGGGACAAGGGATTCCAGCAGCAAGTGGATGGTATTTGGCAAAGGGAGTTGCCCCTGAACTTGCACTGATAACCACTTCACCGACAGTAGATTTGGTCTAGAGGACCTGTCCCAGTATTAGAACACACCGATTAAAGAACGAGGATTTGTAGCATCAGTAAGGGATGACAGAGTCTGCAAACCATTAAATAGGAACAAAGGGAATTAACAGTCACCAGGCAATCAACCGTTTCTTCCTAAGCCACAGAAGACTAACAACGCACAAATTCGTGGCATTAACTCTGACTAGGAATGCAAACATTAAGAGAGGATGTTGGAAAACGGACGTTCAAACCTTCCGGATGTGCCATTGCTGCACACTCCAAGCTGGAGCCATCTTCCGAGTTTGAAAGGTCCACAGCCAAAACAAGTCACAGAGCAGAAGCTGCGGTGCTTCTGGCACAAACGCACGCGGATCAGCTCGAGCGAGCTTTCCGCAGCTGTTTGGTTAATGCTTCAACAAGTTCACAAAGAGCTAGCTGAAGGGCTGTTTGTTTGATTACAGCACTGAACGCTAACCCTGGCTAAGCTTACGGGGCAGATTCGGGAGCTCAATATTGCTTACCGTTAGCCATAAGGAATTTTGGAATTAGGTCCACGTTCCAGTCTCTTCCTCGCCCCATAGATTCTGGTGGAGTTCCTGGTAGATTAAACCTTTTGTAGAGCTTCGGAGAGAATACAAAACTTATTATAGCAGGGAGGAAATATCTATGGGTATAATTTCTCCCACACATGTACACACTTTCCACCCCCACATCTCCCCAGCTGAACATAAGCTCTTCACAGCTAGCTTTTGGCCAGCGTTTTAACTTGAATTTGATTTTTTGATGCAATACACAAAGCACATCCAGTAAATTCTTACAGTAAGAATGGGGCAGCATTATTCTGCTCATCCAGTCCTTCTTCTACCAAGGCTAAAAGCTGGGGAATTTACAACCTGCTGAACCGAAATACCGTTTAGCATAGCTAAAGGTAATCTGATCAAAACCCCCGCTTCAGGAGAGGGCAGGCTCCTCCATATACTTAAATCATATTCTCCAATATAAATATTTAACCCAATTAAGCAGCAAGGAGAGCAGTGATTTCCTGACATCTGATTAATCAGCCACACTAACAGCTTTAGGGGCTACGTGATCACAGGATGCAAGCAGTAACCAAATGAGATGGCAGTTCTAGCTGGAAGTGCTCGCAGACCAAGGACCAAGCGTAGCATCAAGGCACAGAGCGCGCACAGCGTTTGTTAGGCCGACATTCGCCGGCCCGAAGAGTTTTAAGATCTAGCTGTGGGGCGTTATACCTCTCAACGATCGTTTCAAGTGCTGTGTGCTTGAATCTCAGCTGGGAACTACAGAAAACAAGCGCTATCTGCCAAGTGTAAACATACATACTGGTTGCTCCCCCACTATTATCTGGTGTGGAAGTGCCATAAAACATTCCTACTCAAAGGAAACCTAAAGAGTAATTACTTCAACTCCATCCCTAGGGTAACTGGAAATAAAGCCCCCTTTATGTGCCTGGGGAGGACACAATAGGCGGGTGTCAGCCTCCGTACTTACGTCCTCCAGGGGTGTAATGGATGCACTTTCCCCTCCGTAGTAAGAGTTACGATCCATGTGAAGGACTTTCTTTCCGTTCACTGACATGATCCCAGAGAGGATGCATTCCTACAGAGAGAGGAAACGAAAAGATGCAAGGGACTCCTCAGTCACATTTGAGCCTCCTTCCATTTTTACTACCGATGCTCTCTCAAAGAGCATGTTCAGACAGCCTGCTGCACGCCTAGATTTGAAGGTGCCCGCACAGTCCTTTGAAAACAAACACACCAGTTGCCTCACTCCAGAATTCAGACATGCATGCTGAAAGACTTCTACTTGAGACACATTAACCCCTTCCTAGGTTTGCTGTCTGCTCTGTGCGAGCCAACCAAGATGTTTTAACTTCACAACCACCAACTATCTGGGCTCCTCCGAGGATATTTCTGGGAAGTTCATGCATTTGGGCTAGATTAGGAAAATCTACGCTCCTAAACCACCAGCAATCAAATTAAGGATGTTCACAGAGAGGCAGCACCTTCATTTATGGGTGACACCAGGAACATAAAACCTTGCCTTAAAGGACTCCAGGTAGTCTCCTCAAAACCTCAGTCTTTGGTATCTGCCATGCTGGGACACAGAAGAGAGTCAACAGCTACTCTTAGAGGACAGAGGTAGCATAAAGAATAAATTAAGCCATTTGGGAGCTTTATCTCAGTAGACACTTTGCTATCCTTGCTCAGAGTAATCTCGGTGTTTTTAATCTCAGTGTGTATATAGCAGCAGATCAGCTGCTATGTCTGACTACAACAGCAAGAGGCTGAGACAAATCACAGAGGAACACAAGTTGTAGCCATGCAAGTCCTTAGCTTGCTCTGCAAGCTAAACCCCCATTAAAACACAACTTTGTAACTAACCCAGTCACCAACTTTAATATTCAGAAGCCAAAGAGCTTAACAAAAACTTGAATACTTGCATGCTTAGAACTGTTTATCGTGGGGGTTTTAGTGATCTTTCCTGCTCTGCCTCAACTCTCTCCAAAGGCAAAATTCTATCTGCAATTGAGTTCTCGTTCACCATCAAGATTACCTAATTTGTAGGTCCAGGCCACACGTCATGTTATCTTCCATTCAGCCTGTAAAACCCCACATCCAGCTGCTGAGAGATGCCACCACCGCACATCTGCTCACCTAGGAGCTGTTCATTCAAGAGAACCAGCAGCTTGGCCCTCCTGGCAGAGATCCTTGTCTCCACAAGATCCTTCGTGTTTACTCCACACGCAGCTCACCCCGCTCAGGACTCTCCTCGTGCGTCACTTCCCCCTGCTGCGGGGTGTAGGAGGCTCAGTTTAAACTACGTTATGGCGATGCCGGCTAATACTGGTATCAGTGCACTCAGCCAAACCACAGTTATAACACAAAAAGTCTCCCACTGTATATTGTTTACATGACTTGCAAATCCTAACTCCAGTAAATCCTCGGTGTAAAGGAAGCTTTTAAAGCCATCTTCGACTCCATCAAACAAAGACCAACCCACGGTGGTGAAGGCAGCTTGTAGCAGGAGGTATTTTGTTCCTCGCTGGCGTGAGGACTTGCTGTTCTTCTACTTCCAGGTGGCAACGGGCAAATCTTCTCTGCTGGGAGAGCAAGGCACTGCTGGCCAGCCTGTTACCCACCAGGATGCCGCAGTAATTGAGCCAAGGCCCCAAAGAGCAAAGCTAGAGCTGCCCTGCCCGATGCATGGCAAGAATGGGACACTCTGAGTTTGATCCCTGAAGCTGTGGGTGATTTCAAGGCTTCACGGTCATCCCGCGGATCATGAACGGAATTAGCTACAGTATTTCCCACAAAACCTCTCCGCGAGCTGTCAGCTGCTCCTTCCAGCACCATACCATCCTCCATAGACTCCAGATCCCTCACGCCCTCCAAAACCCCTCCACTTTTTCTGAACAGGCTGAAGCAAGCAGAGACCCTTACAGCAGACATGGCTGCACCAAACCCTGCGTTAAAACGCTACTCAAGAGCACCATGAGCCCTACAAGCCCGAGTGACTGCACAAGTGAAAGTACAGGCGGCTTTTATAGTGTCAGTTAAAATGTTAATGATTTACCACAGGCAACGTGGGACTATCACACCAAGTACATCACCACTAGCCAGCGTGATCTCGTCAGTTAAACCAAATTTCACAGAACTCTACACAAGGGCTCTGGTTTGACTCTTTGCTCTACCCTGTGGTTTTATTTCCCCTGGAACATCTTCCAAAATCCTGGCTCACCAACTCTGCCAGATGGTGGTACGGGACTGCCAGCGTCCACGCTGGAGCTGAGCCATCAGGAAGCCAACCAGGACTTCAAAACAAAATAAGTATCAACTGTAGGGATGAAGTTACAGTAAAAGCTGCAGAAGCTACATTCTTCGGTCCAGATGTCAGCTGATTTCTTTCCTCCCTTTAAGGAAACTTCAAAACATTTCTTGCTCTGTCTTCTCAGAACAGCTCACCCATCACTTCCCAGTGAGCGTGTATCCCTTCAACAGGTTGTCTGCCCAAATTGCCAGCATGTCGCTCAAGCAAATTTGGATACCAGAAGATAAGTGGTCTTCAGAGCCTTTTCAATCTTATTTCGTACCCATTAAACATCAATATGGGATTTGAGGTGAAGGTATTAGGATGCTATTTTATCCAAGGCTCATTTAACAGGTTTGTTATATCATCCAGGCTCTTGCAGAACCCTGAAGCGTTGAAATCTTGTGCAGGTCCTTCAATGTCACTTCCCTTTGCGGCCAATGAGGCAACGGCACAGTCATAAAATACACGAGATGCACAATAGATTTATCCTCCCAGCTCAGCAATTCCTTTCGACGGCTGTGCTGGCTGACCGCTGGCTATACTCATCCACTGGTGCGCTACTCTGCATCTAGGAACCACTTGATATGTCATTATGTCGTTTGGGTCAGGGAGCGAGGAAAACAAACAGCCTGTACCGATAAGGGAAGGGCTGGAGACAGTTTAGACTGCAAATAAAAAAGGGGAAGCGTCAGAGTTCAAATCTGTGGCTTTCTGACCATATTACAACCATCAACCCGGTGCAAACAGGTAAAACCGAGTAGCTGCTGACAGCAGAAAGGGCACCAAGACACAGCAAAGAAAGCTCCAGGTATCCAGCTGGGGTTGAACATAATCTTCGTGCAAATTGCAGTCACGCTGTGCTACTATAATCCACGGCTTCAGCCAGTTCAGGTTACGATGGGCTGCCGAGAGCTCGCATTGTGTTGCCGAATGAGTGACAGAGCAAGTCTTAAGCGATCGACGTCTGCAGCGCTGCTTGGCCGCTTCAAATGGCCAGAGAACACAGAACCAGAGAGCCTCACGCATCAGAAACGTAGAGACAGCACATTCGATACAAATCCATAATAAAAAAACCAGGAGTAAGGGGTAAGTCGGAGGTATCGGTGTTTCCATCCTTGCTTAAGGCCATCAGCTCCTCCATCGCTTGCACGAACTGGTCACAAATAGACCTTTTTGCAGGCAAAAGCCTTCAGGAATCGAGGGAAGCAAGTAGGTTTACGTGGATTTTCTCCAAGTAGGGCGGCAGTTCAGAAAGGCTCAGACAGACCGACAGAATCTTGAGCCAGTGTCGGTGCATCTAACAGCGCTGAGGAAGGATTCTGTGCAAAACATTTAGCAAAATCCCTTCGTCTTCAGGAATGGGTTCTGGCACAGCAAGAGCCCTTTCTTAGAAAGACAGGGCTGTGCCGTGGTGAGCAAGAAATTACGCACAGCTCGTTACCATCACCCAGGCTATTCCACCTCTTAACGTACGCTGGCTACGTCTACCGTGCTGGACTCCACTAAGCAAGACTCAAAGCTCTGCTTAGCCATACAAATTGCAAAAGCAATTATTCATTGCACTTGAGAAATCCCCTCAGTTACCGGTGATGATGCAAGGGACAGTGACACCCCACTTGGTCCTCGCGGTCACTCTGAGGTTCTTTATTTAAGCTCTTTAAGCCACGAGGCCTGTGCCTACACGATTAAATATATCTTGAACCAAAGAGTTTGGCTACCCTACTCCTATAGAAAGTGAATCTGTATCTTTGCGATGGATTTATATAGCTTTAACGTGGTGAGGCAGCTGGCAGGTAAGAAGCTTAGTTCAGCGCTCCGGTGCCTGCAACGAGTGAAAACCTAGCAGGAAGGCATTGTTCACGTACTGGGGCTAAACAAGATAGTTTAATTACACCCAACGTTCATGTCAAATAACCCACGTTGTCTGGAGCACAGAAAGCAGGTAACACTTGTCAGAGGGCACAAATCCCACTCCCGAACGCCCCGATGAGCGAGTACTGAGCCCTTTCCAGACCAGAGGTGTAAATTAAGGCGAAGTGAAAAGACAAGTCTGAAAATAAAAGCACTAGGTGTTCACCAAGCCTGCCGATTACCGCACCAGTTTAAAAACGGGTTTGTGCAGTAGTTCTGGAGAAAGATGCTGCCTAATCTGCAATGCACGATGCACACGGCCTAAGTCAAGGATCTTAAAGCTGTTAAGACTTGAGCAACTTGGAGAAGCCGTTCCCACCAGCACCTCCACAATACAGGAGCTGGACGATCTACCAGGTCTCGTGCCAGGGCAGCCAGACCCACCTGTAGTTAGTACATACGACCTGATGCTTCACCACCGCTCAAGGCACAGAGGGATTGGGAGGAACAAGGCGCTCTTGTACGAGCACTGCGAAGTTAATTACACCTCGTCTAAGTTTGAGGCTGTCGTATCAGCAGTAATTCAGGATTAAAAACACGCTGGGATTATTTTTCCCCATACTGCTAAGACATATCTTTACAAGCTTGGCACTGCAGTGGGGTCTCCAATTAGCATACAGAAGGGAAAAGCAGAAATATTTTGAGTGCCAGTAATCCCAGTCCTAAAGCTGCCTGAGCTCTTCATTACTGGTTGAAGAGATTAGCACCTGAAATACTCATATTGGGCTTTCAGATCCACCAAAAGGGGAATTTATGCAAGCATTCTCGTGCACCTACATAGCGATGGTCCTGCAGACCCAACCAGGATGGCCACTGCAACAGATGTACTTGTGGCTCTGTTACGAAGGCTCTGACAATTTATTTTTTTCCTCTTTAAACCAACAACTGAACTTTCACTTTGGAAAGAGAAAGAAAAAACCCTCCAGATCAGTAGCCGCTCGCATCCTCTCCCAGATGGTCTGGATTACAGCTATTTTACGGGCTTTGTACAAGTCCTAGTGATGGACGCTGGAACAAGTCGACTGATAAGTCTCATGGGACAAGATGCAAGATGGGCACAGCCCAATAGGCAGCCCTCAGGGGCGCAGCTAGAAACTCAAGTATCTAGAAAACAGGACCCCCGTTTAATCTCATTTTGCTCAGGCAGCATCAAGATTGGTACCTGAGGTGCAAGTCAGGCTTTTCAGCAGAGGAGACACAAACAGCCTGACGGGACTCGAAGACTACAGTCCATTTCTGCAAGGGCTAGCTTTAAGGAAAGAGTGGTTGAAAATATCATCTGAAGTTTCTCGACAGTTCAAGGCTCTTTGGAAAAGGAAAGAAACTGAATGTGTTTACGCAGAGCATTTTCCAGTTCCTTTTCCTCAGGAAGCCTGACTCTGCCAGCACTGGTACCAGACCAAAGTTGGAGAAGCAATCTTTGAGCTTCCAGTTTGATGCTTCATCTGACTGCAGAAAGAATCCTGTAGCCCAGCCTGAACCAGGCTCTGCTCCGACACTACTCTCCAGCCACAACGGTTGAGCCAACACCGTGCATTTTAGGATCAGGAACACCCTGGCTGCACCAGGGCCTCTGGTTTCCATTCACTTGCTTTTCCACACAAGCTGCTCAAGTTGAGATGAAGTCCATCCTGCTCTAATTGGTATTTCAGACGTGAAGCCTGCACATCAGAAGCAAAATAAGCGCTCCTGCATGCTCTCAGACTCTGGAGTTTGGTCAGCACACCTTAAAATACAGCCATAATTTATTCCTTTTAACTCAACTGCTGATCATTAGCATTAGCTTGTCTTAAAAGTGATTTCACAAGAGGCCTTTTGTCAAATTTACATTGGCATTTGTCAGTTTGAGATTAAGCACGGTGCTTACCAACCTGATACCACAGCTCACTCTAAAGCATAAATTAACATTTTAATTGCACTCAGATCTATTGGAGGCCCCTTCCCTAGAAGCTCATTATATTTCACCTCCCCATAAGTCTGCTTCCCTGCTTTGGTGAGCCAGAGACAGGGTTTGGGACAGACTGCAGCTTTCCCTATCAAAGGGAAGAAGCTTTTGCCTCATAAGTCATTCCTTTAGAGAAAGGAATGAAAGCAACCAGGAAAGTTGAGTTTACCCTACGGCAGCAGCTGGGAAAACGCTCCCACACTCCGCACATTTTCCTTGTGCCACATCCTGATTTTGTTACCCTTATTCCCATACTCAAAACAGGGGGATAATAAAACAAATCTGCCTTAAGCAGCTGTGCCCCAGTCCTATGTCAGCAGACATGATGCTTTCACCACTGTGGCGGCCCCCAGCAATCACAGTGCCAAAGCCACAGTAGGAAGCGCGTGTATTTCTATTTACAATTACCATCAACAGGGGAAGTGGGGGAAATCCCTCACGGCCAACCCCAAAGATATCTCTTTGTCTAGCCACCTCTCCCCGTTAACAGGAGGAAACGAATGCAGGAAAGGCTATTTAACAGCGAGGAAAACCTCCTCTCCACCATATTGGATTTTCTTCCCCCCCTTCTTCAAACAATGCCTCTTATTTGTAACCTGCAATCCGCCTTTCAGCCCCTACTAAACCTGCAACGGATAAGCTAGCGGTGACCCCAGGCATCTCCCCAGTTCAAAGGAAGGCAGGAACCAGAAGAAAGCCCCACCAGCAAACCTCAGGAGCAGCGACACTGCCATTTTTTTATTTATTTTTTTTTTTCCCTCAGCAGCCTGCAGCGCGGGCTGCATCCTCCACAATAGGACAAAGCCCCACCATGGCTCATCCTCCTCCCTCCGCCGCACCCCCAAGTGCCATCAGCTGTCAGCTTTCCTCAGGGATGACCGAAATGAAGCGACAACGCTAGAGAGGATTTTTTTTTCCCTTTTTTTTTTTTTTTTTTTGGAGGAGGAGGGGGAGAAATCAGACAAATTTGACAGGCGTGCAGGGCTCGCCCGCCTCCCCATCCCCCTCCTGCTGCAGTCAGGGCTGGATGGAGAGCCGAAGGCTGCAAAGGCGGAGCGGGGAGGAAGGGGGGGGATAACCAGGTCTGCCTCCACCCTAAGCTGGGCTCGGCTCCGGGGAGGGGGCACGGCTCCATGGACCTGCGGCCACCTCGGACTGGGGGGGGGGGGGGGGGGGTGTGGTGTGGGGTGTGTGTGTGTGAAGGGAAAAATAAAATAATAATAATAATTCAAAAAATTAATCAGGCAATAAATCCCCGTTAGCGTTTTATTGTCTGTCGTCCCCCCGCCCTCCCTCCGCTAAACAACTGCATTTCCTGGGGCCTCCCACAAGCAGCGCGGCGGACCGGGGGCCTCTCGGGAGCTGGGCCCGGCCCCATGGGGCGGCGGTGGCGGGGGGGGGGATCGGGGTCGGGGGGGGGGGGGGGAGATCCAAACATGAGGGGCTATGATAATCATATTAAAAAACCAGAACGCAGCTCGGGGGTCTAGTTAGGGGAAAAGGACCCAGGTGGGCAAGCGGGGGCGGGGAGGGGGTAGTGATGGGGGGGTGCTATCTTAGATGAGCAATGGGAGAAAGGACCCAGGTGTCTGGGGGGGGGGAGGGCGGGACCCAGTTACCTCAGGGTAATATTTGGGAGGGGAAGCAGGAACCCAGGCACCCAGCCGGGGTTGGGAGGGAACTACAGTGGTGAGGTGACAGATGAGGAAAAGGACCACAAGGTCTGAGCGGGTGTGCGTGGGGGGGTGATAATCAGGTGAGATATTGGGGAACAGACCCCGGCATCCGGGGGAGAGGGGCGGGAACCAGGACCCGGGTGCCCGAGGCTGGGGGGGGGGGGGGGGGGGGGGCACAGACCCCAGGTGTCCTACCGGGGGCTGGGGGGGGGATGCGATAATCAGGTGGTAAATGGGCAAAAGGACACCGTCACCCGGGGGAGCGGGGATCAGCACCCAGGGTGAATGATGGGGAGGGGGGAACCAGACACAGGCAGGACCCAGGTGCCGGAGGGGGTGGGGGGGGGAGTGGGGGGGCGGCGGGGCCCGGCAGGGCGGCGGCCGTCCGCAGCAGGCCCGAGGCCCAGGCGGGCGGCGGCAGCTCTTCCTCACCGTGAGGCCGGTGCCCAGCACGATCACGTCGTACTCCTCATTCATGGCGGCGCAGGGAAGGGATGAGCGGGGTGCGGGGGGGGAACGTCTCTCGGGTCTCTCTCCGCCGGCCGGGGCTGAGACGAGCCGGGCGCTGCGGGGCCGCGGGAGCGGGAGAAAATGGAGCCGCCGCCGCCGCCGTGAAGAGACCGCGCCGGGAGGGGGCGGAGGCGGTGCAGGTTCCTCCCCCTCCCGCTCGTGCTCCTGCCAATCACCACCCAACACCTCCCGCCATTGGCTCGACGCTTTGTCGCTAGGGGGCGGGTTCTGCGCCGTACCGACGGCGCTGCCACCGTGGTGGAGGCGCGGCGCGCATGCGCGACGCTGCGCCGGGCTCCCTCCTTCTTCTCCCCCCCCCCGCCCCCCCCCCCGCCCCTCCGGGTTTTGTGCAGCGCCGAGCACCGCCGGGGGGGGGGGGGGGGGGGGGGGGAACGACACACGTGTGTGCACGTGCTGCGTGTGCAAAGGGCGCGTGGGTGCCCGACGAGTGCGCGCACGCGTGCGTGCAAGGGTTGTGCAATAGGCACAGGCGAACGTAGGCAGGCGTTGGCAAATGGCCCTGCTGCGTGCTCCCCACCAAGGCCGGGGCGGCTTTGACGCTGTCGGCACCCTCGGGGTACCCCAGGGTGGCACTGGGTGCAGGGCAGAGCACCCACGGGTGCCCCACTGGGTACCCACACAGGTCCCAGGTATCCCCTAACGGAGCCGGTGCTTTTCCACCCCGTCCCAGGGAGCGCAGGGACGCGCTTTTAACGGCAGCCACTTCAATTATGGCAAAACCCGATGAGTACGTCAGGGTGTTTCTACTTCCCAAACGCAGGTTTCACTTCTCGCACGCGTCACCTCTCACATTTCCCTCTTTTTACCTCGAAACACGTGAAAAAAAGAGGTTTTGCTCTCATTCAGGATCACACACTCCGTGCAGCAAATCCCCACCCGCAGCAAAACCCCAGCGCAGCACTGATGCAAAGGAGACAGCACATTTTTAAGGAGATTTGGGCTTTTTTTTTTTTTTTCTCCCTTCATTTAAGAGTTTTTTTAAATCCTTGCCACTACCCAGTCTCCGCCACCCCCCCCTTTCCTTGAAGTGAGGTAGGAATTTCCCAGCTGCGTGCCCGTTTGAACACCCCATGAATCCGCATCCCGCGGAAGAGGAGCGAGCCAGGGAGGGAGCACGTAGGCAGCAGCCACGGCAAAGCTGCTTATGTGCCTCGGGGCCGGCAGCGTGGATTAGACACCCGCAGGGCTCAAGACATCTTAATTTGATCGTACAGCAGCGTCCCCCCCTATCTCCCAGGATGCACACGGCAGAGAAGTGCACCGGGGCAGAGAAGAACCGGGCGAAGCTCCGTCACGCAGCCGAAACCCCGCCGTGGTGGCTCAGATGGAGAGCAGAGCATCTTCTTTTAAATGGCTTGAATTTTGGAGGAGCAAAGCCTGGAGACATGAACGTGGCTGCACGGCCCCGGGGAAAGCGGAGTTGCCGGCCCCGAGGTGCCAGGGTGAAGGCTTCTTATGTAGGGCTGGGCTCTGCATCTTGCACCAAGCTCGTTCACAGCCAGGTAAGAAAAATAAAATCAAATCTTCATTTACAGAGCGTTGGTGAAGGCTCAGTGGTGTGGAGCACGTGGTGGGAGAGCACGCAAGGAGCAATGCCAGAAGCCAGACAGGCAGCGAGGTGGTGACAATATCTGCCCAGGAACTGGGACAAACCTTCTGCATAAGGCGACGCACAGAAACACCCATAAGCAGGCGGCAGCATCAGGCCCTTCAGGGACGCCTGTTTCTGGTGCCCAAGCAGCAGGCGCAGGTTTTCTACCTCCTCTCCAACATCCATGAGATGAGATCCATTGATCTGCACCAGCCACCACCACGAATCCCCGTCGGATGAGTCAAGCACGAGCAGCTTGGGATGGGACAGACTGTCTCATTGGCAGCCGCAGGTTGGCTTGGAGGACTGGAGCAACGTCCATATGGACGTACCCAACAGTAGAAATGTTGAGACCGACCTGGACACAGGTTGAACAGGAAGGTCTGGCTGTGGGAGCGGCAGAAGAGATGGCAAAAAGTTGGTGGTGATGCACCGTGGGCAGCAGGTCCTCAAGCTTTTGGCTCGTGTCTACCAGCAGCTAGTTGGGACACCAGGGTTGAGAGACAACAGCCGGCGCACGAATCCTTTTAACTCACAAAGAAGGGGGACACAACGGAGTGAAAAACGCCACCAGCTCCTAAGAGGTACAAAAGCGCACATCCAAAACCGAAACATGGTCGCCAACCTAAGAAAAGCTCACGAGACCTGACGAGGACACAATAGCTGCAGTCCCTCATCCTCAGTGTCATCGCAAGGAAACCTGGCTAGACCACTCGGGCACGAGTGTCTTGGCGCTTGTGAGTTTGAGGGGGTGTGATGGTGCAACCGCCAGAGCAAAATCCATTTTATTTAAAACCAAAATGCCTTCCCTTTCAGCAAGGTCTCCTAGCGAGCTCTGACAGCATTGCAACATTACTTCTACTACCAATCCAGATGCTTCTACTTACTGTATCTCAACCACGTCCTACAAGAGGAAGGCACCAGGTCTTCTCTTCCACGGCTGCAGGATCAGGAGTGTTTGCAGGGACCCCAGCAAGTGCCAGCGCTGGGGGTAGAAGAGGTGGCGTAACAGGATGACGCCAAAGCCGTGCGCTGGCTGCCGGGCTCCGCTTCGAGCTGCCTTCAGCGCCACGTGGCACAGAGCCCGGCTCCCAGGCTTCCTCCCCAGGGACCAGGCGCCCACGCCGTCTCTCCACGCGAGATGTCTGCCAGGAACGTGACGGGGGGGTTCGCACACACGCGGTCTAGCACTGTTGAGCTCTTCCCAGCATTTTGCAGCACGCTCCTGTGGACACAGAGGTGTCCAGACCCATTGCTCTTACCTTTCAGCGAGTAAGCAACAGCAAAAACAGCAATAAAGACAGCAAAGGCGCTTCCCCGGGCTAATTTTGAAGGCATACAGCTGAATCCACGTCCCTTTTCTAACATCCTTTTGTACCCGATCATCTGTGACGACAACAGCCAGTTTATGCATCTTTTTATTGCCTGAGGGGCAGATTTAAAAGAAGAGTAAATAAAAGACAGTGGTGGAGATGTGCCATTTGGACGGGAGCACAGCGCCTGAACTCCCCCGTCCCAGGTGGACGGGCCCTCTGCTACTGTCCAGAAGCCTTCAGAAATCATAGAGCACCTTCAAAATAATGCAGATTTCCCTTTTGTGTTTTTCAGGTGTTTGCCATGGTCAGGAAAGCTAGAGTCAGACATTTGGAAACATTCCTACTTGCTTTCTCATAAAAGCTTGGACCCACAAGCAATCTGAGCTCGTTAGCAGGGATATTGGGAGGAAAACAGCTATTTCAATGGTTTGCTAAAATCATGAAAAGTGGGAATCAAGGAGCCCCTTGCATTTACCGGGTTACAGTACCGCTGTTTGCTGTATTGAGGCCAGGGCTGGATTTATAGAAGCATTCAGGATCTTTAGAGGAATACAGGCTGCCCAAGGGCTGATACTACTCCCATCATCCTGCATTGTTAGTGCCTTCCAGCATTAATTCATTTTTTTTTCCTGGTAGAGAAAAATCTCCTTCACAGATGGAGAAACAAGACAGGGGAAGACTGGCAAAAACATCAACCCCCCCCCCAAATTATTTTTGTGAGCGTGCTGCCTCTCCTTGTGCAACACGAGCCAGCAGAGGGGAGGAGGTCCTAACCCTGCTGTAAAGGATGCTTCACTCGAGAGGAGCGCAGCACCGTTGTTGCTCTGGCTTAGGATTGTCACAGCAAACTCTGTTCCGGGGACCATGGGGCGGGAATTTCTCACTCAAACAGAGCTCAGCATTATCTTAAATCCACCCTGGAGCACGTGGGTCGTGCATCAGACTGTGATGTGAGCACCAAAACTTGGGCAGAGCAAAACCTAGCTCGCTCGCCCAGCTATAGGCCTGATTTTTAGCATCTGCTGTCACCAAAACAGCAGAATCCCGTTGGTTTTTACATCTTGACACTACGTACAGGCAGAGGCGTGCCATGTTTCCACACAAAACCGATTTTATTATTCCAGATGGATACAAATAAACCAAACAGCTACAGTAACTCTTACCTTTATGCCTATTCCAGGCTGTTAGAGACTTACTGGCTACATTAAATATTAAGCTGTTTCCCTATACACTTCAAAGAGCAGGGTTTTTTTCTTTTTTTAAAGTTCAGTGGTGTTGAGAAGGCTGTCTGGAATAAGAAATGCCTCTTTCTCCATCTGATCCAGAGACCCTCGATGTCATCGCAAGGCTGAGGTCTTACTATTGATTTCAGCAGGCTTTCGGATCAGCTTAAGAGATTAGTGGAGAGCGGGTCCATTAAGGGCTATAAAAATCAACGATCCAGGTGTATCTTCTCCTTCGGGATGTCCGTTGTATGGAAACATTCCAGCAACAGCTAGGCAGACTCCAGGCAGTTCCAGTCATCTAACAGTGGCCCACAGGGCACGTTCCTCAGATGGTTATACCTCAGGGAGCTCCGGCCTCAGCTGTTTGGACGTGCTGGGTGCTGCACAAGAAGAGGTGAAGTTCAGCCCTGAAATGTGGAAGTGAAAGAAAAGCGGCCGTGAGGATGGAGTCAGTACAGGAGTGTGACAGCCCGGCCCCATTACATCCGTTATCTTTTTGAGATAATCCTATTTAAAATATGTTTTCTCCTAAACATATTTCCCAAGTGTCAAGCTTAGTTTCTCTGCTCAATACTTGAGCAAAAATCCCGTCATTTTAAACAGGTATTCGCCTAAATCTGAATGGTTGTTAAGTGATAAATAACGTACCACGCTGAAATGAAACGTGCTTCTCTCTTTCCCAGTTGGTCTCATGCGCTGTCGTTTGTTTCCTGGAAAACCTGGATGACATCTGGCTTCCTCGCGAGCTGCCGTGCCAGTGTGCCCGTGCTATCCGGCGTGTCCTGTAGCCCGGCGCAGAGCAGGATCCGTGCAGCAGCCGCCTGCTGCCCAGCACACGCTGCGTGCAGGGCTGGGGGGGAAACAAAATGTTGAGACAGGAGCCGAGATTGCCCGGTGGGTTTGGCCTCAGCCCGCTTCAGACGCAAACATCGGATTCCCGGTGAAGGAAACCGAGTCAGCGGAGGGAACAGGTCGAGGGTGAAAAATGACTTCTCCCAGTTGCAACACCCGGCCAACTGGTGCGATGGTGCAGCAGGACTCAGCTGCCGCGACCATGCATACTACAGCAGCAGTGGGATGACTAAACCTGCCCAAGCAGGGGATAGATCCTCTTCCGCAACCAGCCACGCTGGTAGAAAAATGATCAGCCCGGCTTACCCCAGCTACTTCCCCCATCTTCCCCCCTCACAGGTTACTAGTCCCTCAATCCATCGAGCAGTACTAACCTGGCTGAGTCAAAGCTAAGCGGGTTTGCAAACATACTGGGAGTATTTAAGCCAGTCATGGGCAGAGGGTGCCCACGGCAGGAGGGGGAGGCTGTGGGACAGAGCAGGCAGAGCAAAAGGCTTCTGGGCTTCTTACTGCTCTGTGTTTGGGGTGGGTTTAACAGTGACGTGCAAGAGAGGGGCTTCAAACCATCAGAAAGGTTTCCATGCACCACATGGAAAGAGCATCCCACAGGAGGAGGCTGAAATACTCCAGCCTAAGCCCTAGTTTGTCCCGCAGACCCCTACAACAGCCGGCACGCTGATGCGGAGTGGCTCCAGCACAGTTAGGCAGTCCTGTTACGCTTGGCTTGCGTAGCAGGGTGAGCCAGCCTTGATCTCCTGGCCTAATCCTGCACAGGGGCGAGTACCTTTTACACTGAGGGTAGTTAGCTCCTGCTGCGGGCTGATGTTGGCCATGAGGCATCCCGATCCCCATGGATAATCCACGCAGGAGACTTTGCAGGAGCAGAGTCTGGGTGAGAAGCTCCCCAGGACGCAGCGACACTAACACAGCAATGGTGCCAGGGAACGGGGCAGCTGACAGGCACAAGGAGCCACCACAAATGTCCCAGGGTTGGACGAGTTCAGCAGGGCTCGAATTTACTCGCTGAGGGGGCGGAGGGAGAGATCAAGAGATACAAGACTGTTCATGCTCGCCGCTGAAGCGTGTTATTAAGCAAACCCAAAGACTGGGTAAGTTGCCAATTTTGGCAATGGCTGAAACCATTTATATACACTTTTTGAGAGCGACGTGCTGATGCAAGAGATGCCTCATACTCTTACGCTGGGAATGCCAACTCACTGGCATTACTATAGCGACTATATTTACATTCAAGCTCTCTGTTATTTGCTCATAAGCCATTCCTAGGCAGTTTGCTAAGGAATTGAGGCTTAAGAGCTTGTGCAATCATTGGATTTGTCTGCCCACCCTAACTGTTTCGAATTGGCTAATTTCAACCAAATTGGATGGCGAGGCAGCAGGATCAAAGATACTAAGCTCCTGAAAGTTTCATGCAAAATAACAGCTGGGTAAAGAGAAACATCAATTAGCATCTCTGTTCTTCCCCCCAAGGGAAAGGCCCCAGTGCAGGCTCAACCACACCATTAGACATCAGAAAGTCCAGCAGGAAGAGAGTCAGTGAATGAAAGCTGCAAAAAAAAACCCCAAGCTTTGCACGTCATGCTGCTCCAACAGCCTTTCGCATACGTGCATCTGGCACCTCCTTGCACGCTCCACTGAGTGGACGCAGCGCGGGCTGCTTTGGAAGTTGAGCTCCTGTTACTAAAGCACACTCTCGCTGTCATACAGAGGGTGAACAAATAGCTCGGTAGCCTTACCGGAACGGCTCTTCTCATCCTTTGCGTGGATATCAGCACCAAGGGACAGCAGCGTCTGGATGGTGTGCACGTGTCCTTCCTACAGTGGTGAGCACAGGCACGTGGAATTCAGAATCAGCTCTGCACAATTTCTCACCTTTGCATTTAGCAGAGATAACACAGGCCTGAAAAGAAAGGAGACCGCAAGCGATCTGTCCCTAACTGGATATGGCACCTGGAAGGACGCAGACACAGATCTACTCCGTCACGGTCAAATCTGGGGCTACCAGGAGCTGCTTCAGGCTCCAGAGGATCTTACAGCAGCTGGAAATCAGGGTTGGCTGCCAGCAGCAGTGCAGAGTGGGTCCATTAGCCAGGGTTTGCCCAGACACAGCAGACACGCTGCCGTTACCCCACGGGGACTGGCCAGAGAGATGCCACTGGGCACCTTCTCCAGCCCTTCTGCTGGCAGCCCATGAGAGGATTCGGAGCTTGGCCCTCGGTCAGCGTGTCTGCTCGACTTGCATGGCCCTGGCAGCAATTTCAACCCAGAGGCTGAAAAGACAAGAGGCATCCCAGGAGCATAATTCTTTCTGCAAACATTTAACGCTGTTTTAAAATCAAAAATGTTCAATTAAGACCAACAGTGCTTAAAATCACGCTACAGCGCAGAGCTGTCTTTGGTGGTGCTGGTCAATAAATCCACCTTGCACAGCCAGGACCTCGAGGTGTGAGGAATTTGGAGGATTGTCTCCCAGCGCGGCTTTACCTTTGCCGGTGGCTGTGGAGGAGTTAATGCACAAGCGATCTCTGACAACTAGGTGACACAACCTAAAGATGTTTCTTAATAGCAAATTAGCGCACTAATTTGTCAACTGGTCTTGCCTTTGCCTCTCCAGTCCTCACCTCCAATCAAGCAACTCCATTAAAATTGCTTTTAACTTCAGCTTGCCACAGAGCTGTAGGATCCCTGCCTTACCTTTCCTAATTGGCAGCTGGCTGTTAAAGGAACTAAATGTCAGCAAGAGGCCGTCTGTTTTCCTACACCATAAATCCACTTCAAGTACCACGGGGATCTAGAGTTGCTCTTACTGAGGTGTATTTCAGCTCAGAGAGCAGAACCTGTTGCTGATGTGAACTGTTGCGTATCTGCCTGCGGTACCCCCGGGCACCGGCATTTCCTAAAGGATTACTCCAGTATTTGTAACGCCCTGTGAGAAGACGCAGAACGCCACTTTTACACACCGTCACAACCCACAGTGTCCTCTCTCTTTCCTCTGCCAGTAGGCAATTTTAAACACTGTAGGTGAAAATGCAACACAGTCCCCACCCCCCTCCTCTCTGCACAAGCTTCTCCTTAAATAAA
The DNA here is from genome assembly GCF_011004875.1 of Balearica regulorum gibbericeps. Classification (NCBI taxonomy): domain Eukaryota; kingdom Metazoa; phylum Chordata; class Aves; order Gruiformes; family Gruidae; genus Balearica; species Balearica regulorum. Next base: position 1,867,383 of record NC_046184.1, on the reverse strand, counting down.
TCCTCTCTCCCTAAATAACGAGCCTGATTTTGTAATTACTTCTTCGATGCAATGAATTAGTCTTTGTCGTGCGGCATGAGAATGGAAGGCCCTTATTTTTATCCCCACCACCCACTCTTTTCCCCCATTATCGTACGACTCAGTAGCATCTTCCCCCTTGCTCAAGGCTCCCGTTTCCCGGCTGCATGCACACCCCCTCTCAGTGGCAAAGACAGCAAGCCAGGAACTGCTTTAGCTGCCACAGCCTTGGCACAAATTGAGTTGAAAGCATAATTTGATTTTCATGTATTTATAAATGCAAAGTAATAAGAAAAGAAGGAAAAAAAAAAAAAAAAACCACCAGCCAAACAAATGATGCTGTAAATATAAAGTGACACTGAGCCTTGGGAAGGAAGAGAAACCCATCAAATCGCTCCCCAATCAGCCGCTCGCCAAGACAGAGCTGGGATCTTCTCCAAGGCACATTATATTCCCCAATAGCCTTGCTGTTAAACGTACCCTTGGCAACCAAAAGGGCTTTCAAGATGGTTTCTCAGAGCATGAGGAAGGGAAGCTGGGAGAAAGGCCTCCTTTGTGGGAGCCAGCAAATGCCACGGCTGGGTCCTGCTGGAGGAGAATACTGTTGCCAGCACTCCCAGTAAGTGTCATTGATGCTTTTGTAGGAGTGAGGCACTGGGACGTTGCTTCGTTCCCACTACAAGTCTAGTCTGGGCTCTGAGTGCTGCATGTTAAAGCTCATGAGGTTTAACATGCAGGGATTTGAGCAGGGACCTTCCCTTGCCACCGGGTGCCAGCATGTTGCACACCATGGTGCGACAGAACCAAGCGGAAGGGAGGCAGCAGGGTCCCAGGAGGGATCCTGGGCAGCGGTGAGGCCGTTGGGATCTGCTCCGGGCTCCCAGGGAGGGTTGCAGGACCCACAGCCCACCAGCCCCGCTTCCCGCACAGGCATGAGATGGGAGGAGGAGAAAGCTCAAACAACTCTCACTGCCTGGAATTCAAAACAGCTCCTGCGTGAAGGACACAGATAAGCACCAGGGAGCTCCCTCCGCTCTTCCACCTCTCCTTTCTCACATCTGACCAGAATCCGGCCTTACTGGGACAAACAGTTGCTGTTTCACAGCGCATCAACCATCTTCTGTCCAGCAAGCTGCTGACATGAAGACTTGGCCACTGACCTGCTGTGACCCAAACCGCCAGGGCTAAAGAAAGACAGAGAAAGAAATCTGAGCAGTGTTTCATCCACATCTCCTCTGCCAGGCAAGTGAGAAGACACTTGTGAAGAACTGTCACAGCTCATGAACTGTTGGTACCTACCCAACAACTAGCAGGGTGGACTCCCTTCAGGTACTGCACTTTGGTCCAAAGAACCTCCGCTCGTGAATGATCCCACTCAGTTTATTAACCCGCAACGCGGTCAGCAGCATGGGCAGGAGGGTGGTGAACAGAGGAATTCAGATATCCACCGCCACCCTGCAGACAGCTGGACACACTTAACAAAGGTCTAAAAACCACCAAACAGGGTGTCGGACTGGTCAGGAGCAGACAGAGTGACAGAGGATGAGCTAGGAATGTAAATCCGTCATCAGTGGTGAACAACTAAACCAGCCTGATTTCAATGCCTCCCGGTAGCATACCAACTGGCAGAGATTTTGTAGAGGGAACCTGGGAACAGGGACAAACCTTGGCTGCGTAGTGTAGCGCTGTGAGCTGGAGGGTCGTCGCTCTCTCATTGACATTGACACCCAGCTCGGAGACAAGGAATTGGATGGCTTCATCCTGGGCCGTGACAGCTGCCTGGTGCAGAGGTTGAGCACCCAGCGCGTCCATGGCTGTAGGACAGGCCTGGAATGGGGGAGGAGGGAAAGGGAAAACAATGAACAGCCTGGCCAAACCTTCCAGGACAATCATGGGCCCAAGCAGAATCATGTCTGCCTGGCACGGCTGTGGTGACAGCAAGGAACACGTGGGACGTCATCAGCGGGACCACTGCAGTTGGTAACGCCATGATAGGCACCCTCAGCAAGTTTGCCAATGGCACTAAGCTGTGTGGTGCGGTTGACATGCTGGAGGGAAGGGATGCCATCCAGAGGGACCTGGACAGGCTGGAGAGGTGGGCCCGTGCGAACTGCATGAAGTTCAACAAGGCCAAGTGCAAGGTCCTGCACATGGGTCGGTGCAATCCCAAGCACAACTACAGGCTGGGCGAGGAATGGATGGAGAGCAGCCCTGAGGAGAAGGACTTGGGGGTGTTGGTGGATGAGAAGCTCAACATGGCCCAGCAGTGTGCGCTTGCAGCCCAGAAAGCCACCCGTGCCCTGGGCTGCATCAAAAGAAGTGTGACCAGCAGGTTGAGGGAGGGGATTCTGCCCCTCTACTCCGCTCTGGTGAGGCCCCACCTGCAGTGCTGTGTCCAGCTCTGGGGACCCCAGGACAAGAGAGACATGGAGCTGTTGGAGCGAGTTCAGAGGAGGGCCACGAAGCTGATCAGAGGGCTGGAGCACCTCTGCTATGAGGACAGGCTGAGAGAGTTGGGACTGTTCAGCCTGGAGAAAAGGCGGCTCCAGGGAGATCTAATTGCGGCTTACCAGTACCTGAAGGGGCTACAGGAAAGATGGTGAGGGACTGTTTGTCAGGGAGTGTAGTGACAGGACAAGGGGGAATGGGTTCAAGCTGAAGGAGGGTCAATCCAGATTAGATGTTAGAAAAAAATTCTTTACTCTTAGAGTGGTGAGGCACTGGCCTAGGTTGTCCAGAGAGGTTGTGGCTGCCCCTGGCTCCCTGGCAGTGTTCAAGGCCAGGTTGGATGGGGCTTTGGGCAACCTGGTCTAATGGAGGGTGTCCCTGGCCACAGCACGGGGGGTTGGAACTAGATGATCTTTGAGGTCCCTTCCAACCCAAACCATTCTATGATTCTATGATTTGCAGACCAGAGCCAGCTCTTTGCTCAGCTTGTTAAGGGATAAGCAAAACTAGTACCAAAAAAGAACAAACCCTCGCCTCTCTTCTGCTGGAGCATATATGATGGGTTTCAACTCCTTAAACCAGCAAGGAACAACCCACCTCCAATGTCTGTGCTGGTGGAGAAGAATTTGGACACAGGTAAAGGGAGATGGGTAGATGACCTCATGAGATCTCTTCTGTGAGTCTCTGAACATGAACCGCAAAGACGTAAAATCAAGAAGGGTAATGGAAGTAATACACAGTGCACCCATCTTAAAGGATATAATCCAGCCTCTTGAAGTCTAGTGGGCCTGACTCATGGTTTTATAAAACCTAGAAGGTAGCAACATTGCCATTAGCGTTTCCAGTGCTGCTTCATGGCAGTAAGCCAGGGCACCACAACGAGGAAATTAAATCAACTATTCCATCCTCATTGCCTGAAACGTGAGACTAAAAACGTAAGCAAACTTCACAAATGTTTTATCCTGTAAGGGCCAGATGAGCAAAGACAAGCACATGATCATCTCGTTAAGTCAACAAGCACCTACACACTCAAACACAACCTGGGCATCAAACCATCTCTGCTGGGTGAGGCTCTGTGTAACGGCCGAGTAAATCCAAAGGTTGTGATCTCGAGAAGTGTGGTACCACATTCCCTGGCGCACTCCACGCCACGCTGAGGGTTGAGCTGGCCCATTCAACCTGCCAGCATGGCACAAACAGATTCACTGGTTTTGCCGTGCTCGCTTTCTGCCAAGCCAGCGGGCTGCACCGGTTCAGCGTGGTGTCCAATAAACACTGGAGCTGGTGTAGGGGAGAGGACCCGTGAGGGCAAAGGAGGTGAGAAGGGAGCACAACCCCACCTCCATGAGAATCAGCCATTAGGTGGGCTCCAACTACCTCACATCAGTTCAGCAGTCAATAAATAATGCAGCGGTTTGGTTCCTACTACGCACAATTGGCTCTAACGACATCCTGGTTACGCCTTGTATGTTGGAGGAAATTGGAGATTATAGGAAGACAACACAAGAGCAGCAGCTGTCACGAGAGACGGAGGCCAGAGATGAGCTGCTGCCGGTGCAGCCAGACACTTCAGTGTTATCCACCCTCAGCGCTGCCAGGAGAGCCTCCCCGCTGAGTCCCGGCACTCCCAAGCACAGGTCTCGGCTTTGACACAGCTGCCCCTGCGGCGCTGGGCAAATCCTGTCCCCTCCCACCGCTGCCTTCTCTCTCCATCTGCCTTCACCAGCTATGGTGAATATATATCCATGCCCCAGGGTGAGATATTCCCCCATGAGTTGCATCCCAGTGGCCTTACTCAGCAAAATCTTGCTCATCTCCAAGGGGGAATTTCTCTTCTTTTGCAGTTTGCTTCTTTACAATTTGGGAATTTGCTTCCGGTGAATGTGCAGATTGCTCATCCTGACAGTCCTAGGTCAGGCCCTGGAGGAGGGAGGTGAGGGGTTTGGCACCTACCTGGTGTTTTTCCAGGAGCAGCCGGGCAATGTTGACATGCCCATTCTGGATGGCATCCATAAAGGGAGTGACTCCACATTTGTCTCTGCTGTCAGGTTTGTACTGGCACCTGGGAAGGAAGACAAAAGCCAGGATAGAATTGTTGGCAGCTCTAAAATCCTTACGGCATCAGTTGCTTTGCATTGGCAGGGCAGGAGACTATCAGCGGATGGGACTGGAAAAGGCAGATATAAAGCCTACCCATACACAGATCATGCATAAACCTTTCTCGGTGCTTTACAGCTTGGGGTTTTTGGGTCAGAGATCTGGTACTCAGCTGGTGCAGCTTGTTCAGGCTGCAGGAAAGCCAGAACTCTTCAGCTCATTTGTATTTCCCTTGTCCTCCAAGCAGAGGATCTCTGGAAGGGGTAAGGCGTGCACTGGCAGAAGGGAAAACCATATCCTTGTGTAATAACATCACGTATAAAATCAAAGCCCACAGGTCTCATTCAGCTTAAAGTTCCAATGAAATAAGAGAAGACCAAATTAAAATTGAAAGCCTGGCTCAGATCACAGGGCTATGTTTATGCTGGGCCAAGCATGGACAGGAATTAACAAGGCAGGGACGAGTCAGCTAACGGGAGCTACTGCTACAATGCCTGGGGGAAGCTGCTCCAGCTCTGGCAGCGACGGTTAGGAAGGTAACAGGGTCAGGGTGACTGGGCTCTGGCTGATTTAAAACCACTTCACAACAATCTCCCGGGAGTTGCAGCCTGAAAATAAAGCCTGGAGGCTGAGTCCAGCCTAGAGGAGCTGCGCCCAGAACCGATCTGCCAGAAAACTGTTTTGTTATCGTATGGCCTCGGACACATCAGAGGCAATGACAATGAATCAGCACAGAAAGACAGCCGAGTTATACAACCAGGGCTTATGTCATAGCAAAGTCACAGCCCATCGGAGCCCATCCAGAGAGCATCCTTGTCTCAAAGGCCCCTAACCGGCCGTGAAAAACCCAGAGGAAAGAGAGACGGCCTCGGGATCACACGCAGAGCAGCTGGGCTTCCCGAACGGCATAAATGCCCTTTGTGTCCAGGCGGCTGGCGGTGGTCAGGAGACGGGGGAGAGCGGGGAGGCAGAGGCAGTGCCAGGAGGAAGCCTGCTTACCGCTCCAGGAGTAGCTCCACAACATCAAAACAGCCATGCATTGCTGTGAGAGAGAGAGGAAGCGCAGGGTTAATTTATGTTTTCACGCCATCGTCCACCTATGGTGGAACATAATCAGGTTTCTGACCCTTTTGGCTTACTCATGATGCGGGAAGGGATTGCAAGAGGCTTTAAATTCAAAGCTTCTTTTATTTTTTGTAATTAAAACGTTGTCTCCAGATCTCAAACCTTCCCTGCCCCTGATCCTATAGGAAAACACCAGATAAATTGGGGAAAAAGCATGCATATAGGCAGCATTTGCTTGTAACTGCAGAGTGCATGCATGAGACCCTACATCCAATTAAAGTGACACAAAGATCTTTTCTTGCAAGTATTTGTTAATCCCTGAAGTGAAATCTGTGAGAAGCGAAATGAACACAAAGCAGGGAGCTGGTGAATAGCTGGATGGCATTTCCACCCCTCCTCAGCCACTCAAACTACCCATCACTCCCATCTCATCATCCTAATGAAGCATCCTCACCCAGACAGCATCTCGGAGGAAAAGCAACAGTGGGGGAGGATTTGAACATCATGCACTGAAATATTCTTTTTTTTTAAAAAAAAAAAAAAACCAAACCAAACACATCGTATGACAGCAATGTGTGGACAGCCTTAACCTGGCTTTTTTTTTTCTGCAGGTCATTTTGCAAAACAAATGAAATACATTAAAGAAAAAAAAAAATCAAACCAAGCCCAGAGCTGCTACATCAGACTATTTACTCTGTGCAATGAAAGAAAGGCCCTCGACAAATGTGTGTTACCAGCAATAACCTTCAGACGCAGCTGCACAATAGATGCTCTTTGAAAGCCCAAGGAAGGGTTTCCATCCTCCCAGATCTGGGCTGTTTGCTCCTGCTCCCTCCCTGTTTATCACCCCTTCACCTGTGCTGATGTAAATACAGGCAGAGCCACATTGTGAAAAGGATTTTTGAAAGGAGTTTTTTAAAAAACCCAAGCCATGTGAAGAAAAAACACCCCAAGCAACACGATTACATCATTTAACAGCAACAGAGATGCAAGAAAGCTGCAACGCTCAGATCCACTGTTGCACTCCACTTCCTCTAATTACATCTCCCCGGCTCTTCTGCCTCAGGCTACGGATATATGAAGCAGCAAAGCTTAAGGAATCAACCCCCCCCCAAAAAAAAAAAAAAAATTGCACGGAGGAGAAAATTACCCATCATCTATCCAGGTATAACAGTGCCAGGAAGCCAGCTGGACCGGTCACGGGTTAATGTGCTCACATCCACACCCTTGGGATATAAACTATTGAGATGCAGTTCATCTTGATATGATTTCCCCCGGCAGCTCCAGCATCGTCTCTGGCCCCTCGCCTCAGGAGTTGTGCCTGTGTAAGTGGGCTACGTGCTGGTGTGTGTGGGGATGCTGACATCAGCACCCACCAAGCAGCAGCCCTCAGCATCATCCTGCCTTAAAATTATGCTGGAGACAAAGGTGGTTTAAGCAGCTCCAGCCCTTCCTGCTGCCCAGTCGCTCCCACACCAGCTGCTGCTCTACCAATGCGTGGTCTAACCTGCACCAGTAAAATGACCAGAAATCAACCCAAAATCATGGGTTGCTGGCTTTGCCACAGGGAACGTCAAATGTGGGGGGCCACACAGTGGTGGAGACACCTCTATGGAACAGTGAGAACAGGGCGCTGGATCCCACCCTCGCTGTCTGTACCCCCACCTCCCACGCGCTATGAGGCAGAGAGGAGACTTTTAAGTTTGAGGTCACAAGTACTCCTTTTCCCCAGGACAGTCCTCACCCCACTCCTGACCCTGTCCCCCAGACCCTCAACCCCCAGATCCCAACCCAACGTCCACCTCTCTGCAGGGAGAGGGCTGAGAGGGGAGGGGGCTGCGAGCCCAGACACGGAAACACAAGACATAGGATTGAGGAGGAATAGGAGAACGCACAAGTAAACGAGGAGTAGCCACTTCTCATTCAAGCAACCTGCTCCTCGCTGCCCAGACTGAAACATCAAACAACTCATTAGCTATTTTTCATTCCCAGGGCAAGCACAAGGACTAAGGTGCAGCCAGTGCCCCTGGGCTGGGAGCGTCACTGCTGATGAGCACAGTGCGGCAGACAGGCAGCTACTGAGGGACAGAGAAGTAACGGGAATGACAGCCAAGGAGCAAGATATCCAACAGATTAATTACAGCACAGCAGGGGTCTTCTCATGGTACGTTGGGGCTTTCTGGAGAGTCGATCCCTATTAAATTCTTTGGGAAATGAGTTTAGGTAGCCACAGCTTTGATTGGTGGCTCCCCACACTCATCTCTCCTGCAGAGACACCGCCGAGCGCTGGGACACACAGCCTGATCTCTGTTCAGGGATGGGGCATGTTTCAGATTCAGGTCAGCCACCAGCCTCCTGTCCCAAGCCTGGCCCACAACGTCATCCAGACTTGATGTCACACACTTCTCCCTTCATCATCCACTCCCACTGCATCTCTGGAGAGCAGAGTTAAGGGGATTTAAGTTCTGGGAAGACACATGCTTGATAAAGTACGTACTGCCTAGCTTGCATGGGTCTGTGGGTAACCAGACCCAATACTCTGGAAGGGGCAATGAGAGACAGCAGGACAAACGTCATTCTGCGTGAACAGATATTTGGGCCATTCAACTTATTAACGCTCAGAGGACTGAGGCATACCTTATGCATCGTTTATAAATTAAAATAAATCACTCCCCCATCTTAAGGATGAAAGAGTGAGGAAGCCAGAAACTAAATCCAAACTGCCTCCTGGTCACCGCTCCGCTAACCGTGTCCTTCTTCTCCCCATCATGCCTACAGATGATGTCTGTGGTTCCTCAGACCAGTTCAGACCCTTTATGTGTCCTTTTAAACCACTGAAAAGGGGATTCAGACACCGTAGGCTCCAACCCTAACAACTATTCCTGCATATTCCCAGCAGAGACTGTCCTTTTCCTTTGCAGAAAGGCACCTGGATTTCTCACCACTCAATGCTACCTAATTTGTGAGGATAACAAAACCTGTGACGCTTCTTCTGGAGGTAATGCCTAGAGACCCTACAGCTCTTCAGATCTGCCATAACGACCTCACCCACCAAGCGTTCAGACAAAAAAGGATTCTTTCAAGAGATATATCTCTTATAAAAACTGACGACAAGACTATAAACCAAACTAGCAAAAATGTTCATCAACAGGTAGGTCCCAAAAGGTGCCTCTCAGCACCTCTGCTGGTTTTAGGACTTTTAAAATGCCAGGATATGCTTGGAGCCTTGCAGATTTTCCAAGTGCAATTCACAGCTTTATACGCCAGCAAGAGAAAGTGTTTTGCAACGTATTCCGAGCCGTGGGAGCTCGGACTTACCTGTCATAGGGAGGCAGAGAAGGGAGCAGAGATGGAAATGAACACCCTGGTTGAAGGAATCAGCGGGTGATTATGAATGCTCCTGGTGTGGATCCACCAATCCCAAGGGAGCATAACTGTCATTCACCGCAAAAACATGCTTTAAGCACAGGCAAAACCCAATGCCACGGGAACTGAGGATCTTCCAACCTCATAAGCTGAGTCTCTGGCACATCACTAAGAAATACTAAGGCTAATTCTTGCTGTTTATTTATCAGAAAGCAACTAAGATGAGTGTCTGTCCTGAGGTGAAACACTGCAAAGAGGCAGCAGAGCACTGTTAGCAGACTGAAGTTCAGAGAGGTGAGCTCCCACTAATGCCCACCACTAGCCTCTTTTCATTTAATTTCAATAACTTAGTATTTAACCATTTCCCTGCGTTTTTCTATCAAGATTGGTCACACTTTGCTTCTCGAAACTAAACGTGAACTAAATGAGCCCCTTTCTGTTCTCCACTGCCGCTACAGCCCTCTCTTCTCTTCCAACCTGTCTGGTGGCAATGGGACCCTCTTTTACCTGCAGTGTGCAGAGGAGTTCTCTTTATTGTGCTCTCCGTGTCCCAGCTGCCCGGAGACACATCCAGCAGGTACCGGAGGACCGGGGGATGGCCCTCCCGGCTCGCGATGTGGAAGCAATTCCAGCCATCCTTGTTCTTCAGCAGCGGGTTGGCTCCATGCTCCACAAGAGCTTTAATCACCTCCAGGTTTTGCCTGGTACAAGCCATCATTAGGGGAGTCCTAAAAGAAAGATGAGGCAAATGTAATAACTGGAGAGACAGCGCTGTACGAGCCTGATGGCTTTTGTTCTAATGTCTGAGCTTGAAGCGTGATTTAAAGTTGTTTGTAGCACTGACAGGCCTGTCTAATAAAACAGAGAAGCTCAGTGCCAGCTGTGGTAAGCTAGCCAGAGGGAAAATTGATGTGCTAAAACTACTCTGAGGTAGTGGGAAACTCTGCTGGCTAAAGGCAAAGTCCTTCTCCAAGCCCAGGGCTAAATTTATCATCTCGCCTGCATTTGGATGCTTTGACCGAAGCTCACTACGCGCTGCGTACAGAGCCATTGAGATTTTACGGCATTGTTTTTTCATGCAGGTAAAATGGGGTCTGGCTTTTTGGGGACTGTTGAGACAGAGCTGTTAATGTCAGTGTTTCTTACCCCAGCCAGGCAGCTGTGGCTGCAGGCAACAAACCACAGATAACTCCACATCTCCTGGCAGTAGGGCACGAGTGTAGCAGCAAATGCCACTCTGGAACATTTCTGATGCAGAGCAGCTGGCCTGAGAGTGAAGTTTTTCACAGCTTTGTCCTGTTTCACATGCCTGGGAACAACCTTTGATATTTAAAAATATTTTTACAAGCAGAGGAACAGCATCTTCTCCATCCCACAATTTCCAAGCCATGCCTTGCATGGATTGTGCGCGCGCTCCTGGAAATCCAGTGGGTCCATCTGGCAAATAAACACAGCGAACAGCCCATCTCACTCTGCTTTCAACCTCTTATCCAGCAATGACCACATTTTCATATCTGCAACGCACACACTGCAGACTAACAACCACTTCAGCTCCTGCCTGGCAGCAGGACAGGTCCACCACCGAGGTTCTCCTTCCTGGTGACCCATTATCTTCTTGCTTACCCTTCCCCACTCAGGACTGGTGAGGTTGCTGGATCTGCAGCCTCCTTTGGAGGAACAAGCAGAGAGCCACCAGGAGGTGGGCATTAGCTCAGGGTTTACTCGCAAGGGTAACTTGTGGTGCTAAACCCACAGACACATCCTGTGTTTGGCTTAAGTGACTAATTTCACCAATCTCACCACCAGCAACCCTTATTTTCCTTAATTACCACATTATATAACGATAATAGTTTAACTGCGGCAAGTAGGAGCTGCATTCTCCCTTTTATCTGTTTATAAACTTCACCCAACCATCGAACGCTGGGTGCGCGCACGGATCGGACAGAAACCTCTGAGCATTCCCAGAACAGGTGGACACTTCTCCATCTGAGAGGACTTATCTCCTCTTCATCAGCCCACATACATCAGCTGGGAGAGAAAAAAAAAAAACCCAACCATTCCTCTTTCAGGAAAAGCTGCGGCACAAAAACTTCCCACTGCGCAAGAAACGAGAGGACTCGTGGGCCTAAACTGCAGTGAAAGAGACTTGGGTTAGACTTTAGAATGAATGCTCCAGTTTTAAGGACAAGGACAGGAAGCGAAGGGAGATAAAAATCTCCATCGCTGGAGATTTTTAAGAAGAGATTAGGCACGCGCCTGCTGGGGATGCTGGGGTAGGGCTGAGCCTGGAGCTCCGCGTTTCCTGCAGCTCTGTTTCTAGAGAGTGCCTCGGATCAGCGTATATTTTCAATGCAAACGAGACTTTGTCCGAGGGCTGGAACGTGCGCTAGCAAGCACATAGCTCCCCATTTTTAATCCGTGGATGGAAGGGTACTGCAGGCCTATCAAAGAAAACCACGCTTGCAGACGCATCTGCACGCAGCTCATGAGATCTCTGCCTCCCTCTGCTCCCCCTGATGTCAGCACAACGCTGGCACAGCCTTCAGTTACGAGGTGCTGCCTTTGTATTTACGTTAGTTCAAGCGTCAAAACAACCTCACCGGGCTTTAACGTTGAGAATCTTTGCTTTCTTTTACAAGGTGATACATAGAAAACTCCCTCCCCAAGAGGAGATTTTGACACTGGTCAGGCCTGCTGCATGTCTGTGGGTTAGACTTTGGTTTTTATTCTCAATTCTCATTCCCTCATCACTTACTTACATGTTACCCATGTGGCAGGCAAACAAAAGCCCTGAAGAAACCAGTTGTTTCTTGGATTGTTGAGGCTATTACTATTATATCAGCAACAAATCTGACCTGACAAGCTCTGTTTGCAAGGGGGAAACAGGAGTAAAACTTACTTTTTATCTTCTTGTTTTAGTTTCTGAGGACTGGGACATAAAAATGTGAATCAGTATCACTGATCCCCATCAAATGGGGGAACGAGGAGAACAAATAGCTGTGGATGAAAGCTTTTAAATTGGATCCACTAATAAAGAAGTAATTTACAACTTTTGCAATAAACAGGGGGAAATCAGTGATAGGGCTGGAATTTAGCCCAGAAAGCCAACCGAATCCTGGGCTGCATAACAAGAACTGTGACCAAAAGGTCAAGGGAGGGGATTCTGCCCCTCTGCTCCCCTCTGCTGAGACCTCCCTTAGTGCTGCGTCCAGCTCTGGGGTCTCCAGGACAAGAAGGACATGGAGCTGTTGGAGCGAGTCCAGAGGAGGCCACAAAGATGATCCCAGGGCTGGAGCAGCTCTGCTGTGGAGACAGGCTGAGAGAGTTGGGGTTGTTCAGCCTGGAGAAGAGAAGGCTCCGGGGAGACCTTAGAGCACCTTCCAGTCCCTGAAGGGGCTCCAGGAAAGCTGGAGAGGGGCTGGTGACAAGGACAGGGAGTGACAGGACAAGGGGAATGGCCTGAAGCTGCAGGAGGGGAGATGGAGATGAGAACTGAGGCAGAACTTCTTCCCTGTGAGGGTGGTGAGGCGCTGGCACAGGTTGCTCAGAGAGGTGGTAGATGCCCCATCCCTGGAAACATTCAAGGTCAGGCTGGATGGAGCTCTGAGCAACCTGATCTAGTTGAAGATGTCCCTGCTCATTGCAGGGGGGTTGGACTAGATGACCTTAAAAGGTCCCTTCCAACCCAAACCAGTCTGTGATTCCATAATTCTAGATGACAGCTCCTACAGTTGCATTCCCACCTTCTGCATCCAAACCCTTTTCAGACATCGCTCTGACCCATGGCATGTCAAGCCAGTGACCTACCAGTCTGCCTTTTTCAAGCAGTCTACGCTCGCGCCTCTCTCCATGAGGTATGAGACACACTCCCCGTGGCCCATGGAAGCCGCTTCGTGGAGGGGTCTTTTGTAGTCGCTATTGAACACCTCAACATCCATCCCCAGCGTCTCTACCAGGTAGGCGAGGACATCCCGGTGTCCGTATCGGGCAGCGTGATGCAGCAGCGTGTCCCCTGAGCGTCCATAGCGTCGGCTCTGCACCGCTGAGCCCAGCACGTCGTCCGGCCGCAGCTCATCCCGGAGGAGGTCCAGTCGTCCTTCCTGCACCAGCCGGAGGAGCGGCCTTGCCATCTCCCCCTCTGCTATGGCTTAAAAATCTGCAAGAAAGAGGCAAAAAAATCAGGATTATGGTTTCAAAATACACAAATATAACGGGTGCTCCCTGGGTAGGGATAAATAGATATTACCTTTCCTCTCAGGAAATACAACCTGGCCTCTGCCTCCAGAAAAACAGAAATTTCCTTTTCCCTCAGCCAAGCTACAATCAGCCTCTCCCTCAGGATAACCAGAAATTTCCCTCTCCCTCAAGATAACCAGAAACCAGCTTCCCCTTCAGGAAAAATGGAAATTTCCTCGCCCCTTAGAAAAACCAGGAACCAGCCTCTCCCTCAGGAAAACCAGGAATTTCCTTTTCCTTTGGGAAAACTAGGAACTGGTCTCTCCCTCCAGAAAATGAGACATTTCATTTCCCTTACGAAAACCAGGAACCAGCTCCAGAAAAACAGAAATTCTCTTTCATCTCTGGAAAAACCAGAAATTTCCCTTTCACTCAGGAAAATTAGAAACTGGCTGCTCACTCAGGAACACCAGAAATTTCCTTTTCCCTTAGGAAATTCTGAAAATTACTTCTCCTTCAGTAAAACCAGAAATGTAATTTTCCCTCAGGAATACCGGAAACCAGTCTCTCCCTCAGGAAAAAGCTATTTCCTCTCAGGAAAGGCAGAAATGTCCTTTTCCCATCGGAAAAAAAAAGAAATTTCCTTTTCCTGTGGGAAAAACAGAACCCAGCCACTCCCTCTGGAAAACCTGCAATTTTCAAGGGAAAAGGAAGTTCCTTCCCCTTAGGAAAACCAGAAAATGGCTTCTGCTTCTGGAAAAACTGAATTTCCCTTTCCCTCAGGAAAAACGGACAATTCCTTTTCCCTCAAGAAAACTAGAAACTGGCCTCTTTCTCCAGAAAACCAGTCATTTACTTTTTTCCCTGAGGAATTATCAGAAACCAGACCCTCCTCCAGGAAAAATTAGAAATTCCTTTCCCCTTAGGAAAACCAGGAATTGGTCTCTCCCTCAGAAAAACCAGAAATTTCCTTTTCCCCCTCCAGAAAACTAGAAGCCAGCCTTTCCCCCAGGAAAAACACACATTCCCTTTTCCTCTTAGGAAAACCAGTTGCTCCCTCAGGAAATCCTGAAATTTCACTTTCCCTCTGGAAAAACATGAAATTTCCTTTTTCCTCTGGAAAACTAATAACATCCATTTCCCTCTGGAAAACAAAAAACCAGCCACTCGCTCAACAAAACCTGCAATTTCCTTTTCCCTCCAGAAAAATGGGAACTTTCCCTCAGGAAAACCCAGAATTTCCCTTTTTTCCCTCAGGAATACCGGGCTCGGGCCTCTCCCTCACACCGAGGACCCACCACATTTCCCTCCCCTCAGCCCACACCGTGACCGGTCCCTTCGCAGGCCGTTCCCTGGCGGTTAAAAACCCACCCACTCTCTGCAGATGTTGCGTGACGTCACGCGGCGACGTAATATCACCCCCGGAGTAGAGCGGGTGACGATAAACAAACTCCGGGAACATTTCTCTCGGCCCCAACAGCCCTATTCCCCCCCCCCCCCCCCGGGCTCATCCGTAACCGGAAATACTGCGCCATTGGGCAGCGCCGGGGCGTTGAACGCTCTCTGATTGGTCATTCTGAAGGGGCGGGGCCGGCGGAATGGTGCGAGGCCGAGCGCGGCGGGAGCGGAGTGAAGCACTTGGGGGGGGGGGGGCCCTTCCGCATAGCAACGGGGGTGGGTCCTTGGCAACGGGGGGGGGGGGCCGAGCAGGGGGGCCCTTGGCTGAGAAGGGGTTAGAGAAGGGACCCCCCTTGAATTGAGGGGGGGCTTTGGCAATTGGGGGGGACCCTCGTATTGGGAGGAGGGGGTTTGGTATTGGGGGGGGGCACAGAGGAGGGGAGCCCTTGGAGGTGGAGGCGGCAGGGGCTGGAATGGGGGGGGGGGAGGGGGCTGTTCGGGGCCATTGGGGGGGCCCTGGGCTGCCGGGGGTCTCCTTGTGCCATGTTGGGGGGGGCACAAGGCTGGTGCATCCATGTGGGGAAAGGGTTTGGAAACAACATGTCAGGAGAGTGGGGGGACGGGGAGCAGCTCTGACCTTCTCCTCCCCAATATTTCTCGTCCCCCCCAGATCTTCCCCCGTCCTCTGTGGCTGCTGCTCATGGCTGATCCTTTCCCTTCACAGCTGGAGTGTCTTCTCGTGGCTGAGGAGTTCTGCTCCCCGGCACGTTCCTTCGGTGACAGGGCCCTGCGACGGAACCTTTGCTCAGCTCTTGTGTCTCTACTGCTGTCGCCAATGGAAAATCCTGGGAAAAAGGAGAAAAAATGAATGCAGGTGAAAGCCTGAGCGGGTCATCTTCTCGTGTTGGGTTTCTGGACTTGAACCCTGTGTCACGGTCCTGGCGTATCAGGGGGTTTGCTGTCCTGGGGTGGGAGAGCAGAGGTTTTGTTTCCTATCCTACATCCAGTCTCATGTGAGATCTCTCCGTGTCCCGACAGCTCCGGGAACGGGCACAGAGCCGGTACCGCAGCTCTGACATTTGCCAGCACCATCTTAAGAGAATTGGGGTGCTTCAACCATTCGTGCTGTTTCATACTTTTTAATTGCAAGTGAGAAATACCATTTTTAAGTAAAATCATAGAATCATTTAAGTTGGAAAAGACCCTTAAGATCTTCAAGTCCAACCATAAACTTAACAGTGCCAATTCCACCACTAAACCATGTCCCTAAGTGCCACAGGACTGTCTTGCATTGTTTTTTTTTTTTTTTTCTTCTTCTTCTTGCCTCATTTGCGGTGTTTTGAGGAACATGGGATGTTAGAAAACAGCCTCCCCAGGGAGCTCAGCGGGTGCTTTTAACGCTGCTCCATCGAGCTGATGTGGATGAAAAGGAGGAAGCAGCATAATGAAACAAACTGGCCCTTGGACCCTGCTGTACGAGATCAGTCGATTACTTTCGTGGCTACCATAAACCTGTTAGAGGAGTTTATCCTCCGCAGCACCGTGTAATATTAAAGTAAAAGTGAAACCGCGTGAGTTGTGTTTTGCTGATAATTCTCCTACGGGAAGGAAGCTCATCCTGTGACGTGGTTTCGGGTTTCTCGTGAGCATTTTTGGTAGAAGCAAGTTGCATTGTTTCTACTTTTTCTGCTGGCAGTCCCGCGTACAGAAAAGAGGAGCTCGTGCAGACTTCAAGTAAGGTTTTTTTAACATAACTCTTAGGTAGTTTTGTGCTCGTTCTCATGGGGAAGAGCTGTGCTGCAAGTGAGTTGCGTTTCCTCCTTAATGGAGGATGCCAGCTGGGATCTGTTTGCGAGAGGCTGTAGTTCTGTGTGTTTGAATGTTGGCTCTGACCTTCCCTGGGCAAATCACTGTCATCTCTCACCGGGGGTTGCACAGTTCAGCCTCTGCAGGCTTCCTCGGCATCCTGGTAATGATCCTTTGCCTTCACTGTATCTGCTTCCTCCATGTTATGGTATTGTAGAGGAGGCCACAGACATGCACAGATTCTGGTTTTACATCATCCTCTTTTGTTCCGAAGCCTTGTACAACCCACGAGTGGAGACCTGGGGTGAAGTTGCTGTTGTAGTGACTGCTGATGTGTCGCCTTGACACGATACATTGCCCTCCTTAGCGTCTCACCAGAGCGTTGTACAAGCTTCTGCTATGATTTATTCAGAGAAACTCCTGGCTGAAACGCTGGGGTTGTCCCATAAAATTTCTGAAAAGAAACTGTGTATTTATGCCTCTGTTAAAGGCGTGGATTCCATATTGTTATTTGCTAACAGTTTGGTTTTGGGGGTCTCTTTTTTTGCATGTTGGCAAAGCAGTGAAGCGATTCAAGAAAATGCACCTCACGGCCGATGACTGCAAAGCTCTCGCACAGAGCGCAGAAGGTTCATCCTCCTTGACGCAGCCGTTGAGTCAAAGACAAAGTAGAGGAGATGTAAACAGGAGCCTCCATCCCACCCATCGGACAAGGAGACATCAAGGAGGTACACCGATTGCGAATACTTTGAAGGCTGAGGGATTTGGGGGGAGAAAAATGCTCATATGGTGTGGAACAAAAGGGCGCTGTGTAGTCCATTGTCAAATTCGTGCTGATAGGAGAGTAATGTCAGGCGGGGTGGGCGTAAATGGAAGAAATTGGTTGGGTTTGAGTGGTGTGTGGCAAAACTGGGCTTAAGCTCTACCTCCGCAAAGTCAAATGGCAAGAAAAGGAGATACCTTTGAATACTTTCCTCTGTAGAGGAGCAAGTTTGCCCTTGCATGTGTGTTTAGTCTCTCCTCACACCAGAAATGCCTCCATGTCTCTATCGCTGAGCTGTCGGAGACTACGTGGAGAGAACAGCAGCTCTCCCTGAGGAACACTACAGTTAGGCACTATTAATGATGTGACTCCTGCTTCTAGATGCTCTTTAGGATACTTATTAAATAATAACAAGCTGTTTAGATATATACGACTGCAAGAGTGTCGTTGAGCACTAACCAGATATTAATGATCTTTGACTTTACTGGGAGTGGGAAACATTGTGGTACGCAACTTGTAGATGTGGGTTTCAAAAGTGCCGAAGCCTTAGAGGGCTTTTGAGGATTGATAAGACTGAGCTAATCTGCACACGACAGGGCTCAGGGCTCGAACAGAAGATGAAAGAGCTATTTTCAAATAGCTAATAGTGCAGGGTTAAAAGCCCAGCCTCAAAACCTGCCTAGTGACAAGAGAGCCTACGCACACGTGTAGGCGAGGAGACAGGTGGAAAGCAAAGAAAAAACCTCCTGAGTTATTCCTGAGCTCCTGAGTGCCTTGGTCACTGTGGAAGGTGAGACTTGGGAGCATTTCAGTGTTTCCCTGGGAGGCCTGGGGATCTGTCTGTGCCTTGGTGTGAGCCGACTCGCTTAGAATCATAGAATCACGGAACAGTTTGGGTTGGAAGGGACCTCGAAGCCCATCTAGTTCCAATCCCCTGCCAGGGGCAGGCACACCCTCCACTAGCCCAGGTTGCCCAAAGCCCCATCCAACCTGCCCTTGAACACTGCCAGGGAGCCAGGGGCAGCCACAGCTTCTCTGGGGAACCTCTGCCAGGGCCTCAGCACCCTCACAGGGAAGAAGTTCTGCCTCCCATCCCATCTCCATCTCCCCTCCTGCAGCTTCAGGCCATTCCCCCTTGTCCTGTCACTCCCTGCCCTTGTCACCAGCCCCTCTCCAGCTTTCCTGGAGCCCCTTCAGGGACTGGAAGGGGCTCTAAGGTCTCCCTGGAGCCTTCTCTTTTCCAGGCTGAACAACCCCAACTCTCTCAGCCTGTCTCCATAGCAGAGGTGCTCCAGCCCTGGGATCATCTTTGTGGCCTCCTCTGGACTCTGTCCGACAGCTCCATGTCCTTACTGTCCTGGGGAGTACTTCACAGAGAACATCTGCTGGTGAGCCAGGACAAGACACCAGGGTCCTAGACATACTTTTCCATTTTTTTTGTCAGTGACATCTTTGACTATCTCACTTTAAAAAAATCTAGTACTCTTAAATGCTGCATGTTTTAGGGTACTGGAGTCAAACACTAGCAGGGAAGCTGTTGTTTTTAAGGAGCAAGTGTCTTACAAATCAGATCTCTCTAAGCTACACCTTCATGAACATCCAGAAATAAAATACATTAAAATCAGCAGTAGCTGCTTGTGATTTTTTTCTTCTCGAGTTGCTTCTTAGTGAAACATCAGGATATTTTGCAGACTAGCAAGAAATGGCTGTTTATCCTCTTAAAGTTCTTGGTCTCTCTTATAGTGTGGTAGGAGCAGCCTGCTAGAGGCTTGGTGCTGTGACCTTCTCATGGTGCAGAGCAGTAGTTAAACCCTGAAGCTTTCCTAAAATCTTAGTGTGCTTCTTGTTCACCAGGTTAAGAACAATAAATAACTGCTGGGAGCCCAACCTCAGTCTGAGGTACACCACAACAGCTCAGATCTTGAATTTTGTTTCCTTCCTGTTTCTGTTTCTTTGGCTAGTGGAAAGATCTCCCATGAAATTCATTCTGCAGCTGTGTTTCTGTTTAACACACCTCTGCTGTGTTATGTAGCTGAGGATTGTTGATCTGAGAGATTGTTATGCAGACCATATCTTTTTCTAGAAGCTAGGGAAGGTGTCAGATGTACCTTTAGAGCGCCCAGATTATGTGGACAGTGCAAAGAGATGAACGTTGTTCTGTTGATTTCCATAGGTTGCCAGAGAAGCAATATGAAGCAGGACAGTTCATCGGTAGTAGGCTCGTATGTCTGTAAGGAACCTTGTGGAAATAACTACCTCCTTACACAAGCTCTGGTCTCCTTGTTAGCTCAGTTGTTTCTGTTGACTTCATGCTCTTCCTCCTTCTGCAGGCCAAGGTCAGCAGAAGAGCATCACTGATTACTTCAGGATCTCTCAGGCACATCAAGTAGGTACCGGTGGGACGAAGAACTGTAGAATCAAAGAAGAGCTGCTGGATCCCATCTTCACTGAACCTGATGATTCCCTCAGCAGTGTCTCCACTGTGATGGAGATCAGCAGTGATTCCTGCTCTTTTCTGGAGGATGAAGACTTTGTACCAGCTCCCAGGGTAAGCTCCAGAAAATGGCCTCAATTCACTGCAGCTGCAGGCGTTCACAAGCCAGAGCACAATTTGTGGGGTAAGCCTGAGAAGCAGCCAACGGTGGTTCATCCAGAACCCAGCCTGATCAAGCAGGAATGCAGCCAAATCAAGCAGGAACTTGATGATATGGAAATCGAACCAGTCCCTGATGCACACTACGGACTCCTGGGAACTCGTAACTGGGAAGTGCCTCAGGGAAGTATTGACGAGCTGCCTGTTGAAGTCCTGAGGAACATCTTTGCTTTCCTACCAGTGACTGATCTGTATCAGAACCTGAGCCTGGTGTGTCATTGCTGGAGGGAGATAGTCAGGGACCCACTGGTAAGGACTGCTGTGATACTGATTTGAGCCAGTCCCTTCTCCTCCTGCTCTGTCTTAGTCTTGCAGCTGCATGTGTTGCTGTAGGAGCATCCATGCTGTGTCTGTCTCTCTTTGCTCCTTTAAATCCCTTTATTGTCCCCTAATGCCCACATCCTTTCTTATGAGATCTTTTGTCATTTTTTGGTCTTCAGGACTACAGTGGCATCTTCAGATGCCAACCTGGATCAGAACATCAATATTAGGGTAACTTCCCTTGATGCATTCTTCCCATATATGGAAAGAAAACATCCTGTAAGACTCCACAAAATCCCCCTTCACTGTTTTTCTTGCAACCTTTTTTTCTGACAGGGATCACGCAGGAAATTCTGGCTAGCAGACTGGGCAGTGTCCTCTCATGACCAGTCAACGTCACTGTCCCCCAGCCTGTGTATGTGTGGTGTCTTTTGGTTTAGAGGAAAGGCCTTTAACTCTGTTTTTATGGAGCTTGGTTCATCTGGGGTCAAGGCCCTACAGCACAGTCGTGAACCCATTGACAGTTGTTATGGCCACAGGGAGGATCTCTGCATTTCACTTAGAAGTGGTTCGGAGACAGCTGGCACCACTAGACTTGGTCACCACGCTGGAAATCCTCAGCTTGTACAAAGAGAGTGGTGGGGGACTGGTCACAGCCCAGATTTTTGTGGAGGTCCAAGTTTCTTCTTCATGCTCTTCTGATAAATTTGAATGGGCGAGGCTGGACGCAGTACAGGAGGTGTCCTGCACTCAGTGCTTTATCAGCACAGTGTGCATGCTTTGAGCCTGAAGAACTAGAGAGATGCATAGAAAATGCATGCGTTGAATGCTCACTGTGCTCAGGTCCTCTCCCAAGTCTGCTCTTCTCTCTGTTACGCAGCCTAAAAGGCAGCGCCCGGTCTGTTTTTACCGAAGAAGTCCAAACAGCAGGCTGTGGGAGGGTAGGGCTTCATGGACACAGGGATTTTAAGCACTCAGACGCTGCTCAGAGCAGATCTGTGCGATAATGCTGAAAATACCTCCATTCCTTTAATGCTTTGATGTTTGAAACTGAACCAGCATCACCCTGTTCCCATCATTCTAGAAAAAAACAGCCTTTTATAGACATGTTTGCAGGCTATGAGGAACAAGTCTTTCTCTCTTTCCTCTGTTTCCTCTTTCCTTCCCCATCTCACGCTAGGTACTTGTTTCCATCAAGCTGCAGGGACTTTTTGAACTCTAGGTCTTCTTGGGAAGTTGATTAGCTTATTGCCAGAAGAAATCTATTTTCCCATGCTGTGAGATGAAAGATGGTGGTATGTGCTTCACATTCTAGTTCATTCCTTGGAAAAAGCTGTACCATCGGTACCTGATGAAGGAGGACGCAGCCCTGCAAACAGTTGAGCGGATCTTGCAGGATTTTGCCATAACGAAGGAGCAGGAAGGATGTGTGTTGGGGCTGATCAGGTGAGTCCACTTCAGCACTTGACTTTGTACCTGTAGATCCTCAGACTTTCTTTGCTTTGGATCTTCTTCCATTTTATCCTGTGAATTGCCAGGAGAGAAATGAGTTTGTCTTCTAAACAGGTGGAAGATGTGCAGGAAGATGAGGAAGGAACAGTAGGAATCACTAATAGGGTTCTAGAAATAGGTAAAAAAACCCTTATCTTTCCTCTTCTTCGTTGCGTTGGGAGCACGTGATGTACAAGTAGAGGATGAAATCTGGAGAAGAGAAGGTGGAAAGCGAATCTAATTGCTGTCTTCCCCTGCCTAACGAGGCGCTGTAGAGAGCATGATGCCAAATTCTTTTTGCCAGTGCACAGTGAGACGACAAGAGGCGATGGCCACAAGTTACAGCGTAGGAAATCCAGCTGGGTATTAGAAGAGTGGTCAAACATTGGCCCAGAGAGGTGGGGAGTCTCCATCCTTGGAGATGCCCAGACCTCAGCTGGACAATCAACCAAACTTTGAAGTCGTCCCTGCTTTGAGCACGTGGCTTCCTAATTCCCTTCTGCAGTTTCCGTGATTTTGAAGTGAGAAGTGCTGGATGAGTGAGGGAGAAGCTGCTAAGCCTGGGGCAGGGATAGCCTTGGAGAAACTGAACGTGGACTGGGAAGAGAGGCCAGAAGAACAGGCTTGGTGGTGTCCTTTTGTGTTGGATCATGTTGCCTCTTGGAGGGCGGGGAGATGGTTGTTGCACCAAAGGAGGAAAAAGATGAGGAGAACCTGAGCAAGAGGGTGTCAGCAAGCAACTACTGGGTTTGGAGACTCAAAGGAAGGTTTTGAGATGGACCTGTATGCCATAGCACAGCCAGGTTGGGGACAGCAATTGAGAGAAGCTGCCAGGAGCTCCAAGACAAGCATTAGATGACAAAATCAAAAAAGGCTGGGCTGTCCTGTCACTTGCTGGCATCTGGCACCCAACAGCCAACTTGGGAGAAGATGTTATATGGTTCCTTCCTACAGGGTGACTATGCTGGAGAGAGTGAGACTCAATTTAAGCATCCCTTTTGGAATCTGTCATGTCAGCACTGCTTTTCCATTTCTTGATCAGCCAGGGTCTCAGAGAGGATCAGCATCTCCTGGATTTAGCTAAAATACTGGTATCTTGTGGAGGGTGTGAGATCTGAGCTCTTCTTCCTGGTCCCTCCCATCTCCAATGTATTTTCTTCTTTTCCTTTCCTGAAAGGCTCCTTTCCTGGACCCGCACTGACTTATCAGTCACACCTCAGCAGCAAGCCCAAGCCCAGGACAGGTCCCTGACAAAAGCAAATGCTCTGTTCAGATCCCTGTAGTCTAGAGGGCAATTTTGTATGACAGATTGTGCAAATAGAAGAGTCAAACTGGGTTAAGAGCAAGGTGGAAGGAGAGTTCCAGGCAGCCAGAATGAACTTGCAGACTAAGGGCTTGATGCAGCAAAGTATTTAAGCACATGTCTGCGCAACGGAACTGGGAATTACTTGTGTAGGTGCAACAACTAGGGTTGGAAATCCAAGTTCAGCACCTTGTAGCCTCATCACTGAATGCATCTGGTCAAATCTGTGGGGCGCAGAGCAAGGTATAGTTACGCTTGACTGCAGCCTGACTGATGGTGCTTTGGAGAAGGCGTTATTTACTTGAAGGATAAACTCACTTGATAAGGCTTCTTTGCAAATGCCGCTGTTCCCGTTCTGCGCAGGTACGTGTCTGCCATAGCCACCGCACAGAAGGTAAATCCCAGTGCGGTTCTCCGGTGTTTGAAGAGTCATCACCTCTTCTCAAAGGCTGAAGTCTGCGTTGTGAACAAACTGCCACATTTACAGAGCAGGACGGGGGTAAGTTTAACAGTTATTAACTGCTTTATTTAACAGGTTTAACAACTGCTGGTGCTTTGAAGTCATGTCTACCCTCCTGCATCTAAAGATTTTCCCTGTGGGGTGTTCTTTGCTACTAGTCAGGGAGACCGAAGAGAATTTAACTACTCGTCATGGCATAAGTGGTTTTTTTCAGTGTTGAAGCAGGGTTTCCCTGCTCCTAAAGGCTCAAAGCTTTTTTCTCACTTTCTTCTCGTTGCCTCTACCAGCCTGAGAACATGTGGGCCATAATTGCAGTCATGGTGCTTTTCTCCGATGGCGTCAGTGACATCCAAAGGCTGATGGCGTGTCTGCAGAGACCCTGCTCTACCCTCTCCGTTGTGGACGTGACCGAGACGCTTTACTGCATAGCCACGCTGCTCTACGCGATGAGAGACAGGAACATTGCGATCACTAACAGGTGAGGAGTGGGGAGGTGCTTCCTGCCTGCCTCTTTCTAGCCATGGCGATGTGTAATATATATTTTAGGCCCCTCAGTACAAGAAAGACATTGAGGTGCTGGAATGTGTCCAGAGAAGAGCAACGAAGCTGGTGAAGGGTCTAGAGCACAAGTGTGATGAGGAGCGGCTGAGGGAACTGGGGTGTTTAGCCTGGAGAAAAGGAGGCTGAGGGGAGACCTGATTGCTCTCTACAACTACCTGGAAGGAGGGTGTAGCCAGGTGGGGGTCGGTCTCTTCTCCCAAGTAACAAGCGATAGGACAAGAGGAAATGGCCTCAACTTGCGCCAGAGGAGGTTTAGATTTGATGTTAGGAAAAACTTCTTCACTGAAAGGGTTGTCAAGCACTTTGACTTTGACAGGCTGCCCAGGGAAGTGGTGGAGTCACCATCCCTGGAGGTGTTTAAAAGCCGTGTAGATGTGGTGTTTGGGGTCATGGTTTAGTGGTGGGCTTGGCAGTGTTAGGTTAACAGTTGGACTCGATGATCTTAAAAGTCTTTTCCAACCTAAATGATTCTATGATTCTGTATACAGTGAATACATGCTCATGAGCAATTATGTTCCTCTTGGTTAGGGTTCTTCAGTTCCTCAGTGCATGCAGTTTGTCAGGAACAGTGTGCATATCCCTAGCTTTTTTCAGGAGCGTTGCCTTTGGATTTGCTTTAACTCCTAGACTGTTTCATAGTCTGCTTGGTTTTGGGGAAGTAGTGCTCAAGAAAAATAATTTTTTTCAGAAGGAAAAGCAGGTTTTAAAGCAACTATAGAAACTTTCCTATTAGAAATAGATACACACGAGCTGCAACAATGTAATGCAGTTATTATCTTCCTGAGACCAGTTACTTACTTCACTCTTAAATCACACTACGAGTCCCATGGGCACCCACTGAATGTGCGTAGCGATCCGTCCTGTGCCTTTTGTTCATGGAGGTGCCTGGTAACGCAGGTAAGAGCCCACAGGTTGCTTCAGAATTGCAGTGAGGATGAGATAAGGATTAAGGACACGTGTAAATTCTTCTTATGAGAAGACTGGCAAGGAAATACACTGGAAAAGGAATCTATAGCCAGAAAGAAGACGGTTCCATGGGCTGCCTTCTGCAAGTTATAGTTTAGCCTGTGTTAGACACAAGAGAAGGGTTTGTTCTCTGTTTACTCAACTGTGTGCTCAGGCTACCAACCAGGGAAATCAGAATGCTTGTTTGGCCTGATAGAGATTGATAATTGCTGGCTAAGGTCATAAACTTGAGTAAACACCTGCTGAAGATGTGGCAGTGTCGTGGTTTAACCCCAGTTGGCAGCCAAGCACCACGCAGCTACTCGCTTGCTCCTCCCCAGTGGGATGGGGGAGAGAATCAGAAGAGTGAATGTGAGAAAACTTGGGGGTTGAGATAAAGACAGTTTAACAGGTAAAGCAAAAGCTGTGTGCACAAGCAAGGCAGAACAAGGAGTTCATTCATCACTTCCCATCAGCAGGCAGGTGTTCAGCCATCTCCAGGAAAGCAGGGCTCCATCACGTGTAACAGTGACTTGGGAAAACAAATGCCATCACTCCAAATGTGTGTCCCCCTTCCTTCTTCTTTCTCCATCTTTATGTGCTGAGCATGACGTCATATGGTATGGGATATCCCTTGGGTCAGCTGAGGTCAGCTGTCCCGGCTGTGTCCCCTCCCAACTCCTTGTGCACCCCCAGCCTATTCACTGGTGGGGTGAGGTGAGAAGCAGAAAAGTCCTTGACTCTGTGTAAGCACTGCTCAGCAGTAACTAAAACATCCCTGTGTTATCAACGCTGTTTCCAGCACAAATCCAAAGCACGGCCCTGTACTAGCTACTCTGAAGAAAATTAACTCCCCCCCAGCCAAGCCCAGCACAGGCAGACAGCGGGTGTTGCTCACAAGCAATGAGAGCTCATGGTCAAAGTCACCCACATGCCATCTCCATCTCCTTGAACAATCTAGACTAGGAGAAGTAGGAATGACCATGTCTCTTCTGCCATTATCTCTTCAAAACCCCACAAGGTTTGTAATTTAGTGCGTAAGGAGGAAACACGTCGTCGAGGAACTGTCTGATACCTATTTGTAGCTCCTAGAGCAACCAGTGAGTCTGAGGTCACCTAATGTGAGACACAAAACTGTCCTGCAACAGCTGTTAGGTCACAGGAACAAAGCTGCACTAAAAGATAAAACCACAGTGGTGCCAACCCTGATATACGATGGAGGTTAATTTTAAACCCGCTGTTGCTGGTGTAATTAAAGCTGCAGAGTCGCTGTGCTCCGCTCTTTGCAGTAACAAAGCACCATGAAGTATTGTCAGGGCCAACACACTTGTTTAAAATAATCGTAAGATGGTTGATGAAACTGGTTCACTTTAGAGACCTAAAGTAGCCCAAATTCTGTCTCGGGCTCCCCCAGATTCTCTTGCTAATAGTGATTCAGGAGAGAAAAAGGATCCTGTGGACTCTGAGCCCAGGTCATGTTTGCATGGCAGACCCTGAAACAAAAACCTTGCAGGAGTGAGGGAGAGGCCACAAACGGAGCTGTCCCCGTGGTGCCTTTGCAATGGCTTTTCAAGGTATAACTGACTTTAAAATGTGAATATCGTCTCCTGCAACTCCCTGAGCGCTCAGGGCTCTGTGCATCATTCTGTTGGAAGTATTCAAGATGTTGGCGGTCTTTTAGGTGGCTGCGGACATTTTATTTGTTATTGGTGATTTCTTAATGATAGTTTCTCTTTTGTCTTTTCTACCAGGATCCATTACAATATTTTCTACTGCTTGTACCTGATGGAAAATGCTTCTGTAACTGTGCAGACAGTAGAAGAGGAAACACCGGCACCACACTGCAGAAGAGACTTATGGGCTGGGTAATGCTGTTATAGGTGATCCGAGCTGAATCTTGGAGGGGGAGCAAACATTTCCTGGCAAGGGCTGGTTGACAAGACTCTGAGATTCCTAAGGATTAGTACAAACCCTTATTCTGCTCCTTGTCATCTTCCACCCTGAATTCTTAGAGGAAAACCAGAATCAGGCCTTAAATCTGTAAAAATTGAGTTACCAACCACTGACTGAATTTAAAAGTCGTTATTCAGCAATGGGTCTGTGTACCAGTGGAATGCAGTTCTGTGTGCTCCAGTGCGATGGCCACTGAAATTTCACAGAGCCCAAATCATCCCAAAGTACCTTCCCAAATCACCACTCTCCCTGTGGATAAGAAGCTCTGGAAGGAGGGGAGAGTTCCTGCTTTAATTTCCTCTGGAAACGCAAGCTGCAGCCCACCAAAACGAAGGGCTGGCTTGCTGGTGATGCTACTGTAGTGCAAATAATGTGGCCACTCATTTATGAACACTAATTTCTGGGCACGGGAGGAAACGAGATACCGGCTGCAGGATATTGATTTGGCTTCTGTTTTCTGGATCCTGTTGGATAACTGTTATATACTAACATACATATTTACGTGTGTGTTATAAATTAGCATTGGTTGGTAGCTTGCTGCCTAGAAAGGAAGGACAGTAAATGAAACATGGAGATCGAGGCTTGGTTCCTCTTCTGCTGCAGTTATCCTGGCTCGAGTCATTTAGTTTCCTTGTCCTTACCTACAGAAGGGGGATAGTAGTGCTTTCATCTGTCACAGAGATCTAGCAAAAATAAATCAAATAAAATCACCGATGATCTGTGGTATAACAGTGAGAGAGGTTGTAACAAAAAAAAAAATAAAGCTAAACGGATGTTGGGTTTCTACCCCTCCATTTGAAGTCTTTTTCTAAGCAGATTTTGCTTGTTCAGTAAAAGATGCATCCTGGGGGCAGCTATCGAACTGCCAGCTGTGAAATGTCAAGGATACTTAAACAAGGCTTTCCGCCCTTACGCACGGTATCGGGAGGACCCTGTGCGAAGAGATGGTTCACACTGTTGGCTGATTACAGGTTTCAGACCTTTGTGAATAAAGCAGTTGCACTCCAGCCAGAAGCGCTGAATGCTTTTCTTAATGTTAATCAAAGCTCTCAGCTCCCCTGAGAGGCAGGGATAATTGATCTGTCCTACCTGCTGAGAAATCATAAAGGAATTTAAGGGACATGCTCTCGAAAGCAACAAAACACCCCAAACCCAAGTTGCTGTTTGTTTTCAGTAAGCCTAGGTAGCCAGGGTGCCAAATTCATTTTTAAAGCATGGCTTAGTGCCCTTGAGAAGATCTTTTCCTATGCAACATTTCCCAAGGTTTAATTTTTATTTTCCGCTATCTCCAATATTTATTATTTCCTGCTTCTCTCATTTGCATGATAACCAAGTTGCTCCAGTGCTACCTTCCTGCTTGTGGGCTGGGATAAATCATTCATTGGTTTCCTTCTGCTGTTAGTCAATTTGGGTTTTTTATGTAGGAGGATTATTTTTTTTTCTTAATTCCTTTTGCTCTGTTTTTTTTCTGATTTTAGTAGCTGGCCTGAAATAAACCTGACCCATGAACAGCAGAGGATTTTGAATCACAAAATTGAGCATGGTCAAATAGTTAAAATTATGGCATTTGCAGGTAAGAGCCAAAAATTGTGTCGTAAGAATAAATGCATGACCTCTAATTCTGCTCCTTCCTTCCCCGCTGCTTCTGTCCAAGGAACTCTGTGGATGCCAGGGGGCTCAACCTTATTTTTAACCAATACAAAAAATCAGAGCAAGCTTTTGCAGAGAAATCAGAATGGGAAGCGTGGTGGTTACTCCCATACAAGCTGGGTAAATGTCATATTCGGACACGATACCAAAACTGAGTGTTTGGGCGCTGTCGATAACTGCCCAGAGCAGCTAGTAGGGAATCCAGGAGAGGAGAAGCAACTCTCCGTGTGTTCCTGAGCCTGTTTCGCAGTGTTATCGTCCACAGGCCACTAGACGGAGTCAGTCTTACTTGTTTAGATTTAGCATCTCTGTAAAAGCAACACAAGCCAAGAAATCTTCTGCACTTGCGCAGTTTTGAAAAGGGGAAGTGCATAAAATCAAGGGAGCCTGTTTAAAAAGAAAAATAAATCATGTCCCTCCACCTGCAGAGAGTTTCCTTTAAAGACACCACACCGGGGGCTCAGAGCTAATACATGCTCTCTGCCCCAAAGGCTTCCAAAAGGACACATACAGCTAAGCGCCATGGTACAAAAGCCACTAATAGTGGTTTCTTATTTC
Source organism: Balearica regulorum gibbericeps (assembly GCF_011004875.1). NCBI lineage: Eukaryota > Metazoa > Chordata > Aves > Gruiformes > Gruidae > Balearica > Balearica regulorum. The sequence continues at coordinate 1,838,411 of NC_046184.1, read as the reverse complement.
TGTACAACATCACTGTGTCCAAATGACAAAACCAAGAATGTTCATGAGCTTTGACAGCTTACGTGTAACCGCAACAAGGCAGGGCAGAAAAAGAGCTTGAGGAACCACTGGCAAAAAGCATAAAAGATTCATAATCCTTCTTCAAACGTGTAGATGAGGATGTTAGCTAACTACAGTGTAAAAGATGCCTTAGGGTGAACAATGCGGTGGCAGAAAAGGTAAATGCGTTTCTACATCTGTGTTCTTGGACAAGACCAGCCTCGGGATCCTTCTCTGTAGGGGGTCCACCAGAGGGTCGGTCTTATATTCACATTGGAAAGGTTGCGGATGAAATAAGTGTCAGTGCTATTCGTTTCATGGTCTGGACTGCATCACCCAGAAGATGTAAAGGAACTCAAGGGTGAAGTGGCTGAACCAGTAGCCGAGTGTGATTTCTTGCTGAAAGCTGCTGTGGCAGTGGAGTTGTACAGGGAGAGATGGGAGCAATCTACCAGCGAGCCCAATATCCATACCAGGCGAAATGATAAAAGATCCTCGTGGGTGACTAGTTGGTTAAAAGCTAGGAAGCAGAAGTAGGAGCAGATTGGTCAGTTTTCTGCACAGAGAGTGGTAACTCCTGGAGTCCTGTACGGATCTGTGCTGGGACCTGCTTTGTCCCACATTCACGAGTCCTCCGGGAGGAGTGTGAACAGCGAGGTGACAAAGTTTGCTGACACTGTGTCATCACTGAGGATATGAAAAGGGACAAAGAAGGAAATGTGTGGAGCCCTTCTTGTCTCAGGTTTCTGTTGTGATTGGTACCTCACAAGTGAGGTAGCTTTGCCAGTGCTGTCCTGCTGCAAACTAGAGTGAAGGAGAGCAGCGTTAGTGGGAGATCTTGCAAGGAAATGAGCTCATTAATCATTTAAAAGAGCAATTTTAACATTTCACTTACCGAGCTGTCTTTCAAGAGAACCAGTACCTTCATGTATGCTCAGACTTCTAGAATATTGGGTGATAATTTTTTTTATTTTTTTATTTTTAAAAAGCTTTTAGGCCGCAGACTGTAATTTTTCAAAGCTGCTTTCCTCCACAGCTTCTGCTGATGTCAGATGAGTCAGTGAATAAATTCTCATTAGCTGCAAATAATCCTGCTGTGTGGTTAGGACAGCAGGAGGGGGAAGGTAAAGCTGGTAAGAGATGTGTGGGTTTGTTCATACTTGACTCTGGATGCTTTTTGTTTACTTTCTTCTGTTCTTCAGGTACAGGAAAGACCTCAACCTTGGTCAAATATGCGGAGAAGTTTGCTGATCTGAATTTCCTTTACGTGACGTTTAACAAAGCTGTTGCAGAGAGGGGGAAAAGCGTCTTCCCCAGAAATGTTACGTGCAAGACTTTCCATTCGTTAGCATTTGGAAGTGTCGGCAAACAGTGAGTTGGGGATTTTAGATTCTTTCGTTGAAGGCCGGTGGAGCCGGGAAAAGACACGGCAGGAAAGGAAGGTCTGGTTTTGAAGTAAACCAAAGGAAGCAAAAATAATTGGGGAAATTATTTTTTCACCCGCTTCAAGCCAGCCTCTGATTTATGGTTTCCAAATTCTTTCAGATTGGATGGGCCAGTGATTTTAGTATCCGTGTGAGCCTGGGGAAACAGACTCATTGCCCTACTCTGGCATGGATGGTGCTGAGATGAGCTCCATTGCTGTTTTGGGGGGCTGTTCATCCTACCTGTGTTTGTAGCCAAGAAGCACTTCACAGGGAGATAGAAAGCCACTGAGAATGGCTTTTTCCCATTTCCCATTTACACTGCGGTGGTACAACCACTCCAAGCGCTGCTTTTCTTTAGCAGAAGACGAGTTTTCTTACCTGAGTTGTTGTAATGATAGTTTTTGACACACACGCACACACCCCTGGAGTGCTGTTGACTCTTGAGGGGCGAGAGGCCATGCAGAGAGAAATCTAGATAAATTGGAGCATTAGGCCATGATTAATGTGATAAAATTTAACCAGTCTGGAGGCCTGTAGCTAGTGGTGTGCCCCAAGGGTCAGTACTGGGTCCAGTCTTGTTCAACATATTCATTAATGACCCTGACGAGGGGACAGAGTGTACCCTCAGCAAGTTTGCTGATGATACAAAACTGGGAGGAGCGGCTGATACACCAGAAGATTGCGCTGCCATTCAGCGAGATCTTGACAGACTAGAGAGTTGGGTGGAGAGGAACCAAATGAAATTCAGTAAGGGCAAGCGTAGGGTCCTGCACCTGGGGAGGAATAACCCCAGGCCCCAGTACAGGTTAGGGGTTGACCTGCTGGGAAGCAGCACTGCAGAGAAGGACCTGGGAGTCCTGGTGGACAACAAGCTCTCCATGAGCCAACAGTGTGCCCTCGTGGCCAAGGCAGCCAATGGTACCTGGGGTGCATCAGGAAGAGCGTGGCCAGCAGGTCGAGGAAGGTTCTCTTCCCCCTCTGCCCTGGTGAGGTCACATCTGGAGTTCTGTGTCCAGTGCTGGGCTCCCCAGTTCAAGACAGACAGGGAACTACTGGGGAGAGTCCAGCCGAGGGCTGCGAGGATGAGGAGGGGACTGGAGCATCTCTCGTATGAGGAAAGGCTGAGAGACCTGGGGCTGCTTAGTCTGGAGAAGAGAAGGCTGAGAGGGGATCTGATCAATACTTATCAATATCTAAAGGGTGGGGGTCAGCAGGATGGGGCCAGACTCTTCTCAGTGGTGCCCAGTGACAGGACAAGGGGCAACGGGCACAAACTGGAACACGGGAAGTTCCACCTCAACATGAGGAAAAACTTCTTCCCTCTGAGGGTGACCGAGCCCTGGGACAGGCTGCCCAGAGAGGTTGTGGAGTCTCCTTCTCTGGAGAGATTCCAAACCCATCTGGACGTGATCCTGTGCGACCTGCTCTGGGTGATCCTGCTTTAGCAGGGGGTTTGGACTAGATGATCTCCAGAGGTCCCCAACCGGTCCGGGATTATGTGAAGTCTAAAGGCTGGATCATGCATCTAGGATGGAATAATGTCAGGCATGAGTATATATTGGGAGAGGAGTGGCTGGAGAGCAGCCCTGCAGAAAGGGATCTGGGGGTGCAGGTTGGCAGCAGGCTCAGTAGAAGTCAGCAGTGAGGGCAAACTTGGGGTGCATCAAACACAGCAGGACCAGCCGGCCAAAAGAGGGGATTATCCCACGGTATTCAGCGTTGGTGTGGCCTCACCTCGAGTACTGCATGCAGTTCTGGACCACACCATTTATGAATGATGTGAAGGTCCTTGAATGCATCCAGAGGGCAACAAGGCTGGTGAAAGGGCTGGAAGGAATGTCCTGTGAGGAGCAGCTCAGGACTTTGGGCTTGTCTAGTTTGGAGAAGAGGAGCCTGAGGGGGCACCTCATTGCTCCCTGCAGCTTCCTGAGGAGGGGACGCGGAGATGGAGTTGCTGAGCTCTTCTCCCTGGAATCCTATGATAGAACGTGTGGGAATGGTTCAAAGCTGCACCAGGGGAGGTTTAGACTGGACATTAGGAAGCATGTCTTTACTGAGGGTGGTCAAACACTGGAACAGGCTTCCTCGAGAGCTGGTTAATGCCCCAAGCCTGTCAGTATTCAAGAGGCATTTGGACAATGGCCTTAATAACATGCTTGAAGTCTTGGCCAGCCCTGAATTGGTCAGGGAGTTGACTACATGATCAGTGTAGGTCCCTTCCAACTGAACTATTCTTCTCTTCTCTTCTCTTCATGTTGGCACATCAAACTGCAGGCAGAAGGGAAAATGAGCCATAACATGGAAGAAGAGGGGAATCCTCTTACCTGGCTCTGAAAACAATCTGTAATTGCAGGGATGAATGAGGGGAATAGTTCTCTGACTTGACTTTTCATCCATAAAATCTATAAAATGAACAAGTTTGTGCTTCCACCAAGAATATAGTGCAGATTTTAAAGATATTCCATTCTTAGCTCAAAGTGGGTGTATAAAACAGAGCTTCTGCAAGTGTTAGGGTGCAACAGAAGCAAAAGTGAGCTTGCTTTTCTGGTAGGCTTTTCATGTGTGTTTCAACATGTTTCTCTTATTTTTTGTCATCTGCGGCACAGCTATAAAGAAAAAGGCAAGCTGAACTTCTCCAAGATGTCGGTTTACTCCGTGAGTTCCCTTATCCGAAACCGTGAAGGACAATCTCTGTTCATAAGAGCGAAAACAATCTCACAGACCCTTGAAAACTTTTTTGCCTCTTCGGATAAAGAGATCTGTGAAGAGCACACTCCTATTTGGTTCAAAAATACTCACGGCATTAGAAAACTTGTCAGCCGAGTAGAAAAGGAAGTGAGTATCTGAGATGAAGCAAGACTTGGGCTGCAGGGTTTAGAAGGGGCTGTAGTTATCCCACATCTCTCATATTTCACAAGTATTTGTGCTTCAGCAACTATCAAAATATTTTTTTTCCTGTGGTGCCAAATCCAAAGGACCCGGGGCTTGTTTGTTCTCCCTGTTTGCACAGCTGATTTCTAGAGAGGAGATTATCACTGTGTTGGCTCAGTGCAGGTGTTTCTTCCCTGCATGGAAAAGAGAGAAGAGATTGCATGGATTTCTATCAGTGCCTGAACGGCGTTCTGATATTACATGTAAAGACAATAAACATTTTTGTAGTCATTTTGGTACTCAGAGCCAAACCCAAAAATTCTCATTTAGAGTACAGACATCTTAGCAACACTTAAAGGGTAACACTGACATTGCAAACAATGTGGGCTGAAGTTGTGGAGAAAAATAGCCTTTCCGCTCCACGTTGATCACATCCCATCAGATCCAGTCCAGCTAGCAGAAGTCCAATTTGCAGCCAGGGAATGAACTGACAGCCTCAAAATATTGAATACCTTTAAGCACCTTGCAAGGTGTCCAGAGAAGCCAAAATAAACACAAAGTGTTAATGTGCAGAAGTTAGGAGGTCTTGTACTATACAGTTCTAATAGCTGGGCCAAAGAAATGTTCTTTTCAAGGGGCTGCATTTGGAAAAGACTGTGTTCAGGAGAAGTAGTAAACTGGTAGTGACACAGAAGAGAGTAGGAGGAGAAAAGCTTCAGAGAAGCCTTTCAAGATCTGCTGTGCCTGGACTGTTTTTCTGCTCAAAGCGATCTAGCCAGACCCTTCTGTTTTCTCTTTCTAGATCAATGTGGAAGAGGCGAAAGAGATATGGCACAACATGAAGAAGCTGGATGGAGACGTAGAGAAGAAATACAAGATAACTTGTGATGGTAAGAGAGTACAGATGTCAAATGCCTTCAGATAAAGAGCTGTAGTAGAAAACTAAACGGATTCATACTTCTTACTTGTGGCTCTGCACCAGGAAAGAGCGTCAAAAAGTACATAAAGTTCCTGTGCTCCTGCCACTAGCTCACCAGGGAGCTCAACACAGGCCCGAAGGCTGGAAGTTTGTTCATTTTTTCCTGTTTGGCCTCAGAAGAGGGTAGAACTATTCAGCTGTGTGTGATTGGCAGCAAAATCATAGAAATAACGGGTGAGATGGTGGGCAGACAAGTGCTAACAGCGAGTGTTTGCTCCTTGCAGTGCTGGCATGTCCTTTCCTCTTCCTTCTTAGCATGTATGCAGATAGTGCCAGAGGTGGTTCATACTGCAGAAAACCTTTCTTCTCATTTTCTTTTGTGCATTAAGAGCTTTGGAGTCATCAGTGTAGCTGCCTTCCTCCAGTGCAGTCAGGTTGAGTTGGGTTGGGGTTTTTTTCATCCTTCATACAGCCAGGGGAGACAGAGCAAAATCTGGGAGCAGTAAAGATTTTTGCAACCCCTTCTTGCAAATTCCAAGCAAGAAATAGGGCCAGAAACTCTTTTTTTTTTTTTTTTTTTTAAATGGGCTTGTTTTAACAATCATGGTGTTTTATGATGAGAAAATTACCCTCTCCCTGACATGCCTTGTTCTTTCTCTCAGGGTATTTGAAACTTTGGCAGCTCAGCAAGCCTCAGCTCTCAGGATATGATGCCATTTTTGTCGATGAAGCACAGGACTGCACTCCAGGTGAGAGGTGACAGGAAACAGAGCTGCAGCCTTCCTAAACACTTTACAGAGAGGATGTTCATGTGCTTGGGGGTGTGTGAGAGGTAGCACAATTAAAAAAAAAATCTACCCCCCAGCTGTAACATTATAACTGATCCATTGCTTGGTCCCAGATCCTTGCAAATTCAGTAAGGGAACTTGTAAGCAGACAACAGGAGTGCATGTGCATCAGCTTGAGGGGTTGCTTTCACTTGTTTTGGGCATCCAGCCACACCATCCAGACCCTTTTGCTATCACTTTGCTGCCAGCAGGGAAAACCAGACTACCAGCATAGCCAAGGACATGCTTTATTACAAGAATGGCAGGATATTAAATGGTTCAGCTATCAGAACAACAGAGCTGCTCCATCCCACCCCAGCACTGGGGGCAAATCTTGCCTGTTCCTTGCACCATCCTGGGGATTCCCGAGTTGCGCAGCAGAAAGCTGCTGGCTTTCTTTGCCGGGCATATGGGGAGTAGCTCTCCGTTGCAAAGCAAGCTGAATTTGTTCTGCAAAGGGATCTAAGTGGACCGAACTGTGTGCTGAGGAGCAAAAGAAGGGAGGCAGAAGAAGGCCTGGTCTTTTCAGCAGATCTTAAATCAGTTCAAAGGCTTCATCATCCCATCTCCCACCTGTACACACTGGAGACCTGGTCTTGGGAATGTCCGGCTGTGCTTTCGCAGCCGCACGCAATGCAAGCGGTTGCTCTGCCAGCATCACTGAGCCTTGAGCAGGTCGAAGTGGACTGGAGGGCTTGCTGAGATGTGCATTGAGTCACTGTGCAAACATGTGGTGCGTCCGGATCACCGGAGGATGGGTGGTGGATTTCTGCTGGTCTCACACGTGGGGGATTAAGATGCCGAGCAGCTCCATCCAGGAGAAAGTACCGTCAGACTAAAATAGTGGGAGGACATTTGTAGACCTCCCAGTCAGCTACGCACTTCCCTTTGCTTCTCCCCAACTGGTCTCCTGCAGCCATGTTGATCCCTTCTTAAAAGCCATCAGGCAAGAGAACTTGCCTCTGTACAGGCAAGAGATATTGTACCGTTCACTCTTGGTTTACGAGCAGGCTCCCCCTTAATGCTCTGATGTTTTCCTGCAGCCATCGTGGATATTGTGCTGTCACAGAAATGCGGCATAATCCTTGTAGGAGACCCTCACCAGCAGATCTATACCTTCCGAGGCGCTGTCAATACCCTCTACTCGGTGCCTCACACCCATGTCTACTACCTCACCCAGGTAAGATGAGGGTCTGCTGCTGTCCTTCCCTGGACAGATCCCTAGTGCAATGAAAAATGTTTCATGTCCTTCTGCAGAAGGCATCTAACAGCCAGACTTCTTGAGTTTGTCACTGTGGAGTGTTTGCGTTGCCCAGTTTGCGTTGCTGTTCCCACTCTGCACTGCAGAGCTCCCTTGTGCCTCTTCACGGAGTGATCTCATCACTAGGAAAGCCATGTGGTTTGAAAAATGGATACTGGGGTAGAGACCTTAGTATATGGCTTATTTCAAGGAGATTCCTTCTTTTCTGGGTTGGTTCTCATCCCCAGCTGAGCAGGCAGGGGCAGATATCCTCCTTGTTCATATTGTCAGTCAGTTACGACAGTAGGTCCCGTGCAGAGAGATGAAGGAGTTCGGAGCATCCAAAGCAGCGTGACCAGCAGGTTGAGGGAGGGGATTCTGCCTCGTGAGACCCCCCTGCAGTGCTGCATCCAGCTCTAGGGTCCCCAGGACAAGAAGGACATGGAGTTGTTGGAGCGAGTCCAGAGGAGGCCACGGAGATGATCTGAGGACTGGCATGTCCTTTCCTCTTCCTTCTTAGGCTGAGAGAGTTGGGGTTCTTCAGCCTGGAGAAGAGAAGGCTCCAGGGAGACCTTAGAGCCCCTTCTAGTCCCTGCAGGGGCTCCAGGAAAGCTGGAGAGGGGCTGGTGACAAGGACAGGGAGTGACAGGCCAAGGGGAATGGCCTGAAGCTGAAAGAGGGGAGATGGAGATGAGAACTGAGGCAGAAGTTTGTGTGAGTGAGGGTGCTGAGGCCCTGGCAGAGGTTCCCCAGAGAAGCTGTGGCTGCCCCTGGCTCCCTGGCAGTGTTCAAGGCCAGGTTGGATGGGGCTTTGGGCAACCTGGGCTAGTGGAGGGTGTCCCTGCCCATGGCAGGGTGGTGGGACTAGATGACCTTAAAAGGTCCCTTCCAACCCAAACCGTTCTGTGATTCTATAAGCAAGGAGATGAATTTTGTTCTGGCAGTAATCTCCTTGAAATAAACCCACACTGATTAAGGAGGACAGGTACACATGCTGGCTGTACACATGATTTTTTTTTTCCTGGCTCTGTACAAACCCCAGCATTGCCACCTCTGTCCCGCCAGCACGCCTTTGTCCGTGATATCTCCTGCCCTGTTTGTCTGCCGAGGGCGTAATTTTCGTGAGCAGCTTCAGCTGATCTGAGTTTGCCCTGGAGGAGAGCTGCCACCTTCCTTCAGCACAAGTGATGCTGTTTCTGCAGGCTGCTGTTACGCCAACTGAAAGCTCACCCTGATTAATTTTTTTGGCCTGATTAGCCACATGGCTATACAATTCTCACATCTAATATAAGGCAGGAATTATCCTTTTGGGAATCCTTGCAGAGTGAATCAGCTTAAAACAGCAACACAAGCTGCAACGCAACCAGCTCCTAAGCCGCGACAGCCACCAGACTCCATCCGAGCTGCCTTTTTCCCGTTGCACCAGCTTTGCCAAGGGGCGGGAGCCAGGGACAGGTACATAGGAACAGGGGCTGCATTTATTTGCAGTGCCTTGTCTCGTGACAACCTCGGGACCAGCCTGGCATCACCTCGTTTGTGGAGGGGTTTTTTTTTGGGTAACAAGATTTTCCATTTCTCTTTGCTGGTGGAGGCGTTGTGCTCAGCCAGGCACTGGTGGTTTTTAATTGTGGTGTTAGTAAAACTTGATTAAGGCTTTGACCTCGCCGTGTTTTGACTGTTGGACCCAGATCTACAGGTTAGGAAATCGTAAGGAGCAACCCCCAGCCCTGCTTTGCTGCTCCGGTGTGTCACCTCTCCAGCAGCCCAGCAAAGTGAGGGACCTGCCACCTCTAGCCCCTTGCCCTGCTGCAGGACAGATGGGCCATGTTGATTTAACTTACTGGGAAGGAGTCCTGGCCATGGCAGCTGTTGGCGTGGAGAGGCTTGAAATGGCATTTTGCCCTGTGTGATAGTCCCATCTCACAGCACAGTTCCTATGGTCTTGGGTGTAAGAGCGACCAGGACTTCTAGGATTAATTTGGAGGGATTTGGGCGTTTTTTTCTAAGAGAAACCTTGTCCAGAAGGTTGGTGGGAATTGTACAGTTCTATATATAGTAATACTTTAGTAGGTTCTAACAAGTTCCTCTTCTTTTCCTGCTGTTTCCTTCATTTTTTTCCACGTAGAGTTTCAGATTTGGTCCTGAAATAGCTTACGTTGGAGCAACCATCCTGGATGTCTGCAAGAGGATCAGGAATAAGACATTAGTGGGTGGAAGCCAAAAGGGTAAGTTGTGTTGGTGCACCACTCGGCTCGGCCAGCTCTGTGTGGTGACTGGGAGTCACAGAGCTGCTGCACAATAACCAAAGTATCTTGGGATTAATCCTGATTTATGAAGATGTTTGGGTTTTAGATACCTGCTTTCTAACTGCTCTGGCTAACTGGGAATTTCTTCGTGCAGGTGATGTGAGAGGCAGCAGGGAAGGGAAGATAACAATCTTATCACGAAGCAATTTAAATGTGTTCGAGGACGCTGTGAAACTTACTGGAAGAGAGAGACCGATTAAAATACATGTGATTGGGGTAAGGGAAAATTGCCAGTTTGTCTGTCACGTCCCAACCTCAAGTCCCCAAACCTGTTGGCACTTGTAGCGGCGTCACCTACGTGTGTCTTGAAATAGGTGTGGCTGATCTGTAGGGTTAAAACTAATATTCAAGGAGAAAGCAGCAATCTGGTGTGGCTGGGGAAGGGTTATTTGGAGCAGCGGTTCCTCAAATCTGCGCAGGCAAGGTTCCCTTTTTAGGCTGATCCGTCCCTTTTTTTTTCATCAGGCTCAGATGAGACGGCAACAGCTCCAGTCTGCTGGATGGGGCAGGGACAGAGGGATACACGGCTGTAACAAGTCACTGCGAGTATTTGCATTAGATGGAGCGCTGCTGACTGCCTTTGGCACCATGTTCCTGCGTCAGGGAAATAAAAATCAGCTGTAATTGCAGGCTGAGTGTAAAAAGCAACGAAAGGCTGTTGGCTGTACCCTCAGAGAATAAGCATTTCTCAAGCTCTCTTGAGAAACAAAGGCAATGTTTGAAGCTGAAGGTGACCTTAGGGTTTGTGGTTGCCACAGAGGGCTGTGCTGTCCTCGTTACTAATTTCCAGTCCTGTGATGGTCTGTTCCCCATCTCGATATGCCCAGGAAAGCCAGGGAAAGCTGGTTCGCCAGCGCTGATGGTGAGGGAAATTGGGATTTTCAGCAACGCTGAATTTTAACTCCTTGAGGGAGCAACAGCTCTGAGGTTTGCACTGAGTTTTCATCTGCAAAAAGCGCCCGTGTATCTGAAAGAGAGTGTGCGTGTGTGGGCACGTCTGCAGAAATCCACGGGGGTGAATTGCAGGAAAGTTTTAATAAGGGTCCACGTTCCAAAAGCCTCAGAGGAATCATTGGTCTTCAAACTCTGCATCATCGATTACCTACGATTTAACTTGAGATCTTGTTCTGAAATGTTAGAAGCTCAAAGACAATGAACGGTTGTCCTAGTGCTGATCATGTTTGAGGATGAGCCTGGTCTTTTGAATTTTAGGCTGATGTTTTAAGTTCTTCATCTTTTTTTCACCGGAAAGCTGCATATTACAATGCAATGAGTGTTTGAACTGGCTGCCTGGTACCAAAATTCTCATCTGCTTTTGCAGTTTGGAACAAGTCTAAATTCAGACTGATGCTTCTTTTGATGGAACAAAACAAACTGAATTTGGAAACAAGGGGGGAAAATACTTTCTGAAATTAAAAATTGCCAAAGAAAGCCTTTTGTTTCGGTTTACATTGAATCTGAAACATTTACAGTCAGTTTAGCAAGTTTATCTTCATTGTGGTGGTCATCGCCTCAGGAAAGAGGATGCATTTGTGCCTGGAGCTGGCTTTACTGCGAAACAGCATGGAGTTGATAGACCAGCAGCATTTATGGCACAACAGACTTTTAAAATTCATTTTAACAAAGCAATATGCAGCTATTAAAAGCTAAAATGACCCAAACCCAAAATTTTTTTTGTTAGTGAAAGAGAAAACATTATAGAAATATTTTTTTCCCCTTTGAAAAGCCTTTGAATATAAAATTCTGCCGTATCTCTGTTATAAAGCCGATCACACAGCGTCCTGTTCTCGCTGGCTGCCTGTCCGTCCACAGGGCTGGTTCGTTGCTTTTTCAGCTGCCTTTGCTTGTGCTACAGCTCCAGGGATTTCCAGAAACCAGCTTCCTTCTGCATCTTCAGCACATTTTCCTTTTTCCCTCCTTCTTAACACCAATAACCACTGGGCCCTGCTCGTTTATCTAGAAACTCTAGACTGCGCCTTTACTCCTGTATATTAAGATAAATTGTTGTTTGTTTTAGGGGCTCGCCCGTTTTGGCCTGAGCAGAATTTATGATATTTGGAAACTCAGTCAACCTGCAGATGAACGAAAAAAAGGTGAGTACATCCTCACCCTTCTCTCCATGCGTGATCCTCCCTACAGCAGCACGGACGGGTTCGTTTTTGCTGTGGTGATGGAAAGCAACACGTTTCTTGGTGGTTTATTTTCTATTTCCTCATGCAGTTATGTGTCAAAAACTGACTTCTCAGTGGCAGTTTCATGGGCTGTGCTGTTTCAGCTGGTGTTAATACCAGAAATGACAAAATTGTGGGGCATGTGTCATGCATCCCTCCCCAGTTTTTCCATGCAATGCCTTATTTTGAGTGCAAGAGCCCAGTAAACTCGTAAGTTGTTTTTTTCCCCCCTATGTTTTCTGATTTGCCTTCATTTTTCATTTGTCTTGGGCTTTGCTTGTTTTGTTTTTAAACCTGGTGTCACATCCTCTGTCACATGCTTTCTATTCACTGATGGATATAATTTAGAAATTAAATCATTCATTTAAAATCTCCCTCTGCTTTGGCAGCAGTAGGGGAGTATTGTTATATATGGGGCACGGGGACAAATAAAGGACTTAGTGAACTACCACGAGTGATTGATTATATGGGTGGTGTTACTAATTCTTTGGAAGCTGAGCTACCAGGAAAACTCCTTGCCATCTGGGTAAAAAGGGAGAATAACGCAGGTTGGAAGGGCCCTGCTCCAGCCAGGGCCTCTCTGAAGTCACATTAGAGTCTTTTCAGACTGCTTAGGGTCTTTTTTCCTTTAATTTCCGAGTATCTGTGGGAACAAAGGTCGTGCGGATTCTCTAGAAATGAGTGAGCTCGGAGAATGTTTGCCAGCTGCTCTCTCCTGAGCTCTGTAAACTTCCAGACCCTTCATAGTACACCAGCTCTGGATCTCAAAGCTGCTTTGTGAAACTACCCGCTCTGATGAAAGCATCGAGCTTTGATGGTGTTTTGCATCAGTAAAAAGAAAATCCTGAGCGAAAGCCACCTATGACAGCGGTGGCAGAGCGAGGAGTGCATCCCCCACCCCTGCATCCCACAGCAGCCGTCCATCCACTGCCCCACACTTACTCTGAAACTTGATTAGAATTTTAAAAAATGCCATTATGTCTGTCAAACTCATGTCATCTGCTACTTTTTTTTCAGCAAACCTTGTTATAAATGACTCCTTTATCAAAAAATGGGAAGAAACTCGGGGCTTCTTCGGTTTAAAGGAATATGCAGAGTGCATCGATGACAAAGACCTGGAAGTGAAAATTGCAATAGTGGAGAAATACAAAGATCAGATCCCTGAGCTGGTGAAGAAGATTGAGAGCAGCCATGTGTCCCAAGAAGCCATGGCAGGTAAAGCCAAGCTATGTATCTGGTAGAGGAGCAAATTCAGGTCTTTTTTCAATCCAGCTTCAGTGCTGAATCCACCTCTTTCTGCAAAAAGGCCAAATTTGGATCAAGTCTGTCTTATAGGGAGAAAGGAAGTTGAGCCGCAGCTTCTGGCACCTCTGCTATGGAGACAGGCTGAGAGGGTTGGGGTTGTTCAGCCTGGAGAAGAGAAGGCTCCAGGGAGACCTTAGAGCCCCTTCCAGTCCCTGAAGGGGCTCCAGGAAAGCTGGAGAGGGGCTGGTGACAAGGACAGGGAGTGACAGAGCAAGGGGAATGGCCTGAAGCTGCAGGAGGGGAGATGGAGATGAGATCTGAGGCAGAACTTCTTCCCTGTGAGGGTGCTGAGGCCCTGGCACAGGTTGCCCAGAGAAGCTGTGGCTGCCCCTGGCTCCCTGGCAGTGTTCAAGGCCAGGTTGGATGGGGCTTTGGGCAACCTGGGCTAGTGGAGGGTGTCCCTGCCCATGGCAGGGGGTTGGGACTAGATGACCTTAAAAGGTCCCTTCCAACCCAAACCATTCTGTGATTGTGTGATCTGGGACTCCAGGTGGAGTTTGGTAAAATGAATCTTTCACCAAAGGTTTCTCAATGTGGCATTGCTAGAGGCAAATAAACCTTTGGACACAGTATTTCCTGTGGTTTGGAAAGCCCCAGGACTTTATCTTGCTTTTCGGGATTCCTGTTGTAGTTGCCCTGCAACTTGCTGACTAAAATTTAGGGAGGGGACGAAGCTATCAAGTCAAAAATTCACCAAATAAAGAGCGTTCATTCCTGTTTGGGAGTTGGGGCTGCGTCTCAGGCTGGTGACCACCAGGCATTTTCCTTGTCAGGAAGGTTGTCTTCAGCAGTCTGGATTCCTGACAGAGGTGCTTTACTTTTGATTTATATTTGGGGAGAAGTGAAACGAATGCAGAATGAAATCATTTCATTTGACTCGGCGCCTGGTGAAATTAAAAATGCCATTATTGCTGCAATGACTGATCTTTTTTCCTTCGTGTTCCTCACCTGCGTTGGTCACAGATTGCCTCATAGGTACTGTCCACCAAGCCAAAGGCCTGGAGTTTGATACGGTGCTGATTGCAGATGACTTTGTGGAAGTACCGTGTCTCAGTGGCAATTACCAGAGAAGAACTAACTTCAGTATCGGTAAGGGAACGACTGTGTGCGGTACCCGTCCTGATCTAAAAGTGGGGAAGCAAAGCGTGCTGCCAGCGCTTGTCCTGCAAGCCTGTGCTTCTCGGTGGCGTCAAGTGCCACTGGCTGTCCTAGTGATCATTGACCTTGTCGTAGTTTCCTTCACAGCAAGGTAGGGGAAGGGGAATATTCCTGCAGTAGAGCTTGGAGCAACAAGCAATATAGAAGGACCAAGTTCACACTTGGAAAAGAAGCTGCTTTCCTTAGGTGCCACAGTTTATGCTGTGGAAGAGCTGGTCTCTTCCCAGGGAGCAGAGAGGATCTAGAGACTGAGAAACTCCTCCAGTGCCAAATCTGTGCTCAGGAAGCGGGAAAACACGTAGCAGTGAGCTGCTGCTCTGGGCATGTAGAGTCCTGCCTGGAAGGGAGAAGGTGGAACAAGCCAGGAGCTATTGGTGGTGTCAGGAACTGCACAGCAAACGCGGGAGAGAGCTGCACAGCTCTGCTGCTCTGCAGGTTCATGCAGAAACACCAAGTGTCCTTCCAGAAGTCCTAGAAGAATGGCAGAGCTGTTCATTCTTATTTTCTAAAGCATCAGCCAGCAGTGTGCCCTCATGGCCAAGGCGGCCAACGGTACCTGGGGTGCATCAAGAACAGCGTGGCCAGCAGGTCGAGGGAGGTTCTCCTCCCCCTCTGCCCTGGTGAGGTCACATCTGGAGTTCTGTGTCCAGTGCTGGGCTCCCCAGTTCCAGACAGACAGGGAACTACTGGGGAGAGTCCAGCCGAGGGCTGCGAGGATGAGGAGGGGACTGGAGCATCTCTGGTATGAGGAAAGGCTGAGAGAGCTGGGGCTGGTTAGTCTGGAGAAGAGAAGGCTGAGAGGGGATCTGATCAATGCTTATCAATATCTAAAGGGTGGATGTCAAGAGGATGGGGCCAGACTCTTCTCAGTGGTGCCCAGTGACAGGACAAGGGGCAATGGGCACAAACTGGAACACAAAAGTTCCACCTCAACATGAGGAAAAACTTCTTCCCTCTGAGGGTGACCGAGCCCTGGGACAGGCTGCCCAGAGAGGTTGTGGAGTCTCCTTCTCTGGAGAGATTCCAAACCCGCCTGGACGTGATCCTGTGCGACGTGCTCTGGGTGATCCTGCTTTAGCAGGGGGTTGGACGAGATGATCTCCAGAGGTCCCCTGCCAACCCCTACCACTCTGGGATTCTGTGATATTGATGATTCTTTTCTCCAACCTAGGCATGTATCCAGAGGATGAGTGGAACCTGCTCTATGTAGCAGTGACACGCGCAAAGAAGTATTTACTGATGTCAAAGTCCCTGGAACATCTTTTAGCATTGGCTGGGGTAAGTGAAACCTTTCCAAGGTAAGCAAATTCTCAAGCGGGGCAATTTAGGGCCTTGATACCTGCGCTTCATAGCACGCTGCCTCAAAGCAAGGCATCACCACGCGCAACCTGGCTGAGCAGCCCTGCCCGTGAGCCACGGCAGTTCCTCAGCTGATGCGCGAGAGCTCCAGAGGAAGAGCAGGTGGCTGGGGAGGGCAAACTCCTGGAGGCGCCGCTGTTTCGTTAGGATTTGGGATCTCGAGGCAGCTCTGCAAGCAATGACATCTCGGTCAGGATGGGCTGCTGCTGATTTAAAGAAGTGCTGAGAGAGGCAGCACATACTACCCATAAAGTCTGTTCATCTCTGATTATTATGTTCAGGGTGGAGAAGCATAAAAGAAAATTATCGTAAGATTCATGCTGAGCGTGGACTATGCCCTGGCTTGTGCTGTTATAGACCCGAATAGCTGAGGTCACATTTTTCCCTCAGTTTACGCTGCTCTGCACCATGATTTCAGTAGCAAGACACAAGTTTGCAGTGGGTTTTTTCCACAGTCCTTGCATTTGGGTGTTGTCTACTACAGATCCTGACTTCTTATCTCAGTGCAAGCGTGTAGGTTCCCTTTTCTCTGTTTGCAGCGGTTGCCAGCTCTTATTTCACTTCTTTATGAGCTGCTGCTGGCTTCTGCTTGATTTTTGTTGTCACCAGGGATTTGGGTGTTTTGAGGGGAAGGTTGTTTGTTTTCTTTTTAAAAAAAAAAAAAAAAAATCATGTCGCAAATCACTTTCCAGGGGGTTAAAAAAATTAAATGAAACAACTTGTTCCAGTATCTCAGCTCCTTCCGAGTGTTGTTCCCTTTTTTCCTTAGGAGCATTTCCTTCGGGTGGAGCTGATGAGTGAGGCTACGAAGGACGGAGCCGCCATCACTTGTTCTATGCCACAGTGTACAAAAACATTGCAGTGCGGCTCCGGGCTGGTTGTGAAGAAGCTCCCTTTGACTCACGTACGTCTCCTCCCTGGGCCTTTGAGGTCACGTTTTTGGATCGGGAGTCTTCACAAGCGGCTCCGTTGGCTTGGGGGGCGGCTGCGCTCTGTGATTGCTCTGAGCTGGGGGAGGACAACCTCAGTGCTAAGCTTCAGTGGGAGCGAGCAGGAAACGTCCTGTAGCTGGATCTCACGCCCATAGGTTCCCCGGCCCTTTGCTTCTGCTCGCAACCCCGACTCGTATTGGGGTGACCTCCTGACCGCATGGTTCAGGGTGGTGGTGCAGTTCCCACAGATCCGCTCAAGCCTTGACCTCTCTTCTGAGATGAATTGTGGTCTCACGTGGGGCTGGGTTTGGGGTTTTGTTGTGTCAGATCCCATTCCTGACTCTTGGAGCCTCTGCCAAGGCCATTGAACATCCATCTGGGGTTGGCAGAGCTCCACTCGCCCCTGCCAGCCAGCTGGAAGTGACCATCTGACTTTTGGGTCCAGTTTTGGCTTCGATCCCACCTTCTGGGGTTAAGCCTTGCCCAGAAGGTGCGGTGAAGGCCAAGTTTCCCTTGCAAGCACGCAGTAAATCCAGTGGAGCTCCATGTCCGCAACCAGAGAGAGCAGATGGCTCCGAGCCATCGCAGGGGCTGAGATGGGCAAAGCCTCGTCCTTCACCAGCAAAGACCTGCACAGGGAGGTGGCAGGAGATGCTTTGGGCGCATCATTGCTCTCTTCCCTGAATGTGAGGAGATTGCAACCAAGGTTGGAAGCCTTCCTCCAGCCCTTCCTCTCCTCTCACATCTCCTCTTTCTCCCACAGAGCAATGGCAGCAGGGATGCAGGTGGTTACCTTTGCCACGCTTGCACGCAGCAGCGCTTTGGCTCGTTGACACCACTGACCCTTTTCCCAGCGCTTCAGGAACAGCCCATCCAGTTCTAACGAAACATTCCAGCTCCCCAGAGCCCTCGCTGCGCCCCGGAGCCATCCTGGATGTGGGAAGAGGCCTGTTGTTACATCCCACCTCCAAAATCAGGTGGATATCAGAGCAGGATTTCATACCAGCTCTGAGAGGAACCCTCCAGGCTCTTTGCAAGGTGCGAGACCTTTTCTCCAGCCCTGCCTGGCCCTCCAAGAGCTGGTCAGCACGGCATGCACCGCTGCGCAGAATATGCACTATATATAAACTGTATCGGACAGGACAGCTTGGTTTTTTGAGCATTACCCCTCTGTTATTTCCAGGAAAACACCTCTAGTGACCAAACTGCCAGGATTTCCTTGCTTATTCCGTCACGTCGTGCCTTGGTGAAATCCCTCTGAGCCACCAGAAGAAGAGGAAATGCCACACTGAAAACGAACACTATCCCTAGAGAATGGACTTTTTCCTGGAGCCTATTTTAATATGGAAAATGTCACTTATCAGGTCTGGCAGGAAGCTGTTCATCTCTGCCAGCTGAATTACTCTTCCTTACTTGCAGCAGAGGAGTTTCCCCAGACTCTGTTTCTGTTCTCCCTGCAGGAAATAATAAGGGAAGGAGAGAGGACTCTGTTTGAAGAACTGCTTTGGTTTGGTTTGAGTCTAATTCAGAGACAAACGGGAGAGAGTTTTTAATGCTGAAATTAAATTTGTAATGGGAAAAAAAAAAAAAGCAAAGCCTTAATGCTTTCTTTTTTTTTCTCTTCTCTTCCATTAAGAAGTTGTCCTGGGTTACATTTATTTCCCAGCCATCACAGTAGCAATGGTGCGAGTAGCACGGTGCTCTTGTAAATCAGATGGTGTTTTCTCCGCTTGACGACACCGTAACTCGTTGTACCGGAGCCCATGTCAGGCAGAGATCAAAACCGAAACCAGTTTCAGAAGAGATCTGCTCTTGGACGTGAGCCCAGAGCTGTGAGCCATGCCTGCTGGAGGAAGCTCACACATCCTGTTGATTTCCATGGTTATTCATTGAACAGGTCCGCTTGCTCTCCTTTCACTTTCGAAGCACTGACTCCAGAAAAGCTTTTTCTCTTCTGCTCACCTAAGCACGGGTAGAAGTTGACCCAAGACTCAGACACTGGATCTAACAGCAAAACTCATCGCAGATGTCGGACCGGGCACCTCCAGGGATCGGCCCAGTGGGGAGATGCAGCGTCGCTGCCGGAGGGTTTGGTCCGTCACGCGTCCAAAGTGCCGCTCCCGTCTGTCCCCGCCGTCCCCCACCGTCACGGCTGCCCAGATACCCGACGAGATAAAAAAAAAAAATCAACCTCTCTGTGCATTATTTTATATACAAAATATACACATTTATACATCAAACAGCATCAGCGTAACGTGCCTGTTCTGTAGCGAGAGGGAAATGGGTGGGTAACAACTGATGATGGATGAAGGGAAAAGATGCAAAGGAAAATAGTTCCTAGGTCATGCTATTGCCTTCAGTCGTTGGTAATGTCTACAGCGAAATCGCTCCTGCTTGTGGTCGCCTGCAAGCGGCCGGAGCCGGCGGGCACCTGGGGTCGGATCCCTGAGCTGCGTACAAGGGCTGATCCCCGCAACCGCAGCGGGACGGCGCCGGCACCTTTTGCTGCGGTTGCGGACGCACCGGCGAATGGCTGAAAGAGAGCAGGAAGGGAGTGAGGACGTGGCGGAAAGATGTTCAGCTGTCTGCCGCGAGCAATGCTGCTTTCTGGTTTTTTGGGGCAATTTTGGGGCAAAGTAGCTTGAGGGACGGGGCCAGTCTGGCTGGCCCAACTCTGGTCTTGCTCCTGACCAGGGAACGGGCACTATTTGGGGCAGGGCAGCCCAGCTTCATCCCCTGGCACCCAAACCTCATCCCCTGCACCCCAAACCCCATCCACTGGGGCAGGCAGCCCCCAGCCCACTCCCTGCCAACCACCAGCACCCACAGGATCACCACTTCCACATTTTGGCTCCCGATGGAGGACACCCACCGCCTCCACGCCACCTCGGGGCGCTCACGGGGCTCACCCATCCCCCATTCAGCCACGTAATGGGATACCCACGCACCTTTGGGTGCTGGAGCGGTCTCATCTATGGGAGTCACTTGTTCAGGCTGGGAAGAGCAACCATGTGTCCCCATGGAGAGCAGCTGGGGACCAGGACACGCTCTGCCACGTGCCGCCGCCGCCTGGGGCAGCGTCCGGCTTTCCATCCGAGCCCGGAGCATCCTCCGGGCTGGCGGGCGCACCAAGTTGCCGGGCGGTGGGTGCTCAGCCCATGGCGAAGACATCGGGCGACGATGTCTCGTTCTCAGTGGTGGGAGCCATCATGGGGATGGCCATCACCCCCACCTCGTAGCTCTGCTCCGCGCGTCTGCAGAGGGGAGAGGAGCGTCAGAGGCTGAGGACAACTCATCACCGGGGTGGAAAGACCTCGTGGGGCTCGGCACACTTACTTTTTCATCCTCCAGCAGCAGCAGCCGGCCACAAAGCCGGCGACCACCAGCACCGGGAACCCTGTGGGAGAGATACGGCGGCCGATGAGCATCTTCCAACGCACAGCCTAACTCAAGCAAAACGGCTCCGCAAAGAGCCGAAAATGCTTTGTGCTTGTTCGTGAGGCGTCCTCCCCCACCCAGGGAAGAAATTTGGGTGCTGCATCCTTCCCCCCTCGGAGGCATTGCCCTTGACCACAGCAATAAATCTCCCACAGCCCCGAGGAGAGCTCTTAGGCTAAAAAAAGAAAATAAGCCCTTGTTTGCCAAAAGAAGCTTTTTTTCCCAGCTCACCAATGGAAGAGGCCAGGGTCTTGACGGAAACTGGAAAAGAAGAGAGAAATTGAGATGATTATTATTTTTTAGCCGCAAAGTCAGGAAAGGGGGGGACCCTCACTAAAAAGGAGGTTGGAGAGAAGGGGAAAACGCATTGAAGAAGTAAAAAAGCCTTCATGATTTGAAACACGGCCCCGCTGGGGGGTTAGCTCCCCCAGAGAGGTGGCCTGACCTGCGGCATGGTCCACGGGGGCGGTGGGCAGCGGGGTTATTCCCAGAGATGTCCTTGGGGCCGTCCCCTCTTCCAGTGTGGATGTGTCCAGTGGTGGGGGCACCTCCGGCGGTGTAGATGTGTCCAGTGATGGTCCATCAGGTGCTGGTGGAATAGGTGACTGGCTGGCAGCTCCTGGCAGCCTGGGCATTGCTGCTGGAGAGGTCGGGCTGGCGTCGGTGGTTTCTGCTGGGAAAAATGGTGTAAAACTTTTTAATTTAGAAAAATTAACAGGCATGTTCCAGGTAGCAGGGTTATTTCAGTGCTCAGCCTCGTGCCTGCTTTGGGCAGGTCATCGCAAGGGCGATACAGCCCACCCGACAGCTATGAAATGGCTTGATTTCACAAAATTGAATTAACTCGATCACGCCGTTGAAATATTTTGCTTTCCATACCACAGTGGTTGTGGTTTTGCCGTGGCTATGGCCACGGTGGCCCCAAACCAACCTCCACGGGCCGCGTTTGCCCCTTCTCACCCCTTTGGGTCGTCCTCTCAGCGCGCGGCGTGGTCAGGACATCAGGGCTGGGGGTTTCCGGAGGTAGAGCTGGGTCCCCTTCGGAAAGACACAACGCAGAGACACCATCAACGGCAGTGCCCACGCCACCCCGCATCCTCCTCCAGTGCCGGAGGTGTCCCCCCTCCCTGGTCCCCATCACCTTCCAGCTGCCAAGCGAGGGCTTACGGATGCATTGGAGCGTGGTGTGGGTCCAGTCGGGCTCGGTGGAACCATCGCGGAGGACGCACTGGATGAGGCTGGAGGTACCAGCTTTGCGTTTGTAGCCCGGGTTACAGGTGTAGCGCAGGCGGGTGTTGAGCAGCGTGTTGTTGCCCGCATCGATGTGCGCGTTAGCCACATCCTTGGGGCGGCTGCATCGAGCTGGCAGAGGGGGGGGAAAAAAAAAAAAAAAAGAGCTGGAGATCACAACAGGGAGATTAAGCACCCTCCAGCCCCAGCTCACTGTGCTGAACAGCACCCAGGAGGGTCAAATCCTGCCAAAGGGTGGCAATGGGGTATTGGTGCTGGCCCGAGGCTGGGAGAGCCTCATCCAACCTGCAAAGAGACAGGATGCACAGGGGATGGAGAAGGGGAAAGCTCTGTTTCCAGCACATTTGCAGCCACTTGTAGCAGCTCCTCCAGTCAACGAAGCCTTTTCACAGAATTTCATTCCCCCCCCCGGCAGTGACTGTCCCAGGCGGACAGCCCCGGCTGCATCCCGCCAACAGCTGCTGCATTTCATCTGCCCTCGCTGCCTCCTTTTTAATATCTGCTCACTTTTCAGCTGGGTCCAGGTGCTGCGTGAGTCCTCCAGCCACTTCCCGGGGTTTTTTTTTTTCCTTGCCAGAAGCTGCAGCGCACAGCTCCGGAGGCAGCTGAAATCTGAGCATCACGTGGCTGGGCAATGTGGGGGTGATGAGCTATGTGTTACAGCTTTTCTTATCCCCAGAAGGGCTCGTGCTTCCCCTTTGGCCCTGATTTGAGGTCAGTTTTGCAAGAGGATGTTACAATTTCACTTCTTTTCTCGGGCGCAATGGAGAAAGTTTCTTGGTTGCCCCAAGACTGTGCCCGCACCTGGACCCCTGCCGCAGCACGGGAACGGCTCGCCCACGACCCCCCCGCTGCCACCTCCTGTCATCCTAGACGAGCCGCTGCGGAGAGGTGATGTTCCAGCGCCAGGACGGAGCGGTGCACGGCGGGGATAAAGCAATATACAGCCAGGCTGGAGCGGTCCGCAGCTGGGACGGAGCGATGCACGGCCGGGATGTCGTGCACGGCCGGGATGGAGCAATCTACGGCCAGGATGCGATGCACAGCCAAAATGGAGCAATGCACAGCCGGGATGTCATGCACGGCCGGGATGGAGCGATGCACGGCCGGGATGGAGCGATGCACGGCTGGGATGTCATGCACGGCCAGGATGGAGCGATGCATGGCTGGGACGGAGCGATGCACGGCCAGGATGGAGCGATGCACGGCCGGGATGTCGTGCATGGCCAGGACGGAGCGATGCACGGCCAGGACGGAGCGATGCACGGCCGGGATGGAGCGATTGACGGCCAGGATGTCGTGCATGGCCGGGATGGAGCGATGCACGGCCAGGACGGAGCGATGCACGGCCGGGATGGAGCGATGCACGGCCGGGATGCGATACACAGCAAGGATGAATTGATGCCCAGCACGGATGGAGCAATACCCAGCTGGGATGAAGCGACGCCCAGCTGGGATGGAGCGGTGCCCAGCCGGGATGATGCACATTTGGTACGGAGGGATGCACGGTTGGGAGCAGGAGCGGGATGGTGACGGGAGCACAGCGGGGACAGGAGCGCAGTGGCAGTGAGGGCAGAGCACAGCAGGGATGGGAATGTGCCGGTGGTGGGGACAGGAACCTGCCAGGGACAGGGGGGTGATGGCAGTGGGGACAGGAGCACGATGGGGACAGGAGAACAGTGGCAGTGGGGACAGGAACACAACATGCTCCCCCAGGCACCCAAAACACCCGGAGATAAAAATCTCCTTAATCTTAAAAATCTCCTGCGCCAATTTGTTATGTATCCCCAAACATCCCAGGGGTTTCTGCTCCGTTTCGGTGCTTGGGTGGGTCCGTGCCGTGTCCCCCCGGCGCTGGGACACCCCGAAGAACTGCAGCCACCATGTCCGGAAAGCACGAGCGATGCGGCGGCCACACATGTGCTGAGCATGTCAGTTCTCAGTCTCCTCTCAAGGCGGAGGTGAAATTTCTAGGAGCGTTTCGAGGAAACCGCACGGGCTGTTTCACAACACCCTCGCACCTTGTCAGACATGAAGCCATGCCACAAAATGAATGAAAAGCCCTTCCAGTGCCAAGACAACCTGCTGGCACGTCTGCAAAGGGAACACAGCGGAAAATCCATCCAGAAGCATCAAAAATGTCCAGGAAAACATCATCTCAATCTCACCAAACCATTTTTTTTTTTTTCCCGGTTAATTTGACTGTAAAATAATCTGCTCTTCCAAAAAATGCCCAAGTCCTTTGATGGCAAAACCCCAGCATCGCTGCTCTCCAGGATTGCGACCCCGACGACTCGCGCCATCAGTGCACGGATTTCAGTTTGTTCAATGAGACGAAACACATTCCAAGGGGGAAAAGGGGAGGAAATCTTTGGAGATTCAGGTTTCCAGCGCTGCTACAGCCCTGGAGATGCACGGCCAAGATTTAGACTTTCTTTTATACCTCAGCAGTGAATTGGAAATGGTGTAAAACACGGATGGACAGGGAGAGCCGTGATAAAGCTCTTGCTTCCAAGCAAGATCTGCAGTAACTACAAGCCTCTCCCTCTCATTTGCTTTTTTATTGGAGCAGATTGATAAAATTCTTTGGATCTGGACGCTACTGGGGATTTGCATGCAGAAATAAAACACGTGTCTTCTATTTTCCTGTTTAAACCAAGGAAAAGCTCACAAGACTCTCCTAGGACGGCCAAAAGCATCTTTCTGCTTGGCTCTGTTCCCTTTGAGCTTTGCTGGTTGAGTTTTCCCATTGAAATGTCAGCCCAAGTGCTCAAAGATGTCGCATCGTTAGCTGACCTCCCAAACGAGCCGTGGTGCCAGGTAGCAACCTACCTGGGAAAAAACCTCTGGCTGCTTTATTTCCATCCAAATTCTCCGCATTCCCCCCCCCCCCCCCGCCCCCCGATATTAAATCTCCAAGTTGAAACACATGCACAATATTCAGGGGGTTTTGTCTTTGCCTGATTAATTCATGAAATAAATAAAACTTTTTCACTTTTTTAACTGAAAAACATTTACAAGCTGTGCCGGGGATGGAAAGCAGGAGCGGACCTGATGCCCGGTGCGAGCATCGGCACGGTCGGTGCAGAGCAGCTGCGGCATGTCCCGAATTATCCATCGACAGAATTAAAAGCAGTAAATATTATTCTTGTTCCCTAACACCCCGGATAACCACATTTTCTGCCCTAAACAGTGGTCCTGATTGCATCACCACTATCAGGAACATCATCTGCAGCTCCTGGATGGGGCGGTTGGAAGGTATTGCCTTCAGGGAAAGCTATTTTTAGCCTGTTCCTGAGATGCGCCTGGCAGGACGCACAGCTCATTCCTAATTTTCGCTACTGGAGTAATTTTACAACCCTCGCTGCACCTGCCAGTTATTTAGAAATAATAAATTCATTTTCTTGGGCGTTGCAGCTTCGTTAGCGCACGGGAGCCTGGAGAAGGGAGAACGCTAAAGCTGTCCCGAAGCTTTGTAGTCCCTTCCAGCCTTATTTCCTGCATTTCCATGCAAATTCTTCACAATTACCACATTTCCAGTTAATTCGGTATTCCCTAATGGACTTGCTGCCGCAGCCAGCGCCTTCCCAGTGCTGTCAGCATCGCCAGCTCCTCCACCATCCGCACCGAGCCGTGACGGTGATTTTTTCCCAAAGTTACTTTTGGAGAGGTGAGACATTCCCAATCCGACGGCGATGCTCAGCCGTGGACAAGTCACTGTCCCGTGGAAAATTCACACAGCCCACCCGGAGTGAAATCCTGCGGTGATGCAGCTCCCATGGGTCCATCTCATGGACCCTAAAAATCACCCCCAGCCTCCCTGGACACTGGTGGGGAAGGTGGCGTGGGCACCTAGGGAGGGAGGTGGGCACCCGGTGGGGTGCAAGGGGAACGTGGGGGTGCAGCTTGGGCACCCAGGGGAGCCGTGTGGGTGCCTTGGAGGGAGCGTGGGCACCCCAGGGAGGGAGTGTGGGTACCCTGACGTGCAGCCTGGGCACCTTCGGGGGGACTGTGGGCACCCCAGGGTGCAGCGTGGGTACCCCGGGGTGCAGCGTGGGCACCTACAGAGAGATACGGGCACGCAGAGACCAGCGTGGGTACCACGGGGTGCAGCGTGGGTACCCCAGGGGGGTGCAAGACACACCTAGAGAGAGGCGTGGGCACCCCGGGGAGTAGCGTGGGCACCCCCGAAAGCTAAGCGAACACCCCAGGAACGGCGTGGGCACCCCGAAGAGTTAGCGTGGGCACCTCGGAGAGGACGTGGGCACCTCGGAGAGGACGTGGGCACCCCGGGAAGGACGTGGACACCCCGGAGAGGACGTGGGCACCCCGGAGAGGACGTGGGCACCTCGGAGAGGACGTGGACACCCCGGGAAGGACGTAGACATATCGGCGGCGGGTCGGTGAGCCCGGGGGAATCCCGCTTACCGGTATCAGCGGCGGCCCAGGGCAACAGGAAGGCGACGGTACCGCAGAGCAACGGCAGCAGCGGCCGCGCCATGGGACGGCGGCGGTCCCGGGGCCGGGCCGGGCAGCTCAGCGTTCCCGCGGGGGTTCCGCGGCGCTGCCCCGCCGCCCGCCGCCGGACATGCCCGGCGTGGCGCGGCTCGCCTTCCCCTTTCGCTTTCGCTTTCGAGCCGGGACGACCGAGAGGGACGGACCCACAGCCTTGCCGGGAAGGGAGCCCCAGGGGGGGGGGGGGGGGGGGGGGGATGCAGTGCCCGGGGAGGCGGAGGGGGGGGGGGGTGCAATGCCCGGCGTGGATTCGGTACCCGAGTGGGGATGCAGTACCCCGGGGGGGATGTAATACCTGCGAGGGGATGCAGGAGGGTGGATGCAATACCGGGTGGGGGTGGATTCTTTGCCCCGGGGAGGGGAATGAGATACCGGGGGAGGGGGGGGATATGCAATACCCCGGGGGGATGCAATACCTCGGGGGCCGGGGGAGTGGGGGGGGCGTGAAATACCCGTGGGATGCAATAGCGCTGGCAGGAGTGGGGGGTGATCCAATAGCCAGGAAGGAGATGCAGCACCTGGGGGGGGGGGGGGATTTGGTACCCGAAGGAGGATGCAGTACCCAGAGAGGGGATGCAGTACCCAAGGAGTTTGAGATAGCCGGGAGGGGTGTGTGCGCAATACCAGGGGGGTGAATTATGTGAGGAGGGGGTGTGCATTACCCAGGGGGATGCAATATCAGGGGGGTGGGGGAGAGGGGATGTGATACCTGGGGGATGGCAGATGTGATACCGCTAGAGAAGAAAGCAGTTCCTGGGGTGATGCAATACCCCGGGGGGTCCATGGGGACGCAGATATCCCAATGCTGAAGCTGGAGCTCGCTGGTCCTCAGGCAAACCTTAAAACTGGAACTCAAGCTAGAAATGATTCAAGGCCCTGGAAGATCTACAGAGCTCCTACACTGGACTCCAACCTGCAGCATGCCTGGGACTGTGCTGCTCCCACAGGTCCTGCTTACAACAAACCCTTCCAAAACAATTCCGATTCCCGGTTCCTTGCTCGAGGCCTCCTGGCTTTGCCTGTCTCCATTTCCTTTTCTCTTGACTGCAAGTCATTTTGTCTTGGCAGCGAGTATCTTCACAATAACTATGAAAGGGAAGGAAAAGGGCTATTTGGAGGATACCATTCCATGGCCAATTAGGAATTCTTCCTGAAAAGTGGGTACATTCTCCCTCTGCCTATCAAGGAGAGTTCATTAACCTCTGTTAACCTCCCCTAAAGCCCAAGGGAGTCACTGAAGGTGGCCCAACCAGTTGACAAACCACTTGATCCTGACAAGTGTATTTTAGAAGGAGCAACATACAAGAGTGCAAACCTTGAGAACAAGGCGTATACACCTGAGGATTGCGGCTGGAAACACGCAGCTGAAAATGCTGCCCCAGTTATGCCCCAGTTAAGTGATACCCCAGATACCCAGGGACTGGTGTTTAAATTGTGTTGATTAAGCACTATCTTTAATCTATGTACTCTGGAAAGGTTGAGATTTAACGTTATGAAAAGCAATCAGCAGGTTAGAGTTCACAATTAGCTTACACAATAAATAGCTGAGGGCAATAATACTGGGATTTGGTAAAGAAAATACAGTCTGTGAAGACTTTACCCTTCTCCAAGTATTCCTTTGAAAGCCAGAAAAAACCCAATTCTGTCATAACTGTTTCTGATCAAGGGTTTTTGCAGTCCTTGCGAAAAAAAAAAATCTGGAACTACTAATCTTCAAGAAGATAAGCAAAACTATCTGTGAGAGTTTATTTTTATTGGCCAAACTGGAAAATTGTGATGTCTGAGAATGGCATAATTTCAATAGGAAGTTTATCTACAAAAAAATCAGAGCTATGAATGACCGTGGCTGCTGATTTCCAGCATCACCCCACTGAGCCCTGCCTGATCCACGTCTCAGGGAGCCCTTTGTGCACTGTCCCCCAACACATGCCATCAAAGGATCCTTCCCACCTCGTGCCTGCCCCATGCACCCTAAAGCATCCCTCACAGTTGGACACGGAGATAACCAAGGGCTGAGCACATCTTCTGTATTGTCAAAGGGCTTCGCCATCCCGCATCCAAGCTAACAATTTTAAAGCTCTCTTGTTTTCGATTGCTTTGAACATCTGAGAAACAATTTTTGTGCTGAGCTATCTCCCTCCATCTCGCCTTGTATTGCTTTTGGGAAGGTTGGGCAGAAGTGTTTTAGTTCTGCTGGGGTTTTGCTTGTTTCTCCTTGGATGTAGCGTGTGGAAGGGTTGTGTTATTGATTATGTCTCTTTAACTGGAGATTTTGGGGTAAGAAAAGCTGGAGTCTAGGCCAGGACTAGAGATCAGTCCAGTGTCTTTGAAGAGAAACAAACTGCTTGTTTTAAGATGTCAGCACAGGAGCAATCTCCTTCCTGGGCAAAAATGTTCCTTTGGGCTCACTTTCCAGCTCAGAGCAACTGAAATGATGCCTTATACAGCAAAATAGTACGAGATCCAACAGTTCATCTGCTTTTGTTTTTCTTTGAGGACTTTGCCAGGAATGATTTCATTTCTTATCATCTCTGACATATGTGTTCCTGCACCAAGTGTATATAATCCACTCAGGATGTGAGTTCATCATTAAAAGTTCTTATCTCACATGAATATTTGGGAGTGTGGTTCATCCCTGCTAATAGCACATGCTCAGTACAAAAGGTTGCTATAAACCATTTGTAAAGATCAGGTTTGCAAACTGGAATGATTTCCCATCAAGTTAGCATCCCTGCTCTGATTTTACCTTACCTACTATTGATCAGTCCAGGCAAGAAGCAGTCGCTGCTCAGGATGGTCTCTCTGTCCCAAAGCGGTGCTACCCACTGTGCTTAGAGGCACCTGGCAAAATCAAAATAGATCCCTGAAAATAAAAAAAAGAGATGGAAGTTTTTCCCTAACCAGGAAGAAATTACAGTGCTAACATTTTGTCTTATGGGAGCTATAAAAATATTGAGGCTCTCTAACAAATGAAGCAGATGGTTTTCTGGTGCTGTGATAATAATTATCCCTACTGGGAGCACACTGCAAAGGCTCAAGGCAGGCACAGCGTGTTTGAGAGTGTGACCTGCACCTGCAGGGACTAAACCAAGTTGCCTTGACACTGCTTCCCACCCAGGAGACTATAAATGCTTTATTATGACCTTTATTAGTTTTAATGACCTTATCCTACGGGTGTTATGGATTAGTTTTAAAGCTAAACATGTCGAGGAGAAGGAGGAAGAGGAGGAGAAGGAGTAACAATAACAATGTAATAACAATAATAATAGCAATATGAAGACAAAGAAGATGAAGAAGACAGTTGAAGACGACGAAGATAAAGACAACAAAGATATGATGAAGAACATGCATATGAAGACAAAGAAGAGGAAGAAGATGAAGATTAAGACAAGATAAAGATGAAGACAAAGACGAGGAGAGAAGGAGGAGGAAAAAAGGAGAAGGAGAGAAGGAGGAGAAGGAGAAAAGGAGAAGAAGAGAAGGAGAGGGAGAAGGAGAAGGAGATCCAGTGCTTAGTATTGTAGGCAGGACCATTCTCTGGCAAAAGCTAAAATACACCACACTTATGCTTGCTATAGATTTCACGCATTGATGCACGTTGAAAACATCTTTTTTTTTACTTCTGAATTGGTAGAATTGGTTGAAACAGAGTGGCGTTGCTGCCCAGAGGGACACCGCGATGATGACTATGAGTGCATGTTGTGTTTGCAGCATCTGGCTGGAAAGGATCCTGCCTTTCTGAAAGCTGCTCCTGAGCTTGGAAACTGCTCATGCTGGAATTTCTGAAAGTGTGACTCTTCTGCTGAGGAATTCATGTGAAGCCGGGTGAGAGGCAGGGTGGGGTGTGCACAGCTTTTGGGCATGCAGGGGATCTCCATTGGAATTTTTTTGGAAATTCAGCTCCTTTTCCATTTGGAGTGATGGAGGTGGAGGGGAAAGTACTGATGAAACCACAAAAGTGGTTTTCTGCCTTGGGGTTTCTTTGGGTCTTAACTTCTGGGTTTCCTGACTTTGGGGAATTTCAGTCCTCCGTTTGTAAGGTCATTGGTGAGAAGCGTTGCAGCCTTTTCTCAAAGAGAACTAGTAGAATGTTGTCACAAGACTTTATTTTATGCTATTTAATCAGATCCTAGGAGGCAAGAGTTCCTTACATTGGAACAAATAACCGGAATTGCAGCCACTGATGATACACAAGGCTGTAATATTTCCAGATGGAGGCTTGGACACATCCCCTTTTGTCTGCAAATAACATCCTCAGAGGATTTCTCTTAAAGCAAAATTAACTCTGCTCACATTTGTTTATTCTCCGATAATTAAAAGGAGGATGGAAGATTTGTACAGCTCTTTCTACCATCGCTTTCCAGGAGCACATAAATGTCTATCACACAGAGCTTGTTTCCTTTTTCCTTTCCCCAGGGTAATATCACTTGTGTGTAATATCATTTGTCTGCTGCTAGACAGCATAACAAATTATAGGCAGGTTGTGTCACATTGTAGGGAAAATCGCTTCTGTACATTCATCTTTAAAGCTGGTATTTGTAAAATTAAGCTTGACTTCGTTTGCCATCAAAAGCTGAAAATTATGGGAAGTTGGAAATCTTGACTTTAAAAGCCTTGTGCAGAGCAAATGGTGCTGCATCACTGGAGAGGCTTACAAGAAATCACATTTCCCCTCTCGTAATTAATGTAGGGAAATTCTCATTGAGCTCTATAAGCAGTCGAAGGAAATAGCTTGTTATAGCCAACTAAAAGCAGGGGGGAAAAAACATGTTTGTGAGCGAGTTGGTTTTTATTTTGCAGATCTTGTCCTGTCTACAGGTGGCCAAGACTGCGAAAGCTTTGGCTAGGCTTTACGGCAAGAATGGGGGAAAAGCTTAGCGTGAGGAGCACACAGGAACACCGCGTTGCTGCTGGGGGCTGGGGAAAGGCAGCTGCAGCTCCGTAGGGAAGTACCCGCAGCTTGTCCTTCCTGGGAGGATGGTTGCTTTTGTGAGAAAATAAATACTCGTAACGAATGTCCTGACTGAATGCGTTGCCCGCTCACAGCAATGCCTTTCCCCAACACCTCCTGGGCATTGTGGAGATGCTGAGAAGAAACCAGCTAAGGGCTCCAGGCTTGATATTTATAAATGGTTCTCTCTAAACTATGGGTTTGGACATGTGGTGGTATGCAAGTAAGGAGAGTAGAGCAGCCTATGAGCTGACTCATTACCCCAGACAGTTATTTAAAGTTCTCATACAGTATATTCTTATCCTTTCTTCATGCCACGGTTCAGAAGAGGATTAAGCAGATGCTGCTGCTCCTGAAGGTCATCAGAGGTGTAACCACGACCTCATCAGACTTGCATTCAGTCCGTTAACAACTTCAATGACATACACATATGGCAACAAGGCTATAAAGTGTTAGTGAAGTGGGTTTCCAGGATGCTAAACCTGAGCAGTCAGGCAGAGTCAGGGGCTTCTGCATAGATCCAGGGAAGCAAATATGAGATAAAAAGTTGCCACCAGAGTCAACAACAAAAGCAAGTGTAAAGCTGGAGGGGTTAAAGCGAGGAATTTCTTCCAAAAGAGCAAACTTGTTCCTGGTTAGACACATTTCATCCCTGAGTTGTGAGGTTATCCAAGACCTGAGGGTTCGCATCCACATCAGTCACAAAGTCCCAAGTCACCTGCAGTATCTTGACAGCCCATCAATTAGCTTGAGTGATGAGGCATGTTTCTCATCTTTGGCCTCATTATGTTTGCCCGCTGGGTTTGTGTCTCTTATATCTTGTTTACAGCTTCTCCCTTTTCTTATTAATCCTTTTAGTATTGTCAAGGTACAAAAAAAACCCCAAAACAAACAAAAAAAACCCCACAAACCCAACCCAACCCACTTTATTTGCATAAAACACAAGAAAACGTGCAGCTGAGAAGTGTGTCCTTCCTGCAGGAGAAAAATCTCCCTGCAGCTGCTGCTGTGATTTTGGGATGGGGCAAAGGATCCAAGAGTAAGGGAGCTCGAGAGAGGTGGCGAGACAGTGAACACAGCGAGGGAAGGGCTGGCACAGCATCTCAAACACATCTGCAGGGCTTTAACACCTGCATGACAGCCGAGGAGTGCTGCCACTAGAGTCAGCCAAAGAGGATGAAATTAAGACCCTCCGCACCCCCAGTAATGAAGTATTCGGAGTCAGGATCTTGGCTTGAAGTAGCAAAGTCACATTAATGAAGTTCAGAGATGAAGCGATGAACTGGTACAGAGCATTAGGTTTCGGACAAAGAATGACATGGGTTTCTGAAAACAGTAGCAGAAAAGAAGAGTAGTTTGGGAAAAGCCTCAGACTGGACTTACTCTTCATGAATCTGCACTTTCTGGAATGAGATGTTGTGTTTGAAGGCAAGGGCCATTTACAATGCATGGATAAAAATGAAAATGCTGACATACATTATAAATTAATGCAAATTTTAAAAGAGCAGGCATTTCTTCTGGGGTTAATTCCATGCAGATGTGATTATAGTGTAAGTAGACAAGATATAGATTAAAATCTGAGCCATGAAGTAATCACTCTAGAAAAGTTATATTGGAACAGTTTATATGATAGAACAAGTTATTTGTCATGGTGAAGAACTCAGTCTTGCAAACTATCCAATTCTTAATTATTTTTTTTTTTAGCTTTCAATAAGATGCATTTTTGTTTTCAAAAGAGGAATGCTCATGCACATATATCATGGGGTTTTATTAGACACAAAATATAAACTAATATATTGCATTTTGGAGTACCTTGTCTGTGTGGATATCTGTAACTTTTTAAGTTCCTTTCCTACATTACCTGAATCGAGGGTTAAAACCACATCCCTCCAGCTCTGAGAGTTGCTCTACACCAGTCTCACCCACAGATTTCCTCCCTTACCCACAGGCTTTCATGTGGGGAATTGGCTGCTGAAGAAGTTTGAGTAGGTGCCAATACCCACCAAACACTGTGCTGTGCCTGTTAATTGCTGAAGAAGTCAATGACTTTGAAAGTCTATTAGCGGAGAAAGACACATCTCCCCCATCTTTACACACTGGCAATATAGATAATCCCACTTGACCCAGTTGCCTTCAATTCCTCTGGAGTCTGCCGGAAAAATTTGCGCTTTCTGGATACGGTGTAGCTGGTTGCCATTAGAGGTACCGGTCAGGATTAGGAAATATCTGCAAAGATTTCATTTCATGTTTTAACTAGTAGAGCTTTCGCGTGAGCAGAAGGACAAGATGTAGTTTTGCAAAAACTTCCAACTACCTCTCTCACTTCTTGTGGGTAACAGGACATTTTGTAAAGAGACAAAGAGGAAGGGGTATTTCACTATTTGCAGCCACCGTTTCAGAGAGACTTGCTTGGAAATCTGGAAAGAAGCCCTCTGCTTTGTCCTGCCAGCTGCCTGGTATTTAGCTCATGTTGAGATTTAGATCTACAAAGCAGCATATCCCATAGTGACACTAGGGAAATATAGACGTCCTCTACCCACTCTCATTTCAGAGACCAAGGAGCCCTGCTTGTTGTTCGTATTTATGCTCCTCAGAAGAGTAAAACAAATAATTTTTATTGCAACACTCTGGTCCAAGCAGACATCACTGGAATTTTTCCTTCCAGAAGACTGTATACAACTACATGAAAACAAGCATGGTATCAGGGGATTGGGACAAATAAATCATACTTGAATAGTAATTCAAACTGTCAACTGAGAGAATGCAGCTTGCTCTGCATTTGTCTTTGCTGGATTGTACAGAGAAGCAGAATCAGAAGTATTAAGTGTAATCCCTCTGCACTAATTATGCAATTGAAAACCAAGCCTGTTCCCTGTGAACTAGCGGACAGTACTGGTCATCCCATTTTGCAGATGATGTGAACACAAGGAAATGTAGAGAACAGCAATTTTGAAGGCTGAGAGACATGGAAAAACTCCCTGAAGATGTTGGAGAGGACTGTGAGAAAGCCTGGATTTCACAGGAACAGTAAGGAGGGTTTGTGGCAAGCAAAACTGCAAGGAGAAAGTAGTAAACCCAGAAGCTCAGAAAGGGAAAGCCACATAACACAAAATACTGTTAGACAGCAGAAGTCCTTACAAACAAAAATCTACCCATAAAACCAGCTGGTCACTTTACCATATCGTCCATGGAAAGAATTAACAAGAAATGTTTCATCCAAAACAGCAGACCTACTCTAAAGGTTTAAACCAGTCTCCAGTTTTCCAGAGGCCAAAATGAGGGCTGATCTTAGAACAGATTGTCCACAATGACCTTTTACAGGGCTCATCTTCTTCCTTATGGCCACTAACAGGGACCTGATAGCAGATGGGACACTTTGAGGCTGATCCATCTGACATTTCCTGGGATACCAAACCAGATAAATAGATACCTGACACCATGACGCAGCTCTGACAGTCCTAGTTGCCCAGCTGATGGCAAACCAACTTCCACTAGAGCTTTCAAACGGATTCACGGTTGTTCTTCCTCCACTCTGCTAATTTGTTCCTTGGATTACGAAATTAAGCTCTTCGGTCCTGCTACGTTAGCGAAGCCAGGGCAGCGGGGGAGTGTTACGCTCGGCTCCTCTTGCCAGTGCTTCTGTGACACCATCACACTGCTCTGCTGGAAAGGACACAGGACCAATGTGTCTTGGCCTTCCGTCTGAAACCTCCTGGAGGGGTCCAGAAACTCCCTCTTTTTATTCTGTACGAAGGAACAGCACTCTAGAAAGCAGGAAGTCAACAGCAAGCCTACTGACAACTTAAGTTGCATTTTTAATTCAGTATTTGAGGGGAAAAGATGTGTTTTATTGTGTAAATCAAGCTCATCAGGAGCGTTTTGCTGTGCAGGAAGGTTTTGATAGCCAACTTAGCTTTACTGGTAATGTAACTGTTGCCTGCTAGATGGTTTCTAGATAGTCAGGTGGGCGGTATAAAAACTAAATAGCTCTTTGAAAAAGAGGACCAGCAAAATTGCATTTATTTATTTTAAGAACAAATCAAGGAAACTTGTGTTAAGCAGACAGCCTAGCAGGTGAGCTTGGCAAGTGTCTTACAGCACACAGAGACCACATGAAGAAGGCATCAGAGCAACTGGTGAGACATTTATAAATGGGAAAGTAAAGCTGAGGGGACTGATGGATAATACGCACCATTACGAAAGACAAATGCAGCAGGGGTGAGAAATGTGGTTTTGACGTAAGAGCATGTAGGAAGACCGTGAAGGTGGTGGAAGGGGCCCTTGAGTACACTGGAAGACAAGGGAGATGGCTTTTCTAGTGGTATCTTCAATGAGTACTCTTGGAAGGCTGAGATGGTACAGCAGTTCAAGCAGAAGAGGTTAAGGGACTAAAAGAGAATTTAGCAATGGGGTTGGAAAGAAAAAGAGGGATGTTGCCTATGGAGAGAGGTCAGAAGCAGCAAGGTCTGAAGGCAGAATGTGGGGTGAGGTTGGGTGGAGATCAGGGTCTTCTCATGACAGATACAATATTGTTTGGTGGTGGTGATGGCGAAGGGAAGTGGAGAAAGTTTGGGAACCAGGATGGGGGAAAGCAAGATGCTGGATAGCATATTTTTGCGTGAAACAATCAGAATATGACCTTCAATGAGTAATAGTTGATCATATTAACAATGAATGCTAAACTCCCAGGACGTGAGGTCTGTAGGGACAAGTTTCTAGAGCACCAAAGTATCTAAAGATGTGCAGAGGTGCCTAAATACGGTAGCCAAAAGCGTCTCTGCTCCAGATTTGAAATTATGCAGTACAGAGAGCAGCACCCCCCCCAGTAAAAAGCCAGGTGCGTAGAAGTTGCACTCACGTTTTCCTGTGGTTGAACCTTTCCTTTTTGTAAGTTGGCTGTGCTAATATCTGACCTTCTCCACATCCTCTTTGAATACTCACAAGGCCAGACAGGACCTGGGTGACAAAACCAGTATGGACAAAACCAAAGGCTGTTAAGCACAGACATATTCATCCTTAGGTAGCTGATGTTAAGTAGTAAAATCCCACAATTCTGCCATCGCTATCTATGCAGAAAACTCTGCCAAAACACAAAGCCAGAAGTTGCTTTGTGGAAGCACTTATACATAGCTACTGTTCCTTTATGCACTGTAACAGGGAAAGAGGATGTCCAGGCATCTGACCCAGCTTTCTCAGATGGATCTTGCCTTGAACTTGTGCTGAGCCGGAAAAAAGCTGCAACATGGGAGAAAAAGAGTTTATTGAAATGCCAGCTCCACATTCCTCGTACAGCTCAAACGTTCGAAGATGTATGCTGTTTAGTGAGGTTTCATAAACTTCTAAACAGCCTAAGGAGCTTAAATTCTTAAAAGCCACTGGGTTTTTGAACGCAACAAACATCTCCCATTTGGCAAAACAAGCGTAAAGAATGCTGCGGCTCTTGGTGGGAAAGAAGTTGCTATGTCACTCAAATAGTTCTATAAAATGGCATTTCAGATTCTTAGAAGTACTGTTTATTTTGCAGCACTGCCAATCATTTTTCAAAATTTACAACTGTGACACAAGACAGTTCTCTGGACTGCAGATGTCTAGGATAGATAAAAACGCTAAAGACAAAGTATGGGAAAGGGCAAATAGATACTTGAAGTAATTGTCAAGTTCATAACATTTTTTACATTGTTTTCTCATGCATTTCAC
Organism: Balearica regulorum gibbericeps; assembly: GCF_011004875.1. NCBI lineage: Eukaryota > Metazoa > Chordata > Aves > Gruiformes > Gruidae > Balearica > Balearica regulorum. Next base: position 1,802,005 of record NC_046184.1, on the reverse strand, counting down.
AATTCTAGGGAAAATTACATTCATCCATCACTCCAGTCCATTTGTTTTTTTTTAATTGGAAACCAACTATCTTTATCTTAACTTATTCTCTGGAAATTCTTCAGGAAAAAGTAATAATGTCAGAAGTTGGTCTTGTTCCCATTTGAGCAGTTGAGTAGGACATTTCAGAAATGGCCACTCTGCTCTATGTGTCTTGCCCAAAATTACTGTCTGTATTATTAAACCTTCTCACTCAAAATTGGCTGCACCTTGGTGGCCCATGAAAGAACCATGGTCAAGTATAAATACCTGCACATTACCATACAAGAGTCTTTGTAAAGACTTTTTTTTTTTTTTTTTTTGGGTGAAAAATCCTCTGTAAAGGTAAGGAGACAGCATTATAAGAAGGGGAAGTTGGGAAACTGTGACGAAATTAAGATCTCTTTCATGACTGCATTACTAAAATACTAAGAAAATTCCAACTTTGAAAAAGAAAGTTGCTTATAAATGGAACCATGACTTAATGTTTTATCATCTCAGTCTGCTCTATCACCTAAAGTGGCTGCAGACATCAGTGCTGCTGTATTTAGCAGGATACAGGCTTTGATTACCATGTTTGCTAACGAATCATTTTGTCCCCAGAGGCGGCAAGCATGAAAAGATTTTCCTTACGGCATCCCAATGTTCCCAACCCGGTAAGTGAAGGCAGCATCATTTCCTCTGCTAGCAAATATGCTGGCAACATTGGTGAATTAACATCCCAGCTCTGCAAAGCTATTCCTGCTGTTTCAACTTAATCAGAATCTTAAATGTCACTGTTGATATTAATTCATCACCTTTTAGGACACATCCACATTTCTGTGGATCAAAGACTGCATGTTTCAGGGCATGGTCCTTCCCAAGCGTGACTGAACAAGAGGTGGGTTATATTTTCACATTACTCCTTCTCATTAAAGTTGCTGTTGCCATCAAGTCTTCATAAGAAGAAAAATACCACCAAAACCTGAAAAAAACGAATGCTCTGAGATTAGATCCCTGTAATGGGTTGTCCCTGGCTGAGGGCCAGGTGCCCACCAGAGCCGCTCTATCACTCCCCTCTTTAATTAGACAGGGGAGAAAAGGTACAATGAAAAAAAAAAAAACTTACGGGTCGAGATAAGGACAGGGAGAGATCATTCTCTAATCATCAGGAGCAAAACAGACCAAACTTAGAGAGGGAATTCATCTTATTTATTACTAAGCAAAACAGAGTAAAGGAATGAGAAATAAAACCAAATCTTAAAAACACCTCCCCCCACCCCTCCCATCTTCCCAGGCTCAACTTCACTCCTGGCTTCAACCTCCTCCCCCCCCAGCGGCACAGGGGGACAGGGAATGGGGGTTACGGTCAGTTCATCACACGGTGTTTCTGCCGCTTCTTCATCCTCAGGGGGAGGACTCATTGTTCCCCCGCTCCACCGTGGGGTCCCTCTCACGGGAGACAGTCCTTCACGGCCTTCTCCAACGTGAGTCTCCTCCACGGGGTGCAGACCTTCAGGAGCAAACTGCTCCAGCGTGGGTCCCCCACGGGGTCACAAGTCCTGCCAGCAAACCTGCTCTGGCGTGGGCTCCTCTCTCCACAGGGCCACAGGTCCTGCCAGGAGCTTGCTCCAGCACAGGCTTCCCACGGGCCACAGCCTCCTTCAGGTGTCTCCACCTGCTCCGGCGTGGGGTCCTCCACGGGCTGCAGGTGGAATCTCTACACCCCCTCACCCTCCCTCCATGGGCTGCAGGGGGACAGCCTGCTTCACCATGGTCTTCACCACGGGCTGCAGGGGAATCTTGCTCCAGCGCCTGGAGCACCTCCTGCCCCTCCTTCTGCACTGACCTTGGTGTCTGCAGAGTTTCTTACATCTTCTCACTCCTCTCTCCGGCTGCCAAAGCTCTCTCTAACTGTTTTTCTCTTTCTTAAATATGTTATCACAGAGGCGCTGATTGGCTTGGCCTTGGCCAGCGGCGGGTCCGTCTTGTAGCCGGCTGGCATTGGCTCTATCAGACACAGGGGAAGCTTCTAGCAGCTTCTCACAGAAGCCACCCCTGTAGCCCCCCAACTACCAAAACCTTGCCACGCAAAACCAACACAATCCCTCAAAAGCAAATGGACTGGCAGAGCAGTCCTTGGAGCATTTCTTCTCTAGCTCAGGTGACATCTATACTGATGTCTGGAGGTCCTAGGATCAAACCCTGCTGATCTGCCACCCACAGGAGGTTGTTTCACCAGCGTAACAGAGGATGTAACGCATGCTCCTTCAAGATAAAGTATTATTTACTCCAGCAGGCAGGCTGGAGCAGATGCAGTACCTAAGCCCTTATGTGGCATCCTCTGAAGAACAGCTGTCACAGATAATATAAGCTGGTTCAAACATGATCTAGACAATTCCACAAGAGAGACATCAATGCCTATTAAACACAGCAGTCCAGCTATGGAAATCACTAAACACAGTGACCACTGGAGTGCTGGAGTGAGGGTGATTCTTTTTATTCTGTGTGCTTCTGCTGGAGACAGGCATCTCTCCAGGTTATCCCCTCAGCAAAAAGTGGGCCCAGGCAACTCAAGGTTGGTGCAGGAGGACAGTTCTCCTACTTCTGTAATTGTAAAATGGATTATATGGAGCTGGTTCCTCTAATTCAGCCCTCCCTTTTGCCCAGGTACAAGAAAGAGATGTTGTGCCGTTCAACAGCAATTCATTTCAGAAACATCTCAATAGCTGCAGGAGACTCGTGGCAGTTATGGTCAGATCTTCGCTCTTCAATCAAGGTAACACTGATCATAATAAATAATCCCCTCCATGAGCTGAATTGTAACCACACGGCATTTTACACTGAAAAGCAACTTGGATTGGTAAAATACGTCACAGCTAATCAATACACAAGGAATCAGTTTAATTTTTAAACTATCGAGAAGGTCTTTTGAGGGCTGCAGAGTCACAGGTCTAAGGAAGGCAGTAATGTTCAGCGTGCTGGGATGTTGATTTTTAACTTTTGGCCGATGACTGTGTGGTTTTGAGTGCAGCAGGTCACGTCAATGATTTAATGGAAATCAAATGATATCCACTGGGTCCACTTCCCACGACCAATGAGCTGTTCCCTTAGCCCTGGTACACAGTGGAGTCAGCTAGAGCATGTAGTTAGGAGTGGGAAGAGGATGCGGGTTTCAGGGCACTCCTCACTTAAATTGTATTAAACAAAACAAGAAACCATACCCATGGACTGTGGGGTTGGTTCTGGCTGGCTGGAGGGTCAAAATCTGACAGACTTCAGAGACGCTGCCAAGACAAGCCATTCCCACCACATTTTTCTTGTTTGCCTTCAACTTTGCATCACCTTGGCTGGGCAGCTCAACTGCCTTTTATCAGCCATATGCAGATAACATGGAAAAAACACATCCAGGGTAAAAAAATAAACCAACAAAACCAATCCTGTTGTATAAGGGGTTATGGTCAAAACAGACCCTAATGCCTCCATCTCCTGCAGGTCTGGTAGCACATCACGCTATTATGTTCTTCCATTTCTTGACTGCAAAAGATAACAAGATAACAAGAGTCTAAATGGAGCTGAGCATCACTGTTCGGAGCAGTGCTGAGCCTGGGATTTCACTCATGTCTGTGTTTGTTTGCAAATAGTGTCTCAGGCGGGGAGAGTGACAAAAGCACGTGATGTGGTCAGCGGAGGGGACAGCACGCCACGGCTAGCTGGGGGCTTGCAAGCACATTTCGGGGGGACTGCATGGTCTGGGGGGAGAGAATCAACCCTGTGAGCAAACGCTGTATCAGAAGAACACTGAGGGCTACAATGAAATGTGGGCAGGGTTTAGCAAGAGCTGTCTTCAGTCTCTCCTAAGTCAAGGAGTCATCTAGTGTAACTACGGCCACCTTAGACTTTAGGCTTTCATTTAAAATTAAATTATAGAAAAAGCTTAGAGGTCCGGGAAGAGGCATCCTGTGGCTGGGTCCCCATCTCCAAATGGGACACTCTGTGCAGCATTTCCCTCTCTCTCCTTCTCTCACTTTATACACAATACAGAAGAAATCTGGATGACCAGTTTAGGCTAGATGCCTAAGTTTGAGCCAGATGAAGTTAGGTGAGATGAATTCCAGCCTCAGTGTTGTGAAATCACAGAAAGACCTTAGTTTTTCTTTAAAACTGAGCTTTGGTCTCTGTGTCAGCAAAGCGAAAGTACAGAACTCAAAGAGCAAATCAGAAAACAACAGTAAGGACAACTGAAAATGTGTTAGTTACTTACCTATCTCAGCCAGCGTCACACGATAGTTTTGGAAAACACACTTGCATGCATTAGGATGGCTGCATTATTGCCTTCCCTACAGCTTAGCCTCTGGCCTCCATTGCTTCACTCCTTTAGCAGTTACTCCATTTACTTTTACTTTCTCACAGAAACACTTGGCTCATCCTCACTTCCTCATTCCTGATAAAAAAGCTCTTTATATTACCTAGAACAACTGCCAGGACCTTCTTTCCTGTGTTAAGGTCGATGTTTCCAACTTGCCTCGGTGTATCTAATGGTTTCATTATCCATCCTCTTCCAGAGGATTGCTCTCAAGAGTCAGATTCACTTTCCGTTGCTGAAGACACAACTGAAGGAGCTGACAGAGCCAAGGACAAGTTTTCCTGGGGAAATGGCTGGGAAACATTTTATGTTCAGGTGCAGTTAAAACCCTTTGCTTTCCTACATAATCTCTGCCAGAGCATTAACACGAATATTAAGCTGAAACTTTGATCTGAGACTAAGAAAGGGACCTGGAGTAGGTAGCAGAGCTATGATTTGCGTCTTCTAAATGCAATGAGAAAAGGAAGCTGAGTGTTTTTCAGTGGTGATTAAGATCCTTAAATAACTTTGAACAAGAAAGAACAATCCTGCACAGATGGTTTAGCCTGTGCATTTCTATGGCTTTTCATATCCCTGTGTGGTACATTCTCCTGGGCCACCGTGCCTGCTATTCCTGGTTTTAAAATGGTACTTGGGTGGGCTGTGCTGGGGGCCTCCACCAGCACAGCACAGGTACTTGAGCCCAAGAACAAATCTCCCTCTCTGGAAGCAGCAGTGTAATAGCTGGACTAGGGCACTTAGTAGTGGGAAAAGGGCACTTAAAGGGCTTTACTTCACCTTAAATCAACAGTCACAGAGCCATTTCACCAGCTGGGGTTGCCAGAGACACCAGGAAGTCTGCCTTAGCTCCGGCTTGCTAAGGAACAGGACATGGTGGGCCCAAGGTCATGCAATACCCACATGCCTTATTCTCCCTGACCCATGAAAAGGGCTGCTTGTTTTGTTATTAGCATGATTTATGGCTGTTAAGTACTCAGAAACATAATCAAGTAACACAAAGCTATCCATGGGACCTCAGGCTGCTTTCCTGAGTCTAGTTTTCATTTCACACCCTAGGTTCTCCAAAGACAGTGATTTGAGGCTGAAGGACAGTTCTCAAAAACCTTTGCTGAGAAGCAAAGAGAAAGCCCTCCCTAAACCAGGTGGGAAATTACTGTTCCTTGAAAAGAGGAGAGAAGAGTGAGTTGAACGTGTCCAGCACCCAGTCATCACCTACTGCACAGCTTTTATTAAGTCAGAAGGAAACAAAAACCAATGTTTAATTCCTTGGGTAGCTGGAGGAGGAGGACCAGAAGGTATGGGGAAGGTGTGACACAGTGTTGGTACCCTCCACTCCAGTCCACAGGTAATAATCCATAATAAGATAAAAGATTCTCCTTTTCCAGCCTACTACAAGGCACTCTCTTTACAAGATCTATAAAAGTCCTCCAATCATTCTCCATCCATCTGTGGCAAAGCTACAATCACTACAGATTTAATTGTGAGTGAAGGCATCTCTCAGTCCCCTGAATAAAAGCTGCTGTAGTCATCCTAAACCCATAGAGCAATTCTTCCAGCAGTAGGGACCCATACACATCATCCCTTACGGCACTGGTCACCATTTAAGACCTCCGTATAGTAGCTAAAGCTTTTTACACGTGAAGAAGCTACATCAGCTTGACAAATCTATTTTTAAGTTGATTAAGCTAAACTTTTATGGGCACGTGGGCCAGGGTTTCCTAGAAGATGAGACGCTAGCATATCATAGGTGAGATAAAGCATGACATGCCATCTTGAGTACTTTACGGCAACAAGTTCTACACTCGCTGCCATTTCTTTTTCTTTTTCTTCCATCCTCTGTTGACTTCAGTGTTGCTGCCTCCTCTCAGCGTCTTCCTCTAGTTTATATCAAACTAATTTACCATCCAGACCTTAATGGTGCAATTAGCCGAGCCTTCCTATCCCTCCTGCTCTTCCGCACAGCTCTTCCCTTTACACGGGGCTCTCCACTTCTCCCCTTTGTAAGTGCCACGCTCCATGACCAGTAGTGCTTCATCTTCAATCCCAAGACTCGATCCATTCCCTCGGTATTTCTGGCAAGAGCTGGGCTTCTTATTTTATACTAAGAGGAGCAGGTGGACCCCTAGTGAAAGAAATCATCTCTGAAAGCAATCGAAAGCAGAAGATCCTCTGTTGAAAATCAGGGTCTGTAGGAGCATTGAGCAAAGGGACATGATGGCTTCTTCCATCTGAATGCAGAGAGTTAGCGAGGCCATCCTCAGAGCATGAAGAAAAGAAAAGCCTTATTGATGAGATCCTCTTAAAGGAAAGCATTTCTTTGCCTCTGGGTCTGAGGGAAGAGGAGCTGTGAGCAGGCACTAGGGATGGCCCTTTTGTCTTGGCAGAAGAAAAATCAGAAAAATCCAGCCACTCTAAACATGCAAGCAGGTGCTGGGCATTGCTGTATACTGCCAGCAATATCAGTCCTTCCAAGGCTTTAGCTGCAGCCACAGAGATGGAAGAGGAGAGGAAATGGAGGGAGAGGAAAACATTTGGCTTGTGAGTGGTGCTACTCTGAGATACAACAGAAATGCCGTGCTCTGGTTACCTGGGAGGACCTGGGGCATGGGGGTTTGCTCACTCCCCTCCAGGGAATTTCTGAATTTGAAATACTCCAAAAAGGACCTGTGATAACACTCACTAATAACACCTGCCGAGCACTCCATATCTCTCACCCCAAAAGATCACCATCTTTTGATGTGAAGCTCTTCCACCTGCAAAGCAACACACCAAGTGTGAGAAGGGGCAGACTAAAGCCAGGGGAGCCCTTGGACCTCTCCATCCTTCTCCACACCCAACATGTCATCCCTGTGCCTGGCTTCCAGCACAGACGGTGGCTGCTCAGGGGCTCAGCAGCACCCACCACCCAGTAAACCCCTCCATTGCCTCACGGGTCGGCCATTGCTGCGGGGAATGGCGCCCCAATGGGGGACCTATATCATCTCTGGGGTTTTTTGGGGGTCCCATCGCCGTGAAGGAGGCTGTTTGCACCCCATCTATCAGAAAGACCTTCTTGAGGTGTTAATAACTTATGAGAGCTCCTTTTTAGCTTTATTAGACGGGGCAAGGAGGGGGGAAGCAGTGGCCTCAGAGCACAGCAGGGATGCACTGCCATTGCTGCTGAAATATCTCAGCATTTGGGCAAAGGCGCCTCGCTTCCCCCTTCTGAGGGGAGCTGGTGGCTGACGTGTGTTTATTTTTTTGCCAAGGTTCTCAGATGGTCAGTCAGTCGAGACTAAGCACCTCCTCACAAAATGGCGGTGCGGCTCCTTTAAGACACGCCCGCACCCCGGCCCGGCTCAGCCCCGCCTCCTCAGCAGCGGGAGAGGGGGCGTGGCTCGGAGAGACGGAAGGCGTCTAGCGTAGGGGGTTGAGTGACAGCGCTTCCATCCAATCAGATGGCAAATGTTGAGGTGGGGAGGCGGGACTTCCGTCGGGAAGCTCCCGCGGCGGTGCAGCTCGAAGGGAGGGGAGGGGTGCGATCGTCGGCGACATGATTAAGAAGTTTGACAAGAAGGACGAGGAGTCCGGTACTGGACTGGCGGCGGCGGGGGAGGGAGCCGGGGCGGGCCCAGGGGGTGGGCATTGGCGGCATGGCCCTGCGGGGAGCGATCGTTAGGCGTCCAGAGCGCGCCGCGGCCTGTAGCGGCCGCTGAGGTGAGGGAAGGAGTAACGGCCGCTGAGGTGTAGGGGGATAACGGCCGCTGAGGAAGGAGGCCTCACCTGCTTTCCGGTGTTCCGGCCTCCGTCAAAGCCTCCCCCCGGCCCTTCAGGGTGGCCCGCGGGCTTTAGGGCCCCAGCCCGGGCCCCTGAGGCCGCTCTCGGAGGGAGCCGGTTCCCTTCAGCCCTGCGGGCTGCACCTGACGGTCTCTTCCCGCCCTTGCCTCGGTGAGGAGGAGCGGTGCTTGCAGGGGTTGAGCGGGGTCCGCACCTCAGCCTGGTAGGGGGGCAGCAGCCGTCCCCACACGCAGACCCTCTGGTTTGGACTGTGTCAGGAGCGGTTGTGTTCAGGTACCCGGCGGGCGGGGAAAAAACCCATCACATTAGGCATAGATTTGGTGAACGCCTGCATGTTTTTTCTTCACAAAAGCGTCTGGAAATTAAGTTCAAGTTGCTTGTAGGCCGTCTTGAATTTTCTGTTTCTGCTGTTCAGGTCTTCCGAGCCACAAGATGTGCCCAGCTGGGTTGAGTTTTGTTTCATTTTCCGTTTCCCTCTGCTTGGGATGTGAGAACTGAAGAATAAATGAATAAAAAAAGAAAAATTACTTCTGGAGGAAAAGGATCAGGAGCAGTAGTGAGGGTCTGGAGGGATTTACATGTCTCTAAAGGTGGTTCTGAGAGGTGGTTTTACTGTGAATGTGGATTAGAAGGCTGGTCTCCTCTGTATGCTGCTGACAGAGGAGTGTCATCTCCAGGAAATTAATTATTCTCAACGGCTGGATCTGGGCTGTTAAAAGGCTGAGCAGATACACTATGGAGATAGTTTAGTGTTAACAATTTTACGATGGTGCAGCAGCCAGGCTGTTTTTGGAGTTTGCTGAGTAGCCCATTCTAGCAGTGCATTGATCGATATATTCTCTTTCATATCCTGTCACCAGCTCCGTTCTGATGTGTTCAGTGCTTTCTGTGGCTAAAGGAGTAAAAATAGGGGGACTAGGGAAAAAGAAAGTAAATAATAAAGGAAGTACTAAGGCAAACTTACAAGTAAACATATTTCTTCTTCCTCATTTACCAGCTATGTTGAAAGTGCCCTCTTTTTTTTTTTTTTAAATTCCCTATAACTCTGAATATACAATTTAAGAAACTGGTTTCAAAGCTATTGATGGAGAACATCAGTTATTCCAAGAGGAATGTCCCTGTAGCACTGAGGTGTTTTTGTAAAGTTGGGGGGCTGTTCGTGTTCAGTCCTGGTTTTAATGACTGGCATGTCTGAAAAACATGTTTCCTTAACTGAGAAGTCTCTCTTGTTCTTCAGGTAGTGGCTCTAACCCTTTCCAGCATTTGGAGAAGAGTGCTGTGCTTCAGGAGGTATGAACAGTCGTAGTGTAATGCTGTATAACTCTTCTTGAGCGGTAGGTGTTGGCAGTGTAGGGGAGTTTTACAGTGCGACTCAGGAAATGCTAAATTGATATAGTTAATTTAAAATCACAGACTATGTAAAGTAAGTGCACGTAAAGTTACTCTGCGAGGCATTTATGCGTAGGAATTAGATTACGTGTGGCTTTTGCCTTCCATGTGGACATGTGGGATCTCAGGGTGCTCTTTCTGAAGAGGCACCCTGCCGGTTTTCCTGTGCTCGTTCAACGTACTGTGTAACGGGTTTTCCTGCTGCTCTTTGTGTGCTCCAAGAATGATTGCAAGTGTGGATTGAACATGTGGTTAAATGATGGGGAATTTTGGTGAGTGCAAAGAGCTACAAGTAGGAACTTAATAATTTCAATTTTATGTTCTTGCAGACTGGGGCTAAGTAGTGTTTGGGCTACGCACGCTATGGAACGAATTGAGTTGGTATTGCTTTCATTTTAAAGTATTTTGGCTAGTTCCAGGTGGTAAACTGAGTCATTGTCATTTGTTGTGATTGCTGCCCATCCAGCAAACTAAATGTGCATGAATATGTTTGTTGCGACACATTTTAGAATGAAAAAGTTTAAGCTACTTGGTTGAAAATAAAATGCTTTACTTCATATGGTTAAAAAAGAAATTATTATTGTTGGGTTATGCTGTAATACAGTATTTATACTGTGTTTGTAGGCACGTATCTTTAATGAGACCCCAATAAATCCACGAAGATGCCTGCACATCCTTACCAAGATCCTTTACTTGCTGAACCAGGTAACTGTTATAATTTCTTCCCAGCCAGAATGACCATTCCTGAGGCAAATTTCTGATAGCTTTCATTGTGAAAGAAGTTTTATACCTCTTCCTGTCGGATTTGGGAGGTAGCTTTTAAGGAGATCAGAAATGGAGTGTTTATGCTGTAGTATTATGTTCTCCCCTGTGACTTTACCACTAAGGTGAGTGAGATATGTGTCGCTGAAGCCTTTAAGACTTCTTTTTCTGAGTGCCAAGTGAGAGCTGCTGGTTGGTCTGTGATCACCGCGGTGCAGTGCAATTAAAGAGCCGCTTGTGTTTGCCCAGCTAAAGTAGGAATAACTGAAGCGAGATAAGAACATAGGCCAGGAAGTGATGAAGTGGGAAGTGTCTTTTTGTCTGGGGAGAAATTGGAAGTATGATAAGGAAGGCGATATTCTTTATCCACATAGTTCAGGTTTCCTGCATGTCAGGCAGTATTTCATGTAGAATTACTATCACTTAGAAGGAACTTATGCTGTTCAGTCTTCATTGGCACCAGTCAGCTTTAAGTAGATCCCTTTTAAGCAAGGGGATCCTTCTGATTAACAAGCGTGACACAAAACCGACTGCTGACACACTAACGTCAAAAGAGGGAACGCAGGCTGCTTGGCGAACTGTTCCACCACTGTACCACTGTGGATGGCATTTATCTTGAAACCAAGCAGATAATTAGTGTTAAACTTGGTATATGCTCCCCAGGAAACACAAGGTGAGGGAGAGACTGTTTCTCCCTCAAGAAAAAATCTGCAAAGAAAAGATTTCTTCATGCATGAGTAGGAATTATAAGTAGGGGCTGAAAGGTAGAGGTGGCTGGATAATGTTTTTTTTCTCTCGCTTCTTTTATGCTACTTTCAGGGTGAACACTTTGGAACCACTGAAGCCACAGAAGCTTTTTTTGCAATGACCAGATTATTTCAATCTAATGATGTAAGTACCTAGTGTTTACCACTTGCTGTCTCCCTGGTTTTGTCTGGATTTGCAGTAATTACAAAACAGTTGGATGTTGGGATGTGGGAGGAGAGTCAGACAAGTACTTCAGAGAACAAGCTCTGGATGCAAAGTTCTTGCTGAAGGCAATTCACTGTTTGGAAACAAATGGCTGAATAATAACATGTGGTTATTTCTGCTGGTTGTTTTGGTGGTGAGGTGTTATTTCTGAGTTGAATTACTGTTGTAAAGAATGTGAATAATGGCAGAAAGCTTTAATATACAAATTAGTGTAAATTTATGACTGTTTCTTACACTTGCAAATAATCCCCATTTGCTTAACTCAAAATAGAATTTGAAAGTTGCCTGTAGATCAAATACTGCTATTCCCTAGAACATCTTGCTCGATTTGTGAATCAGCATGGAATGAAGGGATGAGAACATCCTAAAAATGCTGGATTAAACTTTGGACTTTTCCCAATGTAAAGTCTTTCTCTGATCTCTTTTGCAGAGAGTGTAAGAACTCGGAGGAATGTGCTTTGTCTGATGAGTCTCATTAATTTTTATTAAAAATGAACTGGCACTTAACGTTTTTAGAGATTTGACTGAGGAAGGTTGCACGTGTAACTGTTTAAAGATGGAATGAAAATTTTGGAAGTACAGAGTGTTTAGGACCTTCCTCGAATCCACATTTTAGAAAGCAGGGGTTTTTAATGTAAATGTGTCATTTGCTTTCAAAGAATTAAAGTGTCAACGCTCTTCGCGTATTTCTATTTTTCTTTTACAATAACAAATCAGAGGAAGCTGTTTTTAAAGCTTTTAACTGATAATTGTGAGGCTTCCACATGCAGGCGTTTCGTAATCAACGTGAATTTTTTTTTAGTGTTATCATTTTACAAGATATGTATCTCCTATTCTTCTCCTGGTTTGTTTGATAACGGGGAGTAATGGTGTTTGGATATCCAGCTATCAAACATAGTTTTATTTGTGTGCTTATAACTATAGAAGTGGGGAAGAGGGTGTTGTATTTATTTAACTTTTAAATATTTAACTTTTAAAACTGCAAGGAAATGTTTATTCATAATTGCCATCGGGTTCAATGGTTTTCTGCAATACACTTTCACAGCAAACCCTTAGAAGAATGTGTTACCTCACTATCAAAGAGATGGCCAATATTTCTGAGGATGTCATCATTGTTACGAGCAGGTAGTAGAACCTACAGAACACACGGTATCAGAGCTCTGAAATGAGTAGCTGCATCTTAACGTGTTTGTTTTAGCTGCTGTGGTTTTCTGTAATTATGCTTTATAAAGGGTACAGCAAGGGAAAACAAATTGCTCAATGACACAGAGTATGTGTCACCATATGAAATGGTAATGTCTTCCTACTGTGGTGTTATGTTTTCCTAAAAAAGCAAGATGTTTGCCTACAGTTTATCAGTTGGTTGCTACTTTTTCTTGTTTTCTTTTCTTTTTTTTTTTTTTTTAAATTATTGATGCTTGATAGTTTTGTGAAAACCTAGGCTGTGACTTCTGTTTCACTTTGCTGTCAGAGCAGGTCAGTCCACCAGCTGAACTTTCCATTTTTTTGACTACAGAATAGACATTACAGTTGTTGCGAGAGCAAAAATTGGATCTGTGGCATGTGCCAAGCGATTTGTTTTATTTTATATTTTTTTTTTAAAGCTGTTCGGCAAACCAAACTTCACTATTATCTAAACCAAAATTTCATGTGGTAGAAAGTAGAACGCTAAATAAACCAGGCCTATGGCAAAGCAGTATTAGGGACTATGCATTTTGTAATGTTCTGTATTTTCACAGAATTTGATGTTAATAATTTTCAAATAGATAATTAGTAAGAAGTTGTTTCTAGCCAGTACTAGAGCTTAGCAGTTACATGGTAACAGCTGAAAGAACAGGTAAATGAGATGAGGTGACTGTCACAAAAGGACTGAGACACCAAGATATTAAAGAAGTATTAACAGGATGTCTTTGATTATTTTAGCTTGACGAAAGACATGACAGGAAAGGAAGACGTATACCGAGGCCCGGCCATCAGAGCGCTCTGCAGGATCACCGATGTGAGTACAAATCATATCGCTGTTGTGGGAGAGACGATGAGCATATTTAAAATAGAAAACCTACTCTCTCGCAGAGTGCATTTTTGTACTAGTAATGGAACTGCTACTTTAGGGAGGACTGCTCTGAAGCCTTCTGCAGATGCGAGGAGCTCTGTGGAGCTGTAGCTCTGTAAACGTGGAATTAGAAAGCAGGAGCCTTGGTGCTCTATTTTCTGATCTGAGGTTGCTTTGCTGTAGACTTTGATCCTGTCACTGAACCTTCAGGACTGGGCAGCTGATACTTCTGCAAGGGAGACATGAATATGTGTTTTCAGAATTAGCTCAAGATTTTTTTCTGAGGGCCTCTTGAATATGCTGTGCATATATTTTTGCCTTAAAGTGCTTTTACGCTCCGTCTCCAAAGTATCAACGCTTTTCTTCTTCCCTTTTGTAGGGTACAATGTTACAAGCCATTGAGAGATACATGAAGCAAGCCATTGTGGACAAAGTCCCCAGTGTGTCTAGTTCTGCACTGGTGTCTTCCTTAGTAAGTAAAGCAGTAGATTATTGTAAATCTGTGCATTGTGTTATGGCAGGGAAGGCTAGTCTGCTCCATGTGTAGCTCTGCCTGCCCTTTGTTTTGTTCTTTCTTCATCTCCTTTTCCTTTGAGATGACTCTCTGTCATCTCCTCACTGGAAAATAAACAAGAAGTAGTAACAATAGAGTTTCAAGCAGACTTTGTCTCAAGCAGACTTGTCTTTTCAAACTCCTTCCTTAACGTTCTGTTGGTTTAGAGTACATCAGTTGTAATAAGTTTAAGCGCAAAGTGCTCAGTCATCAGCACTACATCATGAGTGTGGAACATTAATTTCTCTGGGGAGGAGACTTGTCTGTTTTGAAAAGTCAAGCACACTGATGACCTTGGAAGTGCTTATCAGTTTGGTGAGAGTAAGCAGAAGCAACCTCTTCTGTGGTAGAACTAGCAGTGATGACCGCAGAAGAGCATATGAGTTCTGTCACAGGCAGTAAGAGCAATCTGCTTTGTGCTTTGCAAAAAACAAATCCATGAAATTGCTGCCCTGATAAAAATGCAATTCAAGATTATTTTTGGTAAGATGTAGTAGGAGGGCAAGATGAAGAAGCTGACTGTTTTTCTCTCCTTTGTTTAGGAGAGAAGACTGGAAAAGATCTTGTTAGGTTAATATTTTTATTAAAGAGGAGAACACAAGTGAAAGCATGGTAGTCTGAGACTGAGATGTAAGAAAACTAGTGGTTTATAGGTGCATAGGATAAAGAGATTGGCTGCATTGGTAAATCAAGAAGGCAGAGCAGGAGGTAAGAGGTCCAGCTGATGAGGTGGAGTAGTGCCTGTGTTAGGATGCTAAGGGTGCAAACAAAGCTGTATTAATACAAAACTGAAGTCTTTCTGCTGGATTAACGATAGGCAGGTGAATTGTCTTAGTATTGTCTTCTGTCCTGTTTGAACATAAACAAAAATTCTCTGAGTTACTTTTCTCTTTATTGAAACAAGTGCATCTATACAAACTATGTATTTTGGAGTTGTTCTTTGTTACATGTAGTATGCAGTCCTAAAGTCTTTAAACTTAGAAAACAAAGCTCATGGTACTTCGCTGTGCTTTCAGTGTTAGTTTGTCTGCAGTCTCAATTTGTGACTTCTTCCAGCACATGATGAAGATCAGTTATGACGTAGTCAAACGGTGGATCAACGAAGCTCAAGAAGCAGCTTCTAGTGACAACGTCATGGTGCAGGTATGTTTGAGGGTGGTTGCCCCATGAAGCTCTAAACACACTAAAGGGTTTCAATGGTATTCTGTGAGTTCTTAAGATAAACTTAGAAAAAGTGTTTTTTCTTTTCCGTTATTCTTTTAAGAATAAGAATTGTGACTTGAGGGGAAACGACTCAACTGTTTAAAAAAAAAATCACGAGTTTCTCCATGATCGCAGTGCGAGATTCTTAATTTAAGAGTTGGCTCTTTAATGCAGTCCTCTGCCCTTTCCCTGCTTACCTTCTGATAGCTGGGATGCCACTGACTGTTCCACAGCAGTTGTTGCAGAAGGGCTTTGAATCTGAGTTTTCAAAAAGCTCAAGAAATTCTCTCGCTGCCTCCCAGAACACCAGCATCTCTTGTCTGGCCTTCAGAAAATTTTCCAGTTGCTTGCAGAACCACAGAGATTAACCCAAATATCAGTACGACATCCATATTAACAAAATCTTTGCACAAATATTCCAAACAGCTGTGGAAATGAAAGTATTCTGTATGTTCAGTCAGTGTTACAGACTAACGATGAGAAATGAATCTGTAAAATCAGATTTGCTCTCGCCCGGTTTGCAGCTTCACTAAGCCTTACTATGAATCAGTCTTAGGGCAAAAAACCCCAAAACAACTTGGCAAGCAACTAGACGTGTTCCTTTGTACTTTCACCATAAATGCCTCGAGGGGTTTTGTAAGGTCAGCTGTCATTTAAAGTCCTTGGGATATCCTGGCTATTGAGTGTACCAGAAATGCAAGTGTTATTGTGCGGTATAATGTAGTAAGCTGAAGCCTTTGAAGTTCTGACATTTAATGGGGAGAAAAGGGAGTAAACTAACTCCATGGCGCTCTTGATCTTCAGAAATATGTTGAGGGTTTTATGGTGGACAGGAAGGGGAAGGAAGTACTGCAGATCTTTGTAACTTGTCAGGAAACTCAGATCATTTGAGGTGAGGAAGTATTTCTGCTAGGAACCAGTGATTGTTAGCCCTCTTTTATGTCTTACAGTCTCACTTTTCCAACTGCAGTGTGTGTTCAATACCTGCATGGCTCTGTTTCTGATTTCCTAGTACCATGCTTTGGGGCTGCTCTATCACCTTAGAAAAAACGATCGCCTTGCAGTTTCCAAGATGTTGAATAAGTTCACTAAATCTGGATTGAAATCTCAGTTTGCATACTGCATGCTGATCCGAATTGCCAGCAAACTCTTGAAGGAATCTGAAGAGGGGTGAGTAGGAGGAATTACAAAACTAATTATAGTTTGAGGTAAACAGTAGCTAGGAAACTTGCCTTTTTTTTTTTCTTAAGTTTGTGGAAATCTACACACAGGCAGAGAGAACTGTAGTGTTAAAAGTAAAAGGCAGGTAGAAGCAAAATACTAGACCGAATTTAGTGGTGGTATGTGTGGCAGTTGTGTGGTGGGGTTCAGGTTTTTCTTTTGGCACCATACCACTGCAATTTAGCTGAGAGTAGAATTAAAACTGCAGAATAACCTCTGGAGAGGTTTTGTACTTTGTCTAGTTAGATGCATTTCAAATGCAGTAAGGCTCTACCTATATTGTGAGGATATAAATAAAAGGATCTCTCTTATTCCGATCTCACACTAGCAGAGGAGGGTATAGTTACCCCTGAGAAATTCACCTTGTGATAACATTCCTTTTATCAGTGGAAATTTTTGTTAGTGGGATGTGATACATGCTTAATAATGAAGTATTTCTCTCTAGAGTGCAGCAGTTCTAGCTTGAAGAAGATAATGTAAAGATGAATAGAGTAACAATAAATAGAAAGTTTAGAGTTCAAGTATGAATTAAGCAAGGTGCTGGTGTAAGAAATATGAGACGGTCCACTAACTGTGCTTTCTGTCAAGTTCTCAGAAATGTGGTCTTAGTGGTTTGTACGTCATTCAGCATCACGCTGTGAAATGTCTTCTGTCTGTAGCCATGAAAGTCCACTCTTTGACTTCATTGAGAGCTGTCTGCGGAATAAACATGAAATGGTTATTTATGAAGCTGCTTCTGCGATCATCCATCTCCCAAACTGCACAGCCAGGGAGCTGGCACCGGCTGTTTCAGGTTGGTCAGAGTCCTTTGTACCACTGATGCAGCTGAAAGAAAGGGTGGTAAAGCACGGCAGAGACAGTACAGTGTAATTGAAATACCAGACTCAAAACCTGAATTTTCTGATTGTTCCCATGTTAGAGGGCTTTTGGATGAGAAGCAGCTTGATTCCTTTTTCCCATTTCATCCAAAGCTTTAGAATATGGGCAGTAGAGGCGGCATAGGGTGATACTTGCCTTTTTCCAACTGCAGGAAGTTGGAGTGGGAGGGAAGGTAGAGGAGAACTTGATAGCACAGATGACTATGCAAACCACCTATTATTGACATAAGAGGAGGTTATTTTTAACTTGCTTTTGAAGCTGGTGATAAATTATGAATAGAGCTGTGTGAACATTTAGCAGCATGTAGACATTAGACTTTCCTCTCTACTGCCTTTCTTTGAAAGAGACCATATCTGATTTTTTGCTGCAGTGAATTCTGACTAAACTATTTGCACCTCTCGATATCAAAGTGCCGGCACAAGGCAATTTCCCTTTCCTCATCTGATATGGTCAGGAGGGGTCTTACCTTCTGCTCCCCAGACATTACAGGTGCCTAAAGGTGCAGTACTGGGAGCTGCTTTTTGTTAAACAGTCTCTACTCTGTAACATTTTCTTGAGTTACTTCTCTTAATTTTATTTTTTTTGTTATTATTTTCAGTGTTGCAGCTTTTCTGTAGTTCTCCCAAACCTGTCTTGAGATATGCAGCTGTACGGACCCTTAATAAAGTGAGTGCTTCCAAAACCTTTTGAACAACCGTAAATCTCTTGAGTATCAGAAGCAGCCAGACTTCAGTGCCTAACGGCGTGTTACCTAAAGCAGAGTGACTGCTCTTGTGATTACTGTATTTGGAAATACTCCATGTTGGAGAATTGGCTTTTCCATGCCAGATCTTCTGGTGAGACAGAAATCTTCTCTGCACTCAAGCTATGTTTGCTCATTTCTGGACCACAGGGCTGGAACAAGCTGGAGTTTGGTAACTTGTGAGCTCTGAGCTGTAAAGAAGCAAAGTCTTAGATATTTAATACTGCAAAAAGTGTTAATAGGCTGTGTGCGAAGGAAATAACGTTCTGATTTCAAAGCTGCACATTGCAGCAGAAGCAGTTTGTGACTGTCAAACCCGTGAGCTGTAACTTAGGGTTTGTTTGAAACGCTGAAACAAAAGAAGCTGAGCTTTGATTGCATCCTGCCAGTAGTCATATGATGTAGGTTTAGTTGCAATCTTTGTGGAACAGAGCAGTGCTTGGAGGAAATAAATAAATATTTTTTTTTAATCCTTGCCCCGTCGAAAATTTTGAATTGTAGGATGTCATTGCTCCTGTATAATTTGGAATTGCACTCCTTACAGGTGGCCATGAAGCATCCGTCTGCAGTCACTGCCTGCAACCTGGACCTGGAAAACCTCATCACTGACTCCAACCGCAGTATTGCTACCCTCGCCATCACCACCCTGCTGAAGACAGGGAGTGAGAGCAGTGTAGACAGGCTCATGAAACAGATCTCTTCCTTCGTGTCAGAAATATCAGATGAGTTTAAGGTGTGGCATTGGAGGCCTCTGCTCTTTCCAGCTGCAGGTTTTTCTCCCATTCTTGTTTTTATGAAGCTTTTCCCATTTGTTAACCCATCTTAGTTTTAATCCAACTTAGTCTGATAGAGCAAAGTCAGTTTGAAATTCAGAAGGTGTAGTCCTCTCTTTTCCAACTTAAATGTACTGCTTTGTTTCCTCCCACCACTCCAAGAAAGGATAAATTTCATTTGGTGGATTCCTGGCTCCTGTACGGTATCCTGCAAAACCTTGTACTGCCTTCTGGCAGCCCCTTTGGAAAGTAAGAGGGATTTTAACTGTTCTGATTGAGTCTATACCATGTCAGTCTGATACATAGTTAGGACATAGTGTGAACTGTAAATTTTTACCTAATTTGTCAAGTTTAGTCACTGTGAACTCTGGTAATAGCTTGTTAAGGATGGTAGTTCACTTGTACCTGTCCCTTTTACACTGTAGAGTTGCCTTGAGGAGCATAGCGTGTCTCTGCAAAGTCGTTGTCCACTAATGTACAGTGGTCTTAAGTTCTTGTTTTTATGAGAAAAGGAAATAAATATTAGACAAGTTTAAAATTGCAAAGAGTTTTAATGGAAAAAATGTAACTAGTTAAATTAGAATTAGGTCAGGATCGTCACTGGGCAGAGGAAGCGAGGGGAAGCCTTTGAATTAATGTAGCCATCCTAAATTACAGTCCATCTAGCAGAGCCAGGTCTTGCAGCATGCTAGTGCAAGGTTGTTAGCACTCTTATGCTGAAAGTCTACCACCTGATTTTTATCCTTCTACATGAATATAATCTGTCAAGGTGACAACCTGAGATAGTGAGAAGCCTGTATTTTTCGTAGAAAAATAAATGCACATGACTAACATCCTTCTCCATTGTTTTGCAGGTAGTAGTAGTACAGGCTATCAGTGCTTTGTGCCAGAAATACCCTCGGAAACACAGCGTCATGATGACCTTCCTCTCCAATATGCTCAGGGACGATGTACGTGTGAAACTTTCTTTGTGTAGTTATTGGCAGGTAGCTCCGATAGCTAGTATGAAGGGTCTCTGCTGTCTTATGTCAGTGGGTACACAGCAGTGGTGGGCCTGATTACCAAGACCTTGTTTATCTCGTGGGTCAGACTCGTCTGAAATGTGCTTATGAATTAGAGCTGCTACATCAAGACCTGATCTGAAGAGATGTTCAGATGATGGGCCTTTACAAGTCAGGGGGGACTGGGAAGACCCTGTTAGGTTATCCAGGGCACCTTCTCTTTTCTCTTTATGTACGAATGCTTGTTTTTCTCAAGGGAAAGAAGTAATTGAAGCGAGAGGGATAGGGAGCAGCACTGTGGTCTAAGCTCTGCCTGCCAGGTCAGTGTCCTTGATTTTCCTTTCCCAGGGTGGCTTTGAGTACAAGCGAGCCATTGTGGACTGCATAATCAGCATCATTGAGGAGAATCCCGAGAGTAAGGAATCGGGCTTGGCTCACCTCTGCGAGTTCATTGAAGACTGCGAACATACTGTCCTAGCCACCAAGATTCTGCACCTGCTGGGGAAAGAGGGGCCGAGAACTCCATCCCCATCCAAGTACATCCGCTTCATATTCAACAGGGTGGTGCTGGAGAACGAGGCTGTGAGGGCTGGTAAGTTCAGCTCAAACGCTCGGCCGGTTCGTGTCTGAGCTCTGCTAGAAATCTGGGGACTGAAACTGGGTTTGAGGGTGGGAGGCAATGGTTACTTCCCAGGCACTGTGAGGAGCTGGGAAGGTGATTTTTATCCTGCAATGTGTTTAAACTCCTCATATCATCTTGGCATCAGTGATTGGTCCTCTTGCTTCACATAAGCAATATATTAGCTTCTGGTCTGTTCTTTGAATGTCTCCTAGAAGTTGAGAGGTAATACACAAGGAGGGGCACTGCTAGTTCCCTATTTAATGTAATTGTCTGCTATAGTCCATCATCCCTTTCTATGGGAATCTCCCCACCACAAGATAAGGATTCCTCCTTTGGAAGCGTGTTGCAGACGGATACTTCCATCCTGCAGAGCCTTTACAACGAACCCTTTAGAGCGTTCAGCCTATTTTCATACATGGGACTTGGCATCAGCTTGATTTCCTGTGTGTTAGAAGAGGAAGTACTACTGGGAGGGAGGAAGCAAAAGAAGCTGACAAACACAGCATGGTCCAGATTGCATTTGATTTTTGGTGACAGCTCTTCTGGTCGCAGCTTCCTAATTGTGAACTGGGAGCACACGAGAAGTTATCCCCCAGGGAGTGTACGCTGTAGAGAAACTGTTGTCATTGTAAAAAAAAAAAAAAAAAAAAGGATTATATTTTAACCGCCAAGGCCATAAAGCTGGCATTTCCTTGTAGAGCTTTCTCTTCTTTCTATATATGGAACTTCTTTAAGCCAATGTTGAGCTGAAATTAGATTAGTTTGGACAAGCAGCTCTAAGTGGCTGCTGAGGGGTTTCAGCTCCTTGCAAACTCACTGGATGCATTCTGGCCGTGGTCACCACTGGGTGCATGTCACCCCTGCGCGTGGAAAAATGGATTTATCTGGGGGTGTGAGCTACAGCTAATAGCAGAGGGGCCAACTAACCTTATCTGATAGAGAATTCTCTCAAAACAGAGTTGCAGGGCTGTTCAGCTGATCTTGTTCTGTTATTCCCTGCCACAAAACTATTTTCCATTTGAAAATATGGAAAACAGTCTTCCCATAACACTAGAAAGTGTTATGGCGTGGAAGTGAAAAGCTGTGTAAATTAGAGCTTCAGGACAGCAGTATGCGCAGCGCTTTGAATCCGACTATGAGAACGTGTTTGCGTATAGCTTGAGCACCTCTGACATCACCCCGTTTTCTTCTCTAGCCGCTGTAAGTGCGCTAGCGAAGTTTGGTGCCCAGAATGAGAATCTTCTTCCGAGCATCTTGGTGCTTTTGCAGAGGTGAGTGGGTACGCCTGCGCGTGTGTTGAGCTTATTGGTGACAATGGACGGTCTGGCTCCACGCAAGAAACTAGGTCAGGACTTGCACAGGGGTTGTCACAACATACCAGCTGAGGAGTGGGGAGGTGGTTGTCTTCCACCCTCCCTGGCTGGAGGAAGCATAGCACTGCTGGAGATAAACAAATGAAAGATGTGATTAGTCATGAAAACATCTGATAGTAATTTGATCTGAGAACGTTCCTCAGTGGGTAATAAATCTACAGTGGTTTAGTACATGTTTTTTTCATCCCTTGAAGCAAGTAAATATTTTCCATGTTACTCATTCGTGACTCTTGTGTACGGTTGAGTAGTGATCTGAGGTGTTCCCATTTCATAGATTCGTGTCTCTTGTTAAGACCATCCAGCCTCCTTAAATTGTCCATACCATAAATGTCATGTTCTTCATTTGTATAGCACTATAGCGTAAACCCATGCCATGTCTGACTTCTGTAGTGTGAGGGATAATTCAAATTATGAAGTGCTTCAGGCAGAACGCAACCTCAACGTAGGGGCAAGCGAATTACTGCTGCAAGAATTGGCTTGAGCAATGTGGGGACAGGGGGAAGTTGCCAGGCAGGAGAGAGAATTTCTCACACAGCCGTTTTTTTCAGTCTGAAATACAAAGCATCTTTAATATGTTTATTTTTGTAATCTCTTTCTTCTGCTTTTGTTCTGTTGTGAAAGAATGCTATAAAAATAACAAACAGTGCAACCACGTGGTGCCCATCAGAATTATTAGCCATAAAATGCAAGTGTATATTTTATAACTTAACAAGCGTGCATGGTGTTAACAATTCGCATGCACATCTCCTTTAATCTTAGTTTTCTGATGTGACACTTGCATATAAACTTCAACTACTCTGTTATATGAACACTTTTCTTTTCCCATAACTTGAAAATCTATTTGGGGAGCTCAGGCTATCGTTGCGGTATTGAGTCCAATCTGGTCAGTGCCATTTTTAGCTCAGCTCTCATGATATCCTGAGCTGACTGACTGAGGTCCTCTTGTTCCCTAAAACAGGTGCATGATGGACAGCGATGACGAAGTTCGGGACAGAGCAACCTTCTACTTGAATGTACTGCAACAGAGACAGATAGCACTGAATGCTGCCTATATTTTTAACGGTCAGTGATAGAAAGGAAAGAAGTCTGAGCTGTTATTTCACATTCTGTATTGTGGGTGGGCTTTGTTGCTGTAAGAATAGTTTTCCGTGATGTAACTCGAGGCAGAATAACCAGAAAGGACAGAACCGTGTTTTTTCTGGCCGTAGCGCGGTCCTGTGAAGTATGTCTGCTAAGTGAGAATGGCAGACTTAGCAAAACATGTAAAGGATTGTTTAGGAAATGGAGCAGGAGTATGGGTTGGGCTTTTTACTTCATTGCCATTGCTTCTTTCTTCTCTTGGGACAATCTTCTTAATCTTTGCTCCATCTTCTCCATTTCCAAATGAGGATGAGACATCTTGTTGCCAGTGCTGGTTATAAAAACATTTTATGGTCTGTGGTTGAACGTTCATGCCAGCAGAGTATTTAACATAATTAAGACTACTGCAAGAGGACTTTTCTTGAGTGAACTGTTCGGACTGCGGTGCCCTCTGGAATGGCAACTTTGTGCATCATCTTCAGAGCAGTTTTCTTTAATTCTGTGCAGTATCTTGAAGTACTTAGCGTCTGTTTTGTGTTTACTGAGTGATGCTTTTACCATTTCATTAGCCAAAGTCCAAACCATGTCTGTCTAGCTGTAAACTCTAGATTCCTCACAAGAGTTTTTCTCTGCAGCCTGAGCCAATGGCTACAGAGAAGAGCTCTTTCAATAATCTACTTAGAGCTGAAGAGGCAGGTAACTGAGACACAGATAAGGTTGGTTTGTTTGTTGGGGTTGGTTTTTTTTTTTTCCCCTCCAGACTCTGTCATCTTACAGGTTTTGGTGCAATCCAAAATTCGCACTCTTCATTTGTGAACCCTGTGTCGTTGTGCCTTGACAGTTCCTGCTATTAAAACTGAAATTTTCTACCTGTGCTTCTCCTCTGCAGGGTTGACCGTCTCTGTTCCTGGGATGGAAAAAGCCCTGCACCAATATACACTGGAGCCTTCCGACAAACCTTTTGATATGAAAACAGTTCCACTGGCTACTGCCCCGATTTTTGAACAGAAAGCAGGTAACACTTGGGCTTCATTTAAATAGACTATAAGCATTCTGGTTGCCATAAAGATAGATGACGTCTGCAAATTGGCTGCTGTCCTAGTAGGGTCAGGCCAAGATGGGAGGTGGCTCAGCTGAATGCCGTACGGGTTATGGCAACACCGGCTCTGCAGGAGCAAGCCTGCTTGATCTTCACAGATAAAGGAGGGCAGTTCCCCTTCCAAAGGAGTATGGGTTGGCAAGAATGTCGCTATTTATTCTGCTAATCTTGTTATCAGAGAGGAGTTTGTACATCATTAGCACTTATTAGTTCATAGATGTTTTGAAAAAAGTACTTCCCAGAAGTGCTTGGTCACTTCACTGGCTTTCTTCCATGTTTTTCCACAATTCTTGCATTTTGACTTGGCACAACCTTTTAAGAAAAGGATTAGGTTTGGGTTTGTTGTTCCCCCCCCCTGCCCCCCGCCCCGTTCTCCTCCTTATTCCAGCTTTTTTGCTGACTGTTCTGGACTCAAGCGTGGTTTTCAAACATCTCTCCTTACAATCCAATATTGCATAGCAGAAAAGATATATCAGTGTGTTTGAGGAACCAGGCTGGCAGTGGTTTGCAGCAGAATGTTAAGAAATTTTTAGCAGCAATATAAAGGCATTTTAAACTCCTCCATTATGTAGCTGACAGCACAGTATCTTTGCTTTTTTCTTCACAGAGATTGCCCTAGTGACCAGCAAGCCTGAGAAAGTTGCACCTTCACGCCAGGATATATTCCAAGGTATGGGAGAAGATCCGTGGGTCTCCAGCGCTTGAAGTGTTGCAAGGACTGCCGCAGGTCAGGTGGGAGCAATGCACGAGCCTGTCACTAAGTGTCTGTCGTCATCTCTTCCTTTCTGTGCAGAACAACTGGCAGCCATTCCAGAGTTTAAGAGCTTGGGTCCGTTATTCAAGTCTTCGGAACCAGTGCAGCTCACAGAAGCAGAAACGGAGTATTTTGTTCGTTGTATTAAACACGTATTCACAAATCACGTCGTTTTCCAGGTAAGGGAAGTTACGCGCTTTTGCCAGGGGGCAGTAGGAGTTGGTAGGGTGTAGCATAAATAGTGTTGTCGCTGTGCCCTGGAAAGGACAGCTTCTCTCTTAAGGGAGTTAGTTGCAAGGAAGAGTTAAAAGGTTCTGTGATGTTTTCCTCAAGGATTGAAAAAGGTTGGGGGTTATGTTCCCATCTGTTAAAGTTTTCTAGTAAAATTGGAGAGAAAAGCTGTTTAGTGAGAATGGTAGGCTTGATCAAAGATCGGGATGTCTGCTATAAGTCATGAAGTATTGTAGCTAATTTGGGGGAAAAAATCCTTGATTAGAAATGTTTCTTCTATGCTCAAGTCCTTTTACATTTATTCTTCTGCAGTTTGATTGCACAAACACGTTAAATGATCAGCTGTTAGAGAGAGTCACTGTGCAGATGGAGCCGTCGGATGCTTACGACGTGATCTGTTGCATCCCAGCACCCAGCCTGGCTTACAACCAGCCGGGCATGTGTTACACCCTTGCCCAGATTCCCCAGGATGACCCCACTGCAGGTACCCGCTGGGAAGGGGTAGTTCTGCACAGCAAATCCCTCAAATGAAGTTTTTGGACAACAGATAAAATGTTCAGGTTGTGGGATCTGGCAAGTGTAAACTGAGATTCTAGTACTGTTTCTTCCTTATGTGTCACACGTGCTGGTTTTTATGTAGAACCTGTGTTTGTGCAAAATAGTATATATGCTTTTTGTAAAAAGGATTGGAGAGCATGCAGGTAATACAGGAAAATGAATTTATTATCTTGAGTCAATGAAAGGAGCACCTTTGAAAACATGGATGTTTGTTGGTAGTAGTCAGGAACAGAATTGTTAAAGAAATACAAAAGTGTGGGGGGGGGCAAGATTGGTAGTTTGGGCTTCTACATATCTGGCTAATGCAATTTTTCCTCTCTTTAGAGAATTAGAAGTGACTATGAAATTTAGGAATGAGAGATTTTCTTGGGCATAAAGCTTCCCTTTCTTGCTTGAACTATTCACACTTAAACTCCATTGGATTTGCAGTTGGTTTAACATGACTCAGCTCATCAGCGAGGTGGATTCCTTGGTTATCGCTTGAATACCAGAGAAGATTAGAACTAGTCTGAATTCCTTGAACTGTGGTTTTGGATCATAATCCACTTGTCAGGAACTCTTGCAGAGCTGCTCCTGGTAGCCCGTGCTGACTGGTTTGGTGGAGCTGTGCTGGTTACACTGTGACCTTGGCGTACTCCTCCCCTGAGATCCTCTTTTGACCTTCATCTTAGAGTTGGGAGGGGGATATTTTATGTGAAGCTGAAAAATTCTCTGACTACAACCGTGTCATATCTTCTGGGGGAAAGCCAACGCACATTCTTTCCTGTTCCTTTCTGGGAAGCAAGGACTCAAGCAGAAGAAACTGCACCACTAACCTCTATGGGCTTTTCTTTTCCTCCCCAGTTGCTTGTACTTTCAGTTGCACAATGAAGTTCACTGTTCGAGACTGTGACCCAAACACAGGTGTGCCGGAAGATGATGGCTACGATGATGAATACGTGGTAAGTTCAGGACTGGTTGGTTTGTTGTTTTTTTTTCCCCTTCTCCTTTTCACTGATTTGAAATACACATTGCCATTGAGTCGATGGTTTCCTTTCAGATCTGAAGCCAGTAGGAGAGAACGTCAGGCCTGCCTGAAATGCCACATCCAAAACATGGCAGCTTGTAACTTTAGATCTTTCCTCAAAACCTTGCTTCCGCCAATAATTAAGCGATAGTGACCCATGGAGATAGGATTTGTAGGGACAGACAGGGAGGAAGGAATAACTTCCCTTGTCTGTTTTCAGGACTGTAGCCCAATCTTTCTCTCCACCCCAACCAAGCATTTGCACTTCTGTTTGTTGTGTTCATGTTCTCAGTCGCTGAAATACAAGTCAGATCTCAGGGAAGTGCCTGTCCTTTGGGCTTGGAGGAAGTAAAGGCTCCTTCTGGATTCTGAGAAAGTCTCTCTCCTCAGATGCCCAGTAAGGACTAGAATGGGCTTTGACTCACCCAGCAATTGCCCTATTTTCTGCTCTCATTTAGTCTCACTGATGGTTTTGTGTTAATGTTTATCAAGCTGTTAATCAAGCTTTACAGATGACCGCCATAAATACGATTTTTCTCTCTGCTTTTTAGCAGAAGCACATAATAATAGCATCTGAAATTAAAGCCAGGCATGCCAGAGTTGTCTTGGCAAAATGCTGCTCTCTGTCTTTCTTTCCCTTTCTAAGATTGAGATAGTTTCTGTAACTGGCGGCTGAAAATCTCCCTTGCTTTTCTGTCAGTTGGAAGATTTGGAGGTGACCGTGTCTGATCATATTCAGAAGGTTTTAAAGCCAAACTTCGCAGCTGCCTGGGAAGAAGTGGGAGGTGACTTTGAGAAAGAAGAAACCTTTGCACTAAGTTCGATTAAAACCCTTGACGGTGAGGTGATCTCTCCTCTTTTATTGGTGACCCACATAATAATCTGCCACGCTGGAGATATATTTAGCATGGTAGGAGGAGAATTTGGTGCCTTTTAACGTGACATTGTGTCCCAGCTTTGTGTTGGGATTATAGTGAGTGGAAGTTTTGCAGTGCTCTCTCGCTTGAAGCTGGTTGAAGGGAGGAATGCGTTCCCAGGCTGTTAGGACAGCAGAAGGGACGTGGCAAGGTTGGTGTGTTGGTGATAACAATATGGAATATCCTATTCCATTCCAGATAACGAATGGAAAAGGTTAAGGTTTAGAGAATGTTCTGTCATTGTAAAATAGTTCTCACAGAAAGCTTGGCACCAACCTGGAGGTAATTTTCTTCTTCAATCTCTGAATGCAGAAGCTGTCAATAACATCATCAAGTTCTTGGGCATGCAGCCCTGTGAGAGATCAGATAAAGTGCCAGAGAACAAAAATTCTCACACGCTCTACTTAGCTGGTAAGTATTCGTGCTATTGAACTTGATGTTTCCATGTCCCCACACAGATAATTTTTTATTATTATTTAATGAAATGAAGGGAGATGGGTTAGAAGATTCTGCTCATTTTGAGAATTTTTCTCTAAAGAAAGCTGAAGTGAACCAGGGAGTTGAAATTAGCAGCTAGTGCTGATTTGGAGCCTGCTGTTGCAAATTTACTTAGGCTAGGCTCTGTGTCTCTCAGAATGGAGGTATTCTACCTGTGGGAACACTAGTGAATCCTTTGAATGAAGAACTTCCAGACCAGACACCTAACTAACTTCCTTGCCTGTTGTTACCTCAGAAGGAGGTTCCTAGGACCATCTTGTTTTCAACCTCCCATCACTTAAGACCCAACCTGAACTGGCCTGCAGTACCCACAGCTTCTTGTTTGGTGACTGTGCTCCAGGATAACAGTTTTGGGCAACCCCTGTATGTCAAGTGCTTTACAAAACTTTATTGGAGTTGTTAAAGCAACATGGTATGTCAGAGTCTGACACAGGGTTGGATCTCAGTTTATTTTGGGCACAGAATTGTCCAGGTCTGTCTGTGTAGTGATGTTGAGGTGGCTCGTCGCGCAGTCTGAATTGCCTCCAGGAGCACCCAGCGCTCTAGTAGAAGCGTAGGAGGACTACTCCTCCCTTAACAGCCAGGGCACTGAGCTAAAGGACAGTGCCTTCGCTGCACAATTAGGATATGTTGCCTTCTCAAACTGCAAGTCAGCTTCAGCTACCCACTCCCTGGTTTCTACCTATTTAAATCAGCCTAGCCCTCCAGCAGCACTTGCTGACTCGGTTTAATTAGGACAGTATCTGTTATCTTCAGTCTTGGCCTCGAGAACTTAGGTGACTTTTGAGTTTTGGGGGTGGTTTTTGGCTCCAGGGTTAGGACTAGATCACTGAGCCTTTCTTACAGTGATCTCTCGACTGTTGCTGTGTCCCCAGGTGTTTACAGAGGTGGCTGCGATGTGCTGGTGAGGTCCAGGCTCGCGCTAGGAGACGGTGTGACCATGCAGGTGACGGTTAGGAGCAAGGAAGAAACGCCCGTAGATGTCATCCTGGCTTCTGTAGGCTGAGCATTGCAGCGTATTGACTGCAGTGGAAGCCTTTGCAAGCACCGGTTGGGTATTTACTGGATATCAAGCAGCCTGTCTGTCCTTCTGCATGTAGTTTTTATTCCTCAATTTGGTAAACATTTTGTATGATGTTACAGTAGTGGCAACAGTGGTTGTTACTGAGCCTTTCCTGTGTCCCTTCCCTCGTTGTCACTTACACATTCCTGTCTAACTTATTGTATCTCTGGCCACTTGCAGTAGAGCAGGGAAGATTCCAAAAAAAAAAAAATGCAAGTGATGATAAAAATGGAATCTGAGTTTTGTCAAAATTGATTTTTATTAACAGAAAATAAACACTGGTCCAAGTGGTGGAATTCATATGAATTACTGTTAATAAAATAGAAATTTCTTGTTCTAATTCTTTCTGCTTCAGTACAGAAAAAGTAGCCCCTAATGGCTGAGCCCATAATGGCTGTTTACTCAGCAGAAGCCCCTTATTCCTAACGGGATGCTATTAAATTTCAAACATAGGCAGTTAAAAAAACCACATGAAACCTGTAGGATCTGCCAACCTGCAAACTTACGATATCTTGATGATTGTCTCCTCTGTTCCACACAGAAAAATCAATGTACAGAGAGAGAGATGAAACTTCATCCATCAAGGCAGATTCAGTTCTCTGAGCCTTACGTCAGATAATACCAAACAACAGTGCAGCCTTTTCCTGGGCTCAAAGATGGAAAACATCCTGTATCAGAAGTTGGGAAGAGAAGGGGACGGAGGGACCTCGCGGTGAATTCCTTGTGAGGGAAGTTCTGCATCTCTCTGCTGATGAACTGGTGTTTCCTTAGTTATCAAGTCAGGGTGAGGAAGGAAGGAATACTGTTTTAGTA
This sequence comes from Balearica regulorum gibbericeps, assembly GCF_011004875.1. Taxonomy (NCBI): domain Eukaryota; kingdom Metazoa; phylum Chordata; class Aves; order Gruiformes; family Gruidae; genus Balearica; species Balearica regulorum. Next base: position 1,772,303 of record NC_046184.1, on the reverse strand, counting down.
CTGATTTAAACACCTGTCCCAGATCCCTGTGGAATAGCGAGTGCTCAGAAGAACACCGTGGCTTTTCCTAGTGCCGGTATTGCATATTCAGCTTGCTGTAGTGAAACAGGTACAAGCCTGCCCTGATAGAGCTTCCTGCTACAGCCAAGCTTCAGGGAAGCTCCCGAGGCAGTCCCAAGGGTGTAGTGTCAGTGAGTGGTTCTGCTTGTTGAACTGAAAAAATCAGAGAAACAAGGGCTGTGGGAAAAACTTGAGGTTTAGAGCTTGCCCTTGGGTAACTGGCCATTAAAAAGAGATTACTGAAGATGGAATTGTGGTGCCTAAACCCCCCTTTACCGGTGCAGAGCATCATTGCCTGTACGTTGGGGGATTACAGATCCAGCTCTCCTGCTGTAATTAGCGTATGCAAACTCACTTTCAAATTCTTCAGTCCTGACAAGCTGGCTGGGTATTATAACACTTAGCAGGGGGATATAATTTAAACTGCCTGCGCAGCAACTCAAAAAAAAAAAAAAACAAACCAGACCAACATCCATCCTGGGAATACGCGCATCAACCCTTGGCTGCTGGCGGTCCTGTCTGCCTGTGGCACGCAGCATAGCCTAGCGCTGAAGGGAAGGAAGGACTCCTGGACCGCTGTATGTGCTCTGCTTCCCCTCAGGTGCTCCTGTTCTCCCTTGAGCCCTCCTGGCTCTAAATACAGAGATAGATTGGTCTGAAACAAGGGGAGCGCAGGGCTAGAAGAGCTGTCGGTGTCCTGTAACTCTCCTTAGGTTGATAGTTTTGTCCGTGCCTCCCTGCAGGTTAATCTTTTTTCCGGTGCTCAAAGGATTGAACGGTATAAATGCAACAGTTTGGCAGCCAGAGATTAAGGTGTTAGTGCAAAGTGTTGGATCTGGAGATTAAAATCAAGGTTTTTTTTCCTGCCCCCAAAGCCTGACTCATAAATAGAGAGCAAGCACTGAGCTGCAGCAGCTCAGAAGGAGTTGATGAAGTTCAGATAGGCATTCAGGAAGCCTGTGGGATCCTCCAGCTGTGGATAGTGGCTAATGTGGTCATCCAGCACAGACACCGTGGACGTGGGAAGCACCTTCCTGTTGGAAGAATGCAGCAAGGCTTAAGCACAGGAACTGCAGCCAGCAAGATGCTACCAGCAAGGAAGACGCAAGCCCCTTGCACAGTTGGGATTCTGCCCACAACATGGGTTTGGCACAAAAAACCCACTCTGTAGCAGCTACAGTTGATCATTCTTCCAAGTTCTGGATTTATTTCAGGTTAGTTTGGAGGAGAAGACTACCTCAGTCAATAAATCTTAACTCCGGCTGATGTAGTTTTTCTGGCACAATTGATTTGACTGAGAATTGTGAGTTTGGTACCTAAAATGGGGAAGCAGTTTCCAAACTGCAGAAGGTTCCTACTGAATCACCTGGCTGTGCAGGTTACAGGTGGGAATTAAAAACAGCCTCGACGAAAAGGGAATGGAAGGAAAAGTCTGACACAAAATATCTCCCTCAAAATGAAAGACCAGTTGTGTATTCCCGCTTACTTGTAAAGCTGAAGAAACTCCGGGTGTGGATTGACAGGGTCCAGGGGCCCATAGATTAGATGCACTGCAAGAGAGAAGCACAGAGCGAGTTTTTATTCCTAAACCAAGCCCAGGAGGGCTGTTGTAGATCTGTTCTCCTCAACATGGAGCTTAGGAAGGTTTCAGCAGAACACTGAGCAAACCAGCTGCCGAAAGGGCTCTCGCTTCTCTGCCCTGGGGTCAAGTTAAGCCTCCAACCCTTCTCCTGCAAACACCGAACCTTTCCTTGAGTGGTTGTAACTTCTCTTGAGCTTGAAAAGCACCTCGGCTTCCCTGGGGCAGCAGCTGGAGAAACGGGAGGCTGTGAACCAGCCTCTAAAGGAAAGTTACCTCCGCTCAGTGGAACAAACTCTATTTCCTCTTACCTTAACGACCTCACAGCTCTCTGCTGTGACCGAGCCTTAAACTGGAGCAGGGAAGGTTGTTACCCCCTGCACAAACCGCATTTGAGTCACGTTGTCCTCATCAGAGTAACGAGAGGCTCCAGCGATTAGCGGAAGGAGCCAGCACCGTGCTCTACTGCCCGCAAGCCAGGGGCAGCGATTCCCAACATCCCAACCAGTAAATCAAGGAAAACAACCAGTAAATTAAGAAAAATGGGATTCCTACTCACGTGGGACAGAGGTGGACGTCAAAGCCCCAACCCAGCGGTCTCTGTGCTTCTTTCTCTGGTTTATATACTGCAAAATACTGAAGAGAATCGTTATGCAGCAGATGGTGCCTTGCTGCACAGCCTGGAAATTGCTCTTGGGGCATCGCGTGCCTGTCCAGTGAGACCGAGGAGGTGGAATCTGTGTCTCCCGTGGACAGACAACTTCCTTGGGGTGGCAGCAAGAAAAAAATCGGTCTGCTGACTGCCCCCGAGCTTAGAGAACCGCCCCACGTGTTTATTTTTAGATAGTCAGCAAATAAAAGTGCAAATGAGGTTGCGACCCTGACTCCAGGTCTCACCCCTGTCAGCTCTGTGCCCTAAGTGCAGAGTCCAGTTCAGAGTCTCTCAGGAGGGTAACGCAAGTTTGTTTACGAAGGGGGAAACAGCCCGTAATCTGGGCAGGTGGGAGGATGAGGTTTGAATCCTTCCCACCTCAGAGGGAAGGAAATTTGGGTCCTCTGCTCCCAGTCAAATACCACCAAGTTGTAAAATGGGGTGAATCATTTTAATCCTCGTTCCAGGCAGTGCAGAAAGCCACAGTGGGCTGCAGGCAGCTGGCAAACGAGCACCGAAAGGTCAGCTACTGCCAAGCCCCCCGTAACAAACTTGATGCCGCAGGGCAAAAAGCAGGTTTGCAATCAGATCCTACAAAATGTCGGGGCAGAAATCAGTCTGCTGAAAGCCAATGCACAGGCAGCGCCGTCCGAGCGCTCCCGTGCTCGGCTGACCGGCGGCGCAGGAGCTCTGAAACCATTTCGGTGTGCTGTAGAACAGGAGTCAACGCTGAACTACTGAGCGTGGAGGAATGCAGGAGAAGAGAAATTGCACTGCTCAGGTCTTACAGTGAAAATCTGAGCTGTTACAGGCTGCTCAGCCTCTCTCCTTCCCCCCACCAGCAACTGGGAGTGATTCCTTGCCTTGAGGCTCACAATTTAAACAGCAGGTTCAAGGCAGTTGGATTATAAAAAGCCTTCCAAGGATGGGAAGCTACGCTAAATAAACATACCAATACTCTGACACACAACATTTAAGGGGCTGGAGATATTTCGGCACTGAGCTTCCTGTCACAGCTGCACTGCCGGCAAAGGTGACATGGCAAGAATTTGCCACGATGGGACATACTAAACGGGCAGAATGTCCATTGCTGGGCTTGGGCAAGTATCCCTCGTTATAAGAGGCAATTAGCGAGCGCCCTTTGGAAAAGCCGAGGTGTTTGGTCCTTACTGTGTTTTGTGATTTGGCCAGAGATTGTTCCCAGCAGGAGGAGAGAGGAGTTTGTGTGCCGGGGGAGAAGGATGCACGCAGGCCCCGCTGAATGGGGATACTTAACTCACAACCACCCGCCCGAGATCCTTCCAAAAGTCCCAAACTGGGGAAAACCAGATTTAGCTCCAGTTGTTAACAAAACCCCACAAATTCAAGCCCCTAATTTCTAAAGAAGAAAAAAACCTACATTGTACATCTCCAGAGTTGTCCTCCTCCCACTGTGTGCAAGCTCAGATCCTCCTGACTCCAGACTTCATTTACCTGCCTTGCATCATCCCAGCAAGAATCCCTGCTCCTACATCACACCCCAGCTCTTTTTTTGGGGTGCAATGACGATCCCAGACCCCAACAGAAGCAGCTGGAGGTTCTGGGGAGCCAGCATCCAGGGACCTGGCTGAGCCTGGTAACCTCCGAGCCGCTGCGTGGCTCTGCCTGCAAACAGAAGGATACTGCAGGTGTAAAACTTAAGCTCATGCAACAATTAACGGCGACGTACCTGTCAACAACGAGATTGCCGTCGTTGGTCCGCACCGCCGTCCACATGTCCCAAAACTCTGCCTGCGAAGGCTGCGTGTAGGGCCCGAAGACTGTCCCGAGCCTGAAAAAAAAAAAATGAGTTCAGAGCAGCACGGCGGCAGCTGTTAGCGTACGGCTCAAAAACTAGCCAAGGGCAAAAAACCAGTCAAGCGCTTCCAGCTTCTACCACAAAACGGATGGGTGCCAGCGCAGAACTGCAAGTCATCCCCCAAAGGCACCCAGTGTTGGACTTAGCGGCCACTCTAAAGGGCTTTTTGGAAAAAAAAAAAGAGGGTTTGTAACATCTGATAAAAACATATATCTGATTGCGTGCCGTATGCGGAGTGTGGGTAGGGTTTTCATTGCCTCCGTCACACCTGCAAGTCCAATACTCGTGGGAGAGAAGGATTTCAGTGTACAGTGAAAAGCCGTGTGGTTTATTATTAGGCTGAAACGCTTTGCCAACCTGGAGAGGGAACGGCCCCAGAAGATCACGGTCATTCAAATCCAGCGGCAAATCTCTTCTGGGACAGTGCCGGAGGATCTGCTCAGCTCCCAGATACCCACTACACTAATTCCTACGTTTGCCCCCTCCCCGCTTGGCCCACGCTCCCTGTACGGACTGTGCCCAGCAGCACAGAGACCCGACTCACCCTCTGGAGAAGAAGAAGAAGTTCATCAGCCGTGTGATGATGAGGGACAGCAAACCCCCATCCTTGAGGATCTTGGGCAGAAGGGAAAAAGGAGACGGCACCACTCGGTATCGCACAGATGGGTAAATCCTGCCTCCTCGGAGGGCTTTTTCCCTGGTTCCCCATATCACAGCAGTTTCCCGACCCTTGGTAATGCCGAGATGTACGTGAGCTCTCGACAGTGTGACATCAGCGCTTCAAGGGGTGATTAACCGGGATGTTCGGATGAGACAAGCCGCATCCTGACAGCCCCTGCCTCTCCCCACCGCCTCTAACGATGCCTGTGAGCAGCTCGGGTGCATTACCGACACGGGAAAAGCAGCAGGCATCCAAGCCAGGTAAAACCCCAAACTCAACAGAGTCAGACTTCTGCTTGAGGAGCGATTCAGTACAACTAGAGGGGGTAGCAGCTCACCTTCTGGATGAACCGAGGGTAGTGCGTTTCAGGAAAAATCCCTGGAAGGATGTGAAAGAACAGAGCTGTAACGCTGCAAGCGTTTTGCTCCGCATCTCCCAGTCTCTCCCTTTCTTTGTGGTGTCACAAAAAGCACCGCGAATGCAGCCCGAGGATTGACGCTCCCGGTTAATTACGGCACCTTAATTGCGATTCACGTTGGGTTCAGGTGGTGCTTTCCCTTGGGTGATGGAGACGGGAAGGCCATCCCATCCCACAGATCTCCATCCCTCCCAGCCCACCGATCCCACCACGCCAGGCAAACCTTACCTCCGTTGGATAAACAGAGGCTGTTGATCAAGATGCTTCCAGTTTTATTGTGCTCATATCTAGGGACAGAAGAGAAGAAGGTGAAACACAACTAAACCTTCTCCAGGCTCCAAGAAGTGACCGACCAGTGGGTCAAATTAACACTGTCAGATGATCTCTGCTCCACTGCTGTCCCTGGCTTGATAAGAAGGAGCTCAGGAGGGAAGTTAAAACATCCTCGCAGCTGGGATTTGGTGGATGGGAGCCTCAGCTCTACCCACCGTGGATGTGCCCTGAGGTCTCCCAGTGTTCGTTACAGCTGTAGGTACAGAGGAAAGGGGGTTCTGCACTACGTCCTTCCACTCATCTGCTGGAAATCGTCTTGACGGGGACAAAAAAGAGCACCATCAGTGGTTGCAGTGACCTGTGCAGCAGCTCCTGTGCGACCGTATCCCCGTAATCGTGGGACAGGAGATTAATCCTCTGGTGGCGGAGGCCGAGGTGACGCACCAGCCCCTCGACGATGCTGGCTTGCTCAAAGATGGAGTAGTGGTGGGGCCTCTGCGAAGCAAAGCGGGAGAGGAGCCACAGTGAGAGCCTGACCCACCCCGAGCTCACAAACTCCAGAATAAACACCCAAATTGAGGAATATGAGGTGGAGACCAGCAGTTTGCGACCCCGGACGGAGCAGTCGGGATGTCCTGGCCCAGCAGCCACGTGCACAAGCCTGTGGGAGCACTGCCCATGCCCCAAAGGGGTCACGGTCTGCTTTGGAATCACATCAAACCCAAGTAAAGGCAAGACGGTGACGGAGCCGATCACCACCACAAACCTTTCCCATCCCTTCCACTATTATAACGTCTTATTCCTTTTCCAGATGTAACTAGGAGAAGAAATTGGACTGAAAAATGCCAATTTTCCAGGGGTGCTGGCAGGGCAGAATGACCTCTGGGCCAAAAGTAACTGCAAAAATCCTCCTCCCAGGCTACTTACAGGCTTGTCGCTGAAACCAAATCCTACAAAATCCAGAGCAATCACCCGGTGAAACCGCTGGGTCAGCCCTTCCCAGATCTGGAAAGAGGAGAAATGCATTAAAAAAAAACCAGCCGACAGGAGCAGACAGAGGAGAAGCCTGTGGCGATGCACAGCCACGGACAGCCACGCTCCCCTCCGCTCCCCCAGACAGCACCGTCCAGCTCCAAGAAAACTGCAGGAGGTCAAAATTTCCCAGTAAACAGAACCATCCCCCAAAAAAGCCAATAAATAGTTGTGGCTATAGAGATGAAAAGAGCTTGGCTCCTGTACAAGGTGTCGGGAGAGGAACAGGACTGATAATCCTGGAGCACAGTGGTACCCCCAGCAGAAACTCCTCCAGAGCATTGCCCACCCTGCCCTGAGCCACCACTGGTGTCCGTTTGCTCATCCCCAGGAAGGAAAAACTGGCGGCATCCAACCCCCCCCCGCGCACTCGCTCCCCTCACCTTGCACCAGTCGTAGCTGGAGGTTGGGAAGCCATGCAGGAGGACGACGACATCGGAGCTGCCGACGGCGCCAGTCGAATCTGGGGAGGAAACGGGGCACCTCAGGGTCAGCTTTCCCCCCCCCCGCAATTTCCTCCCCTCCCGCTGGGACCCCAACCAGCAGTGCGGTGTTACCTCTCCCCCTGCTCCCTCAAAACCAAGCGTGGGTTTGACTCACACCGCAGCCTCCCAGTGCCAGCGTGGCTTCGCAAACCCGGCTAGATGAGCCACCGCGGCCGCTGGCACCAGCTACTTGATTCAACCCGGGGTTTTACTTAGCACAAATTAATTGCAGCTGCCCCCAAGTTGCTAGGATGGGTAAAAACTGCTCTAAAAAAAAGGTTTTTCAGTATCTTTTCATTGTTGTGACCCGTGAGAGGCTCTCGGGATCCTTCCCCGCCAATACTAAAGTATTGCTGCTGCTGCACAAGAACCGCCCTTGGTGGCTTCACCCAGTTGCAATGTTTTGATAACAAACAGCCACACTGCGCCTGGATCCACACAGCAGCTCCCCCTAAAGGCATTACATTTTGGAAGGGATTTGCCATCATCCCTCCTGGCCTTGGGGACATCCCCGGGGCCACCACGGGGGGCAGAGCCCCCAGCCCCGCTCCCCACCAGGACGGACGAGGTGTCCCTGGGGCTCGGCACGGCCCCGTCACCTCTGTAGAAGATGTTCTGGTCCCTGTAGGTGAAGAAGCTTCCAGAGGACCTCCAGGAGAGGAGAGCCGGGGAGAGCTTGGGGGGCGGGATGTGCAGGTAGATGGCGAGGAGGGGTACGCTCAGCAGCCCCACCTGCACCCACCACTCCTTCATCCTGCGGGACAGAGCGAGGCACCTGTCTAACGGGATTTGCCCCATAACCCCACGTCCCCATGACCCACCGCCACGTCCCCATGACCCCCACGTCCCTGTAACCCAACCTCGGGTCCCTGTAACCCACCTCCAAATCCCCCAAACCCCCACATCCCCATAACCTGCACATCCCTGGGTGGCAGATCCGTGACAGAAAGCAGTCTCTGCAGTAAGGGGTAGGGGCTCTGAGGGAGGATGTGGGCCCCATTTACAGTCTGAGGGATGGATGTGGATCCCATAGGGGCTCTGAGGGGTATCGTCTGAGGGATGGCTGTGGGTCTGAGGGGGGACGTGGGGCCCACTGGGGGTCTGAGGGATGGCTGGGGGTCTGAGGGGGAGTGTGGCTCCACAGGGGGTCTGAGGGATGGCTGGGGGTCTGAGGGGGAACATGGGGCCCACTGGGGGTCTGAGGGATGGGTGTGGGTCTGAGGGGGAACATGGGGCCCACTGGGGGTCTGAGGGATGGCTGTGGGTCTGAGGGGGGACGTGGGGCCCACTGAGGGTCTGAGGGATGGCTGGGGGTCTGAGGGGGGACATGGGCCCCATAAGGGGTCTGAGGGATGGCTGGGGGTCTGAGGGATGGGTGTGGGTCTGAGGGGGGACATGGGGCCCACTGGGGGTCTGAGGGATGGGTGTGGGTCTGAGGGGGGACATGGGGCCCACTGGGGGTCTGAGGGATGGCTGGGGGTCTGAGGGGGACATGGGGCCCACTGGGGGTCTGAGGGATGGCTGTGGGTCTGAGGGGGAGTGTGGCTCCACAGGGGGTCTGAGGGATGGCTGTGGGTCTGAGGGGGGACATGGGCCCCACTGGGGCTCTGAGGGATGGGTGTGGGTCTGAGGGGGGACATGGGGCCCACAGGGGGTCTGAGGGATGGCTGTGGGTCTGAGGGGGAGTGTGGCTCCATAAGGGGTCTGAGGGATGGCTGGGGTTCTGAGGGGGGACATGGGGCCCACTGAGGGTCTGAGGGATGGCTGGGGGTCTGAGGGGGACATGGGGCCCACTGGGGGTCTGAGGGATGGCTGTGGGTCTGAGGGGGAGTGTGGCTCCACAGGGGGTCTGAGGGATGGCTGTGGGTCTGAGGGGGGACATGGGCCCCACTGGGGCTCTGAGGGATGGGTGTGGGTCTGAGGGGGGACATGGGGCCCACTGGGGGTCTGAGGGATGGGTGTGGGTCTGAGGGGGGACATGGGGCCCATAAGGGGTCTGAGGGATGGGTGTGGGTCTGAGGGGGGACATGGGGCCCACTGGGGGTCTGAGGGGGAGTGTGGCTCCACAGGGGGTCTGAGGGGCTCGTGGGCCCCCTGGGCTCTGAGGGGGTGTGCGGCACCATGGGGGGGCTGGGGGGGGGGTCCCCAATCTGAGGGCTGGGGGTCAAAGGGCAGCCGAAGGTCGGGGGAGTGGCGCCAAAGTCCCGCCCCCAGGCCGCACCCCTCAGTAAAGCCCCGCCCCCGCCAGGCCACACCCCATGAACAAGCCCCGCCCCTCAGTTTAAGCCCCGCCCCTTCACAGGCCAAGCCCCGCCCCCCTCGGGGCAGCACTTGCCCCCTCTCCCCACCGTGCGCCCCCTCCCCTGAGGGAGGCAGGCCCCGCCCTTCGGGACCGGTGGGCGGAGCCTCCGCGCCTGACGGGGTCGCGTGGCGGGCGGACGGGGGGGACCGCGCGCGCCTCACCTGGCTCAGGTGCTTCGGCCGCGAGCCGGCATGGCGCTTCGAAGGCGGGGCTAAGGCCCCCCTCCCGCGCATGCGCCGCCCGGACGCCCCGCCCTCCCGCTTCCCGCGCGTCACGGCGCGTGCAGCCGCGGCGTCCTCCGTTGCCCGGCGACGATTGAGGGCTGTCACCCTCTCGCGCCCCTACGCGGCGTCTGATTGGTCGAGGGGACGGCGAACGACCAATCGGGGCTGGGGTAGTTGCGGGGTGGGACGCCAGAACCGGAGGGCGGGCGGGCGGGCAGGCGGGAGTGAGGGAAGGAGCGAGCGGCGGGGTGTCCGCTGTGGGAAGATGTCGAGCAGGAGGAGTGTCGGGGACCCGGAGGTGGGATGAGGGGCTCTTCGCTTCGCCCTCACCCTCCCGCCGGCTGGCGGGGAGCGAGGGGAAAGGGGGGGGGAGACTCTGGGGTCCGGGCCGGGGAGCGGCGGCGGCCTCCTGACCTGAGGGGGGACAGCCCTGGGTGCGTCCCTGGGAGCTGCGGGGTGTGGGGACCGATTCGGTGGGGTGCCCGGAGGGTTGAGGGGCTCTCGGGGGCCTCAGTGGGCCCGTGCTGCCTCCAGAGGTGTAACTCGGGGCTGGGGGAGGTTTCCTGGGGCCCCTGGAGCTGGGCGTGCTCCGGGTGAGTGGCGGATGGAGAGATTCGCCTTTTTAGGCTTTAAAGTGGCGGTTCGGCAGGGGGTTTAATAATCGGGTTGGAGATCTTTCCTTCCGCCCGAGAGTGGAGAATTGTCCGAGAGGATGCCTGTGATCTTGCTTCTCTTTTTGCTGTCTCTTGGAGCTCTTCAAATTGCCTTTTCTGTTAATGGTTTTCTGCCTTTAAAGAAAATATGTGGCTGTATATTGACTTCCTCTTATCTTTTCCTTTTTAAAACAGTACTTAACGAGGCGCATCCCTCAGAATCCCAGATACCAACATATAAAAACCCGCCTTGATACTGGTAAGTGACGTCATAGGGTAAAAAACCAAAATGTGAATGTAGAAATATACAAAAATATGCTGAATGTCTTAACTTTACCTTAATGTCAGAACTCACATCGCAATTACGATGTATCTCACCTTATTACATCGGGCTCTGTTGTGAGAGTTCCTATAGAAATTACTGGTCTTGGAGTTCCTTCCTGTGGGCTTTTCTTGTATAAAATATTATCTTGGCAAGGGTGTAAATCAAGATAATTATTTGGAGGATGTCGTTGGGGATTTTTTTGTTGTTAAAGTGGTTGAATTTTTATCCAGTAACACCCGCCTATAATATCAACACAAGAAATATTGGAGAAGGGACAGTGTGGACGCAGTTGCGCTTGAAGCGGTGTGGTGGAGGCAGGATTTGAATACCAAGGTCCTGATTTCAGCTCCCTTAGAAAGAGGGCCATAACATATGGACCTGTAATGTACTGAATTTTAGGTAGTGACTTTCTGAAGGTGATGGCTTTGTAGTCCAAAGCAGCATCAAAGTAACTTAGCTTTTGAGTAGAGGGGGCTCGGTATGGAATTTGTAAATGGGAAGGGTGCTACGAGGCTGGGTTTTTTGCGAATATCGCTGTTCGGACTAGCAGGGTGTGGATACTTCCACACCCCTTACTGAAAATCCTGTAAAATAAAACTTGGCTGCATTCTGTTAGAAGAACTGAAGTAGTGCTGGGAATATACACAGAAGATTTGAGCTCCTCCTGGTTGTGAACGTTCACAGTGACTTCCCCTCTCCGGTACAGAGTCTTTTAAGCTACAGAGCACTGCTTGTTCCTGGAGACTGTTGGCAGCTGGGGTCCAACAAGTCCTTCGACTGATTTGGCTATTTAGCTTGGTTTTCCTTGCAAGAGAAAATTGCTAAGGGGAAAATCACAGTACTTTTTGATTTATGGCTGCCTCGTGTTGTCACGGTGAAAGACGATCTGCAACAAGTATTTGTATCATAGCCTGATCTTTTCCTTCAAAAAAATAAAATTTAAGCCTTAATAGTGCTGAAGAAAACCACTAATAAAAAAATTTGTAATGAACTGATTGTTTGTTCGTTTTTTTTTTTGTTACAGGAAACAGTTTGACAAAATACACTGAGAAGTTGGAAGAGATTAAAAGAAGTGAGTATGTGGGGAGGAGCAGAATGTAACTTGCGGTGGGTTAGTTCAAAACTGAAAGAGCAGGAGTTGAATCCCAGGCCCTCTGTTTGCTCGGAAGTCTCTACTCCGATGATTCCCACATTTACACGCATGAACCGTAGGAACACGCAGGAGTTTCTACAGTTAGAAAGATGCTTCTACCTTGATTCTTTGCTGGACACATTCCACTTTATCCTGCACCTTATTTCTCTGTCTCTCACAGAACTTTACAGATTTAACGTAAGAAGCCGGGCAGGCAGCTGTAGGAGTCTTTCCAGATCCTTCTTTGTGTGAATTTTGGTATTGAATGGAAACCAGGCAGGAAGAAGGTCTCTGGAATAAGAAAACTAGACTAGACTCATCTGGAAAGACTCAGACTGCATTTCTGAGACTTCTATTTCACTTTTAGGTGACAAAATGATTGAGCTTGAGTTCTTTTACTTGTGTATAATTGTAGAGTATTTAGAATTCTATTAGAATACTCCAAGATAGGAAAAAGACAGGCTCATTCCCATGTAATTCATTGATTTCACCAGAACAAAACACTGATGTTTTGAAGACTTTGGGTCATTCAGGCTAATGAAAACCTCACTGATTTTTCTTTCAGTCTGTTTTCCTGCTGAAAATAGGTGCTTTTAAAAAATTCATACTGGAAAAGCTAATATTTTACTACTTGATTTCCAGCTACTGGCTGGATTATTTTCACATAGGGAGCCAGGAAAGCTATTAAACCCACAAGCTGCGTTTATTGATGTGAAAGAAAAATCATCCCCATTAATGAGGATTAATTAGAACTTTGAATGTTGAGTTTTAGTTCTTAGACCCACTTACTGTATTTCTCTAAGATGTTAACATTCAGATTATAAAGGAGGTCGCTAATCTGTCCCATAAATGTATTTGTGCTTGGCTTCATGCAAAATGGTCCTTTGTTGCTGGTTTGTTGGTTGTTTTGTGTTTGGGTTTTTTTAAACACTGTGGTCTTTGGGGGAAAATCAAAAGAGAAATGATCTTGCTTTCCAAAATGCTGTGTTGACCGACTAAGATTTCAGTGCTTAACGCTGGATTGCCATCGGTTTTTATCTGTGCTGAAAATCTTGTTTGTATGGGTCTAGTTGGTTTTCAATCTCTGCTGTGAATCTGATTTCGTTTCATGTAGGAGTTCTTTTGTTTCATCGTGGTTCTGGAGTCCAGTAGAAACTTTCTCATTATATTTGGCTGAATAGGCACCTTGTGTTCCCAGGCAGTTTAGAAACTTCTCCCCCTTGATTTCTCATGGATAGATGACACCGTTTGGACACAACTTTAAATACCTAGTACAGTCAACTCTCTGTCTCTTGTGTAATCTGAGAGAGTGGGACTTAATACCGTGAGCCTGCTGTGGAATCAAAAATGATAAGAGAGCTGGAACCACAATGATTTGTCCTTTGGAGGACTGACTTGAGGAGAGACACGAAGCCTCTTCCCTTTTTCTGGTGTTGCTTCACTCATTGCTGAAGCCTCGAGGAGCACATCCTTGAATACACAATAATTACAGCTTCAGACCAGTTCACTGAAGCAAAAAATGTCAGAAAATCCGAATGGACCTTCCAGGACAGAACCGGGTACGTCACGTTGCTTTTGTAGTCGGAAGCAGCACTTCTGAACTTTCTGATAACTGCTGGGAGGCTTGCGCAGGCATTCAGATCGATCTGCTCCGCTTTGGGCTTTGTAATAACAACACTTTTGTCTTTTCTTTTTGATAGAAATAATTTTGGGTGGTGAAAGCAAGATCTAGGTCATAAAGGCTTGTTCTGGAGTGAATAATCCTTGCCTGAGGTGGGAAGAAACCATCTAGCAGCCGTATTGTATAAGCACTGTGACAACAGTTTGGCTTTGTCAGTGTTTGTATTTATACATCCAGTACTTCATAAGCTTTGCTGCTTTTATTTGTCCTTCTAAATTAAATTTATTTCTTGCTCTTTACATGACTGAAGGGCTCTTTTTGTCCGTGGCTGAGGAATTTTAATCATTTGGACATGGGCTACGTGCAGGTTTTGTGTCGGGCAGGTGAAATGGGCTGTATAAAAGATAATTGTTGCTGTTATTTCCGAGTTATAAAGGGAGGCTTTAGCAACCCGAGCTTGAGGCTTGAAACCAGGTGGTTTTGCAAGAACTGCCAGGGTAATTGACATTCTGAAATCTAGTTTATATACAGTTTATACTTTAGACCCATGGTTTGAAAGCTGTAGTATATGCTGCAGTGTACTGGGTTATTTTGGATGGGCTACTTCTTTCTAAGACAAGTTGCTTAGTAGAAAGCAGACATTGCTTTGCAGCCTAATAAAAAATTTATGGGATGGGATGTTAAATTTGGGAACTCTGCTTGCTCTGAATGCTGAAAATTTGTTGGCCTACCTCTTCAGGAAGTGTATTTAAGATGAAAGGATAGGAATAAAAGAAGCCCAGAGATAAAAGCTCACAATTTCTCTTTTTGTGTCTGTTCAGCTACCATAATGTGCCCGTTGGCTGTGTACGGGCAGAATCTTGTCCGAGCAGAAGATCTGTCAGGAAGCGTGTGATCACCGCTTGTATTGGGAAGAGATCTCAGTTCCAGCATTCGCGTGGCTCCTTCTCTAAACAAATCGCAGCTGGAGAGTTTCCATAAGCTAATTTTGCCATAATTTTTTGTGTATTGGTTACAGGAATATGAATTGGAGCCCTTCCCCCTTGTCCCCTATCTTCCCTTGCTTAAGCTATGGAGCATTCAGCAGATGGTTTCAGAGGATTTAGAATTGCTTATTGGCTGGATTTGATAAAAGTCCTGTTCTCCGTTGTTAGCCCTCTTAGCTGAACAGCTGGAGAGAGACCGGTTTGGAATATCCTCCAACAGTTACTAAAATTGTTAGAAAATGCGAAGGATTTTTCTTTATTTTTAAAAATAAAAATCTGTGCCTTCAGAGGTGGAGCCTAGTAAGGGAGGAGGAGGAAGAGAAAAGAAGGGAGAGGCAATTTTATTTTTTGAGAGCGCTTAGGTTCATTAGAGCGTGGCTTCAAGACCTGCATGCAGAACTCGGTTGCAGCTGCAGTACCTGACACGGGAGGAATTTTGTTGATCTTTTTTGCCTTTCCCTGCCAGTGCAGGATTGATCTTTTCTTTTTCTTCCCTCCTCCCCGCCCTCTTTCTAGCTGTAAATTTCCCAAAGGATGAAGCTTCCATTACTTCACGTGGGGGGGCTATTTCATATCAAGATGTTCCTACTGATACTCGTCTAGCTTCTCTCTCCTACTACATACACCCTTTTGTTTCACAGTAGAAGGCTTCTCTCTTCCTCGTGTTTATGCAGCTCGAGTATCTGTATGCAATCAGGCTTCCATCCTTGTCATCGCTTACTTAGCACTGTTAATCTCTGCTCTGGTTGTTTGCCAGTTGTTCCAACAGACCGCTCGGTTTTCTTGCTGCCTAAGCTTTGTCTTCAGTCTTAAGGCTCAATTAGTCCACTTTCTCCGTAGCAATGATGTGGCCGATCCGCTGTTCAGTTTTCTGCGTTAAACACCTTCTGTCAGTTATCCGTTCCTTTAGATATCCAATTAGCAAATTGTAGGGATCGGAATTGAATTGTCAGATAAAGTAAGAAAACCTGGAGTATTTTAATCAGTAGGATTAAACATATGTGTTTAGCTTAGTATTTGATAAGACATAGTCTGAGATATAGTGCTCCTATGCTCTGATTCTGCTGTAATTTACACAAATTAAAAATTCAGGTAAATTAAATCTTTTGGTTTAAGAGGCTTCGTGACCATAGCAGGCTTCAGAGAACAACGGGCAAGGTGATAAATTCATGAAACCGCTTCCTTCCCCCAGTAAGCACAGAAAGCACAAAAGAGTCTAAAGGCAACTAAATCTGCCTTCTCCATTTTAATCACATTTGGACAAAGATTTCTCTTTATAACTGGTTTTACTTTTCACAAAGCCTTCGGGTTTGCCGCTCCGATCTTTCAGCGCGCGCTTAGTGCCCGAAATCCTGCCGCCTTGGAGAAGAGAGTCTACGAGAATAGCTGGGACTAAGCCTATCGCCTGGTATTTGCGAAAGCTGGACGTTAATTGAAAATTTACATTATCCTCTTCTGTTTTGTTTTTGAAGATTACAGATATAAAAAGGATGAGCTGTTTAAAAGACTGAAAGTCACTACTTTGGCCCAGTTGGTATGTATAGTTCCCATCTCTGGCCTCTGTGGAAGTTTGTTATCTTTTGTGAACAGCATTTTTGCTTTGTCTAAAGCTTTCTGTGTAATTATGTAGCCTTAGTGTGTAATTCTTCCGTACTGGCTTCTTCCTGCCCTCATAGATTTCCCCTTAATAAAAGCAAACCGCTCCTGCCAGTGTTTCCAGAGTAGTCAAATATTTTTAGTTGCAAATTGAAGTTTGTAGTGACCCTGTCTTTGAAATTTGTTCCCTATTTGTTAACTTAAGAGGATCTTCAAGCCTCTTACAAAAGAAAAGGGCTATGTAAAGTAGCATTCAAATCTGATCTTATCGAGCTTTGTGTCAAGCAGTCACAGCCTGAAGCCCTCCTTAATAGCGGGTTTAACTGCACAAGATGGGAAGGTTGTGACGTCAAGGCTTTCTGCGTATTTTTTTAATTAAAAGTAATGAATCAAAAGACGAAAAAATGGAAAAATTGATCAGTAAATAAAGAGCTACGTGTTGCTTACATGTTGGTTCAAGAAGACTAGTAAAAACAAGCTGTCTTCTAAGGAGAGCAGGAAAGGGAAGGTTAAACTTGCAGATACTGAAGGAGTGGATTTCTGCAGACTTGTGTCTTTAGTTCCCCTGGCTTATTAAGACCAATCCTGTGACTCTCACTGGTGTGCTGAACTGAGTTAACACGTGAATACCTCAGGTCTGCTCTCACAGACCAATTAACCGATTTTAGCCGGTGTAGCGTATTCTCCGAAATGTTTCAGTTGCAGCCGGTGACTGAACTTCATAAATATCAGAAAGCATTCTGGTATTTGATATTGCCAGCATGGCATATCTGGCTTTTCTTTACTCTAAGGCTGAGTGTTTTTTGGGGGGGGGTTGCTACAAGCTTTGTTTAATAAAAAGCCACCCTTGCAGCACAGGCGTCATATATGCACCTATATGTGACCTTGAAGTCCAGTAGAAATTGTGTTGAGTTAAACATGTTTTGGCTTGAGGATTGTTTTTCCTTAAGCTGATCCCCCACTGGTGCAATGCGTATCAAGGTATCCTTGCTTGCTTTTGTTTCCTGCAGGTCATCCAGGTTGCCTCTCTATCTGATGAAACCTTAGAAGTGACAAATGAGGAGATCCACAAGCTGGAAGGTAACAGTATTTATTGTAAGCACAAAGAGAAAGGGCTGTAGATCACTGTCATATGGTGAACTGTGTCCTGACAGACATAGCTGACTATTCAGCAAATCTTTTAATCAGGAGGAAAAAAAATAACTTGTGGCCTGCAGCCGTTCCACTTTGGGAACAGAAACACTCCTAAAACAGAGAGGCTTGCAAATAAGAAGGACCTCATGCTGCTAAGTTTATTGTAGTAACTCAGTAGATATCATGCATCAAGACTTAAATTTTTATTGAATTCTTGAAATGAGATCTTGAGTCCTTAAAAATCGCATGGCTTTTTACTATTTTGAATATGAGGCTCTTGGTAAGTCATTCTTGTAAGAGGATGAAGATAAGGCTGCCTTTAAGAGACGTGCTTTCGTCTAAGAATAGAAGCTGGGCTTAAAACCTGCTTATTTATTGTCTGCAGCATTTTAACTCTTTGCACCCTGTTCTCTCCCCAGATGGTGATTCTGCTGCTCCAGATGCAGATGCTGAAGTCACAGCAGGGACAAATGGGAAAGGAAGCCCTGATGGGACACCTAGTCCAGTCCTGTTCATAAACAACACAGGAGCTGGGGAATCCTATCGTTCCACGCTGCAGAGGTGCCTCATAATAGTATACAATGTCTAAGACAGTCTTCCTGTCTTAGAAGATAATTATTTTTATCCAGCTAGTTATTTTAAGTTGCTACTAAGTGTCTTTATACTGTATTTCTCAGTAAAGCCTGATTTTGCAGGTCTGGGGATGTGAGCAGGAAAGAGGGTTGGCAAATTTTCCTGTCTGAAGGAGTTTGGTTTCCGGCTGTAACCCAACACTGTCGCCAATTGATGATTGTTTAAATGGCTGACAAGGAAATATGTTTGAGGGATTTGATCCAGGTCCCTGGGTTCAAGAATCCATGTTATAAACTGCTCTGGTACACTCAGTAATGTGCTTTCCTGATGATCTTAATGGATTGTCCCGTGACTGAAAATAAGAGTCAAATTTCCAAACCCTTTCTTTCACAAAGCTTCCTCTTAGGGTGTCTTCCTGCTATCTCTGACCTTGACTAGTGACTGACAGTTACTTACTGTGCCTCACTCACTGATGTCTCGACCTTGGCAGCTTCTTAGAATTATTCTCCCTCACCTCAGAGTCACTTAGGACATTGAATAAAACTCCTGGACTTGACTGATCCAGAAGAGTATAGTACGTTCACACAGCAAAGCTGTAGTCTGTTTAGTTTTTTTATATTGATTAAAAATGAAATCAGTCTCTTAAGATGTACTGGAAAGCCTGAAATAGACTCTCCATTTTTATGTGGTGTCTGGCTGTACTGAAACGTGAATGGGCTATTGGAACAGTCGATGGAAAAGCACTCTGACCTGATGAAGAGGTACAGAAGTGTTCAGAGAGAGCTCGCACCATAACCTCCTCTTTCCTTTTGTAGTGTGATAAGTGGCGTTGGTGAACTGGATATAGAAAAGGACACTCCAAAGAAAGCGGACGCTCAGGCTAAAGACATGCCTTACCCCGACTGCCCCTTCCTGCTTTTGGACGTACGAGACCGAGATGCGTATGACCAATGTCACATTGTTGGAGGTGAGGACGCCAGAATCCCACAGCAGCCTAGGCTCAGCTGGGAGCCTGTATTCAGCTCTGTGTCATAGTCTGGCTGGCTTCATTTTTTTCCCCCCAAGGTGGAAAACAACTTGGGTGCAGAATGCTCTCAGCACTCATCCAGTTATACCCATGTCCCCTGGAAAGGGATGAGGGGACCAAGCTGATGTTAGTCCCTTACTCAGTGGGTTTTCAAGTCTGTTGAACTCTAACAAGTCTGTGTCAGTTGTATTCCAGGTTGTGTGATGGTTGGTGTTCAGCTGCTGTATGATTTTTCTCTTTTTTTTCTTTTTTTTTCCTCCTCTGCAGCTTATTCCTACCCTATCGCAACGCTGTCTAGAACCATGAATCCATATACAAATAGTATTCTGGAATATGTATCCTTCATATGTAAAAGTGCTGGAATAAAATTAAAAAAAAGAAACTGGGGGGATATTGGTGGGGGCTTCCAAAAAGAATTGGAGCTATAGCAGTCACTGTCACCGGGACAATGCTTAACCAACAAAATCTGGGGATTTCAAGGAGGATAGGGGGGGCTGTCCTTTACACTGGCTGTGATTCCCTGGTGCGGCTCCGCTGCCACCATCAGATGCTGGATCCTAGTTCCTCCAGGCTGTAACACTTCTTGACTCTGGTGGGAGCTGCCTGAATTTGACATTTCTTGGGATTTTTGACTACTGGAAGGCAAAGCCGTACTACTTGGGCACCCGTCCCTCGCTATCGCTGGAGTGCTGGGCTTCCTGAGGGATGCGTTCATTAAATCCTTTGGCTTCCTCTCAGCACCTTGATGGGGATTGGCTTTTCTCTGGAGGACAGAAAGAGGATTATTAGCCAGGATTAGGCTGATAATTTCCCAGGTTGGAGAGGGGAGGTTGTAAAAGAAGGTTCTTCTTGCTATTGCCTGTTACTAACCTTCAGAACAGCAGCGGACACTTGCTGCAGGGGCTGCGCTCCCATGGGGATTAGGCCGTGTCCTTCCAGCGCCTGGCAAGCCTCAGCTACTGAGAAATCAGTTTTAAAGCACAGGTGAAGGGAAGGCGTTCCTGCCTGATACTCACAAATCAAGTAGGGAGTCTCTCAGTCTCCAGTCCCATTTGTCTGTCTCCCTTTTTCTTTCTGAAAGGTATTAACGGTCACCTTAAGTTTACAATTGAATCCTTAGCTCTTCTACTTATCAGAAAAATGCACATGGCAAAATTATCATTTTGTATGACAACGATGAGAGGTTAGCCAGCCAGGCTGCAACAACCATGTGTGAGAGGGGCTTTGAGAACTTATTTATGTTGTCTGGAGGTAAGTGGGGATGGGCAGGACTCCCTGAGATCTCGGGTGGGTAGATCGAGAGCAGAGAGCGAGGGTTGTGTGAGCTGGAGATTGGAAAGAGCTGGATATTCAGCTCTGTCGAGTGTTTTATGTGTGACTGGTAAAATCACTGATAATCATAGAATCAGAGAATGGTTTGGGTTGGAAGGGACCTTAAAGATCATCTCGTTCCAACCCCCTGCTGCGGGCAGGGACACCCTCCACTAGACCACGTTGCCCAAAGCCTCATAATGCGTGATCTATATGTCTACAGGCCTGAAGGTCCTCGCACAGAAGATTCCAGAAGGTCTGATCACCGGCTCACTCCCCGTGTCCTGCCAGGTGGCAGCTCCCACTGGATCTGCCCGAAAAAAGACTTCTCCCAAAGTGCCACCCGCGCCTGCTGAGAATAAATGGAGATTTTCTGCAGATGATCTACAAAAGATAAAGTTCTACTTGGAAGAGGAGCACATTCCTTCAGATGCTGCCAGTAAGACTCCAGGACAAATGCTGCGGCCGCTTTCTGTAGCTCTTGAGCCTGCCCTGCAGCAGTTCTCTGCTTTGTTCTAGTCTTTCCATGAGACTGCTGGGAGAGGGAGAATGTTTGGGTTTTGTTTGGTTTTGGGGGTTTTTTTTGTTTGGTTTTGGTTTTGTTGGTTTTTTTCAAACTGACTGAGAAGATCCACCAAAATCTGTGCTGTGCTGATCCCAGAGAACTTAAATCTTGTATAGCTACACAGTCGCAAAATCCTGGACCTGCTGAGGGTGGGCATTTACGATTCTGCCCGCTATATTTAAATGTCTTTAGGTTTTCCTGGTGATTAGTAAGTTTTTCAAATTCTTAGGCCTGCACAGCTAGGTAGAGAGTGCCTAGAACCCCCCACCGAATTATTCGTGGGTCTATATGTTTACAGTGAGAGCTGGAGAGCCAGTGAAGGCAACAGATCATTTGTGTGTCCTTGTGCCCCATCACACATGCAGCTGCTGATTTTTTTTTTCTATTTTTTTTTTTTCCCCCAGGCCGTCTTAGCCGTGGTTCTTCAGGCCGTGATTCCAAGGTGACAACTGTGAGGAGCAGCCCCAGTCTCCCTAGCACCGCTGGCAACGTGGGATCCGTCACCGCTCGTTCGCTCAGCAGGAGCAGCCTCCAGAACAGGCCGTGGAAATAAGCAACGGTGTCTTCTTCCACTGAATAAATGAGTGTCCAGATTCTGGGAACCCTGAGCGGTGCAGCCCGTTTGTCGTTTTAGGAATCCACAGAGAAAAGCAGCGGTGATATAGAAATGGCAGCTTGGGTAAGGCTGGGGGAGCTGGAACGGTTGACATTTCATAGAAGCAGGAACGATATCGCTTTGGCAAGGCTGCCTTTTAGGTGCAGTGTCAGGACAGAGTTGATAGAACTGATTTTGTAGGGGAGGGAGGAAACTGGTAGTAAAGCCTGCGACCAGTAGAAACGGTTCTGCAAAGCTTGTAGTTCAGACAAATGAATTTGTGTCTGTAACGTACTCCTGTGCTGTGCCCGGAACTGCAGACACTGTGAGCAGGAGAACACGTGAAGGTAAATGGGCCAGAAATTGTCTGTGAGCAAAAACTGTGGTGTTTTGTAGCAGAGATACAGACATTCAGCAACTTGCCAAAATGTTGGAGAGAGGATTCCGTGGTTTGGGTTTTTTTTAATTTATGTTAATGAACGGAAGTATTTGTAATAAAGATGTTTTTGGCAATAATGCCCAGCGTGGCACTGTAACGTGACAGCTGCATTTTCTCATGGACAGTTTGTGAAACAGTTTTGTATTTTTAAAGGTGAGCTGGAGGAAAAGATAACTGTGTTTTTTCCTCTTTTTCTCCCTTATTATCTGGAAGGTTTGGCTTCTAACTGTGCTTTTCCTGCTCTGCTGTGGTTACAGAGAGCGCTACTATGTGGTGATTTTGGTTCTAAATGAGAGAGTAAGGCTGCCAGATGTGCTGAGCAGGGTTTTAGCTGACATGTCTTAGAGCAAAATCACCTGCTCTGCCCCTCCTCTTGGTGTGCAGGCAGAGTGTCTTCTTAGTTTGACTGCACGCTGGTGGTTTGCTCCTTTTCTGACTTGCCAGAGCGGGCTGCAGGTCACTAGAGCTGCAGAAAACTACAGTGTACACGGAGGAGCCGGTCACTGACTTCCCTAACCATCGTACAGGCAGCTGCCAGTCAAGGTTAGGAGGGAGAGCGTCATTTTGCTTCGTAAAATGCTTTTCTGATATTTGGAGGCAAGCTGTGTTCTTCAGTGGAGCAGCAAAGAGCTCTGCAGTTCCAGTGCCTGATAGAGGCTGGAAATTTATTCCCAGTTATGCCCTTGCCAGTGGGGTGGTTTTTTTTTTTTTTTTTTAGTAGCTTCTTTAAGGTTAAGGTGGTTGAAGGGAAATTTTCTTCTGCCCTCTCACCAGGGTCCCTAAAACCAGGGACCATGAATCTGGTAACTGAACAGGGCGTGAAGATCTCATTGAAAACAAGTATCACAGCTTTCCATATTGGTATGTGACCACCATACCAATATTAGCTGGGTGACCTAGAAATCACCTGAAACTACCCAGTGACGAAGCAGAGTTGCCTACTAGAGACCATCATAGGTGACTCAGAGAGATCCTGCTCTCTAGCCTTGACCTACAGCATTGCTCAGGTTGGGCCAGCTTTGGTTTCTTGGGCTTGTGAGGTTTTTGTGCCTGGCTTTTTGGATTTCAGTGGATTTTGTCCCCCCCCACTTTTTGAAGTAGAATCTTCAACATACCCCAAAATTCACCTGTGGTGTGGATCATCAGGGAATAATTCTGATTAAAGGGTGAGAGAAATTGCGCCTAATTTCCTGTTTGGCAATTTAAGACTCAACATCCCTGAGCACATTTATTGTGTTTGTTGTGTCTCCACGAGTCTTAAATCAGAGGAGTGCTGATACAGGGACTCAGTCTCATTCTGATGACAGCCGTGACCTCAGCGCTCTCCAGAGAAGAGCGAGGTGGTGAACACAGAGCTCTGATGCTGTGTAGGGATCCCCCGGAGGGAGAATAAGGGGAGAAATCAAGAGGCGTAGAGCAGAGCCAACATTTAAAATGCACTGAACAAAGAGCTGAATGCCCCCATGTGTTCGAATACACATCTGTATTTTTATGCGTAACAAAATCTAAATACAGGGGGTTACCTTAAAGCTCCCAACTTCCCAAGGAAACCCTTGGGTGCTTTACGTTGTACAAACCAGCTCTCATTTGTACAAACTGTCCTTCCAACCCCTCAAAAACAGATGAAAAAATTAAAGATCTTATTTCAGCCCACCCTTAGGAAGCTGGATGCATTTCACCATCTTACTAACTGCTCTGCTTTCTTACCTTCCTATTCGATCCTACTTCTGGAAGACTTCTTGTTGGTTTAGTTTTAGATGTGTTTATTTTGAATGAAGTAGTTTGTCCTCTGGGTCAGGGTGGTTGGCTTTCCGTGGAACAGCAGCATCGCTTCTTGAGAGAAAAGTGTTTATTTAAGTGGTATGAGCTCAAAGCTGGAGCCACGGGGGACCTGCTTGTCCACACTCTTCTTCACTCGCAGCCTTGGGAAGCTGATTCAGCTCTTGGGGCTTTAGTTACTGAGAGGTGATGCTATTTGGTGGCCTAATGAAATAAATAAAAGCTAAATAAAACAGAAATGCTGTGTTTAGCTTTGAAGATATAACATGGCTCTTGCAGCTGCGTAGTCTGATCTCGATATCCCGAGTCCGCTGCTGCTTCTTGTACAGCACTTCCATTTTTATGTCGTCGTGAAATAAGCGGTATCTCCTGTGCAATTCAGTTTGTAGCTTGCCTAGGCTGGTTTTCTGAAAAACAATACTACCTGATTGATTTAGCTGAATGCACGCAGGAGAGGTGAGAGCCAAGAGCCATTTATTAAGTGCTTGAAAGACACGGACCAGCGCAGCACGCAGGGTCCCACCGGTGTGCGAGTAGGAGATCTCTCAGCTCCACAAGCCTTTGGAAGTGTATAAAATGCATCTATCTGAAAATGGGGATGAGAGCAGTGGTCATTGTGTTGGCTTAAAGTCCTGATTTTGAGAGACGGATCCAAAATCCCTGGCCGCTCTGGGCTGCGTGAAAACTTCCTTCTGAAACGGACGGAAAAAACTAATCTGAGCTGTTTAAGATCCTCCAAATCCAGGATGTCAAAGGAAAAGCTGAATGTACTTTCCCGTTGTCTTGATGGATTTTGTATGTTTTTGGACTCTTGACTTAGTATTATTTGGAGGACAGAGTCAAACTCTATATAGTCTGGGAGTTTTAATTTGTTTAATAAAAAGTAAATGACACCATATGGTTGAGTATTTTTTTTCAGTTTGAGCTTTGAGAGCTAACGGAGAGCGTGGAGTGGTGCCTGCAGAAGCTGGGACTCAGCAGGTCTTGGTTCCTCTTCCTCGTGGGACTGCCGTGGGTGAGGAGAGACCTTTCTACCAGCGCTGCAAGCTGGTGTTCAACCACAAAAATACACAGAATAAACCGCGCTAACCCAATTCCATCGCATCCCAGAGCTGCCCCGGCCCCTGGGAGGGCTGGGGAAGGTGGGCGCCCTTCCTGCCAGCACAGCTGTGGTGTCCGAGGTCTCTGCTGTGCTCAGGAAGTGTCAGACTGAACCTCTTCCCCTTCCATCCTCTGCCAGAGCAGAGGGAAAACAAGCAACGTTCTTTTCTTTTGTGTCCCACTATTTTCATACTCTTTTAATGCCCTTTTCGGGCCGCTGGGCCAGCGTGCGCTGTTTATATTGGCTGCCACCGTGTCTATCCACAGGAGTGCCGAGTCAATCTCCGAAAAAGCTTTTTCACCGCGATTGAAATAAGAGAAACAACAAAAAGTATTTCTTTATCCTTCTTTACATTTATTTATTGCATTCTTTTCCTCCTCCAGCTAGTTAAACCATCGCTCAGCCCTCAATCCCGATTAGTAGAGATGGTCCAGTGTGTGCTGCATGATGACCTTCAGCGCCAGCCACGTCTCCTCGGCAGTCGGGACGATCTGTTTGGCGGGGAGCAGGAACCCGTAGCGCCCCGTGTCCCGCAGCTCGAAGGTGAAGGAGTATTTAATGCCTTGATTGTACGTCCAGTCGATGGTTCCTCCGCTCGCTTGATCTGAGTGGGGAAACAATGGGAGGGATGTGAAACGTTAGTCGCTTTGTGTCCTACGGGGTTATTTCATAAGGTGCCGAGGTGTGAGTGATGATTTTGGTTTAATGGTGGGGGGGGAAACCACTGCTGTCCCCCCGTTACTCACAGATGGTGGTGATGATGCTGCCATACTTGTAGGAAGTGCCGTACAGAGAAGACAGAGCTGCCACTGCCTTCTCGGAAATCTGGTGCTGAGGATGCAGAGAAGAGAGAAAGATGAGCCAGAGAAGGGGAAAGCCTGTGGGATACAGCCTGCAGGAGAGGTTTTATCCTCATGCCACAGGCAGAAAGGATCCCAAAGCTTGGTAGCTTTGGCCTGGGGGAGTCCCCAGGGGCTGGCAGAGGAGCCAGGGCTTCTTCTCGGCTTGCCAATGCCCCCTCCACAGTGCGTGATGGAGGTTGCTCCTCCTTGGAGGAGGAGAGCAGCCTCCCATCATCCCGGCCCCCTTCAAACCTCCACGTCGGCCATACCAGTTCCTTCTGGTCAGGCACTGGGGTGCTGGTGTAGCCGTAGGGGTAGAGCAGGAGTTGGGAGTAGCTATGGATGGAGACGAAAGCCTTGATGTTCCCGTGGTTCTTCACAAAGTCCACAATGGCCTTCACCTCGGGCTCCGAGTTGGCATAGGGTCCGTGGTACGTCTCCGAGCAGGGGTTCCCGCTGGCCCCGGGCCCTGTGGAGAAGTGAAAACATGGTGTGGGTGTTTTGGTGGCTTTGGTGGCAGTTGGGTGGCTCAAAGAATCACAAGGTCAAAGGGCCTCTTCCATTTCCAAGCCCAAGAGCTTTTCCCACACCTCAGCTGCTTGGTGGCCAGCAAGGAATGCTCTTGGAGCTCCTCCTAGATGTTTGTGTGGTGGCTTGCATTTGTGGTCCCCACTGTGCTGGTCACTAGGGGACACCAAAGCTCTGGTGGAGCCCAAACCCACATCTCTGCCACAGAGAGTAAATCCCATCTCTTCCCCAGGAGACATCAGTGGATCTTTCTGAGTCAGAAGTGGCCTCAGAGCTTCCACATGGGGGACGGAACGCCTCCGTGGGGTTAGCGGAAGAGTTCTGACCTCCGAAACCTGCGTCCCAGTTGCGGTTGGGGTCTACGCCGACACAGAGGGAGCCCGAGTGCCTGGACCTGGTCTTGCGCCACATGCGGTTCTGGAAGAGCAGAGCCGTCTCAGCTGGTGTCCGGGGTCGGAGCTCCACCAGCCTCAAGTGGATGGGGAGCTGTCATCTGAGAGGGCTAACGGGTCACAGTGGTCCCTTTCCCACCCCATGGAAATGTAGACAAGGAGGATTTGAGCTTTCAGGGACCTCCGTGTGCAGCTCCCCAGCCTCATCCAGCATGGCTGTAGGAAGGGAGAGGGAAGCCAGGGAGATTACCTGGGTGTGGGTGAAGACGAAGCCATCCGGGTTGGTGACGATCTCCAGGAAGATGTCCATCTTGTCCAAGACAGAGGCCAGACCTTCGTCGTTCTCATGATCCAGGACAATCTAGAGAGGATGGTGGTTTGGGGCTCCCTGGTGCTGCCGGACCACTGTCCTCTCTGTGGGGTAAGCCACTCGGCATCCACGGTGGCTGCAGGACCTCGTGACCCCCGGGGCCATAAGATGTGTCTGGAAGGTGGCCATACCTTCTTGGCGAACCAGACGCCGCTGGCCTGCGTCACCCATTCCCGGGAGTGGATGCCGGTGTCGATCCAGACAGCCGGGCGGTTTGTTCCCCCTCTGCTGAACTGAAAGAGCAGAGGGGGGGCGGTTGCCTTCGTCCTGGGTCCTGCTCCCTCCTCCGGTCACCCCACGAACCCCAAATCCTCACCTTGAGCACGTAGAGGGGACGGTTCTCTGTCGACCGGCCAATCTCAAGCTTGCTGACCAGATTGGGGTTTTCGGCTACCAGCAGGTCCATGAAGGCGTAGATCTGGAGGAGAGGCATGAGGGGGGGGGGTCACACCTGCCTCGCCCCCTGCCCTTGCTGCACGTGGAGCAAAGGGCTTTGCAAAAGCAGTTTCAGGATGCAGGGGTATTTTGTGTTAGTTTTTTTTTTTCCCCCCCCTAAAATGCCCCTAATCTTGTGCTTTCTCACCTCGTCCAGGCTGTGGTAGGTAGCATAGTCAAAAGTGCTGGTGGAGAGCAGCAGCTGGCGTCGGCTACGAAGCATCTCCGTCCGCTCATGGTCCACCAGCGCCTGGGGGACGCAGGGCAGGATGAGATCTCGTCTCCCTCCGCGCCGAGACCCCACGTCTCGCCCGCCTCCCCTCCGCCACTGCTGACCTGCACATCCTCGATCATGATGGAGTAGGAGATGCCGTTGGCCTCCAGGTGGGCTTTGAGGGGCTGCAGGCTGGGGAAGGGCACGCGGACATCGACCGGGTGTCCGAGGCCACGGGGTGCCAGCCAGAAATCCAACTGGAAGGGGAGAAAGCAAGACGAGGGGGTCGGATCCGGCCTTGGGCTGCCCCCCCTGAGCCAGCTTCCCTCTTGCTTTTCACCAGCTGGTCTCCCATCCAGCCCCCCCCCCAGCCCCCCCTCGCTCTACAGCGTGGCTTGGGGGGTGCAAAGCAAGGGACATGGGCTGGGGGTTGTCCCCAAAAGCCACCCTGGCCGCTGGACCCGGTACCTGCAGCTCCTCAAGTTCCTGCAGCTCCTCCACCTTCTGCAGCTCCTCATTGTTGATGGGGACGATACGCAGCACCTGGTGTCTGGGGGAGTCAGGGGGTGTTGGGGGGGGGGGGGGTGCGAGGCCAAGTGCCACCCCCCTGGGTCCAGCCTAACCCCCCCACTCCAGCCGTGTCCCCCCCCCAGCCCTGGGGATGTGAACTGAGCCTCTTCCTGGGGGCGTCTGCGTCCCCTCGGGGCTGACCCACCTCCTTCTGCCCCAACCGGTGCCGCTGTCCCCACCCCAGCCACCCCCCCGCCAGCCCCAATCCTACCCAACAAAAGTCTCGGTGCCGGCGACTGCTGCCACCAGGGCAGCCAGCAGCACGAGGACCCTCATCGTCAGCCGAAAGAGCCCGTCCTGCGTCCCGGTAGCACCCCGGGGCCTCTTAAATCCCATCGGGATGGTGGCCCCCAGCCCAGTCCCCTCCCAGCTGTCCCCTTTCCCAGGGCTGTGGGAAGGCTCCGGCTGGCACCGGCCAAGGTTGGGCACCGCAGTCCTGCCGTCCCCCCCGCTTCAGCAGCGCTCCCTGTCCCGGCCAAACCCGTCCCGGGAACCGGCCGGAGCCGTCAGTGAGTCACCGGCCGGTGGGGTGAGAGGCAGGGAGGTGCCAAATCCCACCGCCCACGGCTGCGGCTTGGAGCTGCGGGGAGGAAAAGGGCTAAATTGGGTCAAGAAGGTGCGAGATGAATATTTTCACATGGGGAGGGGGGGGGGTTGGCGAGATGGGGACCTAAACTGTGGTGACGGGGGGTGAGGGAATTGGTTTAAAGTTCGGTGCGGAATAGAGGTCAGAGCAGGTGACAGTCATCCCAGGTGACAAAAACAAAACGGCAAATGCCTGAAGGCGCTTTGCACCCCGTGATGGCCCTGAAGGTGCCCAGTGTCCTCCCTCCCAGCCCCCAGGGAAGGGACGATGGAGCAATGCTGCCCAAAAACCCACAAATTAGGGCTTGGTTGCCCCAAACCCACCCATCCCCTCCAGGTCCTTCAGGACTCTTGAGCCTGAAGGATGGAAACTTGTAGGGCCAAAGCCACGAGGGGGAATAAACACCTGCAGGGCTGGGAATTCTTTTTCTCACTTTTTTTTTTTTTTTTTGGAAGTCTAGCATGAGGGGAAAAAAAAAAGTGTCAGCCTTAAACCATAAAGAGTCTCCAGGATTATTTATTGAGAGGAAGAGACAGCACGGGAGGTGCTGGGTTCAGTACGGATGCTCCAGGACGTGGACCATGATGTCCAGCAGTGCCGGCCAGGTCTCGGTAGCGGTGGGGATGATCTGGCTGCTGGGCAGGAGGAAGCCGTAGCGCCCCGTGTCCCTCAGCTCGAAGGTGAAGGAATATTTTACCCCGTTGTCGTAGGCCCAGTCGACGGTAGTGCCGGCTGCCATGTCTGCGGGGAGAGGAGAGGAGATGTGATCCCAACGCCGAGCGTTCGGGGTGGACACGATGTCGCAGGAAGGGGAAGGGACACTTACAGATGGTGTCCGCGATGCTGCCGTAGGTGTATTTTGTCCCATACACGGCGGCCAAGTCGCCCACCGCCTTTTTAGCCAGTTCATTCTGCAAGGGAGAGCCCAAAAGTGCTGAGACCTGGTAGACCAAGACCTTGGGGCAGCAGAAACCTCAGGGCAGTGGGGTCTAGAGCCCACTATCGTTTCCCACCCCCTCTGCTTTTGCTTTTCCCCAAAACACCCTCAATTTTTGATCGATGGGAGGTATGTCTCGCAATCGCCCTCCCTCCAAGAAATAGGTGATGGGCTTCAATGCTTCAGTGTGCAGGTTGCATCTAACAAGAGCAGCAGGGAGGGTCCTGGGGTGGTCTGACCTGACTCTTCCAGCAAGGCTGGTGGTTGCAGCCCTATGGCTACATTTTGGGGCCATCTCACCAGTTCCTGGTGGTCGGGTGCAGGCGCCGTCGTGTAGCCGTAGGGGAAAAGCAGCATCTGGGAGTAGCTATGGATGGAGATGACCGATTTCACGTTCCCATGGCTGAGGATGAAGTCCACAATGGATTTCACTTCTCTCTCCGAGTGGGCATAAGGGCCGTGGTAGGTCTCAGAGCAGGGGTTGCTGCTGGAGCCAGAGCCTGCGGCATGGCAGAGGGGACGCCATGCAGAGAGGCTGCCCCAGGGAAAGGTTTCCAGACCCCAGGTTTCTGCCCTCTAGCAAGAAGCTTTGATGCTTTGAGGCACGAGCGATGCTCCATGTGAGGCCTCAGTGGCCCGGCTCTCACCTCCAAAGCCCGCATCCCAGTTTCGGTTGGGGTCCACACCGACGCAGTTGGAGCTGGCATTGATGGACCTTGTCTTGCGCCACAAGCGGTTCTAGGAGAAGATGGGGGTGACACCATCACTGGGATGTGAATGTCCTTGGGGGACAGATGATGCCTTCCTGTCCAAGCGTCTCTGGAGACAGGAGGAAACCACCTCCACCCACTCGCTATCCCGCACGGGAAGGGACATCCCTCCCCACCCAAAAACTGCGACCAGCCACGGTTGCCAGAGCCAAGCGCTGGGACAAGTTCCCTCCCGCAGTGTCCCCACACTCACGGAGCTGTGGGTGAAGGCAAAGCCGTCGGGGTTGGTGATGATCTCGAAGAAGATGTCCATGCTGTCCAGGATGGCGGTGATGGAGGGGTCCTGGCCATACTCCTTGGCAATCTGCACGGGGAGGGGAGCGGGAGCTGCCTCAGCACCCCTCGGGGATGAGGGATGCAACTGAGCGGTGCCATGGGGAGGTGTTAAAAAAGGGCTTGGAGTAAGAATTGGGGTCCCAGGGCACGTGGTTACCTTGTTGGCCGTCCAGATGCCGGTGGCTTGGGTGATCCATTCCCGTGAGTGGATGCCAGTGTCCAACCAGATGGCCGGTCGATTCGATCCCCCGGTGCTGAACTGTACGGAGAGGAGGGATTTCAGCCCCGTGCCCTCCCTGGGCTGGGCAAGGTGAGAGTGGCCCCAGTACCCACCTTCAGCACATACAGGGGTCTGTTCTCGTAGCTCTGCCCAATCTGGAGCTTGCTAACGAGGCCGGGATGATCATCCACCAGCATGTCCATCCAGTCATAGATCTGAAAGGAGGAGTTGCTGGGTCATGAGGCTCACCCTGGCTTTCCTTTTGGTTTTTAAGGGTATCCAGCACCAGATGCAAAATGCAGAGCTTCCCTGGAGAAGACCTCTGTGCGAGCAGGGATGTGCACGTCGCAAAGGCTTTTGCAAAAGCAGAATAAATGGTGGGGTTGGGAAAAGCTCTGAGATCCCCCCCAACACCATCGCAGCCTCCATCGGCCACCCGCTGGGCTCCAAGCACAGGGTTTGACTCCCAAAATGAAGTTGAAGATGTCTTCCAGCGAGGCGGGGAGGTGCCAAGAGAGGCCACGCTGTACGTGGAGGGATGCCCGGTCTCCTGGCTCAGCTAAAACCTCCACCCAAGGAGGAGAGACGTATCCCAGGGAACTCTCCCTGCCACTGTGAATGTCACCGCATGGATGCAACCATGGCATGGGCTAAGCATGACCCCCAGAAAGACAAAGCAGATGTTC
This sequence comes from Balearica regulorum gibbericeps, assembly GCF_011004875.1. Classification (NCBI taxonomy): domain Eukaryota; kingdom Metazoa; phylum Chordata; class Aves; order Gruiformes; family Gruidae; genus Balearica; species Balearica regulorum. The sequence continues at coordinate 1,741,116 of NC_046184.1, read as the reverse complement.
TGCAAAGTACCTCATCTATCGTGTGGTAGGAGGCATAATCAAACGTGCTGGTGCTTCTATTTATCCTCTTGGACTTCATCATGGTTTTCTTTTCCTCATCCAATAATTCCTGTTTAGGAGGGGGGAAAAAAACAAAAATTAAACAGGCTGGAAGGAGCAGGGAGCTGGGTTTTTATTACATCTCCTCACGGTTTCCAACTTTTTGGACCTTCTCTTGGGACTGAACTGTAGGAGCTCGTCCTGCTCCCTGTCACAGCCCTTACCTGCACATCCTCGATCATGATGCTGTAGGAAATGTTATTGGATTCCAGGAAGACTTTGACCGCTTGGAGGCCGGGGAAGGGCACCCACAGGTCGGCTGGTTGGCCGGGGCTGGTGGGGTGACGCCAAAAGTCAACCTGGTGCGGAGGAGAGGAGAGAGCTTGGCCCCATCCCATGCTGACGCTCATTCACTGAGCTCCCTGGCACCAAAAGGGATCTCATAAGAGTTTCCATTGAAGGATTTAAAATGGTCTTTGGACAAGTTTTGGGACATGGATGGCTACCAGGATGGGTCAGGGTCCCTTTGCCTCACTCAGTGGATCTTCTACAGAAACATGTTTCAGCCCAAGTTGCTCGTTGGCTGCAAACGTCCCTTTGAATGAGGAGTATTGGTGATTTGAGCAGATGTGGTGAGACACCGGGGTCACTGCGTGCTGGTTTTGCTCTTTAATTTGATAGATGTGACTCCTTACATCAGCTTTGCGGTGCAGATGCTGTTCCCCACCACCCATCTCTTTCCTGGTGCTCCCACTGCTTAAATTTTTCACCAGGATTCACCTCCCTCAAAGCAACTAGGGTAAACGCAGCAGGAGCAGAGTTATGTCGTAATTCAAGAAAAAAAAAAAAAGAAAAAAAAAAGGAAAAAAAAAGAAAAAAAAAAGGCAATGACATTTTAGACCTGGATACTCAGCCTGGGAACAACGATGCTGCAGGGGCCCGGGTGTTCCCCCTTCATCTGAAACAGGAGGGCTCAAGGTACCCCAAGCTAAATATTATATTTACATAGTTATAAATGATACGTATCCAAAATGGGAAGAAAAATTGGATGTGAGGTCAAAAGAAGGAGGGAGCCCTGGATGTCATCGGGGTCTCCTTTACACCGGGGGATCCTCGGGGCCCCATCGCAGCTCACCTGCACCACTGTGTGCTCAGCCAGCGCTCTGAGCAGGTTGATCTGCTCCTCATCGCTGGGCGTGATGCGGAGGACCTGGTCCCTGCAGGGAGGCAAAGCCGTCAGCGCATGCGGGAAGGAAAGGAGCTGAGCTTCCAGCGCCGACGTGACCCCATCGTGGGCTGGGTGGAGACTCTGAAAGGTCTACACCGGGGCTTGCCAAGTTGGAAAGTGCATCAGTTGTTGGAGGTTTGGTGTTGAGAGCGAAAAATGCAGTTTCAGAATAGCCACAATAGGAAAACCAGCAAGTGCCAGAGAGCCCGAAGCAGTCTCCATCTTTCCTTTGATCACAAGAGCTCCCAAAATATTAGGAAGTATCTTAACATATCTATATGTTCTGTCTATATGCTAGGCATTTCCTAACATAGCCACTGCTCCAGCCCAGCTGGGCTCCCCCCCAGGGACAGGAACAGCCCCCAGCAGAGCAGGAAACGCTCTCCTTCCCCAGCAGCGAGGTTTCCCTATCCCAGGTCAGTCCTTCCCCTGGAAAAACTCGGGGTGATGCTCTCAGGATTTAGCATCCCCTCATTTCTACCTGCTGCGTGCTCAAACCCTCCCTCCAAAGCTGGGGTGAAACCACATCTTCCCCAGCGTCCACGCGGCAAAAGCCGACGGATTTCCCTCCTTTGGGATGTCATCCTTCTTGTTGACCCCAAAGGAGAGCGGACGGAGCCAGGCATCTCTCACCCCAGTCCCCGTCCCCAACCAGGGTGCCCCACCACCCCCCCTGCTTTCGGCAGGACTCACCCCACGAAAAGCTGCTCGCCGCGGGCGGCTGCCGCAAGGGCGGCGAAGACCAGGAGGAACTTCATGGTGAGTGGATGCAGATGAACCTCCGCCCTGAGGGTGTATATAGCCCCCTATATAGCGCTCCAGGGGCACTCGTGGACCTTCTCACCAAGGCCACATCTGCTGTCCCCGCGGAGCCGGTAGCGACAAACAGATAAGCCAGGAACGGCTCCCAGGAGCCCAAATGTTTGCTTTATTTGGCGAAGTCAATAAAAAAGCAGCCAAATTAGGGAGGATCTGATAACGTCTTCCTCGGCGCTCGGGTCCTGCCAGGACGCGTGCCTGCGTACCCAGCGTGGTGCGAGTGTCATGGTCACAGTCACCAGCCAACTCACGGGCGTGGGACGGTGGTGATGGTGGGGTCATAGGACCCCAGAGAACACAAGGACACGGCGCTTTGTTTCCATTAATTTCTTTATTACAGCTTACTGCAAAAATCAAGTATAATTATGATTAGTAAAGCAAGCGTATATTACAAGTTACTACAAAATTACTAGCAGAAAAGTGAGCACAGAAACATATATTTATGATTAATTTATATATGCACACACACATATATATATGTATCTAAAAAATTCAAAATATATCATTCAAATTATTACCAGTGCCAGCCGTCAAACGGCTCCCGGGAGTGGGGCCAGCTGACGATGGATGAAGTCTCACTTCAAAGATGATGGGTGTCATGGAGCCCGGAGCCAGGTGTCCCCGGTGAGGGTCCGAGGGGTCGCTCAGGGACATTCGTCTGGGAGTAATCATCGGAGAGAGAGAGAAAGAGGAGCTCGGTTTTGGGTGGAAAGCAAGTTATTTTTATGTCTTTACACGAGCGGGCGCAGGACAGCAGCTCCTGGAGCAGCTGTTGCTGACTTCTGCTGTCTTAGGTCAGTTCGTTATAGTGGTTTCTTTGTTCCGCAGGTTATAGCAGCGTCTTTGTTCCACAGGTTATAGCAGTGTCTTTGTTGTGCGCTTATCTACGATGCCCCTGAGCTCCCGTCCGCGCTTGTCAAGGATGGTCTGGGTTCCCGGGCCGGGTTCCCAGGCTGGCAAATATCATCTTGGTCAGTATTTTAGCAGACATCTTCTGTCCGTGCTTTTCCGCACCAAAACCAGGTCATCTTCCCGGTTGCACCGACAGCAGGGTGTGTCACAGGGAAGGTGCCGCGGTCAGGGGGGGTCTGTTACGGCTTCGTAACGTGGAACCGGTGATGTCGATGAGCTGGTCCTGGCTGGTGGTGCCGGCGTAGAGGTCCTCACTGAGGCAGGATCAGGGGCAGTTGAGGTAGGAAGGGACCGCAGGAGGTCTGGGTCTGTATGTCCAGCCTGGCACGCTCTTGTTTCAGCTGATGCCATTGTTGTTCCCATCACCCTTTGTGGTGAAGAGCTTGGCTCTGTTTTCTCGCTAACCTCTTCATTGCGATGGGATGGTCCCTGTTAGGTCCCCCACCCCAAAGCCGTCTCAGCTCCAGGCCAAACCAGCCCATCTCCCTCAACGTCCCATCATGGGACACATCCTCCTGTCCCTCTTGGTGGCCTCCACTGCACTTGCTCCAAGGTCTTTTTGGTGCCGGGGTCCAAAAACTGGATGTAGTTGTCACCAAGACATGCACTTTTAGAAGAAGAGGGGCCAGGTGGCCTCAAGACCTGGATGGTTGAAATGAGCTTCAAAGCCGGGGTGAAGCCACAGGTCTACAATCGCCGCCGAGGCTCCTCGGGCTCTGCAGCTCCTGCCCACCACCTGCCACAAGGTACCCGCTCCGGTGGCAGCAGGTCACCAAGGTCCGAGAGCCAACCGTGTGCCCCATGTCAGCGGGGTTTTACCAGGGGTGTGTTTATCATCAGCTGGAGGATTTTGGAAGGGTCGGGGTGGTGGGGGGGGGGTCAGTTTGGGGTACAGGTGCTGTGAGCAGAGGGGACAGGGACACGTGTGGGGAGCACCACCTGCCTCTTGCTCGGGTTTGCTTTCCAAAACAGCTCCTCTTAACCCAAACCCACGTGGTGCCTCCCTATGCCCCAACCGCACCGTCACCTCCCCTGCCAACAGCCTCGTGTCCTTTGAGTCTGACCCAACGTTTTACCCTCTGCGGCAGGTGCATTCGCTCTCCTGCCAAGCTCACGGAGGAGCGAGTAGCTCACCAGCTGCCGGGGGGATCGCAGGACACGGCGATAAACCTGTTAGACTTGATAATCACTGCAACAGCAGCAGGGATTGCTAATCTCTGATCCTTCGGTGGCTCCCGTGCACAGCCTCTTAATCCCCAAGAAATTAGCAGGCTGAACAACAGAACGAGGCAGGCGGGTTCGTGAGGGACTGGCCGTGCTGGATGAGAGCAGGCGTCCTCCATCCTGCCTCTAACCATGCCCACCAGGGGAGAAATGGGGCAGGACAAACACACGGGGACCTTCGGGCAGGAGACACCCCACCCTACCTCACCCCCCCCCCCCCCAGCGGTCAGTGACCTGGCGGCGTCCTGAGGCTCGTTAAAGGAAATTAAATTCCTTTAATCAGTCTCATAGCCTGGATTACGATGCTTAACATCAGGACTTCTGCACCAGCCCGTTCTGCCCCCAGAAGCGAGCTCTGGCAGAGGCCCCAGGTTTACAAAACACAGAGCTGTTACGCACAAAGAAGAAATTCCTCCCTGTCCTCTCTAAACAGCCACCAGACGCTACCGGAGCAGCGTAAGGCAGGCTTGTGCAATTCCCCCCCCCCCCAGCTGTAACTTTGCTGCAGTAGCGGAGCAATTAACCTCCCAGATGATCGAGTTTATCATTCGACTGCTTCAGCAGCTCTGAAGAGTTCACACCGCTTTCAATTGATAAACTTCAGAAATGCTCTAGAAAACCTGCACCCCCACCACGCTGGGAGCCAGTTTCCGCAGCGGTGACAGAGCTGGTCGGGAGGATGGGGGGGGTCACTGTGCGGGCGGGGAGGTTTAAAGAAGTACAAAACCCGGCTAAGGGCCAGCGTTGCTCGGAGCAAATGCGTTTTGCATCTACGTAGAGGTGGAGCTGCAGAGACACCCGAGCCGGACAGCTTGCTGCAGTCACGGGCATCTCGTCTCCCAGCCCACCTTTCTGCTTTACGTTTTCTCTCTCCTCAGCCTCCACACTAACGCAATTCCCTCAGCTGAGTTTTTAGCTCAGTGGGAAAAGGCCCGCTCTCTTCGTCTCCCGCTCTGACATGGCAATAGCTACACAAGCGGTCGCATCTTCCATCCTCTCGTCGCTGTTCCTACTGTGTCTCAGTGAGGTGGATCACAACCGTGTCCTAAAAATCTTCTCCGAATGGGTCTACCATTCACCGAACAAGCCAAGCATTAAATGCTTTTTAGATGCAGACGTACATTGCTGTAGGAGGACTGCACACAGGGTTTTTATTCAGCCAGATGCCACATCATTCCAGCTGTTGCAAACACCCCAAGAGAAGAGGATTTATGAGTTTGCCACTACAGACAGGTGATTCCCACCCCAGCTTTTTAGTATGAATTGTCTCGCACATGCTCCATGATTGTTTTCAGACCCAGCCAGGTCTCCTCTGCAGTTGGGATAATTTGGGTGGCCGGCAGGACGAAACCGTAGCGACCTGTGTCCCGCAGCTCAAAGGCGAAAGAGTATTTGATGCCGTTATCGTAGCTCCAGTCAATGCTGCCTCCGCTGGCTTGGTCTGAAAGGGAATGGGAGAAGAGCCAGAGGGGTGAACAGAGTGATTCAAGTTCCGCTGTCCTACTTTTTATATTTGTGAGGGACACGTGTTAGGTTTTTATGTGCACACTCGGCTCCAATACTTGACTGGTGGTGTCACCGCTTCCAAGAGGGAGAGACCTGGGGGTGGGGACAGAGAATCTTGCCCTGGGACAGCCCGTAAAAGCTCAGATTACCAAAATACTCACAGATAGTAGTGCAAATGCTCCCCACCGTAAAGGTGGTGCCGTACAGGGACCGGATGGAACCGGCAGCAGCTTTTCCCAAGGCATCCTGGAGAGGAGAAGATGATGAGTCAGAAAGCAGCCACACTTAATGAGACTAAACGTTTAGATTTCACCAACATGAACCATGCTCAGGGAAATCTCCACAGTCTTTCGCAAAGTCTCCAATCTTTCACGCTCCCAATAAAGTACTGCCAAAGCAACCCATTTCTTAATCACTCATACCAGCGACAGCACTCACAGTTTCCACAGTATTTTTGGGAGGTGACACTGCAGGTGAATTAAATCGTAGCAAGTTCTGTTTCTGATCATCCAGTGTTTCATCTCACCGTCTTGTCAAGAGAAGATTCAAAAGATACCGGAAAAATCCCAAGACAGTCAGAGATCTTTCCGATACTCAGTGGTCAGCTTTGTGCTCACTTCAACTACGTAACGGGCGGTTGTAGAGAAAACAGAGCCAGGCTCTCCTTGGAGATGTAGGACAAAAGGATGAGAGGCAACAAGCAAATTGCCACAAGGGGAATTGCATTTAGGTATTGGGGAAAAAAGAAAATCCCCATGACGGTGGGGAAACTTTAGGAAGGGCTTGAAGAAGCTGTGGAATTTGTCTTTAGGAATATCAAAAGAAATCAAAACAATTAATCAAAAGTCAGCTGGGCAAGGCCCTAAGCAACGCAATCCAACCTTGAAATTGGCTCCGACTCCAAGGCCTGCCTGCTTTCAGCAGAGGGCAGAGACCTCCAGAGGTCTTTTCCGTTTGAATTATGATTGTGAGATTCATATCGTCTCAAAGATATTATTACAGCTGTGATGCTGCCATTAAAGCAGAAAGAGGGAAACATGGATGAGCAAAGAGGGCTGAGAACGGGTAGCGACGGCACGTGTTCACATATGACCAAGATTTCTCTTATAAAGGCACTGCATTGCACCGGGTTTTTGTTCGCTCTCATGGGCGGTTTCTGTTATGGATGGCAGAGTTTAGCCTCTTGTTTTAATCCTGGTATCTCACTGTAATACTTGAGTATAAAAAGCCAGCTGGACAGAAGAGAGGAAACTAAAGCCAAATCATTATGTCTCACCAGCTCGGCATAGTCTGCCGGTTCAGTGCATTTATACCCGTAGGGATACATCAGGAGCTGAGAGTAACTGTGGAGGGTGAGGAAGGCCCGGATGTTTCCGTGGTTCTTGATAAAGTTGACAACAGATTTAACTTCCACCTCTGAGTTGGCACTGGGCCCGCGGTAAGAGTCAGAACAGGGATTACTACTGGCTCCAGGACCTGTTGGTGCAAAGGAGGAACAAAGGCAAACCTGTAAGAACTGGCATTCATGAAAGGTCAAAGCAGACCAACACAAAGCCGGGCTTTCCTAAGACCAGGTCTTCAGCTAAAGGCAAGGCCTTAAGTACTGATAAATGCTCAAACAGCAGCGACAGGGCACGAATACTCAAGGGACATACTTCTAGAAGATACAGATTACTGCCTTCAACTTGTGCTCACTGGTAATTACTCAATGCAAAATTATCTTTACAAAAGACAATTACCATCCTATTTGAGCATTTTCTTTCTGAATCCCTTACATTAAGGCAATTGTTGGTCCTGTGTAACAGGATCCGGGAACGTGAAAAGGAACTTTCTTCCTAGTGACAGCCATAATCCACAAACTTTATTCCTACCTCCAAAACCTGCATCCCAGTTCCGGTTTGGATCAACTCCGACACACAGACTGCCTTGATTCTTGGAGCGGGTCTTCCGCCACATGCGATTCTAAAACAAACACACACCGTGGCTTTGAAAAGGAGCAAATCTCAGTCCTCGCATCAAAACTCCTACCCAGAAATAGTTGCCATTCCCCGGGAAGCAATCCTAGGCACGAGCCTAAGATTATTTCTGATGGGCTCACCACCAAGATGGGCAAAAACCGAAGGGCTGGTGAACTTACAGAGGGTTAAGATGGGTCAGACAAGTAATTAGTATCTTTTGCTGCCCAACGCTTTTGCTGTAACTCCTTCTTACAGCATTAACAGACTTTCAGAGCCTACTTCCCTCGCATTTATTATTTGCTTGGAAGAGCATGACAGCTTTCTAAATCAGCTTAGACACACGGCACGCTTACTCACTGTGGTGTGAGTGAATACGTATCCATCAGGGTTTGAGACTGTCAGCAGGAAAATGTCCATTTTGTTCAGCAGAGAGGTGACGGATGGATCCGTCCCATAGTCAGAGGCAATCTAAGCAGAGACAATACGGTATGCCGTGATTATCACCATATTTCTTTCCCACGTGCTTACGCTCTAACAGCTTGGTACAGAGGCAAGTCTGGCTTTCAGGGCAGGGAAACAAGAAACATTAATTATCTGCTGGCCATAACTGTTCCTCGTTAGACTTGGAGGTTGGAGAGAGGAATGAATCTGGTTTATTATTTTATTCTGAAGACAGGAAGTTAATGGAAGAGAGCAACAAAATTTTCTCCTGCCTGTCCTGGAGAATGGGCCAAGGCTGGCACTAAGATTGAGATGGATTAGCCAGGTTGGGAATATACAACTGTGCTGCACTTCTATGGCAGCTTAGTCATTTTCAGCACAATTTAAATGCTCATTTATACAGAGCTGGAAAGTTTTTGCCCTTTTGTGGAAGGTAACCAACCACACAGTGTTTCTGTGGGCAGACTGAAGCAGCAAGCTAATCTCAAAGTCCACGGTTATTTGTATAACTATTAGCCCTACAGTCCTCACCAATTTCACCCGAACTACTACATTTCGTCTACCTAAACCCAGCCGTTCTAACAATACACAGCATTTTTCAATTCTTTATCTAGGCAGCTGCCGTATTCTCTCTAGAGTCGGCTGTGTTTTAAGAGAGGTGAAGGAGAGTTAGCAAAGTTGGCTACAGGTGCGATATACTTTTAAATAATCAGAGACATTCCCAAGATAAAAGAAAAATCCATCACTGCCGAAGTGACCTTTTTAGCTATCCATATTGCACTCGCTTGGGTAACCCACTCTCGGGAATGGATACCGGCATCGATCCAGATTGCGGGACGGTTGCTTCCTCCGGTGCTGAACTGTCAAACAAAACAGAAAGTTTTCAAACTCTCACCGCCACCTTTTAGTCAAGAAAATCCCATATAGACTGGGATGCTTTGGACTGAATTGTGCTGTATCTATAATACATATGTAGATTAGTATACGTATAAACGTATGTAGGCACACGTTCTGTGATATATGTCATACCTTGAGCACATACAAAGGCCGCTTTTCATATGATTCCCCAATCTGGAGCTTACTGACAATGTTACTGTACTCAGATGCAAGATGATCCAGTTCTGCATAAATCTGAAATGAAAAGTTACGATGCCGTTTACGTTACGTTTGTGTATAGTACTGCCCAGAACAATTGTAGGACCTGATGAAATCTACTTTTCTCTCCTTTTGCCTTCATTATTGGGACCTCTTCAAAGCCCCATCTCACCTTACGTCAGTGTAGTCAGTGCTGTTCCTAACATCACAAAGTAGAAGGAAGCACTGCTTTATCATCAAGATCCACTTATTTCAGGAATATGTTCAAAACCCTCTTTAAGAACTTCTGGTAGTAAAAATACCTTACCCTCTGCTCTGCTTGATGACTACTGGCTTCCTATATTTCCCTATTTCAAGATTCATGTATTTCTCAATCTCTTTTGAGGGTCAGAAGGAAGGGTTTTGACAGAACTCTGCAGAAGAGTTTATGAAAAAGTACAATCAACACTTGTCTGCTCCAATGCTCTGTAAGGGAGAGAGCTGGCTCATGGTGCTGACTACAAAATTAATCCATTTAAAAACAAAACCACATGCCAAAAGAAGCCAGAAAGACATTTTAGACCCTAATATAGGATATTTAATTGAAGACAGCATGAAAAAAGGCCACAAAAAAGAATCCTCTTCCCCTCAAACCTGAGGTACTCACAGCATCTAGAGTGTGGTAAGTTCCATAGTTGAAGCTGTTGCCGCTGCGCTCCCTTTGTTGACTGTAGACCATATCTTGCTTTTCTTTATCTAGAACAGCCTAAAAGAAGCCATTCAAATGTTGAGAAAAACCTTGCTTAATTTGCAAACTTCTAATCAATCTCAAATAACACGATGGTGTCGCATATTGGCTCCAGCCCCCACGTTTCCCACAGCTCTGGAGCAAACAGATGCCTTTGCTGAACATATCTGTAGCAAAGTGGGCAAGGATATCAGTGTTTAAATGGTCGGCATTAAGTTTCAGATGCTTGTTATGATGAACAAGAATAACACTGGAAACTTGGGGGGAAAAAAAAGGCAGTGTTTTTGTGGAGTTAATGCTATTTTAGGTGACATCTTGGGATTACTGCTCATGAAAAGACGTCACATTACTGCTCATGAAAAAATGTCACGTTAGTGCCTAAGTGTCCAACACACAGACTGCCTTGATTCTTGGAGCAGGTCTTCCGCCACATGCGATTCTAAAACAAACACACACCGTGGCTTTGAAAAGGAGCAAATCTTGGTCCTCACATTAAAACTCCTACCCAGAAATAGTTGCCATTCCCCAGGAAGTGATCCTAGGCACAAGCCTAAGATTATTTCTGATGGGCTGACCACCAAGATGGGCAAAAACCAAAGGGCTGGTGAAGGCTGTGCCTTTTCTATCACATGGTAGTGCACAGTTGTTTTGGATTACGATCCAGAGCTGCTCTTAACAGTCTACTGAATTATGAGTAACTTTCGTGTTGTGATTCTCAAACGTCTGAGGCCAAAAGACCACACAAAATTCCTCAGGGGTTATCAGAAGAGCTGCATGAAACCTATGAGTTTAAAGATGTCACTAGTCAACATGGCCTTGGATAGCGTCTGCAGAGTGATCTCCACAGCTTCCAGGTCAAGCAGTGATCCACAGACTAGAAAAATAAAGGCAGGACCTCATGGAAAGCAGAGTATAGAAGAGTCCATGAATTAATGAATGAGGCCAGATTGTGAATCAGTATTTGTTTCCAAAGGATATAAAAGCTAATCACGTGCCAACAACATGGCCTACCTGCAGATCTTCAATCAGGATGGAGTACCGAATCCCATGGGATTCCAGGAAGGCTTTGACTGCTTGGACACTGTTAGCAGGGATTCGTACATCCACAGGGAGGGCAGGCGAGGAGGGATTTATCCAGAAATCAAGCTGAAAAGAGAAAGGAAAATGGATTTGGTTTGGAGAAAGCGTTCTGCAAACAGCTCTTCTAAAGCTTTAGAAATGCTGATTTCTCCCAAACTGAATGACTCCTGCAGTATTGTGTCCTGTCATGCTTAGAGCACACTCCTTTCTTTAGCTTGGCCTCACCACAACTTTCTATCAGTTAATGTAAAAAACTCACAAAAAAAAGCCCCAAAACAAACCTCACTTAAAAGACAAGCTTTTCGATATTAAGATTAAGAGCAGATCAGTTCAAATATGATTGTAAACCCAGCAGGAAGAAAATCTGAATGCAGGTGCTTCTCAATACCAGGCTGGTACTAGAATTTAAAGATCAAACACCAAGTATTGAGACAGTAAATTTATTTATGGCAGCTGCCACAGCGTGGTACGAACCTTCCAAACACGATGCAAAGTCCTACCCAGGTCTGAAATGTTGAAAAATGCCTCTGTGGGAATAACATACCTCAAGGTGTTCCAGCGATTCCAAAAGCTGTAACTTCTTAACCTCCTCCTCACTTCTTGTCTTGATTCGGAGAACCTGGTGCCTGCAATAAATCAGTAAGTCTTCAGAAACAGTCTCAAAAAGGCGTCTGGTTGAATTAGTTTATTAAGATCATGAATTTGGTGAGTAGCTACTGGCATACTACCAGCCGATACGGACTTCTTCAATGTGACAGACTTAGTGTCACCCAACAGTTCAACCAACAACCTGCAGGGCCAGCCTGCTACACGTGCACTAGATTAGTAACCAGTTAAATGTCTTTTTTAAGGTGAGACGCTCGTTAACACCAGGTTCCTCAGTCTGCCCAGTTGAGGTAAAAGATTCTTTGGATGACCAAGTTAAGACTGAAGGCACTTTAGCACATTAATGACTTATTATTGGATTCTCCACAACCATAAGATTTATTTCTGGGTTGGATTCTTCTGTGAAGAGATGAGGCTCATTAACCACAACTACTGGACATGACTGAGGAATGAGTTCACAAGAATCCAGTCTACATTATGCCAGAGCCCAGATTAAATGATCAAAATAGCTTCTCCTGGCTTTACAGATCCTAGGGTTTTAGTAAATTATGTGTATTATTTCTTATTCTTAATCCTTACATCTTCATATACAGATTTACTCACTGGAATCTAGTGCTCACTTACTACATCTCAGGAAGTATCTATTTATGTTTTTTATCATTTTTATTAAGGTTCTTACCTTACAATCAGCAAGACTGTGAGGAAATACACTAGTAGGAGATAATTTTGCAATGCAACATACAGATAATGGTTGGAAATAAAGGATTCCAATTGCTTAGAAAGGCTCTGAAGAGGATTAAAGATTTAAAGAGAAACAAGAAACTTCACAAAGGGAAACTAGTGACCTTTCTGATCTGAGGCCAGGTTCTGGTCTTTCAGCTCTGTCAAGCTGAACACTCAAGCTTTGCAGTGAGGTTCAGCTCCAAATCAAGGCTCCAGACTGCTCCCTAGGTACAGTCAAAGCCAAAACAAAGCTTTGGGTGAACATAAATTTAGGAACTCAACTCTGCAGCTAGACCCTTTTCCTTAGAAAACCCAAATGAAACTAAAGAGAGGGGTTCCTTCAAAAACCGGAGTACCAAAGCCACAAGACAGGTCAGTCATAAAAAGCAAAGAATGTGCCCCAAGCAGATTTTGTAAAATTAAGATCATGAAAAACAACAATTGGAAAATACAGCGTTAAACAAAAGGTCTTCCACAAAAGCATAACTCACCCAACAAAAGTTTCCAGGCACAAGGAAGCCCCAAAGAGGGCACTGAAGATCAAAATCAGCTTCATGTTTGATGTGAAGTTGAACTCAGCCTAGCAAAGGTGAATTTATACAGAACTTGTTAAGAACCCCTTTTTCAGATAAAACATATCTGTATTCCATGTGACTCCATTCTCACATTTATCAGAGCTCTCAAGGCAACTGACAGATAGGAGGTCAATTTAATCTCCAAAAAATATTTTCCACTGACACATTCAAGCCTGTAAGGGAGGAGTTGTTTTCAAAGCTTTGCCCACAAAGCTCCTCAGTGTCCTTTTACACATTCTTCTAGGTAGAGGAAAACAAGAGTCAAACTGAATGTCATCCCAGCTCTCACTGGGGGTGAGGAGCTCTACCAGTTGACTCTTGGTCATGGGTTTTTGTCCTACTGTAGATTTCTAGTAGCCCACTCCTTGTTACAAAGAGGCAGCCAGCAGAAAGACCTCACTCCAGCAAAAATACTCAATACTCTGGTGAAATAATTGGGTGAAATAATCACTCTGGTGGTAGCGGGCAGGCTCTGGGTCCTGCCTGCCAAGGCCATGCTATAAATTCACTCTTACATACAAGTTACACAATTCTAGTTATAAGCCAGATAGTTTAAATATATTCTTTATTGAAATTGCTAGCATGCCCTCCATCTTTAATTGACATGGTTTCATACAGATCCAGCCAGTCCTTCAAGCAAAGGTTGCAGCAAGATTCACATGAAAGCAAGTTCTATAGCAGAAGCAGAAAAAAGCTTTGGATGAACAGGAACTTCAGAGCTCAACTGTGCAGCTAGACCTTTCTCCTTGGACAGGCTTGCTAGAAATCCTCTTCTAACAAAGTATCCTTCTCAGGAAGAGGTGACACAGGTTTGAAGAAGTGCTGGAACAGCCACTGCCTGGTCCTCTCAGCTTTACAATGCCCACAGGGCTGTTCCCTGATCCAGTAGCTCTCCAAGTCCCTTTGCTCTTCTGCTGGACTCTGTCTACGTCTCGCTTCACGGGGAATAGCCTCCATCTTGTTCACCTTCCGTAAAGATGCCCAGATATTTGAGTTGTCGTTAGTCGCATTGAAGGAGACAGTTCAGGATCCCACCCGTACTGCTCTCAACATTTGTCAGCACCTCCCTGAGGAGCCTCCTCCAGTCTCCACTCCCACCCCTCCACAGCCGGGACAGGGGCTTCTTGTCATGGGTTCACAGCAGACTCCAAGTAAGACTTTCGTAAGGCCAGGCCTCGTGTTTTGGGGAACAAAGGGAGCCTCAGGCAGGGATTCTGCCTGTTTTGACATACAGAAATTAGTCATCCTGCAACTGTTGCATCTTGGAGGCACACCGTGGAGAACATATGCTCTGCAGGGAGATAAGGGATGTTCCTGCAAGTCCCCTGGTCTTTGAGGTTTAACCTAACCCAGTCCTTGGGAAACAAGCAGATCTCCACTCCTCTCAACGTAAATCAGATAACGTACATTTATCCTAAGAGACGGGAAACATCACGAGAATTTCCTGCTTCCAGCACTACAGTAATTCTCGTGGAAGTCAAATCCCACTTGTAGCTTATGGCCTTCAACATTTCATAAAGAAATATCCGTGGACAGACTGTCCATACCACCTCCTGTGGATTCACTCTTTGAAAACAGGAAGGAGGGACTTAATTTAGGGCAAAATTATAGCTTGCTTCATTACTCATGCTACATCCTGCACAGATTTAAAGGCTGCCAAGAGATCCCGCCAAGTATGTTGCCAGGGTCTAAAGTACACCAACAACCCCCAAGTGCCCTGACCAGCCTCTTCTGGGGCCTCCACCCATTGCGTTTAAGGAGCTGAATTTAAACCCAAACCTTTGTACCCACTCCTAATCCCCACTGAAGGGGCTACAGAAGCCTGCAGTACTGTGACCTCCTGCTGTAGCCATAAGGTCCTGCAGGGTTTGGAGATCAGCCTTGAACTGCAGGGTTAAGTTCTATGGGTGAAGTCCTGCCCAGGCTGAAAACCTCCGTGGTGCTCTGGGACCAAAACAAATTAGGGAGCAGCAAAAGCAGGGGTGCACCGCCACAGCAAGCCAGAAGCCAAAGGTGACAGCAAAGCAGGCGGGGGTAGGGAGCTCACCACAAGCAGCACGGCCCCAGGGGACCCAAATGAGAGGCGCAGAGCAGGTCTGCTGGCACTGACCAGGAACAACCACAATCCAGATCCTCAGGTAAGTCACGCAGCAGGTCTACAGCCAGGATGTCAAGAGCTACAAACCCAAGTCCACCGTGCACCCACTGCAGCTCAAACAAGGACTAAAACAAATGGCCTCAGCTTAAATGCAGCTCCTGCACCAAGGGGCGGAGGGTGTGTGGGTGGGGGCCCTACACGAGGCCGGTCAGGGCAATTAGCGCTTGCAAGGCTCTGGCACACTAACATGGCCAGGGTGAGACATTCTCTCTGCGCAGTCCTAAGAGGATGTGGTATCACGCAGTGCATCACAAACACCCTGGTGACACATTAAGAAGGGAAAGGTTAAATGAATCTCGTCTAACCGAACTTTGTCTTGTTGCTTAAAATTGCCGTATTGATATACAGACAATACTGTCGTTGATAGAGGGCCAGAACGGATATGACCCTCCCTGTCAACTAGATAGGCCTCAAAAGTCATCAAATTTATGTGGAGTCACTCCTTTTCTGTAAAGTCTGGACCTTCTGGTGTTGCCCCTGTCTAAAATACAGTTCTTGCAACCAAGATACACGTAGTAGCCTCTCCTATCAGGGTTAGGAAAGAAGAGGCAGCCTCTGTCCTTGCCATACCCGCAGAGCATGTCTGAACCTGAGCCCATGGTCTCCCTTGTCTCCCATCCTCTCAAAATAAATCTTCAGCAATACAGTAGGAAATGGGGAGAAAGGGGAGACGACCTGTGCTGGACTGAGCTTTCCTTGTGCTCCCGGGGCCTCACTTGTCCCCTCTGCCGTCTCCGCATCTGTTCTGCATCGCCTCCTGGTCTCTCATGGGTTCCCGGGCATTTTCTGTAATGCTTTTTTGAACCCTACGTATAACTCACAAAACTCATATTTACCTTTTGAATTGCTCTCCCTTTCGTCAGAAAATAATCTTTTATCATGGGCTTTCTGGAGGATCTGTTTCAGGAAAATAACATTGTACAGATGATGTTACTTAGAACAACATATAAACATTAATTCCTTATATAATGCTAATTCTTACAGCGTGTGTGAGCTTGTGAGAGAGGCTCTGGGACGTGAGGCTGACTGGTCCTTGCACAGCTACAGCACAGGGAACAGTGCCTGCCCCAGGAAAACGCAGCCCGGAGAGGTGACCTCACGCCTTTGCTATTTCTACCAAGACTCTCAATAAGTCCATATTCCTCAGAAATCCCGTACACCTTTCACCTTTGGATAGAAATATTTTCTCATCATCTCGAGGTGGACCCACAACACCGACGTGGCAAAGGGCTCCGTCGGCAACTCATCTCCTAGATGACCAAAGCTATAACGTGATTCATTTTGGATTACTGGTGAGAGAACTATTATTTCTGTAAGTAATGGATTATTTCCACACTCCTAATCTGCAAGGCACCTTGGGAATGACCTGGATAAAAATTGAGTAGGGATTTCAGTCTGTGGCTTACCATTTGTAAATACAACTGGCATCATTTTAGGAGCAGAACCCTCGTTTTGATCTCTCTGGAAAATCTGCCAGTGTAATAACACTGACTGCAGTGGAGCTACTTCCAACTCAAATTTCCTTAAATTAGCAAATCAAGTCCTTCAAGTTCCCAGGGTTGTCCCCAGATTTCATATGTCTGTGTCACACAGCAGCTTATAACACACACACACTCCATCAGATCATATCATAGCTTTGCATTTTAGGACACCAAGCACATGGATGAATTGCAACTGGTAATACCGAGAAGGGCATGGGAAGGGTACTGGGAGAGATACAATCAGTTAGCTATACCTGGAGATTAAAGACCGGTTCTAACAGTGACATCATCCCATGAGATAGTTATAAATAATAACAGCTTCCAAGGTTGTGAAAGCCCTTTAGGCAGGAAAGTTTTGTGTAAGGCCCACAATAACCTTCTGCTAAGGGCCAGCAGGTGTCAGCAGAAAACAGAATTAAATAACATCTTACTCAAGCACAGCAGACAAGACAGATAATCAAAATGCCAACGCAGGAATAGAGCAGGATTTTCCCTCTGATCTCCCCAAAGCCTCCCTCATCCTCATCATATTCCCTCTCATCTGGTTTCTGGCTAGCGCCAGAGAGCAAGGGGTCATTCTGCCAGTAATACCACCAAAGAAAAGAAAAAGGGTATCCCATAGGTGCTGGATGTGGGACACCAGGCTGTCCCCTCTCTGAGGGGCAAGCATTTCCGTGTTCAGAACAGCCCCTTGGCAACCCATTGTCCAACTGACCATCTCAGGAAGCCCGAACGTGTCAGCCACCTGCGGAGCCACAAGGACGACGGCATCGCAAAGTGGCCTCTCTTCTGCCATTAAGTCCTTCAGCTGCAATCTGAGAAAGGCTGGAGTGCCCTCAGGTTTGTAGTGTTTTAGGGATGTTGGGTGGGATTCACCTCCTCTCACCTGAGCTGTGTCAAAGCTGAGAATGGCACCAAAACAAGACTCTTCCTCCTCTGTAACTGATAAAGGGCGATTCACCCCATCCTCAAATAGCTGTTTGGGACTAGAAGGCCAAATTGGGCTTTGAACAGTCCTTCAATATTATCTCCATTTCATGCTTTTCCTGCTTTCATCCTCTTGCTTAGGAAAGGAGTCAAAGTCAAGAGACTTTCAAACCAACTGATATCGTCCATTAGCGTGGATCTACCGAACCGACTCTCATCCTCTTTAAATTTGTCTCCTCCCTTCTCCAACTCTGTTTTTATTACCATATGTTTCCTATTACCAGCTTTTTATAAAAGAATAATGCATTCCACCAGCCTTTACACTGGGACAACTTGGAAGTTATTGCGTTTACCCAAATAGGAAGGAGAGCAGGAAAGATTAAGAAATAGGCTGGATATCTTGAATAATCAGAATATCCTAGATAATTTTTCTTTTGCAAAGCTGTTGCCCCTGTCTTGCACGAGCTGTTGCAGTCACCTCAGCTCCATACACCTTTCCCTGCCACATCCAGTTCCTCTATCCAGCTCCTCTCGCTTTGCTGCCTCCCGATTATTCCTATCTGCTGATGTACTCCACTCTTCTTCCCTCAAAAGGACGTATCACGTGAAAATGTCACTAAGATAAATCAGCATGTCACCGCACTGAGAATGTTGCATGATTTACCATCCAGACCTACATGACAAGCACATCACCCAAAGTCACCACGTCAGTTTGGACCACCTTTACCTGAGGTAATGCCTTCTGGATACACTGATTTAGCACAAAATTCACACAATCCTCTTCACTTACAGCGTTTCAGATTGGAAATACAAAGTTACTCCTGTACAGCGCGCAAACAGACCCAAGATCTCTTAAAACTTTTAACTCCTGACCTTGGCAACATGCAGTCTGATATATGTTACTATGTGTAATCAATTAATTTAGCTGTAATTTCACAAAAACACAGCGATGCGTGGCTCTTCACTACAACAACGGCGCATAGGACAGCGAGTTAGCCAGTCACACACACACACCCCCCCTCCGCCATCTTCACACCTTCCACGGCGCGCCCAACATGGCGGCCAACACGCCCGCCCTGACACCCGCCTCACGCGCCCCTTCCCGCCAAAACACGGCACCCACCAACAGCCGCGGCGCGAGCGCCCCGCCGTCCCCATAGCAACAGGCCCCGCCTCCTCCCCCCCTGCGCGTCACGGCGGTGCGTGCGGCGCTGCTCGCGCAGGCGCAGACGGTGCGGCCGTTGCGCTGTGGACGGTTTCTCTCGCGTGTGTGAGGGGAGCGCTCTGCCGTGCGTGTCTCCTCTCGGTTGGGAAAAGGGGGTGCCCCTGCCCTCCCTGAGGGGAATTGTGTGTCCCCTCACCTCCCCTGATCCTCAGCCTTTCGGCAGGTACTGTGACTGCCCCCCCTCCCCCGCCCCAGCACCGCCTGGTTCCTCGGGCCTGCACGGGAGGGCTCTGAGGGGAGGCTGCCCCTCAGAGACTGCTGGGCAGTGTCCGGCAGCGAGTCCTGGAGGCGTAGGGCCACTCGTGTGTGACAGGGCTGTGAGCGGGTGAAGCTGTGATGAGTCAGGACAGGAGCGAGATGCGGGGCCACCTCCATGTGACAGGGTCAGGATGGGGGGGGGCGAGGAGAGATGTCGGGCCTCTTCTGTGTGACAGGGGTGCGTGTGTGTGCAATGTGAGGCTGCTTGGGTGTAACGGTGAGATCTGGGTGGGAGGAAGCTGTAGAGGCCCCCCGGGGTGGCAGGGGGTGTGTGTGTGTGGAGGCTTCCTGCGTGTGACAGTGGGGTCTGGGTAGGGGGAGCTCTGAGGGTCCCTGTGTGTGTGACAGGGGAAGCTGTGGGGTTTCTTTGTGTGCGACGCTGAGATCTGGGTGGAGGGTGCTGTGGAGTCTTGGGCAAGGGGAGCTGGGGCAGTGTGTGGCAAAGGAGCGTGCATGGGGGAAGCTGGGGGGTTTGGGGCAAGGGGAGGTGTCGGGGACCTCCATGTGTGGCACTGGGGTCAGTGCCTTATGGGTTGTCAAGGTGAGGCCTTCCGTCATTACTGTGCCTTAGAAGAGGGCGGGGGGTATGGGAGGACATATTTCAGTCTGGAGGTGAAAACCCCACACCCAGCCCTCCTAGGCAAATAGCAAGAGACCAAATCTCGCTTTTATTTCAGTGTCCTAACAGTACAACTCCTGCTTCTGCAGGATGATGTGGTTCAGGGAGAGAGGTTGGGAGTGTGAGAATGGAGGAGAGGATCTCTGCTTAGGGCTGCTACCTTTGTCAGTGTGGGAAGGGAAGTTTTGGGGCTCAAACTGGATGAAAAACCTGTTAAAAAAAATACCAGGCAATGTGTTCTTGTATAATTCTTCCAGTAATCCTGATGTTAACTGTTTCACCGTTGAATCCTTGTACCAGTAAGAAGCAGGTAATGTGATTTGGGGTTTGTATTTTTATTTTTTTTTAGGTAGTAATGTGCAGTTGAACTGTTTGTCCCAAAAAAGCAAATTATTTATGTTCCCATCTAGTGAAGAATTATGTGACAAGTTTTTAAGCAAGTGGCAGGAAGGAATGGTAGCGTATTTTAGTGATGGGACTACCAGAAAAAGTCACCGGGTTATTTCTTTCACGTAAGGTGTTACAGGATGTAAAGGTAGCAAGGTGTGCAAAGAGTATTCAGATGTAGTGAACCCTCAGAAAGTGGCTGTGCAGTCTGAAAATACTCTGTTACCTACTGAAATGAGTGGGAATTTTGAACAAAAACCTGCAGATTGTGCAAGGCCTTTCGTTCCTCTGGCTTCCTTAGCCTGGAGAAGGCAGGAGCTTTGCCTCTCACTTCTGAAAGATGTTGTTTTTCAAAAATAAGGTTGAAGTCTGTCTCTGTTCTCACATTTGCACCTCACTGGAGAAAACAGACGTCAGTAATAAGCTGACAGTAGAGTTAATCAAAGAAATATTACCTATTTTTACTGGTAAAAAGAATCTGGTTTATTTTTAATACACTAAATATGACTCTGGGTAAAGGTAAAGTCCATTTATATAGTTTGTTTTGAATTACTGCATTTTTTTGTTTAATCTTGTGCTGACTGAGAATCTTACTGTATAAAAGTTGAGAGATTTTGTCATTTCTCTGTGTGTGGTGTTACAGATAATGATACCAGAACAGAGTCCAGCGACTTCCCTCATCGACAGGACCATCAAGATGAGGAAAGAGACCGAAGCCCGTAAAGTGGTTTTGGCCTGGGGACTCCTTAATGTGTCTGTTGCAGGCATGATATATACTGAAATGTACGTTAATTGTTACATCTGATTCAAACAAGCTCTTTGTATATCCCTAAGTATTTCCTGGGACTGAATAGTTGCAAAATGATAACCTCTTGGTTTTCTTTTCAGGACTGGAAAACTCATAAGCTCATATTACAACATCACATACTGGCCACTCTGGTATATCGGTGAGTTGCTGCAGCATTTCAATTAATTTTCAGGATTCTTGCCTTTTTTTTCACTTGTCAGTTTTATTGCCATTTATTTTTAAGCAAGACTTTTTTTTTTTTTTTTTTTCCCCTTGTTTGGTTGTTGGTGGTTTTGTTGTTTTTTTTAATTTAAACCAAAGCTTTGTTTTGCTTTTTGTTACCTCCCTTGACACTTTTGGATTTTCATCCTTTTTAGTGACTGGTAAGAATTGTTAACAGCTTTCTTAGATATATCATGAAAGGGCATGAAGAATTTGGTGCGTTAAATCTTTTAATATGTGGAGAACACTGCAGATTTTACTACTGTGTAGTAAAATGGGTGTGGATGGCATTTCACAATAATTAAAGTTTGTTTCAGATGAGTAGGCTCTAAGCTGTAACAAATACTATGAGAGGATGAAACAAGAGGGGAAGAAAAATCATGAGATGAGTGACAGATGACTTGATGGAAGATTATTTTTGAGAAATACTGTGAAACTTCATTGCAGTACTTTATGTCCCTTTTGGAAAATCACTGTCCATTTTTAAAAATTCAATTTTAGCAGTATAAATAAATATAAAAATGAAAATTATCTCCAATGATTCTCATATAAGAAGGTGAAGAAATCTTAAATACTTGCCCAAGTTGGTACTTATTGATAGCACTGATAATGACCTATTTTTAATGGGCGTATGCCTGTTTTTGCAAATAATACACTTTTATTATTCTCCGTGCTCAAGCTATGGTAAAAACTTTTGTGTTTCTTCTAGAACTTGCACTTGCATGTCTGTTCAGCCTGAATGCCTTATTTGATTTCTGGAGGTACTTCAAATACACGGTGGCACCGACAAGCTTGGTCATGAGTCCTGGCCAACAGACCCTGCTGGGCTTGCAGAACACAGGTGGATGTAATAAATCTCTCTGGCAATCTTTTTTTTTTCTTTTTTTTTTTGTTTCAAGACAGTATTTTTCTCAATGGCAGGATTCTTCAGTGAAGTGAGTTCTGAATTACCTCATCTGATATGAGTGGTAAACTAAATTACCTGCAGCATATTAAAATTCACAACATCAAGTGGTAATTTGATGAGTGTTTGTGGGGAGAACTGGAGGGGAAACAAATGTACGTGGTGAAAAAGAACAGGATGATAGCGGGTGCTGAAGGACAGAGAGAGACTCAAACGTTGGACAAGGAATTTGTAACCTCTACATGGGGCTAGGAGCAAGGCAGAGTGCGCAGGTTTACATTCAGTGTTGGTATCCTACTAATATCACGCTGGGTAACAAGAACCAAATTAGAGGGACAGACAGACCTTTGTGTGAAGTCTGAAAATGACAGCCCAGAGAGCAGTCACTCAGAAAGATCTTGAACAGCAAAGCAAAGTTTTAAAATACAGCAGAACTTGACAAAGCAAATAAAGCAAACTGCTGGCATAGCTGATATGCTACACAAAAGCTGCAATGCTACACACTGATAGTCTGCCCCTAGAAAATGGGAAGCAGACGGGAGTAATGCTGTATCGCCAAAGTTCAAGGGTCTCATATGTTTCTTTGCACAGATAAATTAAGACATTCGGTGTGCCAAAGATGCATAAAGTAGGCAGGTAGAGTAGCTGATGGTATAGGTTAGAGAACCCCCTCCCCCCCGCCGGGTTATTCGGGGTGCCGGGTAACGTTTAACTGAAGTTTGAAGCTGTAGGATTTGTACTGAGTTGTGGTCATGTGTCTCGGTCTTCTCTTTTTTTCCTGTCAGTGGATTGACTGCTGAGCTCTGTAGGGGCCAGATTCTTCTAGTGTCCCTTCTAGCATCTTATAAAAATTGCCTTAAGATAGTGTTGTGTATGCGTTTTGTTGTGTGTTTAAAGGGGGGAAGGAGAGTTTGGGGCTGCTGGATCCACAATGCTAATCCTGTTTTTCCTTATTGCAGTGGTACAAACAACTCCACCACGTGAGCTCGCAGCAAAGAAAGTCCCATCTTCGACGCCTTCTCCTCTGATCCAGGGTCAAAGTGTGCTCAGTTACAGCCCGTCCCGCTCCCCTAGTGCCAGTCCAAAGTTTACTACCAGTTGTATCCCAGGGTACAGCCCTCAGCTACAGGCTCTGTCGAGCAACAGTGCTTCCTACAGCAGTGCTGTAACCTACTCACCTAGCAGCAGCTACAATAAGGTAAGGACCAAGACAGCTCCCAATGGTATGGTTTGGTCTTTGTGTTGTGCCATCTGCCATTGAAGGTGAGCAGCAGCCAGCAGAGAGTTGTGTATTTGTCTGTTTGCTCCTTTTGCAAAGTAGACGTAAATTTGTCGCATTGGGATTTGTTCTTTTTCCCTAGTGTCACTTCATTTGTTTGAGAGTGGCTAGTTTATTTCGGAACAAAGCCAAAATAAGAACCCAAAATATAAATGCCAAGGAGAAAAAAAAAAAAAAAACAAAACCAACCCAAACCCCAAACAAGAGTCTTTTATATTCATGTTGTTTACATATCAAGGTGGAATTCTGTCTTCCTCATGTGACACGACCATTTGTTTTTATTCACCTAAGATTTCCAGCTTCAGCCCCTCTCCTAGTGGATCACCGTACCCTACCAGTATCGGACCAGTGGAAAGCAGCGGGCTAAGGTCTCGTTACCGCTCTTCACCCATTCTCTATAATTCTCCTACTGGCAAAGAAGATTATATGACAGACCTCAAGTCACTGGACACCTTCCTTCGAAACGAAGAGGAGAAACAGCACAGAGTTCAACTAGGTAAATAAATCGATTTGGTTGGAAAAGCATTGCCAAAATGCAAAGGTGTTGGTTTTATTCAAGATTGGCTTTTGCGGATGAGAAAAGTTGCAAAGGATTCCAGTGTACTTGTACTAGTAAATAGACCTAACTTGTTTATGGTAATAACCTGTGACCTTGGTAAAGGCAGCTGCCAAACAGTTTAGTCTTCTACTGAGGAATTAGGACATGAGGTAGAGCGTCATCGTTTCTACACACCTCTGTGGCTTAGGAACTTCAGAAAGTTTTTCTCCGAAGTATTCAGAAATGTGTGCTGGTAGATTGTCTCTGTAGCATTTGTTGGCTGTAGTGGACCATGATAAGATGACGGGCTCTGTCACCTTAGTGAGAGGGATATCTTGTGGAGAACGCATTTCAGATAAAGGGGGTGAATTATCTGCAGGCGGTTTTTGTCCTGGATAGGGACGATCAAGATAAGGGTGAAATCAGTGGTTATGCAAACTGACTTCAGCATATGTATTCGTGGCAGTTTGTGTTCGTGTGTCTTGTCAAAGCCCTGATATACTGACCTCTTGCCTGTGCTGTTGCTTCCAGAACTGCTTGGCAATAATTGTACCTGACTGTTTAACGAATGGGTCGTTTCAGGAAGTTCAGACTCCAGCTCTCCTTCCAGCAGCCCAACTTTTTGGAACTACAGCCGTTCTATGGCAGACTACTCACAGATGCTGAGAAAGTTCCAGTATCAGCCAGCTTGCAGGTCCCAGGCTCCATCGGCACACAAGGACGAAACTGATCTGAGCTCGAAACAGGCTGCAGAAGAGGTAAATTCAGCAGCGGGGTGGTCAAGAGGGAGAAACGGGCCTCTAAAATATACAGCTTCATGCAAAGATTTGGATTTGAGCTGCATCAAAAATGCTGGAGAGAGAGAAATCCTCTAGCATTTAACCATCTTCATACAGCTTCACTGTAAATGGACTTTTCAAAGTCTGAATTTTAGTTGGAAAATTATTTCTTCCTTGGAGAACAGGGCGTACTCTGGGTAAAATACATTTGTGACATAAAAATTGACTTGAAACTGGTCTTTGTTTAACCCAGTGGAAGGGCTGAAGGATATAAAGCAGAAAGCCTTTATGCCTGCGTCTGAAAGAAGTCTGATGTAAAGGAATACAATTCATGTGGCTTAAATTAAATTTGATCAATTTTCTTTATTTCCTCCATTAATCTAATGAAGCTTCCCATTCAAATACTTCTTAAATCAATCCTACAATTCCGATGAATTTTATCCTAATGGATCAAAGAGATTAAAAGTGAATTTGAGCTCGTGCAAGATGATTGTACCGTGAGTAGAGAGTGGGAACATCGGATGTGAAGCTGCTGTAAAAGTCACATGATACAGCCAGCAGATGTCTAAGAATTATGGCAAAAATACGATTTGAATTATGTGCTGTAGTTAGTATCAGAAATTATCATAGACCCTAAAAACTCTTGGTATGCTGTTAAGTTCTTATATGTTCTTCATAAACCTTTCCATAGGTTTGGGCACGGGTGACAATGAACCGACAGCTCCTTGATCACATGGATTCCTGGACCGCTAAGTTCAGAAACGTAAGTCTGGTTTTTAAGAACAAGCGCAGCGGAGTGGAAAAGCACCTCCGTGTCCCCTGTTTGCCGAAGGAGGTGGGAAGAATTGCAGTGTCTGTTTGAGGATTGGGGTGGGCTGGCTCAGGGAGATCGAAACACAGTGTGCGTCAGGAGAGGACTACTGAGATGCGGTTTTTGACCTGACCTCAGTGCTTTGTATTCCGAAAACTTCACAGCCGTAAAGTTCATCCACCTTTGAATGCGAAACAAAAGCATCTTGGATATGACAAGATTTGTTTTTCCTTGCTGTAACCGGGATTGCTAAATTGTTGTTTCTGCAGTATTTCTAACTCATTCTCCTGGGCTCAAAGCATGGAAAATTCCAACCTGAAGGCTGACTTTTCCTAACAGTCATGAGCCACGTAATAAAAAACAAAAAGCAAAGCTTTGATCTTATATCAATAGGAATTGCTATCGCAGAGGAGACTTAATTGCACAAAATGGCAAAATAATTAGTAAATCTAACTTGGAATTGCCCCTACAGTCATACCATCTATCAAGTATGTAGTTTTGTTTGTGTTTCGTGGTGGTGTTTGGTTGTTTTGTTTTTTTAAAGTAATAAGATCGGTAAAAAGCAAAGATTAGCATGAGATCCATGCCAGATTCCTGAGCATCTGTTCATAAACCTAGGGCCAGCTTGCTTCAGATCCCAAATGCCGTCACGTACAAACCCCGCACATAGTGTTGATCAGCTCCTTGATTTCCTGAAACAAATGTGAGAGGGAGTGGACTCATCAAAGTATAAATTATCTTTATGGGTGGAGGGCTGTGCTTCGTAATACCCCTCTTCTCATTGTTCAGAAAAGCTTTATCTGATACTTTCTAGAGATTTGTTTTCCTGATTCCTTTACATTGAATTTTCTGGCCTTTTAGAAAGTATTAGAGAGTCATTTAAACTCTGCCTAACTTGAATATTCTAATTTAATTACTTTTCTCCTTGCTTGGCTTCAGTGTTTCTGTTGTGAAGCTTTTTCATGATTCTAATGGTGATGATTAATAGGGTGTAAGCCAAGGATTGGGTTTTTGGGTTTTTTCTTTCGTATTTTTGCTGCTTCTGACCTTCTGAATTTTCACATTTTTCTTTCCTAGTGGATTAATGAGACGATTCTAGTGCCACTTGTCCAAGAGATCGAGTCTGTGAGCACTCAGCTGAGAAGAATGGGGTGTCCGGAATTGCAGATCGGAGGTAGGATAAGACGGTGGCTTTGGGGTTCCTGGTGGTGGTTGATGGAAGGCTGCTCTCTATCTGGGGCATCGGATCGGTCTTATGTAAATTAGGTCTGTTAAATATGGAGACTTCCAGAAATATGGATGAAGTCACGCTTATGCTTGTCTTACATAAAATTCATACACCTCTCTTTTCTTTCTTTTCCTTCTCTTTCTTTTCCTTCTCTTTCTTTTCCTTCTCTTTCTTTTCCTTCTCTTTCTTTTCCTTCTCTTTCTTTTCCTTCTCTTTCTTTTCCTTCTCTTTCTTTTCCTTCTCTTTCTTTTCCTTCTCTTTCCCCCTCTCCACCCAAACTTACTGCTGTGGAATTACAGGCTCAAATGATCACTGATTATATCACATTAAACTGTCAGAAAACATTTCAAGGATAGAGGTGCTATAGACTCTCAGTGTCTCCAGTCCTATGTGCTTTTCCAAATTCTTTCTTAAAATTAACTGCTTTCTGAAATAACTTTTTTTTAAATTCTGATGAACTGGAGTTCTGGTTTTCATGTCGCAATACAAATCTGAAGGAACTGCTCCTTTTATTGCTTCAAATTTATATTCCCTTAACCCGGAACTGGATTTGACGGGCTGTATTTAAATTAAATCCACCTTTTGCAGGCAGCTTGTTGTGTCCCCTCAAGAGCTGCATCCGTCGTGATGCCTGCAGAAGAACTGATCAATGCTGGCCTTGTCCCCACCTCATTACTCTCCCTCTGCTTTTCAAAGTGGGTGTTGTTGGTTCCTTGCAGCTTTTATATTCTGTGATGTAAAGCAGCCATCTGCTACTTCATTGGAATCGAAACGAGTGTTTGGAGTAGTGTCACGTGTTAAATGTTTCTAGAACTTTAAATAGTGCACCAAAAAGGAGAGCTCTTTGCAGTGGTGCCTGGTAAGGGCGGCTGTTGGGAGTTCTGGGGTGGTCATAGCTGACTCGTACGGACTCTTCCTGTGTTGCAGAAGCCAGCATCAGCAGTCTGAAGCAGGCAGCGCTCGTTAAAGCTCCGCTCATTCCAACCCTGAACGCTCTAGTGCAGTATTTGGATCTTACACCAAACCAGGAGTATTTGGTCGAAAGGATCAAAGGTATGTGGTGTCACCATACTGACTCGAAAACATTTCCGTTACCGCAGTCAGCGTTGGTGGCGTCAGATGTTCCTTCGGCGGAGATGTTTGAAGAATCACGCCAGGGATCAGAGCTGCTTTTAAGCAGGAGAGATGTTTCTTTGCAATTTTCTCTTTTTATAGCGATGTAACGACGTGGGACTTGGATGTAACTTTGGGAATGCTTTTCAAAGCCTTATTTCTCATTTTCCTCCTGCCTGGTTGGGGTGCAAAGTGCTGGATTTAATCCCTTCATTAACTACAAATAAAAATGATCCTGTAAATGATTGTCTTTACAAGCATTTCATTAGCTGTAATTTTCCTGTTTTGTACGCTGGAAACATTTAGGAAGCCCCTGAAACTAGCATAAAATACCGCTTTTGTACAGTTTCAACCCCCAGTAACTGAATAAATCTTGTTGCTTTCAGAGCTTTCTCAGGGAGGATGCATGAGTTCATTCCGATGGAACAGAGGAGGCGATTTCAAAGGCCGCAAGTGGGACACTGATTTGCCCACTGACTCCTCTGTAAGTTTTCAAAGATGTCTTGATACGACGGCTTAGAGTGGGTTGCCTTTCAGCGTAGGCTTTGGAGGGAGTAGCCAGTAAGTAGGAACATGGCAAAATCCTTTCTGCGTCGCTTACGCAGATAATCCCATTGCTGTTGGTGAGATTACGTGGGGAATAATGCAAACAGGATTGGATATTGAGTAGGTCACAAAAATGCAATTGCGTATCTTCGTCTTAGGCTGGGCTTTTACTTAGAGTCCTCTGAAAGGTCAGATAGCTATGAGGAGCAGTCTGACAGGTCGGGATCTTGCTGGTGCAGTTCTGCTATATTTAAAAAAACCCCAAATGTCTGCCCTAGTCTAACAATTTTTAATGCGAGGAAAACTTTTCACCTTGTTCTCATTTTCCTTTGCTATAATGGACAGAGGGGGAAAAAAATGCAGATTGAGTGACATAGAGTGGGTGTTAGGGTGATTTATTCTTTATTTTCCGCACTGTAAATAGATTTTTCAGTTACTTGGGAGAATAAAAACCAGGAGATCTGAATGTCAGAGCTTCACAACTTTGCTGACAAAGTTATAATGAGATTCAATTGCTGGAAGCTGAAGTTGTACAAAATCAGTCTTGAAATAGGATTTGATTTTCTATTTGTGAAGATGATTAAATATTTGGTAGTGACTGGCCACAGAGCAGCTCTTAGCGCCTCGGTAGACACAGGGTGAACAGCTCTAAAGTGTGTAAAAATCATGAGCACACCCTGGAATTCAGTCTTTTATCAAAACCAGGTGGGAGAGGTGCTGTTGGGCGGTATATTAAACTTTCAAGAATTCTAGGAAAAAAATCCCAATATAAGAAATTAATACAAACACTGCCATGAAGTTTTACATTAACTTACTCAAGACAATTACTATTAAAAAACCCTAAACCCACAATTTTGCCTTTTTTGTTAATCACACTGCAAGTAATACAAAGCCCTGATTTCCAAGCTGCATCTCCCAAACTTCTTGAGACTTTTGGCATTTAGCCCGGAGAAACTCTTTTGTTTTGTCTACAAACCAGATGATGCTATATGTAATGAACACAGAAAGTGTTTTTATTACCGAATTACAGATAATTCAGTGAGGTTGCCCACATAAAAATGCTGAGAACTCTCTGGGAAGGGTTAAAACACAACTAAGAGGGCTGTGGCGTGGTTTTCTGAAAGCTTGTTCCAGGACTTTACTTCAAAATTTTGGCTTTCTTAGTAAGATTTATGGGCAGCCCAGATTTTTCCAGTGATTTTTATTTTGCCTTTTGTGAGGAGAAAAGAGAAATTTGCTTGATGGGTGTAATATAATTTGATTTCATCTGCCCTTCTTGGCCGAATCCTTGCAGCTGGTACAGAACTCATCACTAAAACCATTGCCTTGGAGTTCATGGCCTAAATAAGCCCATAAGATACGTGACGCTGCCAAATTCTGCAAGATTGCAGGATAAAGTCACTTGTGTGTGAACTGAGCTCCTGACGTGTGGCATCAGTTTATCGCGTTGTGACTTGACGCCGTTTCGCTTGCTGGAAAAATTAAACTCGCCTTCGCACCAGTGGCGTGCCTGGCCCGTTGAAATCTCTGCTTTAAGCATTAAGCTGCCTTGGGGTCCTAAACTGAGAGGGGTTAAGTCAACGTTGCAACCACAGACTATCAAATACTGTAACTAACGCCTGAGGTTATTGCAAGAAAGCTGCTGTATTTTTAAGGACACTGAAGTGAGATTTGTTTTTCTTTACCCAGATCATTATGCACGTGTTCTGCACTTACCTTGACTCCAGGCTGCCACCTCACCCCAAGTATCCCGACGGGAAAACCTTCACTTCCCAACACTTTCTTCAGACACCAGACAAACCAGGTACTTGCACTCACACGTAGCTGCTCTTTGCCTCTCGGATCGCGTCGGCACCCTGGAAATCCCTCTCGCCTTTTAAACTTTTCATTCGCAGACACTTCAAACGAAAACGTGTTTTGCATCTACCAGAGCAGCATCAATCCACCTCACTACGAGCTGATCTACCAGCGCCACGTCTACAACCTGCCCAAGGTACGGTGGTGTTGGTGGTCTTCTCCTGCCGTCGGGAAATCATTGGCAGGTCGGATTTGGGGTTGGTTTGTTTTTTTTTTTTAGGTCCTAACCAGATTTATTGACTATTTGCACATAGGTTAGCCCAATGCAGGGAGTAAACGTTAGTTTGGGCTTCGACCGTGACATGGTAATTAGTCTGCTACTAAATAATAGCTTTAGTATCTATTGAAGATATATAAGTACTTAGATAGTAGCTTCCTCTGGTTTATTTTCTAACAATTTATTTTAAAATACCAAGTTGTGTCATTCCTGACCTGACTTAAGGCCACCAAGCCCGGTGCCTGTCCGTAAAAATCCTTGGGAGAAGCTTGCAGTCTCAAACTAGTGAAATTCTCCTGTGAATTTTAATTTTCTGTTGATCCCTGGTTGTTGCTGGATTTCTGATTTCCAAAAAGCTCTAGTATTTGGAGATGATAATCCAGCCAAAACCCACATTTGGTCTTTTTCTGGTATTTACCTAATTGAAAAATAGAAAGTATTAAGGCAAAAAGCCCCACAGCCGTCCGCGGAATGGCGTTGCATCGTGTCTTTATGGTCACTAATTCTACCTGACATATCGCTATGATTTCTCGTCGGTGACTTGATTTCTGAGTTTTTCCTCTCTTCCCGTGGCTTCAGGGCAGAAACAACATGTTCCATACCTTGCTTATGTTTCTGTATATCATCAAGACAAAAGAATCCGGGATGCTGGGGTGAGTACCCGCCGTTACGTGTCACTGCGTACGAGGTGCGAACGGAGCGTCCTGGTTTGAAGCGCCTTGTCCAAAGGCGCCTCAAACTGAAATCGCGAGAGCGGGAGGATATTAGTGGTGTTAAAATCATCTTCTCGTTGGAAACGATAGCAGCTTTTCAATAAAATTGGATGAATCTTACGTGTATGAGCGATAAAAGCAGACTTGGACAACGCCTACCTTCGCGTTAAAATACTGAAGTGCGGAATCGATAGTTTTTCGTTTAACATTTTAAACGGGGGCTTTGATTAACGTGCAATTTATTGTGATCGCTTTTGGTTTTGCAGGCGTGTAAATCTTGGTTTATCGGGAGTCAACGTTCTGTGGATTTTTGGAGAATAACATCTCCAGCGGGATGCCGGTTCAGAGGAACGACGCTCCTCTGGCGAGATGAACTGAGCGGCATTGATAATGTTTTTGACTAAAACACGGACTTAGTATAAAAGGGGATAATTTAAGCTCCACTTTGCGAGTTGAGGGGAAGCGTTTGTAATTCCTGTGTGGGTTTTGTGATGATGTTATTTAAAACATTTCACTGTCGAAGTGCTACTGCGTACGAAGGCCAGGCGGGTTTTCTCTTTCCGACTTTACACCTGAACGAATCCCGTTTAAAAAGCCGTATGCTGTTCCTGTTCCACGTATCTGGCAGTGCCGTCGCCGCTTAACCAAGCTTAACTGATCTCGGGCCTAAACTCCAACCCCACCGCGGGCTGGAACGGCCCTCCCGAGGTTCTACGCAGCCACGAGCGAGCCGGCACTTGGAAAGATAACAGCGATTCGGCCGAGTTGGGCATCCAAGAAATTCCGGAAAGGCAGAAGAAAAACCAAGTCATAAAGTTTAGATTCATTTTGGTTCATTTTACTATGGATGATAAAAAAAAAATGTTTTTAATTTTTATTATTATTCCTGGCTATTGGTGTAATTGGGTTTTCTGCCCCCTGCCCCAAGATGAGTTGGGCATCCGCGCTGCGGGTGTGAAGGAAAGAGAAAACCATGTTTGACCTGCTGGTTTCAGTAAATAAGGTTTTTATTTTCTTTTTTTTTTTTTTTTAACAAGATAAGAACGCCATCCACCTTCAGCAGTCTCACGAGCCCCTGAAATACCAGGTGCCTGCAGTACAACCACGGCATTACCCTGCCTTTGCCTTTTAATTTATTTTTATTGCTCCCATCAGCTTTTTTTTTTTTTTTTTGCTTATTTTGGGAGCCTTATGGACTGGCACGAGGCTTCAGCACCTCTGCAGCCCAGGCTCTACAAACCTGCAGACTTTTAAGGCCCCAATTTTTTTTGGGGGGAAAAAAAAAAAGTGCATTTATTTCAAAGAAGGGGCAGTTCAATATTTGCCAAAAAATTTTTTATTTCAGGGGGCAGGGAAAGAATCTGCTGTAAATTCTGACGAGTTGTTTAGAAGTGTAGATAGTTACTGTAATTATTTTTTTTTTTAAGGGGGAGTTAAAAATCCATAAGCCCCGAGATGCTGAAGATCTTTGTGTGGGTTTATTCCCCTCAGTGAATAACCACTCCCCTCGCTCGTTGTAAACTGCCAAAAACCCACTTGTACATAAGAGACGTGAGAATTACACTGGCTTGTAACACCACGTGTTTTCTTACGATAATCTATTTTTGTACTGGATTTTTTTACTGCTGGTTTTTGGTGTGAACCGACTCAGTCTCCCCGTGAGACGCAGGGTTTTACTCGGGGGCTGCTACCAAAATGGCTCATTTGGTTCCGTATTAAATGAGTTTGTTTTATCAAATGCTCGTTTCGGGGTTTTGTTTTTTTTTTCCTGGGGTTCAGCATCGTGCGCCAAGGAAGGATGCTCAAGGAAGGGGGGTGGCTGGGCTGCACCCCAATTCTGCGTCCCAAGGGCAGAGCGGGGCTGTCCCCTTGCCTTTTGCCCCAGTTGCTTGCTAAAGACTAAGTGCAGAAATGTTCTTTGACCAAAAATGGGTGTTTCTCCAGGAAAAGCCCGTCCCTGCAGCTGTGGGATCCCCAGGTCCCCGTGCACCCCCAGGATCCTGCGCAACCTCTTCGCCACATGGCCCCGATCCCTGTGCACCCCGATAACGCCACACGCCCTGGTCCCCGCACATCCCCATTCCTGTGAACCCTGATAAACCATGCAGCCTGCTCCCTGTGCACCCCAATCCACCATGCACCTTGGTTCCTGTGCACCCCAGATTGCCCCGCACCCCGGTCCCCTGCACCCCGGTCCGTGTGCACCCCAGATTGCCCCGCACCCCAGTCCCCCTGCACCCCGGTCCGTGTGCACCCCAGATTGCCCCGCACCCCGGTCCCCCTGCACCCCGGTCCGTGTGCACCCCAGATTGCCCCGCACCCCGGTCCCCTGCACCCCGGTCCGTGTGCACCCCAGATTGCCCCGCACCCCGGTCCCCCTGCACCCCGGTCCGTGTGCACCCCAGATTGCCCCGCACCCCGGTCCCCCTGCACCCTGGTCCTTGCACACCCCACTCCCAGCGCGGAGCCCTGTGTGCCCTGGTGCACCATGAACCCTGGTTTCCTGTGCACCCCAGATTCCTGTGCACCCCAATCCTCACGCACCCTGACACACCGTGCGCCCTGGTCCCTCTGCACCCTGGTAACACCGTGCGTCCTGGTTCCTGTGCACCCCGATTCACTGTGCACCCCGATCCCTGTTCACACAGATACACCACGCACCCCAGTTCCTGTGTTCTCCAGCCCCGTGCACCCCAATACACCGCACACCCCGATTCCTGTGCGCCCCCATAGACTATACACCCTGGTCGCTGTGCACCCCGATATACCACGCCCCCCCCCCCCGCACCCCGGCCCCGCGCACCCCACATCCCCGTGCACCCCGATACACCGCGCACCCCGGATCCCTGTGCATCCCCGTTCCTGTGCACCCCGATACACCGCGCACTCTGGTCCCTGCGCACCCCGCTACACCGCGCACCCTGGCCCCACATCCCCGTGCACCCCGCTACACCGCGCACCCTGATCCCCACGCACCCTGCATCCCCCGTGCACCCCCATACCCCGCGCACTCTGATCCCCCTACACCCCAATATACCACACCGTCGCCCCCCCCCCCCCAATCCCGATACACCCCGCTATACCGCGCATCCCGGCTCCCTGCGGAGGCGGGTCGGGCCCGGCTCCTCCCGGTGGGAAAGGCGGGGGGGGGGGCGGCTCCCGGGGGCGCGCCCCGCGCATGCCCGACACCTCCCGTTAAATACCGGCGGGCCGGGCCGGACCGACACCGCCGCCCCCGGGGATCGCTGCTGTCTCCGCCATGGCCAGTGAGGGTGAGCCCGGCCGCCGCCGCTGCTGCTGCTGCGCGCAGGATGGGCAGGGTGAGGAGGAGGGGGGGGGGGGGTGTCCGGGCCCGGGGGGGCACCAAGGGGTCTCCCCGCTCCCCGTTCCCCGTCATGAGCGTCACACCGAGGGGATGTCCCCATCCCAGGCACCGGGGGGTGTCCCCCCCCATCCTGAGCGTCACACCGAGGGGATGTCCCCATCCCAGGCACCGGAGGGTGTGTCCCACCCCATCCTGAGCGTCACACCGAGGGGATGTCCCCATCCCAGGCACCGGAGGGTCGTCCCCCCCCCCATCCTGAGCGTCACACCGAGGGGATGTCCCCATCCCAGGCACCGGAGGGTCGTCCCCCCCCCATCCTGAGCGTCACACTGAGGGGATGTCCCCATCCCAGGCACCGGGGGGTGTCCCCCCCCATCCTGAGCGTCACACCGAGGGGATGTCCCCATCCCAGGCACCGGAGGGTCCCCTCCTGTCCTGAGCATCACACTGGGTACCAGGGTGGCCCCCCACATCCTGACTACCAGAGGGTCCCCCCCTCCTGCGTATCACACTGGTGGGGTCCCCTCTCCTGAGCATCCTCTGGGTGCCACCCTGGGGCTCTGTGTGTCCCCCATGGGCTTTGGGGACCAGGGTGATACCCCAGCGCAACAGCCCCCAGGTGCCCCATGGTGCTGAGCTTGGGCAGGATGCAGCCCCAGTGTGACTCTAAACCCCCTGCAGATGTCCCCAAGACCACCAAACCCAGAGGTGACAGTGATGGCCCCCGCCGGAGCTCCCTCTGTGACCGGCACTGTGCTGCCATCAACAACGTGCAGGGTGACCTGGGCTGCCACCTGCACCATCCCCGCATCCCCCCAGGTAGGTTGGCCACGGGCTGGGCATGGGGCTCCTGGGGGGGGGGGGGGGGGGGATGTCCTGCACCCGCTGTCACCCCCCTGTTTTGCTCGCAGCCATGTCCTCCCCATCCTGCTGCCAGCAGCACTCGGATGAAGTCTGTGAGAGCTGCGTGGTAAAAACCACCCTGACGGCCGAAAATGCTGTGGAGGCCAACAAGCTCTCCAACAACTACAAGGTGGGTGCCCGTGGCATGGGTGAGGGCACCCATGGGTGCTCCTGGGTGGCTGCAATGGGTTTTCTCTTTCTTTCTCCCTTCAAAAAAAAAAAAAAAAAAAAAAATCTCGTTGCAGTTTGGCTTCAAGAAATGGAAGAGCCACGTAACAGCGCGGCCCTGGGAGGACCGATCGGAGATCGTCAAGGAGCTCTACTCTGACCTCAACGTCATCCGGGGCTCTGGAGGTTGGTGGCCTTGGGGACACCCCTGTGCAGTGGCAGCGTGGATGTGGGATGGTGCAGGTGACAGTGGTCCCATTTGGTGCCTTTTCCTCCCACAGGGTCCACGGTGACGTGTGGGAACATCCTCTACCTGCTGCTCTTTGGCTGGTGGCTCTCGCTCCTCTATGTCCTCGTGGCTGCCACGATGTTTGTCACCATTGTGGGGGCTCCTTATGGTGAGTCCCAAATTTGGGACCCCAATGTGAAGGGCTGGGTGAGCTGTGGGTCTCCTGGCTGAGTCCAAAACAGCACCAATGGGTGCTGGGGTCTCCTGGGTCTCTTCTCTGTGGGGTGGCCCTGTAGCTGGAGGGGACACGTGTCCCCAACAAAGCTGATGCTCATGTCCCTGCAGGGCGGCTCTGCTGGAACCTGGCTGGGTATTTCCTTTGGCCCTTTGGCAAAGTGATCCAGAAAGAGGAGGTAACGGCGTGCCCCAAATTGGGACCCCACTGGGGGATACATTGAGGTGTCCCCTGCTGCACCCTGACACCCCCTGTTCTCCCCAGGTCCCCAAATCCCGCCGGGCGCTGGGTGCGTGCGAGGCCGGCGCGGAGACGAGCAGTGTGGGGGAGAGCTCAGCCCTGCTCGGTGGCCCTGTGCCGCGCCGCTGGCGCCTGCGGTGCTGGGTGGACGCCGGATACTGGGTGAGCCCCGTGCTGGACACAGCGACACCCCGTTCCTGAGCACGGGCACCCAGGGAGCCCCCCCCATCACAGTGGGGATGGCACCCACGGGTGCCTCTGCTCCCCCCCCAACCCCGGGGTGGGCACGCAATAAAGGCGGCTGCCTGTTCGCAGCAGTGTGCTGGCACCGTGGCGTGGCTGTGCCTGGGCTACCCAGCGCTGGTGCTGGCCCATGGGCTGGTGTGCGTCACCGCGTGGCTCCTCGTCGTCCTCATCCCCGTGGCCAAGCTCAGCGCCCGCACTGCCACCCGTGTCCTGCTGCTGCCCCCGGAGCGGGTGCTCGTCCGGCGCCTGAGGATGGTGGGTGCCTCTGCAGAGGCGAGGGTCCCACACCCTGCTCTGGGGTGGATTTTGGGGGTTGGGGGGGGGGGGATGCTCAGAGCAGCGTCACCCACTTGTCCCTCGGCAGACGGAGGTGCCGCTGGAGGGGGAGGTGATCCTCTGCTGCTACCGTGCCGTCAACCCCTACTACTACAAATATGCCGTGGACGGCATCAACGTCTTCGCAGTCAGTATCCTTTCATGGGCTGGAGTGGGGAGGGTGGGGGCCTGATCCCAAATCCCACCCCACCTCAGTCAACTCCTTGACCAGCCACCCCAGACCTGCTGCCGCTGGTGCTGGTGACGCTGGTGCTGGGTTACGTGGACAGCCACAACCGCCTAACCAGTTCTCCCGTCAAGTTCACGTTGGCCCTGCTCTCCATCATGCCTCTCTCCTACTACATCGGGATGGCCATTGCCAGGTGAGCGGTGACGGGGGGGACGCTTGGTGGCAAGGTGGGGACACATGCCAGCCCCGCTTCCACCCTCCTTCTCTTCCAGCATCTCGGCCCAGAGCAACTTTGCGGTGGGAGCTGTGGTGAACGCCACGTTCGGCTCCATCACGGAGCTCACCTTCTACATCACGGCCCTCATCAAGGGCTCGCGCGAGGGCAACCGCTGCTACGCCGAGATCGTCAAGTCGGCGTTGACGGGGACGCTGGTGGGCTGCGTCCTCTTCGTCCCGGTGAGATGGGGTGGCACGCTCATGGTGCGAGAGCACCCGGTCTCTGCAGGGAGCTGGGAGGATGAGGGTGCTGTGAGTACAGCACCGATGGGGGATTTCTTGGGGGGCTTTCTCCATCCCCAAGGGTCTGTGCATGGTGATCGGGGGCATCCGGCACCAGGAGCAACGGTTCAACAGCCGCTCGGCGGGTGTCAGCTCAGCCCTGCTCTTCCTCTCGGTGGGAGGTGAGTTGGGGACTGGGATGTCCCCTGGGTTTGGGGGGGGGTGTCCCACCAGTGTGGGTACCCATGCCACGTCCCTCCATCCGCACAGGCGTCTTTGCCCCGACGCTCTTCTCCAAGGTGTACGGGAAGCTGGTGTGCGGCGAGTGCCACAACGTCACCCAGAACCCGCTGGGCCACTACCTCTGCCACAACTGTCACTTTGACCTGGTGAGTGGGAACGCTGACCCCCCAACTGCTGGGGTTTGGGGTCGGGGATGCTCCCAGCCCACCTGGCTCCCGCTCTTGGTGGTGGCAGCGGGGCTGTCCCTTGTCCCCTGCTTCCCTGTTGACAGGCTCTCTCTCCACAGATGGAGAACAACGGCACCCTCTACTACAGTCACGTCCAGTGAGTGTCTACTGGGGTGGGGACAGGGTTGTCACTACAGTAGGGTGGCACCTCCCAGGCTGGGTTGTGGCCCCACATCCCTCCCAGGTCCCCTCTTTGCCACTCTGAAGGGTTCCTATCCTGCGCCCCCATCTCCTCCATCCCCAGATGGTGCAGGGGACACCCCTGGCATCTCCATGCTGGACCTCGGTGGCACTGAATGTGTCACCCATGTCCCACAGACCCCTGGTGTACACAGTGTCCCTCCTGCTCCCTGCTGCCTACCTCATCGGTCTCTTCTTCACCCTGAAAACTCACTCACACATCTACGACATCCACATCAGCGACTGTCACAGTGAGTGTCCCCAAACCGAGGGGTGCCCTGGCTGTGGGGCTGGCTCTTCTCACTGCTCCAAGGTGTCCCACCACGTATCTGCTCTTCCCCCAGTGCCTGGCCACCACCACAGTGCTGTGGTCCACTGGTCTCGCTGGCGGGCCCTGGTCATCCTCCTGCTCTCCACCCTCTGTATGTCAGCCTGTGCTGACCTGGCCACGGAGCACATCAGCCCCATCCTCACCAACTCCACCATCTCACAGGTGAGTGTGGGGATGGTGGTGAGCCAGGTTTGGGTGGCCCTGGGGACCAAGATGTGCCCTCCAGGGATGGGAACCTGCCCTGGCTGCGGGGTTGAACCCCAAAAGCCAGGGGAAAGGTGATGAGATGCTCCATGCACTGAGGTTGCCCATGGCTAGGATGTGGTCAGGATCAGGCCATATGCATGCACTGATGTCACCTCTTCCCCGCAGTACTTCATTGGTGTCACTGTGCTGGCGATGGTACCTGAGCTGCCAGAGATCGTCAATGGCATCCAGTTTGCCCTGCAGAACAACCTGAGTCTGAGGTGAGATGGCTCCAAGGATGAGTTCTGAGGTGTCTTCCTCCAGCACAATCCCCATGCCCTGTCCCAGTGCCACAGCTGTGTCTTGGTGCCAGTGATGGGCTGCCCAGCTTCACGCCACTGCAGGGTCAGATCCCTGCCAACTTGTCCTCAAGAGCACTTAAAGCCACCCAAAATATGGGGCTGGAACCAGGTTGGTTCCCCAAGGTGTAGGGTGGTTTTTTTTTTCCTCACGCTGAGCTGAGCCACCCAGAAGGTGCTGAGACCTGGTGCTTGGCAGCTCTTAAGTTCTCTGTCCTCCCCAGCATCGAGATTGGGAACTGCATCGCTGTCCAGGTCTGCATGCTCCAGATCCCCATCCTGGTGCTCTTCACCATCTTCTACGTGAGTAGCCCCAGGACAGCCCCTGGGTGACCTCCTGCAGCAGGGTTGGGGACACAGAGCACTCCATGAGATGTGGCAAGGGCACAACCACCATCCCCAGTGTCTCCTCCCCTCTGCTCAGTGCAGGGGGAAGTAGGGTCAGATGTCTCCTACCTTGGCTGATGCTGTCCCCAGCCCTAGGGGCACATGGCAGAGGGGGCTCAAGGGGTGACATGCAAGTCCCCAGCCACAGTTGGCGTGGGGCTGTCCTTAGTTGGCCATAAATCCAAAATCCTCTGTGTCTCACAGCCGACCAACTTCATGCTTGTCTTCAGTGACCTCCACGTCTACGCCAGCATGTTCAGCGTGGTGCTCATGAACTACATCTTCATGGATGGCAAATGTGACTACTTTCAAGGTGACTGCTCACCCGTGAGGCTGTTGTTGTGGGACATGGTGTACCCAGCTTCCTTGCGCTGATGGGGTGGGGGGCTCCTGGAACCAGCCCTGGGGTCATCTGCTTGGTGCAGCTCTTGACATGTGGTGGCTTGAGCAATTCTGGGGTCTTGGTTGACCATCTTGGAAATGCTGGGCCAGGACTGGAGCTGGTACCCTGCAGCAGCTCCGAAGGGGGGATCACTCTCTTCCTCCTTATTAAACCCCTTCCAATTGAGATTTTTGCAGACTCCCTTGCAAATCCCATAGAGCGAGCTAACCCAGACCACCCTAGAAGGTCTTGAAAGCAACCTCCTTCCCTGCTCCAGGGAGTAACCCTCTCCAACCTGCTCTGTCTGCCCTAGGCACGGTGCTGGTGATGGTCTACTTCATCCTCCTGGCTGTGTATTTCTTCGCCCCATCGCCCAGTGGTTGCTGAGGTTTGGACTCTACTTTCTCCAACCCTCCCGTTTGAGTTCAGCGCTCATCGGGGTGTTATCTGGTGTCTCAGGGACTCGGCTGGGCTGGCTCCGGTCCGGAAGCATCGTTTGCCGAAGCTCCTGCTGCTGCCTGGCTCCTCTGGTGGGGGTGCCAGTGGGGCTTCAGGGATGGGAAGGGTGGTGGCAATAGAAGCACTCCTGAACCAAGGAGGAGCCCCAATGCCAGGGCACTTCACAGAGGTACGTCCAGCCCACGCTTGTGTGGTTGGAAGGAAAATTGTCCTTAGTGGAGGGTCTTGAAGGGGGTTCCGGTGTGGTCTCAAGGACAGATGTGTCGCACTGTAAGAAGGTGCCTGAAAAGAGCCTCTTGTCCTTCCAGGCAGTGGGTGATTCTGGGCCTGGAAGGGACTCAGGGCTGGGGATCACACAAGGCTTCTTGATGGTATTAGAAATGCACCAAAAAGTCTTTTTCAGCTGGTTTTTTGTCATTAAAGCAGTTTTGTATGAATCAGAAACAAACCTCTTTTTCCTTAAACGACCCTTAATTCACCTGTCTGGGCCTCTCCATGCCCCCCCACCCAGGTTAGTGCTGCTCTTGGGGTGATGGCCGCTTGGTGCCCACCGAGGCTGGCTCCTAACGCGGTTGGTGTTGGGCACCAGCAGTGGCTTGGTTGGAGCCAGCAGCCCTGGGATCAGAGCAGGACAGCACTCGATGTCCTACCCCAGCGCTGGAGCAGCTTCCAGGGGAGCTCCACCACGCTGCCACAGGGACAGAGGGACCGAGCCAGCAGCAGCGTGGCTGTGGGCTCCAGCTTCCTCCGTGATCCTTCCTAAGCTCCAGCTCTTGTTTCCAGCCTGGTCTTGTCTGACTCTCCTGGGTCATCCTTGCTCAGAGGGCTTTTAAAAAGGGTCAGGGATGCTCCTGGTGCTGTTTGCAAGGTGCCAGGGACCAGCTCATTTCCCTCTCTGCAAAGGGAAATGCTAGTGGGTGAGAGGACAAAGGCAGGGGGGGCTTGGACTGATTTATTATCAGAACTTTAAAAAACAAACCAAAAAAAACAACCCAAAAAGCAAAACACAGATAGATAAATACAGGCACTGCAGCTCCTCTACCTTTTCTCCCTCCCCAGCCTGTACTCTGGCATAAAAACCAGAGAGGGGAGTGCTGCTCGCTGCCTGCATCGCCAACGGTGGACTCCAAAAGGTCTCAGAGTCAATAAAAACCAGGCCTAAACTCTAAACAGCCCGGAGTAAGGCAGGCAGCTGCCCAGGATCCCCCTCCTTCCCAAAGGAGGGCAGGTTGCTCGTTAGGAATTAAAGATGCTGCTTGATCAAGCTTGCTTTGTTTTCTTAGTATAGCATCAGTATGGACAATCCTGATGTCATTAATAAATACGGACGTTTGGGAAGATTCCTGGGGGAGTTCCCAGCGTTGGCTGATGGCGGCAGATGGGCTCGAGGCAGTAAGAGACGGCAAAGGCGCGGGCTGGGAGGGCAGAAGATGGTGGCACTGAGCGGGTTCTCCTGCAGAACAGTAAACATCTGCTCCGGGGTGAGGGATACTTGGGACTTCTCCTGGAGCCAGACCCAGCCTTGGTGGTAGTGGCCTGTCCCCATCCTGGGCAGCAATGCCGATGTTCTTAACTCCTCTCCCTCCACCAGTTGCTGTATAAGCTGAACTTTTTCCCTCGCCCTTTGGGAAATCGTGGCCCTGCCCTGGTAGAGGCAGTTAACACTCTGCTTTCTTGAGTATGGTATTGCACAGGGGGAGTTAATTTGTCCTTAAAAGGGAGGAACCAGTACTGGGACATCACCAGGGCTGGAGGTGAAGACGTGCAGGAGATGAAGAAAAGCCTGGAGTCATCTATCCTTTAAGCCACATTCCAGAACGAAGCCTCTGCCCCTGTGAGCAAGCAAGAAGCTTCTGTCGTTCAAAAACTCCACGTCCAGCGGAGTGGCAACCACTCAAACCCTCACAAGGGAGCAGTGAGCCTTGCCGTGCTTCAAACGAGTGACTCCTTAGGAAGAGCAGCCTCCAAGATCAGCAATCATCTGCCTGATCAGAGATCCGGTTTTAATATTGCCTCGGTGATGATGGGAGATGCTCTTTAAAGTAGGTGAGGGAAGAACCAGCATATGTGTGACCAGGCTGTTCCAGTACAAAGGTCTCAGCAGAACTGGGGGCCAGAAGACAAAGAGTAAGTGCAGAACTTCAGCCTCTGCAAGGAGGTGAGAGCCACTGACTCCAGGCCAGAAGAGGGGGGCTGGAGAAAAGGCCCGTTGGCCCACGGTGGTCCTACAGAAGAGGACACCACAAGCCCACAGCTGGCCTGCAAGGCCTGGGGTCAGCCCCTGAGCCAGGAGCAGTGGGATGCTGCAGCAAGCAGCCAGGGAGGGTGGGAAGGGGTTGAAATAGGGTAACAATACTCTTCAGGAGCAAAGGTGTGTTGCCGCACAGGCTCTTTGCTAGAAGCCAACCCAAACCCAGAGTTGGGGGGCTGTGAAAGCCCCATGGGGCAGCTGAGGGTCCCAGCTTTGCCCTTGTGCAAAGGTACAATGCGGGGGGGGCAGATACCACAGAACTACAACCAGCTGCCACCAGTTTCCATGGCCCAAAGCACCAGAGAACACTTCAGCTATGATACCCAACTTTTATTTTTCCTGGGTCTTGGGGGGAAAAAAACCAGCCCCAAACTAAAACAATAAACCAGCAGCTGAGGCTACAGGAGGGGAAAAATTCTATCCCCACAAACAGGGGAAGCTTAATGTTGGGGCAAGTGGTAACACTTCACCTGAACCGCTCCCTAAGCTGGGTAGCGGTGACTCAATCAGCCACTGCTGTTCAGATTAACATAAAAAAAAAAAAGCTATGATTTATTTAAACATAAATGCAACCTCTTAAAAAGAAACTAAACCCCAAGAGTTTAACCTTTGCCTTTGATGGAAGGAGAAGGTAGTGGGAAAAGCTGATTTTTTTTTTTTTTTTTAAAAAGGCACTTAAAAATGAAAAGGATTTTGCACAAACCTGATGCCAGCTACGTGGAGCTGCTGAGAGTTTGATGGTCACTTACACGTGGGCTCTAGAGCTACCTTACAGTATAGACGCCAGCCAGCCAGCCACCCTTTCCTCCCCAGCCTCTGCAGAGATGACCGCTGCTCCCAGCAAGAGGGACAGATGTTCTCTCTCCCCTTTTTTTTTTGATGCTGTGTTTCCTGGGATGAGTGATCCACAAGCTTCCAAGGACCTGCATTAAAAACCACACGCACCAGTAACATCCTCCACCCCCAGAGGAACATGAAGCTAACTAGAACAAGGTCAACGCGTGATGCG
This sequence comes from Balearica regulorum gibbericeps, assembly GCF_011004875.1. NCBI lineage: Eukaryota > Metazoa > Chordata > Aves > Gruiformes > Gruidae > Balearica > Balearica regulorum. Next base: position 1,697,771 of record NC_046184.1, on the reverse strand, counting down.
TGGGAGGGAGCAAAACAAAAAGCTTACAGGTACGCGTTAAGAGTCCGATCGCTGATAACCAGGACGGAGTTGGCGTGGGTGGCTTGCACCCAAGCACGGGGTAGAACACGCTGTGGGTTAAAAGACAGCTCTGAAATCTACGGGGTAAGGGTTTTTTTTTTTTTTGCAGTTAGCAATGTGAGCAGAAAGAGTTAAAAAGGATTCAGCAAAACCTTTTCCCTCCCCTCACCACCCCAAGTAAACTACACAGTAGTCCATTAAGCGGTAACTTTTAACCAGTCTTCCAAGCAAACCTTTCAATATGAAAAGGTGAGGAACACAGACACAGGGTGTTTCAAATCACTGCACACTGCACCAGAAAAGCTGCATGGGCAAAGCTTCGCTCCCTGCCCTGTGCGATGTTCCAGCCGTCTTCTGAAGCTCAAAGAGATGGGAACGTGCCCACGAAACACATGCAAAGCCTTCAAGCAGAAGTTCTCGGATTTATAGAGGGAGGGCTCAGCTGCGTGGTGGTGGGGGGTGAGTAGCACCCAAAGCAAAAGAACAGGTTGGCTGTTGTTCTGCAGTGAATGTTCTCTGTTAGATACAGCTTGTGAAAATGGTAAGTTGAATGCGCCACATGTAAGCATGGGCTCAGACATTCACCAAGCTCTCCACCCTCCCCAATTAAGTTGCAAGCATGTGCTGATGAGAGTGATGGTTGGATGTTATGGATTAGCCCCAGAGAATATTTTGGATTAATGGTGTAATTTAGAGCTCCATAAATAAAAAAATGGATTTTCAACAACTTAAAGTAAAAATTTCTAGGAAGGCATCGATGTATTTGCTGAGTAAGGCGTTGAGCAGGTTCCTCCAGGTTCTTAGCAAGACCATCCACGCTATCCATAAATAGGGGGGTGGGAGGGGGCTTCTTGAACGTAGTGTGTCTCAGGCAGAAGCATGAGATGTTCTCATTTTAGTCGCTCAACAAGTCCCTGCGTCAGTCCAAGGTGCAAAAGCTGAGATCTGGAAAGAGTTGCTAGATGAGGGAAATATGCCAGGAGCTTCTCCCACGACAGTTCCAGCAGGCTGGGTACCACCAGCCACATTTTAAACAGAGAGCCAGTCCGTTTGTTTTCATGGATGTTGATCACCCCTCCGTGAACATACATGCAGCCAGCCTAGATGGGAAAAGGAGAAGAGGGGAGTTACACTGCAAGGAAAACCAGGATTTGACTCTCCAGCTTCCCAGCTGGTGAAGCACAGAGCGGGATTCATCCCACACACCTTTATGAGCTGGTAACAGAAGTGTTGCTGCCTGAGCCAGTCATCCCAGGCTCCTCTCGGAGCCAAGGGGAGGAAATCACGCTGCTGAAGGACACGTCTCTCACCCCAAAGCACGTACGTGCTAGCTTTTACAGCGCTTTGCTCTGTATTTTAGGTGAATTCTACCCCAAGGAATCAATTTTAGGAGTGAGGCAAAGCATTAATAAATTAGTACAGAACCATACTTAGGTTTCAGCTAAAAAGAATGTTGGGGTTTTTTTTTAAACTAAAACCACACCGCACAAAGACATGCTGCTTTCCCTCTGCTGGCTCAGCATAACCCTGCTCCAGGAATCACATGAATATGGAGAGACAGGAAAAGCTCAGCTGCTGGCCTATTTTGAGAGTGACATTTCTTCAGTATACAGGACAAGAAGAAGAGGGATTCCTGCTGTCCAGGCACCCACCTGCAGTCACCAAGCTTCCTGGGAAACCCTTTTATCAGGCCTACAGTTTTCCGGAAAGAGTTGCATTTATAAATCTCCAAACTAGGTGACACCTGCTCTTAGAGCCAAAGAACCCCAATCTCTGCGCTCGCATGCTGCCCTCAGTCGATGATGATCAGCTGAAGGAGGCTGAAGGCACAGCTAAATGCATTTCTTGCTGCCTGCTGCTTATCAACCAGAGGTCGCTAAGCTTCTAGTTATGGCAGAAAAAGCTCTAGCAATATCAACCTTCCCATGAGCAGTGGTTTCCAAAGAGGTTGCTCGCCTGCTAATCTTTCAACCCAGGCTGTTCTCAGTAGGCTAAAACCAGTTTACCTGGGGGAGTATTTGTGCTTTTTTTTTTTTTTTTTTCCTTTTGCAAACACAAATTATGTGGAATTACTTCTAGGAGCCAATTCACTTTAAAAGCTAAAATTCCGCAAAACTGCTTTTAGAAAGCAGAACACACTGAGTGCTACCACTCCTCAAACAGCGGCAAAAGTAAAAGGAGTCAATGTAGTGACCTCACACCAGCCTTCGGCCTCCCTAAAGATTCTGCATCAAGTGGAGATCATCACCTCCTTGGTAACATTGGTTCAGCTCTATTTACAGCCCACGCAAATGTCAGAGTGCTTGGACAAATGGCTTGAACTTCAGCTACGTAGGAAAGAAATGAGTCACTTACTGGTGTGACAGCAGCACAGTGAAAATACACTGGTTCCGGCATGGCAGCTGGGAGCTTGACCCACTGGAAAGTTTGCAGATTCAGCTTCCAAACGTCTCCCAGAATCACTTCTCCGTTATAGCCTCCACAAACGAACGCATCTGTAAGAGAGGAAACCCACGGTGCTTACAGGCCCAGCTATCCTTCATTCAGCAACTGCAGAACGTGTGGTGACGAAGTCAGCTATCACTTTTGCAAAACAGTTTTAGGATCCAGTTTTAGGATCCTAAACATGAGCTCTCAGCACCTCCCAAATCAGTTCCAACAAACTGTTCATAATCACAGAGGCCACTGATAGAATCACAGACTGGTTTGGGTTGGGAGGGACCTTTTAAGGCCATCTAGTCCAACTCCCCCTGCAATGAGCAGGGACATCTTCAACTAGATCAGGTTGCTCAAAGCCCCATCCAGCCTGACCTTGAATGTTTCCAGGGATGGGGCATCTACCACCTCTCTGGGCAACCTGTGCCAGGGCCTCACCACCCTCACAGGGAAGAAGTTCTGCCTCACATCTCATCTCCATCTCCCCTCCTGCAGCTTCAGGCCATTCCCCTTGTCCTGTCACTCCCTGCCCTTGTCACCAGTCCCTGTCCAGCTTTCCTGTAGGCCCTTTTAAGTACTGGAAGGTGCTCTAAGGTCTCCCCGGAGCCTTCTCTTCTCCAGGCTGAACAACCCCAACTCTCTCAGCCTGTCTTCATAGGAGAGGTGCTCCAGCCCTCTGATCATCTTCGTGGCCTCCTCTGGACTCTCTCCAACAGCTCCATGTCCTTCTTGTCCTGCAGAATCCACTCCCTCGACCTGCTGGCCATGCTTCTCGTTATGCAGCTCAGGATACGATTTGCCTTCTGGGCTGCAAGCGCACATTTCCGGCTCATGTCCACTTCCCAGCCCCTCGATGGCAGATTCAGAGTGAAATGCCATTGAGAAGCAGGAGTGCAGTGCAACTCCCGCTTTAAGAAGCCGTGTTAAGCCCCACCTAACCTGAGTTCACAGGTACCTGGCTTTGATCAGATTCTAGTGGTTTTAAACCCACAGGAAGCAGCCACAGCCCCGGCTCCTAGTTCTGCTGCCTGCCAGAGGCAGTTCCTTGCTCCTGGCTTTGCCCAAGTTCTCAACTCAGAGGTTGAGTGCTGCAAAATACTGCAGATGAAGGTGACTGGAAGAATCTCCCAGGTCTTGCCTTACTTTTCTTGGCACAGTTAGCACTCCTAAGAAATATAATCTGGCATATCACCCCACTCTTTAACATACAGCATTCAGTAATTGATCTGAAGAGTTCTGATAAGAAGGATCAATATTGTAACTCCTTCTTCAGTCCATTATGAGCAACTTGTTTTTCATCAAGTTTGGAGGAATGCATTCTGAAGGACAACGAGGCTACGGGAGAAGCTCAAATCTAGTTGACAGCACACTCTACCATTCGAAATTGTGGGTAATTGCACACAAATTGCACGTGCAGAGCCCTCTCTAAGCTGTGCCTCAAACAGTGCTGCACAAGTGATTTACAGCAAGAACATTTGGAGGATCAAAGTGAAGAACAAAAGGCTCTACTAAGCTCTGTGCAGCTCCTAACATACAAAATGGCCCTCACTTTGCTAGACAGTGGAAAGACTCAGGTCCTGCCTCGTAACCCACTCTGTACGAGCATCTTGGATTTATACCACCACGAAAAGACCCACTATCAAAGAAATCCCTGAACAATCTTGTCTCTAAAGAACCTGGCTTCCAGCACTTGGCCCCATTTTGCCTTTCACAGTGGACTGTAAAGCTAGCAGGTTCGTCATCAAGCTGTAGCAGAGGCATCATTCATACCTCTTCACGAGCTTGCAAAGTAAGCAAGCTGCAAAGCACCACGGATGCTCGTGGCTGAAATATGTGGTATTTTACACTGAAGTGGCCACGTGAGATTTACATGTTGCATAAAATACTGCAGAATTCCAAAGAGTGACAGCACTGTGCAGCGCAGAAGTAAATTTGCCTACAGCAGCAAGATCCCTCAGATGAAGAGTGGTGCCAACTGGGCAGCTTAAGGCCTGTTAACGAGAAAGAAATCCTCTTCCAGAAAAGACACGTGTGCCCTGCAGTTCTCTCAAATGTGTGTTGGAGGCCAGCATCTCGCGGGCTAGAAGGATAGGCTTGTCATTGCTAGGTTGTATAAGATACACCGATTTTCAAGAGGCAGATCTTACCATTTTTTATCTGAACGCAGCTGTGGCATCTTCTGGCTGCTGGGAAGCCTGAGGAGAATAATAATAATAAAAAAAAATCAACTATAATATCAATAATATAATACATAAAGGGCTTGCTTGGGCAAGTGGTGATTATATCTCAACATATAATCATGGAGAGGAGTCATTTGTTTCATTTATAAGGGGCTTCTGCTTTCCTGCAATCACAGGTATAACATCTCTAATTCAGCAACCAGCTGTTTCAGGTTTGACTCCTACTTGCTCTCCAGGGAAAGAAGAAATGTGCTGGAATCTCATTCCCCACAGACTCCAGCCCTCAGCTCTGGCTTGTGGTGAAAATCAGCAGCCAAGGGCCTACAAGGTTTCAGGGAAACCCCTGCTGCGAACCAGGCCAGCACGTGGTCCTCTGAGGGAGCAGAGATGATGTGTATCTTCTTCTGGGAGGAGAGCCAGCCGCTATCATCTTTCCCACCCAGGGAGGGAGAGAAGCCAGACTGCTAAATATGCTCAGATGGGTTAGTGCTCACTGCTAAAGCTCTAAAAAAGCAGGGTCCTGAAGCCAGTGGTAAGTCACATATCGTGCAAGGTTACGAAAAAGGCTTTCAGCCTGCCAGCAAACAGCGTCTTTGAGCACCTTGGTCACTCTCTGGTTGACAGGGGAAGACACATGAAATTCCAGACTCACCGACTTTTTCATGAGGTTTTGTAGCAATTTCCTCCCAGGTGTTGGTTTCAAGGTTGTATGCGTGGATCTGAAGAGACAAAGAGGAGCCATTAGTTCCTCCTGGCTCTCCCAGCACTGACGCAATTACAGGCTCTGACCCAGGGAGCCACTATAAATAACACCTCTTTTTCATTAAGTGTAAAACCAAAAATAGCTAATCGCAGCCAGTGACTAAGCAGGTATAAAATCACCTTCAAAGTGTACCAGCTTACGAAAGCTTTCATCTCAGGCTTTGCTATTTGAGCCCCACACCTGAAGAAAAAGAATACTGCTTTTAAAAAAACTGGACTGATGAAAACCCACACCCTCCAGTTCTCAAAAGTATTTAGAAATACCTATCTCATACTGCATGTAAGGAGAAAAGAAATGCAGAAAACGGAGAGGTAAAAGGTCATGTTAACTGCTGCAGTTTCAACTTTTTTTGGAAGTGGAGCACTATTTAAAGTCCCCTTGTTTATCATTTTGGCGTTCAAGATGAATTCACTCTTCCCTCCCCAAATCATATTGGACAAAACTGCTTACCACAAGAAAAGAAATTAAAGCGTTCAATTAAGGGAGAAGCCAAGAAAAGGGTCACCATATCAATATCTGAATTTAACCTCAAGGAATTTAACCTCCTTTGGCACTTTCCTGTTTTGGCACAAATACAACATTTAGAAAGATGTCCTAAGTGTTTTTAAATGAGACTCTTTGATAACAGGTCGACAGAAATGAAGCTGTTTTGCAGATCAGTGTGGTCACTGGGTACCACAGATTCATCATCTGTAAGTCAACAGGAGATGTTTGTGGCAACACCAGGTTTTACAGAAACAGGAGAACAACCTGCTGCTATTAATCTATTTTTTCATCAGGCAAAGCCAGATGAAGAAACTTTGCTGGTTACGCTTCACTGTAAAAAAAACTCCTATCCAGGCAAGCACTCAAGGTTTCTGATCGCCTTACCTTATCTAAGGAATAAGCTGTCCAGGAAGTTCCACCTCCCAAGATATAAATCCGTTGACCATCATGTGCGATTTCATGTCTGTACCTGAAGGCGCAAAGAAGGACATTTTAGCAGCACAAGAAACTAGTGCAAGTGAGCAACAGCAAAAGCTTTCTGGAAACACTATCAAATGTGAGTGGTTTAAGCAGACACCCCAAGCCTGGCTGTGCTGTATCCCTCAGGTTGGAGCATTCAGACGTGGAAGCTTTCATGAGCAATCTAAGCAGCACCCCAGAAGCTTGGAAGGCATTTTCTGAGATCAAAGCACCACAGAACTTAAGTACAATGATTTATGGAGCACCATGATGACTGTCAATATTCCAGCCCTTTCTTTTACAAAGATGGTGACTGATTAATCTCCCAGCCCTCCTTCCTCCACACCTTGCTGCAGAACAGGACAAGGAACAGGGATCAAACGGAGCCTCTTCCCCTCCTCAGCACTCTCCAGCTGCCCCAAGTCCCCAGCTCTGCTCTGGCACCACGCAGTTGAGAGCGGTGTGCTGACAAAGTCTTCACACTCCATCCCTACATCCCCCTGTGTCAGACTGCTGGAGCACCGGTTGTGCAAGGTTCACAGCCGAAAACGCTGCTCTAAGAGTGTCCTGTCTGTGCTCTCTCAGCTTCTCACTCCCAGTAAAAGTGGGGACTCCCCAGTGCAAAAGCTCTCTGAGACTGTCCAGCCTCTCACCTCTCCTCTGGCATGTCACAGGACATATTGTTTGGTTTCAGCTGGACCCACTCTCTAGTGTTGAGGTCTAGTTTGTGTAGGTCGGTACTGTAAATGTAACCAGTTGTTCCTCCAAACACGTAGAGACAACCATTGATGATGGCCATGGCCTGGAAGGTAACAGAGAGAAACCAGTTAGAAAGGATGGTGTCTGAAAAAGAGAGAATTCCTGCCCTCCCGAAGCAAGACACTGCTTGCAAAGCTCCACCCACAACTTACAAATCAACGTGTTCAGAGGGAACATGAAGGGCAAACAAGGACGATACACAAAAGACGGGGGGGTGCCCGTAGGAATGGAAAGTAACTCCATAGTCACAAGATGAGGACCTAGAAGTGGAGCTGCTGCATTTCGGGAATCAGACAAGACAGATCTGTGCAGCTCCCAGGAGCTAGAACTCACAGTTCACCCTGAATCTCTTCCATGCTGACCTTATACAGATACTGTTACAGAGAATCTAATAAACCAGCTAAAATGCCAGCGGCATTAAGCGCAGCAGAGAAAGCCCCAAAGGCAGTGGATAAGTCAGACTAAACAACGGAGACAGTCTGTACAACTCCAAAGCACATGGACTATCAGCCAACTGAAACTGCGAAGGTGGTGCAGGCACCGTTCCCTGATGCAGTCCGAGGTGTAAGCAGAGATGTAAACTCCTTCTGCTCCCAAGTGCCTGTTTGCCAAAGGCCAGCCTGAACTGAAACTGGACAAGGGGAGACTACTTTCCTTCCCTCAAGTGTCTGGCACGCATCTAAATAAGAAATTAGTTGGATTATAGATCCTGCACCACAAGTACGTCGGCAGTATTACTGGAAAGCACAGCAAAAGATGGCAGTCCTCCTGTGAGAGTGAATCTATTTTTTAACACACCATGTTCATCAACAACTTTTAAGACTTTCCATCATGTCGTGATTCTAATAAAAATAAGACCTACTAACCACTTACAGTTTTGGGTTTTAAAGGCTTTGAGGAAGCCACAGAGCAACTCCAGAAACTACCAACCACACCTTAAACGAGACATACTTCTTCATTCAACTGCATCTGGCACTTAGTTAACACATTTTGGCTTTTCTAACTACAAGAAAACTAGTCCTTTCCTTTGAAATCTCAAAGAATCAAGACCGCTCTATTTCTTTATGAATTATACCTGCCTTTCCTTATACTTAGGTACACCGGTTACTAGCAGAAAAAGAGATGTCCGTGCTCTGGCCCCTTTTCTGTGACACACACAGCGCAGTGTACGCAGTAATGCTCAAAAGTGCCTCAACAAGGGCTGTCCTTCGTACCTGGCCGTAGATTCGATTGGGTTTCTTTCCTCGGCAGCTGAGCAGAGCCCATCTTTTGTACTTGACATTGCAGACATGGACGTCGTTGCCATTGCTCTCCCCAAAGGGGATCCCGGTGCCCCCGAACACAAGCAGGTTGTTGCCATGTAATACAACTAGGAGAGAGAGATAGAGCAGAGATACATGTTGCTGTGAGAGGGAGTAAACCAAAAGGACTCCCTGCTCTGGAGACAGTAGGCAGCGAGTGTTCAATATTGTTCAAATACCCTACAATTCACACTACGCATTTATGGCTTTGAAATGCTCTAAAAGAGAAAGAATGCAAGTTAAAACCATGGTAACCAAAGCCTGCTTTTAAAAATGGCTAGTGAACAAAGAGATCTATTTTTGGATGCTTTGAGATACCTGATTGCACTGAGCACCTGGCTGCTGAAAGTGCAGGTGCCTTGCAACTATCAAGCTAAACACCTGAAGACTACCTCTTCTTGCATTTGACATTTTTTCTTTTCCTCTGCCTCAACCCGAGCGAAAGGGGAAAGAAAAATCACAAAACCAACCCAAACTCAAGGCCTACTTGCAGAAGAGTTGGAAACAGGATCCAGATTTCCCTCTTCTTGCCCTCTTTTGCATTCCACCAGGGACACCGATTAAAATAGCTTCAGGTGCATAGGAATTGAATTTCCATACGTACGTGACATGGAGGCTAGTTCCCTGGGCATGTAGCCTTCAGTGCCCATCTGATGCCAGGTGTCTGTAGCAAAGTTGTACCGCCAGAGTTCCCTGAAGAGTGGGTAGTCTTCATTCTCTGGCCCACCGGATTCATCATAGTCAGGATTGTAGCCTCCAAACACATACAAGTTGGCATTATCCGCCACGCAACGATGGCCACTTCTTGCTGGTGGAGATCTATGGCCTACAGCAAAAAGAGAAGGCAAAACAGCTTCAGTGAAATGTCAGCAGAGGAGCTGAGCTTGTGTCCGAGGGTCAGGACTACATGCGCTGCGGTGGTCATCCAACGAGAGCGGCTGGTGTTTAGCTGTAGGGAATCATGTCTGTTGCCAGGAGGAAAAGGCGCTGTAATGACAGATCCACCTCTCCGAGCAGGAATGGGGAGAGCCTCTGTGCGTCACCATCTCATTCATGTCCACTCCAGCCCCTGGACCCCACCTGCCTAAGGGACACCTTTCTGCAGGTTGATGCATGACAATCCTTCTGTAAACACTATTTCTGAGATCTTACAAATTCCCCCTTCTGTATGGCAGATTTCACTTAGGAAACAGTTCCAAAATGTTTATATTTAAAGCTGCCGGTTGGGAACAAAGAAGAAAAGTAATGATTTGCTCTCCCTCCTACACAAACCTTCTCCCCATTTCTTCTCTTTTTCTCCTGGCGCCTTTTATCTCAACCGGGCTCTTTTGCCTCGGACTTCCCAAATGTTAAGCAAGGCGGGTCTGATACAGCAAGTAAAATCTGCTCATAGATAAAGGCGTTCACACTGGGAGGGAGCATAGCAGGGAACCCATTGGAGATCCTACAGGTTGAGCTTGGCAACCAGCAGACGCAGCCCTTCCCAAAAGGAAACCTTCTGCCTACCCACCCTTTTCCCTAAAAGCCAATGGAAATAAAAGCAGGGAGTACAATTCAAGCTCAGACCTCAAGTGGAATAGACAAAAAGACAGATTCAGTCCAGGAAAATCTAAACAGCAATATTCTTGCTGGACAACAACAATTGAAGTCTCAGCTGACAAGTGATCAAAAAGTAATTCCAAGCTTGCTTGAATTCCATGCACAGCAAGAGCCAAGCACAGTGCCAGAGGTGGATGTTTCTCTTCAATGGGACACAGGACCAGATAACGAATGAGAAAGATGAAAGGAACAGAAAACGATCAAGTCCCTGAACAAAGGAGCTGGTTGTGAGAGGCATGTAGAACATCTCAAGCTGACTAAACCAGGAAGGCTCCAAAAATCATTTTTTTCTATGCGACACCACAGTGTTTTGGTGAAAGTAACTCTAAGCTTTCTCGAGAAGGAGGATACATAATAGTCCCCTAAAATGCAGAATTTCAACATGTAACCATCACCCCTTCAAGCCCATCCTCTGCTTGTTGCACCTCAAGGTGGGCCTGCTTTAGTTCAGCTGACAATAAAGAGCTAAACAAACAAAAAAAAAAATCAAAAGAAGATCCCCAAAGACCCTCGCCCAAACAAACCAGCGATCTTCACCATCCACCTGCTCTTACAGCTCTTTTACAGACTTTATGGGACCCAGTGAAGCATCTAATTAAGAAGCGTCATGTTTTCTTCTTAGAGCTTGTTACAATTATCAGCAGTGAATCAGACATGCGGAGCAATAACAAATGAGGCATCGAGCATCCTTCTGACAGGAAAGGCGAAATAAATGATTTGTCCAGGCTGAATAATGAATTTTAACTCAGCACAAGCAGTTTTGCTTAATCATGTTCCCCGTTTGCTGCTGCTTTAAGCTCCAACTCTTAAACTGTCCAAAATTAAACTGCTCTACAGGGTTCAGACAAACTCTTGTGGCTAAATTTTGACAGATTTGGGTTGTTTCCAGTAATAATTGTGTCTCGCAGCAGTCCCCACTTAGAAAACTAATAAGCACTGGCTGAAAGAGAGGGGAAGAAAGTTAAGGAATTAACAGAAAAATCTGTAGTCTTTGGCCTGGCTACTGAGACACACTGTGCCATCGGGCACCCGGTGTGGTGTGGACATTCGTGCAGAGGAGGGACAGATATTACACGTACTAATAGCAGCAGCTGGGAAGTTACTGGACTCAGTGCTGGACTAAACTGTTAAACAAATATTACGTGCTTTAGAGGTGATTCACAAAGGGAAAGAGAAACATCCGTCCCTTTTGGCTTTTTATTTTAAACTCTGAAACTATCCAAAGAGATGGATTCGCTTTTCTTAAGTGAACGCACTGACAATAAAGGTATTTACAATCAAGGTAATCATTCAGACTCAATCAGAGATGCTTTGGGAGAGCAGTTCATCTGATCTTGGATATCTGCAAACAAAACCATGTTTGAGAAGTGTCCATGCCTCTCTGCAGCCTATAGAGGAAATCCTGGCGAAGGGCTCATGGGTCTGTGCTCGGCCAAAGGGAGCTCATCCTGCTCTTCTCTTCTTCTGTGTTTGCCCTGGAGATCTCCAAAAAGAAGACCTGAAAGAACTGAAATGGGAGCTGAATTCCAGGGAAGACTGGGAGCACTGATGCACACACTTTGCAGGGGAGTGAGGATTTAGTTCAATCACCCATTGAATTTAAAAGGTGTTCAAATATTACATTAACTATAGATCCTATTTCCCGCTAGTTACAACACTTGCCGTGAGAATTTTCCAGAGGGAAGAGGAGAGAAGAAGGCTGAGTTTTATATAAAGGAAACAGACTAAAGAGTAAGAGGTGTAATTCAAAGAAAAGAAACTAAAAAACAAAACCAAGGAGGCCTTCTCTGCCATTCACTTCTCAAAATTAAAAAGGGAAGATGTGATGCACACAGGTCCTCGAGATAGCAAGATGGGTACATTGAGCCCATACACAGCCCAGCTGGCTTCACCTCTTCCCATTTACCTAGAAACCTGTCTCCCACCTTTAAAACAATTTTTTTCAAGGTATTTTCAAGACACAGAAGCAAGAGCTGGTGTCAGATACTTGCAAGTACCCAACGGATATGGTCAGAAAGAACCAACCTTCCCACGCAGCTGTTCCTGCCACAAACCACATCTGCTGCCAGTTCCCTGCCCATTCCCACTACTCTCACCAACAACTCGAAGGGTTCTGTGCACTACAGGAAAAATTTTTTTAATTAAACACTCACTCAGTAACTTGTCAGAAGCTAGGGGTGCTCGCAGCAGAGCTAACAGGAGAATTGATACCTGTCCCTGGTCATGCATTCACAGCTCACCTGCTCAGGGGAAATCCACTGTCCTCAGCGTTAAGTTGAGCACCAAACTGCGGATGAGAGCGGCCAAAATGCTTTCTCCTGCTGTGCCTGCTACACAGCAGTGACTCCCAGGGAAAGGAGAGCTGGAAATGCCAACCAGAGCAAGGTTTCCAAAAGCTCAGGGCCAACCCCTGTAGCTACACAAAAACAAGCACTTTCATTTCGCTCAACTCGAGAATAACAGATTATCTGCTCTATTCAAGCAGACCCCAGCTGCGTTTGCTCAACGCCCTGCTCCAGATGTAAGGACTGACTTCTCTCCAAAGGCTTCACATTTCCAGCCTGCTGGTTTTATGCTTTGCTCTTCACTAACCCCTTTGTCTCAAAGGACTGGATCCTCCTGCTCACAGAGGCCCAGAGAAGATGACAAATCTACCCATAAAACAGGGAAAAAAAAATTATCCAACACATCTTCTTAGTCACCTATGCAAGCACACTCACAAACGTATTGATGAACTGAATGGTACAATGTTAAACTGAGTTAAATGGTCACCAAACTCTTCTGTTCAGAACTGAACTGACCTTAATTCACTTTAGAAGAAAGTCTCAGAAAAAGATTCCTCTAATTCTGTCTTTTTAAAGAAGGGACCTCTACAAGCTGACTCTACTGAAGAGTTAATTCAGATTAGTTTCTTCAGCAGACAAGCTCTATGACTTGCACCTCCAATAAAGAGCTGCATTTCCATTTAATTATGTTTTATCAGATGACTCACATCTCCTACTTAAATTCTTAATGCACATTTTGGATCTGTTTTTGCTCCAGTGTTAGCAATGTGCAACAAGCCTATTACACAAGCACAAAGTTTAGACGGTGCAGGAAGATGGAAACACCCAAGGGTTTGCTAACTTCCTCCTCTAGTTAGCAAAGCTCAGCTCCCCAAGAGCTGAACCTGCCTCAGATTAAAGAAGAGCCTGACACTAAGCGAAGCACAGCGAGGCACCATCACCGTGAAACGCTGGAAGTCATCAGGCCCCACTATGAATTCTTTGATGCCGGACATGCAAAGTAGCAGCACCATGTACCGAGTCAAGACAGATCTGTGGGAAAGAGGTCGTAAAGTTAGTTGTAGAAAATGGCTTTAAAGTGGACGGATATAATTTGGAAAGCACTTGCTTTCCCAGTTTAAAGACTCCAAAGTGAAGCAAGAAGGAAGGGAAAGTGCATTCACAAGGAGATTCCTTTGCCTTGGTCCTGAGGGCAGAAATGGGAACAATAAAACATAAAGAGAATAAGAAGCTCCACAAACAAAGTTGAAACATCACAACAGGCACATAATTAAGGAAAATCCCAATTTAGGACTAAGCCATCTGATAGAAACTTACTTGCTGGCGATCGTTACACACTGACCTGTTAACACCGTGTTCAATTCACCCTTTTCAAGTGATTCATTAAGTGACTTCAGAGGGAGCTGCTTGGATGGCCCAGATTGACTTTATTAGCACAGATTCCTAATTGGGTATCTCTCCTGCAAGAGGTATTATTAGAACAGAAGGAGAGTAAGCAAAAAAGGCAGCAGAAATATCTATTCCCTAGTTTCCTGACATTTGTTTCCTACCTCTCTGAAAACGTTGAATACGGAATAGATCTGGGGTGAGAAGGAGGAGAGGACAGAGATGTTCATTAAGAAAATGTAAAGAAACCCTTCATTTTAGTGGAGGAAAGCGTAATGGTCCTGAATGGCATCCAAGAATCCCACTCAAAATGTCCCTCTTACAAGGACAACAAAGCTGAATTGCACCTGCTAGTCCACAAATGTTGTTCCTATTCTGACTAACACAAAGTTTATTAAATTCCAACTCTGGTGCCTTGACAGCTACAGAAATCTATGGAAGGCCTGGAGGAAAAAAACCCAACAAACCAAACCCAAAAAACCCCACAAAAATCCCTTGGCATCAGCAGATTATTGGAAGTTATAGAGCAGATGAAATGCTACCAGCATGCCCAGAACCACAACACATGTCAACAGCTACGCTCAAGCCTACTGGATTTATCTATCACTTTTCAATAGCTCTATAATAAAGTTATAGAAGAAGAAAATTAAACTGTGAAGTACCAAGTGGTTGCACTGAATCACACGCAGCACAAACGTAAGGCAAGAGGCGCTTCAAATAGAGCGGCACAAAGACAAGTTTCGAAGAACAAAGGTGTTTTCTTTCCATTCAATTATTATGCCTTTCATGACTGCCAGAAAAAAACGCTGGCATCATCTCACTGGGTAGGTTAAACAAGACGGGAGTACCTGCTATTTGAGTTAGTAAGCTAGCCAGCTGGCCTTTTTTTTTTTCTTACACAAGGGAGGGGAAAAAGGTCTAATTAGCTGAATTCATTTATTAAAAATAAAAATAAACAATGAAAGTGTTGAATACAAAGCTGTTTTAAGAGCCTGCCTAAAAATACCCCTTTTCTTATCATGACCACACTGCCAGGAAAAAAAAACACCCCACAAATAAATCTAATAACCGATGAGAAGCTCCTGGCAGAGAGTAAGGTCTGCCTATGCCATCAGGTTCTGCATATTTTTCTTTTTAAGGGAATCTCCCCTAATCACTATCATGCCTCGTTATCAATTCCCAGCAAACCGATGTAGTGCTCTTCTCCTGAGGTGGCAAATCCACAACCATCGCCTCCCTTTCCCAGCCGGCCTTGGAAGGAAGAGGCCGTGGGTCTGGGCTGTCCCACCATCTGCTCAGAAACCTGTAAGCAGAAAAGAAGAATGACCCCCGTATCATCCCTTGCCAGGGCCAGGTATGAGGTGTAGCCAAAGCAACCTGCAACAGAAAAAATGACTCCTAGATCCTTTGGGAGCAAAGATGATGAAGTGAAATTGCTAACCTCATGCTTAAAAGGCAACTCTGGAAATGGAAACGGGTCAAGCTCTTTTGCCACTACAGTTACCAGAAAGAGATTTGGCTGTAGCCAGCAGAAATGGCAGGAGCAGGACTAAATAAACACTCCTCTTGCAAACACATACCCCTCTTCCCTGGGTTACTGCCTTGGAGCTACAACTGTGAAGACTTTCCAGCTTTGGGATGCCTCATTTCTGAACTTTGCCATGTGTTTTTGCTTGCTAAGGATGCAAAAAAATATACTTTTGCACAGTCAGATCAGCAGACTCCAAGCCGCAGGTGTCGATTTTAAAGTTTTGTCTCTTTATTCTTTCAGCCTTAAAGGATCGCTAAAGACCCATCTGAAATTGGAGCATAATTATAATATTTTGACCCGCTGCTTGCCCCATCCCAAGTCACTTAATTACAGAAAGATCCTAACAATGCAGCAGTCAAAGCATTTATGAATGCTTATTTGTTTTGCCATGTACTGCTTGCTTCTTTCATGCAACCATTTTATTGCTCACTCATTTGGCCATTTAAAGACATTGCCATTCACAAAAAGGAAAGCACGTAAGATAAAGGCAACAGAAATTAGGGAGAACTGTCTATTCCAGTCAGAATACACAGGGAACAATCCTCAAAGCCAAAAGCAGTAATTAAAGGCCAACGTGAAAGGTTTCACTCAAATTTTAGGGTCACATGTGACCCCAAGAATCTGTATTTTCCTTGTAGCACGTGGCTTTCTCCATAGAAGCAGCAAATCCCCGTTTTTTCCTTTCGCTTTTGCCCAGCTCATGTTAAAGCAGCCAAAAAGCAAAAGAAAAGCAGCGGATGGAGCCAGAGGATGCTCTGGCATCTGAAAGCTCAGAGTTCGGTGCCGCAGGGAGGCAGTTGCTCAGTGCCGGTTTCTTCCCCTGTAAAACAAACCTTCCTGGGCACCCAGAGCAATCAGTGAAATGTATTCCTGCGGTATCAGCCTCCCAGAAGACGTACACGCTCAACATCATCTCACGTAGGCGACCCGAGTTAAAAAGTACGACTGGTCTCGAGTTCAGGGTTTCCACACGCAGGTGAGATTCAAGGTGAGAAGAAACACTTGGCTTCTAACCTTCAGAAAAGAGGTTTATCCAATAAAAGTTGCCAGTACTTCTAAATCTCAAGGCCAAGCAACCATTTTTTTCTTCCAGCCAAGATGCATTCAAAGAAAACACTCTACATGTGCAGCCTATTTTTACCAACACATCAAGTTTCGAAGTTCTTTAATATTATGAGACTTTGAAAATTACGAAATAAGAGCAAATAAAAGCTTACAGATTCCTACTGCTAAATGAAGTTTGCTTCAAACACACAAAATACCATTTATTAAGATGACAGCAGTTCAACCATAAGTTTGTGATGGCCATCCAAATGTTTACGATCGACAGTATACACTCTTTTTTAAGCTATCTATTTAGAGCATCACCTCAACCACACTACACCACACAACGCCAGGTCACCAATAACACACAAATTTACCAAAATTTATCTGAGCAACACCTATCGGCACTCACAACACAGTGTGGCAGCTGCACCTTCATCTCCAACGCGTGCTCAAGACAGCAGACAGGGTGAGAGCAGACCTGCCGAAGTGATCGCATGCTTCCATCACGTAATTCTGCTTTACAAAATCAAAGATTAAATGCTGCTCTACCTGTAGTTCCTTGAGCAATATTATACAAGACAGAGCAAGGGAAGGCAGCCATCCCATGGCGTAGAGAGAAAGCATCCGGATTCGAGCTCTCGTTGTAGCACTCAGTAGTTAATGCTGTGCAAGCTCCCAGTTCATTCCTTGAACAAAGCTGTATCATTTTTCTTCTGTAATTTCATGGATTAAAGGTTGCCATGCACATCAGGTAACCCGAAATAGGTCAACGTTGAGGACCTCGTCCAGTTTAAACATTTGGGAGTGAAATAAAAAGCAAGGATCACATTCTGTCAGGAAAATTCAGCCCAAATAGATTGCTAGAATGAAAAATCAGATTCCTGGGCTGCAATCGAAGCACCGGTGGTTTTAATACTCTGAATTTTCGTTCTGGTTAAAGACTAGCATCTAGAGAGATGTTCGTCCTAGAGCTACAGGACTATTTGCTATTTCCGTATTTACTGATGAAAACTAATTGCAGGTACGGCTATGAGTCCTCTTCATTTTATGTGCAGCTCAAATCAGGATTTGAAGACTATGCTAAAGTATTTTAAATCAAGCCCTTCTTTCCTTCTCCTCCAGATCACCTGGAACGAAGCACGGTTTTATTTATTCCTGGAGCATAACCAACAGATATCCAGGTGTAGCCTCAAACACCTCCCAGCAGAGCAACCCCAGCACCACCCTCGATAAGCTCCCTTTTTTCTCGACCTGTTTTAATCACGATACCCACCAGAGGGTCATTTGCACAGTAAAGGGGGCAAGAAGTTAGTGCAACAAAACTCAATGTGAGATCTTGCGGAAGGGGAAGGTGATTTTATTTTACAAAATATTTAAATAAGCTGGGTCTGGCTGCTGATACCCACAAGAACCAAGTATATCCAAGTGATCCGGTCAGGATCACTTACGTACAGCACAGAGGGTGAAAGGACGACAGCTGCCAAGTCCTCGCTATGATTCCTGGGTTGTTCTTCATTTAGAAGGACAGACTAGGTTTGGAGACATCTTTTATTTCCTCTGGCTCCTATGGTGAGATGTTTTCGCCTCAGAATTTTGCTTCCTTCTGCTGCCATGAAGTTTAGGCGGGCCTGCTGCCTATTGTCTGCATTTCCTCATTTTGAGTTTCTTAAAGTTCTTCCTGTCGGGCCAACAGGAAAAGGAATGGCATGGACACTGAGTCGCAAGCGCACCAACTTTGACCTGTTACCAGGGTGTAGGGTCTTCTGCTCACAAGACTTGATCCAAACATGCTGGCTCTTTCCATCAGTCTGTGATCTTCAACCCTACTAATCCCGGCACAAGGCCATATCACGTGGCATAATTATGCCGCAACATTACTATTGTTACTACTAGAAATATAATTTCTAATTTTTTTGGAAATACAAACTAAATAACTACAGGATGTAAACCTAACAAATACAGCGTGGCTTTTGGTTCCCATCTTTTCAAAGTTACATACCAGTGGTGAAGAGCTAAGGTGTGTGTGTGTACGCATCCTCTTTATAAAGCCTTAAGAAGCAGCAAAGACAGTACCAATATTATTTTCCCTCCTACCTAGTTTTTCAACATCCAGAATAGCAGGCTTCAATATCTTCCTTTCCATTTATGATTTCTGCAAGACTTCTGAAGGACGTTTAGGTCAAGGGTTGAAGCCAAAGCACTGCTAGCTTTTGAGACAGAGAACAGGACAAGTCAATATTGACTTTGACTCCGGTCTTCAAAGCTTCATCTTTTTCATACCATCCAGACAAAATAAGTTTGTAATTTATGTAATTAGAGTCCCTTACAAACGTTTGGATAAGCAGGATGTGAACGTGTCGCCGAGAACAAGGTCTAAAACTTGTTCGGTCATCCAGCTGCGTTCAGCCTCTCCAGATCACACAGCTCCCTTCTGTGGCAGGCTGCCCATGCCTGAAAAACACCCAGGAGAGAGAACAGCTGCGCCTGGGTCCCCGACGCCTGGACGATGACTCCGCCTGAGGCCAAGGGCAGCTGGAAGAAACCAGAGGATCCAGCCAAGGATGCCAAACACAACCCACAGGCCACCGGCCAAGAGCCTTTCAAATATTTGAAGTCTCTACAGCGATGTTTCTAGGAGAACGATCATTCTCACATCCAGCTGTGAGAGCTTTCGGGTTTGGATTGACATCCAGAATGGGTTTGCTTCTTTATCCTGCTTCTTGAAGGCTTTTGTTTTCAAACTTCTTTGTAGCAATCACATATTTCAAACATTTCTACAAGCATGCAATTGATTGTCGGTATTTCCCATGATTAGTAAAACGGGAATGGGATTATAATACAGGATACAGCATCCCAGAGCGGAGAATAAAATAGAGTCCTTATGAGTGAACTGTTCTTATTGAGAAACTGGAGCAAAAGAGGAGATGTTTGCCCCAGAAATATATATATTACAGATTGTGGTGTGTTTCTACGCTATTGAGTGTTCCTTGGATTGTTTGGGTTTGGTTTTTTTTTGTGTGTGAAAGGAAAATAAAGAAAGGAATTCTGGAAAATGAGAAATGTAGAACAGCCCAGGCCAGAAGGGACCTGGAAAGATCATCTGGTCAACATCTCGTGGGAAAGGGACCCGAGATGAGGGACCCAGCACCCTCTCCAGTTGCACCTTGAAACCTTCCAGTGACAGGTGCTCTACCATGTCCCTGGGGAGGTTGTTCCAGTGACTGTTCTCACTGTAAAAACCATCTTTCTTACACCTAGATAAAACCTTCCCTGGTGCCACGTGCACTCATTGCCCCTTGTCTTCTCCATGTAGCTCCTTGTGAAGACAGACCCTCTGTCCTCTTCCGAGCTGGGAAACCACGATGAGGTGTCCCCCGAGCCTTCCCTTCTCCAGGAACAGGAGACCCAACTCCTTCTGCCTCTCCACATAGGGCAGGTTCTCCGGCCTTTCAACCATCTCCTTTGGACCTTCTCCAGATTGTCCACATCTTTTTTGACTTGTGGGGCTCAGAACTGGACACAGCACCCAGGGCCAGCCTGACAAGTGCTGAGCAGAGTGGGATTATCCCATCTCTCTCTCTCTCTCTGCTAGTCATGCCCCTGCAGATACAGCCCAGGATCCGATTTGGCTTCAGGCTTGCTCCCTCACATGACACAAAGGAGTTCAGGATATTTGGTTGTATTTTTTTTAAATACATATTAGAAACTCTGACCCTCTCCACACACAAAAAATTCCCACCTCTACTGCGACTGGTACACTGGGAAAATTATAGCTCAAGACAAGAGCATAAATGCTGAGCATGCAAGAGACAAAGATCTGTTTAGGTCTCCAGATTGTTTCTACCCACTTAACCCCAAGAGTCTGATGAAAACACTGAAAAAATTAAAATGTGGACAGGAAGATTTCCAATGAGGAGGAGAACAAACCACACCCCACCTATATTTGACATTTTTGATCTTTCTAAATCTTACAAACATCTAAAAGCAGTTCCTTCCTTTTCCTTACCCAACATACAATTTTACCTATCACGAGGCAGCAAAAACATATAAACAAATTGCTTTTTTTTTTTTTTCTGAGCTGTTAAGCCATCAACAAGTCTCTTTTGTAGATGCTGCTTGAGAAATGTTCCTATTGAGAAACTCTCAACAGAAATACTCTGCTTGAAAAAGCAAACAGAACAGCACAACACTAGCACCAGGTCCCGCTAGCCACCTGCTTACCTTTTGTAATCATTTCCCCGGACAAATGAAATTCTCCAGAGTGCAAAAGGTGACAAAAGTTGAAAATCTTTTCTACAAGTAGGTGGAAAAGGAGAGTGTGACAAAACCAGCACATAAACCAAGGCATATGCTCTCGCGTTCAACCAAGAGATAGCCCAGATCTATGTGAAATGACACACAGCTTAGCAGGAGCAAAGGAGCTCTGCAGGGAGGGACGTAGTGAACACATCCAACACCAAAGTGTGCTATGAGCTCTTCACGTACTTTGACAACAGTAATTACTTAGAAAAACAGGATTAAAAGGAGACAACATGCTTTATGGAAGGAGTATAGGGTATTGAATGGTGGGGGGAAAGGAAGGAACAATGGAAACTCTGAAAGAGAATAGGGAGGTAAGAAAACAAACCTGGTTGGAGGAAATGAAAAGAGGGGAAAAAAAAATATTCCTCCCGCTCTATCTCAACAGTTACGTAAGGGCTGCTGCTGGAGCTCTATAAATAGGATGTTAACAGGTGTCAAACGGGGAGAATACTCCAGCAATCAACTCAAATGGGATTTTTCCATCAGGTAGTTTTTTAGCAACACTGACAGTCAGCTCTGGGTTTGTTAAAGCTGGACTTAAGTGCTAAGGCTGAGCTGAACAGGGGTAGTTTTCCCCCCGGGGCTGCAGTATCTGCCCCATCACGGGTAGCAGAGGGCAGGATTCCACATCCGGACGTAATCCGTAGCCAAAAGCAGGATCGTTACAACCCAGTCAGGAGGATGTGGTACCAGTTAGTTCAAGCCAATGATTAAAATTCAGAAATGTGAAGATATTCAGATCTTGTATTACCAAAAAAGACCCTTATCACAGAAGGAAGGAAACACATTTGAGAATTTGCCTAAAAATAGAAGATGTGGAGCCACTTCGCAAATTCACGGAGGTCTTGCACGAGGCTCGAAGGGGTCCTTGCCGCAGATCCAGATCGTGGCAGGTTTCACGGGAATAGAAACACAGACCCTGGTCTGAAAATCTGTTCCCAGCCACTGCTAGTGCTCCAGACACACTGAACACAAGCTCCTACCCGCAAGGCAGCGAGGGGCTTCGCATTCCCTCCTGAGGGATCTGAGTGGTGGGGCCAGGGGCAACCAGAACAGAAAAGGATGCCCTGAGCCTGCGGTACCCACCTCCTGGGGGGCAGCACCACAGCACCATGTGGCCCTTGAGGGCAGGGGGTGCTCTGAAAATAAGGATGGGGGGATACCCCAAACCAACTAGGAATACCCTCTCCACCCCATCACAGAACCATGGGGTGCCCCACATCCCTCCCAGTATCACAGAACTGTTGGGATGGGGATGACCTCCCCACTCCTGCGATTGTAACCTGTGGGGTACCCCCTCTCACGCACATACCAACGCTGCTAGGAGCAAGGTGGAACAGAGAAAGAACCACCTTTCCCAGGGCACAGGACTGGGCTGACGTCTCATCCAAGGACCCTCTGGGAGCCTGGACCATCCCAATGCAAAAACCTGATACGTTAGGACCGGGGGCGGGCGGGTGTCACTGTGGTTTAGCCCAGGCCCAGCCACGATCTCAGGGTCACTGGGATGGGGCTGGCCGCCCACCAGGGATCGTGGGGTACCCTGTCACCCCACACCCCGTGTCCATGGGGATGACGATGTGCTGCTTGCGTGGGGCATCCAACCACCCCCCAAAGCGCTGAGATTGCCAGGGCAGGGAGGGAAAAACCGCCACCCCCTGGGGGTCGTAGAAGGGGGGTGATCTCCCACCTTTGTGACTGTGGGTTCCCCTCAAGACCCCAAGACCTTTTGGAAAGGGGTGACCACTCCCATTCGCGACCGTGGGCTCCCGGCTCCCCCCCCACACCCCTCCCCGAGCCTTGGGGATGGCGTGACCTTCCCCCCTCCCGGGTCCACGAGGCACCCCAGCCTCCCCAAAAAAACATCCCAGAGCCGCGGGGACGTGGTAACCCCCACAACTGCGGGGTACCCACCCGCTCAGGGCCGCGGGGACGGGGGTGCCCCGATCCCCGACACCTTTGAGGCCTTGGGAACGGGATCACACCACCTCCCCGGAACCGGCCGCCACTCACCCGCCGAGCGCGGCCTGCCCGACAACTGCACGAAATGGTTGAGGAGGCCGCAGCCACCACCCGCCGCACCGGCCGGACCTTCCTTGACACCCGCCCGGGCCCCGTCCGCCGCCGACATGACCCCGGTCCGCTCCTCTCCTCAGGGAGAGCCCAGGCGGCAGCCAGCAGCAGGCCCCACCCTCCCCTCTTCGACCAATCAACGACGAGAACGAGAGGTCGCCGCGAGAACACCGTTGCTCTGCGCGTCGCCCGACTGGAAAAATAGAGCGTCGGGAGTGGGGTGGAGGATTAAAGCGTGCGGGGTTCAGGGAGAGACGCGGAGTCCCGCAGTGGAGGTGGCAGAGGCAGCGTACCTCTAACCCTCCGTGGGGACGAGGAAGCTGCGCGGGAGTTGAGTGGGGTCATGATCAACCCCACGGAGGGCCGGAACCATCCTACGCGGTCGCGTTTCCCTTCCCCCCCTCCCCGGGCCGTGACGAGTGAGGGACCAAGATGGCGGCGCCCAGCCCCGGGGCAGCGGGGGGGGCCTGGGGGAGGCCGCCCGCCGTTACCCCCCAGCAGATCCGCGACCTCATCGATGGTGGCATCGCCCCCGAGGGCGCCAGCCCCGACGGGTGAGGGGAAGCGGCGGGGGGGGGGGCCCCGCTGGCCCCGGGCCTGAGAGGGGCGGCCCGACCGTGTGGCACCGGCGGGGGGAAGGGGGGATGTGAGGAGCCCTCGAAGTTATTGGGGAGGGGGGGCACTGGGAGACGCTGAGGGACCCTGGGAGATGACAGGGGATGTTTGGGGGGTGCTGGAGAGCGCTGGAAGGTATTGGGAGTTATGGAGGAAGGCTACTGGGAAAAGGGGGTGCTGGGGTGTGCTGGGAGGGACTGGAAAGCACTGGGAGGGCAGGGGCGGGTAAGTGACCTGTGGCGTTCTGGTGTCCCCGCAGCCTGAGCGAGCTGAGCTGGCCACGTACTGGGGCTCTGTCCCAAAAAGCGTGGGGTCACACCCCAGAGGGGCACTGAGAGTCACAGGAGTTACTGGTGGGCAATGGGGAGCCTGGAAGGCACTGGGAGCGCTGGGCGGCTGAGCTCTGGGGGTATCTGGCTAAAGCCAAGCGACTGCGGTCGCCCTCGGAGGCACGGTACATCCTTGACCAAACCAACCCCAGATTTTGGGTTGCGGAGGGGTGTTGGGGGGAGGCTGAAGGGCCGCGGGTGCCAGTGCTGGGAGCCGGTGTTCCAGGTACTGGGAGCTCAGGTGTCTCCCTGACTTCAGAGATGTGTCGTGATCGTCGGTCTGGTTTCAGTGGGCTCAGAAAATAAGCTTGTCACATCAAATCCCTATCTGCCGTTGCTTTTGGTCACCGTGAATTGTTTAATGCACACTTTTGCTTGTTGCATTCTGGCCTTTTAATTGGTTTATTAGTAAAGGCATTAAAATCAGGGGTTTGGGAGCTCTGGAGAAAGGGTTCTTGTAAGGGTAAGCCTGAAGGATGAGAGGGTAGATAGTGGTCTGTGCATTCTTTAATTAATGAAATCTTTCCAGGGAAGCGCAGATGCTTCACTTGCTGACTTGCTGTTCCTTTTAGGAAGGACAAATCTGACTGGTCAGAATCAGCTAATGGATCTTCGCAAATGGATGCTCTCTCCTTGGAGTCTGCCAGCAAGGAAGCTTATTTCAGCAGAGTAGAAACATTCACCATATCCTTTCTGATGCTGAGCTTCCATCCGTCCCCCACCTTGCTTTGCTGTCACCCTTCCCATGGCTTCCCCGCAGGCTCCATCTTCTCGGAAGTTTTTCTTCTTCTTTGGCCAAATAAACCCTGGCCAAAGCTTTGCCTGGTTAACTCATAACTTGTTGAGTTTTATCCTTAACGCGAGCACCCGCTGAAGTGGGCGGGCAAACCCCACGAGCTGTCTCCTCTGGTTTGCGCCAAGTACGGCTGGACCAATGTGGAGTGCGACATGCTGAAGTGTTCCAGCTGCCAGGCCTTCCTCTGCGTCAGCCTGCAGCTCGCGTTTGACTTCAACAAGTGTACGTATGCTGGCATTCTGCGAGTACAGGGGTGGGCTGTAGGGTTTTGGGGGGTGCGTGTGCGTAAACGACTCCTGTAGTCTTGTCCTGGGTGGTGCTGGGTGTTCGATGTCTCTGAAAATAAAGTGCAAGTTGAATAAATTTCCTTTAGTTTGGGAGAACGTGGTGAAACTTCCTGCTTCTGTTGTCAGGGATGGGTTAGAATTGAATAGTTCCAGCTGAGAGGGATCTATGATGATTATCTAGTCCAACTGCCCGACCACTTTGGGGCTGACCAAAAGTTAAAGCCTAAAAGTTAAGGCCATTGTCAGTCTTTAAGAGACATTTGGACAGGGATGGGGCATCAGCCACTTCTTGAGGAAGCCTGTTCCAGTGTTTGACCACCCTCTTGGTAACGAAATGTTCCCTGATATGAAATCTGAACCTCCCCTGATGCAGCTTTGAGCCATTCCCGTGTGTCCTGTCACAGGATCCCAGGGAGAAGAGCTCAGCACGTCCCTCTCCACACCCCCTCAGGAAGCTGCAGGGAGCAATGAGGTGCCCCCTCAGCCTCCTCTTCTCCAAACCACACAAACCTCAAGTCCTCAGCCGCTCCTCACAGGACATTCCTTCCAGCCCTTCCTCCAGCTTTGTTGTCCTCCTCGGGATGCATTCAAGTCTCTCTTTTAAATCTTGTTTCCTGATTGCTCAGTCTGCCGCCCTGATCTTCCACTAAACTTCTAACGTGGGCTGTTGGTGGCTGCTGATCACCAACTCAGTCTGTACATTGTGTAATTTAATTAACTCCGCTGCCCTCTTTAAATTACTCAGACTACAGCAGTAAAGCTCCCCCGTCCTGTTGCCCTCACCAAGCTCCCAACCCAGCACCAGTTTCCTTCCCCTGCCCGCAGAACATCGCCCGCTCCTGGCGCTGTGAGGTGCAGGCAGGGAGCAGTAACAGCTCTCGTCTCTCCCTCTTTGGACAACATGGGGCTGAGAGTGTGGCAGGAACACTGGTGTCATCTCCGCTTCTCAATTTTCCTGACCACAAGTGCCTGCTCCTGTTATCTGGAAGGTAGCAGAGAGTGCAGCCCTGATGTCTGACAAATGCAGCGTGGGCTATGTGTAATGGGGAGCTCTGAACATTGACATCCGCTGTTTGTTCAGACTATCTTTTTTTAAAATAAACCTTGGCCTAATTATTCTATTGGTAATTGCAGTGGTTTAGGAAAATCTAAAATAATCAGAGGTTGGAAGAAGGGCTTGAAAAATAATTTGAAAAATAAGTGATTTGGTTCTGAAAGGTGTGAATAAGTTAAATTAAGTATCAGATTTTTTTTAATTTTTTTTTTTTTTTGTGGGGAGGGAAGCTTGATTTCCCGACATGGCTGTGATTTGGCTCCTACAGTCAGGGTGGAGGGGTCAGGCGAGTTACCTCAGGACTGGCAGCAGCCCAGGAGGTAAAACTGGCAAGAGCAGGCAGTCCCTGTGTCTGTGGTTGGTTTGAGCTGTGTTTTCACTGCACTGCCTTCGCTGCTGCAGGATCCGCTGCTCCGTGGTTGCCCGCAGGGAGGCTGGAGGTGCGGCAGCTCCTTTTGGTGGGGAGGGAGATGAATCTGAGGTGAGAGCTTCAGGCTCTGCAGCCTCGGGTGGCATCTGTCACCCGAGCCATGCTGAACAGGAGGAGCAGGGAAGCCCTTGTAGCCTGCTGCCTTCCTCTCCTGGTTTGGTTTTCCCAACCATTCCTCGAGGAGGTAACTCCACAGGGGAGTAGAAATGAGCTTTGCCTTGCAGATAAGGAGCACTGCGTGGAGCTGAAGAAGGCGTTGTGCACCGCTCATGAGAAATTCTGCTTCTGGCCTGACAGCCCCTGCCCAGGTTGGTGTCTCAGAGCCCAGCTAGTGCACATGTCTACCATTATTCCCTTTTTTCCTCCCTTTATGTCGCTGCTTTTGTCTCCCATTGTAGGAATTATGGTTTCTTTTCACATTCTCAAAGCAGGCAGTGTCATTGTAGTCCTCTCTTTCCCTCATGGGGATGATGAAGCACACAGTGGCAAAGCAACGTCTCTGAGCAGCCTCAGCAGATAAACAGCTGAGCAGTGCCTGGAGCCCCAGGCTGGGTTGTCCCCAGCCTCTCTTGATCTTTGAGTGCCTCTAGGGCAGTTAAAATGTTTTTTGGGTTGTAACTGGGAGAGAACAGGCAGGCTGGATGACACAGAATGCTCAAAGGGTGATAGATTTCATCTTCAGAGCTGCACTGCACCCCGGGGAAGGGTGGTTGCAAAGGAAAAAAGACTGTGCTTAGCTTTTCTTCCAGAAGCCAGGAGACTGTTAAGGGGAGACCTTGACTGGACTCATGCCCTCTTCCCTGTGGGGTAAGGAGAGGGTGGGAATGCTGGTAGCACAGCTCAGACCGCCCGCGTTTGCTTTCACCAGATCGCTTTGCCATGTTGCTGGTGGACGAGCCCAGAGCCCTTCTCCAGGATTTCCTGGACCGCTTTCAAAGCCTGTGTCAGCTGGAGCTGCAGCTGCCTTCCCTCAGACCAGAAGACGTGAAAAACATGGTGAGTTCCCATCTGCCCTCGAGATTGGGTGCGTTCAAGTCCCCAGCGACGATGCCAGGCATGCCTGTGCCAACCCTGACTGAAACAGTTGTGAGATTCAAACTGGAGACTCCAGCTTGCCGGGTAGAGGCAAAGCTGAGCCCTGGTGGCGTTTGTGAGCGGTCCGACATTGCCTTGGCTTTCTCCTTGGACATTCCCTGCTTGGTGGTTTCACCTGGTATTTTCGGAAGCACGTAAAAAGGGGTTTGGAAAGGCTTGTCTTGACCAACGCAGGCGCAGCTGTCACAACGATGTTGCCAGTGGGAAGTGGGCTGTAGTGTCCGGTTCCCACTCCGCACCTTTCCTGGCATGTGTTGTGTTTTCTGGTGCCTGGCAGTAGTGATTTGGGGGTCCCACAGGCTCCTTTGGGAGCCCTCCCTGGTAGCTCCCACCCCTGTTACCTCCGAGCACTCCATGAGATGCAGCAGCCTGCGGATCCCCCCCCTCTGAGTGGTCGGGATCCCACTGGAGACAGTCATTGCTCTAGGTGGGAACGGGAATTTAGGGTGCCAGAGGCTCCCCCAGAGCAGAGGTGTGGGCAGAGGCCTGTGAAGGTGGGGAAGGTCTCTCGTGCAAGGCAGTCGCGTGAGGAGGCTCAGCAGGCAGGAGGCAAGAGCGGGAGCTGCGGCACAAGAGGCTGGAGCGTAGCCACAGCCAGGAGCAAGCGTGGGATTGTCTCCTCGTAGGGACCTGGCCAGGCCCTGCTCTACTCCAGCCAAGTCTGGCTTGTTGGCCACTCGCTCACCAGGAAACAGATGGCTCTCGGCAGCGAGAAGCCGTATGGGAACCGAGGAACTCTTCAGCCATTCAGCAGAAATCGCAGAGGTGTTTTACGGTTGCCACCATGGGCTGGCTGAGCCATGAAACCCAACAGAGCCCCCCCCCGAGAAGAGACAGCATAAAGCCGATGGACATATTGTATCTTCACGTCTAACTCCCCATCTTGTCCCGCTAGCAGCAAGGTCTGGAGCTCAACTGACAGCCTTCGGGGACTCTTGTTTCTCGCTGTGCCTCAGCAACGGCCCCAGAAGCGCTCGCAGTGTGCCTGGGCACAGGCAAACGCAGCCCCTCCTGCTTCCCTGGGATCAGAGGGACGGGTGTTCAGACTCATGTGGAGCTGCGACCTGCTCTGCTGTTAACTCGTGCTAGCTCACGCACCCAGTCCTTTTGGGGAGTGAAAAAGGGATTTTTCTTCATGTGGGATGTGGTTTGTGAGTAGAAGCGGTGTATTTTATCAGGCTCTGCTGCCTTTCTCTGCCCTGCAGTCCCTGACAGAGGAGAAGATCAGCCTCCTTCTCCAGCTGATCGCGGAGGAACTGGAGCACAAAACGGAGGGAGAGAAACCGCCGATGAAGTTTGCCACGGAAATCCTGCAAGTGCACGTTCCTGCCTGCATCCTTGCTCTGTGCGGCTGGACCTGCAGGTGGGTAGTGGCGTAGGACTGATACCAAAGTGTCCGCTGCGCTTTGTGGTTGTGGTGAAACCTCTCAGAGGCTGGAGGAATGTGGATGTCCCTTGTGAAATGTTCAGTATCCCCTATTTCACTATTTTATTATCTCCAGCCGTTAAAATTGACAGGCTTCCAGAAACACCAGTGCAAAGCTACCTAATGTAAAATAGATATCTCCCTGAGATGGCAAAGTGTCTGAAACTCAGCTCATTGCTGATTTAGATGTTGAAGTCGATCCCTGAAATGTCATCCTCGGTAACGCTTTCCTTGCTCGTCAGGCCTGCGGGAAGGGAGGGAAGGTTTGCGACCTGAAGGTTTGCGGCTTCCCAAAGTGCGTGCTGGGAGCAGAACAGCCACGCTGTTTGTGCCTGAGGCAGCTTGCCGAAGGTGAAGTGATCTCTTACGGTACGGGCTGGAAAAGGGCTTACGGTGAGGAAGAGCAGAGCTGCCGCTGTGGCTGGACAGTTCGGGGCCTGACGATGGCGACGCTCTCGGCTCATAAGCCTTAACTGAGTGTGCTCCTGCTTCGTGGCAAGCGAAAATGTAACCGAGCCAGTTTAAATCAACCCTATAAATGGGGGTTAATGGATTTGTTTTACTTCTTAGCACACAAAGGTATAAAACCAGTAAGTTTGTGCCTCAGCCCAGGGGTACTGATGTCTTGAAACATGCTGACTCAGGTACCTGTGACTGTTCCTCTACTCTGCCAAATACCTGCATCTGTTCTGAAAGCTGCAGTTTTGGGGAAGGGCCCAGACTCATCCTTGACCTTCCCTCATGATTTGGCTCTGTCCCCGCAGCACTGCGTCTGGCTCCGTGCACCTCTCGGTGATCACCTGCTCCCGCTGCATGAGGAAGGTGGGACTGTGGGGCTTTCACCAGCTGGAGTCTGCGGGGCCGGAGCTGGACTCCTGTGGCCCGAGCAGCACACCTCCAGCACCCGCTGAGCGCTTACCGCTCGTGTCCACATCTCCACGCAGGATGCTCACGCGGAGCCAAGACAGTCTCCCTCCGGGCTCTGAGCAGGTATGGCCCAGCTCAGCTGGCCTGAGATGATACAGGGGCACAGAGGGGTCTGAGACTGATGTAGTTTGGGTGTCCACTGCCTTTTCGCTTGAAAGAGCCTCATTTGGGTGCTGTGTCTGTAGGCAATGTCCAACAGAAGTGGGTTGCTGCTGCCTTTGCCCCTTGCAGCTCTCTGTCCTCCCCTCCCTCAGCTGTCCTGTAGGAAGACACAAAAAGGGCCTTTCCAGCCAATATCCTGGGGCTTGTCTAACTCAGTGCTCCACATCAGCGGCTGCCTTCACCCATGTCCAGCTAAACGCATCTGAGATGTTTCTGGTGTGAAGGGAAGGTGGCGTGTCTCCTGCCAAGATGGCTGAGAAGGCTGTGGTCTCTTGTTTGAGCTGGGCAGGACCCCCCTGTCCCCTTCAGGCAGAGGACATGCTGGTGACCAGAGGAGCTCTATTAATTCCTTGCTCTTTCCCCGCTGGCAGCACGAGAAGAGCCTGTCCCCGGCCCTCTCTCATCCGCGGGGTTGGGACTCTCCCATCCCCATGGAGCGGGCTGAGTTGGAGGTGGCCAGCCCCACTCTGAGGAGCCGTCCCGTCACCCGTAGCATGGGGCAGGGGGACAACGTGGAGGTGCCATCCAGTCCTCTCCGCAGAGCCAAGCGGACGCGGCTCTGCTCTTCCAGCAGCTCGGTGAGTGATCTGGATGCAGGCGCAGGGAGAGCCTGGGTGGGGAGGAGAGGGATCCGGGCAGGATGCTCCTGATCCAGGGACTAGTCTTGTCCCTGTAGCCAGCTCAGGGCCAGTGTTTAGGCACGGAGAGGGTTTTATCATGTCACTGGAGTCTGTTTTAAACCATGCTGTCACTCTCCTCCTTCACTGTCACCTCCTCCCCTACCCAGGACACTTCTTTGAGGAGCTTCTTTGACCCCAGCTCTCAGCACCGTGACTGGTGTCCCTGGGTCAACGCAGTGGAGGGAGGGGAAGCCTCGGAGGATACCGCGACCCAGACAGAGAAGGAGCCTGCGAAGGCAGAGCCAGGCTGGCGAGTGGTACTGAACACGCTCCTCGCCACCAGAAAGTGCGACAGAGTGCCTGAGACAGAGCCTGTGGTGAGCCCGCGGGATCCCCAACCCCAAAACCGATTGTTTAACCACCACTTGCTCCAGCTTTGCCCATGACTGAAAGCCTTTGGGCAGAATCTGGGGTAGATGGGCTTTGTTCGGGCTAAATGCAAACCCAGCTGGGTGGCAAGGACCAAGCGTGCGTCTGCAGAGTCTCAGCTTCCCCTCCACCTGCGCTGGCAGCCTCTCGGCCGTGTCTCATCCATTACAACGATGGGGCTGCTATAAATAACAGCCTTTCCCGAGCGGCTCAGCGCTGCCTGAGATCCAGTTTCATTTCATGTCCCGATAGAGAGCTCCCAGCCCTCTCTGTAGACATCCTGACCACCGGCTCCTGTGGCCACCGGCCCCAGGCTGTTGGACCAGTGGGTTTGCTGAGCCAGAGGAGCAGAGCTGAGGCCGCGGCCTCCCTCCCCGAGTGGCTGTGGAGCAGCCGGTACCTGCCGCTGCCTCCTTGGACCCATGGGCCCCATTATCCACTTGGATTTCTCCTGCTGGAGAATTTTCCCCCTTGCTTTGCTGAGCTGCAGGGACTGGTGGAGCCGTCCCGCTTCAGCATTTGTCTTGGGGACTTCATGTAAGTTGTGTCCCCAACAGGCTGGTCCCTTCTGGCTGTGCCACGTGCTGGGAAAGCGCCAGCTGGTCCTGAAATAGGGCTAACGAAGAAGAGGAGCAAATTGATGTCCTGGCAGCCGATTAGGATATTTCAGATGGGGTTTTTTGCTGCAGTTTCTCCTCGGGTGCTTCATAGCCAGGTCGATGGCAGTTGCAAGTCCTGCTGCGGTGCCTTAACCTCTGGTTGTCGCTTTGCTCCCCTCTATCGCAGAGTCTCTCGGTGAAGTCCTGCAAGGTGTTCCGTATTTTCCGGCAGTGGGAGTGCATGAATTCCTCCTGAACGGGCCGCTGCCTCTGGGAACCGCCACCTGGCTGGCAGCACAAGAGGGGCATCGCGTCAGTCCAGAAGAGATCCGCTTCGCAGTTGCTCCCACGGCAGCTCCGTGCGCTGGGGAGGGGATACCCAAGGGGGCTCTGGGTCAAACGCGGCCCCCAGCGGCCGCTGGGACCCTCTCCTCCCTGACGGCCTTCCTTGAAGCCCCCCACCTTCACAATTTGCTGCCGTAGCCCTTGGCCCCAAGCGCTTCGACAGCCCCGTCCGGAGCCGGGACGTGCCGTGGGCGCGCGGGGCGATTGAGATGCGGTCACCTCGTGAGGGTGACCATCTTGGCCAGCTGTGAGCTGCCACCAGCGGCACGGGGAAGCGAGGCCAGGTGGGAATAAACATTTCACTTTTGTGTTGGGTTTTTTTTTTTTCTTACTGCTGGTGTGGCGCTTCTTCCCCGGGCAGGGTGAGCTCTGGACCTAGCACACGGCTGTTGTATCCCTCTGGATACTCATCTTTGCAGGATCTGTGTCCGACTGGCTCGCTCTCCTGTTTCCCATTCCTTGTTTCACTGTCTCCCCCACCTGATGCGGGCTTTTTGCCCCGGCCTCAGCCCCTGTACGCGCAGAGATGCCCACAGCCTCGTACCCAAATACCTGCCAGCATCTGACCTGGCAACCAACTGCCTGAAGCAGATCTACCTGGGGGCTAATGTCCTCCCTGGGGCGATAAATCGCCTGGGCCAGAGTACAAAACCCCGGAAGATGAGGGTTAGGGCTTCCCATGGCTCGAGGCCACGAAGCTGGGTGCTGGGGAGGGACTGGTCCCTGGGGAACGGGGAGAAGCAGCCAAGGAAGGCCTACCCTGATCTGTCAGCTCTGTCCTCGAGGATGTCAGGAAAGGGGCTGCGAGGACAAGCCAGGCGCAGTTGGACCTTCTCACCCCGGGTCTGGTGCAGCCCCGTGGGTGTGGGTGAAGGCACAGGGACGTGTCATTCCCTTTTTTTTTTTTTCTTTTTTTTTTTTTCTTTTGAGCAAAGGAACCCCCTTTGGAGGGGGCTTGCCTCTGTTTCCCCAGCTCTGGGATTTCTTCTGCATCTCATCTTGCCCCATCCCTTTTGGGGCATTTTCTGGCCACCCCGTTCCTCAGAAGGTGGCAGCTGCCTCGGTCAGGGCTGATCCCCACTCTCCCTGCACCCCAAAACTTGTGGGTGCACCTGCCCACCCTGGGGGGTTCCTACTGGCTTCTTGGGTGGGTGCTGGCAGGAAACCCCTGGGGAGCAGCAGGGCTGGAGTTTGGGTGGGTCCCCTTCCTTTCCTAAGAGGGTCCTAATTGCTCCTAACGAGGAGCTGCTTCACCCCAGGGCCAGGCTGGGGAGTTGGGGTGGAGATGGGGGTGTCACCCCCCACACACACACACCCTGGGTACCCCAGAAGGGTGAGGATGGGCTGGGCAGTGGGGTCTGGACCCACAGCTCCCCTTTTGTTAGGCAGATGAAATGCAACGATTTAAAAAAAATAAGATAAAATCCTGATTTTTATTCCCCCCCTCCCCCCCCCCCGTTCTCCCAGTTGTCTGGCTCTGGTCAGGGAGCATCGAGGCTGAGGAAATGGGGGACCCTCTACCCCCCAAATACAGCACCGTTCCCCTTTGTCCCCCCCCAAATTCCTCCCAGTGTAGCTCACCCGGGGTGCGGATCTGCCCCCCCCTGGGATGCGTTACCTCCTGTCCCAGCCGGACTCGGGGCTGGAGAGGCGCATTGTGGCACTAAACGGAGGAAATCACCCCCCCACACACGCATGCTTGTGGGGTGAGGTTACCTCTTCTCTCAGACTTTTTGGGGTTCATCGGCTGCGGCTCCTTCCTGTGTGAGGAGGAAACGTTGGGGCAAATTTTTTGGGGTGATGCTGGGGTCAGGAATGCGGGATGTCCGCCCCGGGTGTGGAGGTGCCACACCAGAGCCCCGCCGGCTTGAGAGACACCCATCAACACCGTCGTCACGCGCCCCGCTGTCATCTCCGGGGTGCTGGCGGGTGCCTGCTCCGTCCTGTCCGGTTGGGTAAACTGAGGCACGGGAAATGCTTTGCCGGTGTTGCACCGGAAAATCGGCACGGTGACTCGTGCCTGGCCGTTTCCCACATCCCTGTTTTGTGATCCAGTGTGGGGAGGAGTTTGGGTTCAATGGTGGCTTCCCCGGGGTGACTCTGGTTACCTCACCGTGACGTCTTGTCGGGTGGGGGACACCTGCGCTGGGCCGCCGCGCCCCGGCGGGGTCTCGAACCCGCGGATCCTCCAACACGGTTTCCCCCCACACACACACTACAACTCCCGGCGTGCCGCGGGGCGGGCGGGGCCGGCGCAGCGTTACCGGCGCAACCAATGGTGACACTAGGGGATGGTGAGGTCACTGCGGGTGACGTCAGGGGTCCAGAGAGAGGCTCCGGCAGAGGCGACCGGAGCGGGGCTCGCGGCTGAGGGAGCGCGAGGCGGCGAGGAGTCGTCGGGGGGGGGGGGGGCACCGGCGGCACCACAGGAGGAGGGCGGCGGCGACGACGACGACGACAGCGACAGAGGCGACAGCGGCGGCGACAGCAGCGGCGACAGCGGCGGCGGCGGGGGGGGGGTCCCAGCGGCTCGGAGCCCGGCGTCCCCCCCGCTCCCCTCGGTGCTGGGCGTCCCCGGTCCGCGGCGGCGGCGCTGACAGCCCGCCCGGAGCACCGGGGGCGGCCGCGGCCACCATGTCCTCCCCCAGCCCGGGCAAGAGGCGGATGGACACCGACGTGGTCAAGCTGTATCCTTCCCGCACCCCCCTAACCCCCACCCCCCCTCCTCCTCCGGCAACCCCCGGGGGCGAGTCCGCCTCCTCGGCCGGGCCTGCAGCGGGGTGGGGGGTGCGGGGGGGGCACCGGGGACCCCCCTCCGGTGCTGCTCCCCCCCCGGGCGGCAGCAGCGCCCCTGTCTGAGGCCAGGCCTAGGCCTCTCCTCAGAGCTGGGGGTTGGCCCTGCCCTCCCCGGAGCGAGGGCCCCCCTTACCGGGGGGGGAGTGTGTGTAACCCCCCCTCCTACCTTCCCTTATGGGGGGGCTTATCCCCCTCTGTGGCTTGACAGCCACCAGCGGGGTTCCCTGGGGGTGTCCCTGCAGGTCCCCGTCCCCCCCCGCCCCTTGGTGAAGGCCCCCCCGGCCTGGGTGCCCTGCACCCCCCCTTGCCTGCCCTGGCCTGCGGCCCAGCCGCCGGGGGAGGGCAAGGAAGGGGAGAACAGCTCCAGCAGCCACAGCCCAAAGAAAGGCTTTTGTGGTGTTTATTATTATTTACTCCCTGATTTCAGCCTGCGTTTCACGAAGCTTCTGGTGCCGGCTTAGGGATTTAATATTTTGGGGGGAGTGGAGGGGGGGCCCATGGGGACTGGCTCACAGCAGACCCGTGTCTGGGTGACGGGGGGGGTGGGGTGGGCAAAGAGCTCCGGGCAGCGGGGCTGGGGCCCGCAGCCCATCTCACAAGAGGTCCCGTTTATGTAACGTTCCAGGTTAGGTTAGGCTTTATTATTTTTATTTTTTTCTCCCCTTTCTGTGAAAGATCTGTTTATATTTTTTTCTCCTGATTTTTATTCTTGGCCCTTTACAGGGTGGCGAATCCTTTTTCTCTCTGTCTGGAGTGTGGGTGGCGTTGAAAAATATCATTGGGAATTTGGTCCTAGGATTGTTTTATTAATAGTTTTTGTTTACAAGGTGGCGGTGTGTGCCGAGAAAGGGTAGAAATGACAAGAGTGGCTGAAATGTTTTTCAGTTCTGTTGACTGAACGTGCCTGACCTCTCTCAGCAGGACTTGGGTCTGGTGGCTCTAACTTGGTGGTATCGAGAGGCTGAGAAATAGGTCTGATTTAGCTTCCAGAGAGAGATAAACAAACTTGGTTGGATTTTGTGGGTTTTTTTGGAGGGGGGGAGGGAGGAGGAGCAGCACCGCTCCTGTTTGTGGCAAGAAGGTGGCTTATCGAAGGAAACTTCTGTTTGACATTCAGCCCGTGCGTTTCTCTCTACAAAGCTGCTCTTCGTGTATTTTTTCACCTTGTTTTTAAGCAAATAGGAAATGACTACCGATCATGCTTGAATCGGAGCTATTTTTATCCGGGGGTTTAAAGTTACACACATGTCATACTCTGCCGAACGCCAATTGCGATCGATGGTTAATCGTACCGGGAGGAGGGTCGGGAATTCCAGCTGTTTAGTGTGTATGTGTGTGTGGGGGAAATACTATCCCTAAGAAAGATTTTCTGGAAAGAGGTCTGGGCTGGAGAGGGGCTGAGGCCCAACCTGATCCACTGCTGCTCTCCTTTCCCCTCCCCCTCTCTGTCTTTTTTTTTTTTTTCCTTCCCCTTTTTTGTTCGATTTCTAGCTGGCATCTCCAGCGATCGCAGCATTTTAGGAGACAAAGAGCAGGTTTTTCTGAAGTGGCTTCGCTCGCTCTGTATTTCTAGCAGCAGCCGGGCCATGCAGTGGTAGGTAGAAAGCCCTGAATATCTGGCATTCCTCCCGACGCTGGGTAGTTTCCGCTCTGCTCTTTTTCTCCCCCCTGACAAAAGAAACCCAAGGCTTTTCCAAAAACGAAGCTCTTGTTATCGTCAGAGCAGCTTTCCTGGTGTTTTGAGGGGTGAGGGTTAGAGCGGTCGGTCTCCTGCGGACAACAAACTTAGGAAGTTGGATGTGTCAGATGACTCTGCTCACCACTCCTCCCTCCCCAGCCTTTTTTTTGTTTGTCTGCCTGACTTGCCTCGCCTGCCCCGGGGTGAGCTGCAGCTTGCTAGGCCCAGGCTCCAGAGACGCTTCCCTGGGGAATCTTCCTCTCTGGAAGCTGATTGGAAATAAAGGTCTGATTCGAGACAGGGAATGAGGAGAGTCTTGGTGGTCACCAAAGGAGAGAGGGCTTATCTGAAGGAATGTACTTGAAGGCTGCTCCTCCCTGGGGCTTGAGGGTTTTGTTGTGTTGGTTTGGTGGGGTTTTTACCCTTTTTGCTGCCATTTT
The DNA here is from genome assembly GCF_011004875.1 of Balearica regulorum gibbericeps. Classification (NCBI taxonomy): domain Eukaryota; kingdom Metazoa; phylum Chordata; class Aves; order Gruiformes; family Gruidae; genus Balearica; species Balearica regulorum. The sequence continues at coordinate 1,661,076 of NC_046184.1, read as the reverse complement.
CATTACAGTTTCCCTTTTCAGCCCCTTTTCGTGTCTTTGATGGAGAATAATGGCATGGATTTATGGCCTGCCAAGGGCTACCTTTTTGAGTAGGGAGGGGGTGATGGCAAGAGCGAATAACACCGCTGCCTTCTCCTGCTTTGACAGGTTTAGGAGCCGAGTGTGGTCTTTTTATTATTCCTATTTTCAATCCTAACACGTCCGTGTCCTTTTGTGGATGCCTCTTTGTGAGCAGGGAAGAGGAGAGGTTGCTCAGCTCTCTGGGGCTGGCAGTGTCGGGGGGGGGGGGAAGCTCTGTGTGTGCGTGTTAATGCGTTGAACTGATGTTTAATAATCGCCTGGACGATTATGTGCTGAAACTCTGAGTCACTCATTGTTTCTCTCTTGATCGCGCTCACAATGTTGTGCAAACGCTGGGGAAGGGCCTGCAGCGGGGACCCACGCTGCCTTCCTCCCCTCTTGGGGGGAGCTGCAGCCCCCCACCACGCTTGCTGAAGTTTTCTGGGTGACCTGTGTATCTGCAGAGTGGGGGGCGCTGCCTGCACCCCACCTGCGAGCATGGCTTTGCAGAGAGACTCTCTACCCCCCAAAATACCTTGGCACCCGCTTGCCAGTGGCCCGGAAGCGTGGGGATGTCCCGTGGGTCTGCCGGGAAGCGCTCAAGCTCAAGGCCAGGCCTCTCCAGGTGGCCCCTAGCCAAGGTGCCCCCACCTTGGGGACTGCAGGGTGCCGGAGTTGGCGGTGGGGGGGGAATCCCATTCCTGGTTCCCCCCCAGCTTCGGGGCGAGTTGCCGGCCTTGGAGCTGTGTTTGCAGGGAAGAGGCCTCGGGCAGAGCTCGCAACTCCGTGGATTGGCTGCTCTGTTACTACCCGGAAACTGGGGCCGGGGCGGAGCGAGCCAGCAGCTGATGGGGTGCCCCAACCAGCGTGTTTACACCCGTGGAGGGATGTACCCCAGCACCCCGCAGCCCCCCCCACTCCAGACTGTGGGGCTGTTTGCTACCGGCTCCAACGGTTCCAAGCCGGAGTTTATTGTTCTGCGCCAGGGAGCAACCCGGACGCTCCAGGGCGAGCTGTTTGCAGCCTCCCCTTGGACGGGAGTTTATTTTGCGCTGATTTATTTTCCTCCTTTTGTGGATAGATGCTTCTGGCTGGGTTGTAGTCCCCAAGCTCTATTTTTAAGCATCAGAGCTGGAAAAGGGAAGTGTCACCCTGTTCTGTGCATGAAAAGAATTATAAATAGTGCCCAGCTTCATTTGAATCTCCCTGTTCTGACCAGTTTACAGAGCTGAAGGTTTGTAACACGTGTTGAAACTACCGGGGAGCATTACACATGGAGCATTGCACTCCTTTCTAATTTTAGGCTCGTCCTGAGTCAAGGAGAATAAAGGTACAAACCTCCTTAGTTTACCTGTGGAGTATTTTGTAATCGCAAAACTCCCCGTGTTTGCTCCGCTGCGATCGGCTGAGGCAAAGGGTAGGACACAGTTTACATTTGGGATAAATTCCTTTTTATGTTCATTACAGGCTTACACCGCACTTATCATCCTACTTGAACACCTTCCAAGAGTCGCGTTGAGCAATAGGACGGTCACGTGGCTTTGTTCTCTTTGGCCTGTCCCCAGGGGAAGAGCATGTGCACTGGAATGTCTTGTTTTGGTAGGGTTTGGTGGTGGTTTGTTGTTGTATTTTTGTTAGTTTGTTTTGGTTTGTTTTTCTTTTAAAGGATAGACATTTCTGGAAACTTTTACAAGTCAGAATATAAATTTGAAAATGTCATGCTACGCTGCTTTCTGCTCTACTTCTGGGGCTCTGTTTTAATGAGGTCTCCAGGGATGAGGGTAATCGCGTGGTGGTACTTCAAAACGCACAAAGATGTGGCAACGGCCCCGTTTCAGAACTGGGAGAGCCCCCTCCTTCCCCCAAAGCAGTCAGAAATGCTGGCACAGGTTGTGGCTTATAAGTAAAATCCAGTTAAATGCGGCTCAGGATGTATAGCGCTACCTGCCATTATGAGAACTTTACATTCGTGGATCATTCTGCCAAAAACAACTAGAGGAGAAAAATAAATAAATCATCTTTGTTACCTAAATGACAACTTTCAAGGGTATCATCTTGCTGCTTTTAGTGCTGAATGCAGCGTCTTTGCTGGCGGCTGGATTTTCCCCCCCGCCCCGAAAGGACAGGCTCTTGGCTGGAACTGTAAGTTCACTCTTCCATTGTTGCCTTGTCAGTTTGATCGCGGAGGCTATTGAAGCTCAGGCTTGTCGAACAGACCTGAAAGCGCGGTGCACCTGCTTAATCATATAATTGCGATGGTCATTGAGATGAAACTGTAGAATATGAATTTGGTTAAGACTGCTTGGAGCAGAGTGCCTGTTCTAGCTTGACATCTCGGCCCTATTTAAAATAAGAAAAAGAAAGCCTTTGTATCGCTCTGTGTTTGGGTAATTTTAACTATTTCTCCGTCTCCTTCCCTAGACTCAAAGCAATGATTTTGTTGTTCTGGATAGCATGGCAGTCATCTTCAGGATTATGCTTATGGTACCCAGTTCTTAAGACTAAACTGGCATTAGATTACTAAATGCTCGTTAAACAAATTGTGGAGGTTGTTTCTTTGTAGCAACAGTTTTTTAAAAAAAAAAAAGTGCATGCAGGATTTCAGTAAAACAAGTGGTTTGCCTTGTAAAATGGTGTCCTGCTCTCCTTTCTGCTGCTGTGTCTAGAAGGGCGTGCTTGATATTTCTTCTGTCTTTTCTAGTGAAGCTATACTGTGATCTCTTCAGGCTTGGATTTGTAGTAGGTGATTGTTTTTAAGTGTCATCACGACTATCTTACAATCCCGGCAAGCTTTTGGAAATGCGTCTTGCTGAGTGCACTCCCACGTGTTCGACATTTCTTAGCAGCGGCAGCCAATAACGTTAGCTTCGAGCATGGCTGCGAATCTTGCAAACCCTGTTAAAGTCTTAATATGTAGGATTAAGCAGAAGATACCCCCTGATGAGGCTCCGCATTGTTTCATTTGCCAGGGAAATTTTATATTTAATCTTCACATACAGCTTGCGTTTTGTCCTGATTCTGGTTATTGCTGTACACTGGTATTAAAATTATGGGTTTTTTAAAAAACATTAAAAAATATATATATTATGAAAAGCTTGTAAGCCAAGTCTTGAAGTTGCTGGACTGTTGCTTTGTTGATTCCTGAGCGGCAAGCAGAAGGAGCTGCCCTGTGTTGTGCTGCTGCCTTCCTCTCTGCAGCTCATAGAAAGCAGAGGTGTACTCTTTCAGAGTATTTTCTTACTTTGTTTTTAGAAGAACATCAGTTAAGCACGTATTTGAAGGGGTGATTAATTGCTGTCTTACCTTGTGCCTACCTGTTGTACCTGGAGCCAAGTTGAGCAGACTGTTAATTTGGAAGCCGAGGAAGTAAATCCTGCAAGGTGCTGAGTGCCTCCTTCAGCAGCTCACAGCTGGATCGCTCTGGGAGAAGGTGGTGGCGACTCGCTCCTTGGAGGCTCCGGGTTTGCTGCCTCCGTGCGAATGCTGGCACTGAGGGGGAGATGCCTGAGGACAACGGGGGCTGCCTGAGGGCGGAGGTGGTGGTTGGCAATCCTGCCCTCCTTCCGAAGGGGCTTTCACGTCTTGGGCAGGATCCCGTCCGTGCGTGGAGCCCTCTGTCCTTCCCTGTATCCTGTTGCAAGCAAAAGTGGAGGAGCGCTTAAAGAGTCCTGATAGACTTTTCTCCTTGATTATTATTTTTTTTTTTCTTCAAGTTAAAGCAGCAGGAATTGAGCTGTTAGGAGGGGAAGGGTGCATCTGAAACCACCCCAGCATAGAGCGATTGCTGGTTGCACTATAACTTAATGTTCTCGGCACCTGTTGGTACTTGGTGCCCTTCTTAAACCGTGATTTAATCAGAGTCATAACCAGGATAAACACATAACAGGTTGTTGTTAAGGCAGGCAAGTGCCCACAGTTAAAGCGACAGGCTCCTGTATGGAGTGGGTTCCTAGCCAAAGAGCTATCAGCTTTACTGCCTGCTTAAATTAGAGGTGATGCGATGCTGAGGGAGAGGTGTCTAAATTTTCTGCTTTGCTCTCCTGTTGTTCTGGATGTTATTCTGGCAGCAAAGATGAGAGATTGCTGAATAACATTTTTTATTTTTTTTTTAATATTGAATGTGAATCCCATATGTGGGTGTGCGAACAGGAGTTCAGCGTTTCATTGTGTGTCTTATTGTGTGCATTCAGCTTCCCTCCTTTCACCCCTTCCATTTCCCTGTGGATTTTGTCCATGTATTTCTGGAATAGTGAACATAGAGCATTGCTCTTTGTTTTTCTTCACCAAAATAAAGCTCGCGTGACTGAAGAATCATACGACCTTGCCATCTCTAGTTTCTACTACGTCACGCAGTCTCTGTGCCCGTGCCTGTCGATTCTAGCAGGGAGCTCGCGGATGAACTGCCCTTGCCATTAGAAAACGCCCCGTGTGATGGATCTTCTACCGCGTCCCGGGGAAATGGTCCGAGTTAGTTTTGTTGCTGGCAGAACCGTGCGGTTCTCACGCTTCCCCCCCCCCCCCCCCCCCCCCCCCCCCCCCGACTAATGTTTATTTCTTTTTCTTTCACCTTTTTGTGATGTTCAGAATTGTTTGCTCTCGCTTACTCATCACTCAGGCAATCTCTGCTTAGTCTTTGCCAGGCTCTTCCCCCTCCTGTCCCAACTTGGTCCCTTCGGCCTTATGGCCACTCACCTCTCAACGCTATCTCCTCATCTTCAGTCTTCATCTTCTTCCAGTTCCTGAGCCTCTCTGGTAATGATCTGTCTGAGATTGAGGGTGGATTTAGTCTCTTGGAAAAAAGTGATTTCGCTACCTCTTGGGCTTGCGTAGCCATTAATGATTCTCTGCAAACTGAGGCTGGTACTGGATTCAGGACTAAGACATTATTATTAATTTCTTTTTTGTTACCGTTGCAGCTTCCAAGAGCTGTCCTCTAGTCTTAAATCATTTGACTTACTCCCCAGAGCAAATTGATTCAGCCTTCCAATAGAAGCCAAATCACTCACAGTCCATTTTCTTGGCGTTAGGTGTTTCAGATCAGGTAGAGGGGTGGATCTGCCTGTATCATCTTTAAACTGGGGCAGTGGTGGTCTGTCGACCCTAATCCCTTTTAAAACTGTGAATTACAGAGCATGCCTCTACGTTCAGCGTGATCCATGCACAGGAAAGTGCAGGAGGTGGCGCAGACTTCCAGATATCAGTGACTCAGTGGGAGGAAGGGATTTTTAGGATAGCCATTTTCAATCGCTTTTCAGAGGGTCAAATGCTGTTTTCCGGAAATGATTGCATTTCGCTGGTGCGTGCTTTCCTTGGACTAAATGCTAGAAGAAAAAAGCGTAAAATATTTTCTTTGAGGTTGTACAAATAGAGTGTCTGGGTGGATTATTCTAAAATGTTTCGCACTATCTGGCTGTAGCTGGCTTTAAGGTGTTTTTTTTTTTTTTTTCTGGTGATACTCCCTTAAAAATGAATGTTTTAAATTTGCGTTAATGTTTTCATTAGGAAAAGTCTGCATTTATGACAGTTGCTGCCCTTCAGGGGAGCTTAACCCTGGAGGCATTTGTCATCCCCTGTGAAAGGTTGAGGTTAAAAGCTGACAGTTGATTGTTAGATAAATTTTGCATTATTTCCAAATTCCAGTGGGCTTTTCACCTGGCCTTGAGCACTCTCTCCTGCGAGAGCGGTGATGGGGGGACTTAGCATGTAAATTATAGATGTGCAAATCATTGCTGCCTTCCCGACTGCCTGGGTTCTCTCTGTGTAACAGCTGTTTTTTTTCTAGTCAGTCGTCTATGGACCTTCTATAATGACTGTGTTGGGACAGACTATATTCGAGCGGAGGTGAACAAGAGGGGATGAGGTGGTGGCATGCATAATGAATGAATGGTATTGAGAGAGGATGAATAGTGTCCAGTTTGCCTGCTCCTGAGCAAGGTATGACATTGAAAGGTAAGCTTAAGCGTGTTTGCATTGGAGAGACTCTGGCAGTCTCTGTAAAGTGTGAGATTTTGACTAAAATCTAACCTGATTTAGGATAGGATTAGGTACTTCGTACAGATATCACCCTGATTCACTCAGGCAAAGGTAAAAATCAGTGTGTGGTACTAAAGCAGGCCTGCGTGTCCCTGATTAACCTGCAGTGTGGTAGATTAATAGATGCAAAGTTGAAAAGATTGATAAAATATTAACTTAAGCGCTTTAGCATTTCTTGGTGGGCTGTGGTACTTCATTTTGTCTTGACAGTGGCAGAACCAGGCATGCTGGGGAGCTGCGAGGCGACGTGTCAGGGAAGGGGCAAATGTCTGATGAGACGCCCGTTCTTTTGCAGCAGAAAAGCTGGATGAGAACACAAACCCAGAGGTCTGACCGGAGCTCGAAAATAATTTTCTTCTTCAAGGTGTCTCTAGATCTAGATGTTATTTTAAAACTGTGCTGCAAAACTGTAGTTTAGGTTTTGATCACCATTGAGGACATGGTTTAAGAGTTAAAACTCATCATGGTTTTAGGGGCAGATGAAGCTGCTCCTTTAAGTCTTGCTCAGTCAACTGTAAATGGTTTGAAGCCAGATCTTTTATTTATTTTGAAAAGAACCAGGTTTCTTTTTAGATGCATTTAGAGAGGGGGGCTGTTGGCTTTTCTTAAACCCAGTATCAGCCTTGGGAGAGCTGCACTGAGAGGAACCCGGTGCTTTTGAAACCTGGAGGAACAGAACATGGTATGGAGTTGGTGACAGATGAAGTTCAAAACTTGCCTTTGCCTCCTGGCTGTTCCCAAGCTGGTTTGTATGGGGAAAGTTCCCCCCCCCCTTTTTTTTTTTTTTTTTTTCTTTTTAAGGGTGGGGAGAGGTTTTTCTCCCTGATGATACATTCAATCAAAGCATCTTCATCATGGGAAGCTGGTGGACACTAATGCTCTATTACACTCTCCTTTCCGCTGAAGGCAAATGAGACCGGTTATGTTTTTCTTCCGTCTAATACCATTAATTCAAACTCACTGACCTTCCCCATCAAATCTTCAAAGCCAACACAGCTGAATATGAATGCGTGCAGAGTAATGGTTTCACATAGCAGCAAGGCAAGTTTTAAACCATGCAATAACTGGGCTGCTTTCATGCTGAGCTCATGTTCTACGTGAGAAATGTGTCCGTGTCGATGGGACTTGGGAGCAGTCCGCCGTAGTGGTGCGTTGCAATACTTCTTGAAGGCAGCTACTTCATATTTGGCGGTTGTAGTTTGCTTGGACCAGAGTGACATGTTGTGGACTGATTTCCGCAAAAGTTTTGGTGATGGCCTTGCTTTGTAATCCTCTAATTTGTATGACAGGATTGTAAAGTAAACAAGGCTGAAATAAAGAAACAGCCCTTCTAGGAGTGAAGCACTTACACTGGAAATGTCAAATCTAACTGCGACGTGACTCAGCATGGTTATACCGACTTACTCCTCAGTGCTACCAAAGCCACCTCCTGCTTTTAAGGCTTTCAACCTAGCACAGTGTCAGTTGTCAAATGAGGGAAGCAGTGAAAATAAGGAAGCAAAATGATCAGCGTTTTGTTTAACGGGCCTGGCATCATAGGTAACTTAATACTCCTGTCCTAGGGATGAATCCATGCACAGTTACTGGGCTAAGCTTAGATCCCAAGAGGAGAATGTGGCTTTGAGAGACTGGGAGGGAGGGGAACGACACTCGGTTGAGAAGTTGAGATGTCAGAAATCAGATCCTTGTAACTCCTACCAGAGTCTGCATTCCTTGAAAGGGAAGGTATGCGAGGAGGTGTTAACTCACCCTTCTCGTGGCTGATAGGAGCGACTGCACCCTGCAAGTGAGTTTACGGCTGGTAAGCGTTCTTAAAAATTGTGGACACCGTAATGACTCCAGTGTTTTGTGTAAAGCTCCGAGGTCTTGGATTTAAACAGATTCTGGTGTGTTTGCAAGTGCTGAGAAAGTTATAAGTTGGTCATAATCCAGATTTTTTTTAATTACTTCATGGTTTCTGCCATGTTTTCTTTTGTTTGATGTTGGCAGTGTGACCAGAAGGTTGCCCTGAAAAGGTAAGTTTAAATACTTGCCTTGTTTGGATTAAGAAGGAGGAGATTTCACCAGTAAATGGCCATGCTCTGCTAACTTTGCAGAAGGCAAAAGCAGTGCATTTTACACGTGGAGAAGAGCCACAGCACTAGCAACTGGGGTGGGAGGGGAATCTTAAAACACTAGTTATGGTTAAGTGCAAGACCGAAGAAATATACTCCTGTGGCTTTAGTAAGTCGTTTAAACTGTGAACCCCACTTTAATTATTGGTCACTGCTTGAATTTCCCCAGCATAATATTGAAACTTGCATCGTACCAAATGAAACAAAAAATATTGTAAAATTGAAATGATTAGCAATAATGTACTCATAATGTTAAGCCCTTGCATCCATGAGAAGGCACTGTTTTGCATTTAAAAGCATGGCACAAATGTGCATCTGCTCTGAAATAAGAAAATTTGCTGACCCACTGAAATAAACTTGATGTTCAGTCCTGCAAAGCTTATTGACCACTGGACAATTAAACTACCTGCCCATGCTGTGTTGCTCAACTCGATTTTGCAGATTTAGAGTATAGATTGCTTAGGAGAGGGGTGTGTTTGACTATCGGCCTACATTGAAGTTAGAAGATTAGATTCTTGCATTAGGATTCATAGCGATGCTTCACATTGGTTCCTGCAAGCACACGGTTTGTGCAGATCCTCAGGTACAGTCCCTTGACTCATCTTTGCAGTGACTTCTACTTGCTCAAAATTTGTCCCTTTGCACTGACCTGCTGTAGCTTTTTAAATGTCAGTTCTCTGGAAAAAGAAAAAAAAAATCTTTCATCACTTCAGCATGATGCATTGAAAAAAAGATTCAGGGTTAAGCAAAGAAGATTTGCCTGTTGTGCCTGTTTAGTCATAGCAAGAAATGTGTTCTGTGGGGTTATTGTCCACGTGGGGATTCTAGGGAAGGCGATTTCAGGCTGTCGTGCAAAGTTGCGTGTTGGTTGTGTAAGTAGAGATTGTGTGTGAGAACAGCTTACATTGTGACTGGCTGGTTTGAGTCTGAACCAGCATCTCTGTCCTGTTAGTGCCAAAACCTTTAGTCCTGTGCTGATGAATATTGCATTTGATGTAGTTTCCTTTTTTTTTTTTTTTTTTTGGACTTCAGATTATCTGTTTGCAAGGGCTTCCTGCTCGCTGTGGCTGGGGTGCAGTGGGATTCATCAGGGTCAGGAGTTGCATTATTGTGTTGGCTTTTTTTAAAAGGGTCCTTAAATTGTCCTCTCTGCCTCTTGGTGGCTTCCAAAGTTGCAGGTTTCTTTGGTGCTACCTGAAGTTCAGTGTAATTAGGGCACTTCAGGATATTCCGCGTGCAGCTCGCTCTCGACATTTTTCTGCAGGCTTGGAAGGCACAAGAAGCGAATCTTAGGATGGGTAAACTTCATAATCCTCTGTAGGTCTTGTTTTATTTCAAATAGCAGCTGAGGATCCGTTGCTGAGCACCCAGGGAAAGGCTGCACATTCAGGTGTATGGCGCTATGATGTTGAAGGCTTTTACTCTTCCTTACAAGGCACTTCAACCAGCAGAAAAACCCCTGAAAGAAAAGTGTGTCCTGAGCTGGCAGGTTATGTGCTTCTGCTACTAAGTGTGCCTCGTCAGTGGTGTTAATTTTCTCTTGCTTGTTTTCCTTAATACCCAAAAATTGCGGTCAAGAGCGTGTAAAACACCTGGGGGGTGGGGAACAATATTCCCCTAATTCCTCAGCAAGATATATCATGGATCAGAAGCTGAAATCGCTTGGCTCGTTCAAAGCTGTTGTATATAGGTGTGAATCGGTAACTACTTTTCACCGATTGGTTCTCCTGAAGTCACCCAAAAGGCAGGAGAACTTTGCAGCGTGCACGTTCTTCTCTTAGGAACTGAATGGAGCTGACCGGGCTGCCACATGCGTCACAGAAACCCACATCAACTGTTTTTAGGTCATTACCAGACTGGACTAAATTTAGCATATGAGCCAGAAGTGTGAGGCTTTGTATCCAGCCTCCTGCCCGGTCCCTATTTCTGGGCTGTCTGCTTAGGCTGTGCCCTACAACCAGTTATACATCTGCTCAAGACAAGGAGTGAATTCCCTGGCTGCCTTTTAATCACACGGAGCAGGTACGCTGCTGAGGTTTGTTTGCAGAGTTCCTGAATAACACCAATCCTGTCTGGCTTGACAGTGGTTCCAGGTGGCCCAGAGGAGAAGCTTGGCTAGTTTTTTTGGTTGTCCGTGTATTGGTTGGCTGCCTCTGCAGCCCAAAAGCTTTGGATTGCTGAACTCTTAGTTGCTGTCGGAGAACTGCACTGGTTTGGGGAACGGGAGCAGCTCACACTCGGAGCAAAGGGGGAAGCGCTTTTCTCATTAATCTTAAAATATGTCTCAAGTAGAGAATGTTCCCACCTCCTTTCTTTCGAGCCCAGCACCTCTGCTAAAATTGTCAAGATGGCAGAGATGAGTAAAGCGGGGGGAGGGAGGGAGGGAAATAAGTCACTCTGACAGTACAAGGGAAAATTTCAAGGCTGCTGGGAGCAATGTGCTGGTTCTGCAGTTCCAAGATGCCCTTTGTTTTAACTTCCTCTCTTATTTCGGGATTCTGTTTATTTGCAGTAGGACACTGGTTAATTGGGGGGGTTTCTGTGGATTAGTAATATTGCCATCCAAAATGGCTTAAAGTGTGTCAAGTCGGCTTAATTCTGATTTATTAAAGAAGGCTGTGATAAATGTGTGTCTTTGAAACTCTTGCTGGGTCTGCTGGAGGTCACCTGTAATTCAGAGCATCTGGCGGAGGTCAGCACTAGGCTTTTTGTTCTGTAGTGGTGTAAGCTTTGGGGTTTTTTTTCCAGCTCATCTCTGAAGGAGGAGATACTTCAAACTCTGTGACAAAATCCCACTTTTCAGGCAGCTGCACTCACTAATGACTAAACTGTGTTAATTAGTTTTTAGTGCTGTTGCAGTAGTGTTCCTTTGTCCCTTCTGTAGTGGTGGTCCAAACAGATGATGTCAAGGAATCTTCTGTTTCAGCTGAATTTAAGTAATTATAAGAAAGCACTGCCTTCACTTTCCAAAGCTCAATAGCAAAGTCTAAAAGCTGGGAATAGCAGTGGTCTAACAATAGCATTTATATTGATAGTGTGCCTTGTATTATGGTGATGTATGCAAAACTCAATTACAAAGCTCAGTTTTAGATTGACTGCTTTTTTTTATTTTGATCCCCGTAACAAATTTCAGGTATTGTTATTCCTGCAGGAAACCTTGAGGCAAGCGTTCTTCCTGCAGCTATCAGAAATAGGTGGACATAAATTGGGATGGCTAATTTGTAAAACTCCCCTGGGCTCTGTCATCAGATAAATGATGTGCCTCTTGTTAGGGAGTTGAGAGGGAAGGGGGATAATTAAGCCTGAGCAGATGTGCTAGAACAAGCTCTTTGGATCAGAAGGAAAAGGGAAGGGCTGGGTGATGAGGAGCTCCTGACTCTGGCAGGTGCAAACTTGCTCCTCTGTCCTGGTTCCCTTCTCAAAGTGGATTTGGTGCTCCTGCAGGGTAGGAAGCTTCAGAGAGTTTTAAAATGGCCAGTTGTGAGAGCACCTTCCAAAACCCTTCCAGGGGAACTTCCCAGTCTCTCCCCAGCCCTTCCATCTGTATGGTTCAGAGATTGTTTCAGAGGAAACTGGCCACAGCAACCAGGACTATGTGTTCCTGTGTTTTAGCAACACCTTCTGCTGGTCATGTTATAAAAAAACCCTACTTTTATTGCCTTCCTCCGATTGTGGTGGTGTTGCTTGTGCCGGAGTGGCTTTAATGAACCCCTGCCTTCTTGCGAGATGCTGAGATCGCAGGCTTATTCGCATAGCTAGAGAAAGCCGTGACGCTTGAGAAATAGCCTGGGCGACTTGCTTCTGGTGCAGCTGCTGAGCAAAGGCCTGGTCTTCAAAACCTGGGAACCATTTAAAAAAAAAAAAAAAAAAAAGTATTTGGCATGGCTGAATGCAGCGTGGCGGGCGTCCCAGGGTGAGGGCACCCTCCGTTCTGGGCACCGGTGCCACCCCGGCTCTGCTTGGCCGCGGTTTTGTTGATGGCTGGCGAGCTCAGGCCTGCTGGTGCATTCACATCTGCAAACAAAGCCCCAAACGCTTTGTTAGGCTCCTTCCTTGGCAACTTTTCTGCTGCGTCCCTAAAGCTTGCCTTTCTGTTGCCCAAGGAAGCTCGTGTGGGGATCAGTGTTAGTCTCCAAGTATGGCTCTTTCATGTCTTCCTCTCGAACACAATGTATCTTTATACCTTAAACTTCAGGAAAATCCTGTACAGTTAATCCTTTGGGAAAGGCCAAAACCCCCTCGGAAGCGCTCGAGACTTTTAAAAATACTCGTTAGCAGGCGAGTATTTAACTTCTTGGTGCAAAAGCCAATGGTAGGAACTGGGTGCAAGAGGAATTGCTGAGACTGACAGAAGCACCAACCTGATTTCTTAAATTTCCAGGGCTGATAAAGAAGTGAACTTTTTACAGATGATTTGGTGATTAGCTGACAAAGCTGTGCCCTGTCTGCAGTTAGAGTTAGTGGCTTGATGGATGGGAAACGGCATTTATCGACCCCCTACCTAACCGTGGAAATGTGTGTCTGTCAGTATTTTCTTGAGACTGATAGGTACAGCAGAAGCTGACCTGACTTGGAATAGGTAGAAAGCTGAATGATAGACCCATCTTTATAAACTAAACCTTTAAATACAGATGGCCAAATGGATTGAACTAAATAAAGCTGAGGCAAAACCAGTTGCCTTCTGCATCTTGTCTGTTTACAGCCAGCACTGGGACTTTGGATCTCTTTATGGGATCTACTGAGGAAGCACTGAATAGGTGACAGTGCTCCATGGCTGTCATTACAGAGTAAGAATAAAGGGGATAATTGATTTAATAGCGATGACAATGGCATGATGGATTGTTGTCGGCATTTGTGTACAAAGTTGTGGCACGCAGGACGCTCCTACACCTTTTCTTTTCATGTGAACCTCATGAGGTTCAACAAGGCCAAGCGCAAGGTCCCGCACCTCGGTTGGAGCAACCCCTGGTATTAATTGAGGCTGGGGGATGAAGGATTGAGAGCAGCCCTGAGGAGAAGGGCTTGGGGGTGTTGGTGGACAAGAAGATCAACATGAGCCAGCAGTGTGTGCTCACAGCCCAGGAAGCCAACTGTGTTCTGGGCTGCATCACCAGCAGGTTGAGGGAGGGGATTCTGCCCCTCTGCTGAGACCCCCCTGCAGTTCTGCGTCCAGCTCGGGGGGTCCCCAGGACAAGAAGGACATGGAGCTGTTGGAGCAAGTCCAGAGGAGGCCACGGAGATGTTCCCAGGGCTGGAGCACCTCTGCTATGGAGACAGGCTGAGAGAGTTGGGGTTGCTTAGCCTGGAGAAGAGAAGGCTTTGAGGAGACCTTATTGTGGCCTTTCAATATATAAAGGAGGCTAATAAAGCTGGAGAGAGACTTTTTAGCAGGGCCTGTGGTGACAGGACAAGGGGTAATGGTTTTAAACTAAAAGAAGGTAGATTCAGAGTACATATGGGGAAGAACTTCTTCCCTGTGAGGGTGGTGAGGCGCTGGCACAGGTTGCCCAGAGAGGTGGTAGATGCCCCATCCCTGGAAGTGTTCAAGACCAGGTTGGATGGGGCTTTGGGCAACCTGATCTAGTGGAAGATGTCCTGTTCATTGCAGGGGGGTTGGAACTAGATGACCTTGAGAGGTCCCTTCCAACGCAAACCAGTCTGTGATTCTTTCAGCAAAATTGAACTGCAGTTTCCTGGTACGTGGGACTGTTTGGTGTTTTCACTTTATATTGCAGGTGACCTAGAAAGAAGGAAAACAGTGTCTATAAGCTTCAGCTGCTGTGTGTAACCAAGGTCTGAAAGGTGCTTGTTCCTAAATCACTTCCCCCCCACCTCCCCCTTTTGGTTTGAGAGAAAACAGTGTATGGTCTGTGTTGGAAACTGTGGTCATGGTTGTCATAACTTCACCGGTTCCGTGATTCAGATACGGAGGAAAGTCAAATCTTGCCCTGTCCTTCAGGCCATTTGTTTGAGTTTAAAAAAAAAAAACCCCGACACCAGAACCCAACATTGCGTGTAAAGTCTTGTCTGAGCTGTTCCTTTAAAACATCGTTCCTGAGATGCCTTTTAACAAAACGGAGGAGGGGAGAAGCAAATCTGATCCCTCCAGAAGTTCTGGCAGGCTCTGTCGGGATGCCTTGCTGTAGCTCAGAGAAGAGGACAAATCTGATCCTCATGGTTTTGCAAGCGATCTATAAAAGGTGTACTGCCCTCAGATTCCCCATCAGCGGTTTCAGATGTGCCCTTACAAGGTGTGGGTGCTGTATCAACAGGCTTATTAATGACAGCATTTTATTAATGAACATATTGGCGCGAGCCCCTTTGCATAGGTAAGAGGTAGACGGTCCCAAGGGCAATGCTCATCTTGATCTTTTTTCCACCCGCTAGCGAGGCAGTCTGTACATTGTGTGCTGAACCTGAGAATCAGCAGAAGAGCAGAATTTAACTTGTTCTTGAAAAAAAAAAAAAAGTATTTCTAATAAAGTGGTTTGAAAGGAACAGAAAGTCACAGGTGCCTCAGGGTATGATCCACCCTGAAACGAACACCTGTATCTGGTAGAGTATTGTGTGTTACTTCAACTTGGGCTGCTACAGGCGGTGGGAAATCTAGATTGAAGCCGCACAATGACTTTTCCCTCGTGTTACTTGAGGTCAAGGGAATTGAGCTAATCTAGTTTAATTTCCAAATTCAGTTTGTGTTTGTTTCCTACACCCATGCCATAGAAATCTCACTGGTTTCTGAGATTTGTTTTAAAGCTCGTTTCTTTGAGGACTGGCAGATAACAACCCTTCTCCTGAAAGGCTCAGAAATGCTGGAGCTTCTGGCTCAAGTTGCAAAGTATTCTGTAACAAACCAATCTCAGTTGTGCCCTCTTCTTCAGAGGGAGAAATAATTTCCAAAATGTCTGAGAGACCTTACCTCTGGTTGGTACAGTAAACACCTGGATGGGTGACAGTTCAGAACTAGGATTTTGGATATTAAGCTCAGGACATTAATTGTAAAATGTTTAAAAGTTGAAGAAGCTTCATGAGGACCGGTGCTGCTTAATTTTCACTGGCACTGTTGAGTGCTTGCTCTGAGTCTTACTCACAGTTTAAGCACAGCTTGCTCTAGCTGGCGTTTCAAATAGTTGTTGCTGTCTCAATTCTGAAGATTACGGGTTACAAAACCCTTTGTTTAAAAAAAACCCACCCAGCGCAGGTGTGACCTCAGTGAGCAAGAAATATATCATTGAGTAGTTCCATGTACTCTCGCATCTGATGGTGTGGAGTCGGAAGGAGTTCTGCAAAACAACGCTGTGCTGTAGATAGCTCAGTATCCTCAGTGTAAGACGTGCTTACGGAGCAGCTCAGTCTTTTGTTTCTGCTGTGATGTTTCAGATACTCTGCTCCACCGTTGGCTCCATTAGGTTTATAGCAAAGATCAGCAAAGCAAGTCTCTTCCATAGACCCGGTTTTAAAGCAAGCAGAGGCAATACATGTGAGTAGCTGCCTCACAGCTATCTTTCCAGTCACATTGCCAAACCCTTTTGTACTTGTTCGGCAGCCTGAGCAACTAACCGTCTTGCTCTCATCACATCTGCTTATCACATGGGCCAGTTCTTGGTGTGTTGCCAGGGGTTTTGGGCTAAACCAGCGCATCCTGGTGAGTCTCACCTCTGTTGTGCCTGGACCCAAAAAAAGAAAAAAGGAAAAATCCTGCTGAGTTATGTTCCTGGCAGGCCACGGAGAGCTGTCGTGATACGTTATCCTGATTCCAAGGGAACAAGATCCTAGACAGGAATTTAAATGTGTTTCCTCGCCCCCCCCCCCCCCCCGATGTTTTAATGGTTCAAGCTTGAGTTTGTTTTTGCGAAGCCTCTTTTAGAGAGGACTTCAGGATTTTGGTTGAAGAGACATCCCGGTGTGAAGTGTTTATTAAAACAATTCTCAGGATTCCCATATTTAACACTTTCTCAATTCAGTGTTAGGATGTAGCTCAAGCCGATGCAACATATCAGCATCCCCCAGGGTGAGTCTCTGTGGCCCACATCAGCATCCCTTGCACGCAAGATCCCAGTAAAGGGGAGCAAAGAGGATGGGGACTCTGGTTCCAGAACTGGTAACTGCTCCATGCCAAAGCATGTTAAAATTAAGCTTAAGTTCAACAGATTATAACTCTGAATTTACCAGAATGAAAATACTTGCTTTGACACTGTCTCATTGCCCCCATTAAACTCTTTATCTTGTTTAAAATCAAGAACTTAAGGTACTTCTAGATTTTTTTTTTTTTTTTCTTCCCCCTAAATAAAAACTCTTGCCAAAGCTCAGCTGCTGACCTCCTCTGCATCTGTCTGCTTTGACTACAAACATGTCACGTCCGGAGGGCTTTACAGCCTGAGGAGATGGTTGTTTGTACGTTTGGGGTTTTATGTTGCTATTGCTGAGGTGGCTTGACATGCTTGCAGTTTCTAAATGACTGTGTAGGTTTCTTGGAGTGAAAAAGTGTTGCAGTAAAGTCTACGGAAACCTAAACCAAATTTCACTTGAGGGAAAAGGCCGCATCTTAAAATAATAATGTGTCTCTAAATTAGTGAAGTATTCCAACCACGCAAACACGTGAAAAGCATTTTGCTTTTAACAGATCTGGTATGTTCTTGTGAGAGGTGTGGTGGGGCACAGCCCCTGAAACACAGTTAAATCTTAGGCTTGGTGTCAGGTCTAGCACACGTTTGGGGTGACGCTCTCAATTCTGTGGTTTTACAACCACAGTTTCGCTTTTAGAAGCATTTTGGCACTTCTTGAATCCTCACAAAGAAGAAATCAGCTGTACCCAATGCAACTGGAGAAAGAAATGATTGTATTTTCTCCTTCTGATATTTCACTTAAAAGGCACTTGAAATTTCTCGCTTGTTTGAGAAGTTTATTATTCGTACATTTAATATTCCGTTCCCACCAGTATGTACAATCACCATGGTAACAAACTTCTCTTGATGGAGGCTGTAGCAGTGCAAATATTACAGCTAGTGGTTTAGCTTAGAGACGGATGTATGGCTGTGTAAACTACTACTGCTGTCTTATTCGATGCTTCTGGATCTGACTTTGGTTTCCCCCGTGACTGACGTTGAATGTCAGCGTAGTGAATTCTGTGGCTTCTAGCTCGATGTCTGGCTGCGAGCGCGAGGTTCCCCGATTATTTCCACCTTGTTCACGCCAGGTGAACAGCTTGAATTCTTCTGGGAGGCTTGAGCATCGGGTCAGAGGAGACCAGTGCAATCGTATTGTATCGGACCTTTTCGCCCAGAGAAGCCCAGGGCCTTACGCTCCTGCATCATGGCTCTGCATGTTGTTTTCCATGCGAGTCCTTTCAGGTAGGATGCCTTCCTCAAACTACGCAGTCATTTCCAGCTAGGATCCATTTAAGGAGTTTGCTGATTGACAGTTGCTTATCATTACAGACTAATTGCACTTAAATTCTCTTGGTTTCTAGTTTGTCCTGTTTTACTGGGGTTCAAAGAAATCTCGTGCTTGTGAATGCTGTGTTTCGTTATGGTCATGCATGGGAACATCAGTTAAGCTGTATCGATCACAACTTCATTCTGACTACCTTTCATGAAGTCCAGTCCCTTCCTTTCACATTTAAAAATCTTGTGTACCAGCTTCTTCTCACCTTGACTAACCCGTCTCCCTGCCTTTCCTGAGCAGCCCTTGCATAGGTCGCAGTTTTAAGTGGTTTCAAGCTATTTCCGTCCAACGTGTTGCTCCTGGGACTGACCAGCGCCATGCGTAGCACTGAAACACAGTCATCTCGCAAGCAAAGCTCCGCTGCGATGCAAATCAGGTGTCACCCTGGGCCTATATTCTCATCCTGAATTGCGCTTGGCTAACAATGCCTGGTAAAATGAGGGCCTGATGCTTGTACGTGTTGTGTTCTTCCTTGTCTGTAGATGCAAACGAATTGCACAGTAATCAGCACCACAAAACTGGAGTTGGACTGCAGCGCTCGTTATCTGCTGTCAAAATGACACTGATTGTGTTCCCGTCTAATCTGATTGTGAAGGAGCTCTTGGTGCCACCATTGCAATTAAATGTTGACCCATGCGGTGGAAGCTTAAGAACACAGTTTTAAACAAATTTATTCTAATCTGTTTTCTCTATGGAAAAAAAAAAATAAATCTGTCTGCTATCTCTTTTTCTAAACAAGTTGAAACTTTTCAAGGGAACAGCACAGAGTTGGGGAGGGCAGTGAATTTGTTTTCTGAAGGAAAAGGGCAGTATTATTCAATCCAGAGTCGTATGACACGTACCTTGTTGCCTCCTTATGGTGGTTCCCTTGGCTTTTGGTGAGGAAAGACCAGGTTTGAAGCTGGAGTGTCCTCTTTGTAGGAAAAATGCTGACTTAATTTCTAGTTGGTTCATAGCTTGCAACTCGTAGGCGAAGTGTCTTCTGGGGAAAGCTGCTTTTCCTTCTACCTTTTCCTTATTATTCCAGTTTCTTGGCACAAACTTTAGTGGAGAGTGGCCAGTTGTAAATCCTCAAGAGCTCCAGAGTAAGCAAGCCAGACTGGAGGGGTCGCTGGAGCAGCAGTTCATTCTCCCCAAAACCCTGATTGCACTTGCGAGGTCTCTTCCAGTGGACGTGGCTGAGCTTGGAAAGTGCCTTTCGATGGGGTTGCTGGTGACGAGGGTGTTTGTCTTGGGGAAATTTGCCATCCTTGATGTGAAATTGTGAAGGGTGTGTGCAGAATAACTTAAGAATGCTCTTTCTTGTGTGATTTCTCATCTCTGTCGGTTAAAATCTGGTAGAGAAGTGGTGAGTAAGGATTTGTTTGGTTTTTTTAAGCAAAACTGCATCTTTAACAAGAAAACGCTTGTGTGCAATAAAATAAAAACTCGGCAGCCAAGTACAGGTTGTTGTTCAGTTATTCATTTGCTATTCCCTCGCTACCAGAGCATTTTGGCTGCAATCATAACCGACCGTCATCTTGCAATGAGTGAAACCACCTCTGTGTAACGCTGTCCCCGATTTACTTGTCCCAGCCGTAAGGAGGGTGGAGGCCTGGGAAAGCTGGTTGTCTTCAGAGCTTTCCGCAGCTGCCCGCAAGTGACTTGCTGTCCTCCTCCTTTACGTTGTAGGATTTAAGTGAGTTTTGTGTCTTGCGAAGCTGTAGTGTTCCTGGGCAATCCCAATTCAGACAAAGGTTTGCCCCAGGTACGTGAAGATAAACTGCAGATTGCCCCAGTGGTGTCTTCCCTTCTTGGGGTTCGTGCAGACCGCGGGGCTGTGGATACCGATGCCAGAAATCGTGCAACACAATGTCCTTGGCAAATAGCAAACGCATTTCTGTGTTTGCTAGAAAACCCCTTTGGTTGAAGCTGGAAACTGTGAGTGGTACCCTGTGGCAATGAGAATAAACTAGCTTGGGGGAAAAACCGATGGATTTTAATAATCTGAATGGGTTTAGCCTGGAGTTCTCGAAGTTTGCAACGAACAGGGTGACTAGAAAGTGCTGCCTCTTGCTGCTCGAAGAAATCACAGAGCTTTTTATTTTCTTCTTTATAACTTTTTTTTGCTTCTCTGTCCTTTCTTCTTGTGTGCTGCAGGGAAAGACAGAGAAAGTCAAGTGTGAGTAAAGGGCAGGAACTTTTACTTGGAGAAAATAAGAATAAGTATTCCTGTTGCTTAAAGCATCAAACTCCTGGTGCCGGCTGTGGTTTCACGTGTGCGACTGGCACCTCGGGTAACTTGTATCAGATAAAGACAGGGAGTTTAGAGGAGGCGAGGCAGCCCGCGAAGGCTTGGAGGCAAGGATGCGACTGAGCTGAACTTGCCATTTTGCTGCCCATGTGTCAGTGTAGCCGGTAATGCTGCTAAATCGTAGGGCTCCTTACAGATAACTGCAGGTTGTGTAAGTGCTTCTTAGAGTGGAACTTGTTCACCTTTGTAAGAAAATAAACATGCATAACCACCAGTCCCAATATTAGAGGCTATTTATGTTGCAAAATTCTGCTTGCAAATACTTTGGAAGAATTTACACCTCGAACAAGCAGAGTGGTGCTTTTTGTACCACAAGCAGCTGGAGTGGCTGCACTCACTGCCTGCAGAGCTCTTTGTGAAGGAAGAAAGTCAAGATTAATACAAATCTTATTTTTTAAACACCCTTTGTCACAAAATACGCAGAGGGTGAGTTATTTCCTCAAAGATGGGTTCTCAGCTGCTTAGGTAGCAGAGCTGGATGATTTCTTTTTTTTTTTTTTTTAAATAGTCACAGGTGTAGTCTTACCATTTTCTCTCAAATTCAGATTGTGTTCTCTGGTGAGGTCCTTTCCCTGGAAGGATAGCTGTAAACAAGTCTCCATCAGTAAGAGAAGACGTGGCAGAGATCCTTAGAAGGCAGAAACTTGCTTTCTGGTGGTGACCATCGACCTATCTGCAACTTGTATTGAGATGCATGTAGATAAATATACAACTTTATTTTCCCCTGGGGTATTTCAGCTTTCTGCTTTGTCTGCCGCTTTGGGGCAGGGTGCTCACAGCCACTAGACTTGTAAAAATATTTTTCAGTGAAATATTTTTAGCTGGAAAACTGATTTGCCCAAGCTTATAACTTATGTTAATTTTAAAGAAACTTAATGAAGGGCCTTTTTTTAAAGGCTAAATGTTTGCCAGGAAAAAAAACCACTCAACCCTGCAAACAGACTAACCATCTGTTGGCCGTGATGTTCATCTGGGATTTTGGGAGATCTGGGTGTGAAGTTGAATCCTAAGAATTTTTTTTTTTTTTTTTAATTACTGTAGGGGAGATCCAGCCCTACGGTGCTGGGTGGCCCCGCATGAGGATGAGGGAATGGGAACTCGACCCTGGAACAGGCACATCCGCAGTGGCCAGTCTGTTTCTGACTGATGGTCGGGCAGTCTCTCACTCTCCAGCTTTGAAAGGTTTTGTGTGGTTTTTTTTGTCCTAATGCAGAATGGGCAAAATGCTTTAAATCACTTTTCATTCTGACCAAAGAAACAATTTCCTACGAGCTCAACCCTGAACAATAGAGCCTTGATCTTGATAGGGGGCTGTGGATGTTACTGTAATGCTAATACGTGGCGCGGTTGGCCTTTGCGCTTCTGGCACGTTTCAGGCACTATATAGGGAGTCTATAATCAGCTGCAGAAAAATTCCCTTCTGTCTCTCTCCTAGCAACCCCTTCTGAACTGATATTTGAAAATAAGCTTGCATTCCATATCATCATCTAAATATTTTCAACACTTACTGTCATTAAAATTCTCTTAATAGTCTTGGGACTTAGATAATTTATCTTCAGGTCCTCAGGACTCCCTCCTAGTTTCTATGGTTTTAAGGTAAAGCTTTTGAACTTCTTACCTGTTAGAAACCTGACTCGTATCCAGATTTTGCTCTTTTCTCTTGACTTTTACACTGGCTATATTTGACACAAAGTCAAATTAGTATACTGAGCTGATAAAGAGATAAAAGCAGCAGGGCCATAAGTCACCTAGACTAGTAGGAGCAAGCTGAGAGTCTTGAAAGGGTTTTGGTTGTATTTTTGTTAAACATTTTAGCACGTGTGAAGTGTTACAGACTGGGTTTGTAGCTCTCTACTCCTGACCCCGTATACACGTGGTGTAGCTGTGTGCCCTGCTGTGGAAACAAGGCAGGCTGCTCATACCAGTATGAACCAGTGGATTGCCACTAGAATTGAAAACATTAAAGTCTTTATCCATTACCTGCTCATTCTCTTTCTGCAAATCTGAATAATGAAGAGTGCGCAGTGACAGACAGTGGATAGAGGAATTCGTCTTGATAGAGTAGACTTAAACAAGGTGAGGGGGTTGTGGTCTTCCCCGTAAATGCTGACTGCGTGTTTGAAGTCCCGAGCACTCGTAGGAATGCTTTCTGCACAGATTTACATCACTAGCCGACGAAAGGTGTGGATGGAAATCCTGGGCATGAACGCAGATGTCCTGGGAGAAGTGCACAGGGGCTGCTGTGAACAGTCCAGTCACCTTAATTGTGGAAATCTTGCTCCAAATTCTTGATGCTCTTTTCCTGGGGCTTCCTGAAGCGGTACTCAGTTTGCTGAAGACCAGGAGCATTTTTCCTTCCTTGGAGCCACTTTGGCTTGCTGCAGGATCCGGCACCAGGCCCTGTCTAGCTCTGAATGCAGGAGGGGAGGTTTGTGGTGCCCTAGGCACAATTGGGTTCCTTAAGTCTTGTGAGTCTTCAAACTGGCAACTCTTTTTTTTGGATCTGAGTTGATTAATTGCTGGCGTGTTTGGAATGGGATTCGTTTGGGATTTGTAAGACTTGCCTTATGGAAAAAATTTGTCTGAGCTGAGAAAATAGTTGGGTTGGAGCCTGCGTTCTTTATTCTGAGATATGTTGCCATAAGCTGTGGTAGAGCTTTCTCTGGGAACGTGGTCCGGACAGTCCTCCGAACATGTTGAATCCCTTCTGCTGTTCCCCCATGCTTCTGCCTTGTGCTGCTGGAGGATTCCATGGTACAGCTTTGTGGGCTGGACAAGCCTTGAGGTCTGCCTGGGGTTCCTGGTCTTCCAGGAGTCCCAGCTTGTGCCGTAAACATTTCCTTTTCTGAAGACTTCCTGGAGATAGAAGGAGCTTGTAGGGTGTGAAAGTTGTTCGTTCTGTAGTTGCTCTGTGCGCTTCTCCTGTTAATGCTCTCCATGATTTTGTTAGTGGTGTTTCGAGATTTCAAATTCTTGGGCATCTCTACCTTTACACAAAACTTGGTGGAGAGGGGAAAGGGAAGATAGTTCACCCCACTTGTGTTAGAAAGTGGAGGCTCACATGGAATTCACCTCATCCCCTGGAAAGAGGGCTTCCCCAGCTTCCTCAGTTCTGCTAATGCATTCCCAGAGATTTCCGCTGTGTTGATCCAAGAGCTTTATTGCTGAAATTCACTTTGTTTTCAGTATGTCCTCAAACTCTTGTATCATGTTAATAAACAACACGGTTGTTCCCAAACCTAGCATCTGCATCCCAATACGTATCCCTTTTGTGAACCTAACTCCCTTGCTGTTTGGGGGTTGTTCTTTTGTAGGAGTTTTAGGTCTTTGCCACAACAGGGAGAATAATCAAATATGGCACTGCATTGCTTGCTAATAGTTTTTTTGAACTTGGGAACTCTAGGACTGAGTCTGAGTGCAGAAAGCTCTGCTTTAATTTATGGTCAGTATTAACTTGCGGAGCCGAAGAGCGTACAAGCTGCAGCTGCTCAGAAGCTCGCTCTGAAGATCAGGCTGGGAGAGCTGGGTTTTATTATGTGGTACTTGATTTAGTCCTAAGTAAAACCATTTGTATTTAACCTGATCCGCGAAGCTGCTGTAAGTGTTAACATACTTCAGTGTTAAACGTTTCACTCTGGGGCATCATCATACATGGCGGGTTTGTGTAAGAGCCCGTTTCTGAATGTGGAATAGTTATCCATTAAATGTGCGTTTTCAAAGGAACTTAAACTCAGTTGAGCCTATATTTAAAACTTACTGTCACAATACTGGGTGACATGAAAAGATCTGGTGACGAGTGTCCCTTAACACCGGGTCTGAAGCAAGCTGCAATACCTCGGTGCTAAGCTGCTCTCCACAAACCTGTAGGGATGAAGCTTTTCCCAGAGATGCCCCTTGGCTCTTAGCAGAAAAATCACTTGCGCTAGGGGCAGTTAAGGCATCGATCTGCCCTTCGTGAGCTGCTCTTGGGTGACTGCCAGGTGCAGCGAGCTACTTGCCATTCAACTGTCGGGCAAAGCAGCTTATGCCGAACCAGGAAAACTCCTGAGCCAAAACAAACTGCTGTAAAGTTTTCTCCCTCCCCCTGAGAATGAAGGGAAGAGAATTATTGCATCCAAACTCTTTTGGAGCTGGCACTGTGGGAAAACTGTCCAATCTGGGAGTCATTGTACTTGAGGAACTGTAATAAATCCTGACGGACCCCGCAGATGGGACTTGGATCTCCTGCGTATGAGTACGCACGCAGACTGCTGGGATTGAATTGGCGCTTCTGGATACAGGAGCCACTTCTCTTAAAGCAGTTTGACTGGCCTTAAGCAGACTTCATGGATTATAATGTGCAGTTGGGGATTTGACCCAAGCTGAGAATTATTTGTTCCTCGTTGTAGGTCCCAGCCAGTTATGTTTCTGGTGGGTCAGGAGTGTTTCAGTGAGTGTGTGTGTGCCAAGGCAAACGTGGTGCCTGTTTGCTCAGTGCCGTGGCGGTGCAAGGGGTTCAGCATAACTGCTGCAAAGCGGAGAGCTTCCTGGGCAAATTTTGTGTCTTGAAAACAGAAAACCTTTTGCATCCGAGTGAAGCATCTCGGTTGTAAAAGGGGACCTGGCTTCAGTTCCTCTTAGCCTGAGCGTTTCTGCCAAGCTTGCTGCTGTGATGTTAAGGATCTTTTATTAGATATTCTGCACTGTTGCTCCCTTCGCTCACGGGGGGCAGCCTCTGTGGTGCAGAGCTGAAGCAGTCTGAAGTTCAGGTGGGAATAAACCTTTGATTTTTCTTCTGCTCTGTTTTTTGTCTGATGTTTCCCTTGTAATTCATATTAAGATTATTGATTAAAGGTAATTGCTGTAGGATATTATTCACAATCCATTAACCCAGATTTATCACAGAATTCTTCATCAAGCTTGGGTGCTGAAACATCGCTGTTAATTGTCTTAACTGAGCCTTACTTGAAATTAAGACTTCTTGCCTTTCCGTTTGTATTCCCTTCTTCCCAAAGCGCCGGCACTTTGATTCTTTCCTTTAAATGTTGGAAAATATGGTTGTTCTTTTCGCACTGTAACAGTGCCTCATAATCTCACCCTTCTGCCATCTCTCTGAAGACGCAGAGTTTTTTGGTCTTGCAAGTCAAATTAACATGAGATTGCTGTAATTTGCATTGTAGCTGTGGGAGGCCATCTGACAGCACCGAAGGCAGCCAAGGAGAATTGAATTCATCAGTACTCGCAGTTGTCAGAGCAGGGACTGACTGGGGCGAGTTCCGCTCCTCTAATCTGGGCAGGAGAGTAAACATTTAATGTGAGCGGTTGGCAAGGGTGACTTTCTGCTTTGTAACTCGTCCCCCGAGTGCTGGAGAGAGATCTCTCCAAGTCCTGGCCTCACCTCCAAGCCTTGCCCCTGCGGTTCGTATCTGTGTGCGGTGAGGCATCGGAGCTGTTAATGTTCCTGGATTTTAGCACCCCTCCACAGCCTGAATATGTTTCCAAATACATCGCTGATACGGACTCAACGTTTTCTGAAATCAGAGCTTACGCTCTGCAGAAGTAGATGGAGAACACTAAGCAACTCTTGAGAGGGAGGTATCATCTCAAGATTGCTCAATGCAGGGGGAGGGATTCTTCAGTGTGTAGAACTGGCTTTTACTAACGTCATTGTGGTGGTGTGGTCACTTAGATGTGTCAAGACACTTAAATTACATGTTGTAGGATATTTTGAATATTTGGGTTTAAACTATTTGGTTTGACTGGCTTCCTGCAAGTTACTGAGTAAATGGGTTTTGTTTCCCTGGACTAAATGTTTTCCTTTACTTGATGTATCAGTATTGAGAGCAAACACGAAGTCACAATCTTAGGAGGACTCAATGAATTTGTTGTGAAGTTTTATGGACCACAAGGAAGTAAGTATATGACCCAGCCCTTCTATAGAAACAAACTAATGGTTCATGGTGGAGAACAGTGACATGATACATTCTTCTGGAGTGGAAGAAGAGATGAGCAAATCTGAGTTGGGGGGAGAAATCAAAGGGTAGCAGTGTTTGAGGGCAGGGAGAAACACAACTGTGAGTGTTAATGCAGATGAACCACCTCCCTTGGAGCTGAGCAGAGCTGGATACTGCCTTCGAACAACTAAGCCCTCTGCTATGTCCTTCAGCACGCCTCTTGTTGATCCTTAGCTTTTCTAGACCTGGCTCATAAGTTTTGCATCAGTCATCTGAATTTTTGCAGAGTTTGTAATTAAGATGGCTTTTTGAGTGACTGGATCACAAGTCAGGTTTCCAGCATGCCTTAATTTAGTAACATCTCTAAAGGTAAGTAGATTATTCTAAAGTCTCTATTTTTAATAAGGCTCTTGTGTCTTTGTGCCGAGATCTTCTGCAGTATCAGTTCAAATCATGTATTTCTTGTCAGGCAGCACAGGAAAAAGGCTTTTACCGTAGGAGGTTTGATATGAAATCTTACCCCTTGATGGAACTAAGTATTCTTCCAAAGAGGTGTTTTGCTTCATGCTGTAGTTCTATTTATTCTCTCCTGAGTTACGAAGTGTCTAATACCTACTTTTCTTTCATTGCAGCACCATACGAAGGTGGAGTATGGAAAGTTAGAGTCGACCTTCCTGATAAATACCCTTTCAAATCCCCATCTATAGGTAACCAATAATCACTTTCAGTCAAAATTGTGTTACTGTTTATGCAGGAGTGATGTTATTGCTTGCAGCATTGTTGCAGGTGAAGTTGCACCAAGTCTCAGTGCAACCATAAGATCTTTACTTCAAGTCTGCAGAATGCTTTTACGATAGACTTCCAGATAACGCATGCCAAGCAGAGAGGAAGTTTGGTCTTTTGGCCAAAGGGCTAGGAGCTGGAAATGGGATTTGGTTTTTTAACAACACATCTATTCATGGGTACGGTGCAGGATACCACAGTGAGTGCTGGAGCCTGTTTATATAAAATGTCTTATTTGATATGGAGAGCAAAGACCACAGTGTGTGTTTGTAATCTTGGGGTAAACCTAGCTTTTGGGACCTCTTGCCCAAAAGTGGATTGAAGTGAAGGCAGGAGCTGAAGCCTCTGTCCTCTTGGACTAGGTGATGCATATGTGGAAGAACACAGGAGCAGGAACCTATCACCAGAAAAACTGCAGCTGCATAGACTGGTTCAGCTTGTTTAACCTTCGAGAGCAAATAGGAAGCTTGATAAGGAAATGTTCTTTAGACTGTATCCATCCTATCTCTGTCCTTGGGTAACAGTGATCTAGCTCAGATGTCTTCTGGTACCTAACTTTATTCCAATCACTTAAGCTTTAAATAAGATAGCCAATATTGCTTGAAAAACTGGAGCAGATGCACAAAGTTGCAACATCTCTATTCTGACTTATGGAATAAGCGGTGGGAGCTCCGTGACATGGCGCTTCTCCATCAGAAGGGTGTGCTTGTGCCTCAAGCCACCAGAGGACTCTGAAGAATGGAGAAAACAGCCCAAGGAGAACTGATGTGGAAACGTGACTATACGAGTTGGATGAGATGGGTCCCTTCCAATATCAACATCCTGATTTGGAGATGATAAGTATTGGCTGCTTTCTTAAAATAGACTCTTACGCTAAGAGTGTCTTCTATTTAAAATCTCTCTCTGGTGTGAGAAATAATCTGTCTGGTTCCAAATGTGAACCGTGCCTTTTGGGAAAGAACGGCGCTGTTTTTATGCTGTCCTTTACCTTTTTTTTTTTTTTTCCTGTTGAAACCTTGACCGAACCACAGAAATGTGCACGTGGCTGAGTAACAATGCAGTATTGCTGCAGCTACGTGAACCCTTTTCTCCTTCCTCTTGAGTCAGCCCTGAAACTTGCTATAAACCTCTTAGGTTAGAGGCTGTTTACGAGATGCACAGTATGTTATTTGGTGCTCATCGTTTTTTCCTTCTCAAGTGACACAAACTGATGCAGATCAGGGTATTGTCATGTTGGCGATCTTAAAAGTGGACTGATGAAAGACAACTCTCAGCATACAAACCATAATTTCCTTGATGTTAATTGCTTTGGTGCTAGTCTACTCAAGATTATTTTTCTCTATATATATATTCTTCCTTTGTGTATCAGAAATCAAGTTTGCTGGTTTAAAGCAAAACCAAACTTTCTCCAGTAGCCTGTGAAGCCAGTGCAGCTAAACGTTGGCCAGGCTCTTGTATATTCGTAGTGGTGGTGGTTTAGGCTCCGGTTAGTTGTGTGGAAGATGGTAGGTTTGACCTTTTGGTGATTTTGCTTTGAGGCTGTTTAGTGCTGGTTGGGATAGGTGAGAGTAAAAGGCAGCCTGGGATCAGAGTTGGCCCAGCTGCATTTTCGGAACTGACACCACCAGGATGGCCTTTCTGCTTCTGAACTTGGGGTGGGTGGGTGTGCAGGGAGTTGTTTTCTGCTCAAATCACTGAATTGTTTTGTCCCTTCTAATGTTGCTTTTGCCGTCTTCCTTTTAGCACAGCACCTTTCCATTCCATCAGCTTGCTTATACCTACTGTGTGGCGCCTGTTTTATTCCAGACTCATCAGACCTTCTAGCATGCTTCCCTTGCCCTACGAGTCTCTGCTGGAGTGGCTGAAAAACCACCTCTTCTCTCGCTGAGTTCCCCAAAAGGCTGGCTTTTGCTCTACGGCCTGCCTTGCTGTCTGTTGGGCTGCTGGAAGTGCAGGTTACCTCCCGGGCAAAGCAGTGCACAGCTGAGGTTTCAGGTTGAATAAACAGTCAATGCTAGACGAGAGCTGGCTTAGCAAAGCAGGGCTCGGCTCTGCTGCGGGGAGGAAAGAGCTGAGGAGTGGAAGCGCCAAGGGGAGCGCTAGGACCCGGGGAAACTCCCAAACATCTGCAGGAAGAAGTTTGTTTTTCTTTGTCTGGTTCCCATTTCTGCTGCCCCAGCTTATCTGGACAGCCAGGGCTGAGTGACGTCTTGGCCCTTTCCTCTGGGCCAGCCCGATCTCCGCACCGCTGTTCTCGGAGGCAGACTTGGTGTGCGGTGCCTGATATCGCTGGTTTGGGCATTACAGATAGCTCCGGAGCAAGCCTTCGTCCCAGCTGAACCGGGAATGTTCAGAAGCCTGTAAATGAAACCAGATCCTGTTCTTTCCCAGGTCTGTCTGTTCCAGTGAGCACGGGTGTCCTAACCCAGCAGTCCTCAGCCAGCTTGAACTCTGGATAACACAGGGGTAGGAATTAGTAGGGAAGAAATTTGCCATGGCAATCTCTGATCTATAAAGAGGTGGACGTGAAGGATTTCAGAGATGGTGGAGCCTGTGAATGGACATAAGGTCATCTAGAGCACATGTGTAGCTTGTTTGCAGCCCTTCTGTTCTCAGCACTGCATAGCTCCCACTGTGTTGATGACATGCAGAGTTCAAATTGTGTAAGTCACTGGCTTGTATAAAATATAGAATCCAGCAGTTTCTTTTCCTTTAATAAATTACACTTTTATGCTGAAGCTTAACACCAAAATGCTGTTCTTGCAGCTTTCCTTGTTCCTCTAGTACTGTAGGCGAAAATTTTCTTTCCATCTTAGAAAATCTTAATGCAGTCTTGAACATGGCATGGGCTTTTTGCAGCACATAACATGATGGCTTGAAGCATATCCATGCGTTCTAGAAAGCCGCTTCTGAAAAATGACTGCTAATAGTTGCTTTATAATCTGTTCAAATTGCTTTTATCCCAGCATGGCTCTGAGTATAAGGTACGTGAAAACTTGGTGTTCTCCTCTAAAGTGCGACTGACAAACTTGAAAAGGTTTTTAAGGTGGGTTCCAGATTTGTCATCTGAAAGGTGTGGACCTTTTTGTAAACCTTAAATGATTGATGGTCCTCTTTGCCTTTGAGGGTCTCGAGCAGAAGCCTTCGCTCCGTATGGTGGCTCTTCTGCCACATCTTTGCTCCCTTGTCCCATCCACAGCTCCCTTCTCAAATATGCGTGGCATTTATTTCCCGCCCTTCTCAGGTTGTTAATTATTGCTGTAGTCTATTAAATGATGCCGCCCCAGGGACAGTGTTTGCCTGACAATGCAGGTAATACCTCTGCTTAAAGACCTAAACCGTCCTGGGATCTATGTGAAAAGAGCAGTTCCCAGGAGAGCTTCCAGTGTTTCATCGTGTCCTGCAGTACCTTTCCGGTATTTCTGGCACTGCCTGTTCCTTGCTTGGTTTTTGCTGTGTGTTCGGACAGATCCCATATTGGTGCAGGATGATTTTTCCTAACAAAAGCTCTGTAACATACAGTAAAAAGGGAAACGCGCATCCTAGAAGAACACGAATCTAAATAGAGCCAGATGTAGGGCTGTCATGTTGGCTCTGGGCTTGAGTGCTTCCATTGAGATGAACTAACTCCACTCATGATCCCTAAATATCCAGATCTTCAGACTTGAAACAAACCTGAACTTGAGCAGTTTGTTAGAACAAAACCAACTCCTGAAGAATACCCAGTTGCTTTCTGAAGCTAGTGAATGCTGCTGCTCTTAATGCTTTTGTCAATTAATGTAAATAACCCTGCGTGCTTATAAGGACCCGAAGCGCTCCGCTGCTAGAAGTTTAGTTCCATTTTTGCTTTCTCCTAGACAATAAGTTTTGAGCTGTGTATAATTTCAGTAACCCTGCTGGCACTGCTCCGCTACTTTTCCCTTCCCTCTGGGATTTAATATCTTCAGGGGAACTTTCTGCCTGGTCTGTTCCTGCTTTTTCAAAGGGGAGTTGTGAAGTACTTGAAGTACTGTTTTGAGCTCCCGAGTCATGAGAACACTTTGTGTAAATTCTGTGTGTTTTTAATCAGTCCATACGCCTGCCAAGAGCCGGAGATTAATGCTCTTTGATGCCATAAACATAGGAGGAAGCGCAGAGTGTGAATGTCCTGCCCTGCTTTAGGTGATAGGAGCACTAGAAACATGTGAACCTGGGAGCCTGAGCTCTTACCTGGAAGCACTGTGGCATTTATTTTATGGCTAAAATCTGCAGAAATATTAGGCTGGCACTGAGTCACCCTGGTTTCTTAATAATCAAATGTCACAGCTGCAAAGTTTGCGTACAATTTGCTCAGAGCCTCAATTTCTCAAATAACTTCTGTATATTTATACACAGTTCTCATTTTCCTTCCATCTTCGGCCCAGTTATCTGCAGATATCTTGCGTTTATATTTCACCTTTCTCCTAAGTGTGTTGTAAAACAAAATATGTATGTACACACATGGAAGTGTGTGTGTATATGTGTATGTATATAACGAGACATTGTGGCAGCCAGTACAGGAATGAAGCAGTGTTTAGCTCCAGCCAGGATTTAACAGATCTCTCCTGGCCTGTGCTTAATTTTTCTTTTTAACTGCAGCTGCTATTTTTACTTTCAGCTCCTCTCTGGATTGCCTTACATTTTGCTACTTAGAATTTCATGAGTCACTTATCGCTTGTGACCATTCGGAGCTTGCTCTTCCCTGTGCGTGTTGATCCTTATTCTGACCTATAAGCGATGTGAAAATGCTTGTTCTTTCAAATACGCTTAGCTTTGTCTAAGGGGAAAGACGAGACACCTAAAGGTAATTTGTATCCCTGTCTCCACTCCGGTCTGACGCACAACTGTGCACCCTCTGCAGCTTCCCTGCTACAATCGGAGAATGGGAACAGACTGACAAAATGGGGTAGGTGTTTTCAGCCTGACTTGGCACAGATTTGCTGCCGTCTGTGCCAGTCTCTGAAGCCTGGGCATCAGGTGGTGGTACACCTAAGCGATGAGATGAACTTACACTGGGCAATTGCTTTGTGTTAGCTCTGCATGGTTTTTTTTCCAGAAATTGCTGCTCTTAGCACCAGTCTGTGAGCTTGTGGATACTGCTTTTCCGTTTCTAAGAATGGAGCACTCAGCGATTCACTCTGAGCAGGCAGTCCAGAGTTTATAGCTCTGTCACTATTTTCCATCAGTTACAGCCATATTTTTCTGTCCCGATCTTTTCCTCGTGAAGCTGCTGCAGAATTATTTATGGTATTGTTTTGAAAAGCTACTAGAATTTGAGTATGGTAATATAAACTGTTCTGCTTGTGCTGTTAGCAAGCTGACGTTACACAGCACCTCCCGCCACCACCGTGCAGTGAATGCCTCCGTGGTGAGGGCACGGTGTTATATTTGACTTTGTGGTTAGTGCTCTGAATGGGTTCCTAACCTCCAAATTTCATTAAAAAAAAAAAAAAAAAATCTTTTCCTTTGCCAGTGAGACTTATTGACCTGAGAGTTGCAGACAAGGTACGCACCTCCAAGGTGGGCAGATCCTGCGCCCTTCAAATGGGGAACAGCCACGCGCTAAACCAGTTGTCCCAGTCTGCAGAGGGGAATGGGTACTGGGTTGAGAACTGGGGCAGAGATCTTGCTCTTGTGCCCTCTCCCCCATCTCCTACCACGGTTTCTCAACCGGTGGTGCGTGGCGGGCTCGTGATCAGTTACACAAGAAGGTAGTCCATGACGTGAGTGCAATGTGGGGTTTTTTTTTTAAATAAAAAAAATAAATGCATGTTCCCTTGCAGGCTTTTGGGTGTTTGAGGAGGGTGAAGTATTAAACTTTAAGTTTAGACTAATCTTATCTGGCCGTTTGGCAACAGTACGCAAGGACTTGGGAGATCTTTTTTCCATTAGGTATGTTGTCCAGTGGTTAAAAAAAGCAGAGGAAAAACACTGCTCTTGACCTCTCTGTGCCATACATAAGCTCTTCTGTGTGCTGATTTCTGTGCGCATCGTTCTGCCCCGAGCCTTGGGTGGTCACCCAAGCCACGTTGATTTGTTGAGGTATTTAAAATTCATTGCGTCCTGCTTCAGAGAGACCGTGACCGCCTTCCCACCTCACTAGTCTGAATGGTTTCCTGACTTGGCCTTAATCTCTCATTAAAAGTAAAACTTTGAGGCTTGTTGGTCTTGCTGCACTGAAAAGTCAGGAGCAGTTACATACACTTGTCTTGTTGGCTCTTTGTTTGGCACCACCATGGTACACAGATCTGAATCTGCTGTCACAGTTGTTCAAGCAGAGAAGTGTCCAGCTGGCCTTATTTTATGAGCAAAGAGAGCCGACACGTGGGCAAGCAGTGGCGAGTTTGGGATGGGTAAGTGGATATGAACTCGCTCTGCTCTGGCACGTTCCCCAGAGCCGCTGGGAAGTCCTCTTACAGTTATCGCTGGTGTGGTCAGGCCGTGCAGCTGACTCCCTGCCGTGCAAGATGACGGGAGGCTGGGATGTGCTGTGTTTGCTGACACGCTGCTTTTACTCCTTCCCCTGTGCTTCAGCAAGGCTCACAGCACCAGCGTTGCTTTAAGGAGCTGCACTGCAGAGGAAAAAAAAAAAAAAAAAACCAAAAAAAAGGTCTTTTGGGGACCTTTCACCTAACCTACCAGCTAAGCTGCTGTACTTTGAGCTCAGATAAGCAACAGGCCAGGTTTTGAAGCACCGCTTGTTGGATTGCAGCCGGTTCCTGACTTGGATGAGAAGCACCAAGGGGTCCAGGAAGCTTTCTGCTGCTGTGGGCCAGCGTTGTGCAGCTGGAGCTGCAGAAAGAGCGAGGAGGTGGTTTCCAGCCCAGGTTTCTGATCCCTCTTATCTCCAAGTTTTGAGTCCATCCTGCCTGAGTAGTAGATGAGCAACCCGGTCTAGCGGAGGATGTCCCTGCCTATGGTAGGGGCGTTGGAACTAGATGATCTTTAAGGTCCCTTCTAACCCAAACCATTCTGTCATTCTCTGGGGGCTGTACCAAGGTAGGGGACCCTTTCTAAATCACAGTCCAGCCCTATAGATATAGTGATAGGGGAGCAATTGATGCAGAACAGCCTCTTGCAGGAGCTTTTTACCTAATGGCTCCACAGGACAACGAGGTGCCTTGGGTGTCCTCAGCATTCCCCAAGTTATCCAGGTATTTGGGCTCTGCTTCTTGGAGGAGAACTTGCCGGCCAAGCAGCTCACGACAGCACGTTGGTTCTGGCAGCGCCTTCTAGCCATTTCCTGGGAGCTTTCCTCTGGAGTTGAGAGAGGTGTTGACATCAACGTCAGTCTGAATTCCTCCCTGTTTCTCCACTGCGGTTTTGCTGACCTGGAGAGCGTGTTCAGCTATCGTCCAGCCACGGGGTCCAATCCTCAGCGTGACCGCTTCACCCCAGTTCAGTGCCCTGGATGTTCAGACCCATCTACAGTTGGTGTGCGAACGCGGTGAGAGAACTTCATTTCGTACTGGAATATGTCCAACTGCTGGAGCTTTGTGAATATTCCTGTGTTTGCAGCATCCAGGAAGATTGACAGCCTTTCAGTTAGCTGATTTTTAATTTAAAAATGCACTTCTCTTCAAAGATTTTTGTCAACCCAAGGAGTGATCACTCCAGGGCTATTGCTGAAATACCAGTGTTTTTGAAGGTCAGCGTCTGTATATTGGTCTCACCGTCTTCCAGTCTCAGAAAAGATGTGTCCCTTTCTGTTGTGTAACTCCTTTGTGGATGTACAGGGTTGTTTCTATTATCACCCAAAGGCTTTTTGTCCGTACAGATCTTATGTAGTCCTGCTTTACCTTCAAATGCGATCCTGGATCTTGATCTCTCTGCATGGAAAGGGTGGACAGCAGCCGCTCTGCTGCTCAAATTCCTCCTGAGCGTTGGCTTTCCCAGGGTTCAGTGTAAATATTGCTTTAGACTGTTAAATTAAGTGTTTACAGCTAGGTTCAGCACACAGAATCACAACTGCTCAGGCTGTGACCTCAGCTTCATGCTCCAGGCTGTGGTGAGAACCCAAACCCTTGGCACTCTTCATGGAGTGCTCACCTGGAATTCTGTGCGGTGTATTGACTGCGGTGTGCTGTGTTCAAGACTACGGCAGTAAACCTGCCCCAGTGTTTATGCTGGCTTGGGAGTGTTGGTTTGTATTTTTTTTTTTTTACTCCTGGCTTCCTGTTTAAATTGGAATTTCTTTTTTTACATGGATATTTGTGCTTGCTTTGTCTTTTGTATTTGTAAAAAATAAATACAGAGCAAGTCAGTATTATTGGAATAATGTTAGCGCTTTATCACTGCAGGTGACTTTACATTTCAAATAAAGGAGGAGATAATAGTTTGAGCTTATTTCTGGCTCAGGAAAAAGAAAGATATGAACAGAACTGCTCTTGGCCTGAGCAGTTTGTGTCAGTAGGAGAATGAAGCTGGGAGAGTTTTGAAGAGTTGCAGGAAGATATGGCAACAGCCTAGGAAATAAGGAGTGCAGGGAGAGGACATTCGCATTCTTTCTTGAAGAACAACTGTTTCATTTGCAAAGCTTGAGACCAAGGACAGTGTGAAAGAAGGGATTGTTCCTTGCCTGGGTGAATGCGGAGATGACAGAGAATTACAAATCTCTAGCACAGGAGCTGCTTGAGCGGACAACCTCATCTCGTCTCCCTGGATATCGAGTGTGGCTTAAATGCTGAAGTATGTGAATGAAGAGTTGACCAAAACCTCACAGGTGACTTTGCAGCACAGCCTTGCCTCACCAGCTGCAGGTAGCTGTGGTAGAAGGTACTAGGAAATAGGTGAGATGATCAGAAAACCAAAATGGGAGAGGGCGGAGGGTTGTCTGCGTCTAGCTGGGTTAGAGCCGGTCTGTGTCCCAGATACAAGAACAAAGTGTTTAATTCAGCAGGTCTACACATCACCCTCCTATTCTTGTTACCTGGTGTCTTCCCCAATCCTCTTCTGTTCTGCTTTATCAGAAACTTAACTTCCCCCCTTCCCCAAGAGAGAGACAGGATTTAGAATCAGGATCGGTGCTTGCTGCGGCTCTCCAGTGCTGGCATAATGGATCCATGACCTGATTTAAACCTGCCAGAGCTGCCATAACGTAAATATTTGATGGCACTACGGCTTCCCTTTTTAAGTCTGCTTCAGTTTTTCAAGCTAAATCGTGGCAAAGTATTCCTGAAAGACACTTGTTAGCATGGAGTTGTTTATGCAGTTCTCGGTTCTTCTTTTAGAGATTGTTCTGGCTTCGGGCATCGTTTCAGCCTTGCGTTGTATTTATGCAAAATCCGAGCAGTACAAGCAAACATGAAATTATATTTGTGTCATAATACATGGAAAGAAAGGGAGTTGAATCCATATGCCAGCTCTTAGCCCAGATGGAAACCATGCTGTCATTCAAATCGCGATCGCTCCTTGTTTGGGCAGAGATGGTACATCGGCGTTACTGCAGTGTCTCGCCTGGAGTGGCTGGATAAAGGTGGGGAAGGTGGAGAATTTGCTGCATGGTAAACTGTGACGTGTTTCTACACTTCATGAGCTGCTCCGGAGAGAAAACCTCTGTGTGTTTTGAGGTCTGGAAGGAGTTTTTAAAATGGATTGAGTCAATATCCCAGGCCTAAATTTCTTACTGTTTTTATAAATGTGGACCTTTGTCAGAAGGAATAATTGCTGTTAGGTAAAGTAGATTTCTGTTTGTTGCAGAAAGGTGCGATTCCCTTTTGTGTGATTCCCTTGTTTGTAGGGTTTTACAAGCTGTGGGATGGTGGTACAACAGAGGAAAGAAGATTTTATTTTTAAGTTCTGAAAAAAAAGCAGTGCTGAGATCTGGAAGCAGCTTAACCTGGCACTAAAACAAGGGTTGCAGCAGCCCTACTGGGCCAGACCCCAAATGATTCGGCCAAGCCAGCAGAAGCATATAGGAATACTCAATCCATTTAGCGCTGAAATAATTGGAAAACCCAGTTTCTTATCCCTGTTCCGTGTCCATTCTGCTTTGGGAACATGTCACATACCTGGGTATTTGGGTTCCGCCAAGGGAAAGGGAAGGGAAGAATTTGGAAGCTGGATTCTGCATCCACTCACAGCCACGGTCCGAAACACTTAACTTTGTTTTTGGGGTGGATGTGCTTTACTTCTACGCAGGCCATGGTGCCAAGTATGGTGTGTTATAATTCCTTTAATATTTTCATTTTATAAACTCTATTTGTAGGAGAAGAGGGGAGTGTTTTTGAAATGCCATCTGTCTTGAGGTTAAAGCAGGCAGCTGGAAAACACGGCTTAGCTCTAGCTTCTGCTATCAGCTGCAGTCTTGAAAGTGTGAAGCATCTTCTACCGTGATGTCATAAGTCTTGAAACCACAGGATTTTTTTTTTAAACAATTTAATTTGCAAGTTGGAACAAAAAAAGCACTGTCAAATCTAGAAGTCTGGAATGTGGACAAAGCCACGACGAGCTTTCTCATTCTAGACCTTGCATCAGAGCTGTTTTCTCCTAGAGCAGACCAGAGGTACCAACTGATGAATTAATTGCTGTGTTGTTGCAAAACTTGAAATATTAGCTCTCTGCAGCAGTTGCTGCCCCTGAATGGCTTACGAATGCAGATAAATGTTGCAACTTCACAGAAAATCTTTGTTGGGAGATGTTAAAAAAAAAATAAAAATCTTAAAGCAGCTGTTGAGCTTAAGGTTTATATTTAGTGGTTATTCTAAAGATCCTTGCAGCTTTTAAAAACACTTCATCAGATGTGGGTGCTCAATTGTGCTGATGGGCAGGTCTTTTCAAGATAATACTGAACCACAAAACCTTTGCGGTCCAGTTGGACTGTAAGCAGAGGGTTTTGCTGAATTTCGAGGGAATGGATGAGGACCCTAGGGTCAGAAAGTTGCCTGTGTATTTTAAAGGTTACATAGCTATATATAGCTAAGGCTGGATTTTCTTTGAAACTAGTTAGATGAGTCCTTGTTCAGTAAATTCCAGGCTTCTTTTGTGAGTGAAAAAAAAATAAAAATAAATCTTTGGCTGTTTTTCACTATTTACCAGTGTGTCTCTTTGCAGGATTCATGAATAAAATTTTCCATCCCAACATTGACGAAGCGTAAGTAAATCCCTTGTGTGGGTTTTCTTTTTTTTCTTCTAAGGAGTTTGTCTAATTGTAACTGTATTTGGGCTTCACAATAATACACTGATGAGTTGAATAATGCTTTCATCAATCTAAGAGTCCAGAGGGGGGGATTTGATAGAAGTAGACTTTCAGGAGTGGGTCAGGCTGTGGGCAGCACTGGAGAGCTGCATGTTGCAGACTCTTGCAGATGTTTTTGCAGTGCAACACGCCTCATTTACAGAAAATTCAGGGTTGCTAGTCCCCCTCCTCACTGGCATCATGCCGGCTTCCTAGGAACAGCTAAGCCATAGCTCCCTCTTTAGCTGAAGTTTCACGTTCATACTAAAATTCTTCAAAACATAAGATGTTTTGGCACATTTTGTTTCAGTTAAGGTTGTTAAGGGGAGCCACCTATGCTTCAGTCTCTCTCCAGCAGAGCCCCATATGGGCCAACTAATTCAGTAAAAGCTCCAATTTACTTTCCTTTCTGCAGAGTATGAAGATTCACATAGTTAAAGCCTGCCCCTCTATTAACCACAAGATAGGAGAAAAT
This sequence comes from Balearica regulorum gibbericeps, assembly GCF_011004875.1. Classification (NCBI taxonomy): domain Eukaryota; kingdom Metazoa; phylum Chordata; class Aves; order Gruiformes; family Gruidae; genus Balearica; species Balearica regulorum. Next base: position 1,622,747 of record NC_046184.1, on the reverse strand, counting down.
CATAGCTTATCCAAAATGGTGGGGCAAAGGCAGGGCAGAGGAAGGGAGGGGGTAGATTATATTAAATCCCCAGAGTATTTTTGAGTGTGACTGTGTTTAATTCCATCCTTTCCATATGTTTCAGGTCAGGAACTGTATGTCTAGATGTAATCAATCAAACTTGGACAGCTCTCTATGGTAAGTTTGGCATTTCCCTGAACATCCGTATTTGATGTGCTAACATAACACAGCTTGCTGGAGACAGATGACCTTAGGCTAACTTCTGGGTTTGGGATTTTTTTATTTATTTATTTATTATATTGAAGTTTTGGACTCCTCACTGAGCCAAGATCACGTGAAAAATAAGATTTTTGTGTGAAAATACTTTTGTAACCTGGTTTTATGCCGGAGAGGCAAAAATATTCCATAAGCCTCACAAAGGATCACTGAATCCATTGCGTGGCATTGTCTGGCAACTGCTCGACAGCACCCCACCGTGATTCCGCATTGAAAGAGGAGTGACTTTCATCTAAAGTGAAACCTAGCTACCAGCTACCCCATCCACGTTTTGTACAGCCATTTGAGCGGGTAATTCTTTGTGCACAAGGCTATGATCCCACTTCTGCAGGAGATGGCACCACAAACCGTTCCTGTTTGTCATGGCAGCGTCATTTCATTGCAGGTTAGGAGGTAGTGGTGTTTCTAACAACGCTGCTCGCTGCAGAACGTTTTGGGTTTCCTGGTAGGTCGTTTCTGGCCATAACTCTCCTTTTTAGAGATATGAAAAGAGTGACTGGTAGCTGAAGACCCATTCAAATAGCATGTAGGGAAAGCTGAAATTGTTACAAGGAATACAGTTGAGTATCTAGTCTAGGTTGGCTGCATTTTAAAAATGTGAACTTCAGATGTTACAGTTATGCTTTGTGGAAGAGTATTCAGGGGAACGTGCACGTCAAATCCTTCACGTTCTTCCATGAAAAAATGATTTTACCTATGTAAGTTGAAGCTTTGAAGCAGTTGCTAGAGAGACAAGCTACTTCACCTTCCTCACAAGCGCAATTTGGAAGGAAATACCAGACTTGGAGAATGCTGGGTGGAAAATTGCTATAGCAACTTGTTGAACTTTACTCCTCGTCAGAATGCCTGAAGTCCTCATGTAGTAGATGCATGGCATACACTTCACGTGGTTTTGTTGTGAGAGATCAGCTTAGCTGTGACCCAGGTGGTGTTGCTAACGGAGGAAGAGGATGTTCTTGTGTCCTGGGAGGATCTGATGCGAGGTGGAGGAATTAAAGCGGTGTTAGCAAGCCAAGCCCTCTGCTGGGATGAACCTGCATGGTTCAGTCGGCAGCGGAATCCAGCTCAGTGCAGTGTGTGCTGCTGTTCCGCAGCCTGAAATGCCACCTGCAGATCGCAGGGATGGCTGGACAAAAGAAAATCGCTCCAGTGTAACTGCAGTGCTGGTTTTTGTGCTCTGGCAGTCTGGGTTTTGCTTTGGAAGCCACGTGTGGATAGCCTCCCTGTTCTGCAGCACGCTCTCCCAGACGGCCACAGCGGGGTTTCTGCACTATTTCCAAACAATTTCAAAGGAAGGCTTTCTGTGTGAGGTTTCCTCATGAGTGCTGCTGTATTTTTGTCATCCTTGTTGCTTGTAAAGGTAGAAAAAAAACCCAGCTTGGTATTTACTATGCTTGTGATGTATTAATATCAGCAAGCTTGCAAAAATCATCTGCGTTTTGCCTTGTGATATCAGTGATAGGTGTTAGGGAACAGGTGTGTATCCTGTACAGAGCACCTTCCACAGTAACTGGTGAAACTTGGCACTAGAAAGTGCATCGCTTGACAGTCATCTTACTGCAGGCTTCCCTTGCCTGGCTGTGGGATGCCTTGAAGCTGCAGGGGGGAGGCGGGGGGTGACTGCGTTCATTCTGCCCCTTCACTCAGAAGTCATCAAACGCTGGAGTGCCTACATCGCCTCTTCGCTTCCAGGCCTTTGCCTCCTTCTGCGAAATAAGGGGGCGGCCCATTTCAGAACATGAAATGAAAAGGGGGAAATAATATTCCCCGGTGCCTCTCAGCATAGCTGTGTTGTTTGGAGCGTCACCCCTTTTAAATCGGAGCACTCCTATGCTGGCAGAGGATATGGGTCAGATAATTCAAGGAGCAACTAAGGTGGAAGAGCCCCAGAATAGCTACCAATAAATTCATGAGGACCTCGTGGTTAGATTCCCTCTCCTTCCCAAATGAAGTATCATGTCCTTGGCGCTACGGTTAGGCTTCCTGCGCACGTTCAGCTAGTTCCTGCTAAACCAATGCTGCTTTGGGGGATTTGAAAGAAGGGAGAAATTACTGAGGCCTCTTAAAACAAAAAGTAAAAATCCCTGCAGTGTCTTGTGAGCCCTGGTGGCCTTCCAGGGCTCTGCTTGTGCAGTCTGTGTGAGAGTTTAGTTGTCTAACAGCCACAAAGAGGTACTTGATCTGAGGCTGCTCTGTGGAGAGACTTGACCCGAGAGCAGGTGGCTTCACAAACTAAAGTCAACTTCTTGCTGGTAGTGTCTGAACCCAGTCCCTAGGAGGGTTAATTGGTTTACCAAGGACAAGCTGCTACCACGGCAGAAAGTATTCTTACAGAACATTCTCACTGTTTTTGTAGTCCCTCTTTGGATTGGGATCCTTCTTCCAGTTGCTGTTGTGGTTATCCTAGAAGTAGCTGGTGGCACCTGGCCGCTCACTGTGCGGCAAACTTGGTCACAGCACCATGTGTGCTCTGAAGTGCTTCATCACTGTCCTCAGCCAATATTGGAAGGGCAACAGCTTCTATATAGCAGAAAGATTTCGGGGTAAAACCACCTAATTTCTTTGTGGTGTCCCAGCCGATCACTATCCATAGCAATCACTGTCATTAATTTTTGCAATTGGGTGATGTGGTATCAGCTATAATGAACCTTCCACTCCTGAGTACACAGAGCCGTGGCCTTTCCTCCTGCTCGGCGGGGTTTATGCTGAATGGGTGACTGAGGTAGTTGTAGCGCAGTGTCTGTACGTCCCGACTGTGTTGATGCAGGAGGGAAGAATCACAGAACGGTTTGGGTTGGAAGGGACCTCGAAGCTCATCCAGTTCCAATCCCTCCTGCCATGGGCAGGGACACCCTCCACCAGCCCAGGTTGCCCAAAGCCCCATCCAACCTGGCCTTGAACACTGCCAGGGAGCCAGGGGCAGCCACAGCTTCTCTGGGCAACCTCTGCCAGGGCCTCACCACCCTCACAGGGAAGAAGTTCTGCCTCAGATCTCATCTCCATCTCCCCTCTTTCAGCTTCAGGCCATTCCCCTTGTCCTGTCACTCCCTGCCCTTGTCACCAGCCCCTCTCCAGCTTTCCTGGAGCCCCTGCAGGGACTGGAAGGGGCTCTAAGGTCTCCCTGGAGTCTTCTCTTCTCTGGGCTGAACAACCCCAACTCTCTCAGCCTGTCTCCATAGCAGAGATGCTCCTGCCCTCGGATCATCTTCATGGCCTCCTCTGGACTCGCTCCAACAGCTCCATGTCCTTCTTGTCCTGGAGACCCCAGAGCTGGATGCAGTACTGCGGGGGGGGGGGTCTCACCAGAGCAGAGTAGAGGGGCAGAATCCCCTCCCTCGACCTGCTGGTCACGCTGCTGGTGATGCAGCTCAGGACGTGGTTGGCTTTCTGAAGAATTGACACAACCTTGTCTCCTTCGACCCTCTTGAGCAAGATCTGAAAGCACGTTCTGAAAAGCATGCCTGTTGGTAGATCTGCAGAAGTGGTAACATCAGGTAGTGGCGATGATCTGCCTGGACCTACTGCGCCACTCTTCTGAGGCTGTATCTTCGCTGATGATGGAGTTTACAGCCTGGTTTTCTGTGGCTGCAGCCCAGAGCTGGAGTAACCATTTGTACAGGGAGAGCACTTGGAGACTTCTCCTACCTACCTACCCACCCATTTTGAATCTTTTTGAAAGTTAAGGGCCTGAGGTCCCTGCCGTCTGTCACATCTGGTTGAATTTAGGAGCTCTGTGGGGTTCGGCTGGTGGCTGGGCTCCGGAATAGTCACACAGCCTTGTTCCTGTAAGAGGCCAGTTGAGATGGCTAGCTGCTCACGTGGTGGATCCTAGGGAGCGTTGGGCTTCCCTCCTCACAGCTCCACTTCGATCCACGCCGGAGGGGACTGGTGATGCTCATCTGCAGGCAGGATTTTCACCAGGAAAGAGACACCGCCTTTAATTAGGGAGGAAAGGAGGGTCCTGATAAAAAACCATGTAGAATATTCACAAAGAAAACTCAACAAAAAACCCCACACAATCAGCAGCTCTCCAGAGGTTAAAACAAAACCTGGCACGCAGCCCTGCACTGGAGGTTTAATCTCTGCTCTGCGTGGGTGCGCGTGGTCCTTCTGAAGCCCCCAAGGAGAAACGATGACGCAGGGCTTGTTTCTGAACACCCCCACCCCTGAAGTGTGGTACTTGTCATCTTAGGGATGTGGGAAGAGGGTTTCACGTATCCACAATTACTCATCGGCACCAGAAGTATGTTTCCTGTTGTGGATTATTTAGTGGCAGATGCCAACTGGCACCAAGGTGTTAATGTGAGCTCTTTACATTCTGTGAATTGTTTTGAGTTGGAGGAGGGACTTGGTTGCTCTTTCTATTAACACAATCATCTAAAGCGATTTGGAAGATGCTATATGCTTGAGATACATCAATTTAGTCATGGAGCACAAAAGGTTTAAAGACAGTAATAGAAGTAAGAGGAGAATTCAGTGAGTTTCCCTTTTTTCCTTTTTTTTTTAAGCCAGGGCTGAACCTCAGTGGGAAACAAGACATTTGTGTCCTTCCACTTCTTTGCTTAACCCACAGATATCTGTATCTACATTGTTGGGATGTCGAGTAGTTTGTGCAGTTAGCTGAGGAGCTGCAGCATCCCCCCAGCAGCAGCAGCAGCTCTTTTATCAGCCGCGTACGTGCTTTCCCTGGTGCCACTTCCTTTATTTTAACCTGTGCCCAGATTTTCAGGGTGTCTGCCCTCGAAGCTTTGTGCTGCTGTTTCAGTGCCGGTGCTTGCAGGATGATTAATTGGGCTGACTCTGGGTCTGTGGACGTGAACAACTGTGTCTTTCACTTACAGATCTCACCAATATATTTGAATCGTTCCTGCCCCAGCTGCTGGCCTATCCTAACCCTATAGATCCTCTAAATGGTGACGCTGCAGCCATGTACCTCCACCGACCAGAAGAGTACAAACAGAAAATTAAAGGTAAGGGTGTAAATAACATGTTGTGGAATGAGTGGTGTTACTGTGATTTCACCCTGGGGGAATGTGGGCTCTCTTTGCTGCGCGTTTGTGTGTCACTGCCCATTTCTTCCCATTACAGGGGCCCCGTCCATTTTAAACGGGGGTAGTCAGAAGTAAGGGGTAGATGAACTGCTGCTGCGGTGTGCGCAGTATGTGGGGAAGGGTTTTTAAATCAATTAGCAGACCCTAAGCAGGGAAGGCTGTAAGCAAACTGGGTTAGGATTCAGCACGATTTTGAGAGATTGGAGAAACGATTTGGAAGAAAAGTTGCGCGATCGAAGAAGGGACAAGGAAAAGTGTTAAACTGAAATGGAGCGTCCAGTTGCATGATCACTGGATAGAAAGTGGCTTGTTAGCAGTTCTGTGGAAAGTGATCTGAGAGCAGCAATCAAGGAATCGGTGATGCTGTTGCAGAAAGCACTTTTGTACTGTGATAAAGCAGGAATTTTCAGTAAATGTCAAGTAATCGTTCCTTGCTACTTCCTAGTTAAGCCGAGGCTTACTAGTGCTGTGCCCGGTTCAAGGACTGCCCTTTAAGAAAGCTGCAGCCCAGTTCGTAATGTCTGGAAGGGTGAAACAAGGGCAGGTGGTCTTGACGTGTCTTAAGAGGAGAGATGGAAGGAATTGGAGGATTTCAGTGGGGTTATGAGCTTTGACATGTCAAAGTTGCCTTCAAAGAGGGAGGGAATGATTTATTCTGTGATGAGTGCGAGTAGGATGCGGTTATAGGTGTGGAACTCAGCTGGGGGAGCCCAGGCTAAATGTAAACAGTGACTGGTGATAGAAGGACTGTCCTACCAAGCTGGTAAGAAAGACACAAATTTAATTAGTCTTGCAAACATAAGAAATAAGGTGAAAAATAAGAATTGCATTTTAAATTTGCGCTCTGCCTTCCCTAGAATCAGCTTCCTGCAGGCAGGAGCAAGGCACCATTTCCTGATGTGACAGGCCTGTAGCAAAGCCATTTTTTTCTCCCCTCATACAGTAAACACAATCAGCATTTAATCCAGTGGTGGGAAATTTACAGCCTTTGGCCCAGATTTGGTCTTCAACTAAGTTTTTAAGAGACCATGACCGCCTGATTTATTTATTATGGTTTTTTGTTACTGAATAACCATTAGACTTGTTTGTCCATGGGACCCCTGCCAGAAAGGTTTGCAGGGCCTGGTCAACAAGGAGAGCCTCCGTGAGCGGCACGATCTAATCATCTTCCTCCTTCTGAGGTGGGGTAGCAGCTTTCCTAACGGAGCGTTGTGAAAGCTGGCTCGTGTTCGGAGAGCACAGGTATCCCAGAAAGACGTGGGATTTGGTGGTGGAGTTCTTCCATCAGCTCTGCCACGTCACTCTGGAGTGGTTAAACCTCGAGTCACTTTGTTCTGATGCGAAATGACTCTTCATCAGCTGCAATTTTTGTTTGAGGGCGGAACTACAAATGAGGCCAAGCAAAGCTGTGATTTAAATACTGAGTTATTCAGCCCACTTTGCTTGCCTCCTCCAACAGCTGCATGACAGGATCGTAAGAACTACCCTGCAGATCTGCCCTGCTCGGTATCCTGAAGTCCATTGCCTTTTTTTTTTTTTTTTTCTCTCATGTGAACAAGCTTCCAGGCAAAATGGTTTGTCAGATAAAATCTCCAGGGCTAACACAAGGGACACTTTGAGTGTCCTCTGTGCTTTAATGAAACAGGAATAAAAAAAGATGCACCCTGGGGGGGGAAAAACAACAACAACAAAAAAACCCCACAAAAAACCAACAAAAGCCCTCCCAAATAACCTGGTGTTGGCCAAGAGCAGGTGCTTCAAGGAAGATCTGAGGACATCCCTCAGGGAGGCTAAATGAGATAGTCTGCTCCCTTGTTTCCATCCTGACAGCCAGGTAGAGGCCATGAAGATGATCTGGAAGGAGTTTTAAGTGCTTGCAACATGTCTCATGTTCCATATACCCAAGAGTCCTGCCTCTGCTGTCTCTTCCCAGGCTTGCGTGACAAGTATAAGGTAGAGCTGAACACTGTCATTCCTCATATCGTAGCGTTTTTAAAAATAGCCTTGGACATGTTAAAATTGATGCAATGGATTGTAGCAGCTTCTCTGCTCTGGGAAACTCAGTATGGCAGGTAAATAATTTATTGCTGCTTTTCTTCATTTTTTAGTTATGAGCACATAGAACAGTTGTTTTGACGTTGTGGTAGTGAAGAGATGGGCATAGGCTTACAGATGTGGCCCAAGATTTGTAGTTCCTTTGATTCTTGGTATGAGACCCAAACAAGTAAGGATTTATTGTGGAACTTATAAATGTCCATTAATATTACCAATATACAGCTGGAGACCGTGATTCTTCATGTTAGAGCCTTCAGGTAGAGGAAGTAGCTTTGGTACCTTTGGTAGATCTGATATGAAAACTTCTTTTGGGAGGGTGGGAGTGGTGAGTAACAGCAGCTGAAGGGTACTGAGGGGCAGGCTGAGTGTTTGCTGGGAGCAGAGGACGTCCCTGGGAGCAGTTCTCCCATCCCATGTTTAGGCTCTGAAGTTTCGGGAGAGTCCTTTGAAGCACCGATATGGCTCACGGGCACGTACCAGCCACGGGGTGCAACCACAGCTGGTTCTCGTTGCTCCAGGTTTCCAAAACAGATGAATCAAAGTGGTGTTTCCCTGGCAGGAATGGGTGCATCAAGACTTCCCCTTCTTGATGTCAACAGGCTTCTGTGGAAGAGAGTTTGTCAGTATAATTTAGATGTTGCCATTTTCTTCCCTTAATAGACTGAAGATTCAAGGTCAATATAACATTCAGCACAGAAGCTCCCTGGAAGTTTGATCTGTCCCAGATTAAACCTTCAGAAAAACCCAGCCCAGGGACCTGGTAGCTTTTCTGGGTAGATGATGGCATTTTAAGTTTGAAGTGCTTCAAGTTGTGTTTTAGCTTAGGCTCAGGCAGGCCTTTTCCAACAGTAAGAAACAGTGGCTTTCATGTCCGAATCTCCAGTGGCCCCGAGAACGCTTGAAGTAGTCAATGAAGAAGTGCTGCTGGCCTCCTGTCCTGCCATGGTCACTGGCTTGTGGCTACTGTGTTTGGGGACTCCCAAGGCAGCCACAGCGTTTCTTTAGGTGGGTTTGGGGTAAGGGTAGAGGGAATGTATTTCTAATGTGCCCAGTAAGGGGTTGCCTTTGTCATCCAAGGACATCCAAAGTCTTACAGCAAAGGGACCGGGATTCCCTTTGCTGGATTGTGCAAGGAATAACAATTTCTCTGGGTAAACACCCCTTTTCCAGAGGGAGATTAATTCTTGGAAAGCTATGGGGAGGGAGTAGCTGCTACACGTCAGCATCCCGTCTCCTTAGCTCTGCTTTTTGTCTACTGCCAACCCACCTTCCCACGTAAATTCTCTGAAGACACACTGCTTTTTTGGTCCCTCCTTCAGTTGGTCCCTCTCATTTTTAAACCATTAGGTCTGTTGCACCAATTCTTCTCGCTTTGCAGTGTCCATCTCTTTGGGCAGATGGTCCCTGCCCCAAACTCTGCAGGTCCTGTTCTCCTGTACAGGGAGGAGACGTGATCGGGCAGGGTCTAGGCTCCATGGTGACGCAGGCAAGCACCTTCCAAGAAGGGGGTTCTCAGTGGCCGGGGCCTGAGGATGGAGCACCAGGGTGCTTTTCTGTTGATACTACGTTGGCTCCAGCAGCCTGAGGGAAATCCGAGACCTTGAGTGGTCGTAGCTGCCTTCAGTACTTCATCAGTTCTTAACGAGTTCCTGTAGAACAGATTTGAACAGCTGCTTCTGTAGTCCAAGTGAGCAGGTTAATAATGTATATTAAACAGTTAGACTGAAGCTGTGTGCGTCATTAGCTGGAGAAGCTGAAGCTCACTGGGTTCAGAAGCACCTTCCAGCCAGCTCTCAGAGCTTTTCCAGGGTGGAGCAGGTCTGCCAAGGCCACCAGCTGCTCCATCCTGGGAACTCCTCCAGGAAGTGCTGGCCTTGGGCTGCTCTGTCTGTACTGTACTCCTGAACCCAGAGTAACGTGTTTGGGCTCTGTGTCCCTACATTGGCTCCAGAAGTGTGGAAAAAACCCATGATGATGATGATGTAGATCTCTTGCAGAGTATTGTCCCTTCCATTAGTCTGAAGGATTGAAGTGTGGAGGGAAGTAGAGATGGCTTTAAGAAGAGCCAGGCTCTGCAAAGCCCAGTCTTTAAAACCTGTATTGTAGCACTTAGTTATCTGGCATTAGATGCATGCTCCCGCAGCTTTGTCCGTAGCTGCTGTTTGTACCGTAACTGCTGTTACGGTATGGAATAGAAAGCAGTGACCTGTGCTCCGGGAGGAGCTCCTTGTGGACCTCGTTCCCTAGGAGGAATTAAAGAACATACAGTTGGGACAGCTGCTGGGCTGGGACTGGGATGTGACATTCCCATTTCCGTGCAGGGGCTCATCTTTGAGCACAAAGGATTGATGGTATTCCCTCTTTCTTCAGTTTTTTAATGCCGCTGTTTGGAGGAGGATTTGTCATGGTTTAGCACCTTCATATCTAGAAAGATAATGACTTTGCAACTGAAATTCCCCAACGGCACCGTGAGCACAACACCCCTCTCCTCACCAAAGTGCGTGACCCTCAGTGTGGAGAATGTTCGTCACGGTACTGAGGTTATGTCACTTCTTTGTACAATGAAGCTGCTTTCTCAGTGTGAGGTGGAAAAGAGGAGATAAAGAGAGGAAGACTTGACGTTGAGGCTGAGCACCCCTTCTCTAGCCCAGTTTCGTGCCAGGCTTTCACCTCTGCTCCATTCTGCACGTCTGCATGCGCGTAAGGAATAGGGCTCTCTCTGCTCAAGATCACCTGCCTGCTGGGGACACCAGCCCCTCCTCGGATCTCGGAGGGGTCACAGGAGCCATGAAGGAGGGAAAGTGGTTGCCAGACTCTGATTGATCCGATCCACTTCATGTTGCCTTTTTGCTCTGCCCCTCCGCACGGAGGTGACCGTGGAAGCCACACAAGCCACGGTTAGCAGCGGTTACTTTACCTACCGGCAGGAATCCCAGTAAACCAGTTTCCATGCTTGCTGTACAGCTTCCTGCTTGCTCCTGGCTGAAGTTCAAGGTGTTGATCCAGGGACCTAGAGCCAGCGTGGTTTGGACCCCGCTGAGAGACATGGTTTCTATCGGTGACCTGCAGTATGGTGGCTCCCCGTGGGTCCTCCTCAGCTAATTCTGTGGCTGCTGTCTGATGTGAAGCAGGTTGCAAGAAAACAGAGCCTGGGGCAGACCCGTGTTTACTTTAGGGCTGGGGAAGGAAAAGAGCTTTTGCTTTTTATTTCAAAAAAAAAAAAAAAAAAAAAAAAAAAGGTGCAGCTATTCCTGTTGTAGTCTTCTGCTCTGCTTTAGTTTAGTTTCCAGAGTTTAGTCTGGAAGTTTAGTCTGGCTCTCTGCTTCAGTGATGGTTGTTCTGTGCTATCGGTTTAAATTCTCAGCTCGTTGTTTTTAAAGTCAGGCTATGTAACGGTGACACCTCAATGGCTTTTAAGCTTGTTCTCCAGGTCACCATGGTAGCTCCTATTTTGGCAGTAAATTGAGTCCTGTCCTATTAAGCGAGATACACCGTACCAAGGAGGATGTAGGTTGTTTCCAGCTACGAGTGTGTGTGATGCTGACGCGGGAGCCTTGGGATCGTACTTGTTTTCAAGGGTCTTGCACGTCTCCAAGGTCTCCATCGGCCGTTTTCACGTGGTGTTGGACAATGCTGCCTTTGGTCTGAGAAATATCGTAACCTATATGACTTATCAAACGTGTTGTGACCCAACCAGCCGTCGGTTGTAGTTCACCCATTCTCTGACTGTTGAATATATGCTGCTTATATGTCTTTTCTTTTCTGTCACATGCAGAATACATTCAGAAATATGCAACAGAAGAAGCACTAAAAGAACAGGAAGAAGGCACCGGGGACAGCTCGTCTGAGAGCTCCATGTCCGACTTCTCGGAAGATGAGGCTCAGGATATGGAGTTGTAGTAGAAGAGGCAACCTGCTTTTCAGAGAGACTCTAATTTCCTAACCATGAGAAGCAGACTATAATATTCATATTTAAACAAAGCAATTTTTTTTATTACTAAACAAGGTTTTTATGAATAATAGCATTGATATATATATATATCACCCTTTAGATCTTGATTTTCTTGGTCATTTCTCGAACCCGAGGTGCATAGCATATTCCCACATTCCATTTTGGTAGCAATATGCAGCCCGAATGCATGCATTCAAATTCCATTTGGCCAAGTCAACTTGTGTGCTACTGAACTGTCAGCTAAAACAGCTGCCCTGGTAGGTAGGGAGTTAGCAAAAAGATGTTTGCTTTCTTATCGATGTTTCCAAAGACACCACCTTGGATGCTAACATGGAACAGCGTTTGCTCAAAGTATAAAATCTGGGGGATGATATACTAACCATGTAGATCAGACAGTGGAATCAAAGGTGCTCCTTCAGGTCAACCTTGCTGATCGTATTTTACGTGGAGTCACATTTAAAAAAAAAAAAAATCAAACAATACAAATGCATGGAGCTATTCAGAGCATTGAAGCTTAAAAATTTTGACTTGGATTTTAAGTCCGTTTTTATATGTGGACTCCTGCCTGCCCTTCTGAACTGTAGGGACTGACAACCACTGGTCTATTTGCTTTTGGGACTTTTGAAAGCCTTCATCTGGATGTTATTCACTTTCTTGGTCTGGATTACGAGCTGTTCCCTTTTCGGGAGGGGAAAAAAAAAAAAAAAACCACGAAAAAAACCCCACAAACGATGCTCTCTTTGATTTAGCTGGAGCACATGTGAAGTCAAACTCTTACTTTGTCATAGTTTTGAAACTGCTGCCCTTTAATGGCTTCAAGTTTGCTTTATTTCTCTTGCTTGAAGTATGGTTAAACACCTCGCAAACACTCTCCATCTCCTAAGAGGGTCCTCTGACCAGATGGATTAGCCTTGCTGAGAGCTTCAGATCCACGAAGATCGGCCCATTGGCCGTAGTCCACGAATCCATCGGCACTGATTTTTATTTTCCTTTTTTCCTCCCCCTTCTGCACCAGCTTGGTAGCCATCTGCTTGTGTGTGTACAACAGGATTAAAATTTCTTAAAAGTTAACAAAGAATATGATCTAGAAAAAAAAAAAAAAGAGATGAATAAAAAAAAAAAGCCTAAAAGCACCAATTGAGGAAGCAAGTGAATCTGCTCTGTTTTGTTTGGGTTGTTTTGTTGTTTGGGTTGGTTTGGGTTTTTTTTTTTCCAGGATACTTCTGAATTGAAATGTTTGATTTCTCCTGGTGTCTTTCAGCAAACTGAGTTTTTTTTTTGTTGTTGTTTCTTTCTTTCTTTCTTTTAACGCTATGAAATCTAATATAGTAAATGTCTACCTGGGATGCCAGTATACTTGAATTTGGATAATTGTGCATTGGAAATTCAAACTAAGATGGATTTTTAAAGCTGAATGTTACCTGCTGTATTCTTTTGGGTTTTCGGAGGGGTTTGGACAAGATGTTTTAATTTGTGGTGCAACCTATAGGCCAGCGCCTGGAAGAAATCAACCCACCCTGAGCAACTCTTGAGCAGAGTTTTGAATGTCAGACTGGTACATTTGTTATTTTCCCAGAACTGGTTGGTTGGTTGTTGGGTTTGGTTTGGTTTGGGGTTTGGTTTTTCTATAGAAATGCCACCAAGTTTTGAGTCATTGGGGTTGGAAGGTTACAATCCTATTTCTAATTCATAAAGCACAATCAAATTTTATTTTTTTTTTTTTCTTTTGGGGAAAGAAAAAACACCTCGTAAAGTACCACTTTGCTTAAGCATGACTTTCCTTAATAAAAATATACAAAGAATTTCCTTTATGTTAATTACGGGCATGAAGCAAAGGTTTTTCCTCTCCTTTTTCCCTTTTGATTTTAAAGCAGTAATGTTAGGGCTGTGGCTAGTGACTGTGCTGAAGTTCTCTATCTAGCATTTGTGGCTTGTCGGAAGGGTAATATTAACTATTTAACATGTAATGGTGTACTTAACTCTTATCTAGCACGCTGTTTTTCTCATTACTTTGGGGCGGGAGGGGCCACGTTTTGCTGGCACTGTTTAACTTGCTTACCTGCTGACCTAGCAGTTTGCTTGTGCTATAACCTTTACTGTAGGTGCTACTTAGGAGTAGAGTAAGTGCTGGGTGGTGATATCAGTTTAAAAGATTAAAAAAAAAAAACAAAAAAACAACCAAAAAAACCAAAAAAAACCAACAAAAAAATCACAATAAAAATTTGTATTTTTTCAATATTGTATAAAAATAGTGTTCTAATTACCTCATCCCCCTTCCTTTGCAGGTTTTTCTTCCCCGTCCCTCCATCCCCTAACATGGATTTAGTGCACCAAAACCGCTCGCACCTTCCCTGTTCTTTTTGTGAAACGCGTATTCTGCTAAACAGGGATTCTCCCCCCCCCGCCAAAAAAAAAAAAAATAAAATAAAATACCGGTAGAGCCGCAGTTTGCCAGGGCCAGCTCCTGACCCGGGCACTTGTGCAGGCTGGTGGCTCAAACGCGTGTCCCCGGCTCTTCCCCACGTTCCCAAGCCGGGGGCAAAATCTCACCGCCGCGGCACAGAGGGTCGCCTTGGCGGCGGAGGAAAACCCGGCTGCCAAAATGCTGCTTCAAAAAAAAAAAAAAAGTGTGTAAAGATGTTTCAAGGGGCTGAGGTGGAATGGGGACTGCCTGCTCCTGGCTGCCTTGCACCCCTCTGCTTCCCCTCCAGCCTTTTTCACCCCTTTTTTTTGGTTTTTTTTTTCCTTTTTTCCCCCAAATCTCCCTCCTCCTCCCAAAAGAAACTTCCTCCTCAACCAGTTTGTAAATAAAACTACGCCTCCGTAGTCTGGAAGAAAAGGTGGAGCCATATTGAAGCAAGATAGCTCTTTTTTTTTTTTTTTTTTTTTTTTTTTGGTCATCTTGAGGGTGGTTTTTTTCTTTTTTTCTTCAGCAAACAGTGGTGGTGTCACCTTGTGCTCTATCGGGGTGACGGGAATGTCTCAGCCAGCCCGTGACGGACCCCAGGTTGAGTCCCCCGCTACCCAAACTTGCCGCAGCCCCTCGGCGCTGTTCTGGAAACAACCTTTGGCTTCTATTCCTGTAATCTCTCCTTTTGCCGTCGAGGTTTTTACGTGCCGTGAAAAGCCGAGTTGCCCCGTCCTTTGGTGGTCGGTCGGTGACCCTCGGTGCCGAATTTTTCCTGACCCCCCCCGGGTTGGTTTGACGGATGCAGAAGGATGCTGGCGCGGGGTCAGGCTGGAGCGGAGCTTTGCCGTCGGCCTGGTAGGACACGGGCTCGTCCTCCTGCCTCCGCCGTGCCCGTGGTTGAACCCCAACCCATCTCTCTCTTCTTCACGTGTCTGCCCGTCCCTTAACGCGTGCCGGGGAGATGGGGTTCCCCATCCCATCCCATCCCCGCCTGGTGGGTGTCATCCATCGGCAGGGACCCTCCTCGCAGACCATCGGGAGGGCTGGGAGGTGTTTGACAATTTTCTGGGGTTTTTTTTTTTTTTTCCTTTTTTTTCTCTCGTCCAAGTTCTGCTGGCACTTTAGCAGGGGTGTTCGCAGCATGAGAAATGGCCATGACTTTACTGCCTGTGTTTGGTACCTATCGTGTGATACTTGAAGAGATCAGGGGTGTTTTGCCCTTTGTTTGAGTCAGCTCTTTCTTCTTTTTTTTTTTTTTTCCCCCCCTCTCCTCTTTTTCTTGCGTTGTTGATGTAGTGGGCACATCTGCCACCCTGACAAAACGCCTCTTCTCTAAGAGTATAACTTCTCCAATAGTTGTGTATAATTAAAGAACTGTAAACTTTTTTTAAAATAAAATATGTACATACCTTGAAGCTTGGCTGGTGCTTGATCGCCGAGAGCTTGGTCTTGCAGGAAAGATCCTGGAACCTTGTGGTGTTGCCTCTGCATCCCACCGGGACTTCACCCGTGGCCCATCTGTGCCAGATCAAAGCTGCTCCAGGGCATCTTCTGCCTGGAGACGATCTCCTGGAGGTGGAAGCAGAGGTTGTCGCACACACCCAACGTGCTGATGGTAGAGCTCGGGGTGGCCAGCTCCTTCTCCGGTTATTTGGAAGCGGCTGGGTGGTGTCCTTCCATGGCTGGTGACCGTGGCCAGGGCACTAATTAGAGTCTTGGGCTGGAAATGAGGGATGAGTGCCTGGCCATCCCTCCCTCCCTGTCCCTCCACCTGTGCAGCCTCGTAGGGTGGATTTTTTTTTTTTTTCAAGGTCTCTTCTTGCAGCAGGACAAGTCATCGCAGGCAACGCTGCCTGAGGTGTGGGAGCCGCTTGGTGTCCTGGGCCTGTGACGATGGCAGAGGTGGCTGTTTTCTGTACAGTCGCACCTAATGTTTGGCTTGATGTGACACGGGGATCAGGGTAACGTATACAGGGGATGTCCCCGAGCGTGGGAGCAGCTGAAGGACCCCCCCCCCCCCCCAGCTGGCGTTTTGGGGCTGCGGGTGGGACAGGGAAGGGGACAACAGCCTGGCATGTGCCTTGTCCTTATCCTGGTTTAACTTGCTGCAGCTGCTGTCCTACATTTGCTGGAGCAAGACCTTCCTCTCCATCCTCCTCTTCCTCCCCGCACCCTTCCCCTGCTCCAGCCGGGGCTCTTCGTCATCCTCGGACCCAGCTTGGGGACAGGGTGGCGGGGTCCGTGTCGTGCCAGTGCCACCTGCTGCCAGCACCCAGCCTGGCAGCCCTGGGCACCTTGGGGTGATGCTGGGTGCAGGGGACACCCACCCTGTCCCAGTGCCACCCCTTGGGGCCACCGGCCCTCGGGGCTCTGCCCCTTGCCCTGGGAGGGGAGCAGGGACGGAGGGGACAGCCCTGTACCCCCCCTACTGTGTCCCCCGATTTTGGGGGGTGGGGGGTGTGTGTTTAGGACCAGCTGGGGGTGGCACTGTCCCCTCTGCCCAGCAGGTGGCCCCCGTGCCCCACCAGTAGCCTCCCACTCTGCCCAGTACGGGGTAGAGCTGGCCCCGGTGCTGGGTGCCCTCCCAGGCCCCTGGCTGTGGCCCCATCGCTGCTCTGTCCCCTGGGTGCCAGGTGCCACCCACCGGCCTCCCTCGGAGTCTGGGGTTCGATGGGTGCTGCGTGGGGGGGCTGGGGTGACATGGGGCACAGGGACCCATAGCTAGTGGTGGGTGCTGCTTGGTGCTCCCGGGAGCACCTGGAGGCCTCGTCCTGCCCCGTCTGTGTCGATGCCAAAGGGCATCGAAGGGCGAAGCGCTCAGCCTGGTCCCCCCCGCGGGCTCTGGGTGCCATCTCACAGGGCTCTGGGTGCCATCCCCGTGGGGCTTTGAGTGACATCCCCACGGGCCTCTGGGTGCCATCCCCACGGGGCTCTGGGTGCTACCACCACAGGGCCTTGGATGTCATCCCCAAGGGGCTCTGGGTGCCAGCCTCATGGAAGTCTGGGTGCTGTCCCCAAGGGGCTCTGGGTGCCATCCCCACAGGGCATTGGGTGCCATCTCCACGGCCACGCAGCCCCTGTGACAGAGGGGGACAAGCCAGCACCGGCAGGCGCTCGGGGCTCTGGTCCCGGGGCTGCTCACGGGATGAGCGGGGTGTTCCCTCCCCTCCCAGCTTTGTCCCAGGATCTTCCACCCTGGGAACCGCTCCCCGTCCCCCTTTGGGACCCAAAGACCCTTGGGGACTGCCCTGGCTGAGGGGCGCTGCACACCCATCAGGATGTGACCCCAAGGGATGCCAACGCTGCGGCCTGGTCCAGGCCACCAACCCCGGGAGGGGAGGACGTGCACCTCCGAGCCCCAGGCGGGCACTGAGATGGCCACTTGCGGTGACCCCCAGGGCCACGGGGGACACCTGAGCCTGCTCCGCCTGCCCCGTGCCGGCTCCAGTTACGGCCTGAATTGTTCCTCCCGGCTGGAAGAAATGCCGTCAGCGCCGGCGGATCGGTGGCCATTACTAATGCATGATGCTCCGGCGGGAGACGGCTGCGCCCGACCCCCCGCAGCAGGGTTGGGGCTCCCCCCCACCCCACCCCCCGAGCCGCCTGCACCCCTTGGGGAGGTAAAGAGGGACAGAGCCGGGTTTGGGAAAGGGTTTCGCTCCCTCCTCGCTTCATCCGGGCTTCGAACGCCCACTCGGGCCGGCGCTGGCCGTGCCCGTCCAGCGCAGCAGGCCAGGGCCTGGTAAACACGCGTGCCCGGCTGGAGCGCGAGCACGGTGGGGCTGGAGCCGCAGCCACGCAGGCAAATGGTCTTGTCCAAGAAGGACCCCGACCTGTCTGCCACATCCCAGGTGACCAGGAGTGGTCCTGGCAGAGGACGTCCACAGCTCAGTGCGGGTTTGCTGACACAGATCTCTGCTTTCCCCGTAACTGGTGATTCTGACCTGTCTGCAGGTTCTTCCTCCCCCCACTTTGCTCCTTCCCAATTTTTAGCTCTTTTTTCTAAATTGTGATTTTTTTTTTTTCCCCCTCCTCTCCTTCTCCTCTCCTTTTCCTCTCCCCAGCTGGGCGCGGTGATGCCGAACCCGGCAGCTTCACCCCTCGCCCACCTGGGACCAAGAACCTCCGCAAAGCCGGGGTGGTCCAACCCACAAGGGTGGGCTGCTCATCCCTGCACATCCCACCTTGGGGTGACACCCATCGGGATGAACGATGCTGACCACCTCCCCATCCCTGAGCTTCAACCCCGTTTTTGTGCCAGGATCTCGTTGGGGATGGGATTTTGCCAGCGCCAGCCTCGCTGGTGCCATAAAACGTGCCGGGGAAGGCTCCCCGGCTAATGTACTTTGGTTGTGCTCCTTCATCCCTCCGCATCAATATTGCATTATCGTTTCCATCCCCATCTGAGCCCAAGCGAGGAGCCACGGAAAAAAACCCGGCCCCGGCCGAGCCCCCGCACCGAGCGCCGCCAGGTCTCAGCGCCAGCGGGGCGGCTTTGCCCGACCCCCTCTGCCTTTCCAGAGGCTCTTCCAGGTCCATCCGTATTAAATATTCGGTTCAGGAACAAAAGAAGACGATGTAAATTTTTAAACATGACCATTTGCTCCGCTCAGTTTACGTGGGCTGAGGCCTTGACGAAATTTCGGCCGTACCTTTGCGGAGCCAAAATATTGATGGTGCTGGGGAGGAGGATGAGGTCGGTGCCAAGGGACCCCGTGCTGTGCTTGGATTGGCATCATGCAGGCCATCCATGGTGCCTCCTGGCTTGGGGATCATCCTGAAGTCTCAGGGATCCTCCCTGGGCATTGAGACCATTCAAGGTTCCTCCTTGCTTGGGGACCATTCTGGAGTCTTGGGGACCATCCAAGATGCCACCCTGCTTGGCACCCATCCTGGGGTCTTGGGGATCATCTTGCCTTCTGGGGACTATCTGGGGTGCTTCTCTTCTTGGGGACCATCTCGGAGTCTCAGGAACCATCCTGGAGTCTCTAGGACCATCCTGGGCTCTTGGGGACCATCCTTGCCACCTGGGGATCATCCAAGGTGCCTCCCTGCTTGGGATCAGTCCTGGAGTCTGGGGGACCATCCCTTGGGCTTGTGGACCATCCAAGGTGCCTCCCTGCTTGGGGACCATCCCAGGGTTTCAGGGACCATCCTGGGCTCTTGGGGTCAATCCTTGTACTTGGGGACCATCCAAGGTGCCTCCCTTCTAAGACCATCCCAGGATCTCAGGGGCCATCCTGGGGTCTGGGGACCATCCCTGCACCAGAGGACCATCTAAGGTGTCTCCCTGCTTGAGGATCATCCCTGAGTCTCAGGGACCATCTCAGGCTCTTGGGGAGCATGTAGGGTGTCTCCCTGCTTGGGGACCATCCTGAGGTCTCAGAGATCTTCCTGGGGTCTGGGGACCATCCAGGGTCTCAGGGACCATCCCAGCACATGGGGACCGTCCTGGGGCATGGGGACCGTCTGGGTGCCTCCCTGCTTGAGGACCATCCTGGGATCTTGGGGACCATCCAGAGTGTTTCGCCACTTGGGGACCATCTCAGGATTTGGAAACCATCCTGGGGAATCACCCAGGGTCTCTCCTTTCTCCAGCTCTGCCCCAGGGTCCACCAACATCCCAAACACATCCCCATCCCCAGTGTGGGGCCGACCTCAGCCCCATCCTGGATGGTCACCCCAAGATCTGGCACCCTCACTCCCGGTCCCAGTGCTCTCCTCCCCTTGTCCCTCCCTCCCCGCTTCCCCCCATCTCTCTTGGGGGGGGGGGGCGCTCCCCACCGACACCCCCCCCATGCTTCACATCCCCAAAATGCCTCTTCCCAGGTGGTTTGGCCCCCCCAAAAAAAATCTGGGAGGCACCGACCGACTTCTCCCACCCTCCATCCCCGCGGCCTGCGGCAACCCGATCCCGGTCCCAGCGGGCAGCCTGGCCCCAAACTGGTCGGGCTGGTTTGTCCTTGGGAGCCCAGTGCTGCTGCACACACACTTTCGGGGGGGGGGGGGGGTCCCCTGCAGTGACACCTCCACACCCCCCATATACATCTATATGTTTTTATATATGGTTTGTAGCTGTGTGGTTGCGTAGGGGTGTTTGTGTGTGATTTTGGTGGGGGGATTTAATTTGGGGGGGGGGGGTGTGATTGGGGGGAAATGTAATTTTGGGGGGAGAAAATGTAAATTGGGGGGGGATTTAATTGGGGGGGGGATTTAATTTGGGGGGGGGGGGAGTGCACCGTTGCGGGTCATCCCCTTGGCTCCAGGGCTGGGGCAGGGGGATCCCCCCCCCCCTCCATCACCCCGGGGACAGCCAGGGAGCCGTGCCCCCCCCCCCCCCATCCACACACCCCCCCCCTCCTCCAGCAGCAGCGGGGTCGTGCCCCCCCCCCCCCCCCCCCCCCCAATCCCCGTCGCCCATCCCCGTCCCCTCGGGGCGGGCGGCGGCAGCTGCGGGCGCGGCGGCGCCTCTCGGGTTGCGGCCCGGGGGGGCGGGTGGAAGTGGGGGGGGGGGGGGGGGGGTGAGGGGGGGTGTCAGGATCATTTTCCGCCCAGCCTGGGGTTGGGGGGGGGGGTGGGTGGAGGGGGGGGTTTAGGGAGCGGGAAACCGGATCGGCGGCGGCGGGGCGGGCGGCTCAGGTGCGGGGCCGCGCTGCCACCTCCCGCCCGGTGTCCGGTGTCCGACAGCCGGTGAGCGGCCCCGACGGCGGCCCCGGGGCGGGCCGGCACCGGTTATAAAAATCCCCCCCCCAAAAGAGGAAGGAATCGCCGGTTTAGGCTCAGCCTTTCCCGGTCCCTGCCCGCAGCTGCCGCCGGGACGGAGCCGCCCGCCCCGAGGCCACGGTGATGGGCGGGCACCGCCTCCCACTCCATTAGGGGACGGGAAGGAGGCGGGGGGGGGGGGGTGGTGGGGTGGGGGGATCCTCTCCGCCCGTTTGAGGACCCCCCCCCCGTCCCGCCTTGGGGGGACACTGGGGGGTCCCCGGGGTGGCTGAAAGAGTAACGGAGCGGGGGGAGCTGCCGTGCCGGTAGCCCCGGCGGGGCGGCCCCGAGGGTGGGGTACGGGGGGGGGTGTGGGTGGCCCAAGGTGAGCCCGGCCCCCCCCGCCCCGGCCCCGGCTCCACCTTCCTGGGCACCTGGGCCAATTGGGAGCCGCAGGGGGGGTCCCCCCGGCCGGGCTAAGGCCGCCGCTGCCGCCGCTCCCCGCCACTTGGGCCAGCGCCGGGGCGGCGGGTGGTGGCGGGGACCCCCCCGGGGGGGTGAAGGGCGGGGGGGGAGGAGGCGGCGGGAGGGTCCCGTGTCCGTCCCCCTCCCCACAGCCCCGGGGTGACCCCCCCCCCCCCCCGTCGGGGCCCGCTTTGGCCGCCCGGAGCCGAGGCAGCGCCCGGAGCAGAGGTAAGTGTGGCCGCCTCGGCCCGGGGGGGGTCAGGTTGGGTCCCCCCCGGGGCTCAGGGACCTCCCCCCCCCCCCCCGGCCACCCCCTTCCCTCGGTCCCCCCACGCAGGATCCGGCCCCGGAGCGGCGTGTTCCCCCCCCCCCCGCTTTTCCTCGACGTGGGGTCCCCCCCCCACTCGGGTTGAGCCCCCCCCACTTCACCCACGCTTCCCCCAGCGCCCCCCATCCTTCCCGGGGCCCCCCAAACCTCTGCCGTCGGGGGGGGGGGGGGGGTGGCGCAGCGATCACATCCTGCCGGGTCGAAGCGGGTGACAACGAAATGGGGGGTCCAGCCCCATTGCCCACAACCGCAGCCACCCCTCGGCTCGGGGGGGGGGGTATTTTGGGGTTCAGGGGGGTGTGTCGTGTCCCCCCCGCTCCCCTCGGTGCAATATGTCGCCGATTTGCAGCCCCGATGGCAGCTCCGGTGTCACCAAATAGTGCCTGTAACGAAAGCCCGGCCGAGGGGGACCCCCCAACTGGGAGGGGTGCTGCTTTGGGGGGGGGGGGGTCCATACCCCCCAGCCCCCGGGGTAAGTCCCCCCCCACCCACTCCTCGCCTCCGCCCGGGGCTGCAAAGGGTGGAGGGACCCCGGGGAGCGTCGGGCATGTCCCCAGCCCTGCTTGGGGACACTGAAACCTCGGTCGGAGGGGGCAGGGTGGGGTCCTGCCCTGGGCTGGGGGATGCTGTGGGGTGGGGGGGGGTCCCCCAGGCGCTGGAGCAGCCGGTGGGGCCGTGACAGGTGCCTCCAACGCTGCGGCACAAATCTGCCCGGTTTAGCCCCAAAACGGGGCTCCCGGCTGCACACGGCAGCTCCGTCGCTGTCCCTGTCCCCGTCCCCGTCTCCATCCCTGTCCCCATGCCAAGCCCCATCCTCGTCCCCTTCTCTGTCCCTGATCACGTTCCCGTCTTCATCCCTGTCTCCATCCCTGTCCCCATCTTTGTCCCCATCCCTGTTCCTATCCCCGTCCCTGTCTCCATCCCTGTCTCTGTCCACATTCCCGTCTCCATCCCCATCTTCATCCCTGTCCCCGTCTCTGTCCCCATCCCTGTCCTTGTCTCCACCGCCATTCCTGTCTCCATCCCCGTCTCCATCGCCATTCCTGTCTCCATCCCCGTCTCCATCGCCATTCCTGTCTCCATCCCTGTCTCCATCCCCATTGCTGTTCTCATCTCCAGCCCCGTCCCCATCCTCGTCCCCGTCCCCATCCTCATCCCCATCCCCATCCCCGTCTCTGTCCCCATCCCTGTCTCCTTACTTACCCTCCTTGTCCCCATCCCATCCCCGTCCCCACCCGGGCTCTCCCCAGACACGCGCTGGCGATGCCGACGGAGCGGGGGGCCCTGCGGCCGCGCGAATCGGGGTGTCGAGTGCGGGCGGGCGCCAGCCCCCACCACACCCCATGGTGGGGAGGACACGGGCAGTGGCCCTGAGCCGCCACGGTCCCCGTCCCTTGGTGTGGCGGAGCCAGCGGCCGAGCACCATCTTGGTGCTGCCGGTGCCGGGAGCATCCCTGGGTGACACCGGTGGCCTTTTGGGGTTGGGGACGGGTTTGTGCCCTGCTGGGCCCCTAAACGGGGCTCAGGAACCAGGGGACCCCCACGTCCCCGCGCCGAAGGTCTCGGGCCTTGCGGCAGAGTCTGCCGGAGCCCTTGGAGGGGGCTGTCGGGAGCGGGGCCGGGGGGGGGGGGCCCCGGGGGGGGGCAGCATCCGCAATGCGGCAGCTCCCAACGTCATGAGCCGGGGTGCGGCGGCTCCGCAGAGGGGCAGGCTCAGCCCCGGGGCCGGCTGGGCCCTGGGCTGCCGCAGTGGCCTTGGGCGGAGGCAGGGGGACGAGGGGGCACCCCCAAAGCTGCTGCCAGCTCCCCCCGCCCAAGCCGGGTGGGATGCAGCACCCGCAGGTGTCGGGGCGCAAGGGGTCAGCCGGGAAGGGCCGGCTCCTGCCTGGCGCGGTGCCGGGGCCATGCGGGCCGGCCGACGGCGGGGATTAGGCGAAGCCGTCGCTTTCAAAGTCACGCCAAGGATGGCGGCGGGCACGGCCTCGCCCGCGGCCCCCCGGGGACCGGTGTCCCCAAACCACCGCGGCGTTGGGGTGGTGTCCCCCAGGTGAGGACGGCGCTGCGGCCTCGGGGGGGGCTTCCCTTCCTTTCGGGTTGCTTGGCTGAGAGCCGTGGGGCTTTGCGGGGGGCTCCTCCAGGCTTTCGGGGTGCTTCGCTGCGGGGCGAGGGCTTTGCTGCTGGAGCCCGAAAGGCGGGTGCGGATGGGGGGGACACACGTCTGTCCCCACCGGTGTTAACCCCTCCGTGCACGACGCTCCCCAAATCATGGCGCTGGCGGAGCCGAGCAAACGCCGCTGCTCATCTTCAGCCCCAAATTCGAGGCCGGACGGGGTGCAGGGGGTCGGTGGCTGTGTCCTCAAGGTTGGGGGGTGTGGGGGGGGTGTCAGTTCCCGCCACCGGATCCGGGGCACCCCAAAGCACATCCCGGGGTTGCTCGACTTGTTGGGGCCTCGGCTTCGCCGACACAAAGGAGACTTTGTGCCTTCCTCCTCCGTGGCTGCCATGGCCGCTTGGCACGGCCGAGCGCGGCCCCGCGGCGACGGTATCGCGGCCGACCTGGGGGTTCGCAGCCACCCGGGGGGGGGGACGGGGGGGCTTTGCAACATTCCGAGGGGTTTGCAAGCATTTGGGGGGGGGGTGATGGTGGTGGGGGTGTTTGCAGCCATCCAGCAGGTTTGCAATTTTTTTGGGGGGCTCTGCCGCCATCCGGGGGGGGTTTGCAACCATTTGGAGGGTCTGCAGCCTTTTGGGGTGTTCGCAGTGTTTTTGGAGGGGCTGCAGTCAGGAAGAGAGTTTGTAAGTTTTTGGAGGGTGTGCAGCCATCCAGGGGGTTTGCGACCTTCTCGGGGGGGGGGGGGGGGGGGGTCCAAAGTTTTGGGGGGGGGGGGGCTTGCAGCCATTTAGGCCAGTTTGCAACTTTGTGCTGGGTTTGCAGCCATCGGGGGGGGGGGGGGGCTGCAACCTTTGGAGGGTCTTACAGCCAAGGGGAGTTGCAACCAACTGGGGGGTTCAACCTTTTGGGGGGGGGGGTTGCAACCATTTGGAGGGTTTGTACCATCCAGGGGGTTTGCAACCTTTTAGGGGCTTTGCAACTTTGGGGGGGGGGGGGGGGCCTTGCAGCCATCCAGAGTATTTGCAATCTGGGGGGGGGGGGCTTGCAACATTTTGGGGGGTTGCAGCCATCCGGCTAGTTTGCAGCCACGCAGGAGGGGGCTGTTCGCAGCCGTGCCGGGGTGCAGGAGGCTGGAGGGGTTGGGGGGGTGTGTGGGGGGTGTGCAACCAGCCAGGGGCTTTGCAACCATCTGGGGGTTGTGACTGTTTTGGGGGCGTGCAACAGATCTGGGGGGGGGGGTTTGCAGCCGCCCGGCAGCATCCGCTCCCTGCGGACCTGGGGCTGAGACACCCACCTAACCCCGCAAAGGCGGCAACTGGGAAATGGTTCCCACCGGCGGGTCCCGGCATCGCCTCAGCCCCATCCTGCTGCGGCACATCCCCAAAAAAACTCCCCAGTGCTTGACCAGCTGAGCTGGGGACCGGATTTACCCCATCCTCCCCGGAGAGGCGGCAGCGGGGTGAGCAGCTCCCTTCGCTTGGAGGTTTCTGAAGCATTTTGTTGGTCGATAATAATTGATTCCCTTCTTTTTCCCCCCCCCCCCCCCCCCCCCCCACTGCTGTTTTGAGGCTGGAGACCGGGTTGGGGGGAGTTTGGCTCTCGCTTATGGAGGGGTTTTGGGGGTATATTAAGAAAAAAAAAAAAAAAAAGGAAGGTGCGAGCTCGCTACTCCTGTTCTGTGTATGGCACTGGTAGAATTCACTGTGCAACCCCGCGGTCAGTGAATTACCATAGGGCCATAAACAGAGCAGAGAAAGACCCGCGAGCCCCGCGGGGCTGTCGCCGACGTCACCTGGCCCGTTTTGGCACTAGCACATTTTTGCTTTTATTTGTAGCTTTTGAGCAATTATGTGTAGTGCCAATATGGGAGAAGGTGGAGAGAACAGCGCCGGGGTGGGGGGACGGACGCGCGTCGGTGCTGGGGAGGTGGTTTCAGTGAGGAGACGCTGGGAGCGAGGGGATGGGAAGGTGGAACTCACCCCAGAATTGCTGGGGTGATGGAGGGACGGCTGTCAGGCCCCACCCATGGGTGCCATTGAGAGGCTGTCTGACCCGACGTGGTGTCCCAGCCCGTGGAGACGTCTCGGCCAGGCCCTGTCCCTGTGGTGGCCACCACGAGCGGGATGGGACCCCCCCCCCCGGCCACTCCTCATCCCCTCCTGGACCATGGTGGTGGCATCTCCCCGGGGTTGAGCCGAGCATCACCACGGGAGTCCACAGGGGTCACACGTGGGGTTTTCTGGCCGGACAGGTGAAATTTTTTTTTTTTTTATATATATATATACACATATATATATATATTTTTTTTTCCTTTTTTTCTTGCAGCTTTCCAGGCCTGGCACCGCAGCTGTGTGTCCGTCCCCTGCCCCAACCCCGTCCCCGAGCTGGGGCCCGGCTGCTGAGATGGTGCCGGTGACGCCCGGCCCTGGGGCTGCCTTTGGCAATGGTAGAACTCACACTGGTGCGGTAGCAGGATCCGGTGGTTCTAGACTTGCCAACTACAGCCCTGGGGAACCGCCGCGGACACGGGCCCCTGGCACCCATGGGTGCAGCCGGGCACCCTGTGCATCCCCCCCCCTCCCTCTCCCCCTCGGGCTGGGAGGGTGCTCATGGGGTCCTGCTCCATCCAGTATGGATTTGGGGGGGATGCGGTGGGTGTGTGCATGTGGTATGGAAAAGAGGGAGTCCGGCACCCCAGGGTGTCTCCCCGGGGGGGGACAGGGACTTGCCGGATACCGGTCATTGGAGCAGCGCGGCCGCGTGTCCCCGCATGACTCCGGGCGTTAAGGGCTGATCCTGCCCCGCGACGTGGGCAGGGCAGCTGGGGGGGATTAGTTGGCCGATTCCTACCCCCGGCCCTGGATCCAGCCCTGGCCCAGCCCCCAGTTTCTGGAAAGGGGGTGGGAGGAAACTGAGGCACCGGTGAAGCAGCTTGTGGTGGCAGCTGCTGCGTGTCCCCGGCCTGTCCTCGGGCGCGGGAGGGATGGGGACAGCTTTTGGGGGGGGATCGGGGATTGCACGGGAAGGGGCAGCTCTGGGGTGGGGGGGCTGTGCATACCCCCTTCACCCCCCCCCCCCATTACCCCTGGGGTGCAGGGCTGGCGGGGGGGTGGCCGGTCGGGATATGTAGGGCAGCGCTGGGTGATTACGGGGCTTTCGGCGTAAGCCCGCGGAGATTGGATCACGCTGGATTAGGCTGCACGCTCAAATCATCCTCCCTGCGCCGGGGGGGTGGGGAGGGACGGACGGGGGGTCCCCATCGGCCTCCTGGGGCAGGTGGGGGGGGGGGGTGGGGGGCACAGGCTGTCCATGTGTCCGTCCATCCGGCCGGTCACGCTGCCAGCAAACGTCCGTCCTCCCATTGCCCCAGCCGTCGTTTGCGCGGCTCTCCGGCCCTCTGCCCAGCCGGTCCGGCCATCGGCCTGGCTGCGTGTCCATCCGTCCGTGGGGCCAGCCGGCCCCCCAGTACTGGGGTCACCCCCCCAAACAGCCCGGGGGGGCGGGGCATCTGTCCCAGGCCACGCCCCCAAGAGGCCAAACCCACCCAAGAAGCTCCACCCCCCCAAGAGGCTCCGCCCCCCAGGATGGACCTGGTGCCCCCCCGGACCCCCCTATAGACGGTCACCCCGAGACACCCCCCCCCGGTCGTGCCCCTTCCCAGCTGCAGCAGCCGGGCTCATCCTGAGCACCCACCAGCGCTTTGGGGGGTCAAATCCCGCAATTTGGGGTCAAATTCCCCAATCTGGAGTCAAATCCCGCAATTTGGGGTCAAATCCCGCAATTTGGGGTCAAATCCCGCAATTGGGGGCTTGCCCTGGGCAGAGCAGCAAACCCAGCTGGACCCCACACTCCGGGACCCCCCCCAATGCCCAGGGAACCCCCCCCATAGTGCCCAGGCTGGAGAGGGGAGCAGGATGCGGCCCCACCAGCCTCTGCCCCCGCTGGGAAACGCAGCGCGAAGCTGGCTGGTGTGCCGGGGCGAGCGCGAGCCGCCCCAGCGGGAGGCCCCGACCCGCTTATTAAAGACCGATTAACAAAGATTAAAACCTCGCGGCAGCGTCTGCCAGACCAAGCTGCTCCCCCCCCCCCCTCCCCGCCCCAGCCCCGGGCCGTGCTGCTGGATCCGGGGCCCCTTTGGGGCACCCCAGCCTGGCCAGGGGACGTCCTGGGGTCCCCGGGGGTACCTGGGCCCCGGTTGCCCTCCCAGCAGATGCAGCATCTTTCGTGTCCGAGGACACTGAGCTGGGCCGGGACTCTGCTCCCAGCTCAGCCGGGGATACCCACGAGCACCCACGGGTGCTGGGGTGAAGCACCCACATTCCTCCTTTCCTTCCCTCTGTCCGTCCTTCCAGCCTTCCTCCGCTCTTTTTCTTGCCCCAGGCTACAAGAAACGCGCAGGATTCACCTCGCCGGAGCTGCAACCGTCCCGTGCCGGCGTTCAAATAAAGCTGCTGAAACCCATCGCTGCGCTTCCCTGCTCCTCCTTGGGTTTGCGCCCCAAATAACGCACCCCGGGTTGCCGGGAGCCCGCGGGTGACGGGGCCGGGGCTCGGTGGTGGCCGCTGCAGCTGAAAATGGAAGAATTCAACCCAAAGGGGAGCTCGGCTCCTGGGTGGGAACACAGCGGGGGGGGATGCTCAAGCACCCCCCCCTGGTTTTCACCCGGCCCCAGGTTCCTGGTGGAAGAGTAAAAAGGAATGAGATAAACGGCACAAAGGAAGAATTGCGCCCCAAAATCATCCCGGCCGGGAGCAGCGTCACGGCGGAGCGGAGCCGGCGTGGGGAGGGCAGGGGGTGCGGGGACCGAGCCCCAAAACACCTGCCGGGTGGGGGAGGGATGGCAGGATACACCAAAACCCCCCCAAACCCCCCAAAACAGGAGAGCTGGATGCAGGGGTAGACACATTTGTAACAATTTATTGAATGAGGCAATAATAGACACTGGGAAAACAAGGGGGGGTCCATGCTCTGCTACTTGCCTGGTTTTTGTCTTTTTTGGGGGGGGTGGGAGGGCGGGGGGAAACCTCTTGGACTAAAAGAACGTCATTTCATCGCCAAAGAAACACTGACCTGAAAGCCACCGACATCTTCACAACGACAATAAAAAAATAATAATTAAAAAAAAAAATAAAAATAAAAATAACAAATTGGAGAACCAGGACTGTTTCTATGGAAAGATCTCCCTCCCCTCGTTAAAGTACAGAAGAAATGTATACAAAGAACATTTGATATTTTTCCATATAAAACAAGTAAATACAAGAATCTGAAAACTTCCTCGAAGGCGGAGCGAGACGTGGAAAACTTCGTTAATGGCCACTTGGAAATAATAATTAAAAAAAAAAAATTAAAAATTAAATACCATGCACAACTGCACGGGCGGTGGGGCTGCAGCTGGCGGAGGGTTCGGCCGGGTGCTGCCGCTGCGACGTAAGGGTTTGGCCCACGGGAAAGTCAAGTAAAATTTATTTGCCCCCAAAAACATCCCCCCACCCCTCACCCCGAGGCCTTTTTTTTTTTTTTTTTTTTCCCCCCCTCTTTCCCCCCCCTCCTCCTGGAGAGGTTTTTGGGTGACGGGGATTAAAAGTGCCCAGCAGCAGCAGAGCTGCGCTGGGAGACGCACGTAGGGCAGGACCGGGGCGGGTGGCGTGGAGGGTTGGGGGTGCAGAGGGGTCCCCTGAAAAGAAGGGGCTGCGCTCACGGTCCCCCCAACGCTACCTTCAAGCGAAGTTTCCTCGTGGGAACCCGACTCTCCGGGGACGGGTGGGACGCGGGGTCCTGGGGGGATGGCAGCGGGGACCGGGACGAGCCCGAGGCGGCTCTTTGGCAAGGGAAGTCCTGGGAAGGCGGGGGGGTGAGCTGGGGGGGGGGACACGCAGCCAGAACCCCTCTAGAGGCGTCTTCACTTCGGTCTAGATCCACAAAAATGGGAAATAATAATAATAATAACAATAATAATAATAATAAAGAAAAAAAAAAAGATCTAAAATGGCAGGTACGTTTCAAGAGCAGAGAAATAAGAACAGGTCTCCAGTGTGCACCAAGGGGAGCCGAGCGGAGCGCGGCCGGGATCCTCCGTGGCGGAGCTTGCGGTCGTCAAAGGCAGAGGCGGCCTCGCTCGCCGGCGGGGAGGGCGGCAGTCGCGTGGGCTCCTGGAAGAACGTTATCCCTTCAAGAGGTGGCCACCCCCCTGCAGTCACACATGCAATTTTTTTCCCAAGAGAGGAGCCTTTTCCGAACTCTTTTGGGTTTGGTTGGTTGGTTTTTTTTTTTGTGGGTTTTTTTTTTTTTTTTTTTAAATACAAAAGTCCACGTTAAAATCTTTGAAACCTAATTTGCCAAATGCGGATGGCGGAGGGCCGTGCCTGGGAGATGCTGCGGAGGAAGGTGCCGGCGCAGCCCGGGAGCGGCGGCGATGCTGCTGGAGCGGTTTCGGCCGAGGACATCCGTGCTCCCCCCCGTGCCTCGGCCCCCCCAGACCTCACCTGCTCAATCCCGTGCGGGGGGAATGGGGGCTAAGGGGTTGCTTTGTTTTGTTTTGTTTTCTTTTAAATCTCCTCGGAATGAAAGTCCCGTCACAATTTGGCTTCTCACTCCTACGAGAGCAGAGTGGCGCTATAAAAATGCACTTAACACACATCCTCTGCTAGTATTTTTTTTCTTTTTTTTTTTTCCTTTAAAAAAAAAAAAAAAAAGGTTAACAAAACCTTTGCTTCCAAAGCTGGGAGACTCAATGCCACCTGATTGCATCTCTGGAGAGGCGTAAAAAATTATTCGCGTAAGAGACGAGGAAAATCACCATGATCCTGCTCTGGGCATCGTCACTGTTCCAAGGTCACCACTTCCACTGCCTGCCCGTCCATGGTGACGGCACTGTCCGCTATCCTCGTGGTCACGGGTGCCATCGCCACCTGAACGGGGCCGTTGCCTTGGGCCAGGCTGGTCACCACCGTCTGGTACATGCTGACAGGGATCTGGACGAGACCTGTGGAGACAAAAAATAAATAAATATAGGAGGAGCGGGGTTGGGAGGGAAGGAACGGAGCGAGACCGGCACGAGGAACAAGGCTGGTGTGGCCACGTGCCGTGGCGTGGTCCCCAGGGGTTTGGGGGCTGCATTCAACATGGGGAGCGCTGCCCTGGAGATGATCCTTTGGATCGTTGGAGTACTCCCACCTGGAGTACTGCGTCCAGCTCGGGGGTCCCCAGGACAAGAAGGACATGGAGCTGTTGGAGCGAGTCCAGAGGAGGCCACGGACATGATCTGAGGGCTGGAGCAGCTCTGCTATGGAGACAGGCTGAGAGAGTTGGGGTTGTTCAGCCCGGAGAAGAGAAGACTCCAGGGAGACCTTCTTGCGGCCTTTCAATACTTAAAGAGGGCTTATAAGATGGAGATAAACTTTTTAGCAGGGCCTAAGGACAAGGGGGTTTAAACTAAAAAAAGGTGGATTCAGAGTAGATATAAGGAAGAACTTCTTCCCTGTGAGGGTGGTGAGGCCCTGGCACAGGGTGCCCAGAGAGGCAGGAGATGCTCCATCCCTGGAAACACTCAAGGTCACGCTGGATGGAGCTCTGAGCAACCTGATTTAGTTGAAGATGTCCCTGCTCATTGCAGGGGGGTTGGACTAGATGGCCTGGAGAGGTCCCTCCCAACCCAAACCAGTCTGTGATTCTATGCATGGAAAGCCGGCAACTGGGGAGGACACCTGCCTCGCACCCGGCTGTGCCCGTGCTGGTGTAACTATTCATGACTGGGTGGTTTCGCTGTGCCGGACTCGCCTGCCACGGTGCCACGTGGGATGGCAGCAGGGATGGGATGGGATGGGATGGGATGGGGCTGGACAGCAGCATGGAGAGCTCAGCCTGCACCACAGGGCTGTCGGGTCACAGGGAGAGAATAAGGTTAAGGAGGAAAGAAACATGAAATTTTTGGAGGAGGAACCCAAAGACGATGCCAGGATGGTACCGAGGTACCTGTACAGCCGACCCTGTCAGGCCATGTTTTGCTGGAGGCAGGGATTGCTCCCACGCATTTCTCCCACAGCCGTGAGCGTGCCACCACACAGCCCGACAGCGGTCACCCACAGACAAGGACCACACTTCTGAAACGTGTTTTTTCACTTGATTTGCCCAGAATTGGGATCCTTGGGGCTAAGGAAGGGAAAAATTTGGCTTCTCCCCCCCGCCCGTGACTCTTCCACCCCCTGTAACTCTATACACCACTCAAACACCTTCCCGCTTCCGGCGGCACACGAGAAGGATCCCATCGCTGCGCAGAGCACAGACCAGCCCTCCTGCCCCGGTACAGCCACCGGCCTCTCTCAAACACGATTCACTTCCTCCAGCTCACTCTCCATCCCAGTCAGGTCCTTCTGTCTTCACACCAAGACGCGTAAATGGCAGCGTGGGACCAGTAAGCCCTGGCCGAGCCATACTGGCTCCGGGCACTGCCTATAGGTACTCACACATGTATATATACGACATATAACAGAGATAAAGGAAAGCAAACCAAGTTTCTCAGCCCTTCGCCAATCACGGATGGGTCCAGCAAAGTAAGAAACTTCTTTTTCCCAAGGGTGGCTCAGCTACAGAAAGGGAGCAGATGCCCCCGAGCTGAAGCTGGAGCTGGCAAAGCTTCGGGCAGGTTTTTGGCCATGGAGGAAAGCACCGCTGTGCCAAACGCGGCGAGTCCCGGTTAGCTAGGTAACACCAACCAAGGTGACAACAAAACAACGAGGTCCCTGAGGATATTGTGATGTAAATGATGAAAAGAGGTGGAAAAAATAGCAAGGTACTGCTCGATACAGCCGGGCAGGGGAAGGGGAATAGAAAATCCTGCAGGCTGGCAAGATAAACTTCATCTTTCTACTCTGATATTATCTGCCTGTACCCACCAGTGCCTTTGGCTTGGCAAAGGTGATTTAGACAAGTGAGCCTGTAAATGCTACCTTGTACAGGACATTTCTGAAAGCACCTGCACCTCTGTTAGGGTTAAAAAAAGGAAAAAAAAAAAAAAAAAAGCTTTTAGAGGTCAACAAATCCTTCCAGCCAGCAGCACAGGATGGCCAACCCCTGAAACAATGTTCAGATGGTTTAAGATAGCAGGTTCCTGACCCAGGCTTTCCCAAAAAAGCAGTACAATCTCTTTTGATTCGGGTTTCTGTGGCAGAGAGCGGACCTCTGTCCCGCCAAGGGCACTCGTTTAATAACACGAGGCGGCGGAGCACGGCTCGGTGTCCTCAGATAACTTACTGTACAGACAGGAAAGCTTACGAGTTAATCGTGCTGACCAGGTGGGTGACCCCAGCAGAGCGCAGCATGCTTTGCGGTCCTTCGACATCCCTCCTCTTGGGATCTCAAAGCACTCCGGGTAGGAAAGTTTTGCAATCCCCCAGCCAGAGGGCTGCCCCACACCAGACAGGTCACGTCCACGTTCCTCCAGTTCACAGCCCAACCGAGGAATTGCTTTCCTGGTGTGATAGTTCAACACCGAGCGGTAGGAACGGCGTGGAGTCAGAAGGTACAAAGCTCTGGGGGTGCTAACAGATGAGAGTTTTAGGTGACCAAACACTGAAATGACAGGTCATGCTCAGCCCTCTTGAAGAAAATCTCCTATCAGACCCTTCAGGGAAACGTAGCACATCCCAGTTTAAGCTGGTGCTGGCACAGACCTGGAGATCTGGCCTGGGATGCACCTAAAATCCCCGCTCCAGACCAACAACCCAACTAAGCCCTTTGGGTTACTTGGGTTGCTAACCTGAAGGAGATTGCTGGAGCTCTCAAATGACAGTCTACTACCCACGGCCAACCCAAAGGCCAGAGTCACCACCACCCTCATGGACCACGTTAAAAACCTGATCCCTCTGTGCTGTTCAAACACGTCTCGGCCAGGGTAGGGCTGCTGCCAAAGACAGGTGCTATCAAAAGATGGTGAGATGTGAAGACCCAAACAGGGTTTTCTTTGGAGAGGATGACTTTGCGTCACCCAAGGTTTGGCCACATCTTGGAGTGCATGGGTGAGCAGGGAAGTTTCCGTGAGAGACGGCAACACGCAGATCCCTTTCTGCATGGGATTAAACTAAATCGCCTCAGCATCTGACGTAGTGGCCTTCCTGCCAGGGGTGGTAACAAACCAAAGGAGAGGGCTGGAAAGTCTGCTGTGCATTAAAGCAGAGATGATCGCCCTTGGGAGAGAGACGATTAAACTACTGAGATACTGTAATCAGGTCTCGGATTGGCCCCGCACTGCATCTGCTCAGACCTGCACCCTGATTAGCCCTAATCTAGCTGGCATATGTTAATCTAAAGCATGGATTTCAGACCCTTTCAATTGTATTAAAAACAGGAAATCCATTAGACAAAAAAACAACAAAAAAAAAACCAACCCCAAACCAACTTCTTGAGTCTTTGAAAAATACGTATCTGCAAAGAACGTGGAGCCGTGCCGGGGTGCTCCGCAAGGAACGGGGCGTGCAGGCAGGCGAGGGAAGAGGGATCCCGTTGGATCCCGCACGCAGCTCAGACAGGCTCCTGCCTGGGGAGGGACAACAGCAGAGGTGATGAATCAGGCACCGAGTGGCACAGACCATGGCCACCATGCTCCCGGGAAGATGCAGCCGGGCTGTGCATTGGCTTCCCCTTCACAAAGCCACCCAAAAAGCCCCTCTGGAAGGAGTAGCGGGTGACACATGAAGCCCAAACATCTCCATCCCCCTGCGAATCGCCCGTTCCTGGCCACCAACCTCACCTACCTGCCAGCACCTCCCGTTCTCAGCAGGGAAGAGGAGCCAGCTCCAGCCGGCCAGGCGCAAGGACAGCATCTACGCAGAGAGCTGGGGCAGAGCCAGCACCGAGGTCCTGCCTCGGTGGTAGGTCCCAGCATGCCAGGGAAAGATTATTTTTTTTTGGTGGAGGATCAGCTGGCTTTGCTAGGAAGGAGGCTGTGGCATGGTCAGCATCACCTGACAGCCATGGAAGGGAATGGGTGCTGCGGCAGGACACAAGGGTGGCCAAGGGAGAAGGAGAGCCGTGAGAGGCCTTAGGGGTTGAGATGACCACCATGAATCAAAGGATTAGAGCTGATCGACTCAGAGACGGCTGCGGCTGTGCTCTAATGCTGGGTCAGATGATATTAGCGGCCAGAAGAGGTAATGAAACTCCTGGTGTTTCAGCAGAGGTTACAGCTTACAGAAGAAGGGTAAGGGTTAGGCTCT
The DNA here is from genome assembly GCF_011004875.1 of Balearica regulorum gibbericeps. Lineage (NCBI taxonomy): Eukaryota > Metazoa > Chordata > Aves > Gruiformes > Gruidae > Balearica > Balearica regulorum. Next base: position 1,588,185 of record NC_046184.1, on the reverse strand, counting down.
ACCTGTGACCAGAGAGCCACAGGATTCAGAGGCCCAAAGTCATGCGATGGCTGCTAGACACATGTCACCTGGCATGGAGGGCAGAGCAGCAGCAGCGTAAGAACAACCATTTTGATCCTAAGTTGCTGGTGACTGCATTAAACCACCACAAAGGACTTCAGGTGAGAAGGCCAGGTGGGTGGGATGATTCAGTGCCCTGGAAATTGGTGTCCAGGTTCAGCAGTGCCCTGGACATCCAAGACAGTTGATGCTCAGGGGACCGGGGACATCGGTGCCACTTTTAACTGATTTGTTAACACCTCTTCACCCTTGAGATCAAAGCAAGTGCAGCACAAGGAAGAGATACTACCAGAGTCTCCAACTGTTGGGCACGTTCCCAGTCCTTCAGGATCTGGAATACTGTCCTACTCAGCGACACAAGATATGCCTCTTTTCCCCAGTATCTAAGGTTGAATCCATTCCCCAAGGTGCATCCTGATCTCCTGTTCCTCTGGTAGTTTACTAAGGTGCTCAACGGACGCAGATGGCTAACTAGCCAAGCAGATCCACTCTTCAATGCCCCAATTCCATGAACCGGTTCTTTCCTGAACATAGATGAGGTCAGGTTTACACTACCCTGGCTGCTGATACTGCCCATCGCTGCGTTGTTTGGCCACACATGGAGACCGGTGCCGAGGACCCATTTGTCAGCATCCCATGCGGTTCCACATCCGATAGAGCTTATTTAAGTGGATATCTCATTCCAGGTATGGAGCAATCATACCAGATACGGCTGGAAGATGGGTTGGAATGCCAGTGCAGATCTTACCACCGCAAACATCCTATCAGTGAAGAACTGCAACAGCCCAAGGCAACCTTGGACAAAGCTTTGTCTGAAGCTGGACTGTAAGCATCAGGTTGTGATCTGGCAGCAGATGGTATGAAGAGCCTTGCTGCCATATGTCCTGTGAATGTTTGGTATGCTCTCATTACAGCGTCAGCGTGAGTTTACAGCTGGATAGTCAGGTTCTGCAAGCCTTGAAACACACCCTGGAACAGAAAAGTCTTCACTGATACCAAGACAGGAGTTATCTCAACAACCAGTATGGACAATATGGACATTCAATGTAACGCTTCTGAAAGCTGAATCCTCACTGTAAATGCCCAAAGAGACACAGAACAGCTGGGAGAAACTGAACGGTGTGTAATCTTGAGGGACCTCTCAGCTGACAGTCACTCAAGTGAGAGACAGATGTCCTCTTCCCACCTGAGATGGGCTCCTCCAGTGGATGTCTTGGCATGGCCCTTTGCACCATAGAAAGGCCGAACGGCAGGACCTTGCACATAACATCTTCTGCCTGGTGCTCAAACAGGAGCACAAGAGCAACATCCTGGAGGGTCAAGAGACAGGAACCAGCCTCATTCTTGACCAGACAAGACAACAGCGGCCACTGTCACCATGCTGAACGTCAACTCAAGAAAGGAAACATCCTCCTCTTTCAAAAAGTGCAAAATCCTCTTCTTTGGTAGCATCAAGTACAACAGAGAGCTCATCTCTTGCCAAAGCAAACTCCTGTGGGAACAGCTGCTGGAAAGGGAGGGTTGTGAGCAAGCAAAAGGCTTGGAGAAGCATGACCATTTGGCTCCTGCATCAGGGAGCCAGGATTCTCAAGCAATGCTCAGCCCTGCTCTGAGGTACCGAGCCAGCCTAACCCCAGGAAGAGTGGGAAGGGGAGATGGTGCAAACCTTTCCAACGCACCTTTGGGGAGGCTGGTGAAGGAACAGTTTAAGAGGGATGCTGTTAAGAGACTTGAGTTTAGGGTTGTCAAAGCTGCGAAGCCACAAGAAACACTGCTCTGAGTGCTGAGCGTAGAGGAGTAAGGAGCACAGGTCTGGAGTCACCAAGTAGCACAAAAGTACTTGCTGTTGGGATTTCTTTTATGGGGCAAACCAGAAAATGCACAATGACTTCAGTGATCACCTTGGAGCCCCTGACAGAACATAGGACATCATCTGTCTTTTAGCTAGGCAACATTATCTTATCAAAAAACAGGACCTCAACTGAGAGCTGCATGTCCCCTTCCAAAAGGAGTCCAAAGCCCACTTCAAGTCATCAGAGGCGATGATCCACGGTCAGCCGCAGCCAGCGCTGCTCTTGGGGATCCACTGACAGCAGAAGCACCCTCGGGACCAAGGAGAGAAAGCAGATCCGATGCAATGGATGCCAAAGTTGGTATGTCTTGCTCTGTTCTCTTGGACACCAAAAAGATGATGTGTTGAAAGTTGTCCGGTTTATGATTTCCTTTGAACATCTGCAAGCACTGCAGAGTCAGGAGACCACTGTGAGTGGCCTTACAAGTCTCCCAGAGCCCTGCTAGAGCTCTGAAGGCCTTGCAGCACTCATGCCAACAACGGAGAAGGCTAAAAAGAGCGACATTTTCCATCGGACTTTCTTGGCCGTTGACCTCCAACTCATTCAGAGGACTTTGCTTGCTTCAGTCTTCTCAGTTAGCACTGAGGAGAAACTAGTGCAAACTCTGCTTTGCTTGATCCTGCTGTAGCATTTCGCAGCAGATATTCCTGCAACTTCTTTTTCCCTCCTCCGGTGGCACAGGGCTGAGCAGCCCAACTGAAATTCCTGTGCTCAGGAATGCACTACGGGGCCCTAGCACACAGGTCAGCAGATACCATCTCATTGCTACATTTCGTTCAGAGCCAAAGGCGACTTTTGAAGACACGATGGAAGAATTCTTGTAGACAATTCAGAATGACCAGTGTGCAGATTTTAACACACAAAACCCAGAAACAGATACCAGAGTTACAGAGAACTACATCAGCAGAAGACCTCTGAACAACTAAATGTTTGCCCTTGGTGGGCAGCACAGTGCAAGGGCACTGGGCATGCTTTGATCTATATACCTAGGACAGCCTGCAAATACATCTACATGCAGATAAGTAGGGAATGACCTGACTGTCTTTTCCACAGTGGGACAGAATAAGATACAAGCTTGAAACGCAGCATGGAAAGTTGCGCTAGATATTAGAGGAGGGGGGAGAAACCCAGACAACTGCTAAACATAAGGTTAGTGAAGCTCTGGAGCAAAGTCTCCAACACTGAAGGTCTTTTAGAGCCAACTAAGACTGACACAGGCTCAGGCAAGGGCCTGGTATAAGCAATCACTTGAATTCCTTTCAGCCTGGTATGTGAACAAGATTTTGCAGGCTCCATTTTATGTAAAGAAACTGTGGTCCACTGATGGTAGAGTCACCAGCCAAGCAAATCTGAGACAGCACTGGGACATACAGGACAAATCAGTTGGCACTAGAGGTATTTCTTGGCAGTAAACTTGGTTCATACTCAGCCACGGGATATACTCATTCTCTCAGCCATGTATAATTTCTTCTAGCAACGTGGCAAACCAGGAGGGACTCTGCTACGCTTCACTGCTACCAGTTTTAACAAGGACAGTCATACAAACAGGATATTGAGCAGCTCTGTCCAGCTGTTCGCAGCCACATAGATGTTCTGGCAACATGGCAGGTATTGTTGCCTACGATAACGGTAGCACAACCTTAATACTTAAGGTATTTAAATAACTGCAGAGCAACTGTGTTCTTCAACTGAATCCCGGAGCAAAGACCATTCCTATCCTCACCAAGACAGATAGCTGCACTGCTGGAGACTACCTGGCGTGTTACTGCTAACCCAAAAAGCACTGTTCAGCATGCGCACTAAAAGCTCCCACAATGGATTTTTATTAAATCCACATTGCTTTGCATGGGAACCTGGCTTGCCAAGATTTCCAGAAATTATCATCTTGACCACCTCCCTTTTGGGGAACTGACTCAAGAGGCCTTCAAGAGGTGGGAAGGACAGGCAATGGGCATGAGCATGTGTTTTCAGAAAAACAAAACAGATCTCTGTAACAAGTTCAAATCACACCAGCTAAAATGAGTGCTCTCAAAGTCACGTTACCCTGAAAAATCCTCTGACCGTAGAGAAGAAACATCCGCAAACTAAACGTCTCCCTTAAGATATGAGGTGTTGACATGACACCACGGATGGGATTTCACCCAAAGTCAATTGCAGAAATCAAGCATTTCAGGAATCCTACCACACTCAATGGTGACAAAGGAAGCAGAAGATGTCTCTTAACACAGGCACCTACTTTAAGATAAGACAAACTGTCTTCTGAAAGCACACCACTCTCTCTCCCCCGCCAACTACTGCTAGAGTATCAATGACTAACTCAAATTAGATGTCTCTTAGGACAAGACAATAGTTGGAAAGATTTTCACCATCAGAAATGGCTTACTGACAAATCACTAAAAGCCCATGCGACGACTTAAGCTCAGAGAAGTTTCTAGGCACACGACAGTCACAGCTTTTCCCTCTACATCCTCTGTGCCATTCATTTAAAACACAAAAAAGTGTTCCACCAAATGGTAATTTGAGAAAATTATCTGCTTATTATTCTGCTTGCTGAAAGCAAGCATACCTCAAGATCATCCATCATGTGTCTTTTCAAGAGCCATTCCAGTCAAAACCACAACAAAGAGTAATGTAACAAGGCACCTGAAGTTTTGATAGCAAAGTTGAGTCATGGCAGCTCACAGATGGAGCACTAAACCGAGTGTTGCAAACTAGTAGGTTATATCATAGCCTTGACTTTTCCTTAGAGCAGTAGATAAGCACAGGAGGGAAACCAAGATGGAACATTTCCGTCAACAACTGCATGGGATGTAGGGAGGACAGCCCTGGAGCCACTATTTCCTTCCCTGCATCCACTCCATCTTCATGATCACATCTCAGTCTCTCAGACTGTCCCTGGGTGTCACCTACCTGCTTAACATCGTCAGTGACTTGTTCTTTCCTTAGCCTTGTTCCTCTTGTTCTGTTTCAATGAGCTTTCCTTCCCTGCTCATTCAGAGCAACGGGAGCTGCTGCCTCAGTGACCCATAACGCCTGGTTGATCTGGGACCTCCAGCCCTGCACCATCAGAAAGGCACAGGCCAGGATACACCACCATGTTTATATGGGTCATTCTTCCTCCCGCTCATTTAGCTTCAGCAAAGACTGCTAGATGCTTGGTATTTTGCATCAAGGTGGTGTTTCAAAACCCAGGTTTGGATGGTTTTGGTTTTTTATTTATCCCCAAGTCTCAGTCAGAGACCAACCTTCGTTCTCTAGCTGCGAGAGGACAGCTCACTGCACTAGCATCTTCAATACATTTCTATTTTCTTCTTCTCTACAGGGAGGGAAGGGTCACAGCTGAGCCAAGATCTGAAACGCCTTTGGCTTAATCTCCCTTCTATCTTGGTCTTTTACCTTTGCCTCTATGGCAGAGGAAGGCAATCCATCCTCACAAAGGGACCACTCAGTTACTCGTGGCTCCTTTCAGCAGATCATGGCAGGGCAGGTGTGTCTGCACCTCCCACTTTGTTCGATATACAGTCCAAGAGAATACAAGCCCAGTCTTCATCCCAGAGAGATGACCTCAAGGCACCACTCTCCCTTGTCAAATGTCTAACAAGATCTCTGAAGATGATTCCAAAGCTTTTTAGGGTTTTGAGTTTTGGGGGTTTGTTTTGAGTTTGGTTTCTTGGAGTTCTTTTTAAGTTCTTTTTAAGTTGCAAAAACTGTGGCTGGGATTCCCGATTTACAGGAATCTCTGCTGCTGGAGGGGACAGCCCAACCTATCAAGTGACATACAGACAGGGGCTCGGCTATGCTCATGGAATTATCTCCTCTGAAGCCCCAGCAATTCCATGGAAAGAGGAAGAGCCCAGTGAGCCAACCTGATACTCAGACTCTTCCCTGGCACAGCAAAGACCCAGAGTCTTCAAGGAGTGGTGACAAACGTCTCCTTCACCGATGACACTTCACAACTGCCACGCACCTCTGTCTCTGCAGCCCTTTCCTGACATACTAGGAGTCTTCCATCTGCAATCATCTGCAGCAAGGACAGTAACATAAGGAAAAACTTGCAATTATTTTTAACATTGGAAATGATTGATCTGGAATCTCAGGTCTTCTGTTTCATCCTCATTTTGTTGTAGCTGAAAATTCCCATGAAAAGGGTGCCTGGGAAAGAAGGCAAAGCAGCAGTCTGGTGTCCTGACGGTGGATTAGCTTCATGCCTTCAGCCCTTGTGTCTTACATAAGGTTAGCTGTCCCTCCCTCTCTCCTTCGTGGGGTGTTGAGGGTGAATTTAGAGCTTGATAACAGGACCTGGACATCAGCTGAGGCATAATAAAGCTGTGTCTGTTCAAGCTCAGTTCTTACGTAGACCTCACACACTAGTGCTGGGTTCCCAGGGCATGTCACTCTAAAAACAAGCCAATTTGGTGTGCGGGAGAGGCAACAAACATGCAAGGAGTTTATTTGTCTACCTGTGAAAAGAAAGCTTTTTTACCGGACTCCACAGATGAAAGCTTAGCGAATAACCCTTCTAAGCTTCCTTGATCGGCTGGCTTTGCTGTGGAGTGAAGGGCACACCTGATAAGATTAGCAGTCTATCATGGTCAATCATGTATATAGGAAACATAGTTAAAAATAGAGAAAGTACAGCAACCCCTAATGTCTGCTCAAGTTGGGATTCGCTTTTCTTACGATCTGTTTTCTGTTAATAAGAAGGACGGAGCAGACAGGTGTCATCGGTGCAAAGCTTCTCAAAGTAGAGATAGGAAACACCTAAGAATAAATTAAGAGTCTGCTCCTCTTATGAGAAATCAGATATTAAACTGATGATTAGACAGATGGGCAATATAGCACCTTAAAGTTTCTGGACAGTCACTTAATAGGGATCCCTATTATATTTTGCCCTAAACACTTTACTGACTTGCGGGCTATGCTATTAACATCCACGGGGGGAGTCTTCCAGAGGAAGAATTGCATATCAAGACTGAGTCTTATCCCACCTTTAAAAGCGGCCTTTAGGATTCCTTTAAAAGCGGCCTTTAGGATTCTGTATATTCTATATGGTTTTATTAAAGGCTACTGTGAGAATGAAGGCAGAGTACCATCTAAAACTGATAAAGTGTTATATTACTTGAATGACAAAAGTCCACGTTAGAATAAAGTAATTTGAACTGAATTATATTTCTTTTTAAGCACTGAAATATCACATATTCTCATGAAGCAGATAATTATTTGGCAGAGTTTCTGCAGCAACAATGCTCTGGGCATCCTTGCAAATCACAAATAGAGTGCAAGGGGAATGCAGTGGCATATCAAAAGGCAGGAGTGTCCACAGTCCAAAAGCTAGCGGACTTCAGCCAGCAGGAGTGTCCGCGGTCACACACACACACAAGCTCTGGTATCTACCCTCCTGTGCTGGGTGACACACGGGACAGCCTACTACTTTACTTAGGTTTCTGCTACAACATTCAGTCTATAGTTTCTTAAAGCTGACGGGTGCTGAAAATGTATTTGTGGGATTTTCTCTCCTTTGCATTGCTGCTTTAACTCTGCGTTGTTTCCGTGACCTTTAAAAAGCCAAATTTTACAAATCCAAAAAAAAATCACAACATCCCCACAACCCCACCCATCACCACAGCACCACTGCTTGAGTGTTATTAAAATACCAGCTCTGAACCCAGCTCTGTCCTGCTCCTAATTCTTTACTTAAGTAACAATTACAAGAGAGCTCGGCTTGTGTCAGGCTAACAGGATTGGGCTGTAAGATATTAGCACACCCCAGAGGCACGCGTACCTCTACCCCGCACAGCCCAAACAGCGTCCAGGCACACAGCAGCGGCTGAGCCAGCTATTACAGGATGCCTGGATGTAAATACATACCTGACGTCTGATATCTTCCCCTTGAAAGTGTGAAAGGAGGAAGAAAGAAAAAAAAAAAAAGAAAAAGAGATAGATAGATACAGCCCCTTTAACCCCAAGAAACACCACGTAGTCAGAAACCTAAAGGAACAAGTGGCAATACCGACGACGGCCAAATCCCATTATTCCAAACTACCACCACAAAAATCCACTCACCTGATAAACTCTCTGCTAGGCTCCACTTGCAACCTGAATAGTCTGCTGCTAGGAAGCCTGACAATAAAATGCAAGTGTAAAAGGCTGAACAAAGGCCAAATACTACAGGTTGGGGGGGGGGGGGGGGGGAATTAAGTGAGGTAATTAACGTATTCATAGGAAATACATCCTTTTGCTTACTAGGTGAATTAAAAAACTCAGTGTCCACATACGAGTAGAAAATTCCATGCCCATATACAAGTAACACCCCAATATTTAGGCACAGTAACTTACATATTTCTACCTCTATACAGAACATTATGTGCATAAGTGGGAGGTAGAGTAAGTGGGAGGCAAGTATAAGATACTTCCAGATATTTGTACTCTATTTTACAAATATTTAGATGAATGGCTTAATTGGACCAGAGAGGCCCGATGAGAAATGACTGCACAGAAGTGAGAGTAGTAAAAATCCATCTCAGAGATGCTAAGGCCACCTCCAATAAAGCTCTCCACTATTCTCTGAGTAACGAGGGATGAGAAATGAATGAGAAGCAGAACGGGCTGCCAAAGTGGCATTTCTATGTATCCCAAGAGCACGAGGCTAGAAAGTTCACGAAATCCAGGTACTCAGCCTCATCGGTCTCCAAAAGGAGCAAAATGTGTTTTTAAGGCTACGACAGCCTCAGATCTCAATGAGTTTCACAAGTTCGTAGGCTGCGCGATAGATCACATGTGAACACGGACATTAGCATATACTACAGAGCGTTTAGCACATGGAGACATAAAGCAGCTATTGTTCTGGCAGTAAGGTAATACGTAACTAGATAGTCTCTGGCTTCACCTAAAAAACATTTTCCCAGCATTTCGCTGACTTGTTCGGCAGGAGCCTCTGCTACAACAGAGTGTACATTCACGGCCAACGAATGGCTCCAACGTGATGGGTTGTCTCCCACAGTGCCCCACTCCCGGCCCCCGCACCTCTTTGCTGGGGGAAATTGCGCTCTTGGCCCAAGAGAGGTGGCGCGAAACCACAGCCAAGCGAGGTGCGCAGCTTTTGGAGGAGGACAACGCCTTGGGAAGGCGTTCAAAGCTTTATCTTGCAGATACGGAAAGCTGCAACTCTGCGGTCTCCATTGGAGCCTTACCTTACGCTAGTTCCTGCACTAGCTACAAGGAGGTAAGCATTCTTCTTTTTTCCTTGGGGGAAAAACCAGCTAGATGCACACCTTACGGGTCCTTTTTTTTTTTCCCTCTTCTTCAAAGCATACCCTTCAACTCTAGCTATAAAAGCAACCCGGCTACAAACCAGCACACACCCTTGTTGCAATGGTGTTAAGTGTCACAGTGCTTTGGTGTCTGCAGCCTGTCTTCTTTACAGGACAAGGGACCCATTTGGCACAGATTCCCCCCGTTCATCCCGCGTAGGACCTGGCCCATCCTCAGCAAGGTAAGCAATAAATCACAGTGAATACACGACTCAGACGTGGAACATATCATGTAGAGAGCAAGTTTTTACAGTCCACATTCCTCCTTCTTCTGTACCCCCACCGTCTTCCACTGCCCGAGCTGCACGGCAGGTGGGATGGGTTCCTACCTCTCTCTCCCAAGAGTACTTATTCTTGGTATGCTACTGCCTCTGGCAGATTCCTCCCTTTTTAAACTCTGCACATCTGTTGATTTAAAAAAAAAAAAAAAAAAAGCACAAAAAAAAAGCTTGGACTCTGGCCTGGTGACTGAAGGCACAGAACATTTGTGCATCTGGGCAGAGCCCGAGCCACGCAGGCTGGGTGGTAGGAGGCTTCTCTGCACGCCAAGAGAAGGCAACGATGTGTGCAGGGAGAGAAATGATCATTTGCTTTGCAGAAACCAGGGGTCTTCCAGGTGTTTTCTCCCTGTGGGTCTCACCCCGGGTGCGCAGGGGCCCTCAAAGGGGAGACTTGTGGCACACGGACTCGCGCGGACAAAAACTGCAAGAAGAATCAAGCAGCCACTTGCGTAACAGCCTGTCCTGTCACTTCCCGGGGCAGGACGGAACAGGTCGGAAAACACTTCCTGAGAGCGAAAGGAGCTGCGGTGGCTGGAGAACCCCTTCTGCTTTGCATCTGCTGTGGATGCTTCAGGCTGGAGTCCTGCTCGCAGGGTGCAGGAACGGCTGCTCTGGCTCAGACCGCAGGTCCATCCGGACCAGAAGCAAGAAAGCACGTCTCTGACGGCAGCAAACAAGCTGAAAGCCTAAAACCTGGCCAAGTCCAAGTTTTGTTAATTTGTGGTAGGACTTCAAACTTCTTTCCACCTAACTCCTATTTGGAAGTACGACTCAGACCCTTTTTTTGCAAAGAAAATGTACCAGGAACCTCCAAAGATGCAGCTGAGGACATCGTAAGGTATCTGCGGGTTAGAGCAACAGGAAACAACCACGGGCCAAATCCGCTGATAGTGTATAATTGAACACAAACACCCCCAGATGCTGATCCCTGTGACTTCAAAGGAGTTGAACATACTATATTTATGCCAGCAATAAAACTCAGCTTCCATTAGCTATATGTTCACCATTTAAATGCAGTGGTCCTGTCGTGCACACACCAATTAGAGTCCCCTAATGCTTGGGAGTACAAAGCTTTTTTTTTTTTTTTTTTTTTTATGAGAAAGGGTGGAAGGGAAGAGATCAGCCGGCTCGGGGGAATAGAGCAGAGCGCCTTTCACTGCGAGGTCTCGCGTTCAAATCTGTCATAGGCCAGCAGTAACAGATGGCCACTTCTGAGGGCTCTTTTGTAGCTTACATGAAATGAGGGATTGTCTCAGGCCACCGGTGGACAACTTAGTGAAGCCACAAACACACTGCTAGTGGTTTCTGGCAGAACTAGTAGAGAAACTGAGGGATTACACAGGTACGAAGCAACTGCTGCCTACCTGATCAAAGGCACCTCCTTCCTGGAAGGAACTGAGCGAAATTGCTGGCAGCTTACGGCTGCCGTTGCCTGTGCGGTGCAGGAACCTCTGGCTGCACAAGGCTAGATCTGGGTCTACGGCTGCCTGCTTTAGCTGTCATCAGCTCCTCCAACTCGTCAGCACCAGCTCCCATTTACTGAACGTCCCTTCGGACACGCTGGGGGTTTTGAAGGTTAAAATCATGGGGGAAAACGGAGATGAGGAAGGTCAGGGATCTGCAGCAACAAGGAGGCAAACCCATAGGGAGGGAAAGTTTGCTACGATTTGTAAGCTCGATATGGGAATAAAATAATACCGTGATTAATTTTAAACCAATTCAAAGCTAGTGCTCCTTCAGTCTTTCCCTTCTCAGAGTCTGTGTCTTTTCCAGGGTACACTTCAACTTTCTGAGGGCAGACAGCAAGAAGTCCACCAGTGACCAAGTGTCCCTGGAGCAGAAGGGGGTCCACGCGAGCCATGAGAAAGCGTTACTCGCAGAGGAATTTGTACACATCAGGGAATAACTTAAGGCAAAGGATATGGCGGGCGGGAGGAACAAGTCAAATTCAGGCTTAGAAATGCCACCTCTGGTTTTGGGAAAGATTCAGAGGAAACCGCTCGAGGAGAAATTGCTTTTTTTCTTCTTGGAACCTGTTTCGCAGCTTCACATCAACTCAAAGAAGCACATGCGTTCTTCCTGAACTGGTGAGCGTGCTTTGCAGCGGTGGCTGCTGTGGCTTCAAACATACCCACCTGCTGATGGACCCGTACAGCCAAGGAGATGGCAACTGCCCACAGCAAGCAGAAGCCACCGTCCTGCTCTCGTGTGCTGGCCTGCCAGGGTCTGCAGAGTGGGGAAAATAGGGCGATTCCCCTGCAATCTTCCTGCACAGCTGTTTACTAGCTGCGGATTACCGCTGTCACATGAGCTGCTTTACAGCAAAGCCAAGCTGTCTTCATGAGCTGAGAAGGTCACTGGGAGACAGGGGCCTCCAGGGACAAACACACCGCCCTCCACTGTGACTGTGATTTACTTCCCAGAGGGACGCCAGGCGACAAGGAAAGCCTCCCCCGACTGGTCAGAGGGCAATGAAAAATGGTTTTACCTTCAAGCCCTCTGCCCAGCTATCGTTAGGACTCACCCAGTGAAAGGGGAGAAGAGGATATTGATATCTCCTGGGGTTAGTCTCACGCCGTCCGTTTACCAGGCTGCGATCAAGGTGCTGGAAGGCTGGAATGGTCCTTACAGTGACAAATTTACCTTCTCTTGTGTGCCCACAGGGGAGGGCATCCCACCAACCTTTTGGACAAGACCACCCAAGTATCACCAGGCAAGGGATGCCACGGTGGAGTCGCATCTCCCCAGGCTTCAGCGCAATCTGCTGACACCTCGAAGCGTAAATGAATCAATCCTATAGCAAGAAACATTGCCATCTTCAAACTCAAAATCTAACCGCTGAACATCAGGGCCAATGAAGAGGAACGAGTTTCACTTGGAAAAACAGAAGTCTGAAGGTGCAGTGCAGCCACTCGGGAAAATGAATTAAAACCTGCCATCTTCATCATTCTGCCACAGGCAGGTCTGGTGGACAATGAAAACATTTCTGCAAGCGAGATCACTTACAGGCTCAGTGGTTGTAGGACGGGGCTCTTTACTATGCCCCAGAGGCACAAGACAGATGGGTTGTGCTTTTAGGCTTTAAAATCAGCCCCTGCTATGGAGATCCAATGAAGAGGATAAATACAACCACAGAATGATCCTCTAGACATGCTCAGAAAAAAGCAACAGCGGAACTCAAGAGGTCAGACGCTGCTAAGAAAGCAGCTGAGGCTGTTTTCAGAGGGGCAGAGCACTTTTTAAGGAAAAAAAATATTAAAAAAAAAAATCAAACAGCAGCTTGAGTTTGGAAGTCTACGATGCATCGCGTGCCCAGGAAGCAGGAACGCACAGTCCGAAATGGAGCACGGAGTGGAGGAGGCTGCGCTGAGAGCAGAAAGTGCAAGTAGCTCTGCAGGGAGGAAACTTTGGAGCTTTGTAAACAGAGACACGCAAACCATGCCTTGATGCACCGAAGAGCTGTATTTGGGGAACTCCCAGCTTGTAGCTTAGCTTACAGGGTATTTCTCCTTCCAGTGGGGTGCCCAGCGGGGGGAGAAGAGTTCACAAAACCCATCTCATTTCATAAGATGCCTCACACAGTAACAACAGCTTGCTGGGATTTCAGCCAGCTTCCCATTTGGATCAGATTGCACCCTACGCCCACTGACAGCCATTAAGAGCCTGGAGCTCACAAACTGCCCTTGGGTCAGACGAGCCTCCATCCATTCAAAGCCCAGCAACATTTTCCGCAGCTCTCCAGTGTACGGCGGGAGAGGGTGGCCTGATCCAGTCCCAGCTCCTAGCCACAAGGATACCTGCTAGGGAAGGCAAGAACTGTGCCCTGCTGTCATGAAACAGCAGACTGCAGCCCAGTTCTGCCGTGACGTGGGGGTGCAGGGGGATTAGAAAGCCCCTCTCCATCTGCCCTGATTCAGTGTCATCACAGGCTGCTCTTTCAATTCCCCAAGCCCTTGAATGGTGTAAGGGGTAAATGTGCCACAGCACAGGTAGAAAAACAGCAACCTCATCCCCAGCTTTGTGGCCGCAGCACTTGCCCATCACTACATAGATGGGGACAAGGGGACGCTATTCCTCTAAGCGGGAGGCCAGCCACCTTGCAAGCTAAACTCTGCACCGAAAGATGCTACAGCTGCTCCACAACAGGGACCATTGCCCAGCCTCACCCCAGGCAGCAAGGGGTGACATGGGATCGGTTGCAGAAGAAACGATGCCCTACAACTCAAGTCTTGCTCTGCTCTGGGAAGCGGCTTGCCGTGCCAGCGTGCAAGGACGGGGAGCTGGGACCTCTCATTTGGGATTGCGTGGAGGAGCAGGAGAATGAGCAGAGATCATGCCAGAAGGATGAAGTTGTCCTTGGTTGTCTCCTGTCTGCTGTTAAGTTGGAAGGTCTTCCAGAGATGGGCTACAATACCCAACACCTCACAGGGCTCAAAAAGCCGAGCAGGCGCTGCCACACATTCAGCATAGGTTTGAGTAAGTTATTATGAGCAGAATCCATCACGTACGAACTTCCTTCTGGGAGCACCAAGAAAGGAGCAGCAAAGCAGAGGCTGGTTTCGATCTTGGCTTAATCTACCATCCACCCAGATCAACACTTATGGGTTTGAATGCTCAGGTCCAGTGTCGAGCTCCGCCAACATAGGCATGTCCAGCAGAAATAGCAGAAAGCTGCCTTCCCCAGCCTGGTATTGTCTGTGGTCCTTTCACGAATACTACCAACCTCTTTGCAAAGGCAGCAGGAACCCCGTGAAGAAGCTCCGCTGGTACAGCTCTGCCAACCAGGCCTCTGACTTGGGTTAGGTTAGGCATGGAGGAGGCCTGGAAAAATTACTCCCCGGCATCTACGATGGGTCAGGAAAGCGATGCAGAACTAGGCAGCTTCACAGAGCTGGTTTTCTGACTCCACCTGTGCCCTTTTCTTTAGGCCATGAACTATAAATAAAACAGCACCACGCTGAAGTTGTGCAGCTTGTCAGGAGAGCACCTCCCTACCCCAACTTGGGGCCAAAGCACCGATCCCCAGACGGTGGCACCAACGAGATCTGCTTGCACAGATCTGCTACACAAATACCCTCCATCCCTTCCCATCCTGATTCTTGGACTGGAAACAGTGGCAAGCAAAGAAATGTTTTGTCTATCCAGTTCTGTGCTTCCAGACCTATTTAGGGAAACACTCTAGGCATACTGACCACCATTCCTTTCCTGCGTGTATTCAACCTCATCTCTTTTAGACAAAAGCTTGCCAAAGGATTGGGATACCCATCTCTTGCAGGCCCCCCAAAAAACCTGCTGTAACCAAACAAAATGGTTTAGGCCCAAAGTCCTTCTCAAATATCTAAGGCTTACAGTCAGGGTGCATATACATTAGGGAGATAACCCCCCCCCCCCCCAATAAACCATCAACAAAACCCCCCACCGCTCTCTCTAACAAAATCCTATACACTTCTCAATCACACATTAGTTAAAACGAGAACCATACTCCATAAAGGTGACCAGGCCTCTTCCTTCTCCCGCTCAGTGTTCATCTTAGCTGAGCAAGTGTGGAGTTGTTCACAGCTGCCCATCCCGATCACCTTACGCAGACATCAGGCAGAACGTACCTTCTCTCATGAGCAAAGGTGATCTCCAACCACCCAAGAGCCAGATGCCCTGTCACCCCCAGATACCCAGATTCAGGGATGTTAGGATGAGGGGACCAGCAAAGCTCAGGACCTCAGTAACGTGGCTCTCAAAGCCAAGTTGTCGGGGACTCTGTCACCATAAATTGAAACAAACGCCTGGAATTTAATGTGAACATTGGCAATGGTAAAGTCAAATGAAAAGTCTCATTAAGAGATGGAGAAAAGCAAGATCCAGTGAATACAAATATATGCCACATATATCACTTCACCTGCCAAAAGGCTTGGCCTCTTTTCAGCAAGCATCCTGCACTGAGCAGCTCCTTCTGAAGCCACGTGGATTATTGAGCGACTGTGAGACGAAGATGCAGAAGCCTGGACAAATATCATACAAATAAACCAAATAAATAGGGCTTCAAATTCAACCCAGAAACACAATGAGTTTCTAGTCAAGCAGCACATTCATTCCGAGTGTTCCCAGCCAGATCGACTTCTTACTCTTTCGTGATGAAAAGTCACCATGGGAAGGAAGCTCAATCTTGGGAAAGCAACAACCCTACGCAATGAGAAAATAGGGTCACTGCTGCAGGAGGAGAGAAGCAGAAAAGCCATGCCACGAAGGCCCTTGTTGAAACACATCTCTGTAAGGAAGGCTCTGGAAGACACCAACCCTGTCCGCTTCCTGAAACCCATCTTCATCCCCAGCCCAAGCCCACGCTGCAGCTAGGCCAGGGCACGGTGGGAACAGCACCTCCTGCACCCAACACGCTCCTGTTTCCATCCTTCCATGCATGAAGAAACCACATCCCTTTGCCTTCTCAGCCCTGAAGATCTCAGGCCAAACATTCCTTAAAATCCATCTACCACAATGAAGCTGAGAATTTATGAAAGGGGAAAAAAAAAAAAAAAAAAAAAGAAAGTTTTCTTCCTGACTGCTGCCCCCGAGACGGCTGTTTTGTCACTACAGCGGACGCATGTGTAAAACGACTGGGATCCCTCAAACATGAAACTTCCCAACACAACAATTCAGAAGACAGATCAATGAAGCCAGTGTCAGTAGATCTGAATTTTCCAAGAGAAGTTCAAGATCAGCAGAAAGAACATAAGCTTTCTGTTGCAATCGCAAAGATGGGAACTGCTTTAGGTAGTAAGACCAGAATTGCTTTAGGGAGTAAGACCAGAGCTGCTTTAAAGTATTGCAGCAGGCAGCTTCTCTTTTAAATTTATGGATAAAGAAGAAATCCTGCCCAGCCTGCAGTCGATACCAGTCCTGCTTCCTCTTCCAGACCAGAACAAAAGGGAACATATTGCAACTATACTGAGAGAGGAGGGCTGCTGTCTATTTCTTTAAATGTAATGTTAATGCCTTGTAATCAGCTTTAATTTTTAAACAGACCCAGCCCTCCTGTCCATTTCCCCTAATTCAGGACACGTGGAAGGTAAATGGCCTGTGCTTAAACCGGGACAGCATCAGCTGTGACAGCTGGAGAGCCTGTAAGTCTCAACTGCCTGATAACAGGAATGGATGTCAAAACTCACCAGGGGAGGGGAAACGGGGAGGGCAAGGGAGGTGCTGGAGATGCCGTAAGGTCATCGAGAAGCCGGGAGATAAGGCCAGACGGGGCATGGCTCACTTACTGGGTGGAAACTCGCTGAAACCAACAGGATTCAAAGAAATGCTACAAGTGATCAAACAGCAAAGCACTTGGCAGTGACTCCCTACCCCTAATGAAGTCAGCTTTCCTTTTGAGGTACTGCTTACACCATCACAAACACGCTGAGGAGGAAAGGCGAGTGTCTTTTAGCGGACAGCAACAGATCAAGCCAGGAACTGAGTAACACCTGGTGTCTCCCCAGGACGCTGCCTTCTCTCTTTGCAATCTCAAAGGCACTTTCAGAGCTAAAAAGCAGCCTGTAGACTTCACGCAAGACTTGGACACAGAACGGGGGCACAAAACCACCTGGGGGAGGCTCCCCTTGTGCTCCTCTGACACCGCTGCCTTTGCAAAGAAGAAAGAGACCTGCGGTACATCACAAGTGCTCATCATATAAAAATGTTTTCCCCCAAGGAAATAAAATGACAGAGCTCATGAGCCTCCCTACCCCAAAAGCCAAACTGTACCCAGAAATAACCATTCTGGGTCTCCATCAAGGGACTTACTACAGTCAACAAGCCCTAAAGCCAGCAGCACTCAGGTGCCGTGGCATCCATCTCCTGC
This sequence comes from Balearica regulorum gibbericeps, assembly GCF_011004875.1. NCBI lineage: Eukaryota > Metazoa > Chordata > Aves > Gruiformes > Gruidae > Balearica > Balearica regulorum. The sequence goes on along the minus strand of NC_046184.1, from coordinate 1,570,841 downwards.
TCTACTCCAACAACTCAGACAAACCGTGCAAAGTCGGCACCGTGTAACACAACCGCACATTGGCGTAGGTAGTGCCTGGTTAGTTGGATCGAAGGGAAAATCTGGCCATCAACACAGTACGAGAGGGAGTTGTCCGAGCCACTATTTTTAGCCCCGGTTGGTGGGCAGACAAATCCTAATCGTCAGCAGCAGTCGCCTCGTCATCAGTCCCAAGATGTCAAACCAAAGCCGCACAGCGCCCGTGACAGCCCAGCGTCAGAAGGACAGCCTGAGCCGGCTGCACCACCAGCGCTGCCCAAGATTAATGTAGGACAGCAGCAAAAACCATGAGATCCATCATGATGGGTTTAAAGCGGTAAGGCAAGCCGTGCCAAAGCGAGCAGAAATCATCTGTGCTGGTAAGGTTCAGTGCAAACGGAGCAGCGGTCTTGGGTCCTGGAAATACTTTGGCCTTCATCTTGCTGGGAAAGACCTAGCAGCACCATGCTGACTGCTGGCATCAAACCTGCAGCTGGTGTCCCATGATCCCAACACGGCACATTCCTCACCAGGCACACTAGGGCTCCCTGGACAGCCAGATGCTGACATGGAAAGGGTGCAGACACAGAGATGGTTGAGCCGCAGTCAAGTAGCCCCTCTCTACAGGGCACACGTAGGGAACCGCACACACTTGACACAGAATAAGCTCATTTAAACTGAGGCTTATGCCAACATATTTTACGCAGAGTGCATCACGGCCCCATTGCTGACAATAATTCATTAATGCACAGTAATTCATCCTCGAGGAATCACCCCTCCCTGTTCCTGGACCTGCTCAACGCATGCACCACTCGTCCACTTCAGCTCTCCTTGCTGGCTGCCATAAGGCGTCTCCTCTGTCATCTGAAACACATCTGCACAAATTATTTTCCTCACTACTCCTTCAGATTGGGATTAAATCATACCGTTTCAGGGCAATGCTTCATTAAAAAAATCTGTTCCGACCAGGCAGACCCTACAAAAACCTCGACTCTTTCCTTCCTGTCCGCTTGGATGCAACAAGTGCTGATTTGCACTTTGCCAAGTTGCTAGCGACTCATTTGGGTCCATCTTCCCTAAAAAGGAGATCCAACAGGAAAAAAAAAATATTTCTTTTAAAGACTGACATTTGCAGCAGATCAGCCTCCAAGCCTCCCCCCTTCCTTTTTTTTTTTTTTTTTTTTTCCCTCTCATGCAAAAAAGCCACCAGTTACCAGCGGATCAGCGTGCTGCACCTCCCTGTCCTGAGGCATCCAAAAGCAAGAACAGGCAGTTCCCTTCGCTGGGTTTGCCCAACATATCTCCCTCTGCTTTCACGCTCTCTAGGAGACACGCACAGCCCAGAGAACAGATTCTCGACTCCTGCCTTTCCCTTCTGGATGTGCTTTCAACCATAAACAGCCTCCACAGAGCCGGACGGGACTGGTAACCACGCTCCAGGCCTGGAGGTGTCTCTTCTGCTGAGAGGGTTCCCCATCTCCCATCTGCACAGCTGAGGGTGGAGACAGGTTTCCACCTGACACCTTATTGATTTCGTGCGGGAAGCTTGGCAGCTTCACCCAGAGCTGAAGCCTTTTCAGCATTTAAACCGCTTCTGCTATAGAAGTCGCCTGGAACAGCTCTTCTGTGCAGCAAGTTCCTCGTCACCCTAAATGCTGCTATAGGTTTGTTTATCCTATGCTAACTTGCAAGATACGCTCCTGTACTGACGTCTTATTTCCTCTGTTTGCGAAAGCAGAGAGCTTGCTAATCCCTCTTTGCCCACGTCAGAATCCTAATGCTCTCCCCGGGCTTCCATCACAACTTGATAATCCTGGCTCACCCCCAGCCATAAGCACGGCTCCCTTGGGTTGTATGGAGAATTAGGTTTGAAATTTTTGCATGACTAGGGGGACGGACAAGGGCAAGACTCACTGTAGGGTCCTCTTAGTGCCCACCTGTATGGCTGCCGTGCCACCACCAGGCACGTCAGTGGTCCCAGGAGTCTCTCCAGCAGGTCAGGGAGGAGATACATCAGTAAAACGTGCTTTGGGGCCAGGAAAAAGAGCAGCAGTAGCCGCACGTGAGGACCAAGGTGGACAAGCAAGGATCCACTGGGTCTCGGGCTGCACCTAGTGCGGGTCTGTTAAATCAATTCCCTGATCACAGCTTGATTTCACACCTTCCAGTTGCTCCTCCTCTTCCCAACACCAGCTCTTTCCACCGTGCCTCCTTCCACGCCCTGTTTTTGAACCCCAGCTGGAGCTTCGAGCACACCACCCCTCTCACCTTCAAACCAGCTCTCCAAAATGCCGCACACTGCAAAATTGCAATTACCCCAGGCTTGTGGCAACATCGAGGCCATTAAACTGACCTTCCCTGGGCAGAGAGTCTGCTCTGTCCTTCACGGGCAGCACTGCGCACTGCTACAGCCCTGCGCAGGTACTGCTTAGGCAAAAGCTTCATCAATATTTAAAGATGAAGCCAGGAAGCCTGTAGCCCAAGCAGCTTTCAAGCCCTTGATCAGATCAATGTCAAACAAAAGGCTGCAGTGTGAGGATGCTCCAGCGAGCGAGGCCCAGACTGCAGGCTGGCTCGTCACCTCTCCTTCCCAAAGCTGATCGAGTTTCCCTCCTCCAGCCCCAGCATCCGCAGCTGGGACGGCTCCAGCACCAGCCCATCACACAGAGCTGCCCATAGCGCACACCAAAAGCAGCCCCAGTTTCCTCTTACTGGAGCATTTTCAGTTTCCAGCCAACTTCAGAAATTGGTGTTGCTACAATCCCCTTCACTTGCTTCGAATACTGCTTTGTTTTAATGCCAGCCACTTAAGAACAAAACATCTGAGGCTCAAACCATGGGGTCATCGGTTCCAGCATCCCGACTCAGAGCAGATGCTCCAGAGTAGCAAGAAAACCATAATGCACTTAGCAAGTTTGGCACTGCATGGGAGCAGGAGATCTTATTTCCCTTAGCTATAAATGTAACTGATCACAAGATTATCCGCAGCCCTTTTGCAGTTCAGCCACGCTCCTGGGGTTCCTACTCCCTGCAAGGCCAAATTTAGCCCTAGCTTCCAAGACATCCACGAACATACAGAAGTTGCCTCTTATTAGTCATCTTGGTTCTCCTGTATCAATTATTATTCAGATGCCAGAGAATGGATGGGAAAAATACCATATCAAGATAGAAACAAAAAATTAAAAAAAAGAGAATAATTACATCGAATGGCTAAAATCAGGAATGAAACACCTTACCTGACCTCAAGCAGTTTTGTTAAACTACTGTCTCCTTTTCCCTGTCAATAAGATGGGGATAAATTTACGTCCTTTCCAGGGAAAGGCGTGGGTAAGAGCTTGGAATACCTCAGAAGTGACCTACAGAGGGTAAGAGCATTCCTAGAGAGAAGCGTTTCTTGGAAATACCAGCAAATTAAGACTTTGCAAACAGTAGCGAGCGGGAGGACTTTGCTGCTTAATACCATTGTGGCTCTGGCAGTCATTTCCCCCTCTCTCCTTTCCCGCAACAATTCGCACCAAATCACTCCCCATTTCATCTCCTCCCGACAGAACGGCAGACAGAGTGTTTCGTCCCCACTGCATCAAATAACAGAGCCCCAGTGTCCAGGAGGATGCTCACACTCACACCCTGGGCTTCGGGGTACGGAGAAGGCAGACAAATCCTCCGCGACAGTGCCAACGCTGAAAATCCATCTGCTCTCCATCCCCAGACAGAGACAGCAGGAATGGATACCAACATCTCCTCCATCCCTAAGGGAGATATATTAGCTGGTTACGTAATAAAACTAACAGCATGGCGCTTCCAAGGACTACCGCACCGACAAAGCCCTTCCCCTTAATACCACTGGAGATTAGAGCAAATCGAAGACGAGTGGAAACAAGGCAAGGGGCTGCGGGTGAGGTTTTGCACAGAGGAAAATGCTGCCGTCTCTCCCCTTAATGCATTCTAAATCCCATCTGATTTCCAACTCTGCTGCTAAAAAAAAAAAAAAAAAAAAGCCCAGCCTGCATTAAAATGATATTAACGCTGGGTGAGTGAGGTAGAGTGACTCAGGAAGGGTGTGGAGGAATAGAGTTCTATAGGGGAAGCATCCAGAGGAATCCAGACCATGAAAGCATTTTGGAAGCAGACCAAGAGGAGTCAGGGGTGCTGATCTCCTAAAGGACGCTAACGTGCTTTTACAAATCTGATTAGTTGCTGGTTTTGAGCATCCAGGGTCAGATCCTTCCTTCGATAAACACACATCACTTATCCCCCTCATGCCAGGCTGCCGGCAAAGCAGAATACAATGCAACCCTACTCTTCCCTCTCAATATCAAATGCATTCCCAGCTCTGAGGACAAGGTTTTCACTTCATTTCTGCTCCCTCTTCAGGCTGGCTGACTCCACAGCAAGAGACACTGAGTCGAACACGCCGAGTAAAATTACTCTTCCCTCCACTGTCCCGTCTTTGCTGCAAACTAAAAATTGATGTTTTAAAACGAGCGTGTTCCCTATAAGATGAGGATTTTGATGGTCTCGAGGTCTCATCTAGTCAGATTTCTGCTTTACATGCAGAGGAACAAGGTAAGAAGTCATCGCTCTGCCAGCTGACTGCACATGATTGTTCCCCCTTTGACAATCAGAGTCCAAACAGTCCCATCCTCAAGGCGACGTTTCTTTACAACTTCACACTTTGCATCCTTTTGGAGCTTATTTTGACATACCTCCTTCCATTTAATCGAAATAACCAGTGAGTTTCATCTCTGAACTTGGAAAGCATGGTAAAGGCATCAGGCAGAAGTACAACGCAACTGGAGGCGGTGGATGAGCACCAAGTAGACACGTCCGTACGTTCCAGTATCGTCTCTTGAACCAGTTGCTATGAACTTATGGTTTTATTGACTACTAGCTTAGTTTGAATAACTGCAAAAGTCACCAGATTTGGCAGAAGAGACATCCAGATAACAGGTGAGAAATGCTACAGAGAATCCCTAGAACTAAAGCGATTGACTATGGTGGCAAGATGGAAAATAAAGCAGGAGGCAGACAACCCCAGGCTGACTGCCGAGCGGTGACTGGAAGGTGTCACCCAAGCAAAGAAGCGACAGTTGCTCAAGAGCAGCCACCAAGCACACAAAAAAAGTCTTGAGAAAGGAAGGAAATGAGGGGGTAATAAAATGTTGATCATATTCTCTGCCACTTCACAGTGAAGCGTTTTGGAGATGAGTTTATTACGGCACTGACTAGTTGTGTTAGTTGACCAAGTCTGGCCCTCCCTGCGCTAGGCACTGTACAGATACAGAGTCGGGAGCAGTCTCCCCACCCAAAACTAAGGCTAAACAGCCAGCTGGCAGAAGGAGGAAAAGAGCAGAGCCACCAGCACTATGGCAGTAAACAAGAGGTTAGTGCTACCATTTTGTTCTGGGCTTTTAAGTCACAACCATCTGCAGTGAGACAGAACTATTTTACTAGCAAAAACTTGACATTTCAAGCAAAAGAGGAAAAACTCCTAGCTAAGAGCAAAGAAAAAAAAAAAGAAAAACTTTCCAACAGCCTTACCATTGGCATCTTGGACTCCAGTAAGCGCTCCTACTGCTGCTGCAGTTTCACCAGATAGGACAATTTGTCCTCCACCTTGAAGAGTGGCTTCAGCAAGCGTGGCTACTGCATGGGCAGCTGCTTCACTGCGGGCACGGGAAAGGAGAAAGAAGAATTAGGAAGACCAAACGAACAAATAATTCCACTCCAGTAGCATCCATTTTAACCAGGCATTGCAAGTCAAGAAAACAAATCCAGAAAGGAAGTGTTCTTACTGGGCCCAGATGAAGTTATCCAGAGCAGCAAATCTACAGTGGAGGAGGAATACATGGGAAGAAGCCTCTTCCACTGACTTTTTTCAGCTTGCAGACTTCTTAGTCAGAACATCCCTGCCTTCTTACCTTCGCTTCCTTTTGCGTGTGACTTTACTAAAAGCTTTTGGACAAACCAAGTAAATTTCTGGTACAAAATAATTTTTTGGCACTGTCACGTTCTGGGTCTCTACAGATTTTAGAGCTCTACCCTTCGCTACTGATTCAGCCAGCTCACCTTGCACTGAGAGAGGCCCGGAGGTTTACCATTACCAGGATCGCATCGGCAGCTCTGTATTTAGCTAAGATGGAGTATTTCTCCCCAGCCAAGTGGTTTAATAATTCTTTTTAATGAGCGATCAGTAGCTTAGCACAGTATTCTTAAATTTCTTCATACAAATGAGGTCAGACCAAAGATCCTTCTCGTGCAGCAACCCTGCTGTGAGAACAGCCAGTATCAGATATTTAGGAAGGAGCGTGTATGATCCTTCCCTTCCTACACCCTCTCGGCTTCCAACAATCAGCAGTGTATTGATTTCCTACATCAGGGACTGCATCTGGACCATCACGTTTGATTCGCCTAATCCCCTTTGATACTCATTTACACTTTTTGCTTCCACAACTTCCTGTAGCAATGAGTTCCCCATTTAATTAGATGCTGCGTGAAGAAAAATGGCATTCTGGTACTCCAAAAACTACTGCCTCAGTCTGGCTGGACAGCCCTTAAGTCTGATATTGTGAGAAACAGAAAATAACTGTTCTCTTTTTGTTTTTCTCACAATTTCATAGACTTCCAGTAATCTCTTTCCCAAGCCGAAGAGCCACAGTCCACTTACTGTGCAAGAACTCTTCTTGGCTTCTGATCACTTTTGTCCTTTCCAGACTTTTTTCTAAATGTAAGACGTCTGTTTGGGGGGGGTGACCATTTCTCACGCTATTCAAGATGTAGACACACCATGAGTTAGTCCAGGAGCCTAATCCTGGCTTGTTCTCTATGCCTTTCCCTATAATTCCTAATATTCAACTTACTCTTTTGCCAATATCTGCTCAGCAGTGATAAAACATTTATGGAGGATAGTCCCCTGAATGTTTTCTGAATGGTAACTGGTAGCATATAGTTAGCTCCGCATTGGGTATATAAAGGAGATATTTCTTTGTACGTGTATTGCTTTGCATTTATTGACATCATATTTTATTTGCCATTTAGTTGCACAGAGTGCTGTGAGCTTCCTTCAGCAGCTGTCCAGACCTTCTGGACAACTGTTAGCTACTTCTGGTGACCTACTGCTAGTTACAAAATTATTCCAAAGCCACCTCCTTCCTGCAGCTGAGTCTCCTACCCTTTCTTACCCTAATGAACTAAAAAAGTAGGTATTTTCTTTAGCACCTCCTGTGGAAAAGAGATTGAAGGAGCTACCTAGGAGCTTCCCCTAGGACACTCTTCCTTAAGTGCCCTGCTCACTCTGTGGTAGACCAACTGACTCAAATATTTTCCAAGTACTTCCCACTCATTCTTTCCCTTTCCTAATTTCCTGCTTTGATGGTATACGCTTTCCAACTGTATTCACTCAGGGTGTACTTTCATTTCTAAATAGCCCCTCTGTCTCTCAGAGTAGCTCTTAAACATCTCTACTGGACCAGACTATTTTCTTCTGCTTTCCTATTCCCTTTGGCTAATCTCTGTTCTGAACCTGCAGCTACGTGAAGGCAGTTATACTCCAGGAAAGCCAACTACAACACAGCAAACCCGGGCATCGGCACAGATTTACTGGTGTAACCCTGTTTCCCAGACTTCATGCAGCACTTATTTGAATCCACTTTAAAGGGCAATTGAGCATTTTAATAATCTGTTATGGTTGCATCCCTGAAAATAATGATCTGCGGCATAAAAAGCTTTTTCCAGTTAGTGTGCTCCACAAACATTAATTGGTTCAAATCAATGAATTAATTACCCACCTCTACTTTGTCCTCTTTTACAAGAAGGCCTAAGACTTCCCATCCTCAAATCTGACAGAGGTTGCATCATCCATCATGTCATGCTGTTGGCTCTGCGTGGGGCTATGATAGACTCTACACTCTGTCAGCAGCCATTGGAACAAGATTCAGGGGTGGCAGCTTGCAGCTAAATTAGGCATAAAGTTTCCAAAGCTAGGATGAACCACCAGCTTTCAAGGATCAGAGCTTTGCTGAGATCTTCCTACTGGCAGCCTTACAGCCGAAAGCTGCAGGGAGCATTTTGTGGCAAAGGAAAAAGTACACCTCTTCCACATGAAAGGGTGTCGGAGGATCGTCACCTAGAAAGGTCTCCAGCCCTGCCATGGTCAGTAGACCAAGAAGGTGACAACAAGCCAGGAAATAAAACATGAGGCCACTCATTCCCACTGCAATACTGCTACAGGAAAGAATAACCCCAGGCCCCAGTACAGGTTAGGGGTTGACCTGCTGGGAAGCAGCACTGCAGAGAAGGACCTGGGAGTCCTGGTGGACAACAAGCTCTCCATGACCAGCAGCGTGCCCTCATGGCCAAGGCAGCCAATGGTACCTGGGGTGCATTAAGAACAGCGTGGCCAGCAGGTCGAGGGAGGTTCTCCTCCCCCTCTGCTCTGCCCTGCTGAGGCCACAGCTGGAGTTCTGTGTCCAGTGCTGGGCTCCCCAGTTCCAGACAGACAGGGAACTACTGGGGAGAGTCCAGCCGAGGGCTGCGAGGATGAGGAGGGGACTGGAGCATCTCTCGTATGAGGAAAGGCTGAGAGACCTGGGGCTGCTTAGTCTGGAGAAGAGAAGGCTGAGAGGGGATCTGATCAATGCTTATCAATATCTAAAGGGTGGATGTCAAGAGGATGGGGCCAGACTCTTCTCAGTGGTGCCCAGCGACAGGACAAGGGGCAACGGGCACAAACTGGAACACGGGAAGTTCCACCTCAACATGAGGAAAAACTTCTTCCCTCTGCGGGTGACCGAGCCCTGGGACAGGCTGCCCAGAGAGGTTGTGGAGTCTCCTTCTCTGGAAAGATTCAAAACCCGCCTGGACGTGATCCTGTGCGACCTGCTCTGGGTGATCCTGCTTTAGCAGGGGAGTTGGACTAGATGATCTCCAGAGGGCCCTGCCAATCTCTATCAGTCTGGGATTCTGTGATACAGTCTTTGCATCACTCCTGAACTACAAGCTGTTTGAACAGACTTATCACAGGGCTTTCCTGGGTATACACAGAGCTGATCCTGTCTTGAGGCACAGTAGAGACTAAATGACTTGTTGAAGGCTCTTCCATTCATATTTTCTAGGAGACTCTCTTCAGTTCTAACAACACTTCTTTTTTATTAAAGATTCTGAATTTCCTAAGCTAATGCAGGAAAAGGAACTGCTCATTGCGACTGTAAGAGCTAAAACTAGTAGCAATGGGATGAAATTAAAATCAAAAGCCCACTGATGTTCTAGTCCAGAAAAACTTCGCAAAAAATACATAGAGAATTCTATTGCCTGGAAGTATGCAGGATTCAAATCCTGCAAGCTGGATTCCAGAAGACAGGGCTTTTTACTGCAATTCCATGCCTAGTTACCTTAGCTGTTGTTCTTACAGCATCCTAAAAAGATCACTTGCTTTTAAAAGGCAATTTTATAGTGAAACTATTAGTACAAAAGCCTACTTAACCAACAGTAGCAGAAAAGAACATATCTGAGGGACCTGAATCTGGACCACAAAGAGATAAAACAGTTCTAGGTGTGTTCAAGACTCAGCTGCAACAGCAGTTTGGAAGAAAGACGTTGAATTCCCCAAAGATCAAGGTGACTGCTTTAGTAATTTGTGTATATAACAAGGTCTCGGAGCTCTACTCTGACCATCAGCAGTGTGGACTTGTGCCTTGTCCTAACCCATGGCTGCTCAGTCAACAGCCTCTAGACCAGAATCCTGATTAGGATGAGGAAAATGTTTTGTCTACACCCCAGCCTTCCATGCTGCTGGGGCTGATGCCGCGTTTCCTACGGTCCTCCAGCTCTCTCAAGGTGCAGCTGTGGTGTACCACAGCCATTTCCAGTTTTTAAGAACAGCAGGCAAAGCTTAAGTAACTCACTGAAGCTGAGCAAAGACACTGCTTCCTGCTGCATGGACCTGTAGAGAACTACGCTGCAGATCTTGGTAACCTGAGTGCAAACAAAAATCTAACAGAGCTCGTTCCAAGATGAAGAGGCGGCATTACTATTGCAGCTCATTCACCTTCTACTTCAGAAACACATTTGGGAGAAACCCCCAAAAAACTGGCCTCTGGAGGAGATTCTGATTTCTAAAGAGAGACCATCCTGCCACATGACAGGCAAAGTCAGCCTTAGCCTTTTAGTAAGAAACCACTAATAATATCGAGGGAGACCCAGACCAGCGTACTTAAAAGGTACTATTATCACATCATGACTCTTGCTCGCTTAGCAAGCTCAATTCTGTAACTGGGCCCTTAGTGTACAAATAAGATCATTTAGAGGGCACAGTATTCTTCCATGGTTACAGTGGAAATCAGGAACTGTCCTGCAGATACCTGGGCATGGGCTGACATGGGAATTTGCTAAGGAAAAGCCTCTACTGCGACTGTACACAGTGGTCTTCGCACCATTCGAGTGAAAGCCTAGAAGAAAATGTCACGCGTGCATGCTTCAAGCTGCCATCTCTCACCCATACCTGTTGAGTGCCATGGTAACAGTTGCTCCTTGTTGCATCTCCTGAGATGCTGCCACTGCTGCTTCTGCTAACGATGCCACCGCCTGTGTGGCCTCTGATGCCTGCGTCGTCTGGATAGTCATCTCACCACCCTGTAGCGTTGCCCAGTTCTGCTCCACCTATAAGGAAAAACAAAAAGAGAGGCCCTAGGATAGGAATGTTATGCCATGAATGCACAGTTGCTTCTTAAAATGAAGGAGCCAGATAGTTTCAAGAGGTCTTTGCAGAATCCTGCACACGCTCTGACTCTGAGAAAAAAAAAGGACAGGGGGAAAAAAGAGAGGAAGCCTGGGGTCCACCTGAGAACGTTGCTGGACCCCACAACCCTCTATCAGTCATGAGTGAGGTTCTCCAGTCAGCCCATGATTTTAGTTGCTGTTGTCCATATGTTCAGTCTCCAAACAAGAACTTTAGTTTTCTTACACACATGGAAAGCACACCCCATAAACATCTGCGAAGTCCCTCCACCTCCCACAAATCCCTCTTGTCCAGCCACGTCTGCAACAAAATAGGACAGTGTTGATTGTTGCTGTACACGGATCACTGCCTGCCAGCCCGGGAAGTTGATTAAGTAGTTGCATTTCTGCGGTGCTGGAACCTCGGTGTCGTGGTTTAACCTGGCAGGCAGCTAAAACAACCGCACAGCCGTTCACTCACTCCCCTCCGCAGTGGGATGGGGGAAATCAAAAAGGTAAAAATCATGGGTTGAGATAAAGACAGTTTACTGGGACAGAAAAGGAAAATGATGCTGATAATAATAATAATATACAAAACAAGTGATGCACAGCACAATTGCTCACCACTCGGAACTGATGCTCAGCTAATTCCCAAGCCACCCCACCTCCCGGTCCATTCCCCCAATTATATACACAGCATGACATCACATGGTATGGAATATATATCCCTTTGGCCAGTTGGGGTCAGCTGTCCTGGCTGTGTCTGTCCCCTCCCAGCTTCTTGGGTGCCTTCTCCTTGACAGGGCAGTATGAGAAGTTGAAAAGTCCTTGGCTGCTTGGCAACAACTAAAACATCAGTGTGTTATCAACATTATTCTCTTCCTAAATCCAAAACACAGCACTGTACCAGCTGCTAGGAAGAAAATTAACTCTATCCCAGCCAAAACCAGGACATCCAGCGTGGATCATATCCCCCAGGAAAACAGGCTGCACTTGCCTCACTGTTTCTATTTATCTGCACCCATCTGCTGTCATTTTAGGCACTTCCAGTCCCTAAAGGGGCTACAGGAAAGCTGGAGAGGGACTGGTGACAAGGGCAGGGAGTGACAAGATAAGGGGGAATGGCCTGAAGCTGAAGGAGGGACCATGTGGATTAGATCTTAGGAAGAAATTCTTTATGATGAGGGTGCTGAGGCCCTGGCAGAGGTGGCCCAGAGAAGCTCTGGCTGCCCCTGGCTCCCTGGCAGTGTTCAAGGCCAGGTTGGATGGGGCTTTGGGCAACCTGGGCTAGTGGAGGGTGTCCCTGCCCATGGCAGGGGGGTTGGAACTAGATGGACTTTAACATCCCTTCCAACCCAAACCATTCTCTGATTCTAGGATGATTTTGGGGAACAGTCCATGTTCCCATTCAGAATTTATTTGTATAGCACTCGTGAACTCATGGGTTTGAGCCAACTGGAATTTCTTTGTGCTGCCGTAATACACTTAATAAAAGAAGATGGCAGATGGAAAGTACTGTGTTCATATATTTCATGTACTTTCAATTCCCTTATTTCAGACCTTTATGTAGATAGGTTTCATGTAACAAAGTTCACTCAGTTGCTCATTTTCCACCTAGCTTACATTTCTCCATTTGGGACTTCTTCACAGCTCATGAGATAATGAGTGTACAGCCACAAAATCCACCAGGATGTGAACTAGGAATATGCAGTGGACCAATAAAACTAAAGAAGTGGAGGATGAAGGCCCATCAGCTGACAAACCCTACTGGCTGCTTTGCAAGATGAAGATCTTCCCCCCCCACCCCAATCACTGTTCTCATCCCCATAAATGTTTCAGGCCACTCACCATCTTGCTGAGACTCAGAAATAAGAATGCCGTAGAAGGTGATGAAAAAAACCCCCTCAATTTGTTAAGATGGAGAAAGTTAAAAAGTCCATAGAAGCAGAACTGGCTCAAGGCTCCCCACAAAAGGACAAGTAAATTTTGCTGCCTTTGGGCAAGAAAAGGGTTAGTCCCATCAGAGGATGGAGAGGGAGAGAGAACCTGTTGCGCTCTCACTCACATCTGCTATCACACACTCCTCAGCAGCTGCCAATCTGGTTTTCCAGCACTTGGGCATTGGCAAAGCTGGCGCTCGTCGTAGCTCTTTAGCCATCGTCAGGTGTCTGACGTTCAAGGCAACTGCTTCATTCTCCTGTGCCCAGAGCTGACCCTAGGTGGAAGGATCCAAAGCAGGGAGGAAGCAGTGAGAAATTAAGTTGATTTTAGAGAAGGCAACGTCTTTTAGGAAAGATGCAACCAAGTTTGAGTGCCCAGAGAGGAAGAAGTTGCAGATGGTAGAGATCTTGAGAAGAGTCAGACCGAGTTTGTAGTACTCGTTAGCCAGGCCAAAACCAAACTGAAGCAAGCTAGGAAAGACACCTTTCCCACCACCATGCAGAAGAGGAACAGATAAACATTTTTTCAAATACATGGCAACACATATTTGAGTGGTAAGACCACTGTGACATACAGCACCCTGCAAAGATGCCTAAGCTGTTTCAGAACAGGGATGGAGGAAGGCCTGGAAAAGAAGTGGAGATTGTCCAGGCCTTTCTCCACACTAACATGAAGATTGAGCTGCTGAGATACTAACGATCATCCCTGCTCCATGCTATTCGGCAGCCTATAAACCCATCGGCTTACTCAGAGCTAACTCAGATCTTCACACAACACGAGACAGCAGGACAAAAATGTCCCCAGAGAGGCTGCCAGCAGGCTGCGGATCTACCTGTGCAGAGAAATAGTACCTATTCCTCAAAGCAAGTTTACTTTTGTATCTTTATTTTGTCCAAGATACCGCTTAGACGTTGTGTTCATGTTAGGAATTAGATGCCTGCGTTCCCCTGATTTCTGTTTGTGCCTTTGAAAAATGTCTTTCAGATCTCAAGAGTTCTGAAAACCCTCCGAGCAGGTCCAAAAGTACTTCAAGGTCATGGCCGTGGAGCCGGGCTGTTTGTTTCACTGTGGGTCTGAGATGGAACCAGGGTCTGGTGCAGAGCAAAGCTGTTCTGTGCTGCCACCTGTCGCTGTGAAAGCCCCATCCACAGAGCGGACCAGACCTCGCCGCTCCTGCGCACACACTGAAATTCTGGCATGCAAAAGGGCAGAAAGCAACCTGCAGCCTGGTTTAAAGGTGGCTTTGGGGGTGAAGAGGGTTAAAAAAATAAAATTTAAACAAAACCCCTTCATAATCTTAAAGGAATGTTCGTTACATACACACAAAACCACTTTATTGCTTGATTTAAAAAAAGGGGGAAAATAAACACGTGCAAATTTGAGCGTTCAGATTTAGGAATCGAAATGGCCAGATTGAGTCCTCAACAGAAACTTTCCCAAGTTGCAAAGCAGCGGAAGAAACTTTCACAGTAAACAGAATGGTAACTCCACAGTATCTCCTGTGCATTTACACAGCGCGCTCTGGGATTTACCTGCAAACCTTCCTAAAAGGTGCAGCAAAGGAACAGTCCCATTTGATCCTGAGATCAGTGGCCAAAGACTCACAGGATTTGCCCACAGCCATTCAATATCCTTTGCTACCCACAGGCTCAACATATCCCAGGCATCGCTCCCAACCCTGAACTCGCAAACCAGCACCCAGGATCTACAGCACATGTGAAACAGTTGCTCAACACAAATACACAAATGTGTACTTGTACAGGTCATTAAGTCTTCATTTGCTACAGCAGAACTCACAAAATAATCTATAGGAGACATCAAAAAAATGTATGAAATTCAAAACTGAGGTTTCCATCATAATTACATTCGTACAGCCCTGAGTCAAAATGACAAGTTTGGCACTTTCTATATAAAATTCTACAGAGTCTCGTGTTCACATGTATGTTAACCCTTAACACTGCAGGGTGGGGCAGCAAGGCTTGGTGTTTTCTGTGACCACTTAATTCTAGAAAATATTTAACTTTATTGAAGTTCAGAAAGGACAATTCTGGTTTGTGTAACACGAACGCGACCCAGGTCCTTACCTCTCCATCAGTCACTGCAGAATAATTGACTTGTGCGACGGTAACTGTGGTAGGCAACTCTGAGGCATCGGCCAGTGTGGCAACTGTAGCACCAGTGCCAACCTATGGAAGTCAACAAAACGCAGCTGAATGCAGTTGTTATTGCAGGAAAATAATTCAGGTAAGTAATTCAGGCAAAGGGACATTCAAATGCTCTCAGATTAAAAAGCATCACACCCACAGAGAATAATAGTAATTGCAGAGCTCAGAAAATAGGGAGCTGTCTCAAAGAGCTGGGGGAGGAAATCACATGCTAGAGCCACATTAATCTATGGCAGCTTCCAGAGCAGATACGGCCCAGAAGCAAGTTTGGCACAGCCCTCGTGCTGTCCCCTACATTCACATAGGGGACGGAATCCTTGCGATTTCCCCAGTCTCACAAAGAGCAGCTGCGGGACACCACTGCTGCTCCCAGGTGCGAGCGTAGTGTGCAAGTGGAGCCAACACGCTTCTCCCACGAGGTGGAAGTCTCTTAAAAACCCACCGAGTAGTCCTAGATCAGAACAGCCTGCACATCAGCCCTCATTTATAACGCTCCTTGCTTACCATTCACTGGGTCTCTCATCTCCAGGCACTTGGCAAACATTAGCTCATCCTCAATACCCCATTGCCTTTGGAAATTACCTTTTCCCCATTTAACAGCTGGGAAAAGACAAAGGCAGGGAGATGTGCAGCTTTGTTTCTAAGGAGAATTAAACCTATAAATGCCAGAAAGTCAATGGGATCTCAGGTGCCCAGCACCTAAAAGAACACTAGTGAAAGGGAAAATGTACATTAGCAGGTGAGCAAAGTCTGCCGGGCCTTGGTGGGGGGAACAGAAAGCTGTAGCAGTCACTGAAAAGCTTTGGAAAAAATTAAAAAATACCAACCCAACCCAAAACAAAAAACAACCCCCCACACCATACTTTTATCTTCATGGTTCTGAGATGAGAACAGCCAACAGAAAATTAGGTTTGAGACTTCACTAAAAACATGATGCTCAAGAGAGGCAAACCGCTGGGTCAGTTAGGTAGGAGAGGGCAGTGGTGGTTTGGAGGCAGGGGCGCAAGGGCAACTGAGGTTCAAACCAAACACCCACGAGGAGCTCTTGGGGAAGTTTCAAGAGAGCACTTAAATCCTTTTCTGCCCTGAATCCCCCTATTCAAAACAGCGTAAGAGGCATCCTTACCGCAGGGGCATCACAAGGATAAATATAGATTTGGGGTGTGTAATATATATATTACACTTTAGGTGTAAGATGAAGAACAGGAGGCACAGAAATACCTAATGCCGTAGATTAAGATACGTTTCACGCCAGTAAAGAAAGGCAGTCCCACCACCTCTCCTCCCATCACTCCATCCCATTGCCACCACAGGAGTTGTGTGGCTACATGATGAACTGAATTTGTTCATAAATGGGTTTGTTAAATCCAGGTCAGGTCGCTGAATTGCTTGACCAAATAGCTGCAGAAATGCTTGAACCATTATAATAGGAGAACAAGGGATGGGAGTGGGGAAGAGAGAGGATGAGACTGCTTCTTTGGGTGGGAGCACTGGGTTAACAAGTCTGCAGGCTAAGACATACAGATAAAGACAAAATTCTTAAAGGACAAGTTAAGCTACCAAAAGGAGCTTGCTCGAAACCACCTCCCTGACAAAGGCAACTCGATCCCAAGTCAGCTGGAAAAGGAAAAGCGGAAGGGTTTCACTCACCTGGATGAGAGACACAGTGCCATCAGGGTTACTGAAGGTTTGTACCACCGTCTGTGACGGCACCAGGTGTGCTATACTATGTGTGGTCGTAGTCTGCTGCTGCGTCTGCTGATCCTCAAACGCGTAGAGCAGGTCTTCACGCCCGTGCTGCTTGTAGCAGTTCTTCACGATAGTCCGCAACGCTTGGGTCCATGACACCTACCAGTAGAATGAACAAGGGTGAAGAGTCAGGGTAAAAGAGTTTTCTGAACCACTGTAGCGCTGCTACTGCTGCGATCCGCATGCGCATCTTTACTGGGTTTTATTGGGCAGTTTTCAACAAATTCTCAAACAAACAAAAGGCCCCAATATCTAAACCCCCTCTCCTCATCGCCGCCTTTCCCAAGACTCAGAAATCACCCTGGAGAGCTATTGCATTGCTGTGTACTGATATAGAATGAGCACAATTGGCCAAGGGAAAGGAAAGCTTCTCAATGAAATCTGTTTCGCCAGCTTTCAAAGAATTCTAACGAAGGGATTGGGGCCGACAAGTAGAAAACCTTCCCTACCTGGGAAAGCACGGACTGCCACAATGCCATTTCCAGCCTTACTAGGCATCCCTCCCAGCCCAACCAGACCTACATCAGCCTCCACAAGTCCTGCCCCTTGCACACCCTGGTAGCTTTCTTTGATTATCTTTGTGACAGGTTGGTAGAAACATCGCCTGCATACAGCATCCATGGCCGTAACTGATACCCAAGACTTTTTCACCCATTTTTTTCATTTTTTCCTGGCTCCACTGCACATCCTCGACCGCTTCCCTTTAAGTACAAAGGTCCCTGCTGCTCAGGATGGGATGGTATCCCTTCAAAGGCTTCAAGAGGCCGTGATACAGACTCTACGGTAAATGACCTGCGTATTGGAGAGTAGATTTGTCTCAGGCTGTGTAGGCTGCTTTGTAAGGCCACAGAGGCAAGCAGGTTCTGCAGCTAGTAAAAAGGGCACCCGCTGCACAAAGAGATGTAGTTCAAATACTTGCTCGTCACACAAACCCAGCAGGGACAGAGCAGACTGAAGGTTACACCTCTCTCATCTCATTGCTCTCCCAGACTGAATGTCTGACACGAAGTCAAGGAAAGGCCGATGTCATAGTTTCTTCTGTCACTCAAGGAGAAAACTATTCCCACAAAAACTGGTCGCAAGCCCCTGTACTCAATTTGAAGGCAGACTGACATGGGATACACACCCGCTGCTTCTGTTCCTCTGTGCGGACATCACTGCGAACGTTGGCCCATGGAATGTCCTCAGGCCACCAGATGGGCTTGCAGCTTTCCTTCCCCCAGCCTGGTTTCCCACGACCCGTGGAATACTTCAGCATCTCGGGGATGAAAGCTCGCAGCTGTGCCTGGAACAAACCACATAAGAGGGTTAAAATTTTTTTAGGAACTCATCTCTCTGGTAGTTTTGAGGTGCATAGTACAAAGTTATTACATTTAACATCCATCCTTTTGGAACTATCAACTGGAAGATGTCTGAATGCCTAAGGACAAATGCTTTACCATCTTATCACAGAATCACAGACTGGTTTGAGTTGGAAGGGACCTCAAAGACCGTCTAGTTCCAACCCCCTGCCATGGGCAGGGACACCCTCCACTAGCCCAGGTTGCCCAAAGCCCCATCCAACCTGGCCTTGAACACTGCCAGGGAGCCAGGGGCAGCCACAGCTTCTCTGGGCAACCTCTGCCAGGGCCTCACCACCCTCACAGGGAAGAAGTTCTTCCTCAGATCTCATCTCCATCTCCCCTCCTTCAGCTTAAGGTCATTCCCCCTCATCCTGTCACTCCCTGCCCTTGTAAACAGTCCTTCTCCAGCTTTCTTCTTCCAAGACTCAGCTAAGAACAGCTTAGTAGCATGTGGAAGAGCAGAAACAAAATTAAGTCAGCCAATTTCAACAATAGGGCCCAAACACACACTGTATTAACACACTTAATGGTTCAAACACTACCATGAAGAGAGCTAGCCAACCTGAAAAGGAGAAAAAAAAAAATCAGAATAATGCAGAAAAACCCCCACACTCGATGTCCCCACAGCGACAAAAACTCAGACGTGAGCTGACATACATTTTACAGAGATGCTGCAAAGAGGATGGAGCTTCAGCGAGCTGCTCGAATGTAAAAACCACAATCTCACACATACACATCTCTACCCCTGCAGAATATAAGACACACTGGATTAATTTCCTGAATCTATTTTTAACTTTTGCCATAGTGGGGATACCTTTCAACCCAATTTTACTTCTCCTTTGCACCTGCAAAAACTGGTCAACTAGTGACCACCTTTACCATCAGGATACAATACCTTAAAAAAATAGACTTGCCAAGCAAATTGAGCAGATACGTCACCAAGAGCAAGTAATATCCTTAGTGTTATAAAAAAGAATACAAAACTCACACAGGGGCTTACGACACATTTGGTTTTTGTACCAGGAAGTGCCTGGAGCCTCAGGAAAAGGTTGGTTCAGCTGCAGAAACACAGCAGAAAGAGAAGGAGCACTCACAACCTCATACGTCAGACAAAACCAGGTAAAGCTAAATAGCTGCATTTAAGAACACCTCCCTGCATCCCTTCAGAGCTTTAATAGCAAGTTATTTGAGGTTGTGACAGTGCCACTGAGAGTCCCTGGGCCACCTCCAACCGAGAGATGCCTGTAGGTTCAGGGCTCTTGAGCACCAGACCACGGAAGAGCCATGGAAGAGCCATGGAAGAGCACACCAGGGCCAGCATCAGTTGCTGCCGCAGCCACGATGCAGTCCCAGCTAGCAGAGACACGGAGGACTTCTCACCCATCCCTGATCTTCTCCCATAAGAGTATCCCTTCCTCCCAGGCATGGTCCTGCTTGAATAAAATCCTGGTTCCAGTCTGGATATTGTATCCATTGGCTCCAAGCTGTAAATCAACACATTTACAAGCTGCCTTTTCCACATTAGCATAGGGAGTATGTACTAAAGTCCCCTGTAATGTTGGTCTGACGGAGGAACGGAGACTGCAGATTGTCTCTGCAGAAAGCCTGAAGGCCCTAAGCACACCTCTCAATGCATCAGGATCTGCCACGGCTCTGTCGGACAAAGGACTGCTCTTCAAAGTCAGAGCCCAACTGGAAGACATAACGTGGGCCCACACAGTTAAATAGAAAAATTGAAGTGTGTTTTGGTAAAAAGAAAACAATTTATTTGTATGCATGACTTATACATTGCAAACAGTTTGCAGTAGTGGCTAGGGACTTTAAAGGCAATACAAATCCAGTATACTTGTAGATCCATACGTAGTGCATCTGCTGCACACCCTAGAAGAACCACCTCTGCTCAGAGAAGCAGCTGCACTTCAGTTCCTCCACTCCATGGACATCCCGAGTCATCTCGGTGAAGCCATACCAAACCCCTGAATTATAAGTGGAGGCACAAAAAACCCACTTTGGTGCCCTTTTTCCCAGCCCAGGCCAGGCCTGTCCATGATGCACCGTCCGCTGCAGGGCCAGCAGTCACCCTGACGTGCTTCAGGTTCCCTGGTCGAGGCCCCATTTATTTACATAAACCTGCTAATAGCATTGAGTTGCCTGGTGCAAAAACAGTTAAAAGCTCCTTCCCAGAATTGCTATCTGCAAGCCATGCTCCTTGTTACCAGATGGATTAATTACTAGTCCTAGGGAGTTCAGCAGCTCAAGCTACTCAAGGCACTTGTTAAGGAGGGTTTGCCTTTAATCCGCCAGGGAGACAATCAGCAGCAGCGTTACAACCTGCTCCAGTGCGAGGACTTCTCTAATTAGTGCCATAACAAGACCTCACCCGGGCAGCTCGCATGGCTCCGACACAGGCTACAGCACTGAGACAAAGACCCTGCATCTCTCAGGGCGCAGCCGGGAAGAACCGGTATGATCGCTTCATCTGTGGGAGCCACGCGTTCAGCTGACTCCATCCATGAATCACCCAAAAAATCAAACCTCTGCTAAAAAAAAAAAAAACCAACAAAAACAAACCAAAACAAACTGCAGTTCGCTCCAACTTGCATAGTTTCTAGCTCTGGAAAGGGTTCATATAATCTCTAGCATGGAGAGTTTGAGAGATACTGTAAAAAATGTTTCTTTGACACCCTTTGATATGCAGACCAAGTGTCTTCTAAGTTTTAACACTAAGCTCAAGTGTTAGTGGTAGAGAGTTAATCCTGCTTCTACCGTTCGCAATGGCCCAAAGCACAGATAACTGCGCTCCAGTGCTGGAACAATGAGTTGTCCTGCGTGCAGAGCAATCCTCTGGTTTATGTCCTGCTAAGGAAAGTGGTTTCTAGAAGGGAGCAAAACTTGTGCTGAGAATTTTCTACCTGTCCCCCCAGCTCAGCCTCAAGATCTCCAAAAAGCAGCATCTGGCAAAAACAAAGTTAAGTCTATGCAGGACTTTGGCTGCACCTGGAAGTGGGAGAGGGCAAAGCAGCAATTGCAGCAAAGCACCCAGGTATTTTGTTCACTGGCCCTTCTTTTTACAACAGCCAATTTTAGACTAAATGTTCTTTAAGTTTAAAAGTTCCAATTAATGTTTAAACATTCACATTAAAAAGCCAGGCATTTGTCAAGGCAGCAACCAAGCTGTCACCATGAATTTCCTGTGAAATTCATTTCCTGTGAAAACCTGTATGGCCCTGACCGAACTCTGCGAGGTCTCACTGCAGTGTGCGTTCTGACGAGCAGGATGAGAGCAGGCTTGCTGTTGTCATAAATTCATCACGACAGAGACAAGGCAGAGGGTCAGCCTGGGTGTCCTCAACAAGAAGCGACAGCAGTCAGCAGACGCAGTAGTTTATGGCCACAGGAATCAAACCCAAAATTAAAAACCAGGTCATCAGTGTGAAAAGCAGGAGGTCCTGTGGGTCTCCCCACGCAAGCATCTGCTCACAGATTTACTTTTGCATTAGCAAGACTCACACCTGGGCGATGGGGTCCAGCACTGCAGGATCATCCTGGCCCCTCCATGGAGAGGATGTGACAGCCACAAACTGAGTTTAGTTACTGTCTTTCAGTGCTTGGCTTCTCCTCCATACAAACTGTCATGTATATAAAGATATCTGCTGTTTGTGCCAAAGCTTTTTGCAGAGCAGTATGCAAACAGACGTCAAGATGATTTTCGAGAGGCCCAGATAAACTTTGTTGGCTTGTATAAGCAGACTGCAAATCACAGGGGCATATTACGTTTAAAAACAGTCAGATTAAAGGACAAATCACCTGTTCAGAAAAGCACAAACAAGTTTAGTGACCTTGGTGAGAGCCAAATGAAGCATCGACCTCCGCACTACCCAATCTTACTCCTTAATCATATCAGCGAGTAACTGAGAACAAGTTCAGAGACAAACTCAGCTCTGACGTATAGTGTTAACGTAGCCGAAGTCCATAAAGCAAAGAGATTTCTCTGTGTAATGGCTGCAGGCTAAGAGCCCCGCTGTGATACATTTTTTTTTCTGCACAGCTGAGGTGGGTGATGCTCTCCATTCGCAAGTTTATAGAAGCATCTTTGCTCAGGCTAGCAAAGGCTTTATTTCCCTCAAGACCACCAGGGAAGCAGAGCAATTAAAAGGAGAGTTATTTTCATCTCCTCGTTGAGGAGCTGACGCCTCTACCACCTGCCTGCTGACACCTGCAGCTGCTGAAAGCAGAGGCCTCGTTTTTCCACTCCCCATGACACACCTCTTAATTGTGCTGCCCAATTATATTTATAAATATTTTGGTTTTCCGTAGGGCTTTGCGCAACTTAGTTGAAAAAACTCATTTCTTGTTAGCAAATACAAAGAACTACGGTGGCAGCTCTGGGAATCAAAGTTCCTACAAAAAAATGATGGCACCTCTAGCAGTGCAACAGGTTGCAGTGATGTAGGAGCCAGAGTTACCATCCACTCTCTCAAACGAAGGTATTGCAAATTGCAATTGCGGCAAAAAAGAAGCAGATAGCGTCCTCATCGTATTCAACATATCTGTGTTTTGCTTCTATTTAAAGTTTGCCCCCAAGTCTGGCAAAAACTATAAAGCAGCTGGATACTTTCAGCAACAAAATCATCTCCTAAGCACCACGTGCAGCATCGTACTCCTTGAAAATTTTACAGGAAGGAAGAGCTGCTGGGTTGTGAAAATCCACCCAGGAGTCTGCAGTCCTGTCCATTAATTCTAGTGCTCTGTCCTCACGTGGCCCGCAGCCATTCAAGGATCTCAAAAAAATTTTCAAAGACATTTACAAAACATCATCCCTATATGATGTGCGGGAAACCGAGGCAGTGCAGCACTGGTTGCCCACAACGTGCGTGGACACCACAGTGGCTGGGCTAACTGGGACAGCGATGGTTAGCCAAAGAGGGCATAAAGAGCCTGGGAACACAGGGGTGTTGCATGGAGTGGGGGGAAAAGCCCTGCCAGCAGCTAGCACGTTGGACTGGAGAGCTGCTTCACACGTGGAAATGCAGAGCAATCAAACACCAGGGGCGGTTTGGCTTGGCCAAATCTTTGTGCAAGGTTTCCTGAAGACCAAAGCCACGTCACGTTTGGAAGGAAAAAAACCTAAACAAACACACAACCTTATTTTTAACATATCCTGAAAAGTATTAGTATTTTATCCATAGAATTCTATGGATATTGCTATTTTATCCATAAAATAGAAGGAAAAAACACTTTAACCCTTTGATGTCAAAATATTTAATTTCCAACTCAATCACAAAAAATAAAAAATATGCATTATAAATCCAGCTGAAGGCTTCTCTGAAGAGAGAGCTTGTCACTTTTATTGCTGCTTTGATGGCATGTGCACCATTAACAGCCAAACAGTTGACAGATCTTTATATTGGCCCTTTTATACGTGCACATATTCTGCACACTGCAAAACAGAAAAGTTCGTCAGATGCGTTACTGGATTGCAACAACCTCACGTCCTGATCTCATTCATCCACACTCGTTTCTCTCATTTCCTTCCACCACTCCACCAGCAACAGCTCATTTGCTTTGTTCCTTCCTCAGAGCCCACGTGCGAGTACGAGCACCTCCAGCTTCGCTACCCACACTGCGCTAGGACGGCCTCCCCCTGCCCGAGCAAACCTCCGCACAGATGTCGTCTTCTCCTTAAGTTCTAGATACTTGTCTTGCTGTTACCCTGCTTAGTTACTAAAATGACGAGGCCATAAAGAATAAACACAAACACAAACATTTTGTTTGCCAGTACAAATGAACTCAGAGCTACCTATCTGTGATCTTTTGGTGGTCTCTCATTTTACTTTCAAAGTATAATGTTTCAATTTTTTACTTTTCCATTTCCACGGGAAACAGTGATATAAAACAAAAGCTGCCAAAAGCAGCTCTGGCAGATACCACCTCTCACAGTGGCTTAAAAATCTAGCAACTAAGTTTTGTCTTGTGTTGTCATGGATTAGGAACATGATCTGTTATGGGCCAACACACAGTAGATTTCTTTGTGAGATTTTATTGGAAGTGTGAGCTTGTCCGAGTCCACCTAAGTAATGGAAATAGTGTTTTGACCAGAATGTTATCTTTCGGCAGAGCACAGAGGAAATCTGCAAGTCTTTGCACTACTACACCACCTCTTTGCATGTCTGACCTTTCCATCTTGCTAGTCCCTCTGAAGAAATTGGCTTTCAGCATTTACAATTCGTTGTGGTGCATCAGACTGAGTGTACCCAGACCCTCCAGCAAACTATTTAAAGTTTGCCACCAAGTCTGGCAAAAACTATAAAGCAGCTGGATGCTTTCAGCAACAAAATCATCTCCTAAGCACCACGTGCAGCATCGTACTCCTTAAAAATCTTACAGGAAGAAAGACCTGCTGGATTGTGAAAATCCACCCCGGTGTCTGCAGTCATAGAATCATAGATTCAGAGAATGGTTTGGGTTGGAAGGGACCTTAAAGATCATCTAGTTCCAACCCCCCTGCTGCGGACAGGGACACCCTCCACTAGCCCAGGTTGCCCAAAGCCCCATCCAACCTGGCCTTGAACACTGCCAGGGAGCCAGGGGCAGCCACAGCTTCTCTGGGCAACCTCTGCCAGGGCCTCAGCACCCTCACAGGGAAGAATTTCTTTCTAACATCTAATCTAAATCGACCCTCCTTCAGCTTAAACCCAGTCCTGTCCATTAATTCTAGTGCTCTGTCCTCACGTGTCCCGCAGCGATTCAACGATATTAAACAATTTTTCAAGACATTTACAAAACATCATCCCTATATGATACGCGGGGGAAACCTGCCTGCATTCAGGTCCTGCACTGCAAGGGAAGGAGATTTCCCTACAGACGATTCCTCCCACACCAAGGGAGCTTCCCTGGGGGGGTCCCCTCCACTTTCTCCTAGCAATAATGAGGTCAGCAAAGGGCTGGAAAGAGTCCTCCGCATGCCTGGGGCAGGTGACTCCCTGTCTCCGTCAGAAGTATCTCACTCAGGGTCTGATCTGGAGTTAAGCCACTGGCAAGTTCCCCTCTGCTCCAAATCACAGCAGAAAATAGGAGGGAACAAACTAAAACACACGAGAAAAGTCCAAGTTAGGATAAGCCAAAATTGTACTTCACAAGTGACCTTCCTGACCTCAGTGCCTAAAAAATCACTGCGAAGTGCAGAACAAATAGCTACCCTGTTCAGAGTTCATGGGAGGTGACAAAAAAGGCTCAAAGGAGAATGCTCCCAGCAGCCTGGGCCACAGTCCTTACCAGCATCTCTACTGTTTCATGTAGAAAATAAGCACCAATAACAAAGCTTCACATCTAACTACTATCTGAGCTGTTACAGTCCCATGGGAAAGAAAAGATCAAATGCATCCCCTGGAGATGTAGACATAAGCTCCACTGCAAAATAACAGGCTGTGACTGCAAGACGCCAAATCTCTCTCTCTGGTTCTGCCAAGCTTCTGCCATGTCTGGCTGCTTACCTGGGTCATCTTGTCCACAGAGACGGGAATGCCATCGATGGTGAGGGGCGGCAACTCTGAGTTAACCTCCTGAGGCGCAGGAGCATGCTCCGCTAGTGCCGACTCCAGGTCTTCCAAAATCATGCTCTTGTACTTGCGTACCTGCGGGGAATTGTTAAGCTCAGGTAAACAAGGTAAGGAGCACCAGGAGAGGCGAGGGCAAGGACATGGGGCCAGCCACCTTCCCCAAGGTGCTGCAGAACAGAAGGAGCAAACGACGCCACAGCTGGCAAGAAAAAAAATACCCACTGGCCCCAAAGAATTGGCCGCATCAAAGAGCTGATGATGAAACATCAAGTAACACTGGCAAGTGGAAGTATTTACAGAATTAAAAGAAAAGTTCTGAAGCAAGACTTATCAGGGTCAGGATGTGCTCTATTTACTGTCTGGTCTGCAACAAGAAGCAAGCACTGACAGCTGAGCTGAGTTCAAACACATCGTCACTACCTGCTCCCTCTGATTTTTAATCCAGGACATTCAACCCTGGTGAGATGCGCTAGGGAACCATTCATGCAGAGAAGACAGGACCTCGGTGCTACACTCATGTCCATACACTCTCAACTCCCATTTCCAGGGTTTTAAACGTGACCTTCAGATCACCACCAGGCTTGCAAGGCTGCCTTGAGCAGAATGAAACCTGCGGAGAAGGTGAGCAATTTATTACATAGCTTTTCCTACAGACACCTACCACATTCTCCAAGGGTGCAGCACCAAATACTTTAAAGACGGGATTGGGTTTAGAGGGTGAGATGCACAGAACGATGGCCTGCTGCCCCACTCTGGTGGTGTACTCATCCAGCGTGGCTCGGAGCTTCCTGAAACAGAGATATAAACCAGTGAATAGGTATCAGCTGAAAGCCCTGTAGAAACACAACCCCTTGCATTGTAAACTCCCTTTCTTAATGCTATCCATTCACAAACCAGGTGAGAAACGGAGCCCCAGCTGGTCAGATTAGCCACATATACTGCTGCTTACTCCATTCCCGCAGGCCTGCTGCGTTCCCTGCAGTCACCCAAGAGCTCAAATATCAATTATTCTCCCTTCTCTCCTTTCTCCATTAATGTAAAAAGAGAAATCACCAGAGCAGCACAGCTAGGACAGCAAGAGTCTGCATTTCCACTCTGTCACTAAGTGTATTAGCAATACAAAACTTGTAAGGTAGAGAATTTGAATGATTCAACAGAGAGGACTGCAAACACAGATTGTTTTACATCCAGCCTCGTAACAGCACATTGCCATTCTCTAGTACCAAAGTCCTGCTCAAACCAGAACTGTATGCATTCAACCGACAACTACACAACAGGCAAGAACCAGAAATATTGCAACAGCTCAGCACAGGAAACCAGGTATTCAGACATCTGCCACACCAGCAAGTCCCTTTGGAACAACCTCTCCATAGGAAGAAAACATTCCATCATATACTATCCGCCCCTTACTCACTTTTAAGCAATGCAGGAGAACATGTCAGAAACGTTGGCAGAAAACTCATAAAGCAAGAGAGAAGCAGCAGTTATCACCAGGTAACTCGAGCACTGCCATAAGGTGACACTTCAGTATCTGCCCTGGTCATTTCAGAACCTGCTGTTAGCAGCAGCCACATTGCCAAAAAGCACCAACACCACCACCAGCTACGCAGAGATCCCAGAATCAGAAACTGTAACTTCCCACTCGAGTCGCAGTGGCGTAAATATCAAGCACAAACATATTAAAGTGATCAGAGCGTAAATAAAAATGATGCATTTTGTAAATAACTTGCATGTGGTAAAATGAAATAGTTGCGTGAAGGGAGAAGTAATAATTCCTTTACAGAGGATTTTCTTTAAAAATTTATTGTTCACATTTCAAGAGAGAAAAGAATTTGCTCTTCAGAAATGCTGCAATAAACATGGCTGGATCAGCAGAGTTGGGACAGGAGGGAAAAACAGAATGAAGCTATAAAACAGAGGGAGTCCACTCCCAGGGAATATTATTTAACACTAACCTTGCTACATTTCATTCCAGTTTGATCGGGTGCAAAGGGTGTTGTGGGACTCAGAAGATGAGTAAGCAGAATATAAGGAAACCAAGTTCATTTCTCATCAACTTTACAAGAGTTAGAATAGGAGAGAAGGAGAAACTCTGGCCATCGCTATTTCAGTGCATTAAATGTGCATGCAGGAGGAAGCCAGCAAGTAATGGAGTGACAAATACTCCAACTCTTGTGAGATAACCCAATTAAATCCAAAACAATTTAAAATGCAAAAATTGCCTTGTTCCAAAACCTAGTAAATAGTATCAGCCAATATTTACAAATATTTCTTGAAGATGGAATTGCAGGTGATCTCTCCAGGCTTGCGGAAAGCCTGTGCAGTCACCTCAGCACCAGTGCTCCTAGGTGGCCATCAGGCGGGCAGACAGCCTCAGAGCACCTGTAATGCAACACCTGAAGGGCTACGGGTTTTTGCTGTCTACAGAGCAAGTTTCTAAAGCCAAAGCGTTTCAGCTCTGGCAGGCATCTCCCCTCGATGATTCTCCCCCACTCCTTCCAGGGATTCTCCTCCCAGGGTGGGTCAGTCTTCAGCACGGAGCTCGCACAATGTGCTCTGCTGGCAAAAGAAACTGAGGTACGCTCACACTAGATTTATTCACAAGATCATTTCATAATGCAGAAAAGACTTTTTTTGTTAGGTAGAGAAGTCCTTCGAGCCATTGCAGAGCTGGGATATAGGCTGTAGCTCCAGATTCTCAGGCTAGCTGCTGTTAAAGCCACTACAAATATCTTGCAAGGCAATGTTACCATGACAGATTCAACTTGCGACCAGCTGGGGTTAAAACAGAATGGTGGATCCTACCAGAATAGTCACATCAGTCCTGGCGATCATATTATCACATTAAAAATGAGTAGAGCTGCAATATAACCCATTTCTGCAAACTAAACCACAGCTCTTGGGTTCCAGAAAAGATGCCCCACAAAATCCCCAGGCTGGGCAACTTCTGGACAGCGCATGGTCTCACCATGCACGGCACGCGAGACAGATCGAGGATGCAGACTGAGGTGTCAGAGCACAGACAGGAGTCCTTACCGTAGCAAACGCGTCTGCTGCCTCTTGCGGATTGACGGGTTGGATTCAAAAACGTGTGGTCGCTTTCGTTTTTTACCCGTTGCCACAGCAGCAGCTGCTGCCATCCCCACAGGGCCTGAAAATCAAACCACAAAGGGTGAATCAGCGCACACAGCTCAGGAACTGGCCAGAAAGGACATCGCCATTGCCTGCCCTGCCAGGGATGGGTCCCAAGGGCTCAGCTCAAGGGTCTCCCCACCAGACCAGGGTGACCCGAATTCCTCGCTGAGCTCTTCAGCAGCCGGGATCCCTCCTCTCCAGCAGCAGAGACATGATCAAAAGGCTCCATTCCCCAGACTGGCAAATCCCAGCTCGGTCCCAGGTGAAAGTCACATATTTCAGTCCAGAGTTTTCCTTACAATCACGTAATTATGTATTTTAACTTCCAAACATACTGAAAAACTCTCAAGTACACCAAGACTTTAAATAACTGTCTGCAATTGAGGAAATCCTGGTGGTAGGGAATAAAAGAGCAGGTACAATGCCACAAATACTGCTCAGACACCTCAACTAGAGCATCAGGAGTCTGAGACTTTCCCCAGGGATTAAGGATCAGTTCTAATGGGAAAGAAATTGAAAATCCAGAGTTCCTGGCAGCATCCTCCTACAGCCCCCTGAAGAATAATGGGGACCACAGCAGGGCAGCACTACTGCTTTTGTGATCAAACTCTAGACACAGAGTCTATTTAAGGGGATTTTTCAGTAAGTTAATCAGAAGTAAACCAAGTAACACACAGTGGATTGTGCTTCTATTGGTGATCTCCAGAAATGAGTGCAGGGTCAGAGTCAAAAAGCCCTGGGGTCTAATGCAGGCTCAAGGACGTGCCTTTGATTCCCAAGCAGACCTCACTTGCTCTGTGTGTAGTTCCTCTGCATGTCAGAGGTGAAAGATCACATCGGGGTCATAAAACCCACTATATTTTTGTTTAACAAAGATGTAGCTACTGGATCAGGAAAACCTAAGCTACCAATCAGTGGAAGCTGGTAGATGATAATGAAAAAAGCATCTGATGATACATTTTCTCTAGGCAGCTGCTCCGGGAGATGGGACGCCATAATGGACAGAGCTCTGGGCGACACTACAGAGCCAGGGTTTGTTTATCAGTAACGAACTACCTGAGCGCTACCCACGGTGGACAGCCCCTGCACAGGGAGGGCTCACAGGCCGGCGAGAATCACCAGATGCCCCTCCTGCAACCAGCACCCAGCACTGAAAAGGTTGTGTGCTAGAAGGGAAAGGGGAAATTAAGAATCCTGCAGGAGCTGAGGTTGGAAAATTAATAAGCAAAGGGTGTGGGATGCTCAGTGGGGTGGTGGAACTTCATAGGTTCGGTCAAGCACAAGAGCAGCTTTATTCATCAGATAAAGTCTGATAAGGAGTCAGATAAGTCTGTGAGTGCTTATTTATCACTGCATTTTTCTCCAAATGAGGTAGATCCGCTACAAGGCAAATCTGGAGGACATTTGGCAGGGGCTTCACTGGAAGGAATTTGTGATTCTGAAACACCTTCCCAGTCCAGATATGCCAGGACCCTTTGTGGCATCTCCTTGGGAAAGGCCTAGCCTGTAAGCTCCCTGGCTAAGCAAGATTGCGTAGCACTCCTGGGTTATTTTTGCTGTTGTTTATATGGGCCTGAAATAAACTTGCTCTTTGACATATTCAGTATTTTAGTTTCGTTATTTGAGTCAGCGTTTACCAGGGACCTTTTTAATTGTACAAACCAGTCTCTTATTCCCAGCACCTCTGTATTACACACAGATAAAGTGATACAAGATTCAAGCAGCCAGCAGACCTTGCAAAGAAGCCCTAGTAAAGCCAGAGCAATAAGGAAGAATTCAGAGCATCCCGTGAGGTGATGAGATCACCCATCACGTCTTTGCAACCTCTGCACATATGCTATGTTAGGAAAACGATGCCGAGCATCCCGCTGACTTTACCTGCCGCGGCCAGGTGGGCGGTGACCTCGTCAGCAGCCGTGGAGTTGAGGATGTCAGAGTCATCGTAGGAGGTGTCCTCAGGCGAAGACGGCGAGTCTTCATCCGCGCTCAGCATGCTGTGCTCTGTGTAGGTGGCCACATGGACCTGCTGCACCTGCTGGGCCACTGCGTGGGCCTCGATGGTGGCCATGTGTTCTGTTTGGGTCACCCCGTGTTCTTCCATCAATAGCTACTGTCAGAGGAGACAAAAATTACAGGACAGGGGTTAGTGACATTGATGCACCATAAGGAAGGGCAGCCAAAGGTTTCTGAGCCAGCTAGGTGAGCAGGCCATGATGATGAGGGAACGGAGATTACCTCCGCTGGTGGCAATGATCTTCTGTGAGCGGGAAATAACGACTGCACCAGGAGCCAGAAGAGGAATTTGAAATTTAAGAATTTTGAAAAATCCGTACTTCCAAACAACATGGCAGAGCACCCAGAGGCAGTCATCTTTGCTGGAGGAAAGGTCTTTAAGGATCTTGTAGCCCTGAGATGATGTGCCCCACCCCCCACTGCATATTAAGAGGTTTGATCAAAGCTGGAATGTATATTTGCCACTTCAAGATCTAGCTTTCAGGGAAGATGCTCAAGGGCGATACACAATCTCTCTCCTCCAACCTCAGTAGCTCAGGACACAAACGAGGATGCCACTACAGAAGCTTACTGGCAGCAAGTTGCGTTCTACAGACCACTTTTGTTGCATTACTTGTTTAGAGTCCGGAAGCAGGCAAAATCATTACAACCCAAGCACAAATATTACATAAAGCATATTTATTTAATGCATCTAGTGGTAAACCACTGAGCAAAGTAGCAGCTTACATAGTCAGCAGGGCACTGGACCACACACCATGAACATAAATCTGTGCAGAGGAACAAGACAGGAGGTACGCAGATTGTGTCTACCATACATTTGTGGAAAAGGAACAGCACATCCTTAAGATATTTCAAACTACATTAGAAATATTAGGACATCAACCTTCAAAAACAGATTCCCCAAAACCCTCAGGGCAAACGGCAGAAGGAAAAGAGGTGACCAGCTGTAGGGAACAATAAAATATACTCGCCAAATCCTGACCCTGTAAGTATAGTCATTGAATTTAAAGCTCTTGATTGACACCCTCTTCGTGGAAACCTGTTCAGCTTGTCAGGAGGAGAGAGCTAGGAATAGGGACACAGACCGCAGAGTGGTCTCAGACACATGGCTGGGTAACTGCTCTATGAACTCAGACAAGCAGTGCCAACACACAGCTTTGTCCTTCAAAAGTTTTCAATAGCTTCTATTATCCATATCATGCCATAAATACACAACACTTTGCAAATGATTGTGGTGGTTTAACCTTGGCTAGTGTTAACCACCAGGTGTCCACCAAGCCACTCTATCACTCAGCAGGGCAGGGAGGGGAGAAAAATAAGATGGCAAAAAGCAACCTCAAACTCGCGGGTCAAGATAAAGGCAGTTTAATACTGCAAAAGCAAAAGGCTGCGCACAGAAGCAAAGCAAAAGCAAAAGATTATTCTCTACGTCTCATCAGCAGGCAACATTTGGCCACTTCCTGGAAAGCAGGGCTTCAGTACACGTAGCGGTTGCTCCCAAAGACAAATGTTGTAAAAAACCAAATGCCCCCCCAGTTCCTCCCCCTATCTCTCAGCTTCTTATTGCTGAGCAGACGTCACATGGTGTGGAATATCCCTTTGGTCAGTGTGGGTCAGCTCTCCTGGCTGTGTCCTCTCCCAAGATCTTGCCCACCCCCTGCCTACTGCTGAAGGGGGGGGCAGAAATGTTGGAGAGACAGCCCTGATGTGTGCCAGTGCTGCTCAGTAGTAGCCAAACCACTGGTGTGTAATCAACATCCTGCTAGCTACCAAGACACAGCACAGCACTGTGAGGGCTGCTATGGGGAAAATTAACTCCATCTCAGCCAGCGCCAGTACAATGATCAACATAACAAAAACCTCTGCCTGGCAAAATAATCACCAGGCTTCTACTGCCCATAAAAAACCCCACATCCTGATGACCAAACCATGGAACACCATCGCAGGACTGATGAGACAATGAGACCCAGACCAGGAGAAAGCACTTTGTCAAGAGGATTATTTCGACCAAACTAACCAACAGTCATACTCAAAGGAGGAGTAACTGAGACATGGCAAGAGAGACCATTACAAAGGTGGGATGCTCCATGGAATAATCAGAGAACGGAGGACACCTCAGCTGAAGCTGCAAACACAGGGACAAACAGGGAATAGAAGATCAGGCAGGAGGCAGAAGAAGGTTAAAGGAGAGGACCAGAGTCTCGCTCTGAATTCAGGAGAGAGTACGAAGGGACAAGGCATGACCAAAGCTCTGGAGGAAGTATTTTTTGCAGCACCAGAAGCTCAGAAGCAAGGAAGCAGTTGCCATAGTCTAGACAACAAATGGAAGAAAAGGTGGAGTGGGGAGTGACTGGTATTTAGATGAATTTATTTCTGCCTCAAATCTACTGACCAAAGAGCTGAAATATGACAGATTTTTCCCCCCGCCCCCCATCACCAGCTGGTTTCTAAAGGCTTGTTTCCACATGCCTCAAAATGTCTTCTGCAACTTAGTGAACTGAATATTATGGACATTTATAAAACAGCTCTTCCAAAGGCAATTCCAACTTGCAGATACCAAAAATAGGGACGCAATTATTTCAGAGAGTGCTGTTCTCAAAACAGGACCCATTTTCCATGTTTTACTTAAGCGCATCTGTTTTTACAGGAAACAAAAGTTGCATCTCAAACAGCATTAAGAGAAAGCTTCCTGTTCAAGTGCCAGAGGCATGTAGGTTGTTGAACAGGGGATCAGATGAAGTTTCTGGTGTAGCAGCAGGATGAAGATATTGAAAGGAGACTTGGAATGAGCCAAAGTCCTTTGTGTATGAAGTCAAAACACCCATTATCATGAGAACAACACTCCATGCGTTACAACAACCAAACCATGCTGGTCTTGCCCTGCTTCACCCACAGAGAGAGTGGTTGCAACTCATCACCTCATCTGGACTTGCTCAAATAGCTGAGACTTTTGCAGGTTTTTTGTGTTCTCCCTGACATGGCTGTGGGCAATCAACCACTCTCCCTCTTGCTCAACAGATCAAGTTTCCCAACCATCCCATCCCAGGGTTTAGGATGAGTTAGCTCCATGTATTCATTTGCAAAATGAATTCATTCCTTCTACAGATACCGTATCAGCCTTTGTCTTCATGAGAAGCCAAATCGGACCTAACCATTTTGGCACAGTTTCTCATTTACTAATACAAAGAAATCCAGCTGCATCTTTCCAAAGCCTTACTAAACTTTCCAAAAAGCCAAAACCAATCTCCAAAGCATTTCACCCCGCCCAGCTCTGTCCAGTTAACCAAGTCAGACCTTAGAGGCCAAGATCCTCGGGAAGTACCAGCCTCCCTCTGCTGACCAGATGCCACAGCAACCTAACGTGGACATCATAATTAAAACCCAGAAAAGGGTCCAGGTTACAGAATCCCTTTATTTTCCATGTCTGTCTATGGCTGGTTTCTCTCCAATGCTATACGCACATCTAATAACAAGAATCACATAAAACGAATAGCTTCTACTAAGAGACTACTATTTCCACACGTAACACCAACTTCATTGTGGAGCATCAAAGTTAACTCCATTAATTTTGACATCTTCATGAGGGACAGTAGCAGAAGGGAACTGCGTGTATTTAGGCAGTGGATTTTTCATCCACAAGACACCAACAGTGCTCTAATGCACACCTACGTTCTAAATGTTAGGGTGATACTGGTTTAATACTGGTTTGGGTGTCCCAGCTTGGAAGAGTCAGTCTGGTTAAAAACAGGGACTTGGTCACATATTTAATTATGCAGCCAGCTGGTGTGTGACAGAGGTGAAGCATAGTCTAGCAGCTAAAACAAAGAAACAAGTATCAAGATACAGGTCCAGTACTGGAAGCTGCCCAGATACTAAGATGACCGTGACACTAGAATCACCCTCTGTACTGGGAAGGCTGGGAAAGAGGCACATCTCCTGTATTTACACTCCCACTAACATTACTGCCCCAAGAAAGTGAATTTTTTTGTCCATGAAACACTAAGAGATCCCCTAAAAGCTCCTAAATAGTATGGATGGGAAACTAAACTCAATTTGGACCATGAACAGATGTGTCCCAGCTTCTGTTTTCTATCCAGGCGTGCGGTAGAGGAACTCGAGCCGTGGGACAACCGAAGTGCTGCTGTGAGACTGTTACAAACCTACTGAGGTTACGGCTAAAGCCAAATCACCTTCAAACTCACAATCCTCCCTAAAAGGCTGCTAGATTGAGATGTTGCTGTTGTCCGACGCTGTTTACAAGTCAGATTGTAATATTAGAATCATCCAAAAATAGCCGCAATTCAAATACCACCAGTAAGGAAGGGACTAAGATGCTGAGGTACATTGAAGTAAACTCAAAATCTCTAGTTAAAAAGATAAATAAATAAAATTCAGCCAAGCAACTTATTTTGCCATCTCCATAGAAAAATGGGGGGGGAAAAAAAAAGAAAAAATATTTCAAGCAAAACCTTAATGAAATAACTCAGCAGGCCAGGCCTTCCCAAGCCACCATGCTTTTTCTGAAAGGATATATTGCTGCTTTTCTCAATAGAGCAATACAATTTTAAGTACTTTCCATTTAAAAAAACTGTATTTATCCACAGAAAAATATAATCAGAATATAATTGACGAAGTGTACTAAACTTTTAGCTCATCAGGAGACAAGCCTGCAAGACAACGGATGCTTCAGATATTGTTCCCTTTGGAAGGAAACCTGCTTGAATCAAGCGGCAGTCTACACTCGATGCCACTGAAAACGTTGGGGTTTTGTAAATAAAATTGGTAGTAGACTGAAACTAGGTATTTCTGAGTCAGCAAGCAGACAGCTGGGTAAGCAACATCTATACTCCACACGTGCATTTGATCTGTTTTTTACGGGCACATGTCCTGCTTCGATGCACAGTGTCTGGTTGAATGTTGGCATTTTTGGAAACAGTTATAAGCAATGACTGGGATAATCAATAGCAAGGGTCCTCACGTTTATTTAAAGATGAAGTCCACTTGATTCAAACAAGGCCTAATAACCGTCAACCTACTACAAACTCTTTCTTCTCTCCACTGCCTCCCATTGTCCTGGTTTGGGCTGGGACCGAGTTAATTTTCTCCCTAGTAGTTGGTATAGTGTTGTGTTTTGGATTTTGTATGAAAATAACGTTGATAACACATTGATGTTTTAGTTGTTGCTAAGTACTGCTTATACTTAGTCAAGGACTTTTCAGCTTCCCACGCTCTGCCAATGAGGAGGCGTACAAGAAGCGGGGAGGGAGCACAGCCAGGGCAGCTGACCCAAACTGCCCAAAGGGACATTCCATACCATATGACATCATGCTCCATATATAAACTGGGGGGATTGCTGCTTGGGGATGGGCTTAGAATCAGTTAGTGGTGAACAATTGCACTGTGCATCACTCGTTTTGTATATTTTACTATTATTATTTTCTCTTCCTTTGCTGTCCTATTAAACTGTCTTTATCTCAACCCACAAGTTTTACTTTTTTCCCCAATTCTCCTCCCCATCCCGGTGGGATGGGGGGTTGGAGTAAGCGAGCAGCTGTGTGGTGCTTAGTTGCCAGCTGGGGTTAAACCACGACACCCATTCAAAGGAGTCCAAGGTACATGCTGCAACATCTGAAGGTCACTTGCTTTCCTGGTGGCACTATTAGATTTCCTCACTCTTGCACTTTCCTGCCTATATCAAACTAGGTATAACCTGTATATTCCTGCCCAACTGTGCATACAACACCACCACAAGCTCTAGTAATTCGCTTCTAACATGTAACTTGGATTAATTCTAGTTTAACCTGATAGCTGGCGT
The DNA here is from genome assembly GCF_011004875.1 of Balearica regulorum gibbericeps. Lineage (NCBI taxonomy): Eukaryota > Metazoa > Chordata > Aves > Gruiformes > Gruidae > Balearica > Balearica regulorum. Next base: position 1,534,390 of record NC_046184.1, on the reverse strand, counting down.
CACTCAACGCAGGTTTTCTACTTTTCCAACTTCTGCGCTACTTTCATACCTGCACATTTTCCTTCCAGAAAATTTCCAAATGTCTCCACGATCATCCACTGAAGGGCACTGAGCCTTATCTTTGAGTGCCGAGACCTGAGTAGTTATTCATATATTCAGATTATTCCCAAAGGATTTCTGATATAAGTCAGGCTTTGTGGGCAAACACCTTGACTGGCAGTTTCTGCTGGCAATTACCAACCTGTTACAACTGTTGTTGCCCCATCAGCAAAGCATCTCTGTTATGCATCCCAAAGGTCCACACTTGGATTTGAACAGGGATTCAGGCACAGGGGATGAAAGTAAAGTTGTTCTTAATTAATTTTAGAGATGAGCATTCATCATTCCAGAAAAGGAAAGTTTATTCCCATTTTACTTCAGAAACCAGAACAGTTTCAGGTGTAAGGAAACCCTAATGATATGACGATGCCTGCAAAGACATTTCCTGGTAGTTGTATCTTAGCCCAGAAGCCTGGGATTACAGCCAGAAGTATTTTTAAAGTCATTTAAAGTTCTTAAAAAATATGAGGATAAAGTCCCTCTCATCACACAGTGCAGTTGCTTCACGACTGTGTCAGAGGTTCCTTTGATGTATTGTCAACTATGATCAATGGCTGTTGACACCATCGCTGGAAGAATACCAGACAGAGGAGGAGCAAAGCAATCCAAAATAGCAGAAGCCATACCATTCAAACCAGCAGAAAACAACAGAAACTGAACATAAAACCCATAAATTCTACATTAAATTTAAACCCACATGGATTAAAATGAAGGTCTCGTCTGCTCAGTGTAATCTGTGGTGTGAATGTAGAGAGATATAACTCAACCAATAGAAAACCATGTGGGTTATCCTACTGTAGAAATTGGTGGTGGTAGAGGTAGAGAAGTTTAATGTTTCTTCATGGGTGCTTTAAACTGAGCCAAAAATAAAATGTCCACACCAGAAAAAATGATGAGGTACACCAGCATGACTGGAAAAACTCTCTTACACAGACAGGGCCTGGACTTATTTTTATCCTTTAGACCACTGAAGCGGTTTTACCTCACATGCTGCCCTCTGAGACAGCCTTAACTTAGAGATGAGAATATCATGTATCTGCTGGCACTTTAAATCATGTGGACATTTTTACTAACTCATCCAACACAATGGCTAATTCATCTGAAACCCGGTTCAGATTACCAATAAATAAAAGAATCGCTGGCTCTCACTTCTTTGGCGGTTTAAATAATTTTAAAAGGATGCAAAATATTAATTATCCAAAAGGGACCTTGGGGAATGCAGGGGCACAGGTTTTAAATGGAAAGAGGGTAGATTTAGATCAGACATAAGGAAGAAATTCTTTACGATGAGGGTGGTGAGGCACTGGAACAGGTTGCCCAGAGAAGCTGTGGCTGCCCCTGGCTCCCTGGCAGTGTTCAAGGCCAGGTTGGATGGGGCTTTGGGCAGCCTGGGCTAGTGGAGGGTGTCCCTGCCTATGGCAGGGGGTTGGACTAGATGATCTTCAAAGGTCCCTTCCAATCCAAACCATGCTGTAATTCTATGATTCTACCATTCTGAAACAGGGTGGGAACAGCTAACAGCCTCCTCAACATCCAAACCACCAAATAGAAAGTTCTCATGTTCAAGTTTTGCAACCAGACCTTCCTTCTGCTTGGGTATTTCAGAGCTCACTCGATGAGCAAACCTCTCTTCCATAAGCCAACACCACAAAGCCCAAGAAGTCCCACTGTGAAAAAGGGTGGGTTGCCTTTCTTACAAAACTTGCTTCTTTGTCAAAGAGTTCTGTACTTTCTTTGCAAATAATCCTGGCTGTCAGAATCAGGCTGCATATTTTCATATCAACAGTGAGTCACTATGGGTAGAACACCATAAGGGAAGAGTCCACCTGTATTCTGTAATAGCACTCACATAAAAATGAGTATGACATGTTATAACTAAAATGCAAGAATTAGCAAACCACCAATAGCAAACGGAAAGGCCAACTCTCACGCTGCCTGCTCAGTGCGCTACAGCACAACTTTTCCTAACCAAAGGTTTTGGAAGAACGAAATCCCATCCCAGCCAGCTGCACGGCACTGCTGCGCAGGGGAACTAACCTTGTTTGACAGACACTCCGAGCTCAAGCAGCAGTGATATAAGCAAGGATTTAGAAATTACACAGGAGGAAAGACAGAGGACTAACCGACAGACATACTTTTTCAGAATCCACTTAATAAGCGATCAATGTCAGCAATTAATTTAATAGACACGTTAACCTTTCCAGCTCGGGGTACTGTCCCTGTGCTCATTTCAGGCTGGTCAGCTCATCAACCCTCTTCTCTTCCAGCGATGAGACTCAGGAGAAAGGCTGCATTACATGACCCACCTACCGCCCTCTGAAGAATTGACTTTGAATTGCTGAGAAGATGTTAAATTTAGATGATATAGGAGCAAACAAGATGCTATAGGAAGCCACAGTAACTACTAAAAAAAAAAAAAAAAAAAGGCAATAAGTTTGCATCAGCTCATGTCTCTGAAAAAAACCCACAACAGTCAACCTGCATCAAGCTTCTCCTCATCTTCCCCCTTTCCCCCTAAACATCAGGGGGGTCGATACCTAAACCTCCAAAGATGCCTGCAGAGGTCTAGGCTGGTGTCCACAGAGGCCTGGCTCTCCAGCATGGACGGGTTGTTTAAAAAGGTACAAAACAGCTTTCAGCTAGTGATGGACCCACCGAAACACAAAGAGCAGGGCACTGAGGAGGCCTCATGACCTGCAAACTCTCTCTTGTAGAGGAGGGTTCATAACAGCTTTCCCCAAAGCCATGCCTTGTGTTCAGCGTACTGTAAAGTTAAGCAGAAAGGAAAAAGGAAGAGGTGCGTCGTTGTGGTTGCTCAGTTGGCTCAGGGGACATCAGATGTTCCTGGGGTTTTATTATTTTTTTACAATTTGTTTTGCTTTTTTAAATTAAGTAATTTAGAGGACTTACTTGAGAGGGCCAATTCTACATACCCACTCTTGAGAATAAACCCTCTGGATCATTTCCTAATTTGTTTCAAAGTAATGGAAACACTTTTTTTTTTTTTTTTCTTTTGCACCCCATTTTCTGTTTGATCCCCACACTGTAGTCAGTACAAATTCCTTATCGACAACCCTACTCCAACACAGGAACTCAGCACACAGTACTTTGTCTGGCACTACACAGCAGTCTCCAGACCAGTGTAAAAAGGAGGAAAAAAAAAATAATCTGGCTCATCATTCAAGCTGGTCACCCTCCTCATGGTTTTAACTTCAGTGAAACACTGCTCCATGCTTGGCGAGCTGGGTTTTTTTCCAAAAAACATGCAACACCTCCTCCCTTTCTTCCACTCTTTTTGTAAAGTTGACAAGCATCTGGAGTTTAATATGCCCTTAATGGATTCAAGCCTCCACTGTAAATAAGTCGTTTGCTTTGCATTAAACAACCGACATCACACTGGCACTTTTGTTCTCAGAGGCGATTGCGGAGAGTTAATCAACGGGGCTCCTGTGATCCGGGTGTGTTAATTCTCGTGCAGCAGCTCCGTGGGCTGCGGGGTGGCTGCTGCAGCCATCAGTCGCCGCCTGCTAAGCCCCTTCTTGCAGCTCTCCAGCAGTGTTCAGCTGCATAGACCAGCACCTCTGCTAGGAAATGGGCCTCTAAATCAAGTTTTGGCCATTTGCTGCTCAGTTTGCTTTTCCCCTTCCCCTAGCTCGGAGAGGAGCCACAGTGCTTACTTGCTAAACACTGCATCTTCAACGATGCTGTGAGGAGGTGGCGATGATGCTCAGCATTACTCCCATGCTTATCCCCATCACTTGGCCATCGCAGTGCAGCAGGAGCAGAGCAGGTCGCAGAGATGCTGGTGGTGGCACACGGGGCTTCACACATGCAAAGCATGTGCCTTGCTGAGCTGCCTTCCTCTCCACTAAGAGCTCGCTGTAGCAAGGTAGACCACACCGCCTCGATTTATTTTAAGACCTACCAACTGTTTGCAGCTGCAACAGCTCATCCGTCTGCCTGCCGCAGCGACCATCAGCACCGGTGTCATCTCGCGAGAGGAAGGAATCTAAAATACCTTTGATGATCCAGGCCAACGTGACGTGAAGCAGTTTTTTCAGTTAACTAGATTTCATACTTCACGTATTCAATCAGATTAAAAAGCACTTCCTATGCACTTAGTACATAAGAACATTTTATTTAAAAAGCTATTTCAAATATCCGGCTGTATGTCCAGATAAATTCCAAATTCCCTGCAAAGACAGCCTGGAATAATTCGTAAGTGAAAACTGATCCACTGAGAAATTAATCATTTGCCATTTACTAATAAAATCAAATCCTGTTTGAGTGTAATTATACCTTTGAAATTGTCCGGTATTGCTTTTTGCTAGTCTGGCACAAAGCCCTCTACATATTTTTTAAAGCAAGTACATACCTCCTGATACAGTTAGTTTCTAATCAGCAGATTTCAATGGTTATACTAACCATGAAGAACTAACCTCATTCAGAAACAATGGCAACACAAACCAAGAGATTGTACACCGTGATTTTCAAGAGAAGCCATGACTGGAATCACTGGCATTCATCAAACCTTATGAGTCTTGCAAGACTTGTGTCTACTCTCCGATTACAATAGCCAGAACCGGTGCGGTTTTGATAGCTCCTGAGATGGTCTGAATCAGAGTTGCTGCCAACCTCCAGTTGAGGGGAGGATAGAGGACAACCTCTGTCCTCGGAGAGATGGCCGGTCTTGGCTTCGTGCTGTCCCAGCTGCATTTCTCCTCTATCTGGGACCAACACTGGCTGGTACCCAGAAGCCACATCTCGTCCAGAGACGTCCACCTCGCAGCCAGGCCTGACTCACACGGGCACAGAGCTTGCTCGCAATGTTTCCTGACAATGCTGGTTAAGAAACCACTCCCAGGTGAAATCTCAGATGGCAGGAGGTCTACACCAGCTGATTACAACCACACTGGCTTCTGTGAGCATAGCTTGCAACCAAAAGCCACGAAAAAAAAACCCCATGTCCCATTCCTCAGCTGTGCTACCTACCAACAAACAAGACCCAGACCTTCTCCTGGTCTTTCCTCCATGAGGAGAAAAGAAAGAGGATGTTCACGTCCTCCCCAGCAGGAGGTTTCAGACTCCCAATAGCAGAGACTTAGCTCTTTCCATGATATTCACCTGTCACGTTGCATTGTCGTCTCTCACTGGTTAAATATTATTCTTTAATTTGCCTTCAGGATACGTTTGATACCATTCTCGTATAAAATTGTGCCTAGAAGGAATTACCACTGCAGGTTGGATAAGGAAACAATGCCATTCCTCAGGGACAAGATCAATTAATATCTTAATCATTACAACAACTCATTTAAAATGCACATTTAAATCCAAAAATCCTGTTTTTTCATGGCTATGGAAAAGGTCTTCCCTTGCTCACGGAGGGAATTTTCTGGCCTACACCTCAATCCATTAAAAATGGCTTTTTTCTTTTTTTTTTTTTTTTTTTTTTTGGTGAAGTTTGTGTCATTCTGGAAGCTGTGCAAGGTTTTAGCTGGGACTGACTTTCCGGGACTTGAGACATTGCCTCACGTCAGCAGCAACAACTGATACCCTGCACAAAGGCAAGATAAGACACGCTAGTTTACACCTCTCCTATCAAGATTGAAGTGAACATCTTATTTCACACTGGCTCACGGCGGCACGTGGACAGATGCCTCATGTCGGCAGAGACACGGTAACTCAAGCGCTAAGAGGAACTACAGAAACCAGCTCTCATTCCACAGCGTCCTCCTGTGGCATAATATTAGTATAATGATCCTTTTAATTAGGTTGGGGAAAAAAAAAAATCCCTATGCTACCAGTCTCAGCATGAAAAGACCTAAAATAAAATTGATTCTAGAAAACAAAACCAAAACCCCTTCTATTAATGTGCTCTTTTTATCAGCATCTCACATAAAAGAGCAAATACATCACACTGCAGGAAAAACTTCACACACACAAAGTCTGGAAAAGAAACAAATCGGATTTTACACAAATTTATTAGGCATACAAACTCCTATTTGCTGCTGAAGTTTCTGCTGAAAGCCACCATTTGGCAATGTGATAGGACATTCATTTCATGATGTACGATGCAACTTGCAACAGGTCTTTTTTTGCAGCTTAACTTCATGCATTTAGCACCAAATGCCAGCAGGAAGCTATAGGCTGAACATAAGAGTGAAGTGGTTTCTACCTGGACTCTTCTCAGGCTTCGGCACAAAGGCGATGGCAAGCGTGGGGAGAACTTCACCTCAGCACTCCATCCCGCTGCACAAGGCAAGCTGGAGCAGATGCCTGGTCTCCCTCCTGCCCAGGCCAGCAGGGAGCAGAACCAGCACATCGGAGAGAACGTGAACCTCTCCAGGAAAAAAAAAAACAACAAACCAAATACCACAACATTTTTAAATTACCCCAGCAGCTGAACTGGGCTGGACTGGCTGCCAAAGCAGTTTGTCTTCAGTTGCTTGCCTCAACCAGAGCAATAGTGGCTCACAGGGAAAGCACAGCATGTACATGCAGGAGGAGTCTGCTTTTTTAGAGTCTTTTTTTTTTTTTCTTCCAAATTTTAAGCAATTCACATAAGTTAAAAAAAAATAAAAAATTAAAGAGTCCTACAGTGGAATCAATCCTCCCCATGAAGACACCAAGAAAAAGGTTAGCACACATTCAGCATTCAGAAACCAACAGCAAGGGCATACCACCACACCCCAGCCCATGTCAGCCGGCCAGTGTAATCCAAAACTGGAAGTCAAACTACACCGTAAAATCGTAAACCACAAGGTGGAATTCTCATTTAGCATTCCCCGTGCATCCCCCCAGGCTCTGCAGGTTTCACGTTAAGCATTTGGGGTGCGACATGCAGAGGTGACTCTCCCTTACCACCAGATACTCCTGGGGCAGAATCTCCTTCCCTAAAATTTCTTTGCAGGATGTGTAGTCTGACATGAGTCTAGGAAACATAACGTATGATAAATGGCATTCTCAAAGGTAATATTTTGCCAACTTACACATTCTTTCATTTTATTTAAAGAACGACACAGAAATCCCAATTTCAAATTATTTTACTTTCTGGGCATAGCCCAGAAGTCATTTTAACAGTGTGATGTGAGTTAGTGATCTCTAGTCGATACAGCTTTTTTAATTAACACACAAAGTGGTCTTTTAAGAATTACTAACCGAATAAGCGCAACTGCCGACGGAGCTGCTATTTGCTGATCGCCGACAGCATTCCTGGCACTGCACAAAGGCACAGCCCTCGTCCCAACAGGATTATTGCCTAAAAGACAGAGCGCAGCCCTAGCTGGCTGCATTAAGGTGCAAATGTTCCCAGTTTTAATCCTCTTTTATCGAGAGGATTAGTGGTTATGCTGGACTACCACAGAAAAACATAATGGAAGTGTGTTTTACCAAGGGATTGGAGCGAGAGGATGGTGATGTGACACACCACGGCTTCGTCTAGACCGAGACGTGGAGGTGTGAAGTATCATGTTAACCGTAATGTCCAGCATGGATGAGGTCTGCTGTCTTCAACCTTGGCTAGATGGATCACCTTAAGGACTGGGTCCTCACATTGCATTAATTCAACAGGATTAGCACACAGTAAAGGCAGATGACACAGCCCTAACCACATTTAATTATCTAACTTCCACCCTAAAATGGCAAGGCTGGCCCACACGTCCTTGATGGTTCTGTTAGTGATGCAGTGTTCGGGGAGGTGTTTAATACGGTCTGGTTGATCCTAAACCCAGGATGAGTTACACAAGTATGACTGTAGCTGGTTTTAGGCGGGGTGGTGCCACTTTAGCTGGATGAAGAAGGGTACAGGTATTCAACCCGTGTGTACAGAAGGTCCCGCGCGATGGATTAAGCAGTGATGAGCTGTCCCAGACCAAAACAAAAAAAAATCCAAACAAAATATATCTTTTGCAGTTTTAGACTTTAACCCTTTCAATTCATTTGCCCTCTGATACTGCAAGACATACTAAAGCCCTCTATGTTGTAAACAAACAGATTAGGAACCCAGGCCTTTCTGTCTTCAATTAAAAAAAATTAAATCCTGTGGGGAAAATACACACTACAATAGCATTTGTTTTCAAGATCTTATTCTACCTAAGGTTTTTTTCCTACAGCTGTTTAAGAGGAGGGGTTGTGCATTCACAGGTCTGCAGAGAGCCTCTAATGCCAACTACCATACCTGCATTCACACCGGGAAGAATTTGGGGATTCTCCTCCAGGCGGAGGAAAACGGGCATTACGGGTTACCCTGGGGTGCCCTTTAGGGCATCTGAGGTGACAGCGTACAGCGAGGTTCGCTTCAGTAACAGTAAAAAATGGGATACGTCCTCCCCTTAGCACCTGGAACTGGGAAAAAGAAAAGGACAGGCTCCCTCTCAACAGTTTCTTGTGGTTCAAGAACACATCTGCTTGCCTGCCCTGCAAAAGACTGCATCTGAGGAGGAAAAACTCCCCAGCAAAACCGCTGGGAACTAATGAGCAAAGACCCTGAAAAAGGAAAGTGTCACCTCTGTTAACGAAGCACCAGGTATGCGAGGAAATCCAGTGCGTGTTGCATTTGCAGCTGCATATTACACAGGATTAAGATTTGTGTTTTCTGGCAAAAAAGTGCATCTACAGCCCAACTAGATCAAAGAGATTTGTCTGAGTTATTTAAGTCTTAAGTACCTGCACACTGGATTTAAATGCTGGTTCAAACATTTTTCTCTCTAGTATTGACAAAGAGCCTGTTAAGTATGCAACCGTGCTCTCCAAGCGTCCTGCTTAGTACTCAGCTGTCTTCCACACTCCAAAACTGAACACTCAAAACCCAAGCCATCTGTTAAATGAAGCAGGGTTATAAGAATCCCACACATGAGTACGCCCGCTAATACTCTTCTTACTAAGCACAGTTATTTCCTTCTTAGTTTGGGAAGGGGTGCGGGTCAGTATGGCTGTCCTGGTTTGGGCTGGGATAGAGTTAATTTTCTTCCTAGCAGCTGCTACAGTGCTGTGTTTTGGATTTAGGATGAGAATAATGTTGATAACACACTGATGTTTTAGTTGTTGCCAAGCAGCCAAGGACTTTTCAACTTCTCATACTGCCCTGTCAAGGAGAAGGCACCCAAGAAGCTGGGAGGGGACAGACACAGCCAGGACAGCTGACCCCAACTGGCCAAAGGGATATATATTCCATACCATGTGATGTCATGCTGTGTATATAACCAGGGGAGTGAGCCAGGAGGCAGTGCAGCTCAGGAACTAGCCGAGCATTGGTTCTGGGTGGTGGGCAATTTGTGCTGTGCATCACCTGTTTTGTATATTCTATTATTATTATCTTCCTTTTCTGTCCTATTAAATTGTCTTTATCTCAACCCACAAGTTTTACCTTTTTTTTTTTTTTTTTTCCAGTTCTCTCCCCATCCCAGTGGGGTGGGTGGGAGTGAGCAAATGGCTGTGTGGTTGTTTTAGCTGCCTGCCAGGTTAAACCATGACAACGGCTCACAGGAGTTGTACTCCCCCAGAATCTCAAACTTCCCACGCGTGCAGAGAACATCCGGGATTGAGCCATCACTGTTTTCCAGTCCTGACCCACCTTAAGTCAGTGCTCAAGTGGGGCTTTTCCTGCTTTGAATACATAGCACAGCATGCAAATCCCATGGGAACTCAAAGTTTTTAGAGTTCCTGCAATGCAAAACCCTATATTTGATACACTGAAAATGGACCACGAATTTTTATTTGCTGCTACATTTTGTACTTTAGATGTCTTTCACATTTCTTCACCACCACCTCCATCTACATATGCTTCTCATTATCAGGGTTTAAGCATTACAGCTATCACAGGAACATACACCATTTCCTTCTAGAGCAAGAGACCCAATTTACTGATTTACCTGCCGATTGCCATGAATACTCATGATGCAGAAATAATAAGCCTGAAAAAAACAAAAAACTTGCAACCCAAAGCAACTATGAGAAGAGCTTTGAATCAGCTAGGTCTTCCTAGGGAGGAAAGGGAGCAGCACTATTTCAAGTCCCTTCTCTTTCAAAAGGGAAACCAGGAGTTAAAGGATTTTCTTTGAGCCCAAGAAAGCGGCTGCAGAAGCAGCAGCAGGAGACTCTAATGGCTCATGCCAAGAATAAACTTATGGGGAGAAGAATTAATTTACACACTGTTCCTCTACAGAAGATGTTGCAAGGTAAATAAAGCGCGGAGACTCCGGGGGTGTGGTCTTGCAAGTATTTTTGACCCAGACTATGGGGAAGTTTTCCAAGCCTGGAAGTCATCCCCATTTGACTACTTTAGTTAGACGGTTATGTAATAAACAGTGGGAGGGACTCGGTTTCTTTTGGATTGCATTTCTTGATCACACGGGTTACACGCAAGAAGCATGCTTTATAAATGAAAATACACTTTTATGTTTTTCTGCTTATGTATTTGAAGTCAGATGAATTTTGTAACAGTACTGACAAAGTTGAGTTACCCTCCAAGTCACTATCAGTCTGTAGCATCTGAGCAATCCATTTATTATTTATAGGCAATACAGACAGCACACAGAGCAAACAGATAAAATAATTCACACATCTGCCTTACACACGGCCTCACAGAGGCAGAAAGTAATCAACAACCAACAAAAATAACGCGAGGAAGCAGGGGCTCAGAGCCCAGCACCAAGAGCAGAACACACCTCACCATGCTCCATACTGAGGAGCCACCTGCTTTCATCCTCCAGCACAAAAATAGGCTCCATTACCGACTGAAAACACTGTGGTGTCTAAGAAAGGATGAAAAACAGGAAGAAAAGGAGATGCTGGACTTCTCAATCCAATAGAGTCAATGCTCAGATGGAATACACCTTCCATCCAAAGCGTTCTAAGAGTCTTTGTACAGCTAGATCTTTCTTACAGGAGGGGAAAAAAACCAAAACACGGTATTTCATTGACATCAAAATGTCAGTGCACATCAGGATGCCTATCACTCCTACATGCTCCACCAGATATAGCCTCCATCTCCCCATTTTCTGTCAACAGAAGGGACTCGTCCTTAAGAGTTTGGCAGGCAATTCATCCACAAAACCAGACCAGCCTCAGACAGAAGTCCTTCCCATAAAGCTAAATGCATCAGGCGATCTCCAAAACAAAGTGGGTGTGCAACCTCAATTACTTGGCCATCCTCTCCCAGCTCCCCTCTTACTACCACTCCTGGTGAGAACACAAGGTCTGCTCCTAGTTATAAACTGTACTATTCTCAAAAGGATAATAGGCTTTGTTGTTTCCTAGCGAGTGGTGGATAAAAACCAGCAGAATGGTGCCTGGATGGTCCTGGTTTAGCCTGGACAAACGAGAGGTTCCTGCCACCCATGTACAAAGTCCTGGCAGCCTGCACGACTCTGAACCCTAAAAAACTTTCTCCATGCTCTACTGCTAACAGTACAGCCTTACGTTGGAAAGTAGCTGACAGTTTGTTGAGGAATATTAGTTCTTTAATGTAAATAAGTAGGTTTTAATTAGAATAAATTACTTAGGAATATAAGAGAGAGTGATTGGTGCTGTTTGCTTAGCTTTACTTAGCATGAGTCCCTAGATTTGCTGAAGCCTTAGGCTGTCATAGAAGTATTTTTCTCAGTAATTTTCCTAGCAGTTTTCCTAACAGCTAGTACAGTGCTGTGTTTAGTCTTTTAGCATGGGGAAGTATTTTCATATCACACTCATGCCTCGGTAGTGTTTTTCCAAGTCTGGGGCTCCTCAGTTCTCCATGTTCCACCAGCAAGGGCAGGTGCACGAGGAGCATAAAAACCAGAAGATAAGGAGGCTCCAACCTTCAGGGAAAACTGCAGAAACTGCGAGTCAACAAGAGCCTGCCTGGACACAGAAGAAGAATCCAATTAGACGCCAGAAGACCCCAGACCAAAAATCACCATTGGACTAAAGGACGTGTGGACAGCGCGTGAGGGGTGGGTGTGTGGGACCCAAGGGTGTAATTGCCCCGGGATTTCTTTGTTCTGGGTCCCTCTCTTCGGAGGCGCCCAGCCCAGGCTGATCCTGCTGCTGCACCTTTCAACTAAATTAATTATTTTATAAAATCCAACACCTGAGACTCTGCTGTGAAAAACTTATGGTCGAGCCTGAAAAAGGAGGAAGTGTGCCCAAGAATAAGTGAGTATGCGTGTGCACCACCACGAACGGTGGGTGAATGCTTGGGCAGCAGCTACTCCTTTAACAAGTTTCAGGTGAAAAAAAAAAAAAGAGAAGATGCTACTAATGCTCAGCATTTTATGGTTTGCAATACTTCAAAAACAGGGGGTTTGCTAAGATATATTCACCTGGTCTATATTCACACGCAAAATGAGCTGATGGAGATTCACAATACCTGACACACAAATTCACTCACTAAAGCAAGTGACAAACAGATCGGGACAAGGGCGCGCATCTGCATTCAACAGTGGGAGTGTGAGAAACTATTAAACTGACCCTCTACTAAACAACCACATTTCAAACCATAAGTGGATGGATTAAACACAGAAAAACATTGCCCCAGCACAAGAGACCCTGCTAGAGACTACGTGCCACTTGACTCCTTCATTTTGGGGGGTCTTCAGTGGTTCATGAGACTTTCAGCAGGAGGAGCTTTACTGAAGATCCGGAAAAGCACAATAACCTGCAACAGAGCTCTGAATCTTGTGTGAAAACTAAGCTGGAATATGTGGAAACTTTTATCCTTAATTTTGATTTACAAGTGGCCGTAGCCAGTCCTAATTTTAGACAAGCAGGCTTAACAAATGGCTATGTATCAAAGAGCTAATGAAGTTCATTAGAGGAGAGCCACAAGTCACAACAAGTATCTGCTTCAAGTGCCACCTCAGCACCATTTTCCATCTTTCTACTACATAGTAAAAGTAAGATCCCCACCTGCAGCACTTATTTAAAAGTTATTTAAAAAGACCAAGGGGTGTATTTTAAAATTATTTTATTTAGTAACTCAAGCACTGGGTAATCAGTAACACAAGAAACCTTAACTGTATTTTTTTCCTATGAATTTACTTCAGAAGCAGTGTAAGAAAGATAAAGTCCAAGGCTAAATTTTACAGTACTTCTTGTACTAAAAATCATCAACACAAGCTGGTTCCTACCGACAGCACACAACATTCTTAGGTATAAAAGTATTAAATTTTCTTGGTAAAAGGGATACAGGGGCATGGCAGAGTCACTGCACTCTGCTTCCTTCCTAGAGAATTCCAGATCAGAGGAGGGTAAGGCAATGAAAAAAAAAAAATATTCCCAAAGCCTTCAAGAGACTGAGAAGCTGCACGGAAATCTCCCTCGGTTGGTAAATGAAGAGCAGGTGGAAGCAGTAATGGAGATATTCCCAGAGCATGTACACGCACATGGCAGCAGAAGTTTGACATGATGTAGCCTAGAAGCGAGATTTACAATAAAGGCGGCCCCAGCGCTCCCAACCTGGGCTCCTGCAGTCATTTGTCGTTCTTTATTTTCACTTACGAGGCTGAAATCTTCCAGGCTTGAGCTTGCCAGAAGTGAAACTGGCTGGTTTAAGTCTAAGAAAAGATGATTCAGGCTCCTGAGCGAAAGAAAAAGTTATGAAATTCCAACACTTTGAAGTAGTTCTCATGCCAAAATACCTGCAGTCTGGAAGTTGACATCTGTGCAGCCAACCAGTCATGGGGCTTTTGTCCAGGAAAGTTGAGACAATTAATTGAAGCGCAATATTACAGCGCGTAAAAACCCCTGCGTGGCCAACTTTACTCAGAAGCAAAGTGGCCTTTGCCCACCATAGCTTAATCCTCTATGAAAAAGTTTACGCCACGCATTTTCCTGATGGAGCTATAGAGAAAGGCAACCTCCAACCGACACAGCACGCGCTAAGGTTTCTTGGTGGTATAGCCGTTTGTTGCCAGGACAGATTATTTACTTCTGGGGTCAGCGGATTTGTTGTACTGGCACCCTGGGCAGCAGAGTTGGCCAAGTTACCTCCAAAGGAGCGCCTGTGCAAGACAGCAGGTACGAAGTGAAAACGCCACGAGTTAACGAGGTCCACAGAAAGATTTCAAATCAACAGAAAGGCAGTGCTTTCACTGCTCCATGCCAAAAATCATATTGCCTACACACACATGAACACTGGCTCTATCCAGGCTGCCAACGACCGACGCTTTACAAGACCCGTGCTTCATTCCACCTATGTAACATGAATGTACATCAGGCCACACACTTTGTAAAGCGCAGATGCTATTGCGGTACGTTAAATTGTAAGAACCGCATAAAACGCGTGCTGGATGAGGCAGAGTTCCCCAGCTTGCTGTATTTATGGCCTGTGCGTAAGAGCCCATACCTCATTCATCGTAAAGCCTGTACATAAATGACGTGAGACTTCTGAAAAACAACTGCGATACAGTAAAATACAATAAAAAACTGTGACACTCTATAAAATTGTAAACACATGTAGAAAATTACATGAGCATATGAGATTATTTAATTAAACTCTAAACTGTAACACTTATCCACGATGGACAAGACTAAAACTCTGAAAAAAAAAGAGTTAAAATAATCCTGATCTTTCCAAAGTTACCATCATTATATACTTCCTCTTTCACCCTCAATGAAAAAAACCTGTGGCTCTCAGTTTTACCATAGGCATGAAAATCTAAATTAAAAAGATGAACAATTTCTCTCTCATCTATTTCCCCAACAATTAGGGCATTAAAAGTTCAATCTAACAGGTTTGAAAAATGAGCCAATGTGATGCAGATGAACCAGAAGACAAGGTAACACTACTGCTAAAGTAAGGATGAACACAAATTGCCGTGATGTCACAAACGAAACTCTGAAAAATAACGACAGCACACAGCCACCGCAACACTGAAAATACTCTCACCATGTCCAGGACACGGGAAGAAGGTCTAAAACCATGCCTGGACAGCAGCAAGGCTAACACATTAGAGACAAAAAACAGAACAGCAAGGCTCATCCTAAGATAAAAATCCTGAATTCTGGAAGTAACGAAGATGGTTCCAGTTGACGAGGGAAAAAAAAAAAAAGCAGAGATCCAAATCTTGAAGAGGTGCACAGAAAACATCTCCCCACGCTACGAAAATTATCTGTAGCTGCAAGAAAGCTAAGACTTAGTAACCCCGCATGTATGAAGAATTTTGAGCCGAATACTTCTGCCCTGTAATTATTATTTACACCAACAAGGTCCTGAGCGCTTCAGTCACGAACCAGGTCTCTTCTAAGCCAGATGTTGTATAACGCAAGAACAAAGAGACAAGACTCATACCCCCTTTTGGGCATATTAGAGGAGGAAAAAAAAAAAAAAAATCTGCTCGCATGATTAACAGCATTTAAACTCGCTGCCCTCCCAGCAGCAGCCCCGCTCTCCAACTCATATACAAAAGGGCAGCGCCGGCCCAGGACGCTGCCACAAGGCATCCATTTGCAGTCAGAAAAATAAAAACGGAAAAAAATTAATAAAGGGAAAAAAAGGGGAAAAAAGGGGGGGAGGGGGGCATAGAGAGGGGAAATAAAATAGAAGGAGAAGAAAAGCCCCGCAAATGGCTGCAGCCGCGACCCAACTTCCCTCCCCGGAGCGGGACGGGCTCACAGCGGGGCCGGAGCAACCTGCTCCCGCAGCCTGCAACACCCGGCCCGGCCAGACGCGTGGGCCCGGGGCCGGGACCGCACCCGCCCTCCCCTTCCCTCCCTCCCTCCCTCCCACCGCCCCCGCCCCGCTGCCTCCCCCCCCCACCCCCAGGGGGGGAGCCGCTCGGTCCCCCCGGGCTCCCCCGGCCGCGGTCCGGGAGAAGCCCCCGGCGCCCCACAGGCCCCGCAGCCGCCGCCCGACCGCCAGCCCTCCGCCTCCGGCAGCCCGGCGGGAGCGGCCCACGGCCCGCCACGGGGCCGCGCTCCCCCCCCCCCACTCTCCCCCGGCGGGGCCTAGTGCGGCCTAGGCGGCCCCGCGGCGGCGCTGAGGGGAGGCGCGGGCGCCGGAGCCGGGGGTGCCTGGGCGGCCGGCGGGGGCCCCCGCGTTGCTGCGGCTGCGCCGGGCTGGAGGAGCTGGGAGATTGCGCGGTAGGACACTCACCTCAGAGCGGCTGCGCTGCGGCGGGCCTGCGCCGTGGAGCCTCTGCCGGGCGGCGGCCGGGGAGGGAGCCGAGCGGGGACGCGGCGCGGCTCGCCCTGAGCCGCCGCAATGGCGAGCGGGAGAGGCGGGGACCGGCGGCGGCGGCGGCGGCGGGAGGAGGCCGGGGGGGAGAGGGAGAGAGGGGGGGGGAGGAGGACGTATGGCGTCATAGCCCGGCGCCGCCGCCATGATGAGGAGGGCGAGGGCCGCGCCGGGCGGGCGGCGGTGGCGCCATGTGCGGGAGGTCGGGGCGGCGGAGGGGCGAAGGAGGAGGCGGCGGGGAGCGGGCGGCCGGCGGCGCCATGTTGGGGAGGTCGCGGCGCCTCTCCCCTGCGGGGAGTGGGGGCGCGCAGGGGGCGAGGGGGGGGGGTGGGCGCCATCTTGGGGAGGTCGCACCCATTCTCTGCCTCAGCGAGGAGGTGCGAAGGGGCTTCGGGCGGCGGGCGGGAGAGCCCTGAGGAGACGGCGGGCCGGGCGGATGGACCTGGCGCCTCAGCCAAGCGGGCTGTGGTCCCAGTCGCGTTTTTCTGTGGAAAAAGCCCGTTTAAAACCATCCCAGCCTGGTGCTGAGCCATGGCTTTCCTGCCTGCGCACAGCCGTGTACCTCCTTGGTGGTTTTGGGGTAGGAGGAACCATACTGCTGAGCTAATCTGGGTTTAAAAAAAAAAAAAAAAAGAGATCAAAATAACACGTCGGGAGGCCGGCGGGGTTTGTGAGAGGCCATCTGTTTGTAGCTGTAAATCTTTGCCTGCTCCCGGCAAGGGCCGCCGGCTTGAAGCAGCTGTGGCTCCCGCACTGGAGCTCCTCCGAAACCAGGCTTGGTCTGGTGCCAAGGGGACGGGTGTCCCTTCTGCACGTCAGAAAACTGTGGTAAGACCGTTAACAGACTGACCGCCCTGAACATGAACATAATCCACAAAGCCTCTTGTTTCCGGTACTGCCTGGTAGGTATCGATGAGCTGAACTCAACTTTAGCCCCACTAATTACCCTTCCCGGTATACGGAAGCTAATGATTTCTTGTATTATCGTATTTGGGCTCAGAGACATCTAACTAGGATCGCAGCCTTGTTGTGGGGGAAAGTGTTCACCTTTGAAGGCTGCCCCTGTCCCCAAGCAGCCTGGGGGTTCAGTAGGAACCTGAAATATAAAGGAGAAGGATTTAAAACACTGAGGGAAAAGGAGATGGGGGAAGTAATAAGAACGAGTATAAATCTGTATTTTGTAGGAGGGCGTCTTAAGATGGGACTTGACATCTGGTGCACTGAAAGCTGTCAAATTTAAGATGTTTTCCCCACGCCTAAAGAATGACATGAAAATACAATGAGAACAGGTACTACAGGAGAAAAGTTAACAGAAGCTGGTTCAGAGCCACCTGGAAAGCAAAATATTTTCAGTAATATTCCTTCATTAAGGATCTTATGTGTTTATTGCGCACTCTGTGCTAGAGATCTGGCAGGTCAAAAATTCAGTAGACTTTTATATTAGAGTAATCATAATTTTATTTTTGTTGGCATAAAATGTATGTAATTTGTTTTACTTCGGGACATCAGCCCACCATCTGTGCCTAGTAGAAACCTCTTTCGTGGGTATGCCATTGTACTAAAAATGACAAAATTTTTGTCATTATATTGATATCCACTACTGGGATTTTACAAGCTCCCTTGAAGCGTGCAGTACAGTCCCTGTAAAATGAGATGTGTCCCAAATGCGTGCCAGCTCACAGCACTCTGCAAATTTACTGATAATCAGGCAAATACAGAAAATACAGAAGTAACTTCATCTGATAGGTGGAATGAAACACAGCCACCAATTTTTTCTGTTTACAAATAGAATAAAGCAACAGTAGATGACTTCTTAGGGCAGGAAGTGATGACCGTACTATACCCATCTGAAGATGCAAGAATATGGAAAGCACGGTATAGAAAACAAACGCTAACTGCGTAGCTATCTGAGGCAATTGGTGTGTGTGTTAGGTCAGCTCAGGATTGACTGTCCGCTCTGGAGAGTCACACTCCAGTTGTCGCTTCTGCAGTGCCTTTGCATTTTTTTGGGGAACTTTGCTACCATGTGCACGCTTTCACAGCGCGTTGTGGGGAAAATAACGCCTCTGCTTTTCACGTCAACGTCGTCTTAGCCCGTAGACTCAGTCACTCTGATGGAGTTTTGGATGCTCTGGATTTCTGTTTTTTGCCTCTCATAGGTACAAAACATGGATCCAGGCCAAATGATGATTTACACCAGTTGCCGAGATGAATGTAACTTTTGCTGCAGAGCCGCGAAGGTGTTTTGGCTGGGGCTTGCTGCTCCGTGAAGATGGGAGAGTGCCTTGCCAACACAGGCGGACATCTGGAGGCAGCTGATGCAGACTGTAACAGCAGTGGAATTCCCTTGTGCGAATCAGCAGTTTTAGAGCAGGGCCAGAAGCACCGAGGCCTGGGACTGTGCCACTCGACAGGCCTGGTATAACCCACAGTGACTCAGAATCTCCACAGGAGGAAAGTCACTTCCGCATAGATCACAGGAAAGTAGATTTAGATGAGCCACCAAGAAAATTTCATAATGGTAGGATGTGATAATACCAGAGGAGCTTTGGGACACTCTGGAGTCTCCCCCATTGGAGGTTTTAAGAACAGGTTAGACAAAATACCGCTCAGGAATGCCGTAGGTAGAGTTGCTCCTGCCTCAGGGAGAGGGATGGATGACATGACATCTCAGGGTCCCATCCAGGCGCATATTTTCAAGGCCACATGTTGGTAATCGGTTTGGAATGGGCAGATCAAACCATGGGCTTGTGAAAGTGCAAATGTGTGAGTTAGGGGCTGTTGAGTGTGCTGGGACTGTGACTGGCACACATGCTCATTTTTTTTTTCCACCCCTCTCAAAGTGAGAGAAGGAAAGGAAAGGGAGGGGAAGGGCACACAGGACCAAAGCCTTTCAACCGGGGCACAGCACGGACGTTCCTTTGGGATGTACCAGAAAGCTCCTCCAGAGGCAACATTTCCCAGTATGAACAAGCTCTCTTTGAAAAACTGAATGTCAGCACACGATTCCCCAGGTTCTCATGGAGATCCAGACTGCACTGTGTCATAGATACATAATCCTATATCAAAAGGGCTGGGAAAAGACTAATTGTGAGTACAAACGTACATTTCGCTGGCAGAAGGGTAGGGAGCCTGGCTTGCATGCCCATAGGAATGCCAGGGGCTGGTTAGGACATGTCATATCCAGCACGCAGGGAGAGATGGGGGAGGAAGCTAGCTGGGTGAAGGCTAGCAATGCACAGTGGGAAAAGGGAGCTCTGGTGACAGGACCCTGTCATCATCCTGGGTCTGGGAAGAGGAAATGTGGAAAGGATAATGTGAGGACAGTGTTATCAAATTACCAGCTGGATGTGTCGGCTCAGGTGCTGTGAGGCCATGGGAGAGAGCTCAGAAGACGATGTACAGGCTGGTTTAGGTCTTGTCTTTGGTCGGTGACTTCTGGGATAGAAGAAGAAAACAGATGAGTAACAAGGAAGGAGTGCCTAGGAAAAGATGCACAGGAAAGCATAAGGGGAATGGGAGTGCCTGGGTCAGTGAGCTGGTGCTGCTTTGTAACATGGGTGGGTTATTACCAGCAGCGTAAGTGGCTTTTGGACTTTGGCCAGACCAGATAGGTCTGGCCTTAAAGTGCCACCAGCCTTGGGTCACAGATACTGTGCGTTTTCAGGTGCCACAGTCGCGTCTGTGCACAAATAAAGAGCCCTAAGTGAAGAGCCTTAGCTGCAGCGAAGACTTCTCTTCTGTGGGAGTGTGACTGAGTTACGAGCAGAAGGTTTGCAAGTGTGAAAAAGTACTATTGACTTTTAGGGACCACAAACGGAGATTATGTTTTTGTAAGGGGATGAGACACGTGCCCTTAGTAGCATATTTTGCACATCTCAGAGACAAGGTCTATCCAACACGTTGTTCCAATCAGCTAAGCCAATGTGGGCAGGAAGGAGATGTCTCCAAAAAGTGTTTCAGAGACATAAGTGTAGCTTTAGGACTTCCTGAACTCCAACTCTTGCCTCTTCTATGACAGCAGACATTACAACAAACAAGAATCTGTTACCTTCCTGGGTTTATATGGGAAGGCTGATCTCTGGCATGCTGGAGATGAAGGAGCTGCACGTGGTCATGAAGTGGAAGACGCGTTCCTGGCAGCAGTTCTCTTGAGGGTCTGCTTGCCACAAAATGTCCTAGCTGCCTCAGAGTTAAAACATCTGCTGCCTGTTGGCACTTCTTGGCTGGCTGTGCTTGCAAGCGACGGAAGAGATAGAATCCCAGCCGCTTGGCATCTTGTATCATCAGGGAAGAAAAAGTGGGTGGGTCTTTTTTCTTTCATATGAAGGTTTTATTTTCATCTTAAGCCCAGAGAAGAGAAAAGTAACTGATTCACCCACTATGCTATAAACAAAACACCCTGATGATTTAGCAGAACTAACTGAACAGTTTTTAAAACGTTCACAGTGCAGACTGAAGGGGAAGACTACAGACACAGCTGCTTGGCCTTTTCCTTCTCTCCTTCTTTTTCAGATTAAAAAAAAATTGCATCCATTGCTTTCCTTTAATGTGAGTCTTTGCAACAGTGATTGTTCAGTAATGTGCAGTAAACCAGATTTGCATGGCTCATAAAGAGCCGGGCTGGTTTTCATTACTCTAGGGAGAATGTTGATAGTGCAATGAGTTTGTTATAAGTAGCCTTGATTGGGCTCCGGCTGCTACAGCTTCTTTGGAGCCAGATCAGACCAAAGCTGAGTCTGAGTTTTGGGAGGATTTCTGTGACGAAAAGCTCTATTATAGTTTGTGTAGTCATCAGAATTTACACAGGTGCAGTCATTCTGGAGAGCTGCTACTGGTAAGGTAGTGGATTCCTGCACCGTCTCCCAGAGCCTGTCAGGGCTCTGCAAATAGAGATTTCTGGTTTTCCATCTGACTATTCCCTCTCTTCGACTTAGATCCTTACACCTAGTTCTCTACCTTTGTGGGCACTCAGGTATTTTCAGCTTATCTTCACTCCTTCCGCTCAAATACAGTTTGGTCAAGTTCTGCATACGCTGATCTTGCTGTTTTTCTGCACAGAATATGACAAGCTTCTGAAGTCATCCAGTGTTACGGTGCAACATGGGACAGAGTGAAGAGCCTGAAGATAATACATGATTAGTTTTGCCAGGTATTAGAGGAGGGAGGCATTTTCCAATAGAACTCCAATTCTCCAGCCGCCGCCTTATTTAACATATTTGGTCTCTTTCCCAGATTGCCAGTACCTCTCTGCAAAAGATGCATCCAGAGCTTTTTTCTCTGTTTCAGCTTCACTGTCACAAGAGCCGTCTCAAGACCAGACTTTCCAGTATGGCCTCTCTGGGCTATGATGCCATAACTAACTGCAGAGCTTACCCTTTTTTATAGTTCTTTGGCATCACCACCCACAGCCAGCTCACACTTGTAATTGCATGAGTATAAAACCCGAGTATGGAAAGCAGTCAGGCAGTCAACAGTTAATTTCAAGATTTGTTTTCTTGGACAGTAATAAATTATTTTAGGGCTTTGCTGCCTATTTTTGAAGTTCTGTTTTGGATACTCACCTGGACCTGCAGTGCTTCAGGGCAGCCTTGAGCCTCAAAACATTTCCCTTAGGAGCAGGGAGGGTTACAGCAGACAGGGGATCTGTGCTACAGACCCTGGAGACCTTGATTCTCTCATCAGCAGGGAGAAAGGTTGCATGGTGTGAAGATCTAGAAGATACCCAGATTGGAGCCGAGACCATTGTTTTGGTGTATGATAACAAAATGGGGTCTGAATGTGCAACAGCACAAGCCATACATGATGTGTCTCGGGGACAGCAGCTTTACTTCTTGTTCCTTTTCTGCAGCAACTAGTAACCAAAAGCAGTCTGGATTTTGGGCTTGCCCCGCAGCAGCCGGCCTTTTCACTGCTTCTCATAACTAGTGAATAATTGTTTCTATTCTACCAGTACCCAGAGTATTTAGAAATAAAAGACGGCAGTGTTGGATGAATGCCATTCTCCCATCTCTGTGAAACAGCAGTAACAGTAACAACTACAGAGAGAGAATGGCATGTAAGAGCCCACTTAGGCTATTATATATAGCTTTTCAGTGCCCATTGCAATGTTCCTTGCAGCTAGGCATCAAACTACAGTAGATTTTACAGCAAAAACAGTTAATGCAGAGACAAAGATGAGACTGTAAAAAAGGAAGAAATGAGCTGGGAACTTTTCTGTCAGGAAGGCTTTCCTCTCCCATCTCCATGTTTTGCCCAAAGCTTCTTTTCAAACACACTGGTGAAGGTTTTTTTTTTTTTTAATTGGTTCTTAGGGCAAGTAGCCTGCTTGTGACTCAAGTATCTAATGTCCGTGCTGAGGCTTGTCCTGTACCAGCACTGCGCTGCTGCTGGAGCACTTGATGATCCCAATACTCGACTGGGACAGAGCTGGCAGGGGTGGCTGTGGCCAGCACTGCTCCGGCGAGCTTCGGAGCCCAGCCCCAAGGATGACGCCTCCTGCATCTTCCTAACACAGACTGTCGCCTACAGTGCTTCCAAATAACGTGCTGCTGCAATGCCCTTTGTACAGGGCTGCGAATCTGCTCATTGTGAGATACTACTTCAGGTCCAATCTGCTTTTCTTAGGGAAATAAATTCCCCAAGCAGTCACTGAAGACTGATTACACCGAGTTGGATATTTATGATTTGCTTTTCTTCGTTACTCAAGGCAATTTTGCCTAAACTGCCTAACAGGCAAGGCGATTTTCCCCTGGCTGAGCTAGCCATCTGAACACAATTACACTTGGCTATTATTAGTGAGAGTGAGCAGGGCTGAGTTTACAACTGTGCAGGAGTGATAAGCTCAAGACAACTGCACTTCCTCTCCAAGGAACTGTCTCGCTCGGCTCCCCTCCTCCGCGTCTCAGACACCACCGTGCTGAAGTCAGGAGGTATTTTTGTTCTCTGAAAAGGGATGCCCGAAAGGCGCAGGCCGGGTGATTTCCTTTTAACAGAAGATGAGACAGGATATCCCCCACAATTTTACCCTCATCATCCAAGATACTAGAATCACAGACGTTTTCACGTTTTCTGATAACCCCTTTTTAGGGCCTTTAGCCCAAATTCCTTAGGAGCCCAAATTCCTTAGGACCCCCAAGCTATGGCCATATTGGTTTCTCTGGACTCATCACTTTGTGAGGAACTTACATTTCTGTATCCACACAAAATTTGAATTTGCTTTTTCAGTAAAATCTTATATATGCCACAGAGAGTGGGATAGATCTTACTAGATGTTCCTGTACCTAAACAAGCCACCCAGGGCTGCTTTAAGCCTCTACAGACATTTAATCAGAAGAATCACATCCTAAACTGCTCTTACTATATGAATCTAGATGACTAGTCCAGGCATTGATGCAGATGTTTAGATTTAGAGGAGATTAATCCCATAAGTCTCAGTTTTATGACTCTCACGTAGCAACATGTGAGAAGAAAAATTGCACATCGGAGGTGTTAATTGTCACCTTGTGCTGATGAAGCAGTAGCATTGTGAAGCACGGAGGAAAGCAACAAGAATAACAGGTTTAAAAAATGTAACGCAGGAATGAAAGGCTGAAAGTAGTGCACTTTCTTACCCTAAAGAGCTGAAAGGAAATAATTTTAAGAGAAAAGAGACATAACAATCCTCATCTCATGAAAGATCATTGTCAAGACAGTGATGAACTGTGGGTTATGACCACTGGTAAGCTCAGGACTAGCACAGCTCTGCCACGTGTAGGCAGGGAACAGTCCTGGAGCTACTTGAGAGCTGAACGATCCTGGGACGTTTCAAGAGACACTGAGAAGCTCGCCAGAGACACCCCCAGGAGGCTGCTGGTCTGAAATCTCACCAACTATTAAAATTACTTTAATCTCCTCTTCCAAGAAAGCTTGCAATGCCAGGTTGTGAAGAACTTTTAAGACCTGCCAAAGCATTGCGACAGACCCTAACTGCGGTTCTAGGCAAGAAAAGCAAAGTATCAACTGCCAGTGTAAGAGCTTGAAATGTTTCCTATCCTGCTATCTCCTTTCTGGTGACGGCAACAGAAATTACACAAGTCACATACATAAAACAATAGGAAAGGATGAGAAATCAATAAAAGCATGTACATTTCTAAGAAAACAGAGCTACTGCTTGGACAGTTCCCAAAGGGCAAGCTATAATTACCAGGTGCTCCCAAAATGTTGTATCTATTTTCAGAAGGTACCAAGCTTCCTGGATAACGTGTCTCAGGAGCCAAAACAACAGGTGACAGAAGGAGGACTCTTGCTTTCAAGTACACCATTTCAGGCCATGTTGTTTGAGATGAGTCGTACACCATGGCAAGCTCAACGGTTATTCGTGGAATAAGACAAAGAGCTTCATGCTTAGAAAGCTCCGATATACCCCAGCAGAAGATACCTGTTTCACTAGGTCTGGGAGCTTCAGCTTTATATAATAAATAAAGCATTACTTACCTTGAAGAACTGAAGCACAAGGTGAGATTACAAAATTGAGATCACTAGAGGAGGCAACACTATCAATAGTATTGGAAGAAGCAGTGATTTCATAAGGGTTAGCATTTTCTTCCTTTCATTTCTTCAAGCATCAGGTTGTTGCCAATAAGCAGATTGCAAGTCACATCAGAAGCTTTAAACCAACCGTAACTCTCCTTATGAAGCTCTCTTATGAAGCAACTAGTGTTGCAAGATAATTACCTTTCCATAGAAAGGTCAGATTGAGAAAACTCGGAACATGATATCATTCATCTACATCACTTACGATCCAGCCTTCACTTCTGCTGTCTTAGGGGCTTGATAAAATCTGCTTACAACCCAATCACACTCCACAGACATGAAACAGATATCCTCAACAGGCCCCTCCCCTTCTCTGATGAAAAAGTATCCATCTTACCCACGCAAAGCATTCCCACTTGCTCCTGCACAACCACCTCTAGTGAAGGACACATTAAATCAAGGATGGGAAACTCCCAGCATCATCAAAAGTAAATGTCACAGAACAGAAATTGTCTTCATACATAAACATACTACGGTTTCAAGAGGGTCGGTCAGCCTACATAACATTTTGAACTGCCATGAAAAGAAACCCATGGAAGCTATCACAGACAATGGTTTGTGTAAACAAGAAGGGAGCCACATCATTCCTGTTATGCAATGAGCAATCCAAGTTTTGTAACTGTGTATTCAACAAAGCGCTAGGTCATGTAGCATGGTAGTATATCCATCATATCAGATTAGATGAGGATTCGAAAGCAGATTTATTCTACAAACATTTTTTTGGATCAGAGAGGTCAAAAAAGTCATAGATAGTAAATTATTTTTTCCAGGAACAGAATACTTTAAGGAATGAGCGGTTCACCATAAATGTGACAAAGAAATATCAGGCTTTTTGGTCCAGAAGCAGTCATTCCTCACATGCCTGTTTCCGATCTCCTTTATATCTATAAGGAGATCCCAGCATGAGTACCTCAGGCAGAGATAGCTATGCTATAGACCTGCAAAGCAAGGTGAGATCTACTTGAATCACCCTAAGAGAAAAAAAGATTTTCTGAAGTTAAATGTAATTTTCAACTTGCACTAAACAGCAGTAAGTATTTTGCTTTCTTCATATAATCTGTGTACTCTGATCTACCTGCTAACATTAAAAAAGAGCTTCCTTTTAGACTGTAGGAGCACTCGGCCTATTGCTTGCAATTTCAGCTATTAAAAATATTCTAACATTCAGCACTAATTGCAGGTGAAGTTCTAAAGCATTTGGTTCAGGAATTTCCACCAAAGAGCAAACTGCTCCCTTCCTGGCATATAATCATGGCCATTCCAAGGAGGCTGTTGTAACCATGTGTTGTATTAAATATTTTCCTCATTTTTCTTAAACATTTCTCTCTTCTCGTGCTAATCACAGCTAGAAGACAATTGAGAGAAATGCTGATACTAAGCCAGTCTTTTGCATAAAAAGGATTTCACACTCAGTTTACTTTAGCCTAGTCATAAATATACCAGACCTTAACAGTAAATAAAAAAATGCCTTTGGTTGTTTCTCCTGAAGTCATATAGCAATAACCTAGAAGGAACACTGCAGAATTAAAAGATTCTATTTTAAAAGAACTAAATATTTCTTACCTTCAACAAAATTATGTGCAGCCTAAATAAAAAAAAAAATTAAAAAAGTCAAGGAAAAGGTATTTTCTCCCCAGGATTCTCTTACAACTAACCTCTGGTCTGAGGCTGTCAGGGTGGGAAGGCCCTATAAGCTTCCTCTAAGAGGGCATCAAAAGCATCTGCAAGAAGCAGGTCTCCTGAATTCACTGAATACCTCCAGAAAACTACCAGTAACTGGATAATTACCTAGTGGATAACACACTAGGATATAAGAAAAATCATCCTAATATTTAAAATGGAAGATATCAATACTTGCAGGTGTCATGGGACCCAGACAGCACATCTTGGAGAGCAACCATTTATCTAAGTTCTAATCTTTTGTTCCTTCTGGTCTTTTGTACAATTACTAGCAAAAGAGAGAGAAAAAAAATGACTTGTGCCTTTTTTATCATAAACAGAAAGCTTGAAAGAAAGAGGTTTATAAAAAAGCCAGGAAAATCAGAATCTCTTTGTTCCTGGAGGACATCTGAAATGGCAGTGGGGAGCCAAGACAGTAAAAAATGAGCAAATGAGACAGGAGTTAACCTACTGAAACTTTATTTATTTACTTCTGCTGACACTCTTTAGTGCCAAAATCTAATATGCCTTTTGGATGAAAGTTTTTCTTTAAAAATTCACCATAGTAACCTCTTCATTGTGGATATACCATTTATGAGCAAAAGAATCCTCAGTTGTCCTTCCCTGAAGATGGGAAATAACAGGCAGGGTTTTTCATAAAATGAGAAATGAGACAAAACAATGCGTGCCACTTCTCAAGCCTTTCTTACGTACCATAAAGATCCACAATGCTTTTCTTAACGTGAAAATAATGTGCTAGGAGATACCAGGCAATACAGAAACACTGACTGAATGAAAGAGTGAAGAAGGGGAGCTGCTCACAGACAGCTTGAAATAGTCTAATAATGTGGTGAATAATGTCTTTTTTTAAACTCCTTACATATATTTTTCTATATATAATATATATAGCCATCACTCACATCACGTCGCAGTCCTGTGACTCTCCTCACTGCTGTGCCCCACCCACAAACACATCACCACCCAGTGTATTTTTAACAGCGGGGCTTTGGTAAACAAACGTTAACCTCACGTACTCAAAGCAGCGTGCTCTGAGCATTAGGAAGCCCTAATGCTAGAAAAATGTAACTCGCTGCAAGAGATGATGGACGTAGCACCGCAAAGTTCCCTTGCGCTGTGCCCATAAAGCAAAGGGCCTCTCCAGCCTGCAGTTTCCCCTCAAAAGATTCTTTGGGCATTTGAACGGAACAGGCTTTATTCATCATAAAGTCAGCTTATAAGTTCTGCACCCCAGCGGGCAGAAAAGCTCGTCACACAATCAAACTCTTACAGGTTGTGATAAAACAGAAATATCTGCAAGTTTCATCCCGCAGCAGCGGAGACTCCCTGTAAAGTCAGATCCACTGTCCCTCAGAAGTCAGCAGCACAGCCTGCAGCACTCTGAAGCAACATATTCAAATAGAGAATCGAGCCATTTGAAGTCCAAACTTTTCTTTAGAGATGTCTGTTGGTCTTTATTAAACACCAGGGAGCCTGAATTACATGCCAAATTGAGATGGATCAAGGCGTCAGAGAGGTAAAAGGGAAAAAAAAGTGTTTCATTTTTCAGTTTGGGATGGTTGGAAGGGTTTTCTCATCTGTTGTCAAAGAAATGAATGGCAACTTTTCAGCTACACTAGAAAGCAGAGTCTTTGTCCTTTGCACTTCACTGGTCACCATCTGGTGTGCTCAATTGCATCATGCAGAAATCACTTTTTTTTTTTTTTTAAAGAAAAAACGTGTAATGATATTTCACTATTTGTTCTGGTAATTTTTGCATACTGAAACTTTGCTTTGGAGTCTTTAAATCATTGCAGCTCCAGTCTATCACAGATGTAAAAATGGCGTCACTTACTTGTAACCGTCGTATCAGATCAGACCGCTTGCCCGCCTTGTGTGGCACGCAGCCTCCCGCGCTGGTCAGATAACAGCTGCTTCAGAGGAAACTGCGCACGATGCTGCGATAGGTAGCTGGAGAACAAGTTGCCCAGAAGGAAGTTACTTCCCCAGACACCTGCTCTGCGTGCAATTGCTGTTAAACCAGGTTCTTCAGCTTGGCAAGAGATTGTGCTGCTCTTCAACTTCTCCTGCAAACTGACCCTGGGACCCAAACTGACAGTGATGGGGGGGGCAGCGGGGAGGCTGCTCCGTGATGTTAAGCAGTTCCTACCTCGGTGCTCAGAAACATCTGTCCCTTAAAGATCTCACAGATACATTACACAAAAAGGGAGTGATTTTTTTTTTTTTTTTAACAATTATTTTCAGATGCTAAATATAAACAGAGCAAATGTCAGTCCTCTCTTGCTTTGGAACGCTGATACTTTGAGGAAATAGTTGCAAGTATATGCTGTGACTAGAGACTTCCTGGTGGGTGATGGGGAAGCAAGAACACGAGTAAATGCTAAGGAAGACATGCTGATGCACAACATAGAACAAACTAGTACTGCAAACCGTGTCTCTGATTCAGAACATGCCAACTGCAGACTACTTAGCAAGGAAACAGGATACCCACCATGATTTTCTTGACATGTAGATGGAACAAATTCAGTGGAGTAGTGCAGTAGCCTACATAATGACAATAGCTGGCCTACAAGCAATGCCACTAAACTATGATTTTACCTGGTCAAGAGCTCTTCATAGAGGGAACATTTTAAGCTGGAGAAACAGCATAAGGCTTTATGGATCTTTATCGGTTTGGGTCGATCACATTATAACTGAGCATTCTGTTATCCGTAACATAAAGTCTGACCTGGAAGTCAGAAAGGTGCTATACCTCCTCCTGCAGTTAAGTCAATCGGAAATGGCCTCGAGAGCCAGCTCGCTGCTCTGCCAGATCAGCACCGCAGATGTTCAGCCCTGAGAAACCAACTGAAAATCTGATGTGATGCTTCCTGTGCGCGTCACAGTGCCGCTTGGTGTAGAGAGTGGCTTTGCATGCTCACAGTCCCTCGGGTATCCTAGAGAACTAGGACACCTCCCCTTATAGTAGCTCTAGCCCATTGCGCATTCTGTTTTCCCAACTCTTTCTCCAAGATTCCAGCCCTTTTGTATTCCTTCCCATCTCCTCACAGCCCACATCAGTTCAGGACACATCCTCACCCCTCCCAGTCACTCCGCTGCAACCTTCCAGTCGGTGTAAGGATCTGGGAGAGATGTACAGCTTCGCTTGACACGCTGCTTCACAATTTACCAAGGGCTGTGTTAAACACACGTGGAGGAAATGGAGCGAAACAACTCCGGACCGTAAGACAAAGCTTGTGGTCTCTAGCCAGGACATTCGGACTAAGACCAATTACTGTAAGGGGAGACCCGGCGGGGGCGTTCATCATCACCTCTGACTGCGTGTAACAGCATCACCGGCAACATCTAAGCTAGATCTCTAGATTTTCACTGCAGCCAAAAGGAGAGCTGGTGGTGATTCGCTGGAGCTTCAAGTACTGCTTATCTGACCAAATGTAGCCATTTCCTTTAGAACGAGGTGAATCACACAGATACACAGACGGCATCGCATGGCTCTGTTGAGCCAGAAGGGGAGCACTGGGCGACTCTCACAAAGATAAACCAATGTTATAAAAATCATACTTAACACTGTCAATCTTACCAAGGTATCCACTTTCTGAAATCAAGTTTCCACCAGCGCTGGTTAAACCAGCTGGAGGGACACCAAATGCTATTGGGGAACACATCCCATCCGTAAAAGAACGGCAGCAGTACAGGTGAAGCAAACCCTACTACAGACCCTTCAGACTGCTGAGGCACAAAGCTTTATTCCACACAGAACTGGAGAGCGAAGGGCCACAGCTGAAATTACAATAGCACAGTGTCACTTACCATTTGTCACTCTATGCTTGAGCTATAATAAGAGTGTCTTTGTACGGACGCAACAGTGATTATGGCAAAATATTTGAGCTAACCACTGGAGAGGTCAGTATGAGTCTAATCTGCAAAAAAGTCTCTTCTACACTGGGGAGCTTGGTTTTCACAGAGTCCTTTGCTTTCCAACCACTCAGTTATTTTCCTTTCTTCCCCTTCTTTTTGGGGGAGCCAGGCCAGGGAAAGCCCCGAAACTGCAGGCAGGCGGGGGCATTGTGGCAGATGTAGTAGGCGTTGAGCATGGCAGCTGGGCTGAGGATATCCACTTCCTTCACCACCTTCTTTGCTTTCTTTTTGGAGCTTTTGCCTTTGCCACGCTTGGGTTTGCTACTTTTAACTGCCTGCAGAGAGAAAATGACCACAAAAACACTCAGTTAGTCCTGTGTCTTTATTGCCTCGCTTCTGGGCAGAGGATCCCAAGACATGCTGGAACAGCTGTTTCATTGCATCTTAGTCCTGGCTCGCAGTATTAGCTCAGAACCCCTCACCACAGACTCCTGTAATGTGTGGTGACTTTATATAGGACTCACAAGCATTAATACACTTTCAGCAAATCCATATTTGCTCTGTAGGTTGTAAGAATCTTTAAAGTCATCAGACAGAGCTAATTAGTGTTCCCGTGTGCTTCTTTCTGGCTAAAAAAAGGTTTGTGCACAATGGAAATCGTACATCCTTTTCAATTGATTTTTTTTTAATTAATGCATTACGATACAATCCTGAAGCTCGCATTGCGTGTTCATCCACTACTTTGTGTCTACTTGTGACTCTGGATAATAAACCAGAAAAGCAGGTCTCCCTTCTACAGCTGCGGCCTTTTCAAGGCTCTGTGATGGAGTTGCTTTTCTACCATTAGCAGTAACACAAATCCAAATAGCAGCTCTGCCATTCTGTATATAGGAAGGAGATGTTGCCAAGACTCACCCAAGCCCTAGAACAGGCCAAAAAAATACTCTTGTTAACTCCAGCTGATTAGCGCTGGTGCCTGAACACCCAGCCACTTGCCTCTGAGAGGGATTTGCCAGTCTGATTCACTCCCTGGATTGTTTTCTCACCCGTCCTGGCCACTCCTCGCAACAAGCCTGGAGAGGGTCTGTGTGGAAGACGTCGCCTCCAGGTATTAAGCAACAGAAACCGTGTCAGGGACCCAGAGGGATCTCTCATTGCTGCTGTGTAGGCAGAAAAACGGTGATGGGAACACAGAGCCAGAAGGTGGGCAGTGTCCCAGCAACGCCAAGGATGGAGCGACAGCTAGTCCCAGAGCTGAGCAGGAGTTCTTACACATCGTGAGTGACTGAAAGTATTTGATCTCTGGGCTGACGCCAAGAGCACTTTAAGTACACACCGAGTCACTTTATGCATCCGCCCGTCTATTTCTGTTATTTGCCTGGTTTTGCACACTGTAATTAAACAGATCTAAGCACTTCATTAGAAAGAATTAGCACAGATACAACCAGAAAGGCCACATGTAACTGTCAGCGGGGCATAAACTAGGGGAAGGCAGTATACGTAGCGTATTTTTCATGGTATCAATTCTGAAGAGTCCCTTTACAGCTCAGTACTGTTAAGTGCAAAAGAGACAAATATTTGTGCTCTGAGGTATGGGAACACAGTCAGGGGTACAATATTCAGAATCAGCCAAGACCACAATGTGAAGGAATATGTATAGGTAAAAGGAAAAAAAAAAAAAAGAAAAAAGGTCAAGAGTTCTATATAAAACACACAGAACCACTATCCACAGAAGGAAAAAAGACTGACAGAAAATAGAGAGTGCAAACTGCAGCTGATGGCAGATTGCTTCCTAAACCTTCAGTCATGCAGACTGCAAACTACTTGAACTCAGACATACATTAGAGAAGGCGACAAGCCTTTTTTGCAGACCTTAATTGGATAGAATTTGTTGAATACTTCATGTGCTGGAATGCGTACAGTTCACAGAGTAGATGCTTATGTTGGATTTTTCAGCTGGTCACCTGAATCGCACTCCTTGTTTACCCACTCCCAGCAGGGTCTCTGCTGGATTTTGTGAGGACAATTAGGTTCCTGGCGAGAATTTAGCTTGTAGCCGATCTTACAAAATAAAAAAGGTGCTTAAAAAAAGGTAAGGGCAAACTGTTGTCTGAGTCTGCAGTGAGAACCAGGGAATGCCTTTTGTCTAGAGCAGCCTCACCGCTCCTGCTGCCCCTCTGCAGCGGATACCTCTGACCTCCAGACTTTAAATGTTCTCAGTCATTGTCAGCAACTGTCTTGTCTTCCGTTTCCTGTCTCTCATGAAACGTGGCATCGGTAAGCTGTAGTCTGCAGTCAGCTCGCACTTTCGAGCACAACCTAGAGCAGGGGTTCCCAAAGCACGGGAAGCTAACGAGCTACAGCACAGCATCACAAATACCATCAGAAGTAAAACCTTGTGCGTGTACGTGCGCATACGGCAGTGCCAGAGCCAACGCGTGGCGCACCAGCTGGCAACCCCGGGATTTCTTACGGATTTATCAGGCAACCAAAGGACACGTGATGCTGAACAGAGTGCAGTTCTTTTTTGGCATGTAGAGGCACAGATCAGACTTCCTACCATGATCTCTTTTGAGTTTTTAAACTACAACCCAGCGTGACATCTGAACACCTTCAAAAGTACTGGGAAACCCATGTTTGTGCAGTATTTTCATTCTCCCACAAGCAATAAGATTTGAAATTTTAGAAGGTGTGTGCAAAATTTTACAGCCTGTAGCTGAGAACAGCAAGAAAAGCTAAAAATCAGGATTAGGTGCATACTTGCACACAAAGTGAATTTGGGCAGGTCTGTTTATCTCCTGCAGCCTTGGGAAGGAGCCTTTTGGATATTAACTCCATTTCCTTAAAAAGCAGTATCAATACACTTCAAAAGAATCAAACCTGTTTTACCATGGCTATGTTCTTTTACTGAGCAGAGGAACTCCACATCAAGCCCTGAAGATGGACCCTGCAACAAACAGTCACGCAGCAGGTTACATACTGCACAAGGCATTAGTATCGTTCCCCCCTAAACTTTACAGTTAAAGGGGAAAAAGAAAAAATACTTAAAGTTAGGCCCTTGCAAAAGCAACTCAAGATGTGCCATACCTAAAAGCATTTCTTCACAGACAATCACCTATGAAGTCATAGAATGGTTTGAGTTGGAAGGGACCTCAAAGACCGTCTAGTTCCAACCCCCTGCCATGGGCAGGGACACCCTCCACTAGCCCAGGTTGCCCAAAGCCCCATCCAGCCTGGCCTTGAACACTGCCAGGGAGCCAGGGGCAGCCACAGCTTCTCTGGGCAACCTCTGCCAGGGCCTCACCACCCTCACAGGGAAGAATTTCTTCCTAAACATCTCATCTCAATCTCCCCTCTTTTAGTTTAAAGCCATTACCTCTTGTCCTGTCCGTACCCTCCCTGATAAACAGTCCCTCTCCAGCTTTCCTGTAGGCTCTTTTAGGTACTGGAAGGCCGCAATTAGGTCTCCCCAGAGCCACCTCTTCTCCAGGCTGAACAACCCCAACTCTCTCAGCCTGTCTCCATAGCAGAGCTGCTCCAGCCCTCGGATCATCTCCGTGGCCTCCTCTGGACTCGCTCCAACAGCTCCATGTCCTTCTTGTCCTGGGGACCCCCAGAGCTGGACGCAGCACTGCAGGGGGGTCTCACCAGAGGGGAGCAGAGGGGCAGAATCCCCTCCCTCAACCTGCTGGTCACGCTGCTGGTGATGCAGCCCAGGACACGGTTGGCTTTCTGGGCTGCCAGCGCACATTGCTGGGTCATGTTGATCTTCTTGTCCCCCAACACCCCATGTCCTTCTCCTCAGGGCTGCTCTCCATCCATTCTCCACCCAGCCTACAGTTGTGCTTGGGATTGCGCCGACCCAAGTCATCTGCTAACTCTGCCAGATTCCAGGACTCTGAGCTTTTCAGCCAAGTCCTTGAGATTTCCTCTAACAACACAAGGCTAGACAGGGTAAAAAGGAAAACCTGAACCTCAATTCAGTGTCAGCGGCCCACAAAAGGCCATTACCGAGCCCCGAGCTCACAGCAGCACTGCCGGACTGCTCCAGGGCCACCAAGCCCCATCCCTGCTTGCAGAACGTCCCATGTAGCACAGGCAGGACCTTATCTCCCTGTCTCCACAGCACAGGCTGAAGAAACAAAGCTGTGGAGAGCCTCCCACACATCCCCCCGTGAAAAGCAGTTCTCCACAGCCTTCCCCCCCACCGGGTGAGAGGCGCCCATCCCTTAGAAATACAGCGCTCCACAAATAAACACAACGTTTAAGCACAACCCACCGGAGCCCTCGCTCTGCCTGCCGCAAGCCCCGAGCACTGAACAGGTCCCGGGTCCCTGCCTCAGCCTCAGCCTCAGCCGCAACCTCCCCTCACGGCCGCTGCCGCCGGTTGCAGCCTCCTCTCACCTACCTCCCGCGCCGCGTTGCCATGGCACCCACCCCGCCGCCCCAACCCACGCATGCGCAGTGGGAGGTGGGCAAGCAGGAGTGGGGCGGGGGCTGTCGCTGACGCACCGCCCCTCGTCCAATCCGTTGCCGAAGGGTGGTGCGCACCGCGCGCTGCCCGCGACCGTTGCGGTCGTAACGGTCGCCTCAGGAAAAGGGCGGGAAAAGCTTTTCCGGTGCTGAGGGGAGCTGCCGCCGCCGTCCCGCCCTCCGCGCTCGGAGGGAGTCAGGCGAGAAACAAAGCACAAAGGAGTCTACCCCACCCACAGCCAGCGAAAGGTCATAAGGGAGGGAAAAATAAAAATACCACAACAACTTACAGCTGAGAGGAGGAGGGAAGGAAGTTGTGCTTTTCAAAGGTTATGGGAAAGATTGGCCTTTGGTAGACTATTAAATGAATATTCGCGTTATTTGTGGGGATTGGGGTTGGGAGATGTTATGCCTCGGCTTCCTGCCTGTGCTGAGAGAGGTGCAGCCCACGCCTTCATCCTCTCTGCTAGTGCACTGTGAAAATTGTGGGGTTTCTCTTTGTTTAACCAGCTGAGCCAGCGTCTTATACTGCAGAAACATTAAAAAAACCCCAAAACAACCAAACTCTGCTTTTGGCTCCTTTGAGAGCCATAGTTTTGCACAGCAGGCACCAGAAACTATGTGTAATAGAGTTTGGATGTTTTCAAGAAATCCCCATACAGTGATTAAAATTAAGCCAAAGTCTTGGACCCAGGGGAAGGGATGGAGGTGGAAGGGTCAGAGGGAGGAGCAGGCAGCTGAAGGGTTCATTTCAGTGCCTTTTTAGAGAAAACAGTTTTTTTCACATCCATAATACCAATTTTCTAAAGTTTTGGAGAAAGGACAGGAGACAGGTGTCTCTTCTGCATCCCTCAGCACCAGGCTTTTACTTGCAAAGTGCTAAAAATCAAAAAGCACAAGTGAAAAAATATCAGTAGGAGATGAATCACCTGACAGAAAAATAAATAGCTCCTAGTTACACCATTGCCAAACCCTAACATATCAATGAGTCTGCCTAGGTCATGGATTTATTTTTATCTCAAACATTAACATCTCTAAATCATGGGTATGTAAGCCCATAGGATGCACTTTATC
Source organism: Balearica regulorum gibbericeps (assembly GCF_011004875.1). Taxonomy (NCBI): domain Eukaryota; kingdom Metazoa; phylum Chordata; class Aves; order Gruiformes; family Gruidae; genus Balearica; species Balearica regulorum. The sequence continues at coordinate 1,498,482 of NC_046184.1, read as the reverse complement.
ATATTTTAAAGCTCTTCTTCCAAATCTTGACAGGTGGGAGCTTGGAGGGATTTAGTGAGATTTCCTAAGGAAACAGGGCTTTACTGGCACACAGGTTGCCCATCAGCCTGTCTGCAATAACTTCCGAGCTGGTTGGGCAATTCCAGCCAATATTGATACAGAAGTGAAAGTTCAAATATGTGAATTCCCTACGCATTTCATAAGACACTTAATGTCTCTGCTGAAGAAATGTCAACCCAGCTCAGCATGTCTCTGGGCTGTTTGGCAGGAGTGTGTGCTGTCGTTGTGGTGTGGAGGACAGAGCAGTATTTCAGGGCGGTGAGACATGAACCTGTAGGAAGACAGCTTTGTTTCAGAACAATTAATTTTAACAAAAACAAGAATTCTCTTAATTTTGGGAGATGGAGGCTATAAAATAAGTTTCAAATATCAGAAAGGCTCATCATTTCAATGCAAAGGTAAGTAGTAAAAACCAATGTGTAATTTCTTTTTTTAAAAAGCACTTTACTTTTTAATTTGCCTATTGGACATAACAGCATCCAGCCTTTGATTGCTTCCTTCGTATGAAGTTTGTACGTATTATAGTCTGCTAAGTACGGACATTTAAATAAGTCGGCATTGGAAAGGACTGTGGGTAGAGGACTGTAAATCTGATTCACAAAAATATCCAACCATCTTTCCTGCTTTTCCTGGCAGCTACAGAGATTGTTGGGTTTATTACAAACACAAATTTCCATCTCATGGAATTATAACGATTAACAAGCATTCACCCATTGCTTTGGATGCTGTGAAGTGATGCAGTGGTTAGAAGGTATGCGGACTCTGTAAAGGAGCTTTCTTAATACTGATAGAAACGTACAAGTACTGAAGGACAGAACAACTCTGTAGTGGTGGAAATGTTTGCAGGGACAGTATTTCAGCATGAAAATAGAAGTGAATATAGAGAATGAGCCAGACCGGTGACTGAGTAGAGTAAAAGACGGTTTAATGAAAAATGATAAGAACAACTCCCAGAAATGAGAACAAAAGAAGAGTTGAGAACAGGAAAGAAAACAAGAGCCCAATAAAACATGGAGAGAAGTAAAGTTATCAGTGAAAGAAAGGAAGAAGGTGGTTAGGAGGAAACATTTGAAGGAAAATAAATATCACTGCCTGTAGATTAGATATCACAAGAAGGAATGAGTACAACAGCAAAATGCACCAGGTGATGAGGAGGAGCTCAGGAACAGAGAAAGCAAAGAGCAAAGGCATTCCTTGGCAAAGTACATGTCTAATGATTATCTCTTTTATCAAGAGGGAAAGTTGAGCCAGGAGTGCAAGTTGGATGGAGAAATGAGACCACAAAATTTTGGAAGTAATATCAGCTGGGTCATCACCTGACATTGTGGCTGGGTGTGGGTGTTGGTGGAGAGCGAGATGCTGCTGAGGAGGATGTTTTGAAAAGCAATTTTGAAACACAGAGTGGAAACCATTAGACTTATTTGCCTTGAGCATAAAGGGATTGAGTTAATGGAAAACACCACTTTATCTTTCCAAAGTAATGCATTTGATTGCCTGACCAGCTGAATGCCACCGTGAATACGATGCAGACCTCTTTCTCAATCCAGTGGAAAAATCTTCTCTGTTGTAATCAGGACACGTTACATGTTGTCAAGGACAAGCAATAAGACATTCAGTGTAGAAAACATACATCTCAGATTCTTTTACTTGTCATGGATATTTTGTTTTCTCTAGAAAATACCAGCCTTTTCTCTCTCGTGACTCTCCTCTGTTGCCATGAGTGGGATCCAGGAGAATGTGCTATTCAAAGGGAATTGCTTTCTGATCAGCATGGAGTATCAAGCTTCATTGAGGCTAATGAGCATGTTATCTCTCTGCTACTCAGACTAAAGGATGGAGCAGCTGAACTTTGTATTTAGCAGTGAAGGAAAATGAGGGATACTGTTACCCTGTCTCACAGACCAAGCTTGTCAGGGCAGTGTAGAAAATGAACTCTAAAGAGATTCCTTGCCATTTGAAAAGGCACAGGGCCTTGGTCTTTGGTTGTTCTAGGCATGTCTGTGGTTTGAGTCTCATTTTCAGTGGCTAGGTTTACTAAAGCAGCTCCCATTCTTCCTTGTGCTGCTTGTTTCTCTTCCTTTCCTGTCTCTACGAGGCCATGGGCAACTGAACCAGTTAGCTATTTGAGGTTAAAATAGCCCTGCCAGAAGAGCATTCACTGCTGAGGAAAATCTCAGAGGAATCCTGGTACCTGTCAGACAGAGCCAAAAAAGACAGAGAAAGAAGCGAAAGAACCAGAGAGGATAGGGAAAAGCTTGGTAGCGTGGGTCAGAAAGAAAGTCTGCAGATTTTTCTAAGTAAAACTCCTTTGAATGAGTCTTGGGATGGATAATGAAAGAAATAATGAAAAAAAAATTTATTTTTATTGTGTTTAGGGAAAAAATGTTTTGTGTAATTTTTATTAACAAACCACATGGCATAAAATAAGCAATCATTATTATACTCATTATCTCCTTTTAGCAAAAACAGCTGGCAAGAGACCACATTACCATAAGTATTGAGGCTAAAAAGAAGTAACAGTAGTGACAAACGTGTCTGAAATATTAGACCAAAGAGATAAAAATTAGCCTGTGCAGTCAACTGTTGTATTTTGTAAAGATGCTTGGACCTAGCTACAAAACAAGCTACTGTTTATACATGCAAGGCTTTTGATAAATAATTAAGGGAAGTTTTTTCTAATCAAGAGTATAATAAACCTGGCCTCATAAAGTCACTGCTGTAGTTACAACTGGATAGAGTGCTTTAGCTTTGGCAGCTGTCAGGCCAGGACATCTCAGTAAAATTATTTTTATGGAAATATTCGCATAAGAGAAAGGAGTGATAGTAGGTTACGGTCCTTTTCACAGAGAGAGAAGAAAATGCATATATACAGCCAGGGGACCACAGCCAAATTGAGAATCAAATGACTACTAAGAAGTGTGATTGCATGGAAACATAATGTCTTATGTACCTTGCTCCAACAAATTGATAATATCTTTTTTTTTTTTAAAAAAGTTGTTCCATAAACTGTGGAATTAATGAAAGCCAGCATCATAGAGATTCACATCCTTTCCCTGCAGCTCTCCCTTGCTAACCATAATTTCCCAGCACTAACCATAAGCCTTCTCCAACAGAGCTGCTCTTTCCCCCAGCCCAGCGCAGGAGGCGGCTGCAGACTCGCTCGCTCCAGGCACACGCAGATCCACCAGCCATCGCACGGGTGGTAGCCAGCCCGCTGCTTTCTGCCAGACAGAATGGATCAAGGCTGAACTCCCCTTGCCTTTGCTGCGGTTGGGGAATTAATAGGGTCTCTCTCTATACCTGAGCTGCCAACTTTCACAACTCTGAAAGGAATTTAATAACTTTGAGGCCTTTTATCCTTTGCTCAAATTTGCATGAAGTTAGCTAACCAGTTGGAAAGTTGCTTATAGAGGACTGAGAAACTAATAGTGTAATTGCATGTGCTTTATATCCCTAGAAAACAAGGCTTAAAATAGAAGAATCTGTACTGAGGTACTGAAGAAAATTACTTACAACAGCAAAACTTTCGGCAACCACCTGTAGGCTGAACAAGAACAACAACGAAAAAAGCTCTGCATACACCAATTACAAAAGAAACTGAGAACACTCAAGCATTCCTGGAATCAACAGTCATGTTTGGGGCAAGATAACAGATGTTCCTTCAGCTGAACAGAAACCATCCGAAACTTTGTTCTGAAACTTTCTTGCTATACATCAAAATGATTGTTCCATAACTGCTGCCTCCTAGCTCTTTTGAGATTTTTTAAGGAGAAGAAAATCCTCACCATGAAGCAAAGAAGTTTTAAACTGCTACCTGTTTGCAGTTTGAGAAGTGCAATAGCAGGATGGAGTCTTTTCTAGAACTGCTAGAGAAGTAGCATCTGGGACTGTCAGAAGTACTGGTAAGGGAATTTTCTAGAGGGGCCTCAGTTAATATACTGCTCAAACACCTCCAGGGAAAATTTTTGGAGTATTATGTTGTTTGAATTACCCGCATCTGTTTGTCAGTGGAATAAACTTATTGAAGTAGAGTTTCCCTCTATTTCTGCTAAACTGGCATTTCAGCCCCACAGCTGCTCGGCAGAGCACTGTGCAGTCTGTAGTGAGGCCAGCAGGTTTTATCGGCATAAACCGAAACCCACGTTTTCTGGCTTGCCAGAAGAAACGCTCACATGGCGCATTGCAATAGGAGTAGTCTTTGTGATGAATTTGGGATGAGACACAAACATTTAAGTTAAAAAGTGAAGCTTTCCATAGGTACTTTTTTACACAGAGGTTAAGTTTTTGTATAGAGGTGTGTCTCTAGGAAGTATAACTTGTGCTGGTGGTGGAAATAAATAGTATTCAAAGATAACAGTTTATACCATCCTCTACCACACGGATATTCAGGTAAGAATTTGTCTTTCTATTCTCTACCTCAGTGTTTTGGGTTTGTGTGGCGAGGTTTGGGCAGCAGGGGGAGGCTACAGGGGTGGCTTCTGCGAGAAGTCACTAGAAGCTTCCCCCATGTCCAACAGAGCCAATGCCAGCCGGCTCCAAGATGGACCCACTGCTGGCCAAGGCCAAGACCATCAGTGACAGTTGTAGTGTCTCTGGGATAACAGAGTTAAGAAGGAAAAAAGGAAAAAAAAAAACCAACCCCAAACAACTAGTGGCAGCTTTTGCAGCTGGAGAGAGAAGTGAGAAGATGTGAGAAACTCTGCAGACACCAAGGTCAGTGCAGAAGGAGAGGGAGGAGGTGCTCCAGGCGCCCATGGGAAGGACTCGTGTTGGAGAAGTTGATGGAGGGCTGTCTCCCATGGGAGGGGCAGAGTGTGAGGAGTCCTCCACTGAGGAGGAAGGACCAGCAGAGACACCATGTGATGAACTGACCGTAACCCCTATTCCCCGTCCCCCTGTGCCACTGGCTGGGGGGAGGCAGAGAAATTAGGAGTGAAATGGAGCCCAGGAAGAAGGGAGAGGTGGGGGGAGATGTTTTAAGATTTGGTTTTATTTCTCATTACTGAACTCTGTTTTGCTTGGTAATAAATTAGATTAATTTTTTCTAAGTTGAGTCTGTTTTGCCCATGACGGTGTGGTGGGTTGACCCTGGCTGGGGCCGGGTGCCCACCAGAGCCGCTCTATCACTCCCCTCATTCACTAGACAGGGGAGAAAAAGTACAACGAAAAGCTTGTGGGTCGAGATAAGGACAGGGAGAGATCACTCACTAATTATCGTCACGAGCAAAACAGACTGAACTTAGAGAGGGAATTCATCTAATTTATTACCAAGCCAAACAGAGTAGGGGAATGAGAAATAAAATCAAATCTTAAACCACCTCCCCCCACCCCTCCCATCTTCCCGGGCTCAACTTCACTCCAGGCTTCAACCTCCGCCCCCCCGCAGCGGCACAGGGGGATGGGGAATGGGGGTTACGGTCAGTTCATCACGCGGTGTTTCTGCCGCTTCTTCATCCTCAGGGGGAGGACTCCTCTCATCGTTCCCCTGCTCCAGCGTGGGGTCCCTCTCACAGGAGACGGTCCTTCACGACCTTCTCCAATGTGAGTCTCTCCCACGGGCTACAGTCCTTCATGAACTTCTCCAACGTGAGTCTCCTCTACGGGGTGCAGACCTTCAGGAGCAAACTGCTCCAGCGTGGGTCCCCCACGGGGTCACAAGTCCTGCCAGCAAACCTGCTCTGGGGTGGGCTCCTCTCTCCACGGGGCCACAGGTCCTGCCAGGAGCCTGCTCCAGCATGGGCTTCCCACGGGGTCACAGCCTCCTTCAGGTGTCTCCACCTGCTCCGGCGTGGGGTCCTCCACGGGCTGCAGGTGGAATCGCTACACCCCCTCATCCTCCCTCCATGGGCTGCAGGGGGACAGCCTGCTTCACCATGGTCTTCACCACGGGCTGCAGGGGGATCTCTGCTGCGGCACCTGGAGCACCTCCTGCCCTTCCTTCTGCACTGACCTGGGTGTCTGCAGATGTTCTTACATCTTCTCACTCCTCTCTCCGGCTGCAAAAGCGCTCTCTAACTGCTTTTTTTTTCCTTCTTAAATATGTTATCACAGAGGCGCTGATTGGCTTGGCCTTGGCCAGCGGCGGGTCCGTCTTGGAGCCGGCTGGCATTGGCTCTATCAGACACAGGGGAAGCTTCTAGCAGCTTCTCACAGAAGCCACCCCTGTAGCCCCCCTGCTACCAAAACCTTGCCATGCAAACCCAACACAGACGGTAATTGGTGAATGATCTCTCCCTGTCCTTATCTCAACCCATGAGTCTCTCGCTATATTTTCTCTCTGTCCAGTTGAGGAAAAGAGTGACAGAGCGGCTTTGGGAGGCACCTGGCCTCCAGCCAGGGTCAACCCACCACACTCAGTAAAAATAGAAGGCACTGAAAAGCTGTGGAAAACTTATACAAAGCACAATTTAAATATAAATTGTATAAAAATGTACATTGTGTAGGTACAGGTCATTCTGTTTGATGTTAACATTGTGGGAAAGAGATACTTGGGAGAAAAAAGAAGTTTTGAGCCCAATACCAAGGGCTTTTCTAAATTTCTTTAATCATTCATTCATTCCATTGTCCCCTTGAAGAAAGACTTACCTTCATGACCATAGTTTATTAAGAATAAAAGAATTTGGATACATTGATAGTACTTCCTTTACATTCACACTTAGTTGTTGGGGAATTAGATGATTGCTTTCTAAATCACTCTAGAACAGAGAATACCGGAGGAATCATAAAGCCAGGGGTGTAATATGGGTAACCAGAAAAAAAAAAAAAAACACTCCTGATTTTTCAGTGTGATGTCACCATGTGAAGAAGGAAGAAAGGAACCAACAGTGCTGGAGAGGTGTCCCCTGTATCAGGATACGTGGCACCGTGCAGAGGTACAGCTAAATTCCCAGGCCCTGGCCTGAGGGAGAGATTGCACGTTTGGTAGGAAAATATGAGACAAATCACAGAGAAAATCTTGAGTTTTCCAGCTAGTCCTGGGCTCTGGACACTAGTACATGCTGAAAATAATATTTATACTGCAGTTCTGCTACTTAAATATTGAACAGACCCTTCTGTTCCAACTAGACCAACTAGAATCTGCTGTCTCTAGTTGGGATTTGTTAATTTATTTGTGTTTATTTAATCTTTAGTTTAGGTACTACCAGTAGACTCTGGAGAACACAAGGAAATGCTAGGTGCCATTTTTCAGAAAGAAGTAAAGTACCAATGCTGAAATGACTTGTCTGGAGCTACAGAGCTCTCCCCGTTCTAGGATCCCTAAAGACAGCACCATGCTTCCCTTATAGATTGTATGCCTGTCTTCCATGCCTTACTGCTTGGAGAGGCTTTATTTATTTTTAAATAACTTTTTACTTTTTAACAAGCATACTGTGAAGACATCTACAGCCCATAATTCTGTTTTTCTTTTTTTAGATTTCTATAGGTACATCCGAACAGACCATCCAACGTATGTCAGACAGAAGGCTTTTCCTCAGCAAAGAGAAGAGGGGAGATGGACAGGGGTCAGAGCTGAGTTTATGCGTTGGTTTGTGGGGGATGTTTTTGTCCTTTAAAAATGAAAAAAACAGCAAAGGCACAGAAATGAAAAAGCTTAGGTAAATGTATGTGCTTTAAAAGTTGCTCTGGTTTATTTTGAACAAAAGCATTTTTAAAAAGGTGAACAGGTTTACTAATGCTATTTCTTTGAAAAACGCCTTTTACAAACCACATTAAGGAAACATTCTCAGTTTAATTCCACAGCAATAAGCGCAAATCCTGTCATAACAAATACTTGTGATTTTATCACTTGTGTGCTTGATAGATCACTAACAGTATGGCCTGCACTATATTGACACATGCTTCTTTGACAAAAGCCAAACTCCTGGTTTCATGGTCAGGGGGAGGTTAGATCCTGGATTCCCTGTGCTGGACTGTTAAATTTTGTAGATAAAGATTATAGTTTGCAGGGTCTGTCATAATACTTAAGAAAGTCCTGTGATGCCCAGCCTGCCCTTCCAGTGTGGCCCTCAGGCTGGGCTGTTGGCCGAGGAGAAGGGACTGTCAGCCTGCACGGTACCAAGGGCTGAGATTCATTCGGCTCCAACCAGACACAAGGGTTTCCAGCCTGCCTTCAGCTGCCATCCTCGTGCAACGCAGCTTTACCCAACTGTAGTGTTTGCATGAACCTTATAGAAAGTTTACAGCTCAATACACTATTCTGAAAGCTAAGGACCACAGTGTCTGCTTTTTTCCCCTCATATGGTGGCAGTAAATTGTTACCCAATGCACTTTTCCTCCCTGCTTTAAGACTTGGCACAAACATTCCTCCAAATAACCAAAAATCTGTGTAAAAAATTAGGTTATTTAATGTGGCATTTACTGTCTCCTACAGGGTTAGAAGGGCTAAAGAGCAATGAAGAAAGGTATCTGGAAACCTGATGTTGCAGTAATTATCCTTCAAAAACAATCAAGTGGAGAGAAATGTGGCAATCAACTCCTCTACAGCTACGAACACTGCACAGCCTAGTGACAATTCTACTCATTTGGTAAGTGAACGGAGTAGTGGAGGAAAGCGGAACGGTGAAAAGGTAATGGATTACTATCCCTAGTGAATGATGCAAAAATTGTCAGTTGTGGAAGGAAGCCTCTGTAAGTCGGGTTGTACAATCCCAGCAGCAGCAATGCCAGCCCAGGGACGAGAGGTAACGTCATCTGCTTTGACCAAGTCAGCCCGTCACCTCTGATTGCGACTGTCACAGACAGTGCCACATATTTCTTATGTTCAGCTTCATTAGGGAAGCAGGGACGCTTGTTCATGGCACTGAGGTGTTTGAAGCACATTATCAGACAGCCAGAACTGAATAAATTAAAACAAACTAGGCACAGCGTGGGGCATTCGGCAGAGATGAAAACCTTTCACAGTTGAAATACTCTTACAACAAACTGACATGCGTGAACCAAGCTGAGCTCTCGTACACTGGTGTCAATCTGGAGTAGATAAGCTCACTTTTGACACTGCCACTAGCGTGACACCGGAACCTGGTCCGTGGCCTCTGTGCAGGTCCGTTTATACTGTATGGTCTCCAAGAAGTCACAGGAAAGGGACGACCTCCAAAAAGATGGCAGTTGTGTACTCAGGGGTGGCTTGGTCTCTTTGGAAAGACTGTAGCTTTTTTCCAGCTGTGCTTAAGAACACCCAGGTCCAACATAATCTTCTTTTCCACAGCTTGTAGCACCTTGAGTCCTTATTGAGGGGACGGGGGGCAGGTGAAGGTGTTGCTCTCACTGGTAGTGCAGCAGCTCCTCCCAGCGAATGGGCTGGGAAAACACCTCCCGTTCCAGCCAGAGTTCGTAGGAGTAGTGGAAGTCCTCGGGGAGCTCCAGCCGCTGTCCCAGCACGCTCTGCAGGCAGTTGTCCACCGGCGCAAACTCCGAGTCTTGAGGTTTGTCATATCTCCGGCTGTTGAAGGCTTCGATGTTGGCTCTCAGGGTGCATTCTTCAGCCTGGAAATCCCATGGTCTGGCATCAATATCTACATTGAAGATGACCAAAGTATTGTAGAAAAAATAACTGATAAGGTTTGAGCAAATTGAAGGATGAAGATTTTAAAGCAACCGCATGGCTGAGTTGATCAGAGTATTAGCCAGTCAGTTATTCCTAATTATTATTCCTAATCAAGTCCCGTTATGTATGCATTTTAATTTAAGGTATTTAAATGAAATATGTTAAAATCAGTTGTAAATTAAGCAGAGTTGGAAAGCTTCCTATAGAAATGCAATTATTTCTGCTCTGTAGTGTGCTTTAAGGACTCTCTATAATTACCAAGCTTTTTTCAGGATGGCCCCACCGTTTTACTGAAAATCTCTGCAGATGTCTGAAGGAGAGATCAAGATTTAATACATATAGCTAAAACCTGGCAAGCTTATTATGAGCTACTGAAAACAAAATTTTCTAAAATTTGGACAAATTTAACTCTGAATGATCTTGAAAAGCTAATAACTGGCACATAAACAAGTAACGTTAAAAAAAATATAGTATTTTGAAAGTTGGTCTTTATGAGCTCTAAATCTATACGAAATAATCATTCTCTCCATAAAAGTTCGGTAAATTCATTGGCAAAGCCCAGCAGTGCTCAAGGGAAGGTCTGAGCTGAGTATCAATCCAGATAGAAAAAGATAAAAATAATCACTCCAGGAACAACCCTTCCAGATCGTGTCTCTGAAAGCCAAATGCTTCCCTGGCAAACTGTCCGAGTCAAGATGCAGTCTCTGCTGAGCAGTGAATTGTGCAACCGAGTGTTGCATTATGTTGCTAATTAACTCTTTTGAAGGAAGTGGGAAGTTCATCCTTGGCATCTGTCTTAAAAATTGCATTATTCTCACTATTGCCATGTAAATTCAGTTGTTACGGCAAACCCAGTTGTCTTCTCCTGCTGTTCTGGAGCATGTAGTGCTCAAGCTATTTAAGTCACCCAAGGCAGGCAGTATCCTATAGCTGTATCCCGTTAGTGGCATAAAGAAGCCCTGCTGCCATATTCAATCCCACAGGCAACAGTCAGCATGCTGAGGGAGGCAGCGACAGGATAGAAATCTGCATAAAAGAAAGGAAGTTCCCAGTCTTCCAGCCTTCCTGCTCTTTGGATTTTGGGGGAACTCCACTAGCCCTAAAGTGAAATTAAAAACAGCGAGTCTAGATTTTGGTTCTTCTGAATTAGTGTCATAGTGATATGATGACTATCAAAAGCATAACAAGTCTTCGAAAAATAGATTATTACAGTTGAACACCCTAACATAATTATAACGCCCTTCTCCCTTGTAGAAAAGTTAAGATGTTAGGCTTTTACTTCTTGCCCTGTTTTCTTTTGAAACAGGAATGCTACCCAATGTTCCTACTTAATCATTAAAAGGAAGATACACACAAAGCAAAAATTTAGGACTGTGTTATTAAGGCAAAAAGATATTGTAATACTTTCTCTTCTTGTCCTAAGGCTGGGTCAGTTGTTGGAGCAACTGGGTGTACTTACAAGGGGTGGTGTGATGCATCCCATGGATTAATACATAAGGAACATCAGAAACTTCATCACATATAGAATCATAGAATGGTTTGGGTTGGAAGGGACCTTAAAGACCATCTAGTCCCAACCCCCTGGCTGCGGGCAGGGACATCCTCCACTAGACCACGTTGCCCAAAGCCCCATCCAACCTGGCCTTGAACACTGCCAGGGATGGGGCATCCACAACCTCTCTGGACAACCTGTGCCAGGGCCTCAGCACTCTAACAGTAAAGAATTTCTTTCTAACATCTAATCTAAATCGACCCTCCTTCAGCTTAAACCCATTCCCCCTTGTCCTGTCACTACACTCCCTGACAAACAGTCCCTCACCATCTTTCCTGTAGCCCCTTCAGGTACTGGTAAGCCGCAATTAGATCTCCCTGGAGCCGCCTTTTCTCCAGGCTGAACAACCCCAACTCTCTCAGCCTGTCCTCATAGCAGAGGTGCTCCAGCCCTCGGATCATCTCCGTGGCCTCCTCTGGACTCGCTCCAACAGCTCGATCTCTCTCTTGTCCTGGGGTCCCCAGAGCTGGACGCAGCACTGCAGGTGGGGCCTCACCAGAGCAGAGTAGAGGGGCAGAATCCCCTCCCTCAACCTGCTGGTCACACTTCTTTTGATGCAGCCCAGGACACAGTTGGCTTTCTGGGCTGCAAGCACACACTGCTGGATCATGTTGAGCTTCTCATCAATCAACACCCCCAAGTCCTTCTCCTCAGGGCTGCTCTCCGTCCATTCTCCGCCCAGCCTGTAGTTGTGCTTGGGATTGCGCCGACCCACATGCAGGACCTTGCACTTGGCCTTGTTGAACTTCATGCAGTTGAGAGGCCCACCTCTCCAGCCTGTCAAGGTCCCTCTGGGTGGCATCCCTTCCCTCTAGAAGTTACATCTAACATCCCTCAGAAGTTACAGATTTAGACTGCGTAAGAGCTGTTTAAACAGACCAACACATCTACTCTGTGCTTCAGCTTAAGGATTCAGAGTATCTGCACTGCTGGGATGTAACTGCTGTTGTCTCTCAGGTGTGACCTGCAGAGTCAGTCAGATTTTCACTCCACAGCCACCCTAAGCACACACATTTGGTGCAGATGTGGTTTAATGGCTCAATGGCAAAAGCGATTTGAGAATGCAAAAGTGCAGGCCTGGGCTTGGTGGAAACTCTCATCTTGGAGACCCAAGCTGACCATGTCCCATCCTGATCTGATTATTCCCACCTTTCTTCATGCAATCAATTTGTTCCCTCCTGACGGTGCTCAATGGTGCCATAAAACTTCTGAAAAAATCCCCAATACCGACCCAAATGAGTTTATGGGATCCTAACAGGTCACAGGCCAAACTGTGTCAAACCCCCTGTGTGCCAATTTCAGCTCTCCACGGCGAGAACGCTTCCCTGGCACTACTCACCGTTGCCGTAAGCCCAGTCATCGTTCATGCGGTGTCGCACTTTCTGGTAAATGGCAGACATGGTTTTCATGTTGCTCTTTCTCCACTGGCGCCCCAGGTATTTGGTCTGAATTTTCAGAAGTTTGAGGACATAAAGCTGCATCATGGCCTGCTTCACCTTCAGAGCTCGTTTCAGTATTGGGGCTGACTTAAAGACTACCAGCATCTGTCAAGAAATCAACACAAATCAATGCAACGCGTTCCAGCCACACAAGTAGTGTCTGCGCAGCTGTGGGCATGAACACCTGGGCCACGTACGGTCCAAACCCCAGGCAAGTGTTCAACATAACCAACACTTGCTACGGGGGGCTTGAGGGTCATAGAATTAAGTAGCATTTGCAAAAGAAAAAGTATTTCTTCATTTAATAAGACTCAATCTGTGAAAGAAAAATGGGCAGATTATGAAGAAGCAGAAGCTCCAACACTGCCAGAAGAAACTCTTAGCAGGAAGGCTGGGCTGAAGTCGGGCAGCGTAGAGCCGCGGACACACTTGAGGTGCAACACCGGCAACCCATGGCAGGTCTTAGGGAGACGGGACATCAGCTTACCATTGTCCTCGAGTGTTTCCACTTGGTCAGCTTGTTGAGGATCCTCAGCAAGTTAATGCAGGAGAATAAATTTCTCCAGCAGAACTGGTTGTTGTCTCCAGCTTCCTGCAAAGCAGAGAAGGCAAAACGTAACCCTAATGGCAGCATTCAACAGCACTGCCATAGAGATATCCTTGCGCAGAAAGTCTTTATTTTTACTATCTGCACAAGTCTTATTTCTGATGGAGAGTGAGCAGCAGCGCTGCCTCCTCACTTGGGTTGTCATCGTGCTGCTGAGAAGCTGGCAGATTCTGGGGAAAACCATGCTGAAAGACTCAGATGTAATCAGTGTTTTAACTTGCATTTAGGTTTAGAGTAAGAGCTAAGATAAATCACATCGTTCCGTCATGGGAAATAGATATTGTGGTAGATTTGTATTTGTGGTTTACAGTCAGAGAGCAAATTACAACCTAGTGATCATCACTGCTCAGAGAACAGTTTTTGTTAATTACATAAATTAATTCATAGATTACCACATGCTTAGAAGACATATTACAGATGAAAAAAGGAAATCACATAACAACGCAGGTTGACAAACAGCAGCATCTGTATCAAGACGACAAGACTTTTCTGTAACAAAGATCCCCTCCAGCTTAAGTGCAGCCAATATATTATTTTAAGTATTAGCTAAATGTAAGCGCCTCCAGCTCCAGCTTGCATAAATATTGCCTGTGGCACATTTGAGCAGTAATTCCACCACTACAGTAACTTGCTTTATGTTTGAACAGACTGAGCACAGCAGAAGTGTCCCACAAATAACCTATTTGGGGATGAGAGCGGAAACAAGTGCTGCTTAATTTATAAGCCACTTACAGCAAGCTACAGCCTTAACAACTCATGGCAAAAACTGCAGCCTGATGCACGATCCAGGTTCTGGGCATCCTCGGGAGGACAGTTAGTAGTTTTTCCAAATAAGCTGATTTACACCATGTGGGGACAGCAGTTACCCCACAGCCAAAGGGTTTCTCCTCTCAAGACTGCAATGCTGAACCTGTCCTGGTTTTCCATGGAAGTAAACCAAACACACATGATCCTGTGTTCAACCCACTGAAAGCATAATCATCTGTTATATCTGCTAAGACGTGTTATGGCTGGGATGTTAAAATCGGTGCATCAGAGTATTAAAAAAAAAAAAAAAGCTAAAACAATGCATGAAATGTTGGCTGAAGAAACTTAAATACATGCACAAGTATATGCCTCAAGTACCAGGGCATGTTTAATTTCCATTAAATCCTTACATTCAGGGGTATCCTCCCAAAGATGAACACACATGGTAAAATTCAAGTTGGTTTCTGCGTATTTTCTAACTAAATTAGTCTCCCGTGAGGCTAACATCCATGTCTGCTGGAGGAAAGTGATGAGGCACTGTCGTTTAATGCAACAGCTCCCAAACTGGGGATTAGACCCTACTGGGAAAGGGTAACTGGGATTATTTTCCCTAAAAAAGTTCAGGCTTCTCCTACAGCCATAAAACTTAGCGTGAGCGTAAGGATTAGCATGAGCCGGGGGGAATGCTCAGCGAAGTGTCGCTAGATGTCCCCATCGGGCCAGGATGCGATCGGTGGGAGCCTGGCAGGGCTGGACGGGCACCCAGCCTGCCCAGGACACATGGGCCAGCAGAAAACACGGGTCTGATCCCGTTCCTAAGGAGGGGGACGGTGTCCAGGAGCTGTCACCCCGAGCAGGCACCCAAAAGGAGGCAAGAAGCGCTGGTGGAAAGGCACACGGGACAGTGGCAGAGGACACAGGACGATCCCAGACCCACCTGCACGCGCTCTACAGCAGGTTTTTATCTAAATTTGATCTGGCACAATCAACTCATGGCAGAAGTTTGCATCACAGCGGCACATCAAAAATGCGATGGACCACTGCCATGGAGGGATTCATGAGCAACTTTGGCTCATAGAAACTAGGGAAAATCACTTTATTTTAATGATTTTAACCTTTACAAAACTAAGGAAAAGGACATAGGCTTAAGACTGTAGCAGCCAGGCAACATGAGATCATCCCTGCCCAGACTGGTTTTGGTCAGGCTCCTTAACGATTCCTGCATTATTTAGGGTCTCCCTTCTCTCTGATCCACCTCCCTGTTAACCCCAAAGCTCATCCCTGCTCTGCACCCTGTCTGAGTCCAACCTACTCTGCGTTTGAATTGTTGCAGTTATGAACCTGCCAGAATTAACGTCTCATCTGTAGTACGTCTATTCACACAGCCTGTTGCGCTGGCCAGTCTCCATAATACTTAGGCTCCTCTCCATAGGGAATTCGGGTCATTCCTTAATCTGCCAGCACCTTATGAAACACGAGTGCTCAGAGCTATTTAAACCTGGGAGGCAATGGCCTCTGGGCAAATCCTTTTTTAAAATCAGGCTCTCCCATTTGGAGAAGTGAAAGGGAAAACTCTAAACCCAAGTATTCCATAAAGAGGTGCATAAGGCCAGCAGTGCCTCCTTCCCACCTCCCCATAGCTGATAACAAGTCAGAATAGCAATGGGGGGAATTTTCAAGTCTGGAGGGGAAAAAAAAAAAAAGTCTAATTTTGGAAAGGTTGGGAAAAAGAAGGTAGAAAAAAGAAAACAAAAATCCTCCCTCGCCCTCTTGCATACAGCAATACTGGTTACAAGGATCCTTTCTGTGCTGCTTACCAGGCTTTCTGCAGTGAGCTCGGGCAAATCACAGACTGTACAATGCGGATAATCCAGGACGGAGATGCTGTGGAAGGCAGGAAAGAAGGGACTCATTAAAAACCAGGTAAATAGGAAAACAATCTTTTAAGATGATCTACGTGATTATGCCCAGCAATCTGTAACGTCTTCCTTCCCTGTGCCTGGGGTTTGAATTGCAATGGCAACGCTGCCTTATGCAGCAAGTAGTTTGGATGGGGTAGCAATCCCGTCTTCTACCGAGCCACGCTGGGCACGTGAACCAGCCCGCAGCCGGTCCCGCACGGACGTGCCTCCTTCCTGCGTTTCCAACTGCACAGACGGCATCCAAGTGGGCTCCCAGCCTCACCGCTGCCTCGCGTCTCAGCTTAATGGAGCACGTCGATTCCTCTTGGCTCTGAAGTGCATCCTGAGTGCATTAATAAGGACTCGAAGGATTTGGATCCATTAAGACATGACAGATTAGTTATTCATATGCATATTTTAAAAAAGGGAAAGAAAACCCAAAACAAAACAGCACTTAGGTTAAAATGGAGACATCTGCTTACCAGCAAGAAAATTCACGAGGGCATTAGGTCTTTCTAAGCCCTCCAGACCTATTGCCTTTGTAAAAGTAGCCAATTAAAAAAAAAAAGAATGTGTGTGTGTATATATATATATAATGTATATATACATACACATGCACTGATGCTATCCATGCCCTGAGAAGTGCACCAACACGAAGCATGCGCTATCACACAGCTTCAGTTCTTATGTTCCCTCTTGTTTGCTATTTTTTGTTTTTAAATTCAGCAGCTGAGCATCAAGCTAACTTGTGACGATCACCAAGTCAGAGGCAATCCAGGATGAAAACCCAAGGTTGGGAGATCCCCTAAAAGAGGCTTTGTTTAAAACGTTTGGCCATGAAGGGATTATCTGACCACAAGGACAGATGCTCCTCGCTGGCTCCTACCCATCATAACCCTAAAACTGGAAGCACCGTGTAGATACAAGCGGGAGAGCTCAGAGGGAGCCAGCTCAGGACCAGGAGCCCCATGGCTCATTTGCCCCAAGTTGTCATTTACTGGTTTCACTTCTGATATTTCCCATTGCAGCATCATTGGAAATGGGTCCATACATTTGAATGTGACAAAATACCACGATCCTTTTTGCAGGGCAGTGCCTGACATTGTTCGCCGCTATCTGACAGACCGGTACCCTGGGCCCTGGGCTGGGCAGAACAGCTAAACCTCCCTGGCTCAGAGCATCCAGCTCCAAACCCCACCTCATTTCCCAGGAGCGTATCCTGCCTATGAAACCTCCATCAGAAAGCAGAGGAGGGAGCTAAGTGCTCCAGGGCCACATTGCCTCCTCACTTATGTGCCTCTAAAGCACAGGACCAAAAGTGGAAATGTTTAACAGCAAGAGAATTAACATATTACTTTCTGGTTTTCCATGTGTGCCTTCTCACACGTATACAACCATACCATGCAGGAGACAGGCCAGCCTACACAAGCAGCTGAAGAGCAACAAAAAGAGCATCAAAAAGCAAGAAAAAAGATCTTTGCATCGTTCCAACAGTAACCTCCCCTGCAGCGCTCCCCTCCAAATGGGGAAATCCTACCCAATCCTACTGAGTTGTGAAAGAGCTGCGCTCTTTCAGTTCTTACGCTGATTTGCGGTAGTCCAGCCAGTCCCTATACAGACTCAAAACAGGACTAGCGTCTTTCTCAAATCAGAAGTAAAAGGCAGTGACAGCTATGCAAAACCTGAAGAAGTCAGGAAAGCTGAATTACGGCTATAAAAAGTGGAAAAGACCTAGAAGACTCTACCCCATCTAGCTTTTTTGAAGCCGTCACCCACAGATGCCCGGTGGCACTGAACTGCTTTCCGGGAGTCCACATAAAGATGAAAACAAGCCTCCTGTCAGCAAGATGGGTTTGTGTGTATTTTAGTCGTCCAGCGAGAGATTGGAAACCCCCCATCCAGTCTTCCTCACTAAGCAGAAGGGATTTGCTCCCCTCCAGTGTATTCCTGGAGTGGAGAACATACTGCCCCAAAGCCATGCTTGGGACAAGAGGTCACTCGGTTCCACCATGTGTTAGGGTTCCTCATGCACAAAGCCTCCCTGCTCCATCATCTCTCTCTTCCCCAGAAGTGGCTGTACCTGTTTTTGGCAGTGATATAAGACATGATGTTTTGGTTGAAGAACTTCAGGATCAGCGGGATGCAGTTGGCAAACACCAAATGTTGGGACACGTACTCAAACTGAGGAAGAGAAGTGAAATGGGTCAACGTTAGCTGGAGCAACTGGGAGCATCACCTGGGAATGGAAACCCATTTCCAGCAGAAAGCAAAGCAGTCTCGATGGTTTGCTCTGGACACCTCGCAGACCATCTTCCCCTTGGAGAAGTCTGCTGTATAAGGTTTGCATCATACACAGCAACTCCCACCAGCGGGAAAACTCCTATTTGCCATAGAGTGGACACACAAACTTTATGGCAGTAGTTTAGGAATAGCTGTACCTAATGACACCAGTGTAGCTTTTCAAGACAAAAATCTGTTGCAAAACAGTATACAGGGAAGAGGGAAGGAGGAGATGTAGCTACATGAGAAAATGCAATAATTCCTATTGCTGTCCCACACTAACCCCAGTCTCTTTTCAAATTTCAACTGATAAAAGTACCCTTACCTTCATATGTGCTTTTAATTTCTCTCCCCCTCTAAACATTAAATGGTCTGGGTATGTATGGCTGCATAATACAACAAATCTACTGTCCTCTGAAGAGATGGACACAAATAGCAGCAATATCCTATCCCATCCTATCCCACCCATGCCTCTCACTAACCTGCAATCAACATCTCAAATTTGAGAGCGAAGAAACAGTTTGTTCCTATGCGTCTCATCTCAGCCTGGTACAAGCTGTCAACACTCGGTACGCCACCGATGACACACCACCGCCGTTATTTGCGAGTGAGTAAGCAGTCCCCGCTAGCCAGGATCTGAGATGCTCTCACTGCTTTGAAATGCAGCTGCCAGCAACCGGTACGTTATATAGGATCGGACCGAAGATAATGCTAACTTGCTGAACTGCAATAATTTGATGGTGTTTCTCTCTTGGCATAAGAAACACCAAATCTCAACAGAACCAGGACAAAAAAACCCAAACAAACCATGACCTGTGTTGGTGTGTGGGTCTGTGCAGTTGCTGCTTCACCAATGCAGCAGCTGGTGAGCACAGGGTGACCCCCAGCAGAGCCTGGACCAGCCACGCTCTCCACTACCCTCCTCTGCCTCCATCGATGCTGGAAACATCAGCTCAGCCCTCGCAATGGTTTTTGGGGTTGTCCTTGAGACCAGCTTCAGCACCGAAAGGAATTAGGAAGGCTCACTCAAAAGCAGAATTGGGGGCAGGGGATCCCCACAGCTTTCTCCAGACTTAGCACCAGACTGCAAGTGTCCCTCCTGCCACGGAGGAAGAAATGAGAGAAGCCATTTTGGGGGTGAAGTGAGAAAAAATAGGGCAGGGACATGGGGGGACCCTGAACAAATGTAGGATTGTAAAAATGTGGGGGTTTGTTTCATTTTATCCAATCCAATATATGGATTTATATTTATCCTTGGATAAATATCAGTGGGCTTCATAACACAGGTGGATTTGTACCACGCTGAAACCTTTAAAATAAAAAAATTAAAACCCACAAATTTTTTGACTTGCAGAATGGGTGGACAACTGGGCCCCGGCCACAGCTCAAATCAGTCCTCGGTCTTTTTTTAATCAAGGAAAGCCCTCATATGGGTGCAGCTTGATTGGCGTCACATGGATGAAACAAAAAGCAGATTGCATCTAGGACCCAGACCTCCAGGCTCTGTTGAAACTGGAGCCCCAAGAACTTGATCCTGCCGAAGGACAGAGGACTGGATTAGTTGACCTCATGAGGTTCTACCCAGCGCTATTTCTGGTCGTTGGGGATGAGACAGAGCAAAAGAGCGTCTTGTCTAACCCCCATTCCCTTCCCTCTTCTGCCGGGGAGGCTTGTGCTCGTGATATCTCCTAAATTTTAACCTGATCAGCCACAGCATAAATTTTTCCAGAAGTCTGAAAACTCTTTCCACATGAGTGGAAACGAGCCTGTCAAAACACAGTCAGAGATATATTGCAGGCAGGTTATCCCTGCCTGAGTAACCTTATACAAATCCTGGCCCGGGGCTAGGGTTCACCGCTATGGAAAAGGGATCAGGAGCTCCTCATGGAAACTGTTCCTGG
The DNA here is from genome assembly GCF_011004875.1 of Balearica regulorum gibbericeps. Lineage (NCBI taxonomy): Eukaryota > Metazoa > Chordata > Aves > Gruiformes > Gruidae > Balearica > Balearica regulorum. Next base: position 1,478,451 of record NC_046184.1, on the reverse strand, counting down.
AGAGGTCTTTTAGGAGAGGGTCTATCAGGACACACTAGCTTCAAGAGCAGTGTGGCAATGGCCGACCCCTTCTCTATGCTCACCTGGTAGATGTGGTTCAGCTTGAAGTGCTTGAGGAGCAGCAACAGCAAAGCCGAGATGCTCTTCACAATGATCTCTTTGTGTCTGTTCACGTCAATCCCCAATTTCATGCTCTGAAGAACGGTGATGCTGGGTTGGAGGGAAAGAAGGCAACGGCACAGTGGGTGTGGGAGCGAGGAGGACTAAGGGACTGTTGAGTTCTTATTCATCTGGACAGGCTCTAAAGAAAACAGAGACGTTCGCTTCCCTCCAGGATTCCCATTTCCATCCCCTTCTGTCTGGTGACACCGAAGTGCATTAAAAAAGGGGAAAAAAAGCTGATTGCCCTCCACCAGCAATCCTGGGGGAGCGGTGAGAAGGACACCTACCATATGCTCACGTGTCTTTATGATTTGTGTCAATTAGCATGACATTAAGATTTGTGTCACTTAGCTAGCAGAGCACAGCAGCTGCAGACTACGCTTGAATTATTATGCTCCTGAAAAACTGGCATTCACATCCTTGCCTGTCACCCCTCTGCCCGGCAGCAACAGTAGCTTGCACCTATCCAAAGAGACATCCCCAAATCTGGAGCCCCCCCGAACCTATCAGCAAACCCCAACAATCCTGCTTGGCCCAACACTTCGTAGCAAAGCTGGGATGGCTGGTGGCCACGTCCTCAAGGACTTACGGCATCTCTTCAGGCAACACGTCTGCCAGGATGTTGATGGAATCGGTCTTGGCTTTAGAGGTGGGCGCTGCAGCAAGGAGGATCTTCAGCAAAGCTATCTGCAGGGGAGGACAGGCATGGAGGGATGCTCCCAGGAAGGGACATTCCTTCTTTCTCCTTCACGTGCTGAAACTGGACAACTTCAAGCCAAGTCTATAGGGTTTCAGCAGCCCAAGCTCTGCTCACCATGATGGACTGGCTATGCCAAGGCTCAACCTCTCCTTTTATACCCTAGATAGACAGGCCAAGTGTGGGGAGCATGGCAGCTCTGTTTTAACCTTAACTTAAGGCATCATGAGCACCTGCGCTCTAATAGTATAGATAAAATAATGCAAGGGACACCTGGAGCTTAATGCATTTAAATCTCTGTCTCTCTCTATGGACAGAGTGCACACAACCAAATTAGCATCATAAAATCACAGAATCACAGAATGGTTTGGGTTGGATGGGACCTTAAAGCTCATCTGGTTCCAACCCCCCTGCCATGGGCCGGGACACCCTCCACTAGCCCAGGTTGCTCAAAGCCCCATCCAACCTGGCAATGTAGCTGTATTCCTCTGCGAATCTCTTGGGGCCATGGGAAGGCTGCAAGGGATGTCCTCGTAAGGAAGGTCATAACCCACAGACTCGCCACAGTTTGAATAGCTGTTGAGAGCACAGCCAGGTTGCAGAGACCTGGAGGCATTAACACCTTGTTTGCTGAGCCACAATGACGGTTTAGTTTGGTTCCTGGCCCAGCAAGCCATCACGCTCAGAGATCAGCACGATATCGTAATGGAAAGTTAATCTCAGCAAGAACAAAGACTCAAGGGACTAGTGAAGTCTGTAGGTTGCTTCTTAAGGTCAGAAGTGAAGATGCCTGCATCAGTGTGCAACAACTTGTTGGTAAATGTTACAGCTCACGCAGCTCAAGGGATGACATGGGCCCATCCCCAACCGTTTCCCCTCAGTGTCAGGAGGACAGGAGCCACTTTTGAGCTCCCACCAATGTGGAGGACTTTGCTCCTTGTTCCCAATCCTCTGCACACATCCTATTTTCTAACCACCTGACCACGTCCCTGGGTATCTACACCCCTTGATCCCCTGAATCCGCCCTCTCGGACTGTACTTTCCACCCAACTCTGCTCAGGATTCCCACCAAAATCACAGAATCATACAGAATCATAGAATGGTTTGGGTTGGAAGGGACCTTAAAGTCCATCTAGTTCCAACCCCCTGCCATGGGCAGGGACACCCTCCACTAGCCCAGGTTGCCCAAAGCCCCCTCCAGCCTGGCCTTGAACACTGCCAGGGAGCCAGGGGCAGCCACAGCTTCTCTGGGCAACCTCTGCCAGGGCCTCAGCACCCTAAAATCTCACCATTCAAAGCCTGAACACACCCCAGCAGCTCCATGCTGAACTCTGCAGCTCACAGATTGGCACCATTCCCCACTCAAAAGCTCTTCTTTACTTTTAAGAAACACGGGCTTACCATGTATTGGGGGAGATTGTACAACATTGCTCGATACAAGATCTCACAAGGGGTTTCTTGGACTTCTTCTTCCCCCTAGCACAGAGAAACGTTAGAAGCAAGGGAAAATTAAGTATTTCCAGTCCAGACACTTGAGATATGTCAGTCACTTCCATTAAACCCAGCTTGAGGACTTAATGATGGACGTAGCTGCATGCTGACTGTAGGAAGCTCCAAGCCTTTCTCCACCGCTACATTTGGTCAAGATAAGGACTTCTACAAAAAAGCACCCAAGGTGTGTCCTAAGGATCACATGGAGAACGTATGGATTTCTATGTACCTTGGAAATCTTCCATATGTCTGTCTAGTGATGGGGTACAGCAACTTCTTACCAGAGACATGGGGCACTTCTCCAGCTCCTCCTCGTTCTTGATCTGGATGTCTGAGATGGAAACGTACTTGTGCTGGCAAAATACACAGACAGAGGCAGAGCAATGTCACAACTGAAGGATGAAACTCAGTCAGTGATGACAACATTTACTGACTGCAGTAATATCCAAGTTAGGTGCATAGGTTGCAGCATCTTTGTGTGGGACATCCCTCTGTCCCCAAAGACCCTCACAAATCATGCCTTTGATTATTTCCACCTACTCCTTCTAGTAAGTAAAGAGTAAGTAAATGGAGAGGGACAATAGCCTCTAAAAGGCAATCCAGACCTTAGATAGGGTCAGTTGGCCTCTGGAGGTGGCTCACTCCATGTGGAGCACTGCAGAAGCCAAGGCTGGCTATGCTTCCCCCCCCGGGAACAGCACAGGTTTGGGCATGTATGTCCAAACCCAACTCTGGAAGTCTGTCACCTTCAAAGCACAGCAAATGCTCGCCAGGACGCAGCAATGTTACACCTCAGATAAAGGGAAAGTCCAAATGCTGGACAATGTACTTGGAATTTCAGTGAAGACTCAGTTTTCCATTTTTTGCCCCAATTCTGGCAAGAAGGTCCAGTAGCTTTTCCTGTGACAACAAGAAGGGACCCTCTTACTCCCTCCAGTAACTGTGTTTCAGCTGGAGGTGAAACGTGAGGATCCCACACTGCATGTGGTGGATATCCAGCCTCGCTCGAGCTGTTCAGACCTTGACTGGCTTTATCAGATTGACTTCCCAAGGCAGACAGAGCAAGAGCTCGGACCAAAGGTGTTGCTGTACATCAGATGAAGAGGGGCAGAAGACTAAATTCATGTGAAACATTTACTGTGAGCTGAGAGCATGCGTCTGAGGAACTTGAGACTCGTTATAAGTGCTTTATCATAAAGTTTATGCATATGAGGCTTGATGCCCTGCAATCCCCCTGTGGCCCTGGTGATCTTGGCCAATGAGATCCCCATGGGTCTGATCCCACCTCAGAGCATCTGCTGAGTGCCAGGGAGCAAGAGTAGCAAGGGATGAGGTTAGACAAGCCGACTGCTGCTCAGCAAGGCTTTCTGGGCTGCTTCATCCAAGTGCCATGCATGGAGCCACCATCTTACCTGCTTCAGTGTCTTCACACTTTCATGGATGGGCCGTGGTAGCCCTATCAGGGTTTCGGTGTCTCTGGGGAGGACGAAAGAGGGAACGTATGACACTGGGAAGAAGATCTGGGTTTAACACTTCCATGTCATACAAGGTAAAAGAGGGATCCTGTAGTCTACTGACTCTACTGAATGCATACCAGAGGGGTCAGGAATTGGGGGAGGTGTTGGCATGAGCTGCCTGCCCTCCCATCTCCTCCCCAGAACAGTCTGCACAAGAGAGGGGCAACATCAGGGTGAAGAACTGGGGTGAAATCAGCTCTCTGCGTGGAGCCAGCCTGAGCCCAGCACTGCACCCAAACCCAAATATGCCCTGCTGGGCCTGTGCCAGGATGACTCTGCACCCGCAGCTTGATTTATTCACAAACTGGGTAATTCGTTGTGGATACCAGATTGTCCCAACTCCCTCCTGCATCAAGCCAGTCTCTGGCTTGGGCCAGGGCTCACTTATTCTGGGCTAGGTCTGATTTTTAATAGAAAGAGGTCCTTGGAGGCCAACATCTCCAAGAACACGTTTTTAAAACACCAACTGCACTGCTGCAGCCCCAGCGAAATCCAGTGCTGCGCCACGTTGTCCCGAGCATGCCTTAGGCTGGTTGAGTTGAGAACAGCTAAGCTCCGCGGACACCTCCCACCAGTTAAATTGCACTGATGGGAGCTATGAGACTGACTTTGTCAGACCTACACGTGTAACACTCACTGTCCCAGCGTGAATCCGATGAATTTGTTCCTGCTTGCTTCCAGGAAATGCTCGATGTCTTTCTGTCTGATGGAGCAGCAGAGAAACAAAAATAAGGAGGAGGCTGGAAAATAGACATATGCTAGATCACAGCCCACGTTGCTCAGAAAGGATAGCAGTGTGGGACCAGCAAGAACCTTTGAGCTTTCTAGGATTCACTTCTAGAGGCCTTAATAGCAGCAGGCTAGAGCCACCATTGCTCTCATTGGTTGGGAGCAACACGAACCAAAACCATTTGTATCTGCTGTGCAACTCTACGGGAGCGTGCAAATAAATGGAGAGGACTTCTCTACAAGCAGCATCTTTTTATCCACCCTCTGTGCTCCTAGCATATGCATCTTCAAGTAGCATCTGCTCGCTCTGAGCGAACAAATGTTGTCTCCGTGGTCTGGCGGAGCACGTGCTGGTCTGAGGGAGCAAGCTGACATCTTGTCCACCTTGGGCATCTTTCATGAGAACTGGTCAGGGTCTCAGCACTACAAGTAGGACATGAACCGTGAGCCAAGGCTCTCGCAGGCAGAAAGAAACCCAGCTGGATTTCCAGGCACCAGCCAAGAAAAACAATCATTTGATTTCGAAGCTGAGAGCATTAAGTTTCATGGAGTACAACGGCACCGCGTGTGCGGAGACCCACGTGGGAAACCGATTCTTGCCGTGTCCGTGCGAGGAGTGCTCTGCATAGACACGCTTAACCCTGTCACTGCTCCCACATCGAAAAGATGTATTTGCTCCTGTGATTTAAAGATAGCGGATTAAATCCAGGCTTCAGAACAATAAACCTCCTACAGATGAGAGGGAGGGGGACAGAGGATTTCACCCTTTTTTCCTAATCCTTCCCCTATATCTTATGTAGCAGAACTGGCCTTAGGAAGGGAAGGCACCAAGTTCTTCATCCTCAGATGGTTTTCTCCAATTTCTTACCTTAGAGCAAGACCATTCAAGAAGCCTTCATCTGGCAACACAAGAGTCCCACTCAAAAAGCAAGAGGCGATGCCATTAACCACTTCCCAGGATGATTAGTCTGGGACCCTGCCCTACTGAGACGCATTGGTGCCGGCTGGGAAAGCTGACCCTGCTCCCACAGCACTCCAGCACAAGCCTCCTTCCCAGTACAAACTGGGATGTCCAAAATGGGATTGCCACTTATTGGCCAAGCTTGGCGATGCTTGGTTTGTAAAGCCTGGGGAAGGGTTCAGCTAAACCCAATCCAGAAAGGACCAACTGAGACACAAAAAAGAACTGGAGTCACTTCAGTTGAACGTGCCAGAGGCCAACAAACTTGCCACAGTCTGATGTTCAGCATGCAGTCAACTCCAGGACAGGTAGGACTGGGGAGGACAGCAATGAAACCAGATGGATTTACCTGACTTTGGGGGCCCAGGGGAGCCCTTTGGGGAATGACACCCTTTCGATAGGTGGGCGCTGAGCAGGCATGGCGGGGATAATCGTGTCCCGCTCCATCAGGTCCAGTTCCCCCTCGATCCCGCTGTCCACATCATCGTTTTCCTCTTCATCGACTCCTGCTTCATCATTCTTGAAGGGGTCTCTCTCATTGTATATATCCAAACTGTCTTGCTTCACCAGGGGCTGCAGCAGAAGGGCAAGAAGAAATTCAAGTCACTTCATGGATTTCCTTTCCCTCCCAGCTGCTGGCACCAGACCCCTCCATCCTGGAAGGATCAAGCTCCCAGATGTTCCTCAGGTGAGGAGCTGGGTGAGGACTTGCTTCCTAGCTGTTGCCACCAGAGCCTGGACAAGAAACAGCCTGCTCTGTACCTCTAACCTTGCTGCTCTAGGAGGTGTGACCCCATTTTCCATCTTAACTTTTGGAGCTACCATCCTCTAGCAAAAGAGGCATTTTCATCCTCGGACCATAACACAACAGCTCCAAGAGTGGAGCTAAAAAAGACAAGCTTGCTGTGAGCAGTTTGCTCCTTTGCTTATCAGCCCTCTGCCACAGGGTCAGGATGTCCTCTCGTTTCCTCCGGATCAAGCGCATCGCAGGGCTGATCTGCCACAACTGAAACTGGTGGATGAAAAGCCGGACATGACCCGGCAATGAGCGCTTGCAGCCAGAAAGCTGTGTCCTGGGCTGCATCACCAGCAGCGTGAGCAGCAGGTTGAGGGAGGGGATTCTGCCCCTCTACTCGGCTCTGGTGAGACCCCCCTGCAGTGCTGCGTCCAGCTCTGGGGTCCCCAGGACAAGAAGGACATGGAGCTGTTGGAGCGAGTCCAGAGGAGGCCATGGAGATGATGCGAGGGCTGGAGCACCTCTGCTATGGAGACAGGCTGAGAGAGTTGGGGTTGTTCAGCCTGGAGAAGAGAAGGTTCTGGGGAGACCTTACAGCCCCTTCCAGTCCCTGAAGGGGGGTGATGAGGAAGATGGGGACAGACTTTTTAGCAGGGCCTGCTGGGACAGGACAAGGGGTAATGGTTTTAAACTAAAAGAGGGAGGATTCAGACTAGATAAGGAAGAAATTTTTTACGATGAGGGTGGTGAGACACTGGCAGAGGTTGCCCTGGTGAGACACTGGCCAGAGAGGTAGTAGATGCCCCATCCCTGGCCCATTCAAGGCCAGGTTGGATGGGGCTTTGGGCAACCTGGGCTAGTGGAGGGTGTCCCTGCCCATGGCAGAGGGTTGAATTAGATGATCTTTAAGGTCCCTTCCAACCCAAACCATGGAAAGGTTGGAAATATCCATTTAGATGGTTCCCATTGGAAAAGCATCCTGGGCCATGCACCACGAAGATGCACCCGCTCTTACCCTCCGGCTGCGGTGACCACGCTTCTGCTGCTGCTGGTCCATAAGCTCGATGGAGTAGGTGGGAGGCGAAGCGGCACGCATGCTCCGCATCACCTGAATGCTGTCTTCCGGCAAGGGCGGCAGCCCCAGCTCCTCCCGCTTCCTCACTTTCATTGCCTGCAGGGCTTCAAATCCACCCAACGTGAACTAGGGACCAACAAGAGAAGTCAGAAAGCAGGGAGCAGCCATCCCACCTGGACTGCATGGCTCTTCTGGGCTTCCAGAGGAGCAGCAGTTTGAGGCCATCAAAATGGAGAGTTGAGGATGAAGCCACTGGTTCGTCCTCCAGACTTCTCCTCCACCCCATGTCCTCTGCATGGCTCAGCCCACCCTCATCCCAGAAGAAACTGTCTGCCTTGTGTCAACGTCCTGTGCCATCCTAAATAACCTCGTTAATGTTGGACTGAATTGTGGGGAACATCCAGGCTGCATCAGCACTATTCCCAAAATGACCAGTTTCTGGAAGAAGGAAGGGTTTGCACCCACCAGAAGCACCTTCCAGAGCAGGAGCAGAACCTTTTTCATGGGGAAGTGTGGAGCATGGCCACTGCAGAACTTGGTCACCATTGTGAAGAGCAGAAGAGCAAACGGCTCTTCAGCGTGCACGGGGAAACCTGGTGGAGAGAGGGACCAGGAGCAGGTTCAGAGCAGATCCCCCACCCCTGAGGTCTCCCCACCAGTCCAGCACAATGAAGGGACCTCGTTAGGGCACAATGAACTTTGTGGCTCACTCAGCTCCATCCTGAAGGTCTCCCGGCAGGTTTTCCACTCGGGGGGATCTGCCTCCTGCTCCACACGGACGTTCTCCACCATCAGATACATGACACTGAGCAGCACCCTGCCGGGACAGCATGGCAGGGAGGTGACGCTGCCAGGCAGAGGCCACTTTGTCCCCAGCGGCTGTCCCACAGCCTCCACCTGACGTGCAAGTGGGGTAAGAGAGGGGGTACCTGAGCTCCGTGCTGTCGGCTAGCGAGATGGCCGGCTTCCTCAGGGCGCTGCTGCAGGCCTGGCTGTTGCTGCGGGGAAGGGGACGAGCTCAGTGCCAGCCACCGGGCACGGGCTGGTCCTCGCCCCGACCCCCAGCCTACATCTGCGGCGGTGGAAACACCGCGTTGGGGGACGTGCTGTGGCTGCAGCACCTCCCTGGTCCTTGGAGAGGAGAAGGAAGAAGAGAAGGAGGAAGGAGAGAGAAGAAGAAGGCAAGAAGGATAGGTACAAAGAAGATGAAGAGGAGGAGGATGAGGAGGATGGAAGAAGAGGGTGAGGAGGATGGGGAAGAAGAAGACAAAGAAGAGGAGGGTGATGAGGATGGAAGAAAAGGGTGAGGAGGATGGGGCAGTACAGCCTTGGGGAAGAGTGTCTGGAAAGCTGCCCGGCAGAAAAGGACCTGGTGGACAGCCGGCAGTATATGAGCCAGCAGCGTGCCCAGGTGGCCAAGGCAGCCAACAGCATCCTGGCTTGTATCAGAAATGGTGTGGCCAGCAGGACCAGGGCAGTGACCGTCCACCTGTACTCGGCACTGGTGAGGCCGCACCTCGAGTGCTGTGTTCAGTTTTGGGCCCCTCACTACAAGAAGGACATTGAGGTGCTGGAGCATGTCCAGAGAAGGGCAATGAAGGGTGAAGGGTCTGGAGCACAAGTGTGATGGGAGCAGCTGAGGGAACTGGGGGTGTTTAGCCTGGAGAAAAGGAGGCTGAGGGGAGACCTGATCGCTCTCTACAACTACCTGAAAGGAGGTTGTAGCCAGGGGGGGTCGGTCTCTTCTCCCAAGTAACAAGTGATAAGACGAGAGGAAATGGCCTCGGGTTGTGCCAGGGGAGGTTTAGATTGGACACTAGGAAAAATTTCTTCACTGAAAGGGTTGTCAAGCATTGGACTTGGAGGTATTTAAAAAACGTGTAGATGTGGTGCTCAGGGACATGGTTTAGTGGTGGACTTGTCAGTACTGGGTTAACAGTTGGACTGGATGATCTTAAAGGTCTTTTCCAACCTAAATGATTGTATGATCCTAAGAAGAAGATGAAGAGGAGGGTAAGGATGATGGAAGAAGAGGGCAAGAAGGATGGGGAGAAAGAAGATGAAGAGGAGGGTGAGGAGGGCAAGGAGAAAGAATAAGATGAAGAGGACCAGGAGGGCAAGGAGGATGAAGGCAGTGCAGGTCCTCTCACTCGATCTCCATGTTGAGGAGCTCCAGGAAGGCGGTGAAGGTTCCCAGCTGGTACAGGAGGAAGCTGTTGTGCCGAGACCAGTGCAGGACATCGCCTTCATTATCGCAGTCTCCAAAGACGCCTGGAGATGCCCAAAGGGAGGCACTGGTTAGGAGGGAGCTGCCTTTGAAGCCCTGGAGCACACGGGAGCAGCCGGGAAGAACCTTCATTGCACCGACCTGGTGCAACCCCAAGAGAAGGCTTCTTCCAAACCCTCATGAAGCCAGGAAGCAGGTATGTGGTCACATCCAGACATGGGGCATGTGGTCCTTACCCTGTGCCAGGTAGAGGATGGCCCGTGCTACTTTGAGCCGCTTGTCCCTGTTGACCACCTCCAGCCCATCCAGCAGGCGCATGACGTAGGCCTTCTGCTGAGCCCCGTCCAGCTCCAGCCACCTCCTGCCCTGCACTAGAAAGGGGACACGACAACCAGCCGGGTGCCTCCCTGGGGGTCCCGCTCTTACCCGGGGGGTGGCTGCCCCAAAACCCGGGGTGCGGAGCCCAGAGTTGGTACCTTGAGCGTGAAAATCCTCTTCGAAGCATCTCCTGTTGGTGCTGAGCTCAGGCTCCTCGGTGTAGCTGTACAGCTCTGATGGAGAAAGGGGTCAGCAGGAACCTGGAGGGGTTTCACCCTCCTCATCATCACCAAATTCCTCGTGGAGCTCTGAAACATCCCTACGCACCCGAGGAGACACGGGGCAGAGACCTAAACTTATCCTTGAGCCCTTCTGCAGCTCCAAGGTGTATCTCGGAGCCCCCTAATGTCACCAAATTCATCATTTTCATCCCCGTGTCCGGGCTGGGCTGTTCCCACGCTCCTGCCCACAGCGATGGTGCTCGAGCTGCGTTTGTAATGTCATAGGGGGTCTTTTGGGAGGGAATTTTCTGTCCCAGTTAAGCCAGTTTGCAAAAGGAGGGACCGCAGGAGCAGCCAGGCAAGACCTGCACTGATTTCACACCCAGCACCTCGGATATTTTTGGGACCTGGACTTGGAAGGACACGATGTTGTGCCTATAATTTCTACCTGTTCCTATATAACTCTTATAGGTCCTGAAACGGTCCTGCAAGGGAGGAGGAAGGATCCCTTGAAGAAAAAACCCCGTGCTTTAGCCAGGCCAGCTCGTGCAGCTGAGACACTCACAGCTAAAAATAGCCCCTTTGCTGGTCGAGGTACGCTCGGGACCCCGGGGGTTATGGGGCGGAAGCAGCCGGAGTCGCTGCACGGCAGGGAGATACGGGATGAGGACTCGACCCATCGTGACACTCGTGATAAAGGGTGACGCTTCCCAGCCTGGGCTGTGCCACCGGGTCCTCCCACCCCCTGCACGCCTGTCATCATATCCCAGATAATTCGGAGTGCGGGGTAATCCCCGTGCCCCCACACGTCCCTTCTGCTCATCCCCGGGGAACGAGCGGCTCTCTATTAATAAATCCCTCTTGCTCTATTACTGCAAGGATGATACCACTCGATATCCATCCCCCATCCCGCTCACCCCAAGGGATTTTATTTTTTTCCTCCCTGCTGGGCACCTATTAATAGCAACGCAGCATCCAAACACCCCTTCACCTGCTAACTCTGCGCCGTGGCCGTCGGCATCCCCGTATTCGAACTCCAGGTTGGGGCAATCCACCGAGCCCTGCGGAGAGCGGGTTGGGGTTAGCGGGGGGGGGGGGGGGCTGGTGCATCCCCACGGATATTTCGGGAGGCAGGACGGCTGCCAGCGCTCTCAGCCTTTGCATTAAAGCTGCTCCAGTCGCCGGAGCAGCGACTCGCGCACGGATGATCTTCACACGGGTCTCCAGGGCTCGTGCGGGGCGTTCGCGAGAGGCTACTTAAAATACAGTGCAAATTGGGAACGCGAGTGTAAAAATAGCGTTTCTCAAGTCCCGTGGGAAGCAGAGGCAGGACCCAAAGTGCCAGGGAATATCTGATGCATTTCAGAGCCCCACATACACTTAAAAAACAAAGTCTGGGGCTGGTGTGAAGCCAAGGTTCCCGGGAGGATGCAAACCCCCGCGTGCTCTGTCCTTAGCACCCCAGATCCGACAGCTTTCGGGGCCCGTAGGGTTGTGGATCTCCTCCCTCCTCCCCTGCGGATGAGGAACTGGAGCATGAAACTTGGCCGGAGGATTACGGCAGGGCAGGGAGCGGGCAGCCGCAGCCAGACGACCCAACGCCGGCATCGCGTGCTGCCGTGCCGTGGGGAGGGAACACAGGAACGGATAAACTAAATTAACATAATTCCTCATTCTGAGTCCCAGCATCCCTTCTCGGCAGCCGGGCTGGAACCGATGTGCATCGTCACAATTAATATTGACGACCCCAGAGGATGTGCAGCTCCGGGCTGAGCCTGGCTTGCTCAGAAACGCTGTTTTTCTCACCCAATTTTTGCAACCAAGCCGGCGGGGTGGTTTGGGGAGCTAAAGCCGACGAGGAATTTGGTGAAGCGCGTGCAGCTCTAATCCGCTTTGCGAGGCCGAGCCAGAGGAGAAAAGCAAACCCCAAATTCACGAGCAGGGCTCGGGGGCCACGACTCGGGCACCGATCCCCGGGGAGGAGGGACCCTTTTTGGGTCAGCCGTGCCCAGGGAGCCCCTCGACCCGCAGGGAAGCGAGGTCACGGGGGGTCCCTCGGTGGGTTTATGGTGGCCGGGAACATCAGTCCTGGGCCGGATCCTGGTGACCCGAGCCCAGTCCTGCTTTCCCAGCCTGGCACCCAAGAAGCCAGATGGGGCAGAGCAGCGTCGGAGGTGCAGCCCGGGGGGGGGTCAGTGGTTAAGATATTGGGGCAGGAGGGGTGAAGGGCGGTGGAGGGGACTGCAGCCCCCAGACCCTGGTGGGGTTAGAGGTAAGTGGGTGCCTGGGGGGTTTAGGGGACCCCAGGGCCCAGTTAGGACCCCAAAATCCTGCTGCCAGCTGTGGGGGTGTCAGTGCCGGGGGCAACCTCCCTGGGGACCCCCCACTCGCGACTGGGCACCCCCCACATACCTCTAGGGCGGAGTGGGGGGGACACGACACCCCCACCCCCCCCACAACAGGGACCCCCTCCCAACCCTGGATCAGGCTCCTTCCAACCGCGGCCCCACAGGATCCCCAACCCCCGGGGCAGGGACACCCCCCCCCATCTGGGGTATCCCCCCCCCCCAGCCCCGAGCAGCGGCCAGAAGGAGCCCGGGGAGGGGAGGGGGGGGGGGTGCTGACACTGTCGCCCCCCGCCCTTACCTCGGACTCCTTCCGCTGGTTCCTGAAGAGCTCCCGGCTCTTGGGCTGGGGCTGGGGCTGGGGCTGGGGCTGGGGTTGGACCGGCCGAGCCCTGCCCGGGGCCGGGGCCGGGGTCGCGCCGCCCGCCGCCTCCATGCGCTGCGCCCCTCTGCAGCTCCGCCGAGCACGTGGGGGCCGGGCCCCGAGCCCCGCCCCGGACCCGCCCCCACCGCGCCCATTGGTTCGCCTCCCCACGGGGCGGGGCATGAGGACACACCCCCTCTCTGCCATTGGGCGGGGGGCGGGGCCAGAAGGGTCTTGGGGTGGGGAGGGGCGTCCCCCGGGGGGGGGGGGGTACCCGGCGGTGATGGGCGCAGGGAGTGGGGTGCCCTCGGGATGGGGGTGCTGGGGGGGGCACGGGGTGCCCTTGGGGGTAAGAAATGCTGAGGGGGGAGGGCTATGGGGTGTCCCCAGGGCTGCTGGCAAGTGGGGTGTCTGGGGGGGTGCTGTGGAGGATACAGGGGGTCCGTCGGGGGGATGGGGGGGGGGGAGCTGGCAGCTGCAGGAGGTGCCCATGGGGCTAACGGGGGTAACGGGGTGCTGGGTGCTGCTGGCACCCCGGGATCACCCACTGAGTCGGGTTGCCTAAACCTCCGGTACCACAATTTTGGGTAAAAGCAGCTCCCGAGGGGCCTGGAAACGCCGGGGGGTGGGGGGAGAGATGGGGATTTCCCCTCCTCGCACCTCTCCCGTCCCTCCCCACCCAGTCTGGAGGGGGGAATGGTTGTTTTTAGGGGCGACCACGCAGGGAGGTGCTTAATTGTGTTGCCCCGTCTTGGTGCCGCTCGTGTCCAGCATCATTCCGCAGCCGCTGGAAAACCAAAACCTTTAGGTCGGTATTTCCCTCCGCCACCCCGGCAGCGTCTGCAGTTGTGGAGCAGGGAGGTGATGGATCGGGAGCAGAAGAGATAACGGGATTTTTCTGGCACCGCTCAGCCCGCTTTCCCCAAGGCCAAGAGCCAAAACAGCCGCCCGGAGCCCAAACAGCCCCGGCTGCCCCAAGGACACGCGGCCGCCGGAGCAGCTTTCCCAGATCTGGCAGCAGCGGGAGCTCGGGGCTCCGGCACGGCGCCGTGTTTGGGGACAACATCCCCATCCCCATCCAGGGCATCACCATCCCCCTCGTCGTACCCACTCCCCCAACCCAAAAAATCCCCCATCTGCTCCTGCCAGACCCGAAACACGCTCCGGAGAAGCTGAATTTTCCAATGTTTTATTTGTGTTTTGAGATTACAGAGTCTTTATTGCTGCTCTAATACAATCACTCAGACATTAATATTTAAAACATCCTTTTGAAAATGTTACGTTTGCAAAGTTTTTATTTCCTCACTGCAGGCTGATGACAGGTTTTGTCTTATTATTTCTAAAGTTCAGAACAGAATTAATTTCCTTATACAATTTTGCTGGTGTTACCTAAATCTCCTTTTTCCTAATTCGTTAAAAATGTGTTACCTTAAAAAAAAAACAACCGAAAACAAACAAACCCATTACACTTTTAATTTAGAGATGATCACAGAATATGATTCCAGATTGATTAGGAAAAAGCCAAGCAAGCAAAAAAGCTTACAGAAGAAGCAGAACAACATGGAGAAGAGCTTTAAAAATTGAGGTGGGAAAAGCCAGTTGGGATTTTATTAATAATTTTTTTTTTTTTTCTTTTTTCTCCTATCTACCTGGAAGATAAAACGGGCTTAAAAATCGGCACGAAGGAATTCACGGATGAGGACAGCACCACCGTATGCTGCACGAGCGACGGACACGGGGCAGGTAAGCGACCGCGTGAGCTGGACCGAAGGGTCACGCGATGGAGAGGGATCTTCCCGGGGCAGAAGCGGCTGCAGATGGGACACCTGTTTTCCAAAAGCTGCTTTGCTCAACGTGACCCCGCAATCGCATTTCACCTCGACCGAGAGCAGCATTTCGCTACAGAGAACAACAGAAACTCTGGGGTTCACCGGTCGTCGCAGACCAAGGTAATCCAGCACGGGGAAAGACCCAAACGTGACGTTTCAAATAGCTCAGGGGACTCTTCCCAAAAATCTTGAGATCTGGATAAAATTAATGAGTGAGTAGAGATTATTTCAAGTTTGTGGTTAGCGATCAGACTACAATGAAGTCTTCTCAAAGTCTTCTCAAGGCCCTGAGGTCTCCTCAAAACCCTAAGGTCTCCTCAAAGGCCTAAGGTCTCCTCAAAGGCCTAAGATCTCCTTGAGGTCTTCTCGAGGTCTTTTTTCTAGACTTTGAGAAATTTCAAAGAGAAACTTGGACTAAGCAAGCATACGAGAACGTTTGCTCCAAAGACGAGCAGCTTGTGGTCAAGCTGACTTCAGACCTCTGCATCAGGAGCCGCGAGGACTTGGCTGCCAAAACTGTAATTCCACAGTTTTTTTCCTTTCTTGTGCGTGAACGAGCTGCCACAAAAGTTTTTTCATGATGGCAAAGAAGTCCGCGAGGACAAAACAAGACTCTGTAGCTGATGAGGGACTCGGGTACCAAAGCAGCAACCACAGGATAAAGGCTTTCGAGCTCACGGGGTCAGGCAATTTTCTTTTAGAAGGACCATGTTCCCCATGTGAAGTGATTCTGATGAGATATGGAGACTTGGAAAGTCACCTTCATGAGTGTGCTGCGCTGTCCGCAGCGTTCAGGCAGGACATCCTGGGCTAAAAAAAGAGTAACTATGGCAAATTTGTTCTCTGTTGGCTCCAATGCATCAAGATTTGAGGCGATTGAAGGGTTTTAGCGATGCTGAACTCTTCCCTGCACACAAAATCGGGGTGGGGATTTCTCCGGTGTACGTCTCATACACTCAGAAGGGCATTTCCAGATTTTATCATACAAATATTACTAGGAAATAAAACTCCAAAGATTTCCAATGAGGACTGAAATTCAGCTGGAGAAAGACCTCACGTGGACACGGGTCCTCCCAGCAGGGATGGCCGACGAGCTCCGCTTGGGTTTGGAAGAGCTCCCCGACGTGTGAGCAGCATTTGTTGGCGAGGTTGCAAGGCTCTTCCACCAGCGCGGGAACGCAAGGCTGCCCCGTGGCCCCACCGGGAATACGACTTTGGTTGAACCGTAGGAGGTTGGCACTCATAACGTAAGCAGCAGGAAAATACTGCGGAGCTGTGACGAAGGGAGTGGTGGTGGGTCCTACCCCAACCACGTCTGCCTCCAAACGGGCACCGTTCTGCCCTCCCAGTTCCTACCACGCGCTAGGGGCTATCCCTGGCTGACACTAACGACCGGACCCTTCGTTACAGCTTTCAGCAGTGCTAAGGCGAAGTTCACCGACTCGCTGGCAGAACCATCCCTCGGGCAGTTCGGCAGAATTACGAGAGGTTTCTCCAGCGATTGACGGCGAGATTTACCGCTTCGCTGCCAAGGCGGCACCCGGCTGGTTGGCAGCGCCCGGAGCAAACGAGGTTTTTAGCTGTGCTGTCAAATGACATGAGAAACGCAAACCCGGCTGGCTCTCACGGCTGCCGGGATCCTGCTCCTCTGGAAGAAGCGCTGGGACACGAAGGAAACCAAAAGCAACGTGCAACCTCAAAGTCGGATCCCGCGGCTCCCATCGTGCGCGTCGGATTAACGGTGATAACGGACTATTCCACGCACATCGCAGCGATTTCATTCCACCAGCTCCTTCCTCGCCTCTCCCATTCTCCCAGCCCCGAAAAAGAACAACCCGAAGAGAAAAATGAAACAAACGGAAAGAAATCCACCGTCTCCCAGTCCCGCGGCAGTACGAACACCAGTGGCAGAGGCCGCATGTACAGTATTCTAATTTAATAAATAAATAACCTAAACACACTGTCTACTATGTGAGCAAGCCCGGCTCTAACTTAGGAAGCTTGCGCTGTTTCATCCTGTACAGTAGTTGAGAAAAGACTTGGGTTCTTGTTCCTCGCGATTCTCCGGGATACAGCAGCAGGAACTTAATATCTGGGGAAAAGAAGAGAAAAACGAGGTTTCGGTGAGGTGCTGGGGAAGAGACGTGAGGTTCCCCCAACATCAACACGGTGTATTTTGGGAGGGGTAGACACCAAGAAAAGAAATGATTTAGGAAGGGATTCGGTCCTCATCTCCTCCCCCATAAATACCACATTATATTTAGCCGCCTGCCCTCGCTGCTTGACGTTGCCTCTCGCTTTGAGTGTGGGAAGGGGAAAATTCAGCGGCGCCCGACTGATTCGGGGACTGAATCCCACAGGTTTGCGGTAACGCTGGCTCAGAAACCGGGGAGGATGCACTGAAAGTGCAAGAGCAAATGCCTTGAACACCAAAGCCTGGCTCAAACCAGCTGAATTTTTCAGGAAGGCTCTCGTTAGGCTGGGAACTAGAAGAAGAGAATTCATAGTGCAAATGAAGCAACATGTAAGGAGAGAGAGGTGCTTGCGTTAACGAAGCAAGCTGTTTTGCTGCGCGCGGATGAAGTCTAATTGCCTGTTGTATCTGGATAAAGGGGCACCTGGAAATCTCCTCTCACCTCCCGTCCTACGCACCTGCACATCAAAATAGGAACTTTGGAAAACTTGACTCTTTGCCTTTTGTTTCTGGAGGCTTAAATCCCCGCAGGACAGCAAGACGAGGCTGTCCGAGTACATCTCCATCCCACGGTGCACGGGGGATGTTTGAGTTGACGTGGCTCTCCATCGATCCAGGGAATTTGCTGTGACCACCTACATATCCCAACTTCCCTGCGCGTGGGACAAACCACGCTCCCCGCGAGGTTGGGACTACAGCCAGACACCAAAACTGGGCAAAGAACATTGAACCGGGGGGGGGGAAATTCCTCCACGGGAGGGCACGGCCATGTGGCAGCACCATGATAATTTTGCACGTAACAGAGAGCAGGGAAAAAAACCCTCATGATCTGGCAAAACCCACTAAACCCCTAAACTGAAGCGTTTTGGTGCGGCATTGCTCTCGTGTAAGCGCCGAAGACCTGCACGCCGAGAAAATGCCTTTTCCTCCAAGAAAAGGATCGGGGCTTCAACCCCCCCCCAAGGTGATCTGTGTGTGTGCAAAGCCATCTCGTTTTCGTGATTAAAAATGCACTGCAGCGCTGGCTACAAACATAAGCCTGGAAAGGGAGGAGATTCAGGGGCTCATATTAAAAATTATTATTATTTTGGGGGGATCAGCCCAGCCCGCGCTGGGGGAGGAGAGCCACGGAGCCGAGCCCGCCCGAGCAGCCCCTGAGCACCGCTCTGCGCCATCTCATCCTTCGTCAAACTTTAAAAATAAAGCTGTCATCTGAGTTGGCCCGATGGCATCGCTCTGTCATTTGCCACGTCTGGGTGACAGCTGCTGCCAGATACAAAGGGCTCACATCCTGCCAAGCGCTCTGCGTCACAGCTCCAACCGCACTGTCCCTTTCCGGGCCGGACCACTTTCTACGTGGCGATGGGAACTGTCAGAAAGTCCACGGTATCTTCTCAAGGGGACCGGTGGGATTAAACCCCGTCCCCCCTGCCCTCCCCACATGCGTACCCCACACTCGGGGCAGAAGAAAGAGGTTGAGGAGCAGCACCTGTAGTAGTTTGGTTTGAAAGGTCCGTTCTTATTCAGTCCCAGGTATTTTGCTTGTTCATCCGTTAGTTCTGTCAGGTGAGCATCGAACGTTGGGAGGTGAAGGCTTGCCACGTACTCGTCTGAAATGATTTCAAACCTCGTTAGGTAAGGGGAAGGCAACGAGTCCCCTCCCGCTGTGCACCAGGTCCCTTAAGCCCCAGCTGGGAAGGGCATTGCTCCTCACGCCTTTGCTGCTAAATTGCGGGACTAATTTTTTACCCCGAGTGGGGCAAACCAAGGCTCTCATGTATTTTGAGTTGGAGGCAAAAACCTTTCTCTGAAATACCCTTCTAGCAGGACTCCTGGGTCTGCTGCTGCGTTACGCCGTACCCTTGGGCAAGCTTGGACGCTCTGCTGATGCAGGAGCCACTGGACATTTCTGGTAGGTGACACTTAACGCCCAAGCTAGGGACAAGGTGCACCTGGTCTCAAACCCCACAATTAATACACAAAAAAGACCAGTTCTGCGGCAAAAATGTGGTCAGTATAGCTGCATCCTCAGGAGGGGGTTCTGCTGGCAGAGCTGTCGGTCAGGGACGACGTGTCTTCGCAGCCAACGAAGGCAGGTCTGCTGGCAGAAGCCCTACGTGAAAATCTCCTGCATCAGCGCGGATGGACTCCTGCGGTCGGCCAAGTGCGTCAGCCTGTTTTCCCCAGGTGGGATGGGGAAACAACGCGTCCAATTTAGAGAAGAGCCCAGACCCAGTGGGGGGAACTTGCTGGAAGACCCTGAGCTTGGCAGGGAGGCAAACGAGAGAGCCCAGGAGGCTGCGATGCCCTGCCGTCCTCAACCCAACCTAGCAAAACCTCCCATCTGTTCGATCTCAAAACCAAAAAAAGAGAAGGCAACGAGTACGTCTTTACCCATTTTCTTGGGCAGCAAGTACACGTCTTGCTTGTAGCGGCCTTCGGGAGCGTTGTACAGCTCTATCAAAGCCAAAGCCTGGATGGAGAAGACGTTTAGGTAAGTAACTGCTGCCCGCTATGGAGCGAGACGCTGCGTTTGGCTCAGCCCAAACCCGACTTGCCTGCGTGGTGGCAGTGATGGACAAGACGAAGGTGGGGACGGTGGAGCAGCTCAGGTTCAGCAGGCGACCCTGGGAAGCAAAAACTGGTCGTTATCTCAACACGGCCCCAAAACCAGTTTACAACCCTGCAGAAGGTGCAAGGATCACTGGTGAGACGCGTCCCTTCTGGCATGACACAGTATTTATCGCATGCACGCAACAAGATACTGGTGGTTCCTATAACTCCGTAAAACATTTTAGAAGTGAAAAAATCTGATAAAATACCCTGTGGAAAATACCCCGGGATGGGATAAAGAAAAACACAGGAGCTTTTCTGCGTTCCAGTAACTCATCGGCAAAAACAGGGTCACACTCAGCCTTTCAACCAGAAGGACCGTTGAGCTGCTGAGGTCCACGGAGGTGATTTCTGGATGCAATTTGGCTCCACCGCTCATCCAGCCCTTGTTTTCTTCCTCTGCCAGCGGAGAACAGGTTGCAATTCCTGCTCCTTTGCCTGCAACTCACCTCTGCCAGAAGGACTATTCTCTTCCCATCTGGCCAGATGACATGGTCCACCTGGGACCTCACCCTTTCCCAGGTCAGCTCGGGTGTACGCAGGCTTGCCTGAAACACAGCGTTAAAATAGTTAAAGCACTGGCAAAAGATCAGAAAGCAGAAGCTACATAATAGGAAGGAAAAGAGGAAGCAACTCGCTGACATTGTCCTGGGCTTATAGTTTCCTTTGGGTCCGGTCGCAGTCCCAGACCAATGAAGCCTTTATGAATCATCACCTGGAACTATTTTTACGATTATAATACATCAAAGCTCCAGCAATAACTATTGTTCAAGCTCTTCTGGCTGAAGAGGATTCATGGTCACCAACTGTACTCTGTAGGGCTGCAGTCACTTCCGTCCAGCACAGAAAATGCCTTTAAACCCATGGGTTTGGCCGAGCAATTCTCCGCTGACCTTCAGACAAGCCTCTCCTGGTTTTCTACTCATCTCTAAGCACAGACGAGCAGATTTCAGTGCCGAGCAGATTTCAGTGCCGAACAGATTTCAGTGCCGTTCGGTAAAGCGTGGTGGGGTTGAGCGTGCTGTGTTGTGCCAACCTGAACTCTTGGCTGGGTCTAACTGGTATGACAACACAAAAGCAGAGGGACAGGGCTGGAGAGGGCGATTCGCCGACTCTCTAGGGGAAGGAATGAGGCTGGTGGACACCAGACACTACGCTGGAAGCCGGAGCAATTTGTTGGGCTCGCTGGCATCCTTTGGGATCGCAGGAATGACAATGGCATGTCTGCCAGTGTCTGCTGAGACACGGGGAGCGATGGATTATTTTATCTCCTCCCAGGCGCTTGCTCAAGCGGCACCGGTCAGACACGGCTGCCGAAGGGTCCCGAAAGCAACGGCACCCCCCTCGTGCCGTCCCCGCTCCCGACGCACGTCCCTGCGCTCACCACGTCGATCTCGGTGTTGGAGTGCCCCATGTTGCAGACGATGCAGCTGTTCTTCATCCGGTCCAGGTGTTCCCTGGTCACCACGTTCTTGTTGCCTGTCAGACAGCGATATCCAAAATAAATACCCATGGCCACTTTCCCCATCTTTTTGCCCATTCCTTTGGAAAAAGATGGACCCGATGATAGGGTGCACATCCCTGACGATGCATCTTCCTGCCCAGGGACCGCGTACCTGTGCAGGTGATGACGATGTCAACTTGTCTGATGACTTCATTGAGTTTCACGAGCCGGAATCCATCCATGCTAAGAGAAGAGGGGGGGGGGGAAGTAGTCTGAGAAGCAGTAAAAACATACCAAAAATAGGAAAAAACCCTCCATCAATTGATTCTCAGATACTCATTTTAACTTTCTAATGGAAAACAGGAAGGCAGCATGCGAAGGACCGTGTACCCCAAGCCGTTAGGACGGTTTCTGGATTTGGGACTGTCGTGGGGAGAAGGGAAAAGAGATTTTGGGGGTTTCACACTTTTTGTCAAGGCCTCCGCATCTGCAAATCTCCATTTCCAATCGAGACGGCTTTTTTAAAGCTGCTACTCCTGCAAAGTACACCCAGAAGATGCCGATACGCCCTCCTGCTGCAGAATCCTTTCTGATATGGATTTAGAGCATCTTAAAAACAACCCAAATCACCCAAAACCCACAGATGTCTACCATCAACTTTGCAATCCATATTTAAGCACCTACACGATCTTCAGAAGTGCGGAGCACTCAGCAAGCCTTTCCTGACTTCACCGAGCAAGGTGTATTCAGCACATCGGATAACAAGGGCAGGATTTTTTTTTAGGATTTGTTGACAGTCCTCCCGAGAACTTACTCCTGTGACTCTCAAAAGCTGCAAAATCGTAGTTACTATAAAAAAAAGTAATTTTTTTCTGCTGTATGTCCCATTTACTGGTTGGTTTGTGGTTTGGGTTTTTTTTTTCTTTTTTTTTTTTTTTCCCCCCTGCTGCAAAGTCCTTATGAGAGGGGCCGCACGGTGTTGCCTTGTGCAGAGTCAGGGAAGGGGTTGCTGCAAACAACCGAACTCACAATTAAGGATGCGGGTGCTGGATGTGCCACTTGTGAAGGTTGCAAAGCAAACTGAAAATTGAACAGCTCTGCTAATTAAGCAGGACTCATTAGTTTTCTCACCGCAATAGCCCTCTGAAAGCTTGCTGTTAGGAAGGAGCTGTGGGTTTAAGGCTCCGGGTGTTTTTGGGACTGTGCTCTCCCAGTCACGTCCCATCTCACCCCTTGGGATGCAGAAGCAGCATCTCTGCACCAAAACAACCTTCACCTGGAGGAAACGAGGTCGGGTAGAATTGCAACGTGCCCGTGCGAGGGGAGAGCCGTGTGCTTTCAGCCCTGCCTCCGGGTACCGGCGTGAGCGAGCAGAGGTTTGTGAGGGGTGGGTGATCACAGAAACCACGATGTTCCTTGGGGGAGATGTGTGCACAGCACAGTAAAGCCCGAGTTTGCTCGCCAAAGGTCGCAGTTCACTCCCAACATCCTTTCAAGCCATATCATTAAACTATTTGAAGCCGTATCGTTAAACTCTCGGCCAACGCGGTTATAATTATGCGAGCACGTGGGACACAGATAAACTGGGTGATGCTTTAGTGCAGGAACCCTTTCTTGGCTGGAGGAAAGAGCTGTGGGTCCCGCCGAGGGCGCAGAGAAGCCACGAACCCCTCCCCAGCATCCCTCCCGGGAGGGACCACTGCTGGGCAGTCTCTGGTCGTGGTTTTCCTGGGGAAAAAAATTAAAAAAAAAAACCTAAAGAAGAAGCCAGGCTCGATGCGACTGCTTACCAGGCCTGGAGGGCACAGATCGGATCGATCTCTGTCACGTACACTATGGAGCCCATGGCCTTCAAAGCAGCACAGCAGCCCTTTCCAACCTGGGGAGGGAGAAGAGCACAGAGGAAGAGTGAGACGCCGAGCGCTCGGGAGACACCGAGCATCAATACGGCCGTGGGAAACGTACGGGCGATGTGCAACTGCGGGCGTCTCTTCTGCAGCCCCAAGAGCCCTGTGCAACCCTCTTAGCAACTCTGGTTGCATATACTCAATTTTTGGGTGCATGAAATTCCTGGATTTGGAGTAACCTAGGACCTGAGTCAGGCCCGGCTTAGCTAAGAGAGGCACCGAAAAATAGAAAAACGCCCTTGATTCCAGTCCCAGGGAGTTCTTGTTAACCCTAAAACATCCTGGTATCTGCAAAGCACCACGATAACGAGAGATTACGCTTACCTCGGGGAAAGTCTGAGAGTCTCTTGTAACCTTTGCTCTATTTAGGAAGCTTAATGGTTTAATCTCTGAGGGTTAACGAGCTTTAACCTTTACACAGCACAAACAGAGCAGCTCGCCAGGGAATTCAGGGGAATGGTTAAATGACCAAGCTTTCCCAAAAAATGTGATTCCATATGAGAAAATTGTCTAATTTCAGCTCTTGGCAAAAAAAAAAAAAAAAAAAAAAAAATTCCCAGTACAGCACCCACAGCACAGCCCACCAGAACTGGTGTTAACTGGTCCCGACAAGAACTGCGAAGGGTGAATATCTCAGTCTCGCCTCGAGACAGGATTCCTCCGTTTGGGGGTGAAAGCACAGGGGTAAGTCAAGCTTAACTTCTCTTTCTTGACCACGCTTCAGCATGCAACGCTGCGGCTGCACAGTACATCTGCAGAACCCAGCCTCTGAATATTTTAATAGTATATTAAATAGAATATTATACATAGTAGAAATATATATTATATGAACACATTAATATCTGAATATTGACGTACTCAGATATTAAAGATATTCAGAATGCGTAACAGTCATGTATGTTAAGATGCAGGTTTGGTATTTGTTTAATACTAAAGAAATATACTTGAAACAGAGAAAAATCTTCAGTTTTGGGAAACCCGTCAGGTTTGAAGATACCTGCAGATGCAGAGCAACGCCACGAGGACAGAAAAGCCCCGTCGGATAAAGCCATGCAAAGGATGCACGGGTTTTACATGCGGTACCCACGTGTAAAATGTGAACCCCTTACCTCCCCGTAGCCACAAACCACTACTTGCTTTCCTCCAAACATCATGTCTGTTGTCCTTTTCAGGCTAAGGAAAAAGAAAAAAATACAATTAAAGACCAGCAGTAAGATCTATTCCTCTGACGACGCCGTGAAGGACACTGGTCCTTCTCCATTTGTTTGTATCCCGTATCCCTGAGGACACACAGCGATTCTGGGTGCAGAGAGGACCCAAAGGGCACCTAAAAATTGACTTTTTCCTTTGCTGAGGGTGGCTGCTACAAACGCAACAAAGAGGAAGGATTTGGGGTTTGGATCCCTTTTTTGTTGGGTTTTTTTAGTATTATTATTTGTTGGATCCCTTTGGTTTTGGTACTCCAGAAATACTTAAAATCTTTTCCAAAAATATTTTTTCTTAATGTTTTCTTTTTAAAGTCAAAATACCTCTCCCCCCAGAAAAAAAAAACTACAGAAGGAGCAGGGAAGTGGTACTTTCTTGCCAGAATCCCAGTGCTTTCCACAAATAAAGCTCTCCCTTCCACTCGGTTTCCTTCTGATTTCTCCCTAAGAGTGTCCTACATTACAGGCTATTTTTAGCACATGAGTAAATAGGTTAGCAGTGCAGGGAAGGTGAAATTCCCTTACATTTCCGAGAGAATTTAGATAAAAACCACAGCAGATTGCACTGCACCTCTGCTCAGAGTTCCCTTGGCCCAGTTTTAGACACCTGGGCCAGACTTAACTCAAATCCCAACCTACCTCTCCAGGAGGTCCATCATCCATCACAAGTGAAGACGACAAGATAAAGAAGATTTTAAAGATTTTAATGCTTCTTAGCCACTGACAGCATCCACTACACATGGAACATGGAGGTAAAAGTTGTGTCCGGGGACACTCAAAATTTGGGGGCAACTCTGACCCCCACGACAGAGGCTGCCTTGAGTGTCTTGAACTCTGTGACCGCAGAGCAGAGGCATGGCCATAATAAAGAAGGAAGGGCTACTTGATTAGAAGAATTACTTCAGCAAGATGTTTTCATAGAATCACAGGCTGGTTTGGGTTGGAAGGGACCCCACAGCCCATCTAGTCCCAACCCCCTGCCATGGGCAGGGACACCCTCCACCAGCCCAGGTTGCCCAAAGCCCCATCCAACCTGGCCTTGAACACTGCCAGGGAGCCAGGGGCAGCCACAGCTTCTCTGGGCACCCTCTGCCAGGGCCTCAGCACCCTCATTTTTCCCACTGTTGCTTCTAGCAAAGCCCAGTTAGCGACGCATCGCACCTTGGAGTACGCTGCCCCACATCACAGCTTTGCAGATTGTACATATTTTGGAGACCAGCTGATGATTTTGATTGGACAGTTCCAATTTTGATGGGCAGGAAGAGCAAGAAACCGCAGGCTGTTTGCAGTGTCAGGTTCTGTAATAAAACATCTTGGTACGGAAAAGCCAGATACCGTCATTGCTGACTTGACAAGGAGCCCAAAATTTAGTCTTTTAGAACAACATCTAATGGAAATGTGTATTTGGACACACCAGTTTTACAAACATGAGTCTTCTTCACTTCTCCTGGTCAAGATGACCACCACCAGGAAGACCACTTCAAAGCCGAGGTGACAAATGAGGCACCCTACAACATATCCCACAAAGATCTGGGAGAAAGATGTTAGAGCAGAGTCCACCATCAACAGGGAAGATGACGTTGGGTCTCTGAGAACCTCTGGTGCTAGCAGATTGAGGGCAGTGGTAGCGCAGCTGAACACCAACAGCACTGCCAGATGGACTTTGATTAAACAGAAGGAGACATTTCTACGTGGGCAAGGAACCGTGAACTCCAGATCTCAAGACTTCTTTAAACTTTAAGCCATATCAAGTTATCAACATGAAAAAAGTCTTTTCTCTTGAAGCAGGCTGTCTTCTCCATGGAGGGTTCCTCCTCCACACCGCAGCTGCCTGGCACAGAGCAGGCAATCTTTCCTCTGGCATTCATCTCATCAGCATTAACGCCAGTCCAGAAAGTCAAAGTTGTGCTTGCTTGTCTGCTGGGACCACTAGCAGACGCAGTATGTCATAGTCCACCCATCTGAACTGTAAGAAAAAAACTTGTCCTAATCTCACTTGACTGTGACAAAATTTGGTGGTGGGGACATAGGCACCCAATTCCATCAAAATAAAGAGAAAAAAGAGATGGAGAGAGAAAAAAAGTCATTGAGATTTACACCCTCTCTAGATCACAACTTCAAGTATTTTGCACTGCATCTCAAGACCAACAGTCTCAGAAGATACATCATGTTCCCGGTGCCCACGTATCCGTCAGCAACTAATTCCCGTCCGGTCCTAAAAAGTACAGCACCGTCAGGATGCTGCCGAGCTGGTCCCAGTCCCACAGTCTGCCTGCTGGGATTTTTCTGGGGGAAGGAAGCACGGAGTGATGCAAACACTCTTCTGCTTGCCTGTATGGCAGGTGGTTGTAAATCCTGCAGGACCGGGGTGGGGAGAGGTGGATAAAGCATTCATCAGCCCCGTCATTCCCACCTTCTGCACCTATTTATTTATGCTTAGCTCAAGGACAGGGTTTAATCCTCAGACTCAAGTCTACACTTTGGACACGCAACTGTTACGGGATAAACTCTTGGTCTACCACAACCTCTTTGATTTTCTGTCTTTCGGTTTATTGTATATTCACAGAAGAAGATTAAAAAAAAAAAAAGGAAATTAGAAAGGCAAAGAATGTTGTGATGAAGCAGCTGGTTGACTCTAGTGGAGGGTGTCCCTACCCATGGCAGGGGGTTGGAACTGGATGGGCTTTAAGGTCCCTTCCAACCCAAACCGCTCAGTGATTCTATGACTCACACGCACAACAGACACAGATAGGGTTTTTTTTTTTTCCTGATGCCACAGAGGTAAGAGGGATGGGAAAAAGAACTGTAGCCATATATGAGGACTTCGGAAGTCCTCACACAGGAGCACGAGAAGCTGCAGGGCTTGAACACAGCTCCAGTCACGCTCACCGAGAAGGGAAAATGCACGCGAGTCACCTACACACACGGAAGGGGAACACCACCCTGAGAGCACAAAGACTCGGTGAGCTCCCTTGAAGGGCACTGGGAAGTGTCTTTTACATCACTGTGGCTAATAAAATATTTGATGTGTCTTCCAGACATGCTGGGAAAAGATACGCTTCCCACAAAAAGAGGAGCAGAGGCAGAATTTAAGAAGTGATGTGCCCCATTCATACACGTAGCTGGGTTAAAAACATTGAATCCAGACTTCTAGAGGTTCTAACGTCTTTGCTGCAAGACCATTATCCCACAAACACAAAATTCGACGTTTGTTTTCTGGTGTGTATATGTTTGTAGAGCTTTAGGTACAATTGTACAAATAAGTCTTAGGACTTTCTGACCCGTAGCGACATAGCTGCTGCCTCAAAATACCTCGCAGATTCCCATACAAATAGGCTGGACTAGAGGTAATAAAGGCTCTTTGTTCTCCTCCGACACATCAATTGATCTAAAATCATCTAAAGTGGCAGGCAGGACAGAACCATGGACCCAGTTCCCTGTGGGGTCCAACACAACCCGAGCAAGGGACATGGCCCCGTTTGGGTGGCCGTGTACGTACCCGTCCAGGATGGACTCTCTGCAGCAGTACAGGTTGTCAAACTTCTGCTTTGTGACCGAGTCGTTGACATTCATGGCTGGGACGCAGAGCTTCCCCGCTTTGGACAACTGGTACAGCCTGTTACCAATACAGGAAGAAACAGATGATCAATGGAAAAATATTTTCCTATGCTCTACCATTGTGTGCTTTCGAGGTCCTTGTTTCGCTGGAGTGAGCAGTAGACATCTGGAGGGTCAAATAATCTCTTAATAGGAGCTCCTCGTTTCAGGAGGAGAAATAACACTCTTCCTTCCACAGACGTTTGTATCCATTTCCCTCCCCTACTGAAGAGCTACCAAGTTGGCAAGAGGCATTTCATAAAAACGTCAAATAGCAGAGATCAGAAGGTGCTCTAGACTCCATGTGCCTCATAACTTGATATTGCGACCATCCTCTGATGTCCTCAAAAGGACAAAACCCCCAAATCCTGCTTCAGATAATCTGAGAGCTCCTGTAATTCCTCAAGCTCAGTTGAGGAATTACAGTTCAAGACAAATAGAAGTGGCCACAGAAGTGTAACATTCACAGCGACGTGAAGCTGCTGTGATCAAGACCTGCAGCAAAACACCCATTGGAACAGCAGTAGGAGTGTAGTCACCAAGATGTAGTACAAGAAGCAACTGGAATGGGGAAGACATCAACCCAACCTCCTACTTCTGAGAGCAGACTCAACCCCTGGCAGCCGCGAAAACACTAAAAATGAATCTAAACACTACACTTACGAAGAGAATCTGAAAATCATCTCCTTGCTCCAGACCTTGGGAAGGAGAACATGCTCTTGGTCTCTACAGACCACCTCCAGGGTTCTCCTCACTCTCACTTTGTCATCCCCGCAGTCCCCCGGCTGTCCATCCCCTGAAGGTAAGGGGTACACATTCCTCGCACGCATGCATCGATACCACCAACCTCAGAAAACAACCTCGCTCCTGGCCTGAGACCGCAGGGAACAAGTTTTGACACTGCTTTGTCCTTGCACATCTCTTTTGCACAAATGGGGAACGATTTCTGATGCTAAAAATATCATCAGGTCCTTTTCTTGACCTCACTGGCTGCAAACCTGCATCGGTCGCTTCCTTGTTTCAAATTTTTCGTTTCCCTGTTTCGAGAGCTGCCTGCATCTCTGGCCAAACTCTCAGCCAGCTCCAAGAGCTGCAGCCAAGCCTTTCTCCCTGCAAAAATAAAGAAAAAAACAGAGTCTGCTGCTCTTCTCCTCAGTCCCCTATTTTCTGTCACCTGTGATACAATTAACGCCACCGGAAAAGCACCTCTGATACCTCTCCTAACCCTGGGAACCACCTCTCCCATCACAATTCTGCTTCTGCTGCAGACTGGTGGATGTCACTCGGTCATATGGCTGCATCTCTGTGGTTCTTCCTTTCCGGACTCCCACCCCAACTACAGACTCATTTCCTCTTCCCAAATCTCACTTCTTCCCATAGATTTAGTTTAGGACTACGCTTGTGACTTTCTCCAAAGCCCACCCCTTCTTGTGCAACACCCTCGTCCCTTTTTTTCATCTGCAAAACGAGGTGAGATAACCATTGCCCCTATTTCCCAGCCGGAGAAACAAGACCTTGAAACTTTTTCCACCCATTCAATGGTCAGTAGGTGCTTCTACTCCTCGTCTGAAATTCAGGGGAGTAGTTCCAAGTCTATTGCTTGCACTATATGAGAGATTTCAAACAGGTCTTATGGGAAAGCCAAGCCCAGGCTGAAGGAAAACCTCAGATCACGTCTTAGAGGGCTCGACACTGAGCTGAGCCTGTGGCATCTTACAGCTTGGGGATTTTTTGCTACCAGTGCCCTGAGGCAGAAGATGCTTTTGTCCAAAGATCTCCGTGCTCGCAGTCCAGCCTGTCCCATTACCTGTGGACACCCGTCACGCTCTCCTCTACTATCCCCTTGATCTTCTTAAACATGTTGGGATATTTCTTATAAATCCAGTGAGTGAGATCTCCTCCGTCATCCAAGATCTGTAACAAAAATAACCACAAAGTCACCGCTCTGAAGATCCAGTAAGGCCTGCTGACCCCCCCAAAAAAAGGTACAAGGGATAAATCACAGGCTTCAATCATTCCTAATCAAGCCCACGTTTTGGCATCTCAAATACCACATCAGACTCCGCTGGACCGTTCAGCGCAGGAGTGCTGCTTCATCGATCCTGTGCTGGAAAGGCAACGGGTCAGATAAACACGACAGACCTTGACGTTTACAACGAGAGCAGAGGAAACGTGGCAAATTGCTGTGCAAGCTCCTCTCTCCCCATCCCTCAGGAGCACAGATGGAAAAGCCTTTGAACCACAGGCAGCCATTGGCTTTTCTAGTATGACTGCCGATGGAGGAGGGAGGAGGATGGAAAAGGAGGAGGAGGATGGAGGAGGATGGAGGAGGAGGATGGAGAAGGAGGAGGAGGGCGCAGAGCCACTAATGCCAATTACAGCGCAACCGCATCATAAACCAGTGCGTACTAAAAGTACTGAACCTCTTTTAGACAACAACTTGGGAGTCTCCGCCCATTTCATCAGGCTTTGAACCTCAAACTCAGACGTACAAAACGCTCCTTTATCAGGTCACGAGTGTCCCGAGCCACCCATTTCCTCCTCCTGACACATTTCAGGAGAAAGCCAGAGACTTGCTGCTTTAATAAAAACATTCAAGATGAGCAAGTTAAGGTGCCCTTTGAAAAAGTGCCTTGGAAAAAAGGACAGACATGAAAACAATTCAGTCACAGAAATCAAAAAATTGCAGGGAAAAAGAGATGTCTACGAGCTTGTCTTTTCTCTGCTGGCGTTATAATCATCCAGCATGTGGAAACACACCTGGTATCGGCTGCGGACATGAAAGTCCTAACGCTGCTGAAAGTCTAAACGTAGACATCCAGATACGCCTTTGCATGGGTTCAATGTTATTCGGGTATTTTTGTCACGTGCTATAGTGTCACCAGGATAATAAAAAACTTTAAGCCAAGGCTTAATTTTTACCTCTGTAAGTACGGAACCTCTGATAATTACAGAAAATCTCACTGCCAGTGATAGCCCGTGGAGTTTATTAAGAGACTCGTTGTTTGTGCCCTACACACCTTCCTTGTAATGAACGTGGTCCCAATCCCAACCACTTTGGGTCATCCCCAAAGCACCTCAACATACGGCCAAACCCAAGGAGGGTGCTGAGCTCTGAACACCTCAGAGAGGGACCCACCGGGGTACCATAAAGAGGTGTCTGGGAAAGGAGAAAAGATAGAAGAAAAGAAAAAACCCAAACACGTGCAAAGTCCTCCTGCCACCCAGGTGGCCTCAGGCGGCCCAAGCAAGGTGGGAAGTGTGACAACCCCCATGAGACTCAGTCTCAAGAAAAAGCAGATTTCACCGAGTGGCAGGCGAAGCGCCAAGGAACCCGTATTATTATTATTATTGTTGTTGTTATTATTATTATTATTGTTATTATTATTATCATCATTCTCCTCCTCTTTGCATGTTCCCTACACCAACGTGAAAGACTTCTGACTGAATCATCCTCATCTTCCTCTTCGCATGTTCTCTATCATCATCATCATCATCATCTTTGCATATTCCCTACACCAACATCAAAGACTTCTGACTGCATCATCATCATCGTCGTCACCACCATCACCCTCTTTGCATGTTCCCTACACCAACGTTCAAGACTTCTGACCGTCAAGCCAACCCTTATTAACCTACTGCTGTGGCGTGCAGGTGTCCTACAACGCAAACGTCAAACCTGGGCAGAAGCATCTCCGCTCGTTGGCTGGTGGTGGAGCCCGGCCAGGACACTCTGCCGCACGCATCTGCAGATCTCCCTCCAGCAGCTGCAGCCACCCAGAAAAACCATAAAACTCCCACCATGCTCCTGCGACAGAAACCCCACTGCGGGTGCAAAGACGACGTTCCTGAGCTTCGCTGCACGGGGCCACCGCTCTGACATCCGTGGGCAAAGAGCTGCTTGGAAATGCTACGTGCCGTCACAACCTTTTTCCCTCTAAATTGCAGGATTTTCCACCGAAGATGAATGCTGTAGGTAGCAGCTGCTCCTCCACGCACGTCCGGAAAGCACGTGGTGTCCCGCCAGACCAGAGCACGCGTCTTCCACGCAGACCCGACTCTTGAGTCCCCAGGGAACCCCCAGATCCAACGTCCCGTTCGCAGGGAAGCGGAGGCAGGTAGGGGTTAAGCGGGCTGAGGGGCTCTCCTGGGCCAGCCGAGGTAGGAATTCAGCAGCCTGGCTCCCAGGACGTCTTCATTTCATTAATCCCCATTTAATAGGGCACTTAATCCTCTTTCTAAGAGAGAATTCTGGG
Organism: Balearica regulorum gibbericeps; assembly: GCF_011004875.1. Taxonomy (NCBI): domain Eukaryota; kingdom Metazoa; phylum Chordata; class Aves; order Gruiformes; family Gruidae; genus Balearica; species Balearica regulorum. The sequence goes on along the minus strand of NC_046184.1, from coordinate 1,446,563 downwards.
GGTTGGCAGTTTCCTCTTTCCTAGGAGGGTAGGAGATGAAAAAAACCCCACCCAACAGATCAATGGAGGAACTGGTTTTTGATGGAAGGTCACCTTCACGTACCAGCCCCAACCAACCAGCGGCAAAGCCCATGGTATGTGCCCCGTATTCCTGCAGTTTTTCTCAGCTTTACACAAGTTATCTGCCTTCATTCGAATTCTTCCAAGGCAGATTTTTTTTTTTTCTTTTTTCTCCTGGGGGAAAAAGTCTTTATTTGACATGCAAATAATTTTTTTTTGTACAGAAAATCAGCTGTTATGGATGTGAGACTTGCTCAGCCTCTCGGCGCTGCTGCCTGCACGATGTGCAAACCAACGCTCCCGGCTGCGGTTCATCAACCTCCCCCTTGATTTTGGCACCTTCATCTCGGAGCAGAGCATGCTGGTGTGGTCGCACCTGTAAAAAACGTCTTCCCATCAGCCTGTGCCTGCAGGGACATTCCTCTCTTTGGAGATGGGACCATCCTCAGACCCAAGCACCGGGAGATATCTAGTCCTGCTCCTCCTCCGCAGTACTTACCCTGATTTTTTATGATTTTTGACTGATTTGGTGTATCCATATCCCCTGGGTAGGTGTTTCTCTCTCAGTGCTTTTCTCTCCAAGCAACCAATTTCACATTGCTGTCTGCACAGAAGGGCTGTGACTTCTCACTCCCTCGGTCCTCCCATTTCACATTTTCTCCAGCAGAAAATCTCTGGCTCTTCCATGAAAGAAACTGGAGTCTCAAGGTGCCATTTTACAACCTCTTTAAACCCATCTAAGACCCCGCTGCCTCCAAATGTCTCGCCCTGTTCCCCTTCCAACCCTGTTGGGGCAACAGCCGATACGGTGGGGTTGATCTCGCCGAGAACAAGCCGATTACCGTCAGCTAGGATCAGCTCAGCAACATGGCTGAAAATAATTCACTGCAGAACATGACTGGTGAAACACAAGGAGATGGCAGGGAGGGATGGTCGGGGGCGGCATCGAAATTCCCCAGCGGCAGCGTGGACCTAGATCACTTTACGCTGCAAAGGAAACCAAACCCTCAGCTCTGCAGATTTGGTATTTTTCAGAAAAAACCCTCTGAGCCATTGCTGTCCAGCCAGAGCACTCCTCTAAAGGTCTGCTATTCCCACCAGAAAACCCAATGTGTCTTTTTTTTGGAGACTCTAAGTATTCGTGGCTAACTCTTCCCATGGACTAGTGCCACACGGAAGCCCAAACATTGAATATTCAGATTTTTGGACTGTAAGACATCCGTATTTATTTGCATGGGACTTGCAAAGTCAGTTCCATCATGCCTTGCAGTGCCTACCTGGACACAGGACCGGTGGGGGCCAGTGAAGCAACGCTAAACACGATTCCTGGGGTGTATTTCGAGCCGTGAGATGAAGTCAGCGTGGCTAACAGCCAGCTGCTGAACCACTTCCACTCATTTTGCTTTCTCTTAAGTAGAAATAGAGATTGTACTTCTCTTTATTGAGCTTAAAGACGTAGAAGCCTGGAAATGGAGATGCATTTGCATGCTACTTTCACCTCGGATCAACAAGTTGGGTACTTATGCTCTGAATTACTCCACACTTTATAAGAGTCCAAATTGATTATTTCGTGCTGGACAGAGATAGGTGTGTTACGAAATCACTTTTCACAGAGAATTTCCCATCTGATCACACGTCTAGCGCTGCACAGAACCTCTTCAAAGCACTGTACGGCCACTAATAACCATCAACGAGGCTGAAAGGTATCATCGGTATTTTGTTGATGGGAAGAGAAGACAAGAAAAGTGACAATTCTTCCCTGTGAGGGTGCTGAGGCCCTGGCAGAGGTTGCCCAGAGAAGCTGTGGCTGCCCCTGGCTCCCTGGCAGTGTTCAAGGCCAGGTTGGATGGGGCTTTGGGCAACCTGGGCTAGTGGAGGGTGTCCCTGCCCATGGCAGGGGTGGCACTGGATGGGCTGGGAGGTCCCTTCCAACCCAAACCAGTCTGGGGTTCTATGAAAACAATTTAGATTTAGGTTTTAGATTTAGAATCCCAGTCTGGGATTCTATGAAAAGAAGTTCAATCTGGGTTTATACAAAGGTCACGGGCTGCCAGGAGCAGCAGCTCAGGCTCAGTCCTACAACCTGAGGATGTATCTCCTTGCTTCGGGATATCGGGGGAAATTCTCAGTCTCAACAGGAGAGAAAAAATATGATGTATGCTCTAAAAATTTGCCGTCAGCACAGGGAGCAGCGTAGGTCCATCTCGCTTCAACCTTGGGACTGGACGGACCGGGGAAGCAAATTTCACTTTGCTTCTTTGGCCAAGTTTGCCAGCTTCTCTCTTCTGAATTAATCCCATGAAGAGGATCCTTCCCACACCTGTTCTTTGTTCAGCGCCCAGCATCCTATTTCTTGTCTCTAAAAACGTGGACCTGCAAAATCGGGCACGCTAATCTTTGGGAACTGCATTTGGTGGTCCCCAGCAATTATTGCCGTGCTCCAGAAGCAGGTCTGAAAACACACTGATGGATAGAGACACGTCGCAGAATCAAGGGGTCTGAAGAGATCCTGGGAAAGCATAATACGCATATTCTGGTACGTTGACTTCTTCAATTACTGGTATTTTCGATGGGAAATTAGTCCTCAAAAAGAAGAAGAAATCCCCTATCGTGTCTAGACTCAGACTCGTAGCTTGGGGGTGGATTTTTTGACATTCACGATTCTTTTTAAGGGTGACAGCAAGGAATTGAGCAGGTGCAGACTGGAAGGGACAAAAAACCCACCTCAAACAAGCTGATATTGGCAAACAAACAAAGCGGATACACGCCTACCTTCCACCTTTGATTATTTTTTGTCTAATTTAGATCATAAGCTCCAGGGCTCAAAACCTGTCGGGAAGCATGATGAAAACAGCACATTTGACAGCTGTAAATTATTCCGCTCACCTAGTTCAGGGTTCTCTGTTTTCCCTTGAAACAAGGACAGAATAAACCAGCAAAATATGGATTTGGGCTACCTGAGGTTTTGTGTTTGTACAGTAAGGACATCCCCTAAAATCTACTTTTTGTTCTAAAACAGAAGCCTTGCCTAGACAAGAAAAATCCCATCACCCAAAGCTGTGAATTTAATCAAATATGGTAAAAATGAATGCAAGCCCTTTTCAGAACATACCGATTTTGAGTCATTTTTTACTGGCTAGATTAAATAAGTTTGGTTTAAACTGTAGCAAGCTACTCCGGAAGCAAACGAAGCACCCTATAAAGTTTGTACTAACACAGTCGTACTTATTTAGAAAATACTTAAACAAAACTTTGCTTAGCAGGCACAACCTACATCCGTGGATAGCCGCGCAGAAGTCAGTCAACCCACCTTTTCCCCGACCTCACACCTGAGAGAGCGAGGTAAGTTAACTTCCCTCATTGCGCTGCTAATTGTAAAGCACTTTGAAGGTAAAAGGGCTGTGTTCACACCAAGCCTTAACTGCTAAGTTAGGTCTAAATTCAGGAGGAAAGCGCAGACCAGCACTAAACCCTCTTCCTTCTTTCTAGATGGGAGCTACCCATGCTTCAACACGCGCCGAGCATTTTACAGTCGGCCCCATCTCACCATGTTGGGCTGCCATCCTTCGACGTTGACGCAGCGATCGATGCACCACCAGAAGTCGTCTTCGGATTCTCCCTTCCAGGCGAAGACGGGGAACCCTGGCACAGAGAGGGAGACGGGTGCTAACACAGCCTTAGCAAATCCCTTGGGGATCGGCTCTCCCTACGTCCACGCGTGATGAACCGGGCTCCCGACACCACTGCGGTCTTGCTTGCAGTCTGATTTTTCAACATCTACCTTCTAGAAGAAGCTTCAGAGATATACATTGAAGACACACACTGAAGGCAGCAGACAGGACTCAGCTTTAGCCTTCCTAATTTCTTCCTCTCCCCCAAGAAAAACCTCCAGCCACCACACAGGAGGGCAACGCGCTCTCAACGATAACATTTATTTGCAAAATCAAGCATTTGCTGCAAGTTAGACGTCCCACCTTCCTGTTAGGCTCGTTAGCCATAAATTTACTTGAATGTATTGTGACTCATGAGCAATTATTATTCTGCTTCGGTGAGCAAGAACAGGTAACGGGCAAGTCAGTTGGGTCTGGCTTCTCCTGGGTCTCCCAGTTCTCCCAGGTAAAACAGGATTTAAATTAATGCATCTCCCAGTTCTCTCTCTCACACCTCTTAGCCAAAGTTACAACTCCAATTTACAGAACTCAAATTAAATTTAAGTTAGTTTCTTTTTGCAAAATAACTTTCAGGCTCCCACAGCCCTGATGGCTAATAATGTGCATCACCGTCATTTGTCCTTTCACACTCAAGAGAAAAATCATTCTAAGATTTTCACACCATTGGAAGAGATTGATCTTGTGCTGTTTACCTCCTATCAATTTATTCTAAATTGAAGAGCATGAAGGAAAAAAAACTATTAAGACATGGTAAATGAGTTAAACATGACAGCACAGTAAGAAATCTTTTTAAAACCAGAAAGAACAAAGAGGGTGAAGTTTCCTACCGCTCTCGGCGAGGGCAGCAGCCACTTCATTAAGAGTAGAGTAGATGTTGCACGCAGCCCATCGGCACTGCGCGCCCAATGCGCCAAGAGTCTCCATTAGGACCTGGATTTAAAAAAAAAAATCAGAAAGAGCAACGCAAAGAGCAATATACAACGCAAAGAGCAATATACAACGCAAAGAGCAATATACACCTGGGGGTTTATTTGCTATTTATGAGAAAGCTTCTGAGGTATCTGAAGTTGGTTTTAAGCAGCATTAGGGTCGTTGGGGAGCTGCACAGAAAACAATTTTGCAATTACTGGGGTTTTTTTACAATTTAAAATGGAGAAGTAAATGAGAACTTCAAAGTATATTCTATATACAGCATATATATATGGGGGGGGGGTGGGTGTATATAAATATATATAGATGCAGATTTCACTCAGCAAAGTCCCAAATCTAGTCAGGAGAAAGCACTCCTGTCCCATGTTTGGAGGAGAAATCACAGCTCTTGAACTGCGGAACTGCACTGATCCCTGAGCACCACGTCTTCCTGCTTACACCACGCAGATAATTCGATTTCCTTAGTTATCGCTACTCAAGCAATGCCCTCTAGATCCATGCATCACATCACCTTGAAGCACAGGTTCTGTTTATCTAGAAATGTTCACAAAATCGACCATTCTTGGTGTAAGGCGCTGGACTCGGAGACTGTATCTCTGTATTAACTGCTCGGGGTCTGTTTTAGAGGTTAAGCGGTGGAAAATCCCTGTCTAGAGTTTATCGACGGGGTCTTACAGCTGTCTGCGCCGTAATGTGTGTGCAGCCCACGATCTTGGCCCCGGCCAGCGGCTTCTCTCCCTGAGCTCTCTTCCTCAAAGCCATCAGCGCAGGCATTTCTGAAAGGCAAAATAAAAAAGAAGTCCGTTGATGTGATGGGAAGAGGGATGAGCACGTAAGGAACAGCCAGCATCGCTTCTTGCCCTGCTAGCTGGTACTCCTATGACTTTGTACAGCTGTGGCACCTTCAAAAAAAGCAAAAACCTTGAGAGCAGGAGGTCCCAAAAGTCATGGCAGAGCTGAAAAGAACCCAATAACCCTCTGAAGTTTTTTTTTCCCTACTATTTAGGATGTAGCATCATCACATTTTCAAATTTCTGTGAATGCCCAGGTGAGGCTGGAGGAAAATCTGCTTCAGGCTGAGGAGGACTTGGGACTCGCTGCTCTGCTCAGCCTCTCCAACATCCCTCCATCTACCTAAACACCACATTGCCTTCGCTATGGATTTTTGGAGATGATCATGCTAAACCAAAATTGTCTAATTTATTTGATAGATTTCAATCTTTTCTACTGATTTTAACAAAAGCATTCGACTACAGAGTAGTCCTTCAGTAGTTGGTTGGTTGGAGCTACACAGCATAACCCTGTAACTCTTCTCCATCCCACAAAACCCCGTAAAAGTTTTCCCGTCTCTAACAGGAACGGCGTCAAGAAATCACCAATATAATGAACCTCGCGAGAAGAGGATTTGGGGTGGGGGGAGGAAGAACCCCACAAGACAGCCTAGGACAACGTGGAGCTTGAGGAACCTGCCCCATTTACCTTGTTCAGCAATTTCAATCTCTCGACGCCCAAATTCTGCCTGCTTTATGTTTTTCACACAGAAATCGCTGCTGCCTTTGGAATTCTTCTGCTGCTTGTCTCGGGGGGAGGTCTCATCGTCAGAGCTGTCTGTGTAGGAGGCAGCTGGAGGAAGAAAAGGAGGTCAGAGACAGCACAAAATATTCCCTAAAGCCAAACCACCTGCAGCGGAAGGGCGCAGATGATCTGCTGAACGTGCCCACGGATGTGCTTCTCCATGTGCACGTGCCAACTCCCGCTGTCCTCAGCTGGCATCTCCTCTTCTCCTTACAACGAACATTTCCCCACAGTCAGCTTTTACCTGCGGCGACCTCCTCACTCTCATCTACCTCCACAGCAACACCGCACCGGAGCTAATTAGCTCCAGCACTGCCCGTGTCCCCCATGGGCTCATCTCCTCACGCCTTGCAGCTCCTCTGTGGCCTTCTCCCATCTCTCTTCCCAAATGTGAAGCCTTTACAGCTCTCAGATAGCCAACAAAAATGCCTATTAATGTTTTGCGCACTTCCAAAACATTAAGAGTTGTAATTTAAGACAGGATAGATACAAGACCCTATTTCATTTTAAACAACGGCATGGCAGAGGCCGCAAGTTGTCATTATTCAGCTGTGGTGGTATTCCCAGTCCTTGGATTTGCTCGACTTCAACGCTCTTCAGCAAGGGCAATGGCCACAAGTTGCTGCTTCGGAGCCTCACGTGGGATGGTAGAAAGAAACTTCTTCATCAGGAGGATAACGCAACATTGGCACAGGCTGCCCGGAGAGGTGGTGGCTCTCCATCCTTGAAGGACTTCAGGAACTGGTTAGAGAGAGCCATGGCTAACCCGACTGTGCTGGCAACGTCCTTCTCTGAGTGGGCAGGGGGACAAGGTGACCTCGGTGGCTCCTTCCAACCAACGTATCTGTACATCTACAGACAGCTCAATCCAGCCCTTGGATTTTTTTCCTTCTTTTGTATTATAAATAACAAACACTTGGAGATGTATTTAATATTTTGCCTGTCTGGATCTTCTTTAACCCCTCTTCCCTCTTGCTCTTTTAGTAAGAGAAGAGGAAGAAAGATGGCATCACTTCTCCCGCTGGTAAGGAGCCTACAGGGGATAACGAACACACGGTCTCACAGAATCAGATCATGCTTCTTGTTTAAGATGGTATACGGACACCGGGCGGGGAGGTGCATGTGAACACAGAATTAATTACAGTTGCTGCCAATAACTGTCTTCCTTTCCTATCAATGTCCTCCAAATTTTTGATTAGGCAACTAGTCTATGGCAGACACACGGAGATTTACTGAACAGCCCTTCATGGAGTTAGAAATCCCCCTCCCCACTTATTTTGATTACTAAAATCACACGTAGAGTTCATTTTCGATTTGAGCCGCGATGAATTAGCCGCCACTTCTGCTTCCACCTTATCAGGATCAGCTGAAGAGACTGTTTGTGCCACCTTTGGCCCCACGAGACCTCTTTCCTTTCATCTTCTAGCAAAGGCCATGAGGGAGACCAGACCTCTTTCATCTTTTCAGCAAAGCAACACGTAAGGCTTGGAGATGAATGAGAAAGCATCACTCCTCTTGCCTTTCCAGAGACAAAGCACCTGGAGCACAGGCCTCTTGGTCCAGCTGAGCTCCTTGCCACCACCATCACCACTACCACCACATCCTTCTCTCCCTCCTCTCTGGCAGGAGCCACACCTTGGGACCAAACTCAAGAGCCTCATCCACATGGTCATCCCCCGTTCCTCATGAAATCGCCCTGAAGTTTTACCCCAAGTCTTTACTCTCCAGTTCATGTGGTACTTCTAAAATGAACGAGAGACCTGGCATCAAATTATTTGTTACAGCAGAAGAGGACCACCTTTGCAGAACAGCACTATCCATGACAGCCTCAGCGGAGTTGGCCAATATTAAGCACTACTAGCAAATGATGTGCATGTGTGAAGGCATCACAGACGATGACGAGCTCTCCTTCTTTCACGACACCAGAAAAGAATTGGTTAAATCTTTACCTAGGAAATGTTGTGTAGTCAAACTCAGCAGCTACTGGCTTTGGGTGATGTGTTGCTACGCACGTGAGCGAGCTTTTCTCCCAGGCACAGTCTCCGAAAGGGAATGATCTACACCAAACACCCGAGGGAGCTGTTGTACCCAACAGTCAGGACAGGTTCCCAACCTTGTACCCCAGTTCTGTGCCAAAGGAATTCGGTAGCACGAAGGGCGAGCGCTTCTTACGCAGTGTCACAGGAAGAACGGCGTGGCTGAACCCATGGTCTAATCACCACCCACTAGTGCTCCCACAGAGCTGCAGCTTTCCAGAGGCATCCAGACCTCAAGTGAAGATTGATACCGAGAGCCCCTTCGGAGCACTTGGAGTAAAGACAAACCACCCCTCCGCCCAGCATTTCAATAGCTCTGTTAACATTTTCACCAGAAAACCCAAATCCAGGGGTTAAACCCTTCCGCCCCAGCACGGCCATGGGTTTGTCTTTCCTGCAGCACGCAGCAAGCTGATTACTTTCTCTTCTGGCTCGCGTGAAGCGCTTGAATGATCCCAAGGAAAAAAAGCTTAGCGCTGCCGCTGTCGGCGTGCCAGGCTCCCCGAGACCCGCTCGGATCTTAATCGGCTTACGGAGGAGAATTATGCATTGCTGAAATTTCTCTGCGAAGGTTCCATCCTCCGCGGGGTGCGAAAGGCAAGTCCGACCCTGCAAACAACACGCTGATGGCAATATATTTCTGAATTTGTGCGCACGATCCCACAGCGGCTGCTGAAGGACCGGGAGCCTGGCTTAATAACAAAAGAGCGCCTTGTATAATACCAAGCTCTTGTATATCAAGGACTCCAGAAGGATTAATTAGTTCGAGGAGGATTATTTCCTTGAAGACAGCTAATCTGTGCAGAGGTTTCCTTAAAACCATAGATCTTGGTTCTGGGGGCTGAAAAGTAATTTTTTTTTAAAAACAAAAAACCCCACCTAGATGGTAGCCGGTTTTTCATGTGCAGATGGTTCTTTACTGTTGCATACATATAACATATAGCAGGGCATATGGTATGATGGTAATTAAACTGATATTGTTAGTGTAGGAAAATAGCGTACTGATATGTAATAGTAAATTTTGCCCTTGCTTTCCTGTAAAATGAAAAACAAGTACAGAAAGGAAAGGATTCCTAGCACCTGTAATCTAGAAATAGCCAATTAACTGATGGGATAGATAGTCTCCTAAACATCATCTCAAGACATCCAGAAGGTGATTAATGAAAGCTTCATTACGGGGCTTGGCATTCCATAGAGCCACATACTATTTTAATATAAATGGCCTTATTTCAAGGAGAACGACATGAAAACCGCATCAGATCTCGGGCATTGTTATCCGGTGGAAAAATGCTGGGGGGAAAGGAGACACCTCCAGCTCGTATCCTAACCCAGCAAAATCCAGGTCAGAGCCTAACCTAGCAAAGACCAGGTCAGAGCCTAAATCCAGCAAAGTTTAGCTTTGCTAATATTTCAGATGAAGATCCACTCGCATCTGCAGTATTGGCATTGGTACGGGCAAAAAAAAGGGCAACCTGCTCCGTTTCTTTTCTGTACAACCTTTCGAAAGTTATGAAACAGCATGAGGATGAAGTCAATCGCCTTTAATTAAAGATATTACTGTTCTAATCTCGTTTCAGCGCCCACATAACGTGTGTGCGGTGCGTAATACACAATGCTGAGCGCTTTACTATTCAAAGCGCTGGGTTGATATAAACCCCAAAATCTTTGTTCGAGCAGATAACAATTATCCGAGTTTTGCAGAAAGGGAAAGAACAGTTACCAAAATTTAAGCGATTTGCCCAGTGCCAACGCCAAAACATCCCCTCAACTCCAAAGCCGAGCTGTCAGGTCGGTGCCTTTCCCTGGTTTGCAACAGCAGATGCTGTTAAACGCCACGGCGCATCCTTGGGCGCGTAAACCACTCCCAAACGGCGTAGAAAACAATTAATTTCCCCGGTGAGAAAAATTACTCGTTTTAAATTAAACAGAACAATTACAGAAAATTGGTGGCTTATGGCAAATTATGACTTTTACTTCTAATTTGAAAAGTCAGGCACAGATTGTTAAGTATTTTCATTCTTAGTACTTTACAGTAACCTAGCGATAAAGTTTTCATGTTCAACAACGTCTGCTGGTTTTTCACAGAATCCCAGACTGGTTTGGGTTGGAAGGGACCTTAAAGTCCATCTAGTCCCAACCCCCTGCCATGGGCAGGGACACCCTCCACTAGCCCAGGTTGCCCAAAGCCCCATCCAACCTGGCCTTGAACACTGCCAGGGAGCCAGGGGCAGCCACAGCTTCTCTGGGCATCCTGTGCCAGGGCCTCAGCACCTTCATTTTTCCCACTGTTGCTTCTAGCAAAGGCCAGTTAGCGACGCATCGCACCTTGGAGTATGCTGCTCCACATCACAACTTCACAGACTATACATATTTTGGAGACCAGCTGATGATTTTGATGGAACTTTTCCAGTTTTGATGGGCAGGAAGATCAAGAAACCACAGGCTGTTTGCAGAGATGCTGTTTCCACACCCAGGCTTCTCTTGCGTCACTAAAAGGGCACCAGGACCTCCCCATCATTTTGGGCAGAGATGCTGGGACGACCGCCTTCCCACCAAGCACATCTCAGGGAAGAGTTGCTTGAGTTTTGCTCACTTCTTCACTCGTGCCCACCACCTCCAAACCTTGGGACTTCCACGCACCTCTTGCGTGTCCAAAGAAGAGCAACGAAGCTGGTGCAGGGTCTGGAGCACAAGTCTGATGGGAGCAGCTGAGGGAACTGGGGGTGTTTAGCCTGGAGAAGAGGAGGCTGAGGGGAGACCTGATCGCTCCCTACAACTACCTGGAAGGAGGTTGTAGCCAGGTGGGGGTCGGTCTCTTCTCCCAAGTAACAAGTGATAGGACGAGAGGAAATGGCCTCAAGTTGTGCCAGGGGAGATTTAGATTGGATAGTAGGAAAAATTTCTTCACCAAAAGGGTTGTCAAGCACTGGGACAGGCTGCCCAGGGCAGTGGTGGAGTCACCATCCCTGGAGGGATTTAAAAGCCGTGTAGATGTGGTGTTTGGGGACATGGGTTAGTGGTGGGCTGGGCAGTGCTGGGTTAATGGTTGAGCTGGATGATCTTAAAGGTCTTTTCCAATCTAAATGATTCTATGATTCTTCCCCTCCATTATCATCTCTCTGCTCCTCACGCTTCTTCTTTTCCAGCCTTTCCCATCCCAGGAGGCCTTACTGGGTTGTTTAGACTGTGCTACTGCTCAGCCCTAAAAGGAGAATGACAAAGATCCACGTCGAGAGGTATTAATGGGATTTATCCACCCATCCCGCAACCATCCTGGGAACAGAAGTCTTCCATCTTGACTGTCAGCCTAGCAGCTTTCATTAGGAGGGAAATATAATACTTTCACAAGCTAATTAATTGTGAGTGCTGATGCTTTAGCAGGAGATGCTAAGTGCAAGGGGTGGAGGAGAGTTCCCCAAAGCTGGTCCAAGTTCTTTCAGCTGTGAGTGGGGAGCAAACATGACATTAGCCAGGCTAATCAGCCTATTAGTCTTTAAAAATGACAGTCATAAAATATATCTTGCTGATTAGATATCGGATGGAGTTGTAAAACCTGTACAAATGTTATATTAATCACAGACCTGTATTAGAGAAGTCTAATCATTAATGTCAGTTTAAAACATGCTACCCAAGATGATAACGTTACTAACGTAATCCAGGTGGCTTACAAAGTGCAAATGAAGCCCGGGCTGATGTCTCTCTGGAGAGGACACGGCGTGCACTGTTCCTCGATTTCTCCTAAAAGCCCTTTGCATGGGAACGCAGTCACTGTAGGGCTGATGGGTCACCCAGGTTGTCCCCAACCTTGGGGGGCTCCTCCAAGCTTCTGGAGGTTCCTCCAAGAATGCAAGGCAGCATGAAAGAAGAAGCAACTCAAGAGCCAGGAAAGGAGGCAAAGATCAGTCTGGAGGTTCCTCCAAGCATGCAAGGCAGCATGAAAGAAGAAGCAACTCACGAGCCAGGAACGGAGACAAAGATCAGTCACTTGTTCCATAGGAACCAGGGTGAAGCCATCAGACTGTGCACGGCTTTTGGTGTTCGTGTGCCCAGGATCAGATCACAACCTCCAGCAGTCGCATCTTCTGGAGAAGAGCACCTGCCTCTGCCAGGAGCAGAGGAGACGGGATACCCAAGCCTTGTCCACCAGTTACCTTGGCTCTCCTAAGCCTGGGTTGCTGAAAAATATGAAAAGCTTGCAGGTCCTCATCGTGTTTTTCACGTAGCACACAGGCAAGGATCTGTTATGGGCAACACACTACTGCCACAAAGCCACTTCGTATAGATCTGCTCAGTCATCCGCTCCGACTGTGGTCCTGAGATATGCTGCGCCCAGAAGGAACGGGAGATGGGCAGGACCAGTAACACTCCCTCAACCTACTGGGTTGTCACAGTGTGGTCCTGTCCCAGCTATTTCCAAAATCCTGCGAATCAGGGGAATGAGTAGAGAATCACAAAGCAGGCTTTCCATCCCTACGTCAGGAAGACTTCTGGCCCACGACCTAGGCTCAGGTACAAGTTCTGTGCACAACGTCTCTTTGCAGCAGTCAGCCAGGAGCCGGATCCCATGTTTGTAGATGCTTTCCACACTTAACAGAGCTAAAATGTCTCTGTTTAAACCTCTCGAGCTTCTGCTGGTTCCTCAACCTTCCACTACGGCTGCTGTCTCCCTTTAGTGAGGGCATCTAGCTCACCTCTTGTGCTGGCAGAGAAGATCGCTCCATGCCTTGCTGCTCGCTCACGTAGTGCTCTGCACGCCTTCTCCAGACAACTCGAGAGAAAAACACGAACCCACATCCATCATACTTGGGAGGTTTTATCCTGTTTGCTCCCAACAGATTATGGCACGAACGATGACAGGATGGACACAAGAACAAGGACGTTCTCTAAAGTTTCAACAGTCAAGACCTACTAGGACTTCAGACGGGCACTGGTTTCAGCTGTAGGTGTCAGCTACGTCCACCCTGGGAAATAAAACAGGCGAAGGACTGGTCCCCAGCACTGGGGCTGGCCGGCGTGGCAGAGCTCAGCTCACATCCATCCATGCACACAACTGGACGGCCCTGTGTGAGCCCATGGGCTTTGTCCTGCTTCCTTCAACAGCAGCCACGCAGCCGGAAGGTGGGATATGATGAAAAACACTTTCATACAAGCAGATGTGAGTGGACTACGTTCAGATTTGATTTTCGGCCACAGGCATTCAGTGTGCAGAATGGGACTTGTCCATGGCCAGCAAACTCTGCAACCAAAACCCAACTGTAGCTCATAGCATGTCATCCACCCCAAAGCAGAATTATTTCTTCATTATATGCAAGGTATCTAGCTGAGAGAGTCAGAGAGGATGCACCCTTGAGCTCTCACAGTCTCTGATGCTCCAAACTACCAGATATCTACCCAGATTCTCCTCAAATACACTGTGATCTGCCAAGTATCCAAAAAACCCATCCATGTCGTGGACAGGGACTGAATGAAGGACTGTGGTGGAGCCTCAGCGTGAATGCTCCTTATTCCCCATGGCTCTGGCATAAAGCCAGACCTTGGCCACCAACCTGAACACCCGTCTGAGAGGTCTTGATGGTACTTCACCATGAGTTTTGGTACATGTCACCAGAAAGGCCTGATTATTTGTCTTCACAGTCACGAGGAACAGAGGAACAATACCTCCTCCAGTTTCAAGTTGCTTACATCTCCATTCTTTGTAGCCTTGCGTTGGAAGCTGGTTTCTTCTGTGTCATCTTCAAGAGGCCAGGACCAGGAAGGGATCAGATACATTAAGACTCCTTGAGGGATGGGGAATTGGATTCAAATTCCTTTCTGGGACGGTCTCAGCTAGGACAAGAGCTGTAACATTTCAGGTAGCAAGCAGTATCCGCTCAAAGTGCCAAGGAACCCAGATGGACCTATCCTGAACAATTTGAGACCATCCCTGATGACCTCTCCCTATTCCTGGCAAGACACCATCCTCCTAACCAACTCCTGAAGGGACATAAGGTCTCCAGCACAGTAAAGGTACTTAATGACGTATTCAGACACAAAGAGGACACTGGAAGGTGAGGTATGATACTGGTCCCACTGGGTGTTACTGGACTAGGGTAAATTTAGCTAAAGGTGCCACTTGGGGGAATAACGTTTTACTGAACAGGCCGGTGATGTTCCTACGTGCTGGGAAGCGCGGTGGCACCGAACTTCCTCAGTACTCTGTGGCCACAGTGATTTATTTGCTGAATAACTCTAGAGACTGTTTGCGAAGTGCCGGGCAGCTTCGCCTCCTTCACTCAAAGTCAAGGTAAGTTCTAGCAGCCGTTCTCTCCAGGCTGCACTCTTTCCTGTAAGGAAAAAAATACCAATTTCCACCAGGACACTTGTTTCCAGGAGTTTCTTGTGCTGCCTTTTTTATGCATCATAAATCATTTTGGTTGGAAAAGACCTTTAAAACCAGCTCGAAAGCAACCCAAGCAACAAGTGATCGGACAAGAGGAAACGACCTCAAATTGCTCCAGGGGAGGTTCAGGTTGGATATTAGGAAAAATTTCTTCACTGAAAGGGTGGTCAGACATTGGACAGGCTCCCCAGAGAGGTGGTGGAGTCCCCATCCCTGGAGGTGTTCAAAAAGCATGTAGACGTGGCACTTCGGGACACAGTCTAGTAGACACAGTGGTGTTGGGTTGACGGTTGGACTTGATGATCCTAGAGGTTTTTTCCAACCTTAAAGATTCTATGGTTCTATGAAATGTTAAAAGTTTGATTTCTAAATATTGAATGTTTGACGAACAGGGCACTCAGTGAAATTAGTCTGTCTTTCACGAGGATCTACCTTTGAGTGGGTTTTAAGAAACCTTCATTGGCTGCTCCAAAAATTAAGTTTCAGTTGTCTACATCGAAAACGATGCATGCTCAAAGAAAACAAAAACAACTCAAGCAGCTACACAGGACAAAACAAAACTTTGCTGTGCCATGTTCTCAAAGGAATGAGCCTGCTGCCAGGGCCGGGCAGAGCCTGAAATTTTCTGGATAGTGCTGCACAACCACCAAATATTAGTCCAGATAAATCAAGTTTCCAGAACCAATCTTTGTAAATACACCTGGGACTTCAGAAGAGCCCCGAAATTTAAAACAAAACAAAAAACCCCCTCAATAAACCCAACTTCCCTCCCCAGTGAGTTCCTCTAAGTGCAGCTAGCAAGACCAAACAGCAAGTCCACTGCTAAAAGTTTCATTTCACAGATTCCAGCAGGAAAACCACAGAAGACACATGCATGGCCTTCACAGGTCACCATTGCTCTTCCAAAAACTCCCATTTCACGTGCAACGGGAGAGACCTAACCTACAGTGGGATCCGCATGGATTTATTCAAGAACGGGAAGGGAAGATGACGTACAAGCACGAACATGATGGAAACGCTGTTTTGCTGAGCCTGGGAGGAAAAGGGGAAGAGATTAGGACAGCCTTCAGCAACTGCACACGTGGGTTATAAGGAGAGATCTGAAGTGTTAAGAGCATCAGAATAACTTGATTTTTCTATCCAACTATACATGAAGATGAGAAAAGAAGCAACAACCCTCTTTCCACGCCTTCCCTCCGACACTACCGACTACACAGCAGACCTAAGGAGATCCTCGGGCACAAGGCAGGAGAAACCCTGGGGTCCGCAGAGATGCCGTGACTGCGGCTGACGGCACGCACCTGAGCTGTAGCTATCTGTCGAGGACTGCGAGATGGAGCGGGAAAGCGAACGGCGGCCGATCTTCGTCGGGCGTTTGTTGAATTCTTGCTTTTGGTCAGCAAACTGGATCTGTTAAAAGAAATTAATAGTTAAGTCAGATGTAAACACCCAACAGTCTGATACAGAAGATTGATGCCAAGAACCCAAAGCCTTGAGCTACGCAGACACCATCTCAGTTACGGGCTGAATCGCAATTTCTGTTATTTAGTTGGGGACATTGGGTATGCTAAATCGCCTACTTCGTTTCATTTCAGAGCCTCCACCAGACACAGCATCGACACACTTGTCTTTCAAACACCTTGAAGCTCCCATCTTAACCATACGAATTAGAAAGTTTCTGTCCCCACAACACACAAAGTTTTTTTTCCAAAATGCCAACATAAGGGTTATTTGTCACAAGAGAAGCCCCATTAGGGCCACCCAACATTTGCAGAACTGATGCGGACGCCGACCTATCTCACAAAGTTTATCATGGTGACCAGTAGGAGATGCTTCCTATTTGCTGTACGAAATACAAAAGGCAAAAATAAAAATACTACAAGTAAGGAATACTGCTTCCAGCCGCACTCTATATTAAGAAGCTTTTGAGATTAGATGCATCGCTCAAGGCTGTTGTAACTGTTGGGAGCATGGACACCTGGAGAACACAAGTATTTAAGAGTATTGTATCTAAGAGTATACAACTTTATATGACAAATCAAGAAATGAAGGCTAAGGCGTGTAAATGAAGCGATGTGCAGACTGGCAAAATGGAATTATCCAAGTTGGACAGAAGGAACCAACTATCTATTTACCGGCAACGCCTACAATAAAACCACGCCAATGGATGTAACCCCAATATTTCGTGGCATTTTGCATCTACCCTCTTTTTTAACGGAGCTCATCTCATTGCAAGCAATTGTTGTGGATGACAAATAGCAACCTGCTCAACCCGAGATGAAGAATCAAACTCGTTTCCGTTTCAGTCATCACCAAGGAATGAAGATTTCAGACATGTGCGAAGCCCCAAGACCAGCAGCGGGTTTAACAGCAGCCCAGCACGACCAGGCTCAGCCCTGCCCGTGTTACGGCTGCGATAACTGCCAAGCCATTTATTTTAAGACAGCAAAGCTGATCTGCTCCAAAGCGTGCAGAGGACGGGAGGGATAAGTAAAGAAGTGTCACTTTTATCTAGGCACTTTTAAGGGAAAAATGACTTTTAACATTGGTATTTATAGAAGAACCTCTTTCTCCAGGCTTCATTTTACTCCTGCCTTTGGCTGAAAAGAACAGCAAGGCGGCCAAATAATCAGTAATTAGTAATAGTCATAATTCCTTATTATAAACTCCCCAAATCCAGGTTTTCACATAAACCAAACATCTGCTCTTACAGATGATTATTAGTGATTTCAAAGCAGAAACTCAACCCTTCCCTGCCCTGTTGACATGTACCTCGGGTTGAACTTGACTTAAAGCTTCTCTGCTCACATCAGCACCCCCAAAGGGCTTCACGAGCATCAGACGCGTTTCAGCAGGCACTAAAACTGCTCGGAGCCCACCTGCCTTGCCCAAGGGACACGGTACATCTCAAAACCACACCAGCACCTCAACATCCTTCTTAATTCTCTCTAGATGTGGCTGCTGGGCCATATTTAAGCATTCGGGAGAAAAGACTTTAAGTTTTAGGTAAGATTTTTAACTCCCAGCGCTCATCCCTTTGCAAGTCAACCACCAACACTCCCAATACGTTCACGGTTTGTGCTAAATCTCTTGGAACACGACTTCCAATTGCAAATTTCCCTGGACTTTGCCATGGGCATAAACTGACTCAATCTGGTACAATGGGGTTAAATATTTACATCTCCAAAATACTAAAAGCCATTAATAGAGTCTATTAACTAACCCCTTGGGGTGTTTTGAGAACTTAGTTTTGTTTAAAGAAGTCACCTAACCAGAATGAATTTGATCCCGTTCCGGGAACTCAAATTCAAGTGGTTTAAGCAGCAGCACTTGACGCTGCACATGAGATGGGCTGGTGATGCTACAGAGCTGGTACCCAGCTTTTTTGGGCCAGTAAGTGAAAGAAAAAGGTGTTGGGGCTCTCAGGTGGCTAATTCAGAGTCCCCAAGTCTGAGCTGGCCTGGGGATGACCAGCCCAAGCTGCTGGGGAGCGGGGAAAGGACCTGGGAGAGGATTTGCAGCAGCACCTGGAAGCTCTTTTTATTTTCTACTAATCTTAAACCAAACAACAGAACGACACCAGATCAGGCAACACACAGGGGAGGGGAGAAAAAGCACATCAAACTCATATTACAGTCAAGAGTTGCGTTGTGGATTAACACCTCTGATCCCGGCGGGACAGGGTTTTTGCACAGACAAACCAGTTTTTGTATTCCTTTTCTAAGAAGCCTTTGGCCCAAAATAACTTTTTTTTTTTTTAATTTTTATTTTTAAAAAAACCCTCGACAGCTGAGCAGCTTCATCAAAGCATCAGGTTATTCGTGCGAAATGATGCTCTCAGCAAAGTGAGATACATTGGAAGTCTAACAAAGGGTGAATAATTAGTATTATAATTAACATTTTCCTTTCCTACATCATCTCTTCAAGGACATTCCACGCAACTATTTCAAGCGACACGGTAATACTGATAATTGCATTCAGAGCTCTTGAAGTACTTCCACATGCAACGTTGATAGACAAGAACATGCCGAAAAGTAAAATAAGTCATGAACCAAATTAGGCAGAACTAGAACTAGACTTTATAACACACCCTGTCCTAAACCCCCTTGAGGGTTTAAACCCTTTAAATGCTGCCACAAGCTGGGGTTAGCTTTAGCTGAGCAAGGCACTGGCTGCCAAGAGGTGGAAGGAGGCACCATAAGAGGAGAACGTAGGGCGTCTTCTAGGTCAAGGCTGCTTTTAGCTAGCGATGACCCTTCACCAACGTCTTTTGACTTTATCCTTTGAACAACAGAGAGAGCGTGCAAGAAAGGATGTTGGAATTTGATTTATGAAAGACATCTATTGTATCCACCTTATTCAGTGCTAGATTTTGTATCGCGTGGACACGGGAAGGGTACAAAGTGCCGGCAGGAGTACACCCTTAAGCCAGTTTCATAGAATCCCAGACTGGTTTGGTTGGAAGGGACCTTTGAAGATCATCTAGTCCAACCCCCCTGCCATGGGCAGGGACACCCTCCACTAGCCCAGGTTGCCCAAAGCCCCATCCAGCCTGGCCTTGAACACTGCCAGGGAGCCAGGGGCAGCCACAGCTTCTCTGGGCAACCTCTGCCAGGGCCTCAGCACCCTCACAGGGAAGAAGTTCTTCATAACATCTCATCTCAATCTCCCCTCTTTTAGTTTAAACCCGTTACCCCTTGTCCTGTCGCTAACTGCCCCTGTGAACAGTCCCTCTTCCCCCTGTTTCCATAACACATCTTCATTTCAGAGATTTCAGCAACGCACTCGATCCAGCCAGAAGGAGAAAACCCAACCTTGCTTGACCAGACCAAAACTCCGGTTTTAACCCCTACCGAAGGCAACCGATGGCACAACACGCCGCGTTCGGGGGCATTCGAGACTGGGACAAGAACAGTGATTTGGTTCCAGGTTGAACTCGTCCAGCTCAAACCGAGACGTCTGTGAAGGTAACAGCCACCTTCGCACAGGTGAAAGCTCAAAGGAGAAACTGCGCAGCCTTTGAGAGCCACAGCGGCTTGGATTTAGAAGTCCAACCTGCTCTGCAGCAACACGAATCCCGCTGCTTTCAACCTCCAGCAGGAAAAAAACCCCCACAATTCAAGCTGAAAAACCTCACCTCCGCACGTACAAGGGGTTAATGACTTCTAAATGCAGGTGCGTGCTCGTTACATTTCAAATGAGCTACGTCTCCCCTTGACCTGGGGTTTCCACCACGAAGAGCCACTCTACGCTACTACACCGAGCAAAAAAAGTCTTGCCATCCCAGGTTTTCCAGGGCAATCTCCCTGCTCGCGAACCCATCGTCTCCTCCATCACAGTGCTCCGAAGAACAACCCCAGAGCAACGTGTTCGGCTCAACGCTTCATCATTTCAAACCTCCTGATCCCCAAAGAAAATAAAGTCCTCCGGAGATCGGGATTTCCTCTAGGCGGTGAAGGGATGCAGTCAGCTCCAGAAATAAGTGTTGGGGGGGGGGGGGGGAAAACAGCAAGGAAAGGGGGGGGGAAAAAAACAAACGGGGGGTAGAGAGAAACAAATGTACTTTTAAATAGAAAAATGGTATTAGGGTACTAAAGGCTGCCCTCACCTGGGCTTTAATCCCCGAATCTCCGTTCACGTTGTATTTCTTCTTGTTCGGCATGACGGCATCACCGACAGCCCCTCCGCACCGTCTCCCGCCGGGGCAGGGGCTGCCCCCCCATTTATACCTCCCGGCCCTGCCGATCCCGATCCTGCCCGCTCTGGTTTCAGCCGCGGGGTGGAGGGAGAGGGAGGGAGAGAGGGAGGGAAAGGGAACCGCTCGGATTTTCAGACTCCCTTTTTTTTTTTTTTTTGGCAGGAAAGGACCCCAAGACTTAATGAGGCGTCCCGCCAAACAAGCCCTACTTCTGTTTTGTGTTGAATTACAGCGTTTGCCTGACCTCTAGACAGTTAGCGGCAGTTTTTAATGTGGCCTGGCTTGTGTGTGCATAACAATGGCTTATTTATATAACCAGAACATTTCCCTGCTCGCTATAATTAACTTGCTAATTAGACTCTTTTTAACTTGGGTTCTCCCCCCCACTTTCTTTTTCCCCCGATGTCAGATGATTACATTAACAGAGCCTCATTAGAAGAAAATTAACTAATGAGCAACTAAAACAACGAAGGCATTTGTTAGATGGCAAAGTGGTTTTTAATTATGCCGGTCCCCACTCCGTCCCCCACGGCAGCAAGTGCAGAGAGTCCGTCCTTGGAAGGGTCCAGACTCCGACGTCCATCCCGCTATTCCCGTGTTGGACCATTCCTCTTAGAACCACAGAATGGTTTGGGTGGGCAGGGACCTCCCAGCCCATCCAGTGCCACCCCTGCCATGGGCAGGGACACCCTCCACTAGCCCAGGTTGCCCAAAGCCCCATCCAACCTGGCCTTGAACACTGCCAGGGAGCCAGGGGCAGCCACAGCTTCTCTGGGCAACCTCTGCCAGGGCCTCAGCACCCTCACAGGGAAGAAGTTCTGCCTTTTCTCTAGTCTCTTCCCACCTTACAAGAACCGACTGCAGGAAGAGGGCTGTGGATAACCCCAGGGAGATGCTGGTGCAGCAACAGAGTGCGATGCTTTGCTACCAGCGACGGCGTAGAGCCAATGCACATTATTTTTTTATTATTATTCAGTGGTTGGAGCTGTTATCCAAAGAGTTTCATCCCTGACAACGTACCCATGACAATTCCTGTAGAGAACCTCAACATTTTCTCCCGAAGAAGAGGGCGTTGGGAAGCGATGGGGCATCACCGATTGACCTCAACACCAATTCTAACTAAACATGAAAAAAAAAAAAGCTCCCCCACCTCCGTCTATTATTACATACACGTGCTTTAGAAATAATTTACCACTGATCTGATATAATATTGCGCTGATTTGATGTAATATTGCTCCTCAATAGCTGCCACCGTTGCCCAGTGGATGGTACAGCACGATGAGGAAAACACTGTCGGGGAAGCATTGCTCGCGAGCGCTCCTCCAAAGCGTTTCTGCGGACAAGCATGAGCCATGACGGCATTTTACATCTCCATGGCGGATTTCAAGGAATCCACTAAAAGAGCAAAAATTCCTGGGCTACACAAAAGCAATGCCTGCTTTGCGAAGGCAAGGGGGGGCGCGGAAAAGATAAATTCCCAACTTTAATCAATCTGTAGAGTCATTGGGAAATGGAAATATGGATTATTTCCAATATGGAAATATGAGACTGGGATCAGCATCATTCCACCTCAACTGATACTAAAGCCAAAGTTGTGTTTTCAAGGTAAGTTTTTAATTTTTAACATGACCAATCATCCTTTTCATGCAAAATCCTAAGGGAGATGCTACTTTAGCTCAGTGGAAGCTAAGAAAAGCCTGGAAGCTTGCACCACCGAAACACAAACTACTTCTTCCAGTAGGTTATCACATGAAAATACTTCAATCAAATAGTTTTTCCTGGAGAGAAAGGAGAAAAAAAAAAATAAGTCTCTTTTTCCCAGTGAAGAATGGGTCTAAGACACTAAAATTAAGAACCTCTATTCTATAAAAATAATAAAAATAAAGTTCTTTCCTGCCCCTCTTCTGCAAGTCGTATGTCTGTTATACTCTGGCTCAATCTTCCGATAAAAACAGGGAGAACTATGTTCAATCTCAGTAAAATCCGAGTTATCACTATAATTTAATAAACCATGCATGCTTAACATCTGCTTTTTCATCAGGGCTGGAGACCAACGTCACCGCGACCTCCCTCTGCGTTAGCCAGGCTGAGTGCTTGTAACTTTTTCTACTCTTCTTTAAAATTGCTAAATGAAACCTTAAAATATTGTAAGAGCTATAAAATCACGGCGCCCTTGTGCAATGTGCAAGAGGAACCGTCCCTGTAAATTCTCTGAACTTTTAAATTTTGCGAGCGCAGCGTTTTTGTAGTGCTAGCGTCTTAAATTTATTCTGAGCCGTGGGTATTTATTTTTGTTGAAGGAACAAAGGGAGAAAACAACAGTTTTCTGTGCGATTAAGTCGCACCAGCTCTCCGGCATTGCTAACAGCTTGCAAATCCACCTGCAACAAACTTGGGAAACAAAAAGCAAGTTCGGAGGTAATTAAAATACATCTATTCGCGTATGAAACAGCAGGTCGGGTTTGTGGTCTTCAAGAGCTGCCACAACTTGGTTATTCGTGGTGACAAACTGCCCGGAAAGTCTTTTCCCAGTGGAAAAACTTCTTATCCATCTATGATGCCAGGTGAGAAAATGAATTTACTTTTTTTTTTTTTTTTAAATAAAGAAGGGAAATAATTTTGCAGCTGCGACTAGAACGGAGGGGACCGACATGACTACTCGGATGTTCCACCAGAGCCCAGGGCTTGCAGCTCCCAGACCAACCCTCCTCCTCCTGCCCTCTCATCCCTATTCATGAAGGAAAAGCCGGTTTCCTCCGGCACTCGTCCTGCCAAGCCCGACACTTCATCTCCAGCTCCGCTTTCCCCCGTGAAACCGGAGCTGCGTCCGCAGACGCCAGGTGTTGGCATCTGAAAGGCACCTGAGAAAAGACCTGCTCCCCTTCCGCGATACCAGTGATGCCTTCCCCTCTCCGCGCTTGAGATGATCTGCAACCCTCAGCTTCAACGTTTCAGGTGGCTTCTGTTCTCCTAAACCACCTCCTGAGCCCGGATCGTATCGCTTCAAGAAAGGGACTGTCCAAACCTGTTTACTCCACCATTTCGCCGGCCTTAAATTAATATGTAATCCTGACGAGGCTGCTCACCGAGCCAAAACTTTAAGTGGAGCTCAAAGTGTTTAAGATTCCAGTTCTCCAGCCAAAAGGTCACACGGAGACCGACGCCGGGATTAACGCACACGTTTAACCCTTTGGCGTCTTCCTTCCGAAAAAAACCAAACCAGCTTGAGAACGTGTAGGTTGAGGCTGATTTTACCTGCAGGATTTGGGACAGAAAGGATGGGAATGAAGAGTCACCCACCTGGGCCAGGGCGGTTTCCAAGAGCATTAGAAATTCCAGCCCTTGACTCTTGAAGAGCACCCACCCGTGGTGGATCCATCCTGCCCAGCAAACTCTCAGCCCAGGGCATTTCTAACTCATGTTCAGCACTGGGCTGAGGTTCTGCACGGCCTCAAACATCTCAATTTATCATATTTTACTAGGACTGAGACCGATTTTGATCCTCAGACCTCCAAGGCGATTGCTAATGAGGACCGAATCGCCGTCTAAACCCATCACTCTCATTCTAATGGCTGAGATTCACTCTTAATTTACTTCTTTTTTAAAAAATAATCCTCTTTTTAAAAAAAATAATCCTCTTTTTTAAAAAAATAATCCTCTTTTTAAAAAAAGAATCCTCTATGCCCCACAGCAGTAAAGCTGCAGGTGGAAAACCTGCTGTACATAAAATTAAGAGAGGCTCTTCCAACACCTTAGCGCTTATTGACATAGAGCACGCTTCCACGGTAGCAAAGAGCAGCACCCACGTCCGATGCACGCCAAGAACGTAACTGGCCGGAACAGGAAGGAGAAATCTTTAAAAAAAAAAAAAAGAAAATTACAAACATCTAAAGCAGGCAGCTCCAGTGGGGACAACGGGAAGGAGAAGGAAGAGAGAAACGTTCTCCCTCAGCTGTAAAACAGATCCCTCGGTCCACCCCGGCTCTGGTGGTCACAGTCGCACGACAAGGCGTTTTATAATTTAAAAAAAAAAAAAAAAAAAAAAAAGTAGGATTTGAGAAGCCAGAGATGGAAAACACCTACTGAGCCGTCAGGAGAAAGTGCATTTGTCCCCGGCCAGCATCCCAGGCGGTCTCACAGCTCCTCCATACGCGCGACGCTATGACACGACCCAAGAACAAGCTTTCCCCAGAAACACTGCTGACCGTTACAGCCAAAGGCTCTGCCGGTAATTCTCGACAGATTATTATTAAATTTATAATTTAAAAATTATTATAAAATTATTTAATATTTAAATTATTCCCTACCGAATATTATAATAAAAATTATATGCGATTAGAGATTATCCGAACCATCACCCAGTTATACAACCTGAAATCGCTGAAACTTTCACAAATAAGACACCAGGTCAAAACAGCGTTTCTGCCTCGTGCTCACTGGCTGCAGAATTTCAGAAACCTCAGAAATTTCAGAAAAATCAGGATTTCTCTTTCTTTTGATCCCATCCGCATCGGGATGAGAAATTCACACCCCGCAACTGCACACACAAGTTTTTCCCTGACTGCTGTGGGTACAAAGGTGTTCGGTGTCCGTATTAAATCCAAATTGTAGATTATTTGAAAAAATTGAGGGGTTTTTACCCGATTAGGGAAATACTGTGATCTCTCAGATTAAATGACTTTAGTTTGTCGCTCACATCTGCAAAACCAAAATCGACCTGCTGCAGATCTCCTCCCAACCATCGGAGTCACAAAATACGGGAGAACTTGTATTTTAACCTGATTTTCTGCAAAACAATGCAGAAAGGATTATTATTATTCTTCACTAATTATACATTTTTTCAATATTTGGTTATTTGGTTAATAATAAGAGGTGTACCATAGGAAATGTAGGACCTCGGTAAAAACGTCAAGACATTAATAGACTGTTTGAAATAACGACCGTAAAGATAATGAGCATTTTAAAGCTCAGGCTAATTATTACTTGAAATGTGGTTGTCCCGAGAAACCACATAAAATGCAAATCAGTCGAGTTAAAATCCTGATTAAAAACATTGCTGGAGGACATAACCCTAAGCCCTTTGTAGACGGAGTCTGCTGCCACAGCAGCTTTAAACCATCTATAAAATCATACGTCCGCACTGCAAAAGGAAATTGCTACGGCCCTAAGACAAAAAGAAAGAAAGAAAAACAAAAAAGTCGATTTAAATAAATTTTCTGTCACCTGGTCCTGATCCCAGCGGCACTGAATTCATAAAGGAGAAAATAACAGAGGTTCGTTGCTTGTTTTTAAGCAGAGCTCCACGCTTTTACAATTCGTACCAAAAAAAAAAAAATCCACATTTGAAACAATGAACAAAGTTGCGTATTACGCAGAGTTTATCCCTGCCAACCCTTAAACGCAAAATTAATTTCCTCGCTGTCGACATAAATACGCCATAAGTCGGCTGAAAGCTGCAAGAATTGGAGTCTATAAAAAATGGGTGAAACGCAGAAGGATCGACTGTAATAAAATAAAGTCCATAAAGTTTAAGAAAGCGATAGATGGGCTACATAAACTTGGGTGATAAGGGGAATAATGAAGCCTGACTCAAACCACCACGCACGGACGATACGGGTACGAGAAGACCAACTTTTTATTATAGCGATCCAAGTATTTTTAGAAGAACTACCAAGAGGGACGACTTCCAAAATAGAAACGAGCAGAAACCCAGGGTGATATAATAAATATCGATACAGAATTTCAGCGCTTCTGGAGGATCGGGAAGATTTTTGGACCACAGACCCTCGGGGACCACGTGAAGCCAAGCTCCGGACACGCAACCTTCTGTCTTGCACGCGCTGCCTGCTTTTTGGAGCGACGTCATTATATTTTCGGCTGCTTTGGGAATTCTTTCCACCAGAGAAGCAAAGCCAGAGAAAAGCGTGTTTTAATATTTGCTGGTATCTATTCGAACGTCTTTAACCACCAAAACGAAGCCGAGCAGCACACGATGCCCTGAAGGGTGTCTGAAGTTTTAGAGGTTTTTATTCCAACAACTGAATCTAAATTGGTGATAAAAATTGAAGGAGCCGAAAAGGCAGTATCCGCTGCGCTGATCCTGACGAAATCCAAACTCTCCTGGAACGCTCCGCAGTTTCTCCCAGTCCTGGTCCCAAATTGCTATAAAAATTAGTTCTTAATATAAGACATCTGCAAGCTGGGGTGGCCCACGGGGACCGTTCCCTCCGTCGCTTGACCATTTCCAATTAGGCAGCTCACGCCGCGCTGGCAGGGGAGGACGTCTAACCGTCCTCGTTAATATCCGACTTTAACGACCCTCGTTCCGGCTAAACGTCATCGTATCCCGATGCGGAGCAGCGAGGTCTGAAGCTCCCTCCAGAAACGAAGCGGCAATCAGCCAGCTAGGTGCTGGTGAAAATAAGAAGCTAATTAACTCACCAGCCACCCGGGCACGTGGAAAGCAGAGGCGCCGGCGTTGCTGTCCCACTTCTCCATGGGTGAAACTCGCCTCGCTCACATTGGTTTGGCAGCGGGACGCAAAGGGACGCAGCGGGACGCAGCAGGGTGCAGAGAGGTGCAGAGAGGTGCAGCGGGACAGAGCAGGATGCAGAGGGATGCAGAGGGACAGAGCAGGATGCAGAGGGACGCAGCAGGACGCAGCGGGACGCAGCGGGACGCAGAGGGAGGACACAGAGGGACACAGCGGGATGCAGAGGGACGCAGCAGGACGCAGAGGGATGCAGCAGGATGCAGAAGGACACAGAGGGAGGACACAGAGGGACACAGAGGGATGCAGAGGGACACAGAGGGATGCAGAGGGACACAGAAGGACGCAGAAGGACACAGAGGGAGGACACAGAGGGAGGACACAGAGGGATGCAGAGGGACACAGCAGGACGCAGAGGGATGCAGCGGGATGCACCAGCCCAGCAGCCAAGCCCCCCCACGCTTGAGCTGCTCGCCGAGGGCTTCAGTGGACAGACCTTCTCCCAGCTGAGGTCTTCGTTATGAGCCAGCCTCGTTAGCCAAGCGTTCGGGGGTGAGACGGGCAGCTCGGTTCCTTATTTCTGTTCAAAATCCTGCTCAGATCCAGCCCATTTTTGCAGGCGTGATTTCACGCCGACCCCGGCTCTGCTCGACGTTTGAGCCGAGAGCAAACGAGAGCAAGCTCGCCGTGGCGTGGAGGAGACGTCCGTCCGTCCATCCATCCATCGCCTGTGCCCCCAGCCCTGCGGCACTGAAACGCCGATACCCCGATGGATACGACAGCAAGGTCAGAGAGGCACAGCTACATTTAGAGCTATCGGTCTTCTGCAACGAGGACTATACCTGACACCATCGAAAGTTCACGCAACTTTAAACAAAACAGCACACGGACACCTCTCAGCGTTGAATGGCTTTCGGCTTCGGACTCAAGATAGTTAGAAATTAACTTCCTAATCCCGCAGCCAGAAGCAGGTAAATATTTTGAAATGATTTGCGTTTAGCCCAATCTCAGGGAAAAGCGGGGATGGAGCAGGCTGGCGGGGCTGCAGCTCCCTCTGCTGAGCACGCACAGCCCTCGCTCTGCAGAAGGGGAACAGGACAGAAATGAAGATTTTGTAGACAGAGCGATTGCAAAGGGATCTCCTGCTCCTCCAAAGGCACGTTTCCACGGCCGGCGGCTTCACAACGGCCCGGCCCGGGATACAAACACAATTTTGCCACTTTGCTGAAGACTTGAGTTGAGGTCCCAACTTAACTGAAACCTCTCTGGTTCGCTCAAAATAACGAAGGGTTCCACCCTCAGGAATTAATGAGCCACCTGTGACCGCTTTCCGAGCCCAGCGTGGTATTTTATCAGTACATTTCCACCCGCAACGCGAACAGGGCGAAGCGAAGGTGGGGCTGGGAGCATCTCGCTGGAGATGCTCATGGAAATCCTCCTTCTCTGCCGGGAAGGTCTGGCAGCTCATCAGCCCACACAAACGTTTTCCTTGGTTTACTTTCCTCCACACAAAGCATTTTATTTGGGGCAAGAGTTGACACAAACCTCCCTTCACCGACTTCCTCCTATTTTGGAAGCCGGGCAAGGAAGTTGGCTTGTGAGCCACCAGCTTGTGAGCCACCGGTAGACACGTCCCGTTGGGCTGCCAGCACAGAAGTTCCCAGGTTCTCTTCCTTGCTCTCTTCCCTCATCAGGTGAACAATTTAAATGCCAGAAATTTTGGAGTTTGCTGTTTCTGGCTAAGACAGGAGGCTACAGGTGAAAACAAGTCAAAGAGGTAACTCAAATCTTCTGGGCAAAGAACACACACAGCCCAAGCCGAGTAGATAGATTTTGTCTGCATCACCACTCAAGTTGATTAGCAGAAACCGGGAAAAGTTCGTTATTTTTTTGGGTGATATTTTCACACCGTTGGCAAGCTCGCCCTTCCAGATTGAAAGAAGCTTCTGTTCCGTGCTGCCTTCGAGCCATTCTATTCCCATCTCCAAGCAACACGAAGCCTAACTCGAGCCAGAAAACACCTCTGTATCCAGGCGCTCCCCGGAGCGGCGATTCAACCAGCCGCAGAGGCCGGTAACGTCCCCTCCTGCCGCAGGACGGACAGCAGAGCACAGCGGTCCCTGGTCAGGCAGACATCTCAGGAGTTCCCACCGGACCCAACGCAATGCCATTTTCCTGAATATGCTAGATGAGCGGCTTAATCATCAGAAAAACACGATCCGTCACCGCCTCAGTGTTTCCCAGTCCTTCACCACCAACAAACCATCAACCTTCCCAGTCTGGAGCCCAGGACACAAACTTACGGCTCAGCCCCTCGGGGAAAACGCCGGCAGGAACGCTCTGCTGCCACGATCGCTTCTCGCAACATCCCAACCACAACACCTCTGGCACCACCTTCCATTTTAAAGGGCTTTTTAGGCTTTCTCTCCATTTGCATCAGCCCCGACACCATTTCAAGGCAGGTGAGAAAAGCGCTACGCAGCGCTCATCCCGTTCTTAAAGGGGCTGATGAGGAAGACGGGGACGGACTTTTTAGCAGGGCCTGTAGTGACAGGACGAGGGTAATGGCTTTGGACTAAAAGAGGGAGGATTCAGACTAGATCTGAGGCAGAACTTCTTCCCTGTGAGGGTGCTGAGGCCCTGGCACAGGGTGCCCAGAGAAGCTGTGGCTGCCCCTGGCTCCCTGGCAGTGTTCAAGGCCAGGTTGGATGGGGCTTTGGGCAACCTGGGCTAGTGGAGGGTGTCCCTGCCCATGGTTGGACTAGATGACTGGTTTGGGTTTGTGTGGCGAGATTTGGGCAGCAGGGGGAGGCTACAGGGGTGGCTTCTGCGAGAAGTCACTAGAAGCTTCCCCCATGTCCAACAGAGCCAATGCCAGCCGGCTCCAAGACGGACCCACTGCTGGCCAAGGCCAAGCCCATCAGCGATGGTGGTAGTGCCTCTGGGATAACAGAGTTAAGAAGGAAAAAAAAAAACCAGGAGCAATTACAGCCAGAGAGAGGAGTGAGAAGATGTAAGAAACTCTGCAGACACCAAGGTCAGTGCAGAAGGAAGGGCAGGAGGTGCTCCAGGCGCCGGAGCAGAGATCCCCCTGCAGCCCGTGGTGAAGACCATGGTGAAGCAGGCTGTCCCCCTGCAGCCCATGGAGGGAGGATGAGGGGGTGTAGAGATTCCACCTGCAGCCCGTGGAGGACCCCACGCCGGAGCAGGTGGAGGCACCTGAAGGAGGTTGTGGCCCCGTGGGAAGCCCACGCTGGAGCAAGCTCCTGGCAGGACCTGTGGCCCCGTGGAGAGAGGAGCCCACGCCAGAGCAGGTTTGCTGGCAGGACTTGTGACCCCGTGGGGGACCCACGCTGGAGCAGTTTGCTCCTGAAGGTCTGCACCCCGTGGGAGGGACCCACGTTGGAGAAGTTGGTGAAGAACTGCAGCCTGTGGGAAGGACTCACGTTGCAGAAGTTGATGGAGGACTGTCTCCGGTGGAAGGAACCCCACGCTGGAGCAGGGGAGGAGTGTGAGGAGTCCTCCCCTGAGGAGGAAGGACCAGCAGAGACACCGTGTGATGAACTGACCACAACCCCCATTCCCCGTCCCCTGCCCAGGGGGAGGAGGAAGAGAAAATCAGAAGTAAAGTTAAGCCCGGGACGAAGGAAGGGGTGGGGGGAGGCCTTTTAAGATTTGGTTTTATTTCTCATTATCCTACTCTGACTTGAATGGCAATAAATTAAATTAATTTTTCCCGAGTTGAGTCTGTTTTGCTCATGACAGTAATGGGTGAGCGATCTCTCCCCCCACACCCTGTTGTTGCGTTTTCCATTGAACGCGCACGCAACGCAAACCTGTAAAGTTTTGGACAGTATCTTGGATCAGGAATTTCAACAACACGAAGAACACATGCTGTGTTCCCATCACTTCTCATGCTGGGCCCTACAACCTTATTTTAGCAAAAGAAGCCCAGAAAACATGGATAATGTATTCTCGCCTGCTACCACTTCAGTTCTTTCTGAGATGAAATGAAGTTTTAGCCCGGAATGAATAAGCAAGGATCCGTTTTCCTCTTCGCTAACACGATCCCTTCACTTGAGAGGTGAATATTCAGCTTTCAGTTACTGAAAGCTAAACGGGACTAAAGCCCTGACCGGAGAACAAGAATGACCAATTATTGCTCGAATACGCAGAAATACGTGGTTTGCCATTTCTGCTGAAAAGCCGGGTGTGATCTAATGACTTGCTTGAGAGTTGCTGCAGCAGAAGCGTGAAAACAAGCCAGCCCTTGAAAGCGTGCTGGGCTGTTGAAAGAACAAGGTAATGAAAAATTAATGCAAGGTAAGAGGCTGCAAAAGCCTTGAGCAGACACGAGGGGGAGTGAGAGCCTGCGGAAAAAAATCCCGGAGTTTAAGCCTTTATGAAGAAAAATGGTAAAAACTGGAGTGGCTTTGAGGACCACCCAGCTCTACGTTCAGGCATTTGTAGAAACTTCTTCCGACCTGCAAGCGCGATCGGCTGCTTGGGAAATCAATGCGGATCGGCAAGAGATGAACAGCCTTTGCCTGCGTAAAAGGTGAGATAAGAACGAGTCCCCGTGCGATGTCCTGGTGCCTCTGAGCCGACGCCAACGTGAACCCGCACGTCCCCACCGACGGCTTTAGGTACAGCCCACCTTCCCTCGCTATTCCAGCGAGGTATTTGCTATCAGGTAGACTTAAACCCCACTCGCTTCTTGTTCTGAAATTGTTCTCGAATCCCAATTCTCTGAAATCCCGATCGCGCCCGTCGCCCCGTAACCCAACGAGCCAGGAGATTCCAGCACAGCAGCATCCGGCCAACGTCGGGCTGCCGCTGCTCTCCCGTCCCTGGGTTTCAAAGAGATGCTTTCCCAAGCGAGTTATAAATTCTCCCATTTTAAAACTTTCTGCCAAGCCAACATCAGAATGGTCTTTATAGAAGTCATAGAAGTCCTGCAGAACTTTTCAGTTTTATACAATATCAGTTTACCACAAATATCACCGCAGCCCGGACCGTTAAGACCTTGGAGGCACCAAGCTCCTCAAAGACTCGAGCAGCCCTTTCTGGAACATTTTTTGAGCCGTTCTTGCAGCTGTGGGGGGTACAGTGGACCAGGGAACAGTTCCAGCTCAGGAACAACAACAACAGATAGAAAGATACTCGTTATTTTTAACGCAGACAGGTCGCTGCCTGGCCTCGCAGGCAAGCGTAGAAATGCTGCATGATACGGGCAGCATAAACCAGCACTGCCGGACTGTGCCACCACGTTGCTCTGCTCCCTTGTTTTTCTGGCAGATAGGATGTTTCTGACATATACAGACAAGTAATCCTCTTTCCCATAGGGGAAATGGGGGAAAAAATAAGCAAAACTAGATTTGGAAGGCTTTGTCCTTTCAGCTTTGCTGTGACACCTATAAAATCTGCTCACGTCAGCTCTTCACCCTGCTCAGCCATTACAAATACTTGCTGGGAACTCATTTTCTTGCTAACTTATTCCATTCTCTCAGCTGCGTTTCACCCTTTGCCTTCCAGGCAGCCCAATTCTTGAGCATTTATAAAGCTGTTGACTATCTGAACCATCAACTCAGCTTAGTTAAAGCGTTTGCAGAAACTAAAGGCTGGGCTTTACGGCAAGGACCGTCTTCGCAGGCAGGCGTAGCTCCTGGTACCATGTTTTAGTTATAATGGTGTAGGTATCACGTATAAATTTCAGTATAGTGGTCTAGGCATCGTGTTTATATCTAAAAAAGAAGATGTTAACTTGCACATGAGCTTCAAGAGACACAAATTATTTAACAGCTAAAAATTTGTTAATAAATCTGTTAACATCACCTCCCTTCCTACCCAGCTGTTCCTAAAAACCGCTCCCAAACAAGCGCCTCGGCCGCTGCGGAACCGCGAGCAGCCTCCTCCCTCTCGCATCAAAGAGGATGAGGATGGTGTCAGCGCTGCCGCTGATCACAACCCCGGCAGCATCTCGCCACGCTGCCATAACGAGCTCTGTAATCAGCTCATACAACCACTTCTGCTGCGTTCCCCGTAGACCCCGCGCACGGCACGACCTGCCTGGGCACGGTCAGGAGATGTCCACCCTGTTTAAGCCTCCTTGGAAGCCCTCTCTGCTGTGCTGCTCAGGAAAAAACCCATTTTTGTCTACTTTGCTGCTTCTTCTCCGGCCATCGCCCGCTCATCCTCCAGCTGTAAACTTCTCCAAGAGAGTTCTTCATCGTCATCAGTTTTTGGAAAGCACAAGAGCTTAATTAAGGTATTCATTTCTGCAGTCCTGTGAAATCGTAGGGACTTGAACTTCCAGCTCAGGCAGGAGCTCCAGGTTAATCCGTGAAGAAGGAATCGAAGGTCCGTGCAACCAGGGGGATGAGTTTACTCAAGATTAAATGTGGTTTCAAAGCACTCCTGAACGGGAAGATCGTCAGCTGCTCGGCACTAGAAGTCAAATGAATGTCTTGAAGGTGCTGAGGCTAAATAACAAATGGTAAATTCATGTATGCTCTCCTTTTTTTCTATTTCTTTTTAAATAAGGGGTATCCGGAAGCATAGCTAATAGTGCTCGAATACAGAGTGGTTTCAAAATCAGGCTGTTTACAGATCCAGCTTCTAGCTTTTAGCAGCAGAGGAAATCTCTTTTAAAAAAACCTTATTTTCCCACAGGGCTTCAAATCCTCCAGGGACACGCAGACTTCTGCATCCGAAACCACGGACGGGTTCAAGCAGCCTGCGGGTATCAAGCAGAAGGCAAGGCAGCGCCGTATGAATTCCTGCCATTCTTGAATTACAGCATCACCCTTGCTATAAATAATTCCAAAATATCATCTCTCTGACGCGACCAGTAGAAGACAAGCTGGCTGGAGCAGACAGGGACCTATCCCTGAGGAACAGCCTGAAATATCTCTCCATCCTCATGAGAGCAAAAGCCGGCGTGGTCACACCAGCCAGCCGGCGTGAATGTATCCCCATTTTAGAGCACAGGAGACATAACAGACATTCCAGGAACAGCTTAAATAACGTTATTTTCTCCTTACCAGAATTAAAACGTGTTCTAAGCACTCCCTGAAGAATAAAACATCAGTGTTGTGTAAACCAGGTGGATCCTCAAGGAGAAAAGAGGCATTTTCTTAACACACCTTTGCCCGCAGGCAAATATGAACTGGATCGTGCAGAGACGTCTCTCTCGAATAAAAAGCAAGGGGCAAGGTCTTCGATAGCTGGCACGTTTCTACGAACTGAAAGTGGATTCTGCCATTAAAAATTACAAGAAGGCAATCGCACGAGCTGGAGTTTGAATTAGAAAGGGCTCAACTTGGAGAGAACGGCGCTTCCATGGGTTACACGTGGAATATCGGCTTTTAAACGGCTTCTTTAACAGGCAAAGCGAAGCTCAAAGCAAGATTATGAGACTCAACACATGCAAACGCAGAGGCCGTCCTGCCTACATTTCTCATCCAGACAGCCACGCTTCCTTAACCGAGCAAGATGAACCTGGGTCAGATCCAAGCCCATGACGGCGTTTGTGTTCTCCCGCAGGAAAAGCACCAAATACAAGTCATATTTCTACTGGAAGAGCCCCGGTGCTACTTACAGCGCAAAAACCCAACAAGAGACTTCCCAGACTAGCAGCGGTCTTGAGTGAAGACAAAACTTTGGGTGCGTTTCCAAGTTGGCAGCGACTCAAGGACCTGACCTTCCAAGAGGTAGGAGAGGTTGTCAAGAGGCCACAAGCAAAGAGGTGATGGATCTGGATGGTCCCGTGTAAAGGGCACGGAGCCGGTGGTTTTACAGGACACTCAGTTTGCTTTCATTCTTAAAACACGTAAAATTGCACCTTCCCAGGTATATCAGAAAATACATTTCCCCACGGTGAGGAAAGCTTTTGGCACTGAGAAGCTGAGCATAAGTCTACATCCCCCCAAAAACTAACTACACGTTTTACATTTCTTTTTCTTCCAGGGAGGCAAATATGACAATCTTCATCTGCACGAGAACATGAGGTTTGAATATTCTCCTCTGCCAACGCCTGCGCAGCAATACCTGTCGCTCCCTGAGAATCCAGCCTTCTGGAGCCCAACAAACAGCTGCTGCATACCGGGACGATGGGAACCGTATCAAAAAATCAGCTGTCTTCCGTACGGGAGCTCTGCGCCTGGAGGAACGCCAACATCACAAACCCACCAAAACCAACACAGAAATAATTTTTTTAATTTGCTCTGAACCTGGAGAAGGAAAGGGCACTTGTCTCAGGGCGGTCTTTGACAGCAAGTTTCATTCCGGCACGCGGATGACAAAGGGCTTGCTGTGGCTCAAACACGAGCAGGAAGAAGATTAATGAGGATGTCCAAAGAGAAAAGCCATTTACACATTTCTGAAGGCAACGAGGTCGTTCAGAAACAGAGACACCAAACAATTTGAGTCTGTATGTGCCTGGTACCAATAACTTTGGAAACCCAGGGCAGAAGGTGCATCCCGTCCCCTCCCATCCACTTGTGAACCGCTCTGCGTTTTCACAACACATCCACATACACCGCGTCGCATGAGGACAGGTATCGGCTGCTTGGCTGGGAGAGGCACAATGGAGAGGATGGATGCATAACCACAGCGAGACAACTCCTACAGCTCTGAATAAATGGCGTCAGCCTTCAAGTGGTGAAATTATTAACTTTGATCACAAACAGGCTGAAAGCCAACCGTGTCCTGGGCTGCGTGTCCAGCAGCGTGACCAGCAGGTTGAGGGAGGGGGTTCTGCCCCTCTGCTCCCCTCTGGTGAGACCCCCCCGCAGTACTGCATCCAGCTCTGGGGTCCCCAGGACAAGAAGGACATGGAGCTGTTAGAGTGAGTCCAGAGGAGGCCACGGAGATGATCCGAGGGCTGGAGCACCTCTGCTATGGAGACAGGCTGAGAGAGTTGGGGTTGTTCAGCCCAGAGAAGAGAAGGCTCCGGGGAGACCTTAGAGCCCCTTCCAGTCCCTGAAGGGGCTCCAGGAAAGCTGGAGAGGGGCTGGTGACAAGGGAGGGAGTGACAGGCCAAGGGGAATGGCCTGAAGCTGCAGGAGGGGAGATGGAGATGGGATGGGAGGCAGAAATCCTTCCCCGTGAGGGTGCTGAGGCCCTGGCCCAGGGTGCCCAGAGAAGCTGTGGCTGCCCCTGGCTCCCTGGCAGTGTTCAAGGCCAGGTTGGATGGGGCTTTGGGCAACCTGGGCTAGTGGAGGGTGTCCCTGCCCATGGCAGGGGTGGCACTGGATGGGCTGGGAGGTCCCTTCCCACCCAAACCAGTCTGGGGTTCTAGACCATTCTATGATCATTGAGTCCAACCGTTAACCCAGCGCTGCCAAGTCCAACCACTAAATCACATCTCTAAGCACCATGTCTGCGTGTCTTTTAAATACCCCCAGGGATGGTGACCCCACCACTTCCCTGGGGGGGGCAAGAAGGCGGGGGGGGGGGGAAGAGGGAAGGGGGGAAGAGGGAAGGGGGGAAGGCGGGGGGGGGGGGGAAGAGGGAAGGGGGGAAGGCGGGGGGGGGGAAGCGGGAAGGGGGGAAGGCGGGGGGGGGAAGAGGGAAGGGGGGGAAGGCGGGGGGGGGGGAATAGGGAAGGGGGGAAGAGGGAAGGGGGGAAGAGGGAAGGGGGGAAGACGGAAGGGGGGAAGACGGAAGGGGGGAAGCCTTCACCTGCAAGCCTAAACCAGTATTTTACATGTCCCACCCCAGACAGACTGACCACTTCGTTGAAAAGCTGCCAAAATCATTTCTGCTGCCTTAATGTTTCATCCAGCGGACGTCAGCTGAATCATTTTGTTTGTCCCCAGCGTCCCGCTCCGTCAGACGCAAACATTTGCACTTTAATTCTCCTCCATTAAACCGCGGATGAAATCTGCGGTAAGGCTCACATCTGCTCCACTCCTGACTACTGCGATGCGCTCTGCGTTGGGATTATCTTATAGGACGGATTATTCTATAGGCTTCAGATACAACCAAAATACTACCCCTTTAGCAGCAGCTATTATATATATATTTTATATATATGTATAAATAAATGAAATAACCATTTAATACCAGTACCTTGTAAACTCTCATACTCCTAACTTGCTTCTGAGAGCAGTTTTAGGCAAATTAAAAAGGTTTGGCTTTGCT
The DNA here is from genome assembly GCF_011004875.1 of Balearica regulorum gibbericeps. Classification (NCBI taxonomy): domain Eukaryota; kingdom Metazoa; phylum Chordata; class Aves; order Gruiformes; family Gruidae; genus Balearica; species Balearica regulorum. Next base: position 1,409,578 of record NC_046184.1, on the reverse strand, counting down.
TTTCAAAGCACAACGCTCGTTATTTTACACTTGAAGTCAGGCTCTTCGGGAATTAGATGCACGTCTAATTTCTTTCACCGCCTGTTGCCTTTCGGAGTTCATTGGCCTTCAGAGATCAATCTGCAGTTTATTTGTGGAGACAGAAGTCTGATTATCAACCTGTCAAACCATGGATCCTTTTAAGAGCCAAACAAAGGCTGAGCGGAGCCACCCGTACAACCAACTTGCCCATTTTTTAACCCCAACCTCTTGTGCGCTCAACGCTAATGGTTCTTTAACCAATACATCTGCACTGCACGTACATGCTTTTTAAGTTAAAAGGGATGCAGCCCACTTCCAGTTCTGCCCGTCGTGAGAATGACTTCATGAAACCGGGACATCAAATTTGGTATTTTGCCACAGGCACAAATGAAAATTAGTTTGAAAGCTTTAGTCTGAGCTTGCTTTCTGTGCCTGAAATCCAACTATAAGACGGTTTCCACTTGGAAAGCCTCTTATGTGGGATGGTCAAGCCAAAACTGACCGTGATTGTGTCGGTGAGCGCAGTAAATAAGAACAGAAAGGCAAAGAAGTCCCAAAATTTTGGGGACGCAGTAACAGCCAGACACAAGCTCGGGAGGCGTAAGGACCACAGAGGCGCAAGGACAACGTGCAGCATCTTTCCCGCTGCATTAGGTCCCATTAAAATATCTTCTGGCAGGAGATTCTTGTTAATGGCGTAAAAAAGGTCCTTCCGGGGGATCCGGAATAGCAACAGACGGGTTACGGCTCCTCTGCGCTCGCTCAGCCCTCGCCGTTAACAGCTCTGCCAGCTTTCTGCAGTCCGTATTTCAGGTTGGCAGAGCCACAGCATCGCATCGTTTGGACAAGAATTAGAGAGGTAAACCTGGCAGACATCTGGAGGTTTTCTTCGACGTGTGGTGGGGAAAGGAAGGTTAAGAAATAAAAAATTAAATTAAATTAAATTAAAAATCAAGGCTCCTGGGCTCTCTATCGCTGCCTTACCTGACTGCCACAGTGTGACTGAGGAGGAGGAGGTGAGCTGGTGATTACATTCAGAAATGGTGAGCTCCACATTTAGGAACAACAGAAAAAAAATGAACGCGTACGCAGCTGATAAACTCGGGGGGAACATCTCTCGAAATCTGAGTGCTGGGAAAAGACACCAACCCGGTAAGAAAACCATGCCCTGATCCAACACCGAACCCAGAACTTGGGCATTTGAGATGCAAAAGCTTCCCTGCTCGCATGCGAGGAGCTATCAGGTTAACAAGCCTTATTTATTCCCGTCTCCGTGCTTCGATATAAGCCGAAGCCGAGTAAATCAGCAACACAGAGAGAAACGTCACCCGGAGGAACCCATCCCCGCCAGCAGCGAGACGACGGCAGCAGGCTGACGAGGTTGTCTGACTGCAGACTCACTCCGGCTTTCAGCATCCCCGAGCAATCCCACCTCCCACGCGCGGCACGGCACCCGCGACGGCACGGCTTCTGGGGGAGCTGCCAACGCGGTGCTGGAAACGCCGCTCCTCGCCTCGCGCGAGCCGCTCAGCCGTCAGCCAACTAGGGGAAAATGAAGTTAATGAGCAAAGCTTTAATCAGTGGACCTTGGTGTAATCGGAAACAGAGCCCCCTGAATACGTAATGACAGGCCGCCTCTCCCCAACTTTCCATTTTCCCATGGGAAGAAAGTTACGGCGTCTGAAACTGAAAAAGAAAAAGCCTTCAAATCGGAGATTAAAGATTCGTGTACGCAAAGGCAGCTTTTCTCTAAGCACCGGTTCGTCCCGCACGTCCTGGACCACAGAAGACCCAAGAGCAGCATCCACAATGGCTGGAGTAAGGAGAAGAAATACGTTTGCTCCTACAATATTGCTGTTTTGCTAATAAATTTACAGACACACAGACACGCCTCGTTAACAGAGGAACAGTTTAATTCAAGTTTGTGGCAAATAAAACCAAACACTTAGCCGAAACGTACCCAGAATTACAAGGGTTTATCCCCGTGTCCTCGCTTCGCCTCTGCAGGTCGGAGCTTTCTCAGAGCTGAGCCCCGGGCACTTTTTCCAGGCGAGATGCTCACGAGTTTTACTGCACTGAACGTCTAGACCCCAGCCCAGTTTAAGAGTCATTACTAGCGCTTATTAACGCCCGTTTAAGGTCCCTCATTACACAGAGATCACAGCGGCCGGCCAACGGCGCGATCCCCAGCTGATGGGTGTTAGGTCTTTGCTTTCCCATGGTCAAAGCACAGGGGCTGAATCTGAACAATCTCCACCCGTTTAGACTCAGTGAGTCTCCGCTTCATCACCATTTGACGTATTTAAGGGTATTAAAACCAACGGACCGCTGAGCCTGACCTCCGTTTAGCATGCCTAAGCCAAGCCTATGAACCTGTGTTCGGCTAATGCACATCTTCCTCGGGCAATTCCCTTGACTGCTTACCCTGAAGTTTAATCCCACTTAAAATTATGGATTGAAAACTGGATTTTTTATTTTTTTTTCCCCTGGCTTTAGTTTGGTCAGAACGGTCTCCCTGGAAGCGTACCTTGTCATCACGTTCCTACTGAGTCTTCTCAATAATCTCAACAAAACCGTCCTCTCGGCATAAGGGAACCTCTTCGGTACCTGAACACCCTGCGAGCCTCCTGGGACGCACCGTGGGTTTAGCGCTGCTATCAGAAATAAAGATATTTGCAGAAACCATGTTATCAATACTATAAACGAAGACAAGCCATTCTCCATTCATCCCCAGTTCATATTCTTTATTCAAGGCTTTAATTTAGGCTTTCTCTCATGACATTCATCCACAGGTCCTACCAGTTGTCTCGCCCACAGTGTGACCGCGATTAACAAAATGCACTTTTCTCCCCTTCCGCCCATCCGCAGCTGTGGTCTGCAAGTGCTGTACCCTGCAGAAAAACTTGTAAAGATCTGGTTTTGCACACAATTCGGGGGGTGCAGAATGAAAACGTAATAATAACAGGACTACTCTGAGATCTATCCACAATTTTTAAGCCATTTTATGTTTATTTTAGTATTTTAAACAGCTTTATTTAAGGATTGGGCCCTTCCCATTACTCGTGACTTGCAGAAATTCCTGGCTATTAACTGATCCTAACACGACTGTCACTCGGTGCCTTCCTAGCTGGCAGAAATTATAATTCAAGTGATCTTAACCTTCCTGCACTGGAAGGAAAGTTATAATCCAACCAGGGTAGTCGCCTTTCGCTTGGGGAATGTCTTCTTGCCATTAAGGACAAGATACTCCATCACGGGAGATAGCCGCATGAGTCACTAATTGTATTTTACCTTCTGTAGACCGATGCTAATGACATTACCTTGCTACCAAGCTCTCAGACAAGCCCCGAGGTTAACTAAGAGGAAGCCGTAAAGAAGAGCACAGCGTGAATTTGAAGAATAAAGTCAATTTATTAATATAAAGTTACTGGGGGGGGGGGGGGGGGGGGGGGGGGCGGTGTAAAACAAAACCCACTTGGCACAGAGAGGGAGGGAAACAGCTACTGCAAATCAAACAACCCGGCTCACCGCTTCGTACTTTCTCCAGGTTAATCGGGCCTCAGCGAAATCGAGTTTGACAAGTGCTATTAAGATCCGTTAATTTACGCATTGGAATCATTTAGCATCCAGCGCGATGCAGAGAGCGACGTGTGTTGGCTACGACCGGTCCCAGAGGAACAATAGCTGTTAGCGAACATTTCTGCTAAATGTGCCTTGGTGCCTCGGTCCACAAAAAGCCATTGAAAAATCCTACCCTGCTGTTAAACATTAATTTTTCCTAACAACCTCCCAGTTCCAAGGGCTGACACGGGATCACCAGGCTTCTCAAGGTCAGAAATGTTTTATTCGGTTTCCTCCTCTCTTTGTCCAAAGCGGTCACGAACCCGGCCGTATTCACCAACGATGCCGCAACGTCCGAACCCAAATCTGTCTAAAATAAGAGTTTCATCCATTGTTGCTGAATATACGACTTCGACAGCAAGCGCGTTATTTTAATAATCAGATTTACGCTCTTCTTTTTAAGATACCTGCATTGCTCTGGAAAACAAAAGCAGAGCAGCACGTTTCTGTCGAGTTTATAGTGATTTTCTATTCCGTTTCCTACCTGTGGCTCTCACGGTCTGGGATGCAAACGCAGCAGAGGTTCACCACCGCTGCGATCCCCTCTCCCGTTACTCAGTAAAACACGGAGCAACCCACGCTTCGTGAGTTATCTGAACAAAATCTAACTGGAGCCAAATTGAATACGAAGGTGTTCTTCGTACTTTGAATTATTAAGGAGCCATTATCGAGAACTGCGTCGTCAAGAGCCCCATTAGCGTTCTCATGGAGCCGTCACCCCGGTAGGAGCAAATGGGAGCTCTGACTCACCCCGCTGCAACGAGTACTACAGAAAGCTCTAACGAGATTAATAAATCCAGCGTTATACGCACAATAGAAATCAGAAGTGCAGGTAAATCAATCAGGCATTCTTCCCGTGTATTAAAAGATCGAGAAGAACATTTAAATACAAGTGACATACTTAAAATTAGACTAATGAGGGATTACTAACAATTTCTCTCTCTCAAACCAGAACACTCTGACAGTTTAAAAGGCAAATGCTTTATTATTCCGTACGTGGGCTTAGCATTTACTCCCACACTTGGGAATGGGATACACGGAGGTGACAGGCATCTGAAAGATGGGAAATTCACTGCGTACGGATTGAGAAAGCTAAAGGAAGCATCAAAATCCAATGAAGCAACCATCCTTCATCGATATTTGCAGGAGAAATTGAGATAGGTGTGTGTATATATATATATATCAATCAGTTGCATTGATATTTTTACCCTTCCACAGCAAAACCCCCCAAGCGGTTTGGCCTTCTTGTTCGCAAAGCCAACGCGCCCTCGTTTCAATCAGATTTAACGAGAAATTGTAGATTCATCCTCGCCAGCAGCCCCCCGGTATCCCCTCTCCCCATACGTACCCGTCTAATTGCTGTTATTATAGCACGGCTCTAATTTGCATCCCACCGGAGGACCAGCCAGCAAATTAAATCAGCGCACGCTGTCCCAGCACACGGCTTGGGTTTCTCGGGCTGGAGCGGGTTTGCTTTTTGTAGAGACAGAGAGAAGACAACTTACAAAGTACCGCCTGTCCTCGACGACAGGGTTGCTCCCAGGAAACAAATCCCGTCCCGGGAACTGCCAGAGACTCATTCTAGCAAAACAAGACCCATCGCCTCCGCGGCAGAAACAAGTTGCCTCCAGAAGCTTCGGATGATAAACTTGTTTAAAGCTTAGATGTCATTCAGACTGGGAAAGGGTTTTGTTTTTTTTAAAAATAAGCCATGCTGTCAAAGCTTATCATCTCCCCCCCAGGTTCTGGGGTTTTTTTGACAAGGGTTTTTTTTTTTTTAGTAAGGTCCCAAAGGCATTTCATGAGCAGTTTGGGAAACCCTCACTGCCACAACGGGTCCCTATATAACCTCTTCGGCCCTATATAACCTCAGAGACCGCAGCATCACTCTACTACAGATTCACGCTGAAGCAGCAGCGGGATCACTCTCGTCTGCACCGGCTGCCGTAATGCAAAACTCAATCGCGGCCCGTTCAAAACCGGGTTTTACCCAAAGAACGACACATGCGGCTTCCGACTGAGCGCGAGCAACCGGCACGCTGCCTGCAGATGCTCCGTCCGTTGAAGGTGCATGGTTATTTCAGCGGCACGCTGACTTACCAGCAAGGACTCGTTTCCCGAGGGGCAAGAAGATGAGATCGCAGGGCTCAGACGCTAATACTGCCCTTACAAAAATGAATAAACCATAAACAACGTATATTATCGAGCGTGTCAGGGGAAAGTCCAGCAGAAGATGAGATGTCAGCACGATAAATCTTGAACGACCCAACAGGATACTCGGTGTTTAGGCACCATATACACCACATTGCATTTTTCAAATGCTGTCACCACCACGCAGAACAACACAGGAGCAATAATTGGCTTAAGGGAGCTCTAATGACATTTTTAAGCCGTTTAACCTTTCCTTTCTTGGGTTTAACATAGCAACTAATCCCTCCAGGTGAGCACCACCTTACACCTAACCGACGTGCATTTCTTACTCCGGGCCACCCATCCGTCGTGTTGAGCTCCAGCGCGGCAGCAGCCGTTATTGATATCACCAGGCTTTCATCATAAAACACAGAGACAATTTAACATGCAATAAAAGCCGGCATCGAACCGAGCCGACAGCGCGCGTTTGCACGCAGGCAGCGCTGATTAACATAGTTATTTCTTGCTCCACAGGACACAAGGAGCATCCCGCTTCGTCGGGCTGCAAGAAATCCTACCCACCCTTCCCCGGATGCCTCATCACATTTTTCAAGCACTTGATCCATTTTTCTTTGCTTAACCTGTAACTTGGATTAACACAGACACACACTGGCATTTCCCCTTGGAAATCCAAGCTCACGCGTGTCCTTCGTACGCTCTCTTAGCACGGAGAGCTGCGGCAATTTTTTAGGGAAGAGAATTAAATCAGGAACCCGTCTCTGCCTCTTACCGCTCTCAGCCAGGTGAGCCCAAGCATCTCCAAAAATTGGACAAAGAAATTTCATTGCAGACTCTGCTGCTTTAAAAGTCCGTAATGAATAATTTTTAAAAGTGGTTTTTTCCCACTTTTTCTACTTCGGGGGTGTTTCTGTATTAAAAAGAGAAATTAAAACACATCCCAGGAAAGGATGAAAGGGACAGAGGATCTATCACGCGCTCCTCACAATGACTTATAAACACTTAAAACTTTCTTATTAACGCAATAAGAGAGTCTAAAACTCTTAAAACTTGTTTTAAAATTCTCCTATTGTTTTAACAATACAGAAGGATGGATGTTTCTTCAGGATCACCGTGCTTTAACAAACCAAACTGGATCTAACAGGGGGATCAGGCTGGCAGGTGGGGGTGCCTGGAAATTTCAAACTGCTTAATTAAATGCAACCAAGTAGTAAGCACACACCGTTAGTAAGTCCTGAGGTATGTATAAAAGTGATTTAGCAAACATCTGTCTTGGAAACCAAACGGAGATTTAAATCACAGCTTCACTAAAGCTTCGCCCCTCCAGTGACAGGAGAGGTATCAGGATCCGAATAAGCCAATGCTGAGCTGTCACACAGATAATTCACGCATTAATTTAGATGGTTTTAAAAAAAAAAAAAAACAAAACAAACAACCCAAAACTAAAGTAATTCGCCCATTTACTTCACATTCCACAAGGGAAGAGAAAAAAATCCTAACTAAAAATGGAAACAACTTCATGTACCAAGCACAAAGTGTGCCTTACAACTTCTTTCTCATAGAAACCAAACTAAAATGAAACTAAAAACCAAACTAAAATGAAAGTTTAAAATTATAACACTAAAATAGAAACTTTCCAGTCTGCATTGGAAATTACAGCCTATAATGTTGAAATGGCATATAGGACAATATTCCTCATCAGAAAGCGTATACTGCTCCAAATGATGGACAGAGCCTATTTCAGTTTGGTTTGGAAAATGGTCTTTTTTATTTATTTCTATCAATAAACTCCTGAGATTACATCATCGGACAGCATGATTCAGCAGCATCAGAAGCAAGAAAAAAAATAAAAGAAAAAGAAAACGAAACGCTGAAGCAAGCAAGCCCACTCCTATCCCCGCATGCCTGCTCTCCCATCTCTCAGATGTTCATGTTCTCTCCAAACACAATCACACAATCACAGACCGGTTTGGGTGGGCAGGGACCTCCCAGCCCATCCAGTGCCACCCCTGCCATGGGCAGGGACACCCTCCACTAGCCCAGGTTGCCCAAAGCCCCATCCAACCTGGCCTTGAACACTGCCAGGGAGCCAGGGGCAGCCACAGCTTCTCTGGGCACCCTGTGCCAGGGCCTCAGCACCCTCACAGGGAAGGATTTCTGCCTCCCATCCCATCTCCATCTCCCCTCCTGCAGCTTCAGGCCATTCCCCTTGGCCTGTCACTCCCTCCCTTGTCACCAGCCCCTCTCCAGCTTTCCTGGAGCCCCTGCAGGGACTGGAAGGGGCTCTAAGGTCTCCCTGGAGCCTTCTCTTCTCCAGGCTGAACCAGCCCAACTCTCTCAGCCTGTCTCCATAGCAGAGGTGCTCCAGCCCTGGGATCATCTTCTTGGCCTCCTCTGGACTCGCTCCAACAGCTCCATGTCCTTCTTGTCCTGGGGACCCCAGAGCTGGATGCAGCACTGCAGGGGGGTCTCAGCAGAGCGGAGCAGAGGGGCAGAATCCCCCCCCTCGACCTGCTGGGCACAGGGGCTCTGCAAACGGGTCACAGAGCACAATCACCGCCCGAACCCTCACTGGGAGGCTGGTAGGTCAAGGAAGATATTAGTTATTTGAGGACTTGTTGCTGTGTTAAAAGAGTTTTTACTCTGGTTATTTTTATCGGGAAGTAAACCAACGCACAGGATTTCTGGTTAAAAACGCAGCTGTTGCAGGTTTGCTGCGCTCCGTAGCAGCAGCACAACACACATAAAAAAAAAGCTAAAGCGTGCGTTCCTATCAAAACTGTGATGGATTCCCTCCCTCCCTCCCTTCTCCCATCTCCATTATTATTCCAGCAAAGGCTACGCACGCTGACAAGGAGCTGAACGGAGGAGGAATCACCGCCTTGCCTTCCTCCCACGCAGGACGACAAGTCCTCCTCGCTGCCGCAACCTGGAGCTTTGCATCACGCGGTTTTCCGACAGCGAAAGCACGTGCGGCAGCGTCTCGGCGAGGTTTCACCTCTAACAGCCGTCGCTGCCTCTCGGGAGAAAGGGGGGAGCGTCTTGTAGGCTGCAAGCTGGCAGAGTTACACATATTAACAGTGAGCTGCTTTAAGGCGGATTTAGTAACGTGTGGCGCTGATTGCTCCGAGTTCTGCATCGAAGATTGCTTCTGAAAAATACTAGGTGCTTAGCGTTGGGTTTTAATGAACCGATGATTCAAAAACATTTTCCTGAATATGCTACATGAGCGGCTTAATCATCAGAAAAACACGATCCGTCACCGCCTCAGTGTTTCCCAGTCCTTCACCACCAACGAACCATCAACCTTCCCAGTCTGGAGCCCAGGACACAAACTTACGGCTCAGCCCCTCGGGGAAAACGCCGGCAGGAACGCTCTGCTGCCACGATCGCTTCTCGCAACATCCCAACCACAACACCTCTGGCACCACCTTCCATTTTAAAGGGCTTTTTAGGCTTTTTCTCCGTTTGCATCAGCCCCGACATCATTTCAAGGCAGGTGAGAAAAGCGCTACGCAGCGCTCATCCCGTTCTTAAAGGGGCTGATGAGGAAGACGGGGACGGACTTTTTAGCAGGGCCTGTAGTGACAGGACGAGGGTAATGGCTTTGGACTAAAAGAGGGAGGATTCAGACTAGATCTGAGGCAGAAATTCTTCCCTGTGAGGGTGCTGAGGCCCTGGCACAGGTTGCCCAGAGAGGTGGGAGATGCTCCATCCCTGGAAATACTCAAGGTCAGGCTGGATGGGGCTTTGGACAACCCGATCTAGTTGAAGATGTCCCTGTTCATTGCAGGGGGGTTGGACTCCATGGCCTTGGAAGGTCCCTCCCAACCCAAACCAGCCTGTGATTCAAGTTAAACACAACTACATTAGGTTAACAACTACAAAAAAAAGCAAACTTATTATCATATCAATAATATCACATCTATAGTACATTTGGGTTTTTGTAGTCATCTTCTGCAGAGCATTAAGAGTCTGCAGACTCTCAAGTGAAAAACAAAAACCCCACGGACCTGTTCGTCGCATTGCACGAAGACGGCTCCTGCCACTTAGACTTCACGTAGGCAGTCACAACTGAATCGGGGATTGCAAAGGGAAATTCTGGTATCGACACCACTGAGACTCACCCGTCTCAGCGCTGCTGGTATTATTTTAGCCCTCGGAAGCATCAGTCAGATTGAGATCTCGCTGCACATCGCAGCGTGCAGTCGAATACAGCGGGTACGTGGCTGCGTGACCCCGAGTATCCATTTCCACACGTCAACCCAGGACAGCTACATTACACGCTTCGGAAAATCAGTAGATTCCTTCTGGCTCTGGTAGATAATTCCCCTAATGCTCCACGCAGGAAAAAAAAAAAAAAAAAAAGAGTATCGTACAGTTGGTTGCACGCACAAGGGACCGTAGCTAGAAGGGGATACCACAAACCAAAGGGTTTGTGCGGGGTGGTACGTGCTGTTCCCACACCTGCAACAGAGCAATATTCAAAGAATAAAAAGCATTTTGAACACATTTAAATCAGAAACTATTTTTCAGCTTTTGTGCCCGCTTAAAACTAAAAGCGTGGAATGATTTAAGGGATAAATAATAAGCAACACTTCGCTGATTCTGCGCGCAGTGCTTTTCAGCAGCAGTACCGTGTCCTTTTCCAGAGCTTTCCCTAATCCCGTGGTCCCCTCAAATCTGGTTTCCTTCCACCTGCTTTCCTCAGTGAAACTATCCCCCTTACATACTAACAGATATATAATTATGAAAACAAATCACTACAAAAATCAAGCAGGTGCTACACATATCAGTTTTAACCAAAAAAATACTGATAAGAGCTAAATGCATCCCTTCCTTTACATGGTTTTCATCGTTAATTTCTGCACAGTTTCCTTGGGTTTACTGAAAAGATGTTAAACCCCACAATTTTGGCAGATTTGGGGATGCACAGCTCGAAACGCTGATCCTACCGCATCTAGCCACTTACTAGTAACCACCCCAGCAAAAGTCAGCAGCCCCTCCAGTCTGCCCCGAGACATTTTTTTGGGGTGTTCCTAATCCAATTTAAACACAATGAGCTAAAGCGATTTCCGTAGTACCGGCCCGTTGTGACATATGCCAGCACGGTCAGAAGAAAATATCTACATCCCTGGGTGACATATTAGACCCTGAGCAGTTTGGGCAGACAATTTTAGTCACCGATGGAATTTGCAGTCTTTATAAAAAGCAGCGGCTGGGGGAACAGCACGCATGAACACAGCGAATTAACATGCATGGCAAGAGTTGCAGCATTAGTCATATTCTGCTTGCGGAGGGGCTATTAACTGGAGTATCTATCTTAGAAAAATCTGTACGCAGCTGCTACTTTTTCTGGCCAAAATTGCCTAGATTCTCATCTCTCTTTTTTTTTTTTTTTTAAAAAAGTGGGTATTTTATAGGAGCGCATTGGTCTGGCTGAGATAGAGTTAACTTTCCCCAGAGCAGCCCTCGCGGTGTCGGTAACACCTCGGTGTTTTGGCTACTGCACAGCACCCAGGCTGTCTCTCCAACATCCCCCTCGCCAGGAGGCTGGTGGGGAGCAAAATCTCGAGAGGGGACACGGCTGGGACAGCTGACCCCCACTGACCAAAGGGCTGCTCCATACCATACGGCATCCGCTCAGCAATAAAAGCTGGGGAAAAGGAGGAGGAGGAAGCGGGAGGCATTCATATTTACGTTTGTCTTCCGGAGCAACCGCTATGCATACTGAAGCCCTATTTCCCGGGAAGCGGCCGGACGTCACCTGCTGATGGGAAGGAGAGGATAAATATTTGGGTTTTTTTCCTTTCCTTCCCCACGCAGCCTTTTGCTTTATTAAACTGCCTTTATCTTGACCTATGAGGGGGGTTTTTTCCATCTTATTTTTCTCCCCTCCCTGTCCTGCTGAGGAGGGGAAGCCACAGAGCAGCTTGGTGGGCACCTGGTGTCCGGCCAAGGTCAACCCACCACAATAAGCGTACACTTCTGAAACCCATGGAATTGTAAGGCTTTCAGAATTTAGATGAAATGGGTAGCTCAGGAGGATCAATGGAATAACTCAGAGGATCTACTTGTGATAAAGCTTGAGATTTTGCAGAGGGAGGGATGATGAGAGAGGAGGCACTCAACCACTAGCTTGGCAATCGTGTTGGTTCTCCTCCCAGCGTTACCGAGCCCATAGGAAAACGAGCGATGCAGCTTGCTCCTTCTAAGCTCAGCGCATCCCGAGCCTCAGTTCCCTCACCACGACCTGCACGGAAGCGGCCGATCTGCTTCAGGAAAAACTCCAAATGCATCGCCTCCTCTTCTCGTGTTCCCTTCTCCGGGGGTGCTGCAGAGCGATGGCCGCTTGGACACCAGCAGGAGGGCAGAACCGCGTTACCACCTCAAAATGTTTAAAAAACAATAAATAGAAGAGCTCCTTCAGGATCACACCTAAAGGGATATCTTAAATATGCATCAGGGAACAATACATGAGGCTGAAGAAAATGTACGATTTGGCAGTTTAATAAACGGCAACGGTTGCGGCAAGCAATCCGTCCGCACCTTCCTCCGGCAAAGCCCTGCCTGGGGAGGGGGAAGGTAAGAAGCCTTTCACAATCCATCCACCGAACATGAAAAGCTTCAGAAATGTTCCTCATCTGCATGCAAAATGACGTTTTCTCAAGCACTAATCAGTCAGAAGCATCTCTCGGTTACATTAGTTATGAATACATTTATAACTGGTTGGGCCAGAATACTTTGTTACAGCTGTTGAGAGATAAAAATATAAAATAAAACAAACACTCAATACACCCTTTATAGCTTTCCTGACCATTAAACACTGCATGCTGAATAAGTCAACCTTTGTTTCCTAATAGGGTGTCTTAATAACATTAAAACACGAATCTCGATGGTGCTGAGGATCCTCCCCAGCGGCTGCCGCACACCTTCCCTGCCTACACCTCCTTCTCCCAGTACAAACACACAACTGGTCTGGTGGCTCTTGGCTGGGGGATTTCCCCCCCCCCCCCCCCCCCCAAATCTGGGTTTAAATCTAATTCCCTCTAGAATATATTTTCCCCACACACACACTCTCAAAGTTTAAAAGATCACATCAATGAATAACATCTCTTTCCTTTTTCCTGCCCTACTTTGTTGGGGGGCAGAGGGTGTATTTTTATTTTACTGGTTCTAACAGTTTTAGAGCTTTACTTAATGGATTTTCCCATCAGCTGGAGTTCCATCTTGTTTTCTTCCATACAACTTGGCACATTTTTCATATTTCTTAGAAAATAACTTAAGGCACACGAGAGATGGCTGTGTGGCGCACTATCAACAAATCTATTTTGAGAATCCGTCTTTGCTTTTAATGGGCAGCTAAACTTCCTCCAGGACCCCCGGCCAAGCCACCCAGTTCTCCGCATTTCAGCTTCCCCATCCATAAAGCGGCAATAGCGTAATAATTTCTAAGAAAATGCAAAGCTAAAGTCTTTGGGAGTTCGCGACGGCTCATCACGGAGAACCCGAACCCTTTACAACAGGTTGTGCAACTCGTCTCGCCGTAGCTGAACTTCAGAGCAGTCACCGTGTTCAGCAGCGTTCGTAAGAGCTTGCTTGGAAATGGGATTTAATGAGTATGGCAGAAGCAAAATTGAAAGGAGCAATTTAAAAAGACCAGAATTTCTAAGTAACACCGGTTCTAACAAAGAATGTCCACGCATTTAAGTGTAGCCTACCGAGATAATGGAAGAATAAGTCTGAAGGATCAAATGTGGGTGGGCTTAAAAATAAAATAAAAGGAAAACCTAGTGAAAAGTCCAAGCTAATGGAGAATGTGGGAAGAGAGGTAATCAAGACTGCCTTCAGCTGCCTCTGCACAGAAAGGTTAATAGCTGAACCATTTGGAATCTCAGCAAGTTCCTGTCTATAATTTTCATGATGGAAGAGAATGCATCTGACATTTATTAGCTCGACTAAAGTTCACACTTGAGATGAAGACCTTGAGTCAGTCTGCAAGGCTCTAGGTTTCAAAAAAGGCTGCTGAACTATTTGTAATACACACAAGGCGGCAATGGTATTACACAAATAATATCGCTACATAACCGTCTTAGAGGAAATCCGACTTAAACGGCACTCACGGCCTTCTAAATGTTTTTCCATCTCTAGTTGGGAAGAGCAGAAGCATCCCAGCATGCACGGATCCATCAGCCCGGCAGAGAACATTGCTTTCAGGAACTCAGCTGCACACTGCGACTTGCAGCAAGATCTGGAAGATTTGTGCCAAGAATGGTCTGATGAGATATTTGAGCTCAGTCAAGATGACATCAGAGATCTCAGATGATGTACCCTAAGCGCTGGAAGAGACGGCCATGCCTCTATCGGTTCAAATCACCTGGAAAATCACTAGCCCTACCTGAAAGCGGTTCTGCTTACGCAATATTAGAAGCTAAATTTAAACGAGACATCACGAAAGATACGGATCCCCATACGGTTAACCACAGTAAGCCATACCATAAATAGGAACGTAGACGTAATTCCCCTTCAGATCTGCAGAGACAGAACCTCCAAGTCAGAGGTTTAATTAAGTCAGGTCTTGCACGGTTCTGCTGGGGAACGCAAACTGCAAGGCGGACATCTGTCCCGCGTCCAGGGCGAGAGCTTGGGGTATAGCGACAAACGATGGCAGGGACGGCAGTGCCCGCACAGCGTATAGCTCTTCCTAGCAGGAGTCACGGCAGGCTATTTTGGGTATACTTTGTATAAAAGCTGCCAGGTTTTTTTGAACTTACTCTTAGGTGAAGTTCATTTGATACGGGCAGATAGAGAAGCCAACTTTTTGTATGTCAAGGGTTGTCAAGAGCAAACAAAATAGAAAGAATCCACCAAATTTCAGTGGTATTACGGCACATAAAAGCCAAGTGGGTGGCTTTGAGCTAACAACGCTTTGCGGCGTTTCCATTTGTAAAGATATACAGAGCTTTTATAAGGACTCCTGTCAAAATCTGGGATTAGGTTTTCAATATAAACTGGACTGAGACAGATTAAAGATTTGCCCCCAAAACGCTGATCTGAACTGCGTTCAAGGTCAAGCCCATATTCATGCTCATTCTTTAAAAAATTATATATACATTAAAAACAATAATGTATTGTTTACAGAAACAAAGCAGCTGGTAGATGCCAAGGCCAACAACTACTGAGTAAATTAGAAGGCCTTTAGATTAAAACCATCAAGAAGCTGAAGCCAACAGAAAAAAAAACAAAAAAAGCCTAACACTTCACTTGAAACCACTCATTATAGCAGCAAGAATCACATGAAGTATACGCAGGAATATACCATGTAACTAGCATGCAAAGGCAGGCTCGCAAGACACTGTGCTGCACTGGGCAGAGGAAAGGAGGGGACGGAGAAATTAAATTTAACTTTTTTTCTGTACATATCGGTGGGATTGAAGCATGAGCGACGCAGGCAACCTGTACAAAACCTTGCTCTGAAACAGGAACGGTCGATGTGGATTTGCACAGCGCTATGCTGTGCAAGAGCTATGGCCAAGATGATACTACACAGAGCGCTTTGCAGACACGGGTGAGTGGTATACGGGCTAAGAGAGCACAGAAGGGAAGGGAAAATTAGGGGGAAAAAGCCCAGATGACCGTGGTGGCATGCTGAGGAGTCCCTCAAGTTTTCTCCCAAGTACTAGATGCCGTGACACCTACTGCTCACCCAACGCAGGCACTTAGCCCAAGTATAGGCTTCTTGGAAAAATATTAGGAAAAATTTCTTCCACAGAAGGGTTGTCAATCACTGGAACAGGCTGCCCAAGGAAGTGGTGGGGTCACCATCCCTGGGGGTATTTAAAAGACACGCAGACATGGCGCTTAGAGACGTGATTTAGTGGTTGGACTTGGCAGCGCTGGGTTAACGGTTGGACTCAATGATCATAGAATGGTCTAGAACCCCAGACTGGTTTGGGTTGGAAGGGACCTCCCAGCTCATCCAGTGCCACCCCTGCCATGGGCAGGGACACCCTCCACTAGCCCAGGTTGCCCAAAGCCCCATCCAACCTGCCCTTGAACACTGCCAGGGAGCCAGGGGCAGCCACAGCTTCTCTGGGCACCCTGGGCCAGGGCCTCAGCACCCTCACAGGGAAGGATTTCTGCCTCAGATCCCATCTCCATCTCCCCTCCTGCAGCTTCAGGCCATTCCCCTTGGCCTGTCACTCCCTGCCCTTGGCACCAGCCCCTCTCCAGCTTTCCTGGAGCCCCTGCAGGGACTGGAAGGGTCTCTAAGGTCTCCCCGCAGCCTTCTCTTCTCCAGGCTGAACAAGCCCAACTCTCTCAGCCTGTCTCCATAGCAGAGGTGCTCCAGCCCTCGGATCATCTCCGTGGCCTCCTCTGGACTCGCTCCAACAGCTCCATGTCCTTCTTGTCCTGGGGACCCCCAGAGCTGGACGCAGCACTGCAGGGGTGTCTCAGCAGAGGGGAGCAGAGGGGCAGAATCCCCTCCCTCAACCTGCTGGTCACGCTGCTGGTGATGCAGCCCAGGGCACAGTTGGCTTTCTGGACTGTGAGCACATGTTGTTGGCTCATTTTGATCTTCTCATCCCCCAACACCCCCAAGTCCTTCTCCTCAGGGCTGCTCTAAATCCATTCTCCGCACAGCCTGTAGTTGTGCTTGGGATTGCCCCGACCCACGTGCAGGACTTTGCACTTGGCCTTGTTGAACTTCATGAGGTTTGCATGGGCCCACCTCTCAAGGTCGTATGTGGTCTAGGTCTTCCTTTCATTGCTGATGTACCTACAGAAGCTTTCCTTGTTGCCCTTGACGTCCCTGGCCAGATTTAATACTATCCAGGCTTTAGCTTTCCTAACCTGACCCCTGGCTGCTCGGACAACTTCTCTGTATTCCTCCCAGGCTGCTTGCCCTTGCTTCCTCCCTCTGTAGGCTTCCTTTTCGTGTTTGAGTTTGTCCAAGGTCTTTTCCAACCTAAATGATTCTGATTCTACAGCACAAGGCAGCGGATGACAATCATCTACCTCTGCCCACTGCCCCAGGACAGCACCAGCAGAAGAGGTCAGACCTCAAGAAGCTGCTGGCCATCTCCAAGCACTTTGCTGGCCATCTCCAAGCCATCAGCTGAGCTGTGTTTTCGGAAGAGATTTCAGCACTTGAGACAGGTTACCTGTTAAAAAGCACAGAGTGGACCTACCTTACAGGGAACAATGTACCCTTTCCCCCTTCCGGATTTGTACAGAGCCAAAACCAGCTTAAACAGCTCCCCCTCTCCCCCCAAATAATAATAATAAAAAAGAAAGTGGTATCCTAATCTTTGGGGCAAGGGAAAGGAATAGCAATAACCAACTGTTCAGTATTAGCAGCACTAGTTTATTATTTAAGAGCTGTGAATAAAGGCAAGCTACAAAAGGTATTTCCAGATTTTATCTGACTTTTAAAAGAATAAAGTAGTACATTGACTTTTTTTTTTATTTAATAAAGATCTAATCAGCAGGCCTCAACAGTTCCTTTAAAAAGCAGCTCAAACTGCTTTTCACCCTCATTGTTCGTGACTCTTCTAACAGCACTTGCTCTGGAGAGGAACCCAGGATGTAGGCAGTTCAGCTATTTCAACAGAACAACCTCCCTAATTACATCTCTGAACAGTAGCTCTTAATTACACTCCGCTCCTGAGCTCTTGTTTACTTGACTGGGGGCTGCAGCAAGACCTTTACAATTCACTTTCAAAACCAAGTTGGTAAGGTTTGTTGCAAAGGCTCCACTTTCTTGTTATCAGCCCAGAAAAAAACAGACTAAGGGTGTCCTGGGACACCCTTTAAGTCGTGTCTTCCATACCCAACACAAAGTTCATATTTCAGTTTAAGTCTTTAAGATCCACCACAATGTAAAGATACTACTTCTGTATCGAGAAGCACAACAAAAATGGCCAAATTCTTTAACAAAAGACAAAAATATTTTAAAAATGCATTTATAATTTGTCTAAGGCACTCAAGCCATATGAATGGTCTGTAATCTGGACCCCAAACTCTCTACACATGCACACACGTGGAATATCAAAAGCTGGTTGTGACAATTTAGCTTCTCTGAATGGTTTCTCATTAACCAAGATGCGTTCCCTCCTCTAGAGCGATGCTCCATTTATTGCTGCTCCAAATTTCTTTGGAAAAACACTGTCTATTTGAAGAGCTTTTTACCACCGATCTCCACCTGAGCGTCCCACGCTGCTGCATCCCAACTGTCGGCTAAAGCAGTCTGTGAAACGGACAGGCAGCGTTCCCTCCGCATTCCCAGCCCGCAGTCCAACCCGGGGCGGCTCACCGCTCTCCCCGAGCAGGTGACCCCCATTTCTCCAGAGCCCTACAGAAGGCAATCTCTAGAAGTTACACTTCAGACCCAGTCTGGGTCCAAAACGTCTTTTGAAATCTTTCAAAAGGAGGAAAAGAGGAAACAAAAATGTCCTCTGCTTCATCCTGGAAATAAGTTAATGTTCCAAGTCTGAGACTAATGTCGTTTCTCACCTGACAAAGAACAATTTCTTACTTGGACCAATAACTTGCGAAGAAGTTATTGGAGAGGGACTGGTTACAGCCCTACAGAGAAGGCTCCGGGGAGACCTTAGAGCCCCTTCCAGTCCCTGCAGGGGCTCCAGGAAAGCTGGAGAGGGGCTGGTGACAAGGACAGGGAGTGACAGGCCAAGGGGAAGGGCCTGAAGCTGCAGGAGGGCAGATGGAGATGGGATGGGAGGCAGAAATCCTTCCCTGTGAGGGTGCTGAGGCCCTGGCCCAGGGTGCCCAGAGAAGCTGTGGCTGCCCCTGGCTCCCTGGCAGTGTTCAAGGCCAGGTTGGATGGGGCTTTGGGCAACCTGGGCTAGTGGAGGGTGTCCCTGCCCATGGCAGGGGGTTGGGACCAGATGGGCTGGGAGGTCCCTGCCCACCCAAACCGGTCTGTGATTCTATGAAGTTTTACAGCCAGAATTTTTACTAGCAGGCAAAACAGGCACGGCTATTTGGACCGTAAGAAGAAAGTCACCTCTTACCTAGCCCAAAGGTCAGCTGTTATCCAGATGCTCTTTTCAACGGCTCATTTCCTCCTCATTTGTCTTTACTCAGCTAAAAAGAGGGAAAGGATTCACATCTCCACACCACTTTTCACAATCCCATATTCTTGCTACAGGATGCCGTTCATTTACAGCCTCCTCTCCCTCACCCCATTTAACCCCTTACTTCCAGCTAGACCTCAAAAATTTAATTTTCACTCAACAAATCCTCTTTGTCCTTCCTCTGTGTCTGGGCTTCCTTTTACTCATCGCCTAGCCAAGACACTGATCCTGTAAAGTCATCCCCTGGCCAACACACTGATCCAATCCTTTACAGACCACTCACTGCTACTCTCTTTTATACATTTTTTTCCTTGATAAGCTTCATCAACTACTGAGTACGTGTCTTCCAACACAAAAATGCGAACAGTTTAGCACAATAATCAAAATAACATCTGAGCCATAATGAAAAGCAGCTCTTAATTGTTGTATATGAATGAACTGGAACTGTTCTTCTGGCTCAGCGAGTCCACAGCATCCCACAGTTGTGGGCACTGAGCCCCACAGTCCTTTCCAGCAGCTGCTCGGGCTTCATTTTAGGGCACCTCAGTCCAGACCATCCTGTCCTGTCCAAATTCCTCCATTATCTCAGCATTGTCAAACCTGGCTCATTCACAGCATTAAAACTTCATTTCTTGTTTGCTTCGCTGTGATGCGGGTAGATCTCAGTTGCCTGACAGCATGATGCTTTATAATTTATCTGTATGGTAGTGTGCATATCAGACCAACACACTTCAAGAATAGTCTCAGTGTCTCAAAAGAATTACAGCCTGGCTAGTTATAGTGTTCCAAATAGGTTGGAGAAAAAAAAATAGCTGCAAATAGGATGCAAGTCCCACTAAAAGGCAAAGCAAGTTTTTGTTTCCAACATTTGCACACTAATGAAAAAAAAAAGGCTAATTGCACTGAAGTATAAATGCACATAATTTTAGTGGAAGGAAAAGGAAGGAAGATCAATATGAGCTACAGCACACCAAACACCCTAACCCTGCAAAGGGTTAAGCATGTTTAACTGGGCACCTTAAGAGCAATGCAATTAATATCCCAGCATTTTAAATTAGCCTTTAGATCTTTGCTGGATTTGCGTGCCAGTCGGTAAACCTGTCCGAGTACCCCAAAGGGTCAGGAACCTCTTCAAGTGATATTGTTCTCTTATTTGGGATTCAAACTTTGGGTAGTATAGCTTCCTGCCGCTGTGAAACTAACCGTTTCCATCAATGCACAGGATCGAGGGCGTCTTATGATGGAAGAAATAGCCAAGCTGATCATGTGTTGGGAAAAAAAGTTAAATTCTGCTACATACATTGGTCAGATATTGATCTCCAGCACTTTCCTAATGCGTTAAAACCTATTATTTTAGGTAGATCTCGCAAACAAGCGTTACATTGATGCGAGATCCAAAGAGCAGGCAGACACCACCACTTGTTACAACGTGAATAGACGAAAATGTCCGTTTTCCATAAAGAATTTGTATGCGCGTCATTAAAATCCAACCCGCTACAAAAGAAGTCTCCAAGAAATAAAGCAGCTGTGCAAGACTGATTAAAGAAAGAATTACTCCTTAACCTCAACGTTCCTTTCCAAACTCTCAAGTTCTATCTTCATCTGCGTATCATTGTCTCTTCTTAAGGGCTTTCAAAAAAATGAAAATTAAAGGAGATGCTAAAGACAAAGTGTTTTTCCTCCTCTCCTCCAGTATTCAGAAACTCCACGAAAGCTAAGAGATGGCACATTCATTACAAGACACAGGATGAAAAGAAAATCACCTCCCTATTTCAGTCTCTATCAACTACGCTGTTAAGTCCTTTTCTGTTAATCGGTATTTTCTCAAAGCTTTCAGTAGGAAAAAACCCGTTATCCAAGATCACAGCTGTAATGGTTTGGCTGTAAAAAGAATAAAAGAAACAATGAAAGTTTGGGAGTGCTGGCCTTGGGACAAAAGAGACTGAAGCTAACGGGTGCAGCATTACCCATAATAATGCATTTTTTGCAACCAAAACATTCAACAATTTAAAATGCATTTTAGAAATTTACATTGTTGCTCCCAGTTTAGACTGAGCCCCGAGTCCAGATTTTGCTCGAAATATGCTATTAATAATAAATACATTACACTTGCCCTAGCTTCCAATGAACCAAACATTACAATGCTTTTTTTTCTTTTAAAGTATTAGAAATCCCAAGCCAAGGGATTCTGCTCGCAAAGGAAGGTACTGAAATCCGCTATGAACAACGGGGCTTTGTCTTGCAAAACTGAACAAGGACAGAGAGATTAAAAAACCCCACTTATTCTCGAGCTTATTGAAAGAATTAGACACAGCCAACGTTTGGAAGATACCCAACGGAGAGAATGGATAATCTTAAGGTTTTACAGTCCGATTGCTGCTGCGACGGGCAGCCACAGCCTGACCCCGGCACCAGCGCTGCCCTTCGCAGAAAGGGTTGCATCAAGGAAACCACTTAGCCCCTAAAAAAACAACAAAACACCCAAACCACCAAACACCTGAATGAGTTTCTTGAATCCATAATTACCTGAACAGGGACCATGAAGTTGTGGCCAGAGCACGCTGCCAGATGGATGAACTACAGCCTGAGAGGTCCAATTATGGATGAACTACAGCCTGAGAGGTCCAATTAGCTAAATTCATCTCAAGGCTAGATTAAGTCAACTGTGGGAGAGATCCTTCTCCTTACCTCCGGCCCGGTGGGTATTGCCACCACCCTGCTTCCACCAGCACTGGTGATCCTCTGATCACCACTGACTCAAAGAGTTAAATCAACAGAAAACGTGATGTTTCTGATAGCACCTTTTGTGAAGGCAATGAAAAAGGAGTTGTTATTCAATAATCTAAGCACACACCGAGTACCAAACGCAAAGAAAATAGTATCTAACTCAAGATATACTATCAACAGTCCTTATTTCTGTTTCATTTCTGGACTGTGAACGTAATGCTCTTCAGCCAGATGTACACAACCCACGGGAAGTTCTGCTAGCTCTTCTGCTAGACTTGAAACCGCTGACAACTCTGCGAGAACTTGAATCGTCTGCACGTGGGAGTGTTCGGGATTAGCCACTCTAACCCCGCACGTGGTCATCATTACTGAGAACAAGAACACCCCAAAATGCATCCTCAGGAATAGCTAATGCACTTAAAAAAAATTTATTCTACCTTAGTAAAAGGTAAGATGCAGAATGCAGAAAAGTTCTGACGCATTTTTAAACTGGTTTTATTGGCCAAGCCACTGCATTTAGTAGACGTGCCATCTTTCCAAAAAATAAACAATTCTTCAACATGTTCATGAAGAAATTTCTTTTTATACCTTGCTTTTATACTTTGACCGGTCCTTCAGATCAGGAAAAAGCACTAATAAGCTTTGTAAAACTTATTTCAATGACACTTCACTGGCTTTTGACAGATGTCAGATGTTTGCTACACCAGACATAAAAAAAAGTATTTAATTTTATGGTTTGTTGGGTTTTTTCCTTTTGTTAACGTTAACTGAATTTGGGGCACACGGCAAGGTGCAGAAGAGCAAGTCCACTGTGGGCTAAGCCTCCGAACAATGTTTTTTGTCAGCCATCAGAAGGAAAACTGCTAAGTATCACAAGCAGATTTCAAAGTTAATGAATAAGCAAATAATTCCTACAGCCATTTACTCAAGTTTGTAGATAACGATCTCACTGCACTGGTTCCAGCCCAATTATCCTTTTGAAGATTCTCTTTGTTACCACATTTAAAAAAAAAAAAAAACCCAAATGCTTTAAAAAAATATTAAAATATTTTATAGCAAAGGGCATGTTTTATGGTCAAGGCATCAGCCTACACAAAGCACTATTTAGGAGAGACTGTGGTCTGAAGAGCGTGCCCACCAGTTATATTTATTGCAGAGACTCTGCACCTCAGTTCTGCCGCTGCATCCACTCAATAAATGCCGATGCTTGGATAACTTGGATAAGGAGGTGAAATCTAACACCTTTTTAAGCCAATAGCTGTAAAGCAAGCCTCAATTACAGTGGTTTACATTAATACACATCCTCATTCTGGTACCACTGCCAAAGCTGCTAAGAAAGCCACGGGGTGAGTTAAGTAATACCAAGTGACCTATTTCCCTCAAATGGTACTTGCTTAAAGTCATCCCACCCAAATGCACAAGCACCAACTGTATTTTCATCACGACTAATTTAAATAAACATATTTAAAACCAAACATAATCTTTGGATATGGGAGCCAAAGCAAAAAGTTGATTTCTCAGTCTTTTCCTGGTGAAGCAGGAAGGCTGGAGGTTGTTTTAAAGGCACCTATCTGCCTGGGCAGCAGGTTATCACACCGGCTTTACAGTCAGCTTTCCAATGAATTTAGGGGAGGAGATAAAAGTTGAGACAACAAAATTAAGTTAATGGCAGTTTTTTCATTCTCAGGAATAGCCAATATCAACTCAGCTATCAAATTCTTTGATTCTTCTTTTCCTAATACCTTGACAGTCATCAGTAGGACAGAAAGTATTTCAGTTAATCAGATTATATCAGTCCCAACTCATACTCTTCACTGCTCTACTCTCATTTACTTACTCTGCCAGCACCTTCAAAGACAAATACGAACTCGAAAGCACTCAATACATTTGCAGGTGGCAGCTGAAATAGTCCAAGCACTGGTGTTAATACCAAACTGGTTCCAGAGAAAGAAATGTAAAGAAGTTTCTGTCATGAAATAATATTTGTGAAAGTCACCATAAAGCAAGGTTTTTAACCTGAGTCTCCACAGGGCACCGAGGGAAAGCAAGTTCTGTAATCAGGTAGTCTTACGATGAAGGGTTTGCACCTCTACTGCAAAATCTGGAAAAGGTTGAAAGTTATCACTGTAGCATCACTTTTGTCACTGAAAAACAATTTATAGCCCATGTTGCCGCAGGATTTTCATGCATTTCTTCTGTGGGTACACATTGCTGATTATTACTCTTGATCTGCTTCAGTTACCACAAAAATTCTCTACATTCAAAGCAGCAAATTATTACTAGTTGGTTCCTTGCTATATTGGTGAAACACCAGGTGCACAGATACCAAATTTAACAGCAGTCTTCCTAATACAAGAGAGAAAACAGACTGCGCCATCAGGGAAAGCACCCCAAAACTCTCTCTCAACTGCTTGGACAAGAAATGCTGTTTCTTGGAAGAAACTAGTGGATGACTCCAGTGGAAATACAGGACAACAGTGTTGGATGGAAGGTCAATGCAACCCGACAACAACCCAAACACCACCACGATGGCAAATAACGCAAACGGACACTGGACTAAGAAGGATTAATGGCATTGGAGCACCACAAATCTTTAAACAAAATCCCTCGAGCTCACAAGACTACAAAGTCTGATTTTTACTCAAGCACTCAAGGGGACAAGCGTTAAAAATCCATCCACTGATGTGTAGTGAGAGGAGAACTCCACGGCTCTCCCTCAAAGGCCTGCTCTCATGATGTTCTACAGCAAACACATGCCTCTCATCTTCAGAAATTTGGAAATATCATCAAGCATAGACTCTGAGCAGTGAAGGTCTGCAAAAGATCAAGCCTTAAGTGAGTAATTAACATACTACACACTGAATCTTATGGCGTGTTTATCACTATAGTTATGCACTTGCCAATACCGTTAGTTAGATTTCTCTAAACGTCTGTCAAGTTTGTTTTCACCTTCTTTCCAAAGAAATGAATCTTGCCTTTGGCACCATTGCTGTTTTGGAGCGGTTCTGCAATTCAGATGCTGCTGTGTATGTGCGGGAGTGGGGTTTTAACAACAACGTGCAGAGAATAGCACGGAGTCAGATACTCAACAAGAGTCTCCCCCACAACACAGTCATCCTTTCCAGTAAAAGGATTTGACAGCACCAAAGCTCATCAAACGTTCCTTGGAGAATTTCAGGCAGAAATTTAGACATCCTGGCATCAGGCTGGGGAGTGTCTTGGGGGGGGAAAGGATCAAGACCCTAAATCTGATTTGATGTTTTACGGGCAGCTGATAAGGAAACTCGGTGCTTTCACAGCAGACTGCACTTCCGCACAGTTACGCTGTAGCATTCACCATCAGTGGTGGAACTTCTAGGGGTGAGGTTTCTTGTCCAAATAAAACCTGTCTGCTGACAGCGATGAGAGCAAAAGTTACTGACGCCCTGGGTCTTGCTGTGTTAGGAACACTGGGTGTGTATCTACACCGGGGCTTATGCTGTTACGGTTTTTCCAAAGAACTTACAACACCACCAGGTAGCCTTTTGAAAGAGTAGCACCGCTGAAGTGCTAGCATAAATGCAGCTTACACAGCTAATCTAAACTGATCTAAGCTCCTATTCATCATCCTTCTATTTATCATACCGATGCGAAACATGTACAAAGCAGTCTTCGGTGAACACGGCCCATGAAAAAGAACTGCAAAGTCATCACACTTCCAGTGATAAATAATGTCTTCTGGCAGGGAGCTAAAACAGGGTAATACCTTGTTTTCTGTAGCAGCTTTTCCTCAAATAGAATACATGGTCTTGATCAGTAGTAAGATCTTGCACAATCTTCTCCCTCCAATAGTTAAAGCGAGCTCAGGAGTGATGTACGGCCCTAAGTGAGCTTCCATGGGACAACATGAGAATCGCTCTGGAGAAATAAAGAGATAACCAAAAGGGTTTTCCTACCTAGAGTCCTCCCTCTTTACCTGCTACGGTTTTTCTACTCTCTCATACGTGAAAAAGCCCAGCAGAGGCATTCAGAGAAGAATGCCAGGAATGAGGCTGTTGGTGTTCAGGGCTATCAGCAGGCTCCAGGAGAAACACCAAGTGCTCCAGCAGACTCTGGACGTTTGCTCAATGCACTGGAGATGCTGATTTTTCTCTCTTAAAGGCAGCAAAAGGTCATCCAGCAACAAAGCTAAAACTAGCCCTTGAAAGCCCTTGAACCAGTTACCCCAAAAGCACATATATTTCTAGTGAGTGAGCTTCAGTGGGCAACAGGGAGAGATAAAATTATGATTTCAGTTTCCTATTACACACATCAGTTATAAATGCAGACAAAAATAATAAGGTTTATTACATACTGGTAGCTATATATTACAACAGTCTCTGTAAAATGTAATTTTCAAAGGCAAAGATTTATAGAAATGTGCATGCTGACAGAAAAAAAAAATTCCTACAACATAACAGCTCATCTTCCATCTAAGATGCAAACGTCATCACGTATGAATCCAACGCAGAACGTGCTACCGTAAGAAACACGCCCCGTTCTGCTAAGTCCAAAAAACGGCAAAAACCTGCCAGTTACCACAGAGATATTTGGATGCGTTTTGGACAACGCTGAAAAATCACCTTTCCCGGCACTGCATTATAATGCCTTGTAGAGATAAACAAGAAAGGTAAACATTCTACGTAAAGGTCAGAAGGTGTGCTAGAGAGAACCCAACAAAGATTACCCTGTTCTCATCTAGGGAACGTCGCCTCGTTCCTCATCCTCTGCCAGCCTCCCCGAGAGATAACACTCACTACAAACACCAAACTTTTGGAACACAAAACAATTTTTCAAACCTCATTTTCCACTCTTCTCATAAAGAGGTATCGCCTCTTTCACCACTGTTGGAGCAGCGATCTTAATGCAAGTTGGCTTTGTGAATAAGACGACAGAATGTATTAAATTGCAGTCTTTAAAACATAAAGAACATCTCAAAATACCCCTACCCATCGAGACTAAAACTCTCCTTGAAGGCTCTTCCAGCGGTACAGCCCACCACCATCCTCTAGGAACTTGGGTTTCCTCTGCTGTTGCACGAGCAGAAGGGAAACGTGCAACAGGACGCTCAGCCTGCAGGACAGCGCCAGCGTCATCAAAAAGCGTTACAAAGAGAAGAAAAAGAACTATTAGAGACATTTCATCACTCATTTTTAGGTAACAGGAGAGCCAAGCAGCTGACATAGTAAGGATCTGGACTTTTTAAGGAAGCAAGAGGGTCCATGTCAAGAAGAAATGTATTTTGGTTCAGAACTCCATTAAAATGGTATCTTTGCTGCACACAGAGACATTTTAATACACGTGCTTTTCACTCACCTGGACATACACATGTAATCACGGTACAGTTAACTGTGACATTAACGCTTTACAGGGTTTCCAAGAATTGTTAAGCATTGGCCACTGTGTCAGTGTATTTAAGGATTATTTAGTTTATTCAAAGGCCTCTCAGAATGTATCCTTTTCTTGGAATACAAAGGCAGAGCTTAAGCTCTTCTTCCCCTTATTCCTCAAACCTAAATAGAGATGCCGCAGAACGTAAATTACCAGGCCCCTGAGCTTTTCAGCAATTGTTCGACATTTATTAGAAAACTCCAACGCTCAAAGCCTTCCAGCAACACCCTTTCAAGGCTCACAATACCATCACTTCAATTGTACAGCTAAGATTTTTTTAAAGCAGTTGATATTAATAATCCTTCTGCAGTTACAGACTGTCAGATTTCTGTCATTTTCTGTATTTTCACCATTCCAAGACACAAACCTTACGCTGAAGCAAAGAGGTTTCTGGAAAGACATGGAAGAGAAAGGAATGTTTAAGACACACCCAGCTCATCGCCCTTGGATATACTTAGAGAATCAGCTGCTACAAGGGTATAGAAACAAATAAAAATTGAACTCAAAGTCAGCGTTGGCCTTTCTGTCTTCATTCACATCCTCTCTCCATGTTGACTTCTCACTCCGTTACGTCTGGCTAAAGGTTTTCGTTATTGTTTTATGCTCTCAACATATTTCTGTTCCAGAAAAAAAAAAAAAGTGGCAAAAGACCATAAAAAAGGATTAGTACATATTTAAACAGAGGATTGTCCTTTAAATGGGAAAGGTGATCAACAGACTGTTGTGGTACACTCTTTGTAAGTGTTTGACTCTGCTTGTGTTGGTCCACAACTGGTAAAACCAAGACGCAGTTTTGGGCCAGATTTTCCATTTGCAACTCCAGCTTTTCAATGAAGACTACAAAAGCTTTCCTAGCTATATTTGAAGGAAGAATTTGGTTCAAAAGCTTTGTGCTTTTTTTAGATTTGTCATTGTTTAAGCATGCAAGTATTGCGTGCTCCGTACTGACATGCTTTGAAGACAGTTTTTCCCTAGCATACAGCCACCTACTTACGTAACAGTTTTTGCAAAACTAATTTTAATGAGAGCCTCAGCTACAGGCTCTAATAACCGCATCTGTAAGGCACACATCATCGAGCGTGTAAAACAGCAACTGCATACTGAACAGAAACAAGAGACGCATAATTCTTTCCTCTAAAAATGATTCCCGAAGCATGGAGAGAAGATTTACGGCGCCCTTGCAGACTTCTGAAGGTGGGGTTTACATTGAAAATAGTGATTGAACCATCAGAATCGAGACCAAAGCAGTAGATGCTGCTGGAACAAAGCTATAAACCTCAAAAAAATATTTTCCTGATGTCAGTATCTGCCAAAAAAAAAAAAGCACCATAGATGAAGCTGATATACCTACAGAGAAGACCCATTTCTCTACACGTTTGCATAAGCACAAAAATCTGCTAAAATCAAAGTCTGGAGGTTTTTTCCCCTCCATTTTCTCTTCAAGTTTGTCAAAGTCTAACATTTCAGGAACTCAAAGGACAGCATTTTGCCAAGTCATCAGCTGGGACAGTGAAACAAGAAGAGAAATCTCTAATCTCAAAAGGACTGAAATATAGGGCATGGCTTTGTTCTACTTGGATTTTATAATCTAAAAATATAAGATCAGTTGAGCAGTTCTCTGAACTTCACTTTTCCAATAAGCACATCCAGCCTGGTGGAAGCTAATTCTCCACAGATTTCATCATCTCCTGACCACACCACCACCACACACCTCATCACCAGGTTGTTGTGAATGACCGTTTTGGGGGTGTCAACTACTGCTTTAAGCAACTGTTCCCCACACTAGTGTGAAGGCTCAGGCCAGAGGAAGGCTTGGGTAATGGTTTGGGTGGGAAGGGACCTCAAAGCCCATCCAGTGCCACCCCCTGCCATGGGCAGGGACACCCTCCACTAGCCCAGGTTGCCCAAAGCCCCATCCAACCTGGCCTTGAACACTGCCAGGGAGCCAGGGGCAGCCACAGCTTCTCTGGGCAACCTCTGCCAGGGCCTCAGCACCCCCACAGAGATTCATTTCTTCCTTATATACAAGGATCTCTAAGAGCAGCTTTCTCCACAGACCTCAGAAAACCAGAACAGGCCAGAAGCGTCACGTCTCAGCACCGCCTCGGGAAGGGCATTAGACTGCAATTTGGAAAATTGCACTAAAGGAAGGAAGAAAGAAAGAAAAACCCGTCAGAGATGGCACTCCCAGTTCCAATTTTCCAGTGTACCCTATAAAACCACCTCTTTCCCAATACCAGCTCCTTCCTAAAACAGTAAGTGGAGACTTACTTTTTTTCTTTT
Organism: Balearica regulorum gibbericeps; assembly: GCF_011004875.1. Taxonomy (NCBI): domain Eukaryota; kingdom Metazoa; phylum Chordata; class Aves; order Gruiformes; family Gruidae; genus Balearica; species Balearica regulorum. The sequence goes on along the minus strand of NC_046184.1, from coordinate 1,380,272 downwards.
CCTATATTAGGAAACAAAAACTTACCAAAGGCCAGAAAATCTTCTGCCTATCTATTGGTACTGTGTCCATCACAAGCAATATCACCCACTCCAAAAACTCAATTTTAGTCTTATGTTGACTCTGGATAAACAATTTATCTTTCCTGAGGAACACAAACATTTCAGAACACAGATGGAGACTTTTTCTTGGGGAAACCATACCGTGGTTATTTCCAGACACCTCTGCTTTGCATTGTAATTGCATTCCCCAGCTTCCGAGACTCCAAATTAGAATAAATAAAAAATAAAGGACGTACAGTTTGTGTGATTTCACACTGAGCCAGCCAGCTTCACATCTTCTGTAGCATCCTGAAGACTCAGTGCTGCCCCAGCCACAAATAAAATATTCCCTTTACTCCTCCTAGTTTCTTTAATAAAATTTTAATTATCCTGAAGGCAGTTATGGCTGCATACGAAGATGGATGCCTCATAATTAATATAACAGAACACCAGGACTATTGTCTAGCCACATTTCGTAAGTCTGAGAAAATTCTATTGGGCAAAATACTTTGGCAGCCACATTTTAATGTTTTATTTTCTTAAATCGCTGCTAGTGTCAAGAAGCAGGAGCATTTATCACCCCACAAAACCCCATGTGACACATGGGCAGACTCCTTGCCTAATTGGAAAATTATTTACGTCCAGCTTGCACTCTCCTATAAGCCACCTAGGAAAAGCAAAGACATTACTGTCTTGGATAACTGCTCTACGTGGCTTAAGCACATGGGCTCGTCTAACAGTTGAGCTAGACGTCTAACAGCCCAGGCTTCAGCACCAATTGGAGATGATAACCAATACTTGCAAACAAATCCAACAAGGAGCCTTAGAAATCCATCGGTGAACAGAGGAGAATAAAATTACATGGAGAACTACTGGTGGAATTACGGAAAAATTGATTCTGTGGGTTATTTCCAGTGTGGACTATCTTTAAACCATACTCGTTTAGAGCGTAGCTTGGGCTGGTGGCAACTTTCATTTGGAGACTTTAGATGACTGAGTTGCGTAAAGTGGTAAGTTCCATCTTAAAGACAAGCATTCACGTCACAAGCCCTGCGTGGTCTCCATGGCACTTCGGTTGCCAATCTTGACAAGGCTAAAGACTAAACAGGCCAGGGGGAAAAATAAAAAATGGAAAAATCAACTTTTCTATCCCCCTGTATTCACCAGGTGAAAACAAGAACAGTTCACAAGGATGCAGAATTTACTTTGTAATGATTTAGTATTCGCGATAAATTGGACAAAAATCAAGAGACAAAGTAAAAACCAAACCACACACAAACTACTGAGCAAGGAGTGAGCTTTTCTTTAAAAACTTCGATGTGGATAGGTAATAAAAACCCAAACTCCTACGTGTTAAGGCAGCCAGAGGGAAAAAGTGACTTGTGACAACTTCTTCAGGTTAGCTAATATCTTATTAAAACAGAACTATTTGCAATCCACAGAAAAACAGCATAAGTAATCTGGCACTAAATTTAGAAAGCCTCCAAAGCCACAGGTGGTAAAGCTCAGATCACTAGAAGCAGAAATTGCCTCTTGACAGCTAATAACTTACACTTTTTTTCCTAAAATAAAATAAAAACCAGATTCAGACAAGAGTAGAAGATAGGTGTAACAAGCCTGACCAAGAGAGGAAAGTGTAGGCTGGGTGTAAGAGGAGGCCATGTCTGAGTGCAGGATACTACACTTCGATCCACGCCTTGCTTAGCGCTCCACTAACAACTTAAGAATACTATTGCCCTAAAAACAATTCAGACATGAAAATTATGTATGGAAGAAGCAGGGACAAAAGATTAATACTAGCATTATGGCAGTTATTAAGGTAGTCTCTACCCAACTGCTTCAATCCCATCCCCACAGACACATTTAAGAGCTTCTACTTTTTCTGCAAGTGGAAACAAAAGTGTGTGCACTCAGAAGTCAGGCAGATTTTTGAATTAAGGTGAAATTAAAGCAAAGGCAAGTTGCTGAAGGCATCAAGGGAGCTAAGCTGATACCATTTGTTCAGAAAACTGTCCATCACCTGTGCTTTGCACAGAATCGCTCCTCATAATTTGTAAAGGGAGTTTCAAGCATACAGTTCACGGGGGTTTTAACTAAAAGGCCTCTTTCGCTTAGCTCCTTTTCTTACCGGGACTGTGCTGTTTTTACCCCAAACACAGGCCAGACATAAGGAGACCTCGGTGCTAGAGGACACTTCCTTTGGAAGCAATAACGCCCTACGAGGTGTTGGAAAGTCTTGCTACACTTTGCTCCCTTCTGCCCCTCCATATTCATGAGAGAAATGGACTCCAGCACACAGGTCTGAATAAATCCAGCTCTACATAACTCTTACTACCTGGGGTGAAGCAGCTGATTTAAGCGATTCCTGAGCTGTCAGCAGAAACAACCCAGATCTTTGGGTGAGACGTCTCAATCCTGTTTTTCCAAGTATCTAGGAAAGTCAGGTCCCCAAAGCATACAAAGCTCCACATCCCCGGTCTCAACTTGCAATATTCCCCAGCAAAAATTTAGGCACATTTAGGTCACCTACTCTGCCTTGAATCAGCTCTAAGTTATTTTAAGACCCAAATATTAGACTCAATGCATCTATATTAAAGTAGCCATCTGCATACCCAAAGTCATAGACAATACAATCGCTTAATACAAGCACAGTCCTACTGTGAAATGATGATGCAAACCTTAGCAGCATTTAAAAAAAAAAAAAAAAAAGCTAAAATTTGCCACCTTTATTCTGCCTGACACAGCAGGACATGAGCAGGTCTCTGCTGGGTACTCTTTCAGACTCTGGTATTCTTCTGCGCGTATAGATATTTGCCAATCTAAACGCAGTTTGCATGGAGAAAATAAACAAAAGGAATAGGATTGGTGAAAGCCTCGAGACAAACAGGGGGTCAAAATTTTTACAGCAATGAGTCAAATTCCACTCTGATATATTATAATGCGTTTGAAAGATGCCTTTTAAGTGGTTTTCTGCTCTCATTTCTGAAACACTTTCTATCACATTTCTTTTCCTCTGTTCAGAAATTTCTCAGACACCAAATAAAGACAGTCAAGTTTGACAGCTCAAGAACTTTACAAGTATTAAAAAGCCATCTCAGAACCGAGTCAAAGCAGAACTTCTCAGATAAAGAGAGACCGAAGGATGCTACGTGAAAAGGAATACCTAGTATTTCAAAATTGACATTCACCTAGAATATTTTTCTGATTCATTCTGACACAACTCAAAAATGGATTTGTCTAAGACCTGCCATCCTGATTTCGTCACCCTCCTTGATGAGAATTGTTTTTTTTAATTCCCTGACAGTTACTCAGTAGTCAGCAGGGAAACCAGAAGGACTGGTGTCAAATGATTTTAGCGATACCATAAAATCAATATGATGGATGAGGTTAGGAGGCTGCTTGATCCAATCCAGCAGCTCTGTGGCACCAAAAGGGAAAGGTTCCCCTTCCTCCTCACTCAACCTTCCTCCTCCTCTTCTCCTGACCATGTAGTACTTAGCTCTGCATCCAACAGATCCTTCCATGAACCCATTCAATTCAGCCCAGCCCCACCTGCACCCTCCCCACCAACCCTCCAACTTTTTTTTTTTTTTTTTTGCAAGGCTACCTAGTAAAAATCAAGGAGCCACAAAGCACGGATGAAGGGTGTGGAACCACACAAGTACAAGTGAGATCTCCTTTAGGCAGCACTAAGTGATTGAGATGATGCAACAGTCTTGCCTAACTTTAAGATCAAGAGGGAAGAAGACTCTTACTGACAGAAGACAGCAGTTATTATATACGGATTTCTACCTCGCCTTTCTGCCCGAGGTCACCATTCCCACAGGAGACTCAGCAGAAGCTAACGTTTGCCAGCACTTCAGCAGCACGCTAAATTAATATAGACTATAGGCAATGTCATTTTAACATAAGTCATAGGGCTGTAAGTCATAGAGGCTAAGACACATCTACTCTTTCATGATACCTCCAGCAAGGGAGAGGGATGGACAGTTGAAGGCAGTCATGTGTCTAAATGCTCCACAAAGAAAGGCAAAGCTTATCTAACAGCAAAACATGGATGCTCATCTCTTGCCACACCTACAAAAATAAAAAAACACCCCAAAAAAACCCCAAAAAACAACTTCATCCCAAACTCAGTTAAGTAACTCCAGAGAAACCACCAAAAGAACAGAATTCATCTGATCCCAAAGACAAGGTCATTTGATACAATCCATAACACCTTTCATCTGCTGGATAAAGAAGTACAAGTTTCAAGATGTTTTCAAAGGTGGGTTGATTGGGGGTTTTTTTAACTTGCTTGGGGAGAACCTAAATTCCACTTGACGCAGGCCTGTGGTTGCGTGGGTAAATCCAGAGCAAGGCTGCCTCCCTACAATTCAATAACAAGACTAAAGCGTCCCTTTAATCAATGCCACCAGTACTAACTCACCGATCCTTGAGACAAATGACAAAGAGCAGGAAACAAAGAACAAATAAACAAGAGAAAAAACAGCTCAGAATCCCTGAAGTATAAAAAGATCATTGTCTGGGTTCGGTTTTGGCCAGGAAGCTTAGCAGGTCCATACACACCTACTCAGCTTTGCCACTGAGTTACTTGAGGAAGAGTATCCAAAAAAAAAAAAAAAAATCACATCCAAAAATCACTTGATGAATCAACTGGAGCGTTACTGTTGGAACTCTGGTCCTTTCTCAGGCAAGTTCCTAAAACACACTTTCATTGGACATTTCATGTGATTGACCAGAGGACTGGCTTTTCTTGTGTTTTATAATCACTGTATTAGCAGCTAACTTCTCTCTAAAGTCAGACAGACAACAGAAAACATAGCATGGAAGTCGTATCACAAAGAACGTTGACTGAAAATGCTTTACATGTTCAGGCGGTCCGATGACTCATTTGTGGTCATTTTGCTGCATCTGCCGCAGAGAAACCAGAAAATGTTTCAGCTTATTTATATTAAAAATAAAAAAGTCAAGGAAAAATGAAAAGCAAAGCACAGAAAGTTCTTGGCATTTAGAGGTCCCCAGCAGCATCTTTTCTGTGGTGACCAGATAACTAGCTTTCTAGCCCAAAAGCCTCCTGCAGACAGTGTCTGGGCACCACCTTCCTGTAATCATCAAAGGGCATGAAACCCAAAATAATTCTTCAATCGGTCCGGCAAAGCTGTGTACTGCACAGCGTATTTCAGAGCCTCTGCCCTGCCTCAAAGAAACTGATTTCCCTTTAAGAGAGTCCCACAAAAATTACATTTATAAACAAGAAATTTCAGAACTTCAGAGTTGGAGATTTATGCCAGACACTTTTACGAATGTTTGAGTCATCACCCATTTAAAATAAAAAATAACTGGTTTAGAACTAACTAAACCCTTTCTCATTCAGGGGGCTGTTCCCTTTCAAAAGCTGAAAAGATATCCTGGAACAGCGTGAGCACGGTGCAGCTGGGAGCAAACTCTCTCCACACCCAAATGCTCCTTCCTAGCCTCTCAGGATGCATTCACCCTTCCCTTGAACTCTTTGCATGTCCGGAAACAAGTCCCGAAGACCGCGTAGGACCGGGGTGTATACGGTGGAAGAGCATGGGTGTGAGAACTAGTGGGTCGACTGGCCGGCATCCAGGCAGGAAACAATCTGGAGCATGGAATGATTCAGCGGGGGCAAGAGGACAGGCACAAGCATTTCAGGAGACAGAGCTGGAAAGGCACAAGGAGTCGCAGTGAGATGCCAGACAAAAAGCTCTCCTGAAGCATTCAAGTGGATTATTGTTTCATCCATCTTGTAATTGCAAATGGTCTTCAAACAGCACTGAACAAATACAGCACAGAGGATGTGATAAACAATCATCTACCCTCGGATCTCCTTGTAAGGGATAGCTGATATGGTCTCATTTTGCGAATGAGAGAAAGGTACAGATAGCTAAAGCAATTTGCCCAAGGTCATCCTAAAAACACGAGATAGCTAAGTTCAGAGAGTCACATCAAGATTTTCTCTTCCACTCCTCCCTACTTCCCCATTTCTGAAAGCCTCTTCCTACCCAATTAGTGGAAGCTTTCCATCCTGATCAATGGCAGTTTACATCCCTCTTTTTTTTTTGTCTCTCTGCCATTTGGGTCAGAACCTATGCGTGCACATCTAGTTATAAACCATAGCGATGTATCGACCACAGCAACATCCTTCTTGCATAGCGTTTCACAAGTCAACTGAACACCACAGAAACAAATGGTTTTCAGTGTCGCCTGTAAGGCTCAGGAACGAGCTAGGAAAACAGTAACTGAAGTGGTTTTTGTGAAAGCCTCCTTCCATTAGGAACTGACACTTCAGCCCTTCTGTGCTTGCTGGTGATGAAGAAGGAACGATCCCCAGCAGCTCCCTGAAAGCAGTTCCCTTCACAAAGACACATATCAACGCAGCAATTCTGGTTTGCTTCTCTGTTGGGTTGTTTGGTTTTTTTCCCCCCCGAGGCCAGAAAGCAACTTCTGCTTCCCAGCACTCCTTCCGCTGTTTGGCCGTCTGAAGGTACCTGGAGGTCTCCAAACCCGTGTACACGCACAGGTCCTCATCTGCAGTCAGGCAGCTTTTCTCCAGCCTACATATGCACAGGCTAATCACCACTAAGCCTTCTGGGCTCTCTTACATGTACTGCCTTTGTCTGATCTTGTTTGTTCGGTAACCACAGAAACAGTTTTAAAAACTAGATGAGCAGACACACAACCTTCAGAGACCAAAGCTTTGGGCTTTGTTTCCATTTAGAAAGATCCATTTGGCACCCACTCATCTCTTCCTCTCTTTGTTAACCGGATGAAGGATGCACTTACCTCTTAAGAAGTTTCTCTTGTACACGTTCCACACAGACCTGCTTTAAGGGAAAATGCTTCTTGTTTTCTTGCGTGACAGCTATCCAGCTCCCTTCTGAAGGCTTCCTGCACTACTGCAGATCTTCAGTGTCGCTCAGACACACCATAGCTTCGGATACAGCCTCACACTATTTTACAGCAGAATCTGTTTACCAGCGGTCACGCAGGTGCCATAAAACTGAAGCTGGAACATGAAGATCGCAGCACATCATGCAAGAAATGCCATTAATAAAAGCCTGCTCTACTTTAACCACGGCTTTCCCTGCAACCGAGCTCCTTCGGCACCCATGAAGCGCGTAACGCCGCTCTCGCTACCAGTAACAAAGCAGACTGCAACCATACTGACACATTCATCTACAAAACATCATTGTTCCTTTATTACTTTTCAGTTCAAAATCATTCTCTTTGCTGAGGACTCCCCAGGGGCCCATTCCAGCCTCCCTCCCCTTCCCCACCAATGCATTGCCTTATCCCTCTACACAACCCAGCAGCTACTGTTACAACAGCCTTCACTACACAGATGGCTTTTCTGGACTTCTCTACCTCTTGAGCGACGGGGATTTAACATAAGAATTTCAAGTGACACTTGAAACTAGTTTAGATTTTTTTCTTTTTTCCTCCTTTTCTTTTTACACCTACTGCTGTATCAATTTGGAACGTATTCAGCTTAAACATTATGGGCTACAGTCTGTAGGAAAGATATTTACAAAATAAAGTTTGTGTGTAAAGCATTTCCCAGTGACGACCGCTTCGTTATCATGTCCTTACGGTATCTTTACGCCCATCAGGGACGGAGTTTCCAGCAGAAGTACGTGAGCCTGCACGTGACAGGGTCCTGCCCTTGCATTCACAGCAGGGCCAGAGCCAGCGCAAACATCATTTTCACACGTCGCCTTCAACAACTCCTTTGAAGACCAGCAGAGAGGATCTCTAAAATACTGTCATCCTGACAACTAACAAGTCAGAGAAGCTCAAACCTACATCCCTCAGATAGTGAACAGTGAAGGGTGACAAGCAAGGAAAAAAAAAAAAAATTCTCTTTTCCCTCCCCCCTCTCTTCCTCTCCCTTCCTTTCCTCCAGATGTTGATCAAGACACAATTCATCTGTTTGAAAACCATCCGATTCGGGCAGACCAGCAAAGTAGCTGTTCCGCAAATGAAAGAACATTTAAAAATTAACCGAGGAGTCACCAGCGAGTAATATTGGGCAATACAGAAAAGGAAGAATGAGCGATTGAACAGGCACTGCTGAATGCATTAAGAGAAATCTCCGGGTGATTTTTCACTTAAAAAATAACACAAGATGCACATAAACCACAGGTTTAAAAGAAAAATTAGGAAAAAAGCTTTGGATTTTGAAAGCACAGCCTGGCACTACAACAGTTCAATACTCCAAGGTTTTCCTGAAAATTCATATGGCAGCTAGCTTTTTACCCCAGCTTTGACATTTAAGGATTTCTCCACCATTATCGCTCTGTGCTGCTCCTCTGCCTTCCAGCGGGATCAACATCTGAAGCAGCCATTGCCAAACTCATCAAAATAACAGCACCAAACCACACTGTTAATTTTGTGTTTTTGCAAGAGCCAGAAGTTGGTATAATTAGCCTGAATTATGGGAACTGATTCTCTGCACAACCTAAAGGAACCATTAAGCAAGACCAGAGTCAGCTGTGCTCACCACCATAAACCCACATATGCATCGTCACGATTACTCAGAAAACTCAAGCGATTGGGTACACGCCGAGCTCTGCACTCCAACGGCATCCGTACTCAAGAGCTGAAATATTACAGAAAGAAGCCTTCAAGACATGAATTTGAGGGAGCTAACAGGTTTTGCTTTGCAGAGAAAAGGAAGCAGAGGAGAACGAGTTGGTGAGGCTCACAAAAGATGCACTCAAAAACCCGTACGGTCACGCCGAGGGCCAGGGCGCTAAACATTTTACATAACGCCGTGCCGCCGCGCAGGGCAGGAATGAATGCAGCAAATGTGTACACACGGACACACACAGCCTCGCTTCCCAAGGAAGCCTATTTTAATTACAATGGTTGCCACGGTTACTTTAATTCCATCATAGCTCCAAGTAGTCTCACAACTCCAACTCCACACCACTAATCAGGAATCTTGCATAACATTAGCACTGAATAACCCAATTTAAACTAACTTAAAAGCCTGGATTATCGCAGAGGATGTTGATGCAAAAAGAAGAAAAAAAGGGAAAAAAACCCTGTTTTGTTCCGGGAACCACTTTTTCTGTATCTGTTTCCAGCAAACACTCATCACTCTTATCCACGTGGAAGCTATGGATGAGCCCGAGCCAGAGCACAGCCAAAATTAAACACTATTTTGTTTAGTCAAACACGGTCCCCTCAATTTTCTTATAAAGGAAAAATAAAGAAAGCACGATGACATCATATCAAGTCAAAGGCACCAAAATAATCACTCCTAGTTATTGGGAGGATCAAACAACGTGGCAATCCTGGAGTATCAAGCATGGAAAGTTTGGAGCCCACGAGCTGCCGGAAGAGGTTTCAGTTTGCAACTTCTAAGTTTCTTCTTTGACCACCGCCCATAGTACGACTGGCAAAGTTGTGTGGAAAATACTCCTGTCATTTAAACACAGCGGCAATAAGCAAAGCTGACCTTAGTCTAGACAAAGAAACTCCCTGAAAGCTATTCTAGCGCTCCTTTTGGGTGTCAGGTCTATAAAATTAGGCAAGGGGTACTGATCTAGCTAATCCAGGGGAAGAGATAACCACTAGACTGTTCCGTCTGCAGTCCTTAAGCAATTCAAACACAAACCTCTCGGCACAGGACAAGTTAGATACCCATCACATTAGGATGTAATAGGTGGGAAAAAAAAAAATCTCTTCCTGCAGAACAAAGCCAGCCTAGATCCTCTCCCCTGGAATTCTGAAAGCAGGACTACTTGAGACTGAGGCTTTCCACAGTAGTCAATTACCAGGATAGTAAAGCCAACTATAATTTTTCTCCCTATTAAAATACAAATTATTTTCTTCTTAATTTGTTTCTTCTTCATAACCTCTACTCTCTGGAATTTCTCCTGGACCTACAGTACTAACGTCCATACAGACACTTTCCTAGGTGCAACAGGATGAAGCTCCATTTCTTACTCTGGGAAAGCGCAGAAGACGTAACATTTCTCTTTCCCAACCTTAAATGTCCAAAACCCAGCGGTTTTCCCAAAGACAGAACAAGAGGCAGCAAAAATCTGACCTTTAGCGATATCAGCTTTGGAGATCTACCCTGCAGACTGTTTTATGTGAAGTTGCATACAATCCTGCCTTAGATTGGCAGCAGAGAGAGAAATGTTTCCACTGTTTGCAATATCACATTAGAGATAAAGTAGATACAGAAGCCATAGACAAGGTCCCAAAAAATTACCAGCACAGTCTTAACTTACTTAAGCCTGGGAACCCTTTGAGATACGGTTTATGCTGCACTCTCAAGGCACTCCTTTGACTTAATTCCTGCACAGAGAACAACGGAGGCTTTCAAAAACATTAGCTACTTCGCCGTGTCCCACAACATCCCATCTTCTACAATGTCTTCCAACTCACGTAGCTAGGGATGAACGCCATCAGATCAAAACCTGCATAAATGACTGACCAAAATACCTCATCGTTCGATAAACAAAGCACAGAGGTGAGAACCGTAAGAGCTGGTGAAGCCTGTCGTGTGCAACGTAATGCCTTCAGTTAGCAAATCTCAAAATAGAAACAAAAAAGCATTTCTCGAATACGCAGATACCACTAACTTGACGGGCGTTATGAACACCAGCGGCACCGGGGAGGTTACCCAGCAAGGCAGGACACTGCTCCAGCAAGGAGATGCAGCAGTACTTTAATAGACTTCCCCTTCCACAATTCTCGTACTGAAGTCTCCTTTGTCGTGCTCGCATTTAAATAATGCGTAGATGAGCGCAATACATTACGAAGACAACAAAAATCAGGGATAGGCTGGTATTCTTCCAGTATTTATTTTGTTGCTTGGTTATACTCCTCTCCAGAGTTTTTTTTCCCCACCAGCTAAAATCCATGCTTATGTTAGGAAATAATGATCATGGCAGGAAAGCTAAGGTGGTACCAACTCCCCCCGATTCTTCCATTTAAGCCTGAAATAAGTATTCCTGAAATATCTACAGTCTTACATGGAAAATCTTAACAGCGGTGTTTAAAGCACTGCAGTCTAAAATACCTTCATTCTAAGCTCTCCTGTCATCAGTCTCAGTGGCAGCAGGTTAGATCTCAACATCCGTCAGAGCACAAGAAAAAGATCACAGCAGTCCTAATAAAGCAGAAGCAGAGGAAACAGCCAATATTCGCGCGGAGCTCTGGCATGCTAGTGCTTTGTTACTCGATAGCTAGGAATCTCTCATTTCTGGGCAGGTACAAAATCACTCCTAGCTCTGAGAGGGAAGTTATGATGACTTCTACTATTTGATCCAAACACAGAAAAAGAAAGCCCGTTTGGAAGGATGCCAGATCTAGGATACTGAAATAAAGTCAAGAAAGCATTCCTTGTTTGCCAGCCCTGGGCCCAGAAGATTGTACATTCTAGATAAGGAAAAAAGCTGGATAAAAGCTGATGGAGGAAATGAGGAGAGAGACAGTATTAGCCGGTATTCCAGTCCTTGGGAGCTGTGTTTTGCCAGGAACACCTCAGAGCTGCAGTACTCCTTCCCAATCCTCCACCTCTGTCCAGACCAGGCTACCAACCGCATTGCCTACCCACTCCTTTCCAGCCAAAACCTGCAGTCTCCACACTCCATCTCCTCCAGTTTTACACTCCTGTATCAGAAAAAGGATGAAAACAGGTTAGTTGTCTGCACGCTAAAGTAGCTTCCAGCTCCCCCTGCGATACGGGGTGTTGGCGTATCAACACCCTGCCGCTGTCAGGCCTCTGTTGGCATCCAACAAAGAGCCTGAAGAAGGATAAATGGCAGCTTTGCAGATGATTGCACCAACCTCCTTCAAAGCACAAAGGCAATTTGGAAGGTGCGGTTCCAAGCAAGCTATTTCTGCGCTAATAAATGTCTGGTGGGGGTTGGCATCAGGGATGACACTGGGGCATTGATTTTTCCAAGGAGAAGGGAGCAAGAAAAGGTCTGAGCATACAGGTAAATCCATGGTGGAGACGAGAACTTGCGCACGGTTACAGAGAGCCTCGTGTGAGCCATCAGGAAAACGACCTTCGTGGCAGTATTCTGGAAAGAGTAACGGAATAAAACGGTATTTGTCAAAAATTAGGTAAGGACACGGTAACGGACAGCTAAGAGGAAAGCCTGGACTGGCTTTCGCCGCATAGATGGCCTCTCCAAATGCTCTCAGATACTCTTCCCTTTGGGAAGACAGGTGAAACCTGGACACAGACTAGCAGGGAGAAGAGTCAGAGGGCACTTGGGCAACACCTTTGTAATCTCTGCTACCAAAAGAGCCATTTCCACTAACATTCCTTAAAGGAACCAAAAAGTTCAAGGTCAGATAAACTACTAACTCTGTCTTTCTTGAAGGCAAATAATTCTTTTCCTCCTGCCTCTTTCAAAATGCTGAAGACCAAACTAGGTTCACTCTAAAGCTCAAAAAAATTAGTCCCTACTTTTTCCCACCAAAAAAAAAAAAATCTTAAAATTACACATAAAAAAGTAATGTGACGCATTAAAAAAAAGCCAATCCCCAGTGAATGCTTGCTTCTTGACATCTTCACTCCCCTTAGATTTGAAGAATTAAGGATCCTTTAACGTGTAGAGAAATAACAAAACACGGGATTTGACACCAACTACAATAACATCTTGAGATGTACTTCATTTTCGGGTTAGTGTGATTCAAAAGATAATCCATTTCTAACAGGTTTGCGGGCCAGAGGATGGGTTGGAGTCCAGGTTTAACTTCACGAAGAGAAATCATTGCCTTAGAGACAGAAAAAAAAAAAAAACCACATGCCCAGACCCCAGGAAAGCTTTTACCTCTTGGACCAACCTGGTTGTTTCCCTCCCCCTCTCCCAGCTGGTTTAAAACAGCAGCATGACATATCACTACTCTATCTCTTGACTTTCAAAAGCAGTCTAGCAGAAGACTAATTCTCAAAGCAGTTACAGGGAATGTCACTAAGTCCTGTGAACTTCTCGCCTTCTCAGCACGCGCGACACATGGCAAAAACAAGCATCCCCAGTTCGTCACCTCTACAAGCCACAGGAAAGCTGAACAAACAAAGGGAGCACGAAAATATTTTAATTTCTATCACATTTTTCATCATGGGAAGCCAAGTATCAGCCTCGACTTGCTAAAAGCACATAAAAGTAATAATACCTTCTGCACCTGAATCAAATCTTCAAGAGAATCAGCTGCTTTTTACATTACTTGAAAACAAAAAGGATTTTATTATGAGCTCTTGAAATCTCACACGCTAACAGCGGATACCAAGACTGAAGTGAGATTCAATGCCAGTGAAGAGTAGAAAAATTACAGCAGTTTAGTCCTACAGAAAGCCACTTCAATTAATACCTAACTGGTCAATGTGAAATGCTGGAAATTATCGCAGTAATCTCTCATCCCAGAATGCAGAAGGTTGTTGGGTTTAAAAAAAACAAAACAAAACAAAAAACCCCACATCAAACACACCTTAGTGCATTTTGCAAACAATAACAATGATCTTGGCCGATACTGAAAAGGATCCAAGCAGATTTCCCCACCTCCATAAACACTAAAGTCATGGAGAGAACACCAAATCTGAGTCAGCAAGCTTTTGGGTAGCTGGAAGGAAAGCTTGCTGGGAACAGATACCAGCATGAACTGCAGTAAGCTGTTTTCCTAAATTGGTCCTTGAGTCATTTTTATGGGAACAGTCCCTGGTTTTTCTCACATGACTTCAGGATTAAATGTTGATTGCTTTACTTCACCTCTGTGAAGCAAATAACGAGCAAAGCTTCCTAACAGTCAGATGAAGGCATGTTCATACTTCTATTTTTAAATACTTGCTTTTGGAATAAAAGTTGAAATAGAGTTGTTCAGTAGTTCTAGGAAGCTAATTTTTCAACCAACTTTCCTCTTCTTTCTGACACTCATGAAAAATGCAACTGGCTGCCTATTTAAAGCTCTAGCATGAGAAAAAAAAAAAATACCTGGAATTCCAACATTGCCACCCCTGCAATTGAAAGGAAGGTTGGCACGCTGCAGCATTCGAACGTTTCACAGAGCAAAATGGTAAAAATGCTATTAGAAGAATATTAAGGCTGGAAAGCTGACCAAAAATAAAGAATCCCAGAATGAAGGTCATTCACTCAGCCTGAAGTCACACACGCTGCAAGTAAGCACGTGCACGCTATTGCTTTTGGAAAAACCCGATTCCATCAGTGGACAGAACACGGTTTCAGGGTTGGACTTTGCCGATGCTTTGCTTCCCCTATTGGGAAGCTGCAAAGCGCACAGAGAAGGAGGCAGGAAACTTGGAGAAGAACAAGGGCTTCTGGTTAGGCTGTTAAACGCTGCCCTATGTAATTAAATTCCGTATTTTTTCTTTGCCAGAGTTGCTATAGGCAAGTCTACGCAGGCAGGTGCAGACAGACTGGAGCTTAGGCTGGATAGACAGAAGCCAGCTCTGGTCCAGAAGCTGCAGGGCGGTAGTGTCGGCTCACGCACAGCGCCGTGCTGATGCATCCCAAAGCGAACAAGATGTTAAGTGACTCATACCTGACCAATTTGGCATGTGCGAAGCAAACGCAGGGTCCGCCTGCATCTGCTTAGGCATGTCTTCAGCAATGCTAGGCAAGACACCCTCAGTAAACTTTTCACATCTGGCCGTTAGCTGGAAGATCGTCACCTTTTCACGGCTTGCGATCCAGAACTTGGAGAAGCGCTGAGTACTCACAGCTCCAACTGAAATCCGGGGAAAACTATGCTTCAATAACAGAGTGCTATTTAATGGTGACACAAGACGTCTGGGAAAAAAAGGTCAGATCTTCTCCAGAGTGGAAATCTCAAGTATATTGACAACTGGTTTTAATTTTGTGCATCGATATCCCAGTCACAAACCTGAGATGAAGCGGTGCCATCTTGCAAAAGCTGGAAAATACAAAGCGTTCAGGCGCTAAGGTAAGGTTTGAGGGTGCAGAGGAACGTTAATTCCAGGCTTTCACCTATCCTTGCTTATTCTAGAGTGCTCCAACGTTAACGTTTGCAGAAAAGCCTTTCATCTCAGACATAAAAAGAACACAAGCACGACCGTGTCATTTGATTCTGAGAAAAGTCCCTGCAAATGTCATTGACTTCAGGGAACTGTTCCACTGGTCACCGAGTCTTCTGGAAAGTCACACGAAAGCCTTTGCTCTCTAACAACCATTTCACCTGAGGCTATAATACTTCTATAATAAAAATTAAAACTATTTCAATACATATTTATATAATTATACATGTTATTTTCCAATTACAATACTGTAATAAATGAAAAAACAGTTACAGGTTCTCTCTACAGCACAAACCATACAAAAGTTCATGCTCAGGGAGAAGCATTGTAAATCAGGACGCCAATTTAATCAGCGCCACATACGCTTCTGTGGAATAAGAAGTAACAACTTGTGATCGGTCTCAGCAGTCTTCCTTCTATGAACTGAGTTTCGGAGTAAGCACAGATTGGATGAGCTGCACCTACAAAAAATGTGAAGTTTCAAAGTTTCATTAGGAAGCCAGAAGTTCATCAGCAGCTCTGTCTGCACGGCTGAATTCCAGCTCTGCCCTAGGAATAGCTGCACTATTTTTGATGCAAAAATCCACCAAGCCAACATACTTAGGTAGCACTGACCTCCCCAAAATATAACTAGAAACAAACAAAAAAAAAAAAAATTTTTTTCTAAAGGTGTTCAGTACACAGCTAGTGGGCACAAGCACAACAGCAATTTACTGCTTCAAGACCTTCAGTGGGGAAACGGTCAGTTGAGAAGTGTTCTCCAAAAAAAAATTATTTTTTTTTTTAAATCTTTGCCCTCAAAGCTCCCTGAAGAACTACTATTTCATGTTCCTCAGCCTTATTTTCTCACTTCCTGACTTCTCCCATTTCAGAGTTGGGATTAAACTGAAAGCCCAGAAAAGCCTTCCGTTGAACCCAGTACACATGCACTGAGTTTCACTTTCCAGAATCGACTTTGCCTCTCTCGTTGTCCGCAGCACACCTGCAAGCGGGCGCTGCACAGTTTCTCCCCAGCCGCACAATAAAAACGAGTAAACGGAGTTTACCAAACCTTCCCTCCTTTTTACCTCGCCACAATATTTCATCTCAATCTCGAGAAGACTGCTTGTAACAGAAGACTGGATTGCTGTCGCAACCAAAAGTACAAAAAAAATTTTCCCTTTCTGGCTGCAGGAGATGGTCTGTGTCCAGCCCACGTCACTGACAGCGACTGCTCCTAGGGAAGTCCGGTTGTAAGACTCCCGACCTAAATGTTCGTCTTTACAAACTTTCTGTCAAGAAAGACCCTGAACATTGGTAGCCGTTTGATAAGAAAGGAAGAAATTAACTGAATTGTGGCTTCTCTAGGCTGAGATTGAGGCATTTCAGTGGGATTTGTTTTGCTGCAAATGCTTTTAACTCCAGACATGAGCATAGAGGATTTTGTGCAAGAAATATTTAAAGCTTATTTTATCCTTAATTCACCCTGTTCCTCCTAGGCAGTTTGTTGCTCATTTGGAGCCCTAGAACCTAACAGTTTTGCTGGGACTTAAAGCAAGCAGCCTCCAGTATTTTTATTTGGAGGCTGGCCCTTATTTCTCAGGCTGTCTCTCTGCCATTCATCATCCAGATTTTGTAACTCGCCTATAGCTCATCTCTCTACGCAGGAATTTAAGAGGACGTCAGCCATTGTACCTCAGGGAGGCCGTTTGCTTCACACGACTGAGGTTCTACTCGTGGACCTCTGGCTTGAATCTGCAAAATTGAAGAAGAAAATAAATATCCAAGAAGAAAATTAAGCAGCTGAGTCTTGTACCCTACTGCTGCAGTAGCTCTACACAACATTTGGAGCATTTCTATTCCTTCAGTCTTTAGTATTCTTCAATTCAACCAATGCTGCAGGTCGCTCGGTCATATGAGGAAATGTGCCTATTATTGCTCTGCTACCTACCTCATTTCTTTCCTTTAGTTTTACCTCCATCTCCTCCTTGTTTGAGTTAAATCATCACATTGTTTTACAATTCACTAGACAGAGTTAAAAAGAAAACCTAAAAGGTCAAACATGGCTCTGAAAGTAGTAATTGCTTTACCTTGCTCATCTTTCAAGCGTCAAGTCAGGGCCAACACTAAGGCTACGCTTTTAATTGCTTGTAATTTCAAATACCAGGTTTCTGTCCCTCCAGGAAAGATACGAACACAAAGATCATTATGTGTTTCAATTTATTTTTTTTTTTTTTTTTTACCTGAGAAAGCAACAGAGGTACGGTGCCTCAGCCTCCTGGCAAAAGGCAAGTTTGCCATTCCGAGTGACAAGGTTTGAGGTTCCCTGAACGGCACCTCAGCTTCTCATTTCCAGGTCATTACGGTTTATAGCCCATCATCTCCTCACATTCACAGCCATGCTTTTCCTATCACTTTTTCCCCCCAATCTTCTTTTATCTCCTCTTCTGTTCCCAAGCTTCCATGCCAAAGGTTGACATATTGATCTTTGCACACAGTTCCAAGCAGTCACACGCAGGCACCTTCTAAAATTAAACTGTGCACGTTTAGAGGGAGACAGACCCACGAGTATTATACGTAATAAAAGAATATGGCCTCCAATGATAAGATTTTACTAAATAGCATTCAAACCACACTCATTACGAGCAGCACTTGGGAATTCAGCCTCGGGGGAAACATTTATTACCTAGCATAAGTGATCACTAGGGGTTAGAATGAAACCGAGAAAATAGAAAACCAACGCGCAAGCACATAAGAAATCCTTAACGGAGCAACACGCCTGCCAAAAAAAATCCCTCTGCCCCACAAAACGATGTGGGAACGTCACAAGGAATTTACACACATTTACAGGGGTAAAGCTACACTTTCATCTCAGGCAGTGAAATCTGCTGGGAGTCAAGGTCAGAATCATCATTTAGACAAGCCACATGAGAGTCATTTATAGTCTTAGCAGAATAAAACCTCCCATCGCAGCTCACCAGTCAGGTGATGTGCCAGTCTAGTGAGCACCAGGCATTTATTTTGATGTAATCACTTGGCTGAAGAATTTTACAGCGAGGAGTTTTAGAAAGGTTATACTCAAGCAGCGGCATTACACAAGGATGCGCACCTCGTTACTGCCTACCTCTATGCCCTGCTTTTTCTGCTTTGCCCACAGACAAAAGCCACAGCTTTCTACAGCCACTGGGTACTGCAGAGGCGGCGTAGCTCTGGAAAAAAAAGCAAGCTGTGCTCTGCTCTAGCCCACTAAATGAATCAACAGCACCGACAAACCAGCAAATCAATCCCTTTCAATTCCAAAACCTCTGTTTTAATGATGCTAAGGAGCAAAAGAACACAGCTTGAAATTCAAGGAGTAAGCTGTGCTTTCAATACTGAGTGACTGGGACAAAAAAAAAAAAAAACAAAAAAAACAACCCAAAACACCACCCTTTCGTTTTGTAAATTGGTATATGCTTAATATAAAACTTTGCAGCTACACAATTGCTGTCGTTTAAACTTCCCAGTATGGTGTACAGCCATTTACTAAGCCTTACTTGCCAAGTAGTTAAGAATCATTAAACCAAGAAGTGCATCTGTTTAAGTATACGTTGTTCTCTCAGCTAAAGAAAGAGGGGCAGAGTTGTCATTACAAGGCTAAGATCACCCAGCTAATCAGTTTGGGAGTCTTAATTAGAGCCCCTTCCCAGCTCCTGCCTCAGGCACACTAATGGCAACACTTCCAGAACTTCTCTGACTTTTGGCCGCTTTTCTCTAGGAATGCCCTAAGAAATAACACAAAACATAAGCGACCACCCCTCCCAAAGCCAACAAGCGATCATCTGATCATAAAAACACCATTACACATTCAAATCTAAAACTGTAAACAATTCATTTGACTCAGAGCCTTGACTCACATCCACGGATAAGTTTAGCCCGGGACAGCAGAAACTGTTACTCAGCCCCATGGCTCACCCCGCTCTGGGAGCGGGGATGGCAGAACAAACCACGCATCTCCTGAGTCACCCCAGGCAGCTGCTGCCAGCACCCCATCACCTAGACTCGCACAACAACCGAGCCAATTCGGCATCCAGCTGCTGCCCGGAGAGGCCTTTCCATCCCTCCCATCTCCAGCAACCTGCTCGTGTCACTTCTCCTGCACCATTCCCGGCTCTTCCTTGACCCCACGTGCCAACAGAAAACTAACCGAACTTAAAGCAGGGGACTTTATGCTGTTTGAGCTCCCTGAACTGCCTCATCTTGGAGCCACGCGAGAACCTGGCAGGAGGGGAAGGGGAGAAGGTCAGGACACGCAGTCAGAGGCAGGAGAAGATCTGGACCAGCCTTGAAGCTCAGGCTATCAGCCCACGCCTCAGACACAGCTCCAAGACGCACTCACCAGCCCTTCTCCGAGGCAGCCAGCTCTGAAGCAGCACCAAACAAGCAGGGGTCGGCTAAATCTACCTGCGTAGACGCACGTAAGGGTCTCGGCCACATCCATTAGTCAGAGTTAGCTGCAAAAGTCAAGTCCAATGTCATCTCAGAAATGAGGTCTTCTAGCCATTTCTTGAGAGCACGCATCTACAGCAAGAATCCAAAGAGAACAAAAACGTGAGGACAGAGATCTTCACCTAGACCTGATGGGAACCACCTCTGCAGGTGTCATGAAGACAAGCCCGGCGTACTTGACTTTGACTTCTGGGTTTGTAGGAGCGCCATCATTTCTTGTGCGAGCAGGCGTGCAAGACTGCGGGATCACGACTATACGTGAGCTAGAATATTACAAAAAAAATTAAGCAATCGCCTAAATAAATAAAAATACAAACTTTCAAAGTTGTTACCACTCACCAGTGTGGGCACATGTACTGTCCCCACTTGATCATGATAAAATATTAATTGCCCCATCTGAAGGCAGACAGGCGTAAGCAAAATACTAAGCCAATGTAACAATAGTTTTAAAATGAGAGCGATGTTAGGTGAAAGAACAGTCACAGCTCTTTACTGGGAACTCTGTGCTTGTGTTAGAACTATGAAATAAACATTAGCTCACACATTACTTAACACGTGTTACAATTGCAAGGAAAGAAAAAAAAAAACCCTAGAAAAAAACCCAGTACTTTTAATATATAAACCAGTCAAGAAAATCTACAGAGATTTTTTGCCCAGCAAACACTAAAACTACAGTTTACTTGGTTTCACTATGAATTTGATGCGATCCTGCTTATACATTTTAAATAGACTTTTACTTCAGGTACTAAAGCAAAGTTATGTTGGATTTGACTAAAAAAAAAATTTATCTGCTTTAGACTTACTTTTGTACTAAACCTTCTTCCAACAGATGCTTCAGCTCTGCATGCCCAATTTTTCAGTCACAGGACCGGGAACAATTTTATGGCTAGGAAATCTGGTGTTTTATTTAAATAACACGACTTCCTAAGAAACGGCAGAAAGGACTCTGGATTTGTATATCTGGTAAATGAAATGCCTAACAACCTCTCAAGTCACTGGAAAGCAACAGTACGGGGGAAAAGAAAGAGAAGGAACAGTATGTACTCCCAGATACCCTCCATCAACACATCTCGCTTCCTTTAGCAACCAGACAGATTGTCAGCTCCTAAACAAACTCATCACCCAAAGCAAAGGGAGCCAGCTGGGGAGCTGTGCTGCTCCGTAAGCTTGCTGGCTGTTCCTCCCGCATCCAGGTTTCTCCTGGCATCCTCTGCTCCTCTCTTCTAAGGCATCCATCCTCTGCTGCTATTAGGAGCATCCAGGGAGAGCGATATCAGATTCCTTCAAGCTGTTTCAGATAACGAACCCATCACCCATCGTCAATTCAGCCCTTCCCTCCTAGACTTAGCGATGCAAACGCGTAGTCTAACACTGTGCTCCTCTCACCAGGCAAGAGCTGGACTTTGGGCGGGGGGGGAGCAAGAGAAACCCCTTTTTATTGTTTAACAAAAAAAAAAAAAAACCACACAAATAAAAAAAAAAAGAAAAGAGGGCTAAGGGAGGAGTTTAGAAGTATTAAGCACGCTTGAGGAGAAATATGGATACCCTGAGGTATAGAGAGATGGGATTAGGATATCAAATGGAGAGGGTTCCAGACACTGGAAGTCACAATCTTAGTGGAAAAAACCCAAAAAGTCCTTTACTGAGGAACTGACAGATTTCTAAGGGGATGAAGGAGCCCTTCATCCAGACTCTTCATGGGCAGACCTTGCCTCAGTGCGATGCGCTCCTTCCCACAGAGCCTCTAGGAGAGGCTCCAATTTCAGGGAAGCCACACAGGAGGAGATCACAGTTGTGGAGACAAACTCCCTCACCCTGGGCCTTCTGAAGGGAGAGAAGTACTAGAGCAACAATGAAAGAGGGTGGAAGTCCATCAATACATAGATGGAGTCTTCACCCCAAAGTTTCATGAGTAGGGAGGTTCCCCTCATGACAGGGACACTTCTTCCCCTACATTCCCCAAAAGGTTCTTGCATCATGGGGGGAGAACTTCTGTGATTTCCGAAGGGAAGGGTGCCAGGCACCAACAACTCGGGTTGCTCCTACCCAGGAATCACTGTGGAAAATGTGCATTTCTCTACAGCCATCCATGGAGGACAGGAGAATACCCGTGCCTCCCCACTACAGGGAGTATCTATGGCCACGGGTGCTTCCTCCCGCGGAGCTGGACACACACGGATGTATCTACATGAACAGGTCAGAGAGAGGACTTAGGTGCATCTATAGGTGGACATCGGTATACGCACAATCTGCGTACGCAAAGGCACGGGGATGTCTATACATGACAGACACGGGGCTGTCTGTGCACGTCTGAAAGCATTTGTGTCTATAAGGATGTCTACATCCGTACAGCTGGGTGTGGGCAGACGTGCAAAGGTACAAACACATGCCTGAGCACGCGGCAAACGGGTGCCGGTGTGCACAAAGGTGCCGCTCTGCGCCCATACGTAGGCACCCAAGGAGAGCACATATGCCTTAGTGCGTATATACCTATCTCCGTCAGTGTCTGTGCAGCTACAGACGTGCGTACGCACACCCGTGTGCGTACACATGTGTGCACCTGTTTACATCCCTATAGGTTATCTAACCGTATGAACTTGCAGGTATAATTCCCCTGCACATGCAGGTATGTGTCACACATGCATATAGCTATAGCATATGGACACCTATACGCGTGTATGCATCTATATGTATGTTTGTATACGCGGCAGCACATTATGTAAGCGTGCACATCCACATCTGTGTGCTTACCTCCACACGTATGAGTTCATATCGACGCAAGTGGAGGTGCACCTATGGCTATGCCTGTGTATTCACGTGTAAGTACAAAAGTGGTTGCAAACACACGTATAACCAGCTACAGTACGTGCATACACACCTCAGGGGGTATATACACCTAAAGAACACACGCATCTAGAGCTGAGGTACCAGTGCACATAGCACACCCACGGGGCAGACGCACACTTGGGCGCGTGCTCACAGCACAGGCACGGTTCAAGGGGCTGCTGCGTACCTGCCACATCTATAGGCACGCGCCCAACGCACACGTGTTACACGTGTTCCCAGCGTGCACCCATACACCGCGACAGGCAAGCGCCAGGACAGGGGCAGCCCTGAGGATGGGGCGGCCTGTGCAGACCCACCCCTGGGCGTGTGCGGGTGTGTACATCCAGTGTGCACGCTGGGTACGCCCGATTATCCCTCCCATACTGATGGGACAGGCATCTCTCTGTACGTTTTTATCTGGTGCATATCCGTATTTCCAAGTGAAGAGATAACCCCAGGGACGTGAACCCAACGTGAACTCACACACACCCAGGAGCTCGCGTACCTGGCACACGCTTTTCTCACAAACACCCCCACACCCGGGTGTGCAGGAGCGCGGTGTACACACACACACACCCAGCATGTACCTACGCTCCTTGGCAGACGTGAGTGTGTAAGCAAGCACACACCCTACAAGGCACACACACCTGCAGGCACACGTACAGCTGACACGGACACCCAGGGCAGGATCACGCTGGTCACGCTCACCCGTGGGCATATCCATACTGCTTGTGTGTGCATCCCACAGGAGGAGCAGACAGGACCCCGCGCCCCCGGAGAAGTGTGTCCCCAGAATGCAGCCACGGCCACGGGAGCACCCCCACGGCACGGGAGCACCCCAGGGCACCCCGACACCCCACACACACGCACCGGGGACCCCCCTCCGCCGGGTCGCTCTCTTCCCGGAGGGAGGCACCGCCGTGTCCCCAAGCACCGGGCCGGTTCCCCCTCCCTGGTGTGTGTGTGGGGGGGGGGGTGCGTGTCCCGGGGGTGCCCCGGTGGGGGTGCGGCGGTCCCCGCACAAAGCCGTGAGGGGGAAGTGCCCCCCGGCCGGGGGTGGGTGCTCTCCCCCGGTCCCGTCCCCCCCCTTTCCCCGTTACCTTCTTGACGGTGCGCGGCGCCTCGGTGACGGTGCCGTCGGGGCTGACGAGCGCCTCGGCCGCGGCGCCGCCGCCGCTGCTGCTGCTGTCGCCGCCGTCGCGGTGCCGGTGCTGGGGGTGGTGCGGGTCGCTCCGCTTCATAGCAGAAGCCTGCGGCACCTTGGTGGCGCCCGGAGGCAGCCCGGCGGCGGCGGACAACCCGGGGCAGCCGCTCAGCGGAGGCCGCTCGCCGCCGCAGGAGGAGGACGCCGGGGCCGGGGCCGCCTCACGTTCGGCGGTCGGCAGAGGACAGGGGGCCGCGGCCACGCCGTGCCCGGGAGGGTGAGCGGCTACCGGCTCACACGCCGGCCCCGCCGCCTTATCCATGGGGCCACTCAGCTCCTTCAGCTCCACGGCGGGGGCTGCCACCTGCACCGACATCGCCGCCGCCGCCGCTGCTGCTGCCGCCGCCTCCGACTCCCTCAGGGACCGCCCGCCCCCTCACCGCCCGCGGGGCACGCCGGGACGTGCAGTCCTCCCGCCCGCCGCCCCGCCCCGCCCGCCGCTCCGCCGCGACTACAATTCCCGGCAGCCTCCGCGCCGCTCCGCCGAGCCCCGCCTACCCGCGGCGCGGCGCGGGGGCGCCTGGGAAGTGTAGTCCAGCGGGAACCCCGCCGCCGTCCCGCCGCTGTCGCCCGCGCGGGGCAGAGGCGCGGAATGGCGGCGGCGGGAGGCGCAGCCCCGTCAGGGCCGGCCAGAGCCTCGCCCGGCTGCGGGGCCTCCAGCGGCCCTCACGTCCTTTGGGGCCACCCAGTGAAACGCTCGACCCCCCTCTCCCTGTGGAGAAGTTCGGGATTTTTTCCACGTTTTAGTGGAATTTGGTGCGTTTGAGCCGGTGCCGGTTGCCGTGCCACCGGTCCCGGCCTCTTGAGCACACACCCCCCCCCCCCCCCGCAGCACAAGGGCCTGTGCCAGGCTGCTCTCCCGGGCCCGCTGCTCCACCACGAGTAAAACTCTTGAAAACGAGGAGCCGAGATGTTCTGGCACGGCGAGCGCGACGCCGGCGAGCCGGAAACTTGCTGTCCTGCCAGATTTGCGAGGCACAGAGCCCCTTTGTGGGTCAGCCTTCCTCAGGGGCCTTCCCGCACACAAAACCCAGTAACGAGCTGCGTTTCTCCAAATCCAGTTCTTCAGGAAAGCTCTTCTCTTAGGGGAGGGGAATTCAAACGCATCCTTGTTTGGTTTTTTTCATCATTATTAGGATTAATGCAGTAGCTCTGGGCGCAAGGCAAGGACCGAAGCCCGTGTGTTTCGCAGAGCGAAACGTTCCCGGCTCGTTTGAGGGACGGGAGGTCGCGTCCGACACGTTGGGCCGGTTGGAAGCAAAAGGACAGTTTCTTGATGCCAAAGGGGATGCGATCGGCCAAGCAGGAGGGATGCGGAGGAGCCTGGAAAGTGGGGAGGAATTAAATACCACAAGCTGGAGTGGAGTTTCAGAACCCACCAGAAATTAGAAACCGGCAAGACTGCCGTGATCAAGAGAGTTTCTGATTCCTCAATTAACACCCGCAGCCCGATACGTTTGAGTCACTCGCAAGCCCTGGGCGAGCTCAGTGTTTGGGATGAGCTGGCTGCGAGATGAGGCGCAGTGGGAGGAGAGGAGGAGCCCACAGAACCCCCCACACCCCCCCGAAATCAGGAGGCAGAGGAGCAGTCGGGGGGGCGGGGGGGGCAGCAAAATCTGAGAAGCCGAAGGAGAATTTCCTGCTGGGAGAGGAAGAACCTGGTCAGCAGCTGATGACACGCATCGGTAAAAACTCACTAAACGGTTTCGTTATATGCCATGGTGGCAGTTGGACTGGGAAATGCCTAGGACGGAGGTGAGGAGAGAAGGGGCTGTAAAGCATTGAATGGGTTCTGAAGGCAATGCTGTACCAGAGGCAGCAGGGAGGATGACGAGAGGAATGTGTGAGGGTTTGAAGTTAAAGGAAAAGAAGGACATTACTTTGTACGTGGAAAGTGCCGGGGACAAGTCCCGACTTCATTGAACTAATGCTATTTCCTTACTGAAGTGAAATCGGAATCTGCGTGCGGGTTTCACAGCGCATTTCTGTCTCTCCCTAGGATCAGAAAGCTCAGTCTCAGGGCAGATTTCAGCCTCAGAAGGGGCCTTTGAAAACAAAACTCTTTGAAAGCTGCTGTGGGAGGGATTTGAAGTTGTAGCAGATGAATATCCCTCCCCTACGATTTATGTTGCACGTTTCTTGCAGCCGTAAGACAAGAGCAGGCTCCATGCAAAGCCCCAGCTCCTGCAGCACCGCGGTTCTGCTGCAGAGCGGGGCTTGTGCTGACCTGGAGCCTCGCTCAGCAGCGTGATGCCTGGGGCAGAAACCTCCTGGTGCCGTGGATCCCACAGTCCGACAAAAAAACCCCAAACCACAACGCCGGGTTGTTTTGCACAGGCCTGACCTGGGGGAATCTGCTGCTGGGGCAAAATCCTGACCCTGAGTTTGGTCCTTTGCGCTACCCGCACCCCAGCCGTGCATCGCCCGCCTGGTTCAGCGTATGATCTGCACCGCACTCGCTCTGCTCGCCTCTTTAAAGAGTGCAGTCCCCAAATGGAGATACCGACTGGGATGGCATTTTCCTGGGAAAAAACAAGTCATATACTAATCTCAGTGTGCCCAAACACCCCAGTGCTAATTGGGGCACATCAGGGCGCAAACCACTGCTCGCCCGCTGAACAAATAGGTGATATCGCAGCTGCCAGAGATCCAGCAAACCGTCCGCACAACCGGAGCAATGCGCTAGGCCGTACTCGACGATTTATCTGGAAAAAACAACGGATATCAGGAGAGGAAGGGAGAGGCTGTTTGGTTAGGGAGGATTGAGCGGTTCGAACAATCGGGGCTCTGTGAGAGCAGCGCCAGCGGTGCCTACGAGAGAAGCTCCTTCCCCGTGCGCAGAAGACGGCAAGAGGGATGGGAGACGGGGAGCCAGGCCTGAAAGACGTCGGACAAAGCAGCCTCGGCAAGGCGAGAGTCCTTCCCTGCAGAGCTGCGGCTGCGTGTAGATCTGCACAGGAGATAGCTTGGTTTCTTGTAGCACTGATGACCACAAACAACAAAATTAAGGCAGAAAAGGAGTAAAATAGCTGCGGGCTCTCCCAGAGCTGTCAAGGCAGGCTCAGCTGTGGTCTCCAGCCTGTTTCGCCTGTGCCTGACCTGCTGGTGTGGAAATATCTCTTCCCTGGACGGGCCGGGGATGGGCACGCCGTGCGTGGTGAACCAAGCTGGACCCAGCTCAGCCCCCAACGCCTGCGGAGCTGCCGGCCGTGCCCGGTGTGCAGGACCCTGCTTTGAAGGGACCACGCGGCGTGGAGCAGAGGCAGGGAACAGGCAGCTGCCTGCGCTGCCTGGGAACCGGCAGACTCCCAAATGGAGTACATTGTAGCCCAAAGGTGATGGCAGAGCAAGATTAGACACCGATGTCAGACATTTTGGAGTTGTCTTTGTCCTCTTCACTTCCCTGGTACGCGATAACCAGAGAGGGAAGGATGGAGGAAAACCCAGGCAGACGTGGGCGCGCTCTGGTGCAGACACCCACGCTTTGATCTCGCACAAAGAAAGAAAACCCTTTTTTTTCCTCCACCACAACAGCTGTAAAATCGAGCGCGGCCGAGCCGTTTGGCTCGTGAATTGCCATATTGCCCTGAAATGCTCCATCTGACCACACCGTGCCATGGGGAATGGACAGCAGTGCCAGGCGAGGCACTCCTCCTGGGAGGAGACCGGGCTGGTTATTGGGTCAGCAGAGCCCCAACCGCTTTCACGGTCTGGATTTGCCCGTTCCTGTGACGTTCAGTCCTAAAAACCAGTGCTGGAAAATTGAGCCAGCAGCACGTGCGTGCTGGGGTTAGTGACGCGGGGCAGGACTGCTCAGCGTGGAGCCTCTTTGCCTCCCCGATCCCAGTTCGGAGCAGCCAAACCTCTTAACAGGGACAGTACAGCTCCCATACAGCCCGCGGCACACGGTGATCCAGCACTGCTACAAAGGCTGAGCCTTCCAGACACGAAGAAAAGAGAGAGAAAAAAAAAACCAAAACAGATTTATATGGAAGTTTTTCAATTCTCCAAGACTCTAATACCCTACTGTAAGCCAACAGACAGACACAGCAGTCATCTTGCCGAGATATATATAATCCCAAACTAGAAGTCGATACCACCCCATAATATTAGCTCTTCTAATTGCACCTCCTGTACTACAGATAGGAATTTAAGATGATTCAGCCTATCCCTGCCTAATGGCATTTGGACATTTGATACAAGCAATCCGATTTTACTGCAGCTATTGATTCGTTCTGGCAGCGTCCCTGCGACCGGCCTGCACTATATCGTAGTTTTCATTCATTTAATTACGGCAAAGGCAACCAGATGGCCAGATAGCGCCGACACTTGTCCCCGGGGGCGAATGGTTAAATGTATTCATAGCGAATATTATCCAGATTCCTTGAAACCTCCCTGCCTCGCCCAGATGAACGCTCTCGGGGGTGTTCCCAAAACCACTTAAATGCAGACCAGTGGGATGGGGGCGCGCGCGCGCGCGGAATTCCTCTCCCTGCGCTCGATTTTCACGCAATCTTTACAATTTTTACCTGCCAGCCTGCAGCTTCTCTGCCCAGCAGAGCTGAGTGCCGTGCCGGGGGGGGGGATGCCTGACAGACAGACACATGCATAGGCATGTAATCGTAGGAGCCTCGTTTCCTTAGGAAATCAGCTTAAAATAATAACTGGAAGATATTAAAGCTGTTTTACAATGGGAGGGCAGGCAGGGGGAAGAGGAAGGGCTCTTCACTCCTTTGTAATGTAAAGTGGAGCCTGAAATATTGCTCCTCGCCGAAAGGGAAAAGAATAATAAATAAGAGGATGTTATTTACGTGTGACCATTTGAGCTCTTCCCTTTCTTTCCTGAGGATACTCGATGTACAGCTGGGGAAATTAATTGGGTTTTGCCAGCCAAGGAGCTGAGCGGGTGATGCCTGGGTCAACCGAAGGGAGGAGATTTGTCCCTCGGGTCCTTCAAACTCGCCGGTAACCTTCCCCCGTGCTGAAGGAGTCGGAGGGAGAAGATGCTTTTGGGGAAAGGTTCAGGGGACGGGGAGCAGGAGCGTCCTGAACCCCAGCATGAGGGTGCTGAGGATGGAGGGGACGCTGGTCCAGCCTTGTCCCTGGCCCTAATAAAACTGCCCTGGGGGAGGCATCTCCTCCGTGGGAGCTGGCTCGGCCACCCCGGGGGTCTCCGGTCCCTTCCCCGGTCCCATGTCGCTGCTGTGGGCAACCGCACGGCTTTCACTGCTCACATTAGTGGTTTCCTGGCTGTGGTTTCCCTGCGAGCGGCGTCGGGTGGGGAAACCCACGGTGGTGGCTGGCTGGCAGCCGCTGCGCTACCCGTCCCCGTCCCGCAGCAAGAGGAAAATCCCCTGGGGCAAAAAACGGTGGGAGAGGCAAGGCACAGCCACCTCCCTCCTTATTCTTAGTTCTAATTCTTAATTCTAATTCTTAATTCTAATTCTTATTCCCCTGCAGAACCTGACCTTGCAGTGGTAAGCAGGACCGCTGGCCATTTTTGGGCGGAAATGCTGGGTGCTCCAGCCCGGTGCTCTGGGTAGAGCCCGTGGGAGAAGTTGCACTGAATTTGTCCCGTGACGGGTGTTTCGTCCCTTTTAAACCAGGATGTTTTAATCATAACCGTTTAAATGGTGGGGGTTGGCGGTCACTTCTCATTTTTCCCCACTAGAGCAAAGAGCTGGTTCCATCTTTTGAGCCCCTTGTGAGGAAGGTGGGGTGTTTCTCATGACAAATGCTTTTTTCTTCCTTAAAAAAAATGCTGCTTTGTCCCCATGTGCCAAATCAAGGGGTTATTTTGTTGCCTGGGGGAAAAGGTAGGGGATGTGACAGGGTCAGGATGGCGCCTGTCATTTCCAAAACTAAATATTTTAGGTTTTTTGTTTCAAAACAAAGTATCATTTAGGAGCAGCTGTTTCAATCCATTTTTCTTTTTTTAAAAAAGCCCACAAATATAAAATAAAGAGAAAAAAAGCCGACAAAAATAAAGAGAAACATTTTGTTTTGCCCTACACGAGCCAACCTTTACTCATCTTCCCGCTGCACCCACGCCAGCGCAGAGCCCTGCGACACAACGGAGCAGGTTCAGCCCATCCCACTCGCCAAAAACCACCAGGAAAACGCAATTTCCCCTGGCCAATCCCACCCGAATTTCAGAGGGGCACCTGGTCTCCCAGATAACCCAGCACCCAGATACCTCACTCCCGCACAAAATAAAAAAGGATGCTTTCCAAAAGCACCGTCCATCCCCAAAAGCACCGTCTGCGCAGCCCATTGCCCGGCCCCCGAGGCACCCAGCAGCACTCCAAAACTGGGGCCACCCCGCTGCGGGTTTGGGGATATTTAAGCCCGTAGTGCCATCTGCTGGCAAAGGGCCCCCCCACTTTGCTGCCAAACCCTGGTGAGTGTCCCCCACAAACAGTCGCCATAGCACCCGCAGACATTTCCAGCCCCTCACGTGTGTCTTCTGCAGGCAAAACGGCCAGGACGGGGGTTTTAAAGCCGTTAAAAGCAGTTTTTAAAGGAGTTGGAGCCCTTTTAGGAGAAAGGACAAAACCCCACGACGTTTCCCCACATTCAATACCTCCTCAAAGAGCCTGGGGCAGCCACTGGCAATGGAAACTTGGCAAATTTAATACTGATACAGGAGGGTTTTCCTTAAACACAGCAAAACTTAACCCGTGGAGGTCACCGGGATAGCGAGAAAGCCAGGAGCCTACCAGGATTTAATAAAGACACGTACAGGGATAATGGACAGATACAAAACACCAGCAGGGACTGGAGTCCTACCTCAGGGCTCGGCCGGGTTTGCTGTAACTTGGGGCTTTTTTTTCTTAAAAAAAAATAATAAAAGGCTTTGCTCAGGGGGTTGGCACACCCGGACAGTAAAGGTGACCCTGGCTCGCCTCGCGCGCCCCAAGACTTTAAAGTTTCATTTGTTTTCTTGCATCGTGGCTTGGGGAGTGCCCCCATGCACCCCAACGCAGCTTCCCATCTCCCGTGGCCAGGGACCCTCTGTTTAGAGTCTGGTTCAGCTCTCTGGGGAGCTGGAAGGCACTTTGGGACCCCTGAAGAAACAAGGGTGCACCCCGAAAAATGGGCGCACCCCGGGGATGCTGCTGCCACCCCGTGAGGGGGTTCAAGCTCATCCCGCTCTCGACCGCAGCACCCGAGCGGAGGCCGTGCCCGGCTGTCATGTCTCGGTGTATTATACAAAGATTAAAAAAATAAAAAAATCAAAAACTATTGGCACAAGTGTTTGTAAGCTCTACGTACCATCTAGCCGTGGGCGGGGGCAGAGGGCGAGCGAGGGGTGTCGGTGGGTCCCAGCACCCCGGGACGCGGGACAAAGCTCACCAAAATCTACCCTGCTGCCTGGTACCGCTGTCCCCGTCGGTGGCAAAGGCAGCGTCCCCCTTGTCCTTAAATCCCTGCAGGACCTGGGTGGGGGGTCTGTTCCACTGACACTCCGTTTCTCTTCTCCCAGTGATGCTGGGGGGGACCCCAAAACCCTTCTGCCAGCGTCTTGCCAGGCTGGGATGTTCATCGAGTCTGTCCGGGTGATGGGGGAAGAAACGCCGTCCTCAGAGGGGAGAAATCAGCCATGGCTGGGCCAGAGGGACGCTCGAGACTGGCCCCAGCAGGACGGGGTGGGCTTCGGTGTCCCCTCCAGGCTGCCCGTGCTGGACAAGGCTTCGGGTCTCATCCCCGGTGTCCCCGTCCCCTCGCAACGTCCCGCCGGGCTCAAAAGTCCGAATCGGCGTCCAGCAGCTCTGCGTCCACCAGGTTGGTCCGAGAGTGGATGGGGGCCAAGCCGGCCCGTCGGCCCTGAGTCCTCGGCCCCCCACCGTGGGGCAGGGTGCCGGGGTCGGGGGTCCAAAGCGGACCCCCGTTGTGCTGCCAGCGCCCGCTGCTGGGGCCGGGGCTCTCCTCGTCCGGGGATCCGCTCTCAGGGCAGAAGGGGTTGCTGATGAGGTGGAAGACGTTGGCTCTGCGGTGGCTGTCCCACGGCCCCCCAGTGAAGGCGGCTTCAGGCTGGCCAGGTGGGAGCCCCGGAAGGACGTCGGGGGCGAAGGCGACCAAGCAGGGCTGGGTGGGCAGCCGGGGCAGGCGAGGGACGGTGCTGGGGGCCGGGGGGGCTGCGGAGCCCCCCAGGCAGCGCTCGGGGCCTGGGCACACCTCCTTCTTCTTCTTCCTCCGCTTCTTCTTGCGGCTGCTACGCTTCTGCAGCTCGGGGGAGACGTCGGCCTCCACGACCCAAAGGCTGGCCCTCTCCTCCGGCGGCACTGCAGGATGCGGGACAGGGTGGGTGAGAGTGGCCGCATCCTGCTCTGCGCACCCCCACCAGCCCCAGCCCCCCGGCTCCGCCTCCTCGCACGTCCCCAACACTCCTCAGCCCAGCTCATCCCCCCCAGAGATGCCCCACGAGGTCCCCAAGGACTTGCCAGGCGTTGCCACGGGCGTCACAGAGATGTCCTGGGGCAGGATGGCCCCTCTCCTGGCCACCATCTTGGTGACGTGCTGGGCCCACGCCGAGGACACGTCGGCCGACGGCTCATTGATGTCGAACGCTAAACCAGCTGCAAGGACAACGAGGGAGCCCTGGTCAAGGGGGGGGGACAGCGGGGACCCCGGGGTGCTGCTGAGGCAGCCTCCTCCCACGGGCACATACCCACGGGGCCGTCGTGCGAGACGGTGTGCATGCTGAAGGACAACTCCTGTCCCGGGTCGCGCAGCAGCTCCTTGCGCTTGGAGAAGGCCTTTGCGATCATCTTGCTCTTCTTGATCCTCTTGGGCTGGTCATCGCTCTGCCCCGTCAGCCTGGGGACATGGTGGGTCAGAGCAGGGAGACGGGGTGGCCCAGGCAGAGGGGACACACAACCCCAGGCATCGCAGCTGGGGGCACAGGGACCCTCCCCATCTCCCTCTCAGGACAGGGACACCAAGGGCTGGGGACCGTGTTGGATGGGTCCCCTGGGGATGGGACACGAACAGGACGCGAGACACTTGCGAAGCAGGAAAGGCCACCCCGTTCCTGAATCGCCGTCTGCTGTGAGCCCACAACTCATTGTGCTGATGGACAAGAGTTTGGGGATGACCTCCAACGTCTCAGGACGTTGGATGGGGCAGGAAGGGCCTCAGAGAGCTGGGGGGACATCCTCGGGGGTCCCACCTGCACCAGGTACGCTTCCAGATGAGCAGGGTGGCCTTGGTCCAGACCCAGGTGCTCATGGAGACACCGGTACCGAACATGGCGAAGAGGTTGATTTTCTCCACCAGCAGGCTCGGCCGGTTCTTGATCTCGCAGTCCGGGATGGGCTTGTTGGTCTGCGTGGCGATGGTCACGTTGGCCTCACACCTGTGGGGACAGACGGCAGGACAGTGGCCCTAAGGAGGGGGACACTCAATGACGCCCCGCGATGGGGCTGAGTCCCCACAGCTCTGCAGAGCGGAGATGTGGTGGCAAGGCCAGTGGAGGACACGGGGGTCTGCAATCTGCAACATCCTCCCGCTAAACGCAAGCTGCTGGGATGCCACCAGCGTCCCGCTTGCCCTCCCGTCCCTGTCCCCGTCCCACTCACAGCACGTATTCCCGAAAGCTGCGCTCCCACTCCGCCTGGTTGAAGAAGTCATAGAAGTGGCAGCCAAAAGTGATGAAGACAAAGCCGAAGGCCAAGAAGCCAAAGATGCCTAGAAGAAAAGGAGGACATCCCTGGTTTAGCCGGATCCCAGCGACACCGAGACAAAGACGCTGCACCAGGACCATGCCACTGTCACTACAGCTTTGTCCCCCACTGCAGCCACCCCTGGGAAGGTGGGATGGGGCTGTCCGGGTTCAGGGGACAAAGCGTTCCCGTTCCCACTCAAATTCCGATGGAAACGGTGCCGATGGAGCCCCCCTTACCCAGCCGCAGCATGGTCTCGTTGATCTTGCTGGCTGCCTTCTCGCTCAGCAGCCCGGGGTGGTTGCTTTTAATGGAGAAGAGCGTCATGACCCCTGCGGTGGAGGGACGAGATGGTCAGGGTGGTGGGGGACATCCACGGTGCCCCCGTCCCCACGCCAGGGTGAGCCCACACCTACCCCGGATGAGGAAATAACCCCCCACGATGAGGACGAGCCCGATGGGCGCCAGGACGAAGCCAGCTCGGTAGTGGTAGTTCTTATACCCCACGAAGCAGATACCGCTGACGGAGTCACCATCCACCTGGCAGAGATGGGGACAGCGGGGTCAGTTGGCTGTGGCCACCCCTCCCCACGCAGGTCACCCTGGCAGGGAACCACCAGGACACGGGATCACGGTCCCGTTACCTGCGCCACGGCCAGGATGGCCACGGTGAGGACGAAGGGGATGGACCAGGTGATGAGGTGGAAGTAGGAGGTCTTGCCCAGCAGCGGCTGGTAGGTGGTGCCCAGCGCCTTGAAGGAGGTGTGCCAGGCGTAGGTCAGCATGACGAACCAGATGACACCCGACATCAGGGAGTAGTAAACGATGACAAAGATGATGACGCAGGAGAGCGTCTCGTTGGAGCTACAGGGGGAGGCGAGACAGAAGGGTCACCAACCTCCACGAGGAAGGGGGTCTCTCCTGCCCCAAGAGCGGAACATTCTCCATGCTCCCAAGAGGCCAGGAAACCCCAAGAGCCCTCCCTGGTCTCGGGGCACCTCTTGGCATGTGGCCGTGGCGGGATGGGGACGAAGGTGACACGTACGTGGGTTCCCCCAGCCGCATGGTGCCGTCGGCCCGGCACACGATCTCGTCACGAGCGCCATCCATGAACTGCGCCAACCAGCCGATGCTGCCCACAAAGAAGCAGGCGTTGACGTAGAAGAGGATGACGGCGGGGTAGCGGTTGGAGTTCCTCCAGTCGGCGACGAACGTGGCCTGGTGGGGAAGGAGAAAGGGACGGCTTGGTGCCCAGTCCGCTTTTGGGGACACCAACCTGTGTCCCCCCACATCTCACCAGGGTGAAGAAGGTGCAGAAGATGGTGACAGAGCTGAAGGCGGCAATGTAGACGTGCATCTCGCGGTGCTCCTTCTCGGTGAAGAGCGGGTTCTGGCACTGGATGCCGCAACCCTCCACATCCTCGTACCAGCTCTTGGGGTTGTCTGTCCGCACCAGCGGTGCCTCACACTGCCCCGAGCTGTTGAACTTGATGTTCTGCACCTCGTTCTGCCGGAGGAGAAACGAGGCTGTGAGGAGGAGGAGGAGGGCACACCCCCACGGAGAAGGCTGGGCTGCCGGGGTGGACATCGGTCCCCCGCGGAAGGCTGGGGACAGCCGGCACTTCCCCGTTCCCACTGCCCCGTGGGGATTTGGAGCCCGTGGCAGCGCGGTGGGGTGTCCCCCCCGCCCCGTGTCCTCCCACCCCCCATACCGGGCATCCCTCGGGGAATCGGTCGGGCGTGCACTTGAGGAAGTCGGGCCAGCCACGCTCGCGCTCCACGATGGTGCAGGGCGCTCGGGTGGCCTGGCAGAGGGTCTGGCTGGGCAGCTCCACCTGGCCATCCTCGCACTTGGGCATGTAGACGGCGCAGAGCAGGGGCTGGATGACGTCCCAGCAGCGCGGGGCGTTACGCAGGCCTGCGGGGACAGCGCCGTCACCCCCGTGACCCCCTGCCCCACGGGGACACGGGACAGGGCAGTTGCCGGCTGCAGTGGCAGGGAGCACCGGCACCATCCACCCTGTCAGCTCGGCAGACACAGCACCTGGACCCCCCGCAACAACACCCCAGGGCGCCATGCCTGTGCCCAGGCCCCTGCTATACTGTTCCCCTGCCGTATGGGGCTCAGTCCTGGTCCCCTGCTATACTGCCCTCCCTCTATACTGCACCCATCCACGGTCCTCTGCTATATTGCTCCCTGCTATACTGCTCCCCCCCGTACTCTACCCAGTCCCAGGCCTCCTGCTATACTATCCCTGCTCCCCTGCTATACAGCTGTTTATACTGTACCCATCCTGCCCCCCACTATACTGCTCCCCTCTATACTGTACCCATCCCTGGTCCCCTATGTCTACCCCCCTATACTGCACCCAGTCCCCTGCTATACTGCTCCCCTCTATCCGTACCCACCCCAGGCCCCTGCTATACTGCTGCCCTCTATACTGTACCCATCCCCTGTCCTCCACTACACCGCTCCCTCTCTATACTGTACCCACCTCCTGTCCCCTACTTACTGCTCCCCTCTATACTGTACCCACCCCAGGCCCCTGCTATACTGCTCCCCTCTATACTGCACCCATCTCCTGTCCCCGGCTATACTGCTCCCCTCCACACTCTACCCAAGCCCCTCCTATACTGTCCCCACCGTGTGCCCACCCGCCCCCCCCGGGCCCGTCCCGGGCCTTTCCCAGACTCCTGTCGTCTCCCTCCCCTCGCTATACAGCGCTGGGCCGGGGGCTTGGAGCCCCCCAACGCCCTCCCCCCCCCGTCCGTCCGTCCGTCCGTACCGGACCAAAGCAGGAGCTTTCCGTGAGCCTCCTCCTGCGAGGCGGAGTCGGCGGCCAACAACGTGGAGGTGGCGGCGTAGGGGAGCGCCGAACCCAGACAGGCACCGTAACGGAGCCGTTCGCAGGACGCGGGGCGGCGGCAGCGCTCGGGAACGGCCGAAGCGTTGAGGAACGGGGCGGCGGGGCAACGGCGGCCGCCCAACACCAGCGCCATACCCAGCACCAGCGCCCACCGCCACCCGCCGCCCTGCGCCGCCATCCCGGCCCGCACCGGCGCTAGGCGGGCGGCCCGGCCCCGGCCCCCGCCATGCCCCGACGCCCTTTGTTGAGCTCGCCGGGAGCGGAGCGGGGCCGCTCCTCCTCCTCCTCCTCCTCCTCCTCCTCCTCCCTCAGCGCGGCCCGGCCCGGCCCGCCACGGCCTCGCGCCCCCCGCCGGGGCGGGCTGAGGAGAGGCGGCGCGGCGGGAAGGGCGGGCGGGGGGGGGGGGGGGCAGTCCGTTTTTGAGGAGAAAAGTGGCTTTTTGTGAGGAAAAAGTTACTTTTTTTTTTTAGAGCGGGAAGGGAGGGGACGAGTTTTTGAGGAGGAAAGTGGGGGTTTGAGGAGGTAGATCGCACTCAGGGAGGAGGGAAGAGGGTTGTCCCGAGGAGGGGGCTGCTGGAGCGGGGAGGAAAAGTTGTTTTTTGGGTGGGAAATGGTGAGGTTTGTGAGGGGAAAAGTTGGTTTGGGGGGGAAATGTTGGGCTTTGTGAGGGGAAAAGTTGGTTTTTTGGCAGAAAATGGTGGGGGTTGTGAGTGGAAAAGTTGTTTTGAGGGGAGGAAATGTTGGGATTTGTGAGGGGAAAGTTGTTTTGGGGGGGGATTGTTGGAGTTTGTGAGGGGAAAGTTGGTTTTGGGGAGGGAGAAGTCGCTTTTGGAAGGGGAAATGTTGCTTTGGAAGGAGGAGGAATGAAGTTTTTGGAGGAGAGGGGTTTTGGAGGAGATAAGTTGGATTTGGGGGGAGAGAGGAGGCAGGTTTTGGAGAGGGAAGTTGGTTTGGAGGGGGGAAGGTTGCCTTTTTGAGGGAGACAAGTCGGTCTGGGGAGAATAAAAGTTGGTTTTGGGAGCAAAAAGTTACTTTTGAGGGGAAAAGTTGCCTTTTGGGTGGAGAAGGGTTTTTTTGAGGAAAAGTTGCTTTTGGGGGAGATACATCACTTTTAGAAGGGGAAAGTTGGATTTCGGGGGGAAAAGTTGCTTTTGGGGGAGAAGTGTCACCTTTTTGGGGGGGGGAAGTTACTTTTTGGGGAGAAGTCACTTTTTGGAGGAGAAAAGTTGCCTTTGGAGGAGAAAAGCCACTTTCAGGGGACAAAAGGCACTTTATTGGGAGATAAAAGTTTTCTTTTGAGGAGCAAATTCACTTTGGTGGGGGGAAGTTACTTTTCAGGGAAGAAAAGTCAGTGTTAGAGGACAAAAGTCACTTTTTTTGGGAAAAAAAGTTGCTTTTTGGGAAGCAAAGTAACTTTTTTGAGGCAGAAGTTACTTTTGGGGGTGGAGAAATCACTTTTGGGGGACAAAAGTCACTTTTAGGGAGAGAAAAGTTGCTTTTTGGGGACAAGAGTCACTTTTGGGGGGAGAAAAGTTGCTTTTTGGGGACAAGAGTCACTTTTGGGGGGAGAAAAGTTGCTTTTTGGGGACAAGAGTCACTTTTGGGGGGAGAAAAGTTGCTTTTTGGGTAGAAAAGTTATTTTTTTGAGGAGAAAAGTTAGTTTTGGGGGAAGAGAGTCACTTTGGGGGGACAAAAGTCACTTTTGAAGGGAGAAAAGTTGATTTTTGGTCACTTGTGGGGAGAGGCCACTTTTGGAGAGCAGACACTTGGGAGAGACCTTTTTTGGGGAGAAGTAGGTCTTTGGTGAAGTTTTGGGGAGAAAAGTGATTTGCGGGGGAGAAAACACTTTTCAGGGGGAGGTGTCCTTCAGGAGAGCGATCACTTTCGGGGGCAGAAATGGCTCTTTTGAGTGAGGAGTCACATTTGGAGGGGGGTGAGGTTGCTTTTTGTGGAAAGAGAAACTGCTTTTTTGGGGAGAACAGTTGCTTTTGGGGGACGATGACTTTCAGAAGTTGCTCTTTTGGGGAGGGGGGAGCAATCTCTCTCATTTTTGAGGGAAAAAGTCACTCTTTTGGGCACGAGGGGGCAGTTTTGGGGTAGTTTTCCCTGAGCACCCAGCTGGGGATGCTGGAGGGGACCGGGGGCAGCCAGGAGCTGGCCCGTGGCTGATGCTGGGGCAGGATGGGGCCAGTGTGGCCACCTCGGTCCCCAAGCTCTGTGCCACCCTGGGCAAAAGCCGGAGGGGGGACGATACAGGGTGGCCAAAAATCGGCACAGGGAGGTAGCAGAGGGGCACGGACCCGGTGGTGTGGCCGAGCCCCGGCCTGCGTCGGTGCCTCCCGGCCGCACACAAAGGGCTGGGCGCTGGGCCGCATCCCGACTCCCTCCGCGGCAGGGCGGCGCGGGGGGACCACCCAGCCCGAGGAGAAGGAAAAAAAACCTAAAAATATATTAAAAAAAAAAAAAAAAACACAAACCCAAACTCCACCCACAGTTTGCAACAGCTCTGAAGAGCAGCAGCAAGGCCGGGGCTCACAATGCTGGGGGGCAGCAGCAGCCCTCCCCCAAGCTCATGGCACCCCAAAATTTTGCAGGCTCTTCCCTGGGGCGGAGGAGGGCGGAATTCAGGTGTCCTCCCCCAGCCAAAGTCACCCCTCGGAGCAGGGCAGCAAGCATCCCTCCACGCTTTCCTTGCTGGGGGGTTCTCTGCTAGCTGGCTGTGCTGCCCCTCGCTCCCTTCTCCCCCTGCGTTTTGGGGCTGACCCCCCTGTTGAGATGATGGGGGCAGTGTACGGGAGGGGGCTGGCCTCCACCCTGTCCCCGTCGAGCCAACCCCCAGAGCCACCACGTTGTGTGCGTGTCCCCTCCAGTGACCGAGCAGCCCCCCTGCACAGCGTGGCAGAGATCACAGGGTCCAGCCTCATTTCTCTTTATTCTCCATGAAAGCAAATGGAAACAGCACCAGCCCCACAAGAGGGGACGCGGGGACAGCGCCTGTCCCCTCCTCCACACAGGGCTCAGCACCCCATGGAGCGGTTCGAGCCCCCCGGGGCAGAGACAGGACCCCCACCCCCGTGGGTCAGCCCCAGGCAGGATATCCAGCGAACAAAGCCCTTGGCAGGGCACCGACAGGGTCTGCAGCACCCATCGACAGCGGGGACGTCCCCATGCCCAGAGCCAGCCTTGCCTCGGGTGAGGGCGGCTCGGCACGCCGATCAGGAGAGGGTGGACGGACGGACAGACACCCGCTTGCAGCACAAGAGATGGGCAGCATGTCCGAGCGCAAACCTGCTTCGCGTGCAACCTGCGCACCAGCTCTCCGTCCCCCAGGACGGACAAACGGACGGACGGACAGACGCAGCAGTTCATCGGGGCCGGTTCAGTCCCCCAAACACGACACAGCAGCGCGGCACGTTCTGGCAAAGCCTGGCACCTGCTCTCGCACCAGCCGCCGAAGCCACGGAGTCCCCAGCGTCCCCACGCATCCCTCTCCACAGCACAGAGGCCACCACGCACAGATCCAAGTGTCCACAGCCCGTTCCAACCTCCCTCTTCTCCGGCAAAGCCCCTTCAGCTCTTCCTACGGATCCGGGGGTTGGAAAATCAGCGGAGAGGTCCTGGATCCCTGAGCCACCGCTGCGCCATGGGGACGGATGCCGGCACCGCCGCGATGCGCCGGGGCTCAGTACCAGGGGTCTGCCCGGTGCTGCTGGTTGTAGAGCTGCAGCTTGATCTGGTCTCTGATCTGGTTGATGAGGATCTGAGCCAGCAGGATGCCCACCAGCTGCAGGAGAGGAGGAAGACGGGAAGCGTCACCCCGCTGTCCTACAAAGCGAGGACGTGCCCCACGTTTGCACCGCTCCCCCCCACCCCAAATCCTGCCCCGACTCCCCAGAGTTGCAATTAGACACATCATTAAGGCAACTCCCAAACGACGCGACAAGCAAAGCGGAGCTGCAGGATAGTCCCTTGTCCCCAGGAGGGGACCCCCGGTACCTGGGGGACGGCCAGCCCCAGGGCGATGCCCCCCAGCAGGAAGAGGTTGCTGTGGATCCAGTTGACCAGCTTGTCGATGCAGCCGTTGGTGTAGATGAAGGCGCTGGCCTCCAGGTAGCTCAAGTCCTGCATGCCCTGCCCGCACATGGTGTTGATGACGGCCTGGGAGGGGGGGACGGGACACAGAGGGGCTGGGGACAAAATGCACCAGGCTGGAGGATGGGTCCCTGCCTCTTGGGGGGCAGCTGTGGGGCAACAGGGAGCTCTGCCCTCGCCCCGGTGCCAGTCGGGGCGTCCCCTCCCTCCACCCTTGGTGCGTCCCCAGCCCCATCCCTCCAGCGCTGGGCTCCCCAAGCACCCCCAGACCCCAAAGGGGACAATACCTGGGCGGGAGGCAGGGTTGGCAGGGCCTGCAGAAAGCTCCCCCGCACAGGGGCAATTCACCCCGACCCCACCGTGGCATCCCCAGCCTGGGGGTCCCCAAACCCAGAGGGCGGTACGGGGTCCCGTGCGTTGCTGGTGGTGGGTTCCAGGCTCAGCACAGCCCCAAGGGATGGGAGGGGAGGTGTGGAGCTGGGGTCCCCCAAGGACACCTAGGGTCCCCCGAGGATGCCATCCTCACCTCACCAGCGTCCTGCAGGCAGCAGGAGAAAGGCACGGAGCACCGCTCCCGGCTGGGGTTGGCGGCGGTGCAGTTGAAGTACATGTTCTGGGACCAGTCCTTGTAGGAGACGCCCCCGCAGCAGCTGAACTGTGGGGAAGGGCACGGGGCGCTCAGTGGGGAGGGGACCCCAGCCCCGCCGTGGGAGGACAACGGGGCACGGGACGGAGCCTGCCTGAATCCAGCCTGCCCCATCACTGCTCGTCGCTAAAGACAGCGATCTGCTCCCGGTTTTGATAGGCCCTACGTAAACACAGGCTCCAACAGAGACACCCACGGGGGGGGGTCTTCCCCCCCCTTTTCATCCAGCTCTCCCCAGCCAGGGCTTCACCACGAACATCAAATCCTCCCGGAGGGGCCACCCAACATCCTTGGCCTGGGGGACCCCACAGATTTAAGCCTGACCCACGAATGGGGACGGGTCCTCGTCCGTCAGAGGGAGGTCGTGGCCCCCTCTGCGGCCCCCCCCCCCCCGCCACGCACCTCCTTCTGCCCAAAGTCAATGAGGTTCTGCAGGTCCAGGTCATCCCGGTAATGCACGATGGCACCGTTGATGATCTCACTGACCTTCCCACGTGCCTATGGGGTGGGCACGGGGGGGACATCAGCACGGTCGTCACCCAACGGGGACAGGCTCGGGGTCATCCAGCCCCCCCTCCCCGCTGCTCCCCCCTCCCCAGCGGCACCTTATCGGAGAAGACGAAGCCCAGCACGCCAGCTGCCAGCTGCAGGAGGAAGACGATGGTCAGGCAGACAGAGAACTGCGGGCGAGAGGAAGATGATGGTGGGGGAGTCGCGAGAGAGATGCCGAGGTCTGGCGGGGGCTCCACGGGAGGGACCGGCCATCCCCGGGGACTCACCGTCTGCAGCAGGCAGATGTTCTCCCGCAGGGAGCCGACGCAGCCGCAGAAGGTGATGAGGAAGGTGAGGACGCCGACCACGACGAGCAGGATGGCGGGGTCCACCGCCAGGCAGGCCATCGCCGCCTCTGCCGCAGGGACCCGTCACCGGCAGCCCCCCGCCCGCTGCCCTAGCGCCGCAGGTCCCCCCGGGCTCCCACGACCCGCTGCCCCGGGGACACGGCAGCCCCCACCGCAGTGCCAGCTCCAGATCGGCCCCACTCTGCCCCGGCCGGGCAGGGGCGGGGGGGGGCACCGAGGATCCTCGCGGTGCGTCCCCCTAGACCCCCCAACCTCACCTGCGTGCTTCAGCAGCCGGGCGTAGACCCCCACCGCCACCATCACCATCGAGATCATCTGCAGAGCAGGACAGGGGGGTCGTGAGCCCCCCCCCCAGCCGCCACCACCACCCTCCTGCACCGGGGGGGTCCTGGCTGCAGCCCCCATGGAGTCAGGGGGGCAGAGCCGGACCCGCTGCCTCAGTTTCCCCCGGTCACCTCCCCCCCCCCCCCCCCCCAGCCCTTCCTCCCCGGGGACGTAGTTTGTCAGAAGTGAGAAACTTCCTCAAAAATGTGATTTCGAACACGGAAACATCCCTTCAAAAAATCCCGACCCTCCAAAAAACCCCCCAAAAACATAAAAAAAATCCCCAAACATAAAAAAAATCCCCCCCCCCAAAAAACATTAAAAAAAAAAACCAAAAAAGGGCTGCGGCACCAAAGGGTGGGTTTGGGGTGGGGGAAAGCAAGGGGGGGTGGGGCGGGGGGAGCAGCCACCGCGGGGGCACCCACGGGTCCTACCGAGAGCGAGGGGGACCCCAAAAACCCTCGGGGGATGGGAGAGCCCAGCCTCCCCCAGCCATAAGGGGGGTCCGGGGATGGGGGTCCCGGGGAACCCCCGGGGACGGGCACTCACCCAGAAGAGCATGTTGAAGAAGAACAGCACGTACTTCACCACCGGGCTCACGAAGGAGAAATCGTCCCCGTGGGGCCCGCCGCCGCCCGCCGCCCGCCTCGCCATTGCCCCGGACCGAACCCAGCCGAGCCCAGCCGAGAGCCCAACCGAACCAGACCGAACGGCTCCGAACCAAACCGAACCCAGCCGAGCCCAGCCGAGAGCCCAACCGAACCAGACCGAACGGCTCCGAACCGAACCGAACCTAGCCGAGTCCAGCCGAGCCCAGCCGAGAGCCCAACCGAACCAGACCGAACGGCTCCGAACCGAACCGAACCTAGCCGAGTCCAGCCGAGCCCAGCCGAGAGCCCAACCGAACCAGACCGAACGGCTCCGAACCGACCCGATCACAACAAAACACCACTTCGCGCCCCCCGGGTGAGCACAGCTGAACCAGGCAGCGTCCGCCCTCTTCCCATCTCCGCCTTCTCATTGGCCCCTCTATCTCACTCTGCCTTTCCATTGGTGAGTCGCCCCGTCGATCAACCTCCGCCGTTTCCTCCCTCCGAACGCGGTGTGTCACCGCCGCACCTGTTCGCGGCGCCCCCCCCGCCCTTAAAGGGCCAGCGCCCCCCCGCCCTTAAAGGGCCAGCGCCCCGGGTTGTCAGCTCGGTCCCGCATCCCTCCTGGATGACCCCCCAATCCCCTCAAAACTGCCCGAATCGTGCTGGCCCTGCCCCGGACACCCCCAGCCCTGGGGCAGGGGATAGTTATATTTTATAATTATAATTTATAATTTTAATTGATTTCTGATTGGGGGTTTCCCTGAAAGGGTGCGGCTCAAATTTGCAGAAATCGCCCCAAAACAGGCAGCGCTGACGCCCTGCCCGCAGCGACAGGGAAGTGGAGCCTGGAACCCCGGCAATTCCCCTCTCGGTTGCTAAAATCTGCGTCAAAAAACCTGACGTTTTGGTGGATTTCTCCGTATTATTATCTTTATTAATAATTATCTATCACGCCAGGGCTCACCGAGGCTGGAAAGCCGCGGCGGGCGGTTGCCGGCGCTGGCACGACCCTTCCCGGAGGCAGCCGAGAGCTTCGGGCAGAGGAACCGAAACAAACAAAAAAAAAATTAAAAAAAAAATAAATTTAAAAAAAAAAAAAATCCCCTTCTTGCTTTCGGGCTCACGGAGGAGCCACCACCCCCCTGGCCCCGGGGAGGCGTTTGCTGCTTTGGGCGCTGCCGGAGGAAGCCCCCGGGACCCCGAACACGCGGCGGATGATGCGCGGGGGCGTCCGGGGAGCCCCGAGGTCCCCGGTCCCCGCAGAAGCGCCTCCGCCCCGGCCACGAAGAAGAAGGTGCCCGCGCTGGTCCATGGATGCACCGTCCTCCCGTCGGATCTATACGTCTGCCCACCAGATCTATACATCCACCCACCAGATCTATACGTCCGCCCATCAGATCTATATGTCCACCCATCAGATCTGCACGTCTCGCATCAGATCTATACATCCACCCACCAGATCGGTACATCTACCCACCAGATCTATACATCTGCCCATCAGATCTATACGTCCACCCAGCAGATCTATACATCTGCCCATCAGATCTGCATGTCTCACATCAGATCTATACGTCCACCCAGCAGATCTATACGTCCACCCACCAGATCGGTACATCCGCCCATCAGATCTATACGTCCACCCACCAGATCGGTACATCCACCCACCAGATCTATACGTCCGCCCATCAGATCTATATGTCCACCCATCAGATCTGCACGTCTCGCATCAGATCTATACGTCCACCCACCAGATCGGTACATCTACCCACCAGATCTATACATCCGCCCATCAGATCTATACGTCCACCCAGCAGATCTATACATCCACCCATCACATCTAGAGGTCTACCAACCAGTTTTACATCTGCCCACCAGATCTATACATCCAACCATCAGACCTACGTGTGCACCCACCAGATCTATACATCCGGGTGTGAGATCTGTGTCCAGCCATCACACCTACACATCTGTCCGTAGATCCAAGTGTCCACCCACCAGATCTATACATCCACCCACCAGATGATCTATACATCCACCCACCAGATCTATACATCCACCCACCAGATGATCTATACATCCACCCATCAGCTCCATACGTGTCCCCACCAGATGATCTATACATCCACCC
Organism: Balearica regulorum gibbericeps; assembly: GCF_011004875.1. Classification (NCBI taxonomy): domain Eukaryota; kingdom Metazoa; phylum Chordata; class Aves; order Gruiformes; family Gruidae; genus Balearica; species Balearica regulorum. The sequence goes on along the minus strand of NC_046184.1, from coordinate 1,335,512 downwards.
ATCAGATCTATACATCCACCCACCAGATGATCTATACATCCACCCACCAGATCTATACATCCACCCATCAGCTCCGTACGTATCCCCACCAGATGATCTATACATCCACCCACCAGATCTATACATCCGCCCACCAGATGATCTGTACATCCACCCACCAGATCTATACATCCACCCACCAGATGATCTATACATCCACCCATCAGCTCCATACGTGTCCCCACCAGATGATCTATACATCCACCCATCAGATCTATACATCCACCCACCAGATGATCTATACATCCACCCACCAGATCTATACATCCACCCATCAGCTCCGTACGTATCCCCACCAGATGATCTATACATCCACCCACCAGATCTATACATCCACCCACCAGATGATCTATACATCCACCCACCAGATCTATACATCCACCCACCAGATGATCTATACATCCACCCACCAGCTCCGTACATGTCCCCACCAGATGATCTATACATCCCCCCACCAGATCTATACATCCCCCCACCAGCTCCGTACGTATCCCCACCAGATGATCTGTACATCCACCCACCAGATCTATACATCCACCCACCCGATGATCTATACATCCGCCCACCAGCACCATACATCCACCCACCCGACGATCTATACCTCCGCCCCCCAGCCCCCCGCGTCCCCCCGCCTCCGCCCAGACGCGAGGCGCGTTCCCGGCGCTGCCCCGTGGCGGCCGGGCGGGAAAGGGAAGCCGAAGCCACCAGCGTCCCCGGCACCCGCCGGCACGCCGTGGGGGGCCAGCGGCATCGGGGGGTGGGGGGCCCTCGGGGAGATCTCCCCCCCCGGCCGCTCGCCCGCCCCGGTGACGGGGACGTTTGGCTCCTTCCCGCCGGCACCGTCCTCCCCAGATCCCGGGACGACGGCAGAAAGCGGCTCTGCGATGACACCGGGCACGTCCCCACGGACGGGTCCCCACAGATGGGTCCCCACGGACGTGTCCCCATGGATGTTTGCCATTGGATGTGTCCCCAGGGTTGATGTGGCCCTCAACCCCATCATCCTTCATAGGGATGGGATGGGATGGGATGGGGATGGGATGGGGATGGGATGGGGATTGGGAGGGGATGGGGATGGGATGGGATGGGATGGGATGGGATGGGGATGGGGATGGGATGGGGATGGGGATGGGATGGGAATGGGGATGGGATGGGGGTGGGGATGGGATGGGGATGGGATGGGGATGGGATGGGGATGGGATGGGGATGGGGATGGGATGGGGATGGGATGGGGATGGGATGGGATGGGGATGGGATGGGGATGGGATGGGATGGGATGGGGATGGGATGGGGATGGGGATGGGATGGGGATGGGGATGGGATGGGATGGGGATGGGGATGGGATGGGGATGGGATGGGGATGGGATGGGGATGGGGATGGGATGGGGATGGGATGGGATGGGGATGGGATGGGGATGGGATGGGGATGGGATGGGATGGGGATGGGATGGGGATGGGATGGGATGGGATGGGGATGGGATGGGGATGGGATGGGA